>NC_134708.1:116725355-118111188 GCF_043290135.1 Rhipicephalus microplus
ACAGCTAACAACTCCACAACTTGAGACTTCGCAACTAGAAGCTCGGCAACTAGAAACTCAACAACTAGAAACTCCAAAACTTGAAATACCACAAATAGATACTCCACAACTACAAATTCCACAACTAGAAACTCCTCAACTAGAAACTCCGCAACTAGAAACTCCACAACTAAAGACTCCATAACTTGGAACTCCACAACTAGAAACTCCACAACTACAGACTCCACAACTAAAAACTCCAAAACTAGAAACTCTACAACCAGAAACTCCGCAACTAGAGACTCCGCAACTAGAAACTCAACAATAAGAAACTCCACAACTAGAAACTCTACAACTAGAGACTGCACAACTAGAGACTTCGCATTTAGAAACTCCTCACATAGAAACTACACAACAAGAAACTCCACGACTAGAGACTCAACAACTAGAAAATCCACAAATAGAAACTTCACAACTAGAGACTCCGCAACTACAAACTCCACAACAGGAAACTCCACAACTAGAAACTCAACAGCTAGAAACTCCACAACTAGAAACTCCAGAACTAGAAACTCCACAACTAGAGACTGCACAACTAGAGACTTCGCATTTAGAGACTCCTCATATAGAAACTCCACGACTAGACACTCCACAACTAAAAAGTCCACAAATAGAAACTCCACAACTAGAGACTCCACAACTAGGACCTCCACTACTAGAGACTCCAAAACTAGAAACTGCACAGCTAGAAACTCCACAACTTGAGACTTCGCATTTAGAAACTCGGCAACTAGAAACTCAACAACTAGAAACTGCACAAGGCGAAACTCCACAAGTAGAAACTCCACAACTTGAAACACTACAAGTAGATACACCACAACTACAAACTTCACAACTAGAAACTCCTTAATTAGAAACTCCGCAACTAGAATCTCCGCAACTAGAAACTTCACAGCTGGAAACTCCACAACTTGAGACTTCGCCACTAGAAACTCGGCAACTAGAAACTCAACAACTAGAAACTCCACAACTTGAAATACCACAACTAGATACTCCACAACTACAAATTCCACAACTAGAAACTCCTCAACTAGAAACTCCGCAACTAGAAACTCCGCAACAAGAAACTCCACAACTAGAGACTCCATACCTACGAACTCCACAACTAGGAACTCCACAACTAGAAACTCCACAACTACAGACTCCACAACTAAAAATTCCAAAAACAGAAACACCGCAACAAGAAACTTCACAACTAGAGACTCCATAACTAGGAGCTCCACAACTAGAAACTCCACAACTACAGACTCCACAACTACAGACTCCACAACTATAAACTCCAAAACTAGAAACTCTACAACCAGAAACTCCGCAACTAGAAACTCCACAACCACAGACTCCACAACTACAGACTCCACAACTAAAAACTCCAAAACTAGAAACTCCGCAACAAGAAACTTCACAACTAGAGACTCCATAACTAGGAACTCTGCAACTAGAAATTCCACAACTACAGACTCCACAGCTACAGACTCCACAACTAAAATCACCAAAACTAGAAATTCTACAAACAGAAACTACGCAACTAGAAACTCCAACTCTAGAAATTTCTCAACTAGAGACTCCATAACTAGAAACTCCACAGCTAGAAGCTTCACAACTAGAGACTGCACAACTAGAGACTTCGCATTTAGAAACTCCTCACATAGAAACTTCACAACAAGAAACTCCACGACTAGAGACTCCACAACTAGAAACTCGGCAACTAGAAACTCAACAAATAGAAACTCCACAACTACAGACTCCACAACTATAAACTCAAGTAGAAACTCCCCAACTAGAAACTCCACAACTAGAGACTCCACAACTAGGACCTCCACAACTAGAGACTCCACAACTAGAAACTCCACAGCTAGAAACTCCACAACTTGAGACTTCGCATTTAGAAACTCGGCAACTAGAAACTCAACAACTAGAAACTGCACAACTAGAAACTCCACAACTAGAAACTCCACATTTTGAAACACCACAACTACATACTCCACAACTACACATTCCACTACTAGAAAATCCACAACTAGAAACTCCGCAGCTAGAAACTCCGCAACTAGAAAGTTCCCAGCTAGAAATTCCACAACTTGAGACTTCGCAACTAGAAACTCGGCAACTAGAAACTCAACAACTAGAAATTTCAAAACTTGAAATACCACAACTAGATACTCCACAACTACAAATTCCACAACTTGAAACTCCTCAACTAGAAACTCCGCAACTAGAAACACCACAACTAGAGACTGCACAACTAGAAACTCCACAACCAGAAACTCCGCAACAACAAACTCCACAACTAGAAACTCCATAACTATGAACTCCACAACTAGAAACTCCACAACTACCGACTCCACAACTTCAGACTCCACAAATAAAAATTCCAAAACTAGAAACTCTACAACCAGAAACCCCGCAACTAGAGACTCCACAGATAGAAACTCCACAACTAGAAACTCCAGAACTAGAAACTCCAAACAAGAGACTTCGCATTTAGAAACTCCTCATATAGAAACTACACAAATAAAAACTCCACGACTAGAGATTCCATAAGTAGAAACTTCCCATCTAGAAACTCCACAACTAGAGACTCCGCAACCAGAAACTCCACAACTACAAACTCCACAACTAGACACTTCGCAACTAGAAACTCCACCACTAGAAAACTCCGCAACTAGAAACTCCATGACTAGACACTCCAGAACTGAAAAGTCCACAACTAGAAACTCCACAACTAGAGACTCCACACTAGGACCTCCACAACTAGAAACTCCACAACTAGAAACTTCGCAACTAGAAACTCCACAGCTAGAAACTACACAACTAGAGACTCTGCAACTAGAAACTCGACAACTTGAAACTCTGCAACGCGAAACTCTGCAACTAGAAACTGCACAACTATAAACTCAAGTAGAAACTTCCCAACTAGAAACTACACAACTAGAAACTCCGCAACTAGAAAATCCACAACTAGAAACTTCACCACTAGAGTCTCCGCAACTAGATACTCCACAATAAGAAACTCGGCAACTAGAAACTCCACAACTAGAAAGTCCACAACTTGGAACACCACAACTAGATACTCCACAACTACAAATTTCATATCTAGAAACTACACAAGTAGAAACTCCGCAACTAGAAACTCCATAACTAGGAACTCTGCAACTGGAAACTTCACAACTATAAACTCAAGTAGAAACTTCCCAACTAGAAACTTTAAAACTAGAGACTCCACAATTAGAAACTCCACAGCTAGAAGCTCCACAACTTGAGACTTCGGAACTAGAAACTCGGCAACTAGAAACTCAACAACTAGAAACTCCAAAACTAGATACTCCACAACTACAGACTCCTCAACTACAGACTCTCAACAAAAACTCCAAAACTCTACAACCAGAAACTCCGCAACTAGAGACTCCGACACTAGAAACTCCACAATGAGAAACTCCACAACTAGAAACTCCACAGCTAGAAACTTCACAACTAGAGACTGCACAACTAGAGACTTCGCATTTAGAAACTCCTCACATAGAAACTTCACAACAAGAAACTCCACGACTAGAGACTCCACAACTAGAAACTCGGCAACTAGAAACTCAACAAATAGAAACTCCACAGCAAAAAATCCACAACTGGGAACTCCACAACAAGACACTTCGCAACTAGAAACTCCAAAACTAGAGTCTCCACAACTAGAAAACTGCGCAACTAGAAACTCCACGACTAGACACTTCACAACTAAAAAGTCCACAACTAGAAACTCCACAACTAGAAACTCCGCAACTAGAAACTCCGCAACAAGAAACTCCACAACTAGAGACTCCATAACTAGGAAATCTACAACTTGAAACTCCACAACTACAGACTCCACAACTACAGACTTCATAACTAAAACTTGAAAGCTAGAAACTCTACAACCAGAAACTCCACAACTAGAAACTCCGAAACTAGAAACTCCAAAACAAGAAATTCTACAACTTGAGACTCCCCAACTAGAGACTCCACAGCTAAAAACTCCACAACTAGAAATTTCACAGCTAGAAACTCCGCAAATACAAACTCCACAACTTGATACTCCTCAACTAGAAACTCGACAACTTGATACTCTGCAACGCGAAACTTTACAACTAGAAACTCAACAACTATAAACTCAAGCAGAGACTCCCCAACTAGAAACTACACAACTAGAAACTTCACAACTAGAAACACCGCAACTAGAAAATCCACAAAAAGAAACTTCACAACTAGAGACTCCGCAACTAGAAACTCCACAATAATAAATTCCACAACTAGAAACTCAAGAGCTAGAAACTCCACAACTAGAAACTCCAGAACTAGAAACTCCACAACTAGAGACTGCACAACTAGAGACTTCGCATTTAGAAACTCCTCATATAGAAACTCCATGACTAGACACTCCACAACTAAAAAGTCCACAACTAGAAACTCCACAACTAGAGACTCCACAACTAGGAACTCCACTACTAGAGACTCCACAACTAGAAACTGCACCGCTAGAAACTCCAGAACTTGACACTTCGCATTTAGAAACTCGGCAACTAAAAAATCAACAACTAGAAACTGCACAAGGCGAAACTCCACAAGTAGAAACTCCACAACTTGAAACACTACAACTAGATACACCACAACTACAAATTTCACAGCTAGAAACTCCACAATTAGAAACTCCGCAACTAAAATCTCCGCAACTAGAAACTTCACAGCTGGAAACTCCACAACTTGAGACTTCGCAACTAGAAACTCGGCAACTAGAAACTCCACAACTACAGAATCCACAACTAAAAATTCCAAAAACAGAAACTCCGCAACAAGAAACTTCACAACTAGAGACTCCATAACTAGGAACTCCAACACTAGAAACTCCACAACTACAGACTCCACAACTACAGACTCCACAACTAAAAACACCAAAGCTAGAAACTCTACAACCAGAAACTCCGCAACTAGAAACTCCGCAACTAGAAACTCCACAACTACAGACTCCACAACTACAGACTCCACAACTAAAAACTCCAAAACTAGAAACTCCGCAACAAGAAACTTCACAACTAGAGACTCCATAACTAGGAACTCTGCAACTAGAAATTCCACAACTACAGACTCCACAACTACAGACTCCACAACTAAAAACACCAAAACTAGAAACTCTACAAACAGAAACTACGCAACTAGAAACTCCAACTCTAGAAATTCCTCAACTAGAGACTCCACAACTAGAGACTCCATAACTAGGAACTCCACAACAAGAAACTCCACAATTACAGACTCCACAACTACAGACTCCACAACTCTAAACTCAAGTAGAAACTCCCCAACTAGAAACTCCACAACTAGAGACTCCACAACTAGGACCTCCACAACTAGAGACTCCACAACTAGAAACTCCACAGCTAGAAACTCCACAACTTGAGACTTCGCATTTAGAAACTCGGCAACTAGAAACTCAACAACTAGAAACTGCACAACTAGAAACTCCACAACTAGAAACTCCTCAACTACAGACTCTCAACAAAAACTCCAAAACTCTACAACCAGAAACTCCGCAACTAGAGACTCCGACACTAGAAACTCCACAATAAGAAACTCCACAACTAGAAACTCCACAGCTAGAAACTTCACAACTAGAGACTGCACAACTAGAGACTTCGCATTTAGAAACTCCTCACATAGAAACTTCACAACAAGAAACTCCACGACTAGAGACTCCACAACTAGAAACTCGGCAACTAGAAACTCAACAAATAGAAACTCCACAGCAAAAAATCCACAACTGGAAACTCCACAACAAGACACTTCGCAACTAGAAACTCCACAACTAGAGTGTCCACAACTAGAAAACTGCGCAACTAGAAACTCCACGACTAGACACTTCACAACTAAAAAGTCCACAACTAGAAACTCCACAACTAGAAACTCCGCAACTAGAAACTCCGCAACAAGAAACTCCACAACAAGAGACTCCATAACTAGGAACTCTACAACTAGAAACTCCACAACTACAGACTTCATAACTAAAACTTCAAAGCTAGAAACTCTACAACAAGAAACTCCACAACTAGAAACTCCGAAACTAGAAACTCCAAAACAAGAAATTCTACAACTAGAGACTCCACAACTAGAGACTCCACAGCTAAAAACTCCACAACTAGAAATTTCACAGCTACAAACTCTGCAAATACAAACTCCACAACTTGATACTCCTCAACTAGAAACTCGGCAACTTGATACACTGCAACGCGAAACTTTGCAATTAGAAACTCAACAACTATAAACTCAAGCAGAAACTCCCCAACTAGAAACTACACAACTAGAAACTTCGCAACTAGAAACTCCGCAACTAGAAAATCCACAAATAGAAACTTCACAACTAGAGACTCCGCAACTAGAAACTCCACAAAAATAAACTCCACAACTAGAAACTCAACAGCTAGAAACTCCACAACAAGAAACTCCAGAACTAGAAACTCCACAACTAGAGACTGCACAACTAGAGACTTCGCATTTAGAAACTCCTCATATAGAAACTCCATGACCAGACACTCCACAACTAAAAAGTCCACAACTAGAAACTCCACAACTAGAGACTCCACAACTAGGACCTCCACTACTAGAGACTCCACAACTAGAAACTGCACCGCTAGAAACTCCAGAACTTGACACTTCGCAATTAGAAACTCGGCAACTAGAAACTCAACAACTAGAAACTGCACAAGGCGAAACTCCACAAGTAGAAACTCCACAACTTGAAACACTACAACTAGATACACCACAACTACAAATTTCACAGCTAGAAACTCCACAATTAGAAACTCCGCAACTAGAATCTCCGCAACTAGAAACTTCACAGCTGGAAACTCCACAACTTGAGACTTCGCAACTAGAAACTCGGCAACTAGAAACTCAACAACTAGAAACTCCACAACTTGAAATACCACAACTAGATACTCCACAACTACAAATTCCATAACGATGAACTCCACAACTAGGAACTCCACAACTAGAAACTCCACAACTACAGAATCCACAACTAAAAATTCCAAAAACAGAAACTCCGCAACAAGAAACTTCACAACTAGAGACTCCATAACTAGGAACTCCAACACTAGAAACTCCACAACTACAGACTCCACAACTACAGACTCCACAACTAAAAACACCAAAGCTAGAAACTCTACAACCAGAAACTCCGCAACTAGAAACTCCGCAACTAGAAACTCCACAACTACAGACTCCACAACTACAGACTCCACAACTAAAAACTCCAAAACCAGAAACTCCGCAACAAGAAACTTCACAACTAGAGACTCCATTACTAAGAACTCTGCAACTAGAAATTCCACAACTACAGACTCCACAACTACAGACTCCACAACTAAAAACACCAAAACTAGAAACTCTACAAACAAAAACTACGCAACTAGAAACTCCAACTCTAGAAATTCCTCAACTAGAGACTCCACAACTAGAGACTCCATAACTAGGAACTCCACAACAAGAAACTCCACAATTACAGGCTCCACAACTACAGACTCCACAATTATAAACTCAAGTAGAAACTCCCCAACTAGAAACTCCACAACTAGAGACTCCACAACTAGGACCTCCACAACTAGAGACTCCACAGCTAGAAACTCCACAACTTGAGACTTCGCATTTAGAAACTCGGCAACTAGAAACTCAACAACTAGAAACTGCACAACTAGAAACGCCACAACTAGAAACTCCACATTTTGAAACACCACAACTAGATACTCCACAACTACACATTCCACAACTAGAAAATCCACAACTAGAAACTCCGCAGCTAGAAACTCGGCAACTAGAAACTTCACAGCTAGAAATTCCACAACTTGAGACTTCGGAACTAGAAACTCGGCAACTAGAAACTCAACAACTAGAAACTCCAAAACTAGAAACTCCACAACTACAGACTCCTCAACTACAGACTCTCAACAAAAACTCCAAAACTCTACAACCAGAAACTCCGCAACTAGAGACTCCAACACTAGAAACTCCACAATAAGAAACTCCACAACTAGAAACTCCACAGCTAGAAACTTCACAACTAGAGACTGCACAACTAGAGACTTCGCATTTAGAAACTCCTCACATAGAAACTTCACAAGAAACTCCACGACTAGAGACTCCACAACTAGAAACTCGGCAACTAGAAACTCAACAAATAGAAACTCCACAGCAAAAAATCCACAACTGGAAACTCCACAACAAGACACTTCGCAACTAGAAACTCCACAACTAGAGTCTCCACAACTAGAAAACAGCGCAACTAGAAACTCCACGACTAGACACTTCACAACTAAAAAGTCCACAACTAGAAACTCCACAACTAGAAACTCCGCAACTAGAAACTCCGCAACAAGAAACTCCACAACAAGAGACTCCATAACTAGGAACTTTACAACTAGAAACTCCACAACTACAGACTCCACAACTACAGACTTCATAACTAAAACTTCAAAGCTAGAAACTCTACAACCAGAAACTCCACAACTAGAAACTCCGAAACTAGAAACTCCAAAACAAGAAATTCTACAACTAGAGACTCCACAACTAGAGACTCCACAGCTAAAAACTCCACAACTAGAAATTTCACAGCTAGAAACTCCGCAAATACAAACTCCACAACTTGATACTCCTCAACTAGAAACTCGGCAACTTGATACACTGCAACGCGAAACTTTGCAATTAGAAACTCAACAACTATAAACTCAAGCAGAAACTCCCCAACTAGAAACTACACAACTAGAAACTTCGCAACTAGAAACTTCGCAACTAGAAAATCCACAAAAGAAACTTCACAACTAGAGACTCCGCAACTAGAAACTCCACAATAATAAACTCCACAACTAGAAACTCAACAGCCAGAAACTCCACAACAAGAAACTCCAGAACTAGAAACTCCACAACTAGAGACTGCACAACTAGAGACTTCGAATTTAGAAACTCCTCATATAGAAACTCCATGACCAGACACTCCACAACTAAAAAGTCCACAACTAGAAACTCCACAACTAGAGACTCCACAACTAGGACCTCCACTACTAGAGACTCCACAACTAGAAACTGCACCGCTAGAAACTCCAGAACTTGACACTTCGCATTTAGTAACTCGGCAACTAGAAACTCAACAACTAGAAACTGCACAAGGCGAAACTCCACAAGTAGAAACTCCACAACTTGAAACACTACAACTAGATACACTACAACTACAAATTTCACAGCTAGAAACTCCACAATTAGAAACTCCGCAACTAGAATCTCCGCAACTAGAAACTTCACAGCTGGAAACTCCACAACTTGAGACTTCGCAACTAGAAACTCGGCAACTAGAAACTCAACAACTAGAAACTCCACAACTTGAAATACCACAACTAGATACTCCACAACTACGAATTCCATAACTATGAACTCCTCAACTAGGAACTCCACAACTAGAAACTCCACAACTACAGAATCCACAACTAAAAATTCCAAAAACAGAAACTCCGCAACAAGAAACTTCACAACTAGAGACTCCATAACTAGGAACTCCACAACTAGAAACTCCACAACTACAGACTCCACAACTACAGACTCCACAACTAAAAACACCAAAACTAGAAACTCTACAACCAGAAACTCCAAGACTAGAAACTCCGCAACTAGAAAGTCTAACTCTAGAAATTGCACAACTGGAGACTCCACACCTAGAGACTCCATAACTAGAATCTCCACAACTAGAAACCACGCAACTAGAAATTCCGACACTAGAAACACCACAACTAGAAACTCCACAACTAGATACTCTGCAACTAGAAACTTCGCGACTAGAAATTGAGCAGCTGGAAAGTCTGCATCTAAAACTCTGCAACAAGAAACTCCGAAACTAGAAACTCCACAGCTAGAAACTCCACAACTAGAAACTCCCCAACTAGAAACTCCACAACTAGAGACTGCACAACTAGAGACTCCGCCACCAGAAATTTGACAGCTAGAAACTCCGCAACTAAAAACTCCACAACTAGAGACTCCGCAACTAGAAACTCCACAACTTGAAACTCTGCAACGCGAAACTCTGCAACTAGAAACTCCACAACTATAAACTCAAGTAGAAACTCCCAAACAAGAAACAACACAACTAGAAACTCCGCAACTAGAAAATCCACAACGAGAAACTTCACAACTAGAGACTCCGCAAATAGAAACTCCACATTAAGAAACTCGGCAACTAGAAACTCCCTAACTAGAAACTTCACATTTAGATACTGCACATCTAGAGACTCCGCAACTAGAAATTTGACATCTTGAAACTCCGCAACTAGAAACTCCACAACTAGAGACTCCGCAACTAGACACTCCACAACTTGAAACTCTGCAACGCGAAACTCTGCAACTAGAAACTCCACAACTATAAACTAAAGTAGAAACTCCTCAACTAGAAAATCCACAACTAGAGACTCCACAACTAGGACCTTCACAACTAGAGACTCCACAACTAGAAAATCCACAGCTAGAAACTCCACAACTTGAGACTTCGCATTTAGAAACTCGGCAACTAGAAATTCAACAACTAGAAACTGCACAACTAAAAACTCCTCATCTAGAAACTTCACACTTTGAAACACCACAACTAGATACTCCACAACTACAAATTCTGCAACTAGAAAATCCCCAACTAGAAACTCCGCAACTAGAAAGTTCACAGCTAACAACTCCACAACTAGACACTTCGCAACTAGAAGCTCGGCAACTAGAAACTCAACAACTAGAAACTCCAAAACTTGAAATACCACAACTAGATACTCCACAACTACAAATTCCTCAACAAGAAACTCCTCAACTAGAAACTCCGCAACTAGAAACTCCACAACTAAAGACTCCATAACTAGGAACTCCACAACTAGAAACTCCACAACTACAGACTCCTCAACTACAGACTCCACAACTAAAACTCCAAAACTAGAAACTCTACAACCAGAAACTCCGCGACTAGAGACTCCGCAACTAGAAACTCCACAATAAGAAACTCCACAACTAGAAACTCCACAACTAGAGACTTCGCATTTAGAAACTCCTCACATAGAAACTACACAAGAAACTCAAGGACTAGAGACTCCATAACTAGAAACTCGGCAACTAGAAACTCAACAAATAGAAACTCCACAACAAAAAATCCACAACTGGAAACTCCACAACAAGACACTTCGCAACTAGAAACTCCACAAGTAGAGTCTCCACAACTAGAAAACTCCGCAACTAGAAACTCCACGACTAGACACTCCACAACTAAAAAGTCCACAACTAGAAACTCCACAACTGGAAACTCCACCACTAGAAACTCCGCAACAAGAAACTCCACAACTACAGACTCCACAACTACAGACTTCATAACTAAAACTTCAAAGCTAGAAACTACAACCAGAAACTCCGCAACTAGAAACTCCGAAACTAGAAACTCCAAAACAAGAAATTCTACAACTAGAGACTCCACAACTAGAAACACGGCAACTAGAAACTCAATAAATAGAAACACCACAACAAAAACTCTACAACTTGGAACACCACAACTAGATACTCTACAACTACAAACTCCACAGATAGAAACTCCACAACTAGAAACTCCAGAACTAGAAACTCCACAACTAGAGACTTCGCATTTAGAAACTCCTCATATAGAAACTACACAAATAGAAACTCCACGACTAGAGATTCCATAAGTAGAAACTCCCCAACTAGAAACTCCACAACTAGAGACTCCGCAACTAGAAACTCCACAACTAGAAACTCCACAACTAGACACTTCGCAACTAGAAACTCCACAACTAGTAAGCTCCGCAACTAGAAACTCCACGACTAGACACTCCACAACTAAAAAGTCCACAACTAGAAACTCCACAACTAGAGACTCCACACTAGGACCTCCACAACTAGAAATTTGACAGCTAAAACTTCGCAACTAGAAACTCCACAGCTAGAGACTCCGCAACTAGAAACTCCACAACTTGAAACTTTGCAACGCGAAACTCTGCAACTAGAAACTCCACAACTATAAACTCAAGTAGAAACTCCCCAACTAGAATCTACACAACTGGAAACTCCGCAACTAGAAACTCCGCAACTAGAAAATCCACAACTAGAAACTTCACAACTAGAGACTCCGCAACTAGAAACTCCACAATAAGAAACTCGGCAACTAGAAACTCAACAACTAGAAACTCCAAAACTAGAAACTCCACAACTACAGACTCCTCAACTACAGACTCTCAACAAAAACTCCAAAACTCTACAACCAGAAACTCCGCAACTAGAGACTCCAACACTAGAAACTCCACAATAAGAAACTCCACAACTAGAAACTCCACAGCTAGAAACTTCACAACTAGAGACTGCACAACTAGAGACTTCGCATTTAGAAACTCCTCACATAGAAACTTCACAAGAAACTCCACGACTAGAGACTCCACAACTAGAAACTCGGCAACTAGAAACTCAACAAATAGAAACTCCACAGCAAAAAATCCACAACTGGAAACTCCACAACAAGACACTTCGCAACTAGAAACTCCACAACTAGAGTCTCCACAACTAGAAAACAGCGCAACTAGAAACTCCACGACTAGACACTTCACAACTAAAAAGTCCACAACTAGAAACTCCACAACTAGAAACTCCGCAACTAGAAACTCCGCAACAAGAAACTCCACAACAAGAGACTCCATAACTAGGAACTTTACAACTAGAAACTCCACAACTACAGACTCCACAACTACAGACTTCATAACTAAAACTTCAAAGCTAGAAACTACAACCAGAAACTCCGCAACTAGAAACTCCGAAACTAGAAACTCCAAAACAAGAAATTCTACAACTAGAGACTCCACAACTAGAAACACGGCAACTAGAAACTCAATAAATAGAAACACCACAACAAAAACTCTACAACTTGGAACACCACAACTAGATACTCTACAACTACAAACTCCACAGATAGAAACTCCACAACTAGAAACTCCACAACTAGAAACTCCACAACTAGAGACTTCGCATTTAGAAACTCCTCATATAGAAACTACACAAATAGAAACTCCACGACTAGAGATTCCATAAGTAGAAACTCCCCAACTAGAAACTCCACAACTAGAGACTCCGCAACTAGAAACTCCACAACTAGAAACTCCACAACTAGACACTTCGCAACTAGAAACTCCACAACTAGTAAGCTCCGCAACTAGAAACTCCACGACTAGACACTCCACAACTAAAAAGTCCACAACTAGAAACTCCACAACTAGAGACTCCACACTAGGACCTCCACAACTAGAAATTTGACAGCTAAAACTTCGCAACTAGAAACTCCACAGCTAGAGACTCCGCAACTAGAAACTCCACAACTTGAAACTTTGCAACGCGAAACTCTGCAACTAGAAACTCCACAACTATAAACTCAAGTAGAAACTCCCCAACTAGAATCTACACAACTGGAAACTCCGCAACTAGAAACTCCGCAACTAGAAAATCCACAACTAGAAACTTCACAACTAGAGACTCCGCAACTAGAAACTCCACAATAAGAAACTCGGCAACTAGAAACTCAACAACTAGAAACTCCAAAACTAGAAACTCCACAACTACAGACTCCTCAACTACAGACTCTCAACAAAAACTCCAAAACTCTACAACCAGAAACTCCGCAACTAGAGACTCCAACACTAGAAACTCCACAATAAGAAACTCCACAACTAGAAACTCCACAGCTAGAAACTTCACAACTAGAGACTGCACAACTAGAGACTTCGCATTTAGAAACTCCTCACATAGAAACTTCACAAGAAACTCCACGACTAGAGACTCCACAACTAGAAACTCGGCAACTAGAAACTCAACAAATAGAAACTCCACAGCAAAAAATCCACAACTGGAAACTCCACAACAAGACACTTCGCAACTAGAAACTCCACAACTAGAGTCTCCACAACTAGAAAACAGCGCAACTAGAAACTCCACGACTAGACACTTCACAACTAAAAAGTCCACAACTAGAAACTCCACAACTAGAAACTCCGCAACTAGAAACTCCGCAACAAGAAACTCCACAACAAGAGACTCCATAACTAGGAACTTTACAACTAGAAACTCCACAACTACAGACTCCACAACTACAGACTTCATAACTAAAACTTCAAAGCTAGAAACTCTACAACCAGAAACTCCACAACTAGAAACTCCGAAACTAGAAACTCCAAAACAAGAAATTCTACAACTAGAGACTCCACAACTAGAGACTCCACAGCTAAAAACTCCACAACTAGAAATTTCACAGCTAGAAACTCCGCAAATACAAACTCCACAACTTGATACTCCTCAACTAGAAACTCGGCAACTTGATACACTGCAACGCGAAACTTTGCAATTAGAAACTCAACAACTATAAACTCAAGCAGAAACTCCCCAACTAGAAACTACACAACTAGAAACTTCGCAACTAGAAACTTCGCAACTAGAAAATCCACAAAAGAAACTTCACAACTAGAGACTCCGCAACTAGAAACTCCACAATAATAAACTCCACAACTAGAAACTCAACAGCCAGAAACTCCACAACAAGAAACTCCAGAACTAGAAACTCCACAACTAGAGACTGCACAACTAGAGACTTCGAATTTAGAAACTCCTCATATAGAAACTCCATGACCAGACACTCCACAACTAAAAAGTCCACAACTAGAAACTCCACAACTAGAGACTCCACAACTAGGACCTCCACTACTAGAGACTCCACAACTAGAAACTGCACCGCTTGAAACTCCAGAACTTGACACTTCGCATTTAGTAACTCGGCAACTAGAAACTCAACAACTAGAAACTGCACAAGGCGAAACTCCACAAGTAGAAACTCCACAACTTGAAACACTACAACTAGATACACTACAACTACAAATTTCACAGCTAGAAACTCCACAATTAGAAACTCCGCAACTAGAATCTCCGCAACTAGAAACTTCACAGCTGGAAACTCCACAACTTGAGACTTCGCAACTAGAAACTCGGCAACTAGAAACTCAACAACTAGAAACTCCACAACTTGAAATACCACAACTAGATACTCCACAACTACGAATTCCATAACTATGAACTCCTCAACTAGGAACTCCACAACTAGAAACTCCACAACTACAGAATCCACAACTAAAAATTCCAAAAACAGAAACTCCGCAACAAGAAACTTCACAACTAGAGACTCCATAACTAGGAACTCCACAACTAGAAACTCCACAACTACAGACTCCACAACTACAGACTCCACAACTAAAAACACCAAAACTAGAAACTCTACAACCAGAAACTCCAAGACTAGAAACTCCGCAACTAGAAAGTCTAACTCTAGAAATTGCACAACTGGAGACTCCACACCTAGAGACTCCATAACTAGAATCTCCACAACTAGAAACCACGCAACTAGAAATTCCGACACTAGAAACTCCACAACTAGAAACTCCACAACTAGATACTCTGCAACTAGAAACTTCGCGACTAGAAATTGAGCAGCTGGAAAGTCTGCATCTAAAACTCTGCAACAAGAAACTCCGAAACTAGAAACTCCACAGCTAGAAACTCCACAACTAGAAACTCCCCAACTAGAAACTCCACAACTAGAGACTGCACAACTAGAGACTCCGCCACCAGAAATTTGACAGCTAGAAACTCCGCAACTAAAAACTCCACAACTAGAGACTCCGCAACTAGAAACTCCACAACTTGAAACTCTGCAACGCGAAACTCTGCAACTAGAAACTCCACAACTATAAACTCAAGTAGAAACTCCCAAACAAGAAACAACACAACTAGAAACTCCGCAACTAGAAAATCCACAACGAGAAACTTCACAACTAGAGACTCCGCAAATAGAAACTCCACATTAAGAAACTCGGCAACTAGAAACTCCCTAACTAGAAACTCCACATTTAGATACTGCACATCTAGAGACTCCGCAACTAGAAATTTGACATCTTGAAACTCCGCAACTAGAAACTCCACAACTAGAGACTCCGCAACTAGACACTCCACAACTTGAAACTCTGCAACGCGAAACTCTGCAACTAGAAACTCCACAACTATAAACTAAAGTAGAAACTCCTCAACTAGAAAATCCACAACTAGAGACTCCACAACTAGGACCTTCACAACTAGAGACTCCACAACTAGAAAATCCACAGCTAGAAACTCCACAACTTGAGACTTCGCATTTAGAAACTCGGCAACTAGAAACTCAACAACTAGAAACTGCACAACTAAAAACTCCTCATCTAGAAACTTCACACTTTGAAACACCACAACTAGATACTCCACAACTACAAATTCTGCAACTAGAAAATCCCCAACTAGAAACTCCGCAACTAGAAAGTTCACAGCTAACAACTCCACAACTTGACACTTCGCAACTAGAAGCTCGGCAACTAGAAACTCAACAACTAGAAACTCCAAAACTTGAAATACCACAACTAGATACTCCACAACTACAAATTCCTCAACAAGAAACTCCTCAACTAGAAACTCCGCAACTAGAAACTCCACAACTAAAGACTCCATAACTAGGAACTCCACAACTAGAAACTCCACAACTACAGACTCCTCAACTACAGACTCCACAACTAAAACTCCAAAACTAGAAACTCTACAACCAGAAACTCCGCGACTAGAGACTCCGCAACTAGAAACTCCACAATAAGAAACTCCACAACTAGAAACTCCACAACTAGAGACTTCGCATTTAGAAACTCCTCACATAGAAACTACACAAGAAACTCAAGGACTAGAGACTCCACAACTAGAAACTCGGCAACTAGAAACTCAACAAATAGAAACTCCACAACAAAAAATCCACAACTGGAAACTCCACAACAAGACACTTCGCAACTAGAAACTCCACAAGTAGAGTCTCCACAACTAGAAAACTCCGCAACTAGAAACTCCACGACTAGACACTCCACAACTAAAAAGTCCACAACTAGAAACTCCACAACTGGAAACTCCACCACTAGAAACTCCGCAACAAGAAACTCCACAACTACAGACTCCATAACTAGGAACTCCGCAACTAGAAACTCCACACCTACAGACTCCACAACTACAGACTTCATAACTAAAACTTCAAAGCTAGAAACTACAACCAGAAACTCCGCAACTAGAAACTCCGAAACTAGAAACTCCAAAACAAGAAATTCTACAACTAGAGACTCCACAACTAGAAACACGGCAACTAGAAACTCAATAAATAGAAACACCACAACAAAAACTCTACAACTTGGAACACCACAACTAGATACTCTACAACTACAAACTCCACAGATAGAAACTCCACAACTAGAAACTCCAGAACTAGAAACTCCACAACTAGAGACTTCGCATTTAGAAACTCCTCATATAGAAACTACACAAATAGAAACTCCACGACTAGAGATTCCATAAGTAGAAACTCCCCAACTAGAAACTCCACAACTAGAGACTCCGCAACTAGAAACTCCACAACTAGAAACTCCACAACTAGACACTTCGCAACTAGAAACTCCACAACTAGTAAGCTCCGCAACTAGAAACTCCACGACTAGACACTCCACAACTAAAAAGTCCACAACTAGAAACTCCACAACTAGAGACTCCACACTAGGACCTCCACAACTAGAAATTTGACAGCTAAAACTTCGCAACTAGAAACTCCACAGCTAGAGACTCCGCAACTAGAAACTCCACAACTTGAAACTTTGCAACGCGAAACTCTGCAACTAGAAACTCCACAACTATAAACTCAAGTAGAAACTCCCCAACTAGAAACTACACAACTGGAAACTCCGCAACTAGAAACTCCGCAACTAGAAAATCCACAACTAGAAACTTCACAACTAGAGACTCCGCAACTAGAAACTCCACAATAAGAAACTCGGCAACTAGAAACACCACAACTAGAAACTCCACAACTAGAAAGTCCACAACTTGAAACACCACACCTAGATACTCCACAACTACAAATTCCATAACTAGAAACTCCACAACGAGAAACTCCGCAACTAGAAATTCCGCAACTAGAAACTCCAACTCTGGAAAATGCACAACTAGAGACTCCACAACTAGAGACTCCATAACTAGAAACTCCACAACTAGAAACTCCACAACTACAGACTCAACAACTACAGACTCCACAACCTAAAACTCCAAAACTAGAAACTCTACAACCAGAAACTCCACAACCAGAGACTCCACAACAAGAGACTCCACAACTAAAAACTCCGTAACTAGAAACTCCACAACTAGAAACCACGCAACTAGAAATTCCGACACTAGAAACTCCACAACTAGAAACTCCACAACTAAAACTCCACAACTAGATACTCTGCAACTAGAAACTTCGCAACTAGAAACTCCACAGCTGGAAAGTCTGCATCTAAAACTCTGCAACAAGAAACTCCGAAACTAGAAACTCCACAGCTAGAAACTCGACAACTAGAAACTCCACAACTAGAAACTCCACAACTAGAGACTGCACAACTAGAGACTCGGCAACTTGAAATTTGAAAGCTAGAAACTCCACAACTAGAAACTCCGCAACTAGAGACTCCACAACTAGAAACTCCACAACTTGAAACTCTGCAACTAGAAACTCCACAACTATAAACTCAAGTACAAACTCCCCAACTAGAAACTACACAACTAGAAACTCCGCAACAAGGAAATGCATAACTAGAAACTTCACAACTAGAGACTCCGCAACTAGAAACTCCACAATAAGAAACTCGGCAACTAGAAACTCCCTAACTAGAAACTCCACATTTAGATACTGCACAACTAGAGACTCCGCAACTAGAAATTTGACAGCTTGAAACTCCGCAACTAGAAACTCCTCAACTAGAGACTCCGCGACTAGAAACTCCACAACTTGAAACTCTGCAACGCGAAACTCTGCAACTAGAAACTACACAACTATAAACTCAAGTAGAAACTCCTCAACTAGAAAATTCACAACTAGAGACTCCACAACTAGGACCTCCACAACTAGAGACTCCAAAATTAGAAACTCCACAGCTAGAAACTCCATAACTTGAATTCGCATTTAGAAACTCGGCAACTAGAAACTCAACAACTAGAAACTGCACAACTAAAAACTCCTCATCTAGAAACTCCACATTTTGAAACACCACAACTAGATTCTCCACAACTACAAATTCCGCAACTAGAAAATCCACAACTAGAAACTCCGCAACTAGAAACTTCACAGCTAGAAACTCCACAACTTGAGACTTCGCAACTAGAAGCTCGGCAACTAGAAACTCAACAACTAGAAACTGCAAAACTAGAAACTCCACAACTACAGACTCCTCAACTACAGACTCCGCAACTATAAACTCCACAATAAGAAACTCCACAACTAGAAACTCAACAGCTAGAAACTCCACAACTAGAAACTCCAGAACTAGAAACTCCACAACTAGAGACTGCACAACTAGAGACTTCGCATTTAGAAACTCCTCATATAGAAACTACACAAATCGAAACTTCACGACTAAAGATTTCATAAGTAGAAACTCCAACGCTAGAATTTCAACAACTAGAAACTCCACAACTAGAAACTCCACAACTAGAAACTCCACAACCAGACACTTCGAAACTAGAAACTCCACAACTAGAGTCTCCACAACTAGAAAACTCCGCAACTAGAAACTCTACAACTAGACACTCCACAACTAAAAAGTCCACAACTAGAAACTCCACAACTAGAGACTCCACAACTAGGACCTCCACTACTAGAGACTCCACAACTAGAAACTCCACAGCTAGAAACTCCACAACTTGAGACTTCGCATTTAGAAACTCGGCAACTAGAAACTCCTCATCTAGAAACTCCGCAACTAAAAAGTCCACAACTAGAAGCTCCACAACTAGAAACTCCGCAACTAGAAACTCCGCAACAAGAAACTCCAAAACTAGAGACTCCATAACTAGAGACTGCGCAACTAGAGACTTCGCATTTAGAAACTCCTCATATAGAAACTCCACGACTAGACACTCCACAACTAAAAAGTCCACAACTAGAAACTCCACAACTAGAGACTCCACAACTAGGACCTCCACAACTAGAGACTCCACAACTAGAAACTGCGCCGCTAGAAACTCCACAACTTGAGACTTCGCATTTATAAACTCGGCAACTAGAAACTCAACAACTAGAAACTGCACAAGGCGAAACTCCACAAGTAGAAACTCCACAACTTGAAACACTACAACTTTATACACCACAACTACAAATTTCACAACTAGAAACTCCACAATTAGAAACTCCGCAACTTGAATCTCCGCAACTAGAATCTTCACACCTGGAAACTCCACAACTTGAGACTTCGCAACTAGAAACTCGGAAACTAGAAACTCAACAACTAGAAACTCCACAACTTGAAATACCACAACTAGATACTCCACAACTACAAATTCCACAACTAGAAACTCTTCATCTAGAAACTCCGCAACTAAAAACTCCACAACTAGAGACACCACAACTAGAAACTCCACAACCAGAAACTCCGCAACAAGAAACTCCACAACTAGAGACTCCATAACTATGAACTCCACAACTAGAAACTCCACAACTACAGACTCCACAACTACAGACTCCACAACTAAAAATTCCAAAACTAGAAACTCTACAACCAGAAACTCCGCAACTACAGAATCCGCAACTAGAAACTCCACAATAAGAAACTCCACAACTAGAAACTCCACAGCTAGAAACTCCACAACTAGAGACTGCACAACTAGAGACTTCGCATTTAGAAACTCCTCGAATAGAAACGACACATCATGAAACTCAACGACTAGAGACTCCACAACTAAAAAATCGGCAACTAGAAACTCAACAAATAGAAACTCCACAACAAAAACTCCACAACTTGAAACACCGCAACTAGATACTCCACAACTAGAAACTCCACAGCTAGAAACTCCACAACCAGAAACTCCAGAACTAGAAACTCCACAACTAGAGACTGCACAACTAGAGACTTCGCATTTAAAAACTCCTCATATAGAAACTACACAAATAGAAACTCCACGACTAGAGATTCTATAAGTAGAAACTCCTCAGCTAGAATTTCAAAAACTAGAAACTCCACAACTGGAGACTCAAAAACTAGAAACTTCACAACTAGACACTTCGCAACTAGAAAATTTCCACAACTACAGTCTCCACAACTAGAAAACTCTGCAACTAAAAACTCCACGACTTGACACTCCACAACTAAATAGTCCACAACTAGAAACTCCACAACTAGAGACTCCACAACTAGGACCTCCACAACTAGAAACTCCGCAACTAGAAACTCCGCAACTAGAAAATCCACAACTAGAAACTTCACAACTAGAGTCTCCGCTACTAGAAACTCCACAATAAGAAACTCGGCAACTAGAAACTCCACTACTAGAAAGTCCACAACTTAAAACACCACAACTAGATACTCCACAACTACAAATTCCATATCTAGAAAATCCACAACTAGAAACTCCGCAACTAGAAACTCTATAACTAGGAACTCTGCAACTTGAAACTCCACAACTACAGACTCCACAACTACAGACTCCACAACTAAAAACACCAGAACTAGAAACTCTACAAACAGAAACTCCGCCACTAGAAACTCCAACTCTAGAAATTTCTCAACTAGAAACTCCACAACTAGAAACTTCACAATTACAGACTCCACAACTACAGACTCCACAATTAAAAACTCCAAAACTATAAACTCTACAACCAGAAACTCCGCAACTAGAAACTCCACTACAGACTCCACAACTACAGACTCCACAACTAAAAACTCCAAAACTAGAAACTCCGCAACAAGAAACTTCACAACCTGAGACTCCATAATTAGGAACTCTGCAACTAGAAACTCCACAACTACAGACTCCACAACTGAAAACACCAAAACTAGAAACTCTACAAACAGAAACTCTGCAACTAGAAACTCCAACTCTAGAAATTTCTCAACTAGAGACTCCACAACTAGAGACTCCATAACTAGGAACTCCACAACTAGAAACTCCACAATTACAGACTCCACAACTACAGACTCCACAACTAAAAACTCCAAAACTCGAAACTCTACAACCAGAAACTCCACAACTAGAAACTCCGCAACTAAAAACTCCAACACTAGAAATTCCACAACTAGAGACTCCACAACTGAAGACTCCACAACTAAAAACTCCACAACTAGAAACCACGCAACTAGAAACTCCGACACTACAAACTCCACAACTAGAAACTCCACAACTAGATACTCTGGAGCTAGAAACTTCGCAACTAGAAATTCTACAGCTAGAAAGTCTGCATCTAGAAACTCTGCAACTAGAAACTCCGCAACTAGAAACTCCACAACTAGAGACTGCACAACTAGAGACTCCGCAACTAGAAATTTGACAGCTAGAAACTCCGCAACTAGAAACTCCACAACTAGAAACTCCGCAACTAGAGACTCCGCAACTAGAAACTCCACAATAAGAAACTCGGCAACTAGAAAGTCCCCAACTAGAAACTACACATTTAGAGACTGCACAACTAGAGACTCCGCAACTAGAAATTTGACAGCTTCAAACTCCGCAACTAGAAACTCCACAACTAGAGACTCTCCAACTAGAAACTCCACACCTTGAAACTCTGCAACGCGAAACTCTGCAACTCGAAACTCCACAACTATAAACTCAAGTAAAAACTCCCCAACTAGAAACTCCGCAACTAGAAACTCCGCAACAAGAAACTCCAAAACTAGAGACTCCATAACTAGAGACTGCGCAACTAGAGACTTCGCATTTAGAAACTCCTCATATAGAAACTCCACGACTAGACACTCCACAACTAAAAAGTCCACAACTAGAAACTCCACAACTAGAGACTCCACAACTAGGACCTCCACAACTAGAGACTCCACAACTAGAAACTGCGCCGCTAGAAACTCCACAACTTGAGACTTCGCATTTATAAACTCGGCAACTAGAAACTCAACAACTAGAAACTGCACAAGGCGAAACTCCACAAGTAGAAACTCCACAACTTGAAACACTACAACTTTATACACCACAACTACAAATTTCACAACTAGAAACTCCACAATTAGAAACTCCGCAACTTGAATCTCCGCAACTAGAATCTTCACACCTGGAAACTCCACAACTTGAGACTTCGCAACTAGAAACTCGGAAACTAGAAACTCAACAACTAGAAACTCCACAACTTGAAATACCACAACTAGATACTCCACAACTACAAATTCCACAACTAGAAACTCTTCATCTAGAAACTCCGCAACTAAAAACTCCACAACTAGAGACACCACAACTAGAAACTCCACAACCAGAAACTCCGCAACAAGAAACTCCACAACTAGAGACTCCATAACTATGAACTCCACAACTAGAAACTCCACAACTACAGACTCCACAACTACAGACTCCACAACTAAAAATTCCAAAACTAGAAACTCTACAACCAGAAACTCCGCAACTACAGAATCCGCAACTAGAAACTCCACAATAAGAAACTCCACAACTAGAAACTCCACAGCTAGAAACTCCACAACTAGAGACTGCACAACTAGAGACTTCGCATTTAGAAACTCCTCGAATAGAAACGACACATCATGAAACTCAACGACTAGAGACTCCACAACTAAAAAATCGGCAACTAGAAACTCAACAAATAGAAACTCCACAACAAAAACTCCACAACTTGAAACACCGCAACTAGATACTCCAAAACTAGAAACTCCACAGCTAGAAACTCCACAACCAGAAACTCCAGAACTAGAAACTCCACAACTAGAGACTGCACAACTAGAGACTTCGCATTTAAAAACTCCTCATATAGAAACTACACAAATAGAAACTCCACGACTAGAGATTCTATAAGTAGAAACTCCTCAGCTAGAATTTCAAAAACTAGAAACTCCACAACTGGAGACTCAAAAACTAGAAACTTCACAACTAGACACTTCGCAACTAGAAAATTTCCACAACTACAGTCTCCACAACTAGAAAACTCTGCAACTAAAAACTCCACGACTTGACACTCCACAACTAAATAGTCCACAACTAGAAACTCCACAACTAGAGACTCCACAACTAGGACCTCCACAACTAGAAACTCCGCAACTAGAAACTCCGCAACTAGAAAATCCACAACTAGAAACTTCACAACTAGAGTCTCCGCTACTAGAAACTCCACAATAAGAAACTCGGCAACTAGAAACTCCACTACTAGAAAGTCCACAACTTAAAACACCACAACTAGATACTCCACAACTACAAATTCCATATCTAGAAAATCCACAACTAGAAACTCCGCAACTAGAAACTCTATAACTAGGAACTCTGCAACTTGAAACTCCACAACTACAGACTCCACAACTACAGACTCCACAACTAAAAACACCAGAACTAGAAACTCTACAAACAGAAACTCCGCCACTAGAAACTCCAACTCTAGAAATTTCTCAACTAGAAACTCCACAACTAGAAACTTCACAATTACAGACTCCACAACTACAGACTCCACAATTAAAAACTCCAAAACTATAAACTCTACAACCAGAAACTCCGCAACTAGAAACTCCACTACAGACTCCACAACTACAGACTCCACAACTAAAAACTCCAAAACTAGAAACTCCGCAACAAGAAACTTCACAACCTGAGACTCCATAATTAGGAACTCTGCAACTAGAAACTCCACAACTACAGACTCCACAACTGAAAACACCAAAACTAGAAACTCTACAAACAGAAACTCTGCAACTAGAAACTCCAACTCTAGAAATTTCTCAACTAGAGACTCCACAACTAGAGACTCCATAACTAGGAACTCCACAACTAGAAACTCCACAATTACAGACTCCACAACTACAGACTCCACAACTAAAAACTCCAAAACTCGAAACTCTACAACCAGAAACTCCACAACTAGAAACTCCGCAACTAAAAACTCCAACACTAGAAATTCCACAACTAGAGACTCCACAACTGAAGACTCCACAACTAAAAACTCCACAACTAGAAACCACGCAACTAGAAACTCCGACACTACAAACTCCACAACTAGAAACTCCACAACTAGATACTCTGGAGCTAGAAACTTCGCAACTAGAAATTCTACAGCTAGAAAGTCTGCATCTAGAAACTCTGCAACTAGAAACTCCGCAACTAGAAACTCCACAACTAGAGACTGCACAACTAGAGACTCCGCAACTAGAAATTTGACAGCTAGAAACTCCGCAACTAGAAACTCCACAACTAGAAACTCCGCAACTAGAGACTCCGCAACTAGAAACTCCACAATAAGAAACTCGGCAACTAGAAAGTCCCCAACTAGAAACTACACATTTAGAGACTGCACAACTAGAGACTCCGCAACTAGAAATTTGACAGCTTCAAACTCCGCAACTAGAAACTCCACAACTAGAGACTCTCCAACTAGAAACTCCACACCTTGAAACTCTGCAACGCGAAACTCTGCAACTCGAAACTCCACAACTATAAACTCAAGTAAAAACTCCCCAACTAGAAACTCCACAACTAGAGACTCCGCAACTATAATCTCCACAACTTGAAACTCTGCAACGCCAAACTTGCAACTAGAAGCTCCACAACTATAAACTAGAGTAGAAACTCTCCAACTAGAAACTACACAACTAGAAACTCCGCAACTAGAAACTCCGCAACTAGAAAATCCACAACTAGAAACTTCACAACTAGAGACTCCGCAACTAGATATTTGACAGCTTGAAACTCCGCAACTAGAAACTCCACAACTTGAAACTCTGCAACGCGAAACTCTGCAACTAGAAACTCCACAACTATAAACTCAAGTAGAAACTCCCCAACAAGAAAATCCACAACTAGAGACTTCACAACTAGGACCTCCACAACTAGAGACTCCACAACTAGAAACTCCAAAGCTAGAAACTCCACACCTTGAGACTTCGCATTTAGAAACTCCGCAACTAGAAACTCAACAACTAGAAACTGCACAACTAGAAACTCCACAACTAGAAACTCCACATTTTGAAACACCACAACTAGATACTCCTAACTACAAATTCCACAACTAGAAAATCAACAACTAGAAACTCCGCAGCTAGAAACATCACAGCTAGAAACTCCACAACTTGAGACTTTGCAACTAGAAACTCGGCAACTAGAAACTCATCAACTAGAAATTCCAAAACTTGAAGAACCACAACTAGATACTCCACAACTAGAGACTCCACAACTAGAAACTGCACAACCAGAAACTCCGCAACGACAAACTGCACAAATAGAAACTCCATAACTATGAACTCCACAACTAGAAACTCCACAACTACCGACTCCACAACTACAGACTCCACAACTAAAAACTCCAAAACTAGAAACTCTACAACGAGAAACTCCGCAACTAGAGACTCCGCAACTAGAAACTCCACAATAAGAAACTCCACAACTAGAAACTCCACAACTAGAGACTGCACAACTAGAGACTTCGCATTTAGAAACTCCTCACATAGAAACTACACAAGAAACTCAAGGACTAGAGACTCCACAACTAGAAACTCGGCAACTAGAAACTCAACAAATAGAAACTCCACAACAAAAAATCCACAACTGGAAACTCCACAACAAGACACTTCGCAACTAGAAACTCCACAAGTAGAGTCTCCACAACTAGAAAACTCCGCAACTAGAAAGTCCACGACTAGACACTCCACAACTAAAAAGTCCACAACTAGAAACTCCACAACTGGAAACTCCGCCACTAGAAACTCCGCAACAAGAAACTCCACAACTACAGACTCCATAACTAGGAACTCCGCAACTAGAAACTCCACACCTACAGACTCCACAACTACAGACTTCATAACTAAAACTTCAAAGCTAGAAACTCTACAACCAGAAACTCCGCAACTAGAAACTCCGAAACTAGAAACTCCAAAACAAGAAATTCTACAACTAGAGACTCCACAACTAGAGACTCCACAGCTAAAAACTCCACAACTAGAAATTTCACAGCTAGAAACTCCGCAAATAGAAACTCCACAACTTGATACTCCTCAACTAGAAACTCGACAACTTGATACTCTGCAACGCGAAACTAGAAACTCAACAACTATAAACTCATGCAGAAACTCCCCAACTAGAAACTACACAACTAGAAACTTCGCAACTAGAAACTCCGCAACTAGAAAATCCACTACTTGAAATATCACAACTAGATACTCCACAACTACAAATTCCACAAATAGAAACTCCTCAACTAGAAACTCCGCAACTAGAAACTCCACAACTAGAGACTCCACATCTAGAAACTCCACAACCAGAAACTCCGCAACAACAAACTCCAAAACTAGAAACTCCATAACTATGAACTCCACAACTAGAAACTCGACAACTACAGACTCCACAACTACAGACTCCACAACTAAAAACACCAAAACTAGAAACTCTACAACCAGGAACTCCAAGACTAGAAACTCCGCAACTAGAAAGTCTAACTCTAGAAATTGCACAACTAGAGACTCCACACCTAGAGACTCCATAACTAGGAGCTCCACAACTAGAAACTCCACAACTACAGACTCCACAGCTACAGACTCCACAACTAAAAACTCCAAAACTAGAAACTCTACAACTAGATACTCCACAACTACAAACTCCACATATAGAAACTCCACAACTAGAAACTCCAGAACTAGAAACTCCACAACTAGAGACTTCGCATTTAGAAACTCCTCATATAGAAACTACACAAATAGAAACTCCACGACTAGAGATTCCATAAGTAGAAACTCCCCAACTAGAAACTCCACAACTAGAGACTCCGCAAATAGAAACTCCACAACTAGAAACTCCACAACTAGACACTTCGCAACTAGAAACTCCACAACTAGAAAACTCCGCAACTAGAAACTCCACGACTAGACACTCCACAACTAAAAAGTGCACAACTAGAAACTCCACAACTAGAGACTCCACACTGGGACCTCCACAGCTAGAAACTTCGCAACTAGAAACTCCACAGCTAGAAAGTCTGCAACTAGAAACTCTGCAACTAGAAACTCCGCAACTAGAAACTCCACAGCTAGAAACTACACAACTAGATACTCCCCAACTAGAAACTCCACAACTACAGACTCCGCAACTAGAAATTTGATAGCTAAAACTCCGCAACTAGAAACTCCACAGCTAGAGACTTCGCAACTAGAAACTCAACAACTTGAAACTTTGCAACGCGAAACTCTGCAACTAGAAACTCCACAACTATAAACTCAAGTAGAAACTCCCCAACTAGAAACTCTCAACGAGAAACTCCGCAACTAGAAATTCCGCAACTAGAAACTCCAACTCTAGAAATTGCACAACTAGAGACTCCACAACTAGAGACTCCATAACTAGAAACTCCACAACTAGAAACTCCACAACTAGAGACTCCGCAACTAGAAACTCCTCAACTAGAAACTCGACAACTTGATACTCTGCAACGCGAAACTTTGCAACTAGGAACTCAACAACTATAAACTCAAGCAGAAACTCCCCAACTAGAAACTACAAAACTAGAAACTTCGCAACTAGAAACTCCGCAACTAGAAAATCTACAAATAGAAACTTCACAACTAGAGACTCCGCCACTAGAAACTCCACAATAAGGAACTCCACAACTAGAAACTCAACAGCTAGAAACTCCACAACTAGAAACTCCAGAACTAGAAACTCCACAACTAGAGACTGCACAACTAAAGACTTCGCATTTAGAAACTCCTCATATAGAAACTCCACGACTAGACACTCCACAACTAAAAAGTCCACAACTAGAAACTGCACCGCTAGAAACTCCACAACTTGAGACTTCGCATTTATAAACTCAGCAACTAGAAACTCAACAACTAGAAACTGCACAAGGCGAAACTCCACAAGTAGAAACTCCACAACTTGAAACACAACAACTATATACACCACAACTACAAATTTCACAACTAGAAACTCCACAGTTAGAAAATCCGCAACTAGAATCTCCGCAACTAGAAACTTTACAGCTGGAGACTCCACAACTTGAGACTTCGCAACTAGAAACTCGGCAACTAGAAACTCAACAACTAGAAACTCCACAACTTGAAATACCACAACTAGATACTCCACAACTACAAATTTCACAACTAGAAACTCCTCAACTAGAAACTCGGCAACTAGAAACTCCACAACCAGAAACTCCGCAACAACAAACTCCACAACTAGAAACTCCATAACTATGAACTCCACAACTAGAAACTCGACAACTACAGACTCCACAACTCAGACTCCACAACTAGAAACTCCAAAACTAGAAACTCTACAACCACAAACTCCGCAACTAGAGGCTCCGCAACGGGAAACTCCACAGCTAGAAACTCCACAACTAGAGACTGCACAACTAGAGACTTCGCATTTAGAAACTCCTAACATAGAAACTACACAGCAAGAAACTCCACGACTAGAGACTCCACAACTAGAAACACGGCAACTAGAAACTCAACAAATAGAAACACCACAACAAAATCTCTACAACTTGGAACACCACAACTAGATACTCTACAACTACAAACTCCACAGATAGAAACTCCACAACTAGAAACTCCAGAACTAGAAACTCCACAACTAGAGACTTCGCATTTAGAAACTCCTCATATAGAAACTACACAAATAGAAACTCCACGACTAGAGATTGCATAAGTAGAAACTCCCCAACTAGAAACTCCACAACTAGAGACTCCGCAACTAGAAACTCCACAACTAGACACTTCGCAACTAGAAACTCCACAACTAGAAAACTCTGCAACTAGAAACTCCACGACTAGACACTCCACAACTAAAAATTCCACAACTAGAAACTCCACAACTAGAGACTCCACACTAGGACCTCCACAACTAGAAACTTCGCAACTAGAAACTCCACAGCTAGAAAGTCCGCAACTAGAAACTCTGCATTTAGAAACTCCGCAACTAGAAACTCCTCAGCTAGAAACTACACAACTAGATACTCCCCAACTAGAAACTCCACAACTAGAGACTCCGCAACTAGAAATTTGACAGCTAAAACTTCGCAACTAGAAACTCCACAGCTAGAGACTCCGCAACTAGAAACTCCACAACTTGAAACTTTGCAACGCGAAACTCTGCAACTAGAAACTCCAAAACTATAAACTCAAGTAGAAACTCCCCAACTAGAAACTACACAACTGGAAACTCCGCAACTAGAAACTCCGCAACTAGAAAATCCACAACTAGAAACTTCACAACTAGAGACTCCGCAACTAGAAACTCCACAATAAGAAACTCGGCAACTAGAAACTCCACAACTAGGAAGTCCACAACTTGAAACACCACACCTAGATACTCCACAACTAAAAATTCCATATCTAGAAACTCCACAACGAGAAACTCCGCAACTAGAAATTCCGCAACTAGAAACTCCAACTCTGGAAAATGCACAACTAGAGACTCCACAACTAGAGACTCCATAACTAGAAACTCCACAACTAGAAACTCCACAACTACAGACTCAACAACAACAGACTCCACAACCTAAAACTCCAAAACTAGAAACTCTACAACCAGAAACTCCACAACCAGAGACTCCACAAAAAGAGACTCCACAACTAAAAACTCCGTAACTAGAAACTCCACAACTAGAAACCACGTAACTAGAAATTCCGACACTAGAAACTCCACAACTAGAAACTCCACAACTAAAACTCCACAACTAGATACTCTGCAACTAGAAACTTCGCAACTAGAAATTCCACAGCTGGAAAGTCTGCATCTAAAACTCTGCAACAAGAAACTCCGAAACTAGAAACTCCACAGCTAGAAACTCCACAACTAGAAACTCCACAACTAGAAACTCCACAACTAGAGACTGCACAACTAGAGACTCCGCAACTTGAAATTTGAAAGCTAGAAACTCCACAACTAGAAACTCCGCAACTAGAGACTCCGCAACTAGAAACTCCACAACTTGAAACTCTGCAACTAGAAACTCCACAACTATAAACTCAAGTACAAACTCCCCAACTAGAAACTACACAACTAGAAACTCCGCAATAAGGAAATCCATAACTAGAAACTTCACAACTAGAAATTCCGCAACTAGAAACTCCAACTCTAGAAATTGCACAACAAGAGACTCCACTACTAGAGACTCCATAACTTGAAACTCCACAACTAGAAACTCCACAACTAGAGACTCCACAACTAAAAACTCCGTAACTAGAATCTCCACAACTAGAAACCACGCAACTAGAAATTCCGACACTAGAAACTCCACAACTAGAAACTCCACAACTAGATACTCTGCAACTAGAAACTTCGCGACTAGAAAATGAGCAGCTGGAAAGTCTGCATCTAAAACTCTGCAATAAGAAACTCCGAAACTAGAAACTCCACAGCTAGAAACTCCACAACTAGAAACTCCCCAACTAGAAACTCCACAACTAGAGACTGCACAACTAGAGACTCCGCAACCAGAAATTTGACAGCTAGAAACTCCGCAACCAGAAACTCCACAACTAGAGACTCCGTAACTAGAAACTCCACAACTTAAAACTCTGCAACGCGAAACTCTGCAACTAGAAACTCCACAACTATAAACTCAAGTAGAAACTCCCAAACTAGAAACTACACAACTAGAAACTCCGCAACTAGAAAATCCACAACTAGAAACTTCACAACTAGAGACTCCGCAAATAGAAACTCCACAATAAGAAACTCGGCAACTAGAAACTCCCTAACTAGAAACTCCACATTTAGATACTGCACATCTAGAGACTCCGCAACTAGAAATTTGACATCTTGAAACTCCGCAACTAGAAACTCCACAACTAGAGACTCCGCAACTAGACACTCCACAACTTGAAACTCTGCAACGCGAAACTCTGCAACTAGAAACTCCACAACTATAAACTAAAGTAGAAACTCCTCAACTAGAAAATCCACAACTAGAGACTCCACAACTAGGACCTTCACAACTAGAGACTCCACAACTAGAAAATCCAAAGCTAGAAACTCCACAACTTGAGACTTCGCATTTAGAAACTCGGCAACTAGAAACTCAACAACTAGAAACTGCACAACTAAAAACTCCTCATCTAGAAACTTCACACTTTGAAACACCACAACTAGATACTCCACAACTACAAATTCTGCAACTAGAAAATCCCCAACTAGAAACTCCGCAACTAGAAAGTTCACAGCTAACAACTCCACAACTTGACACTTCGCAACTAGAAGCTCGGCAACTAGAAACTCAACAACTAGAAACTCCAAAACTTGAAATACCACAACTAGATACTCCACAACTACAAATTCCCCAACAAGAAACTCCTCAACTAGAAACTCCGCAACTAGAAACTCCACAACTAAAGACTCCATAACTAGGAACTCCACAACTAGAAACTCCACAACTACAGACTCCTCAACTACAGACTCCACAACTAAAACTCCAAAACTAGAAACTCTACAACCAGAAACTCCGCGACTAGAGACTCCGCAACTAGAAACTCCACAATAAGAAACTCCACAACTAGAAACTCCACAACTAGAGACTGCACAACTAGAGACTTCGCATTTAGAAACTCCTCACATAGAAACTACACAAGAAACTCAAGGACTAGAGACTCCACAACTAGAAACTCGGCAACTAGAAACTCAACAAATAGAAACTCCACAACAAAAAATCCACAACTGGAAACTCCACAACAAGACACTTCGCAACTAGAAACTCCACAAGTAGAGTCTCCACAACTAGAAAACTCCGCAACTAGAAAGTCCACGACTAGACACTCCACAACTAAAAAGTCCACAACTAGAAACTCCACAACTGGAAACTCCGCCACTAGAAACTCCGCAACAAGAAACTCCACAACTACAGACTCCATAACTAGGAACTCCGCAACTAGAAACTCCACACCTACAGACTCCACAACTACAGACTTCATAACTAAAACTTCAAAGCTAGAAACTCTACAACCAGAAACTCCGCAACTAGAAACTCCGAAACTAGAAACTCCAAAACAAGAAATTCTACAACTAGAGACTCCACAACTAGAGACTCCACAGCTAAAAACTCCACAACTAGAAATTTCACAGCTAGAAACTCCGCAAATAGAAACTCCACAACTTGATACTCCTCAACTAGAAACTCGACAACTTGATACTCTGCAACGCGAAACTAGAAACTCAACAACTATAAACTCATGCAGAAACTCCCCAACTAGAAACTACACAACTAGAAACTTCGCAACTAGAAACTCCGCAACTAGAAAATCCACAACTTGAAATATCACAACTAGATACTCCACAACTACAAATTCCACAAATAGAAACTCCTCAACTAGAAACTCCGCAACTAGAAACTCCACAACTAGAGACTCCACATCTAGAAACTCCACAACCAGAAACTCCGCAACAACAAACTCCAAAACTAGAAACTCCATAACTATGAACTCCACAACTAGAAACTCGACAACTACAGACTCCACAACTACAGACTCCACAACTAAAAACACCAAAACTAGAAACTCTACAACCAAGAACTCCAAGACTAGAAACTCCGCAACTAGAAAGTCTAACTCTAGAAATTGCACAACTAGAGACTCCACACCTAGAGACTCCATAACTAGGAGCTCCACAACTAGAAACTCCACAACTACAGACTCCACAGCTACAGACTCCACAACTAAAAACTCCAAAACTAGAAACTCTACAACTAGATACTCCACAACTACAAACTCCACATATAGAAACTCCACAACTAGAAACTCCAGAACTAGAAACTCCACAACTAGAGACTTCGCATTTAGAAACTCCTCATATAGAAACTACACAAATAGAAACTCCACGACTAGAGATTCCATAAGTAGAAACTCCCCAACTAGAAACTCCACAACTAGAGACTCCGCAAATAGAAACTCCACAACTAGAAACTCCACAACTAGACACTTCGCAACTAGAAACTCCACAACTAGAAAACTCCGCAACTAGAAACTCCACGACTAGACACTCCACAACTAAAAAGTGCACAACTAGAAACTCCACAACTAGAGACTCCACACTGGGACCTCCACAGCTAGAAACTTCGCAACTAGAAACTCCACAGCTAGAAAGTCTGCAACTAGAAACTCTGCAACTAGAAACTCCGCAACTAGAAACTCCACAGCTAGAAACTACACAACTAGATACTCCCCAACTAGAAACTCCACAACTACAGACTCCGCAACTAGAAATTCGATAGCTAAAACTCCGCAACTAGAAACTCCACAGCTAGAGACTTCGCAACTAGAAACTCAACAACTTGAAACTTTGCAACGCGAAACTCTGCAACTAGAAACTCCACAACTATAAACTCAAGTAGAAACTCCCCAACTAGAAACTCTCAACGAGAAACTCCGCAACTAGAAATTCCGCAACTAGAAACTCCAACTCTAGAAATTGCACAACTAGAGACTCCACAACTAGAGACTCCATAACTAGAAACTCCACAACTAGAAACTCCACAACTAGAGACTCCGCAACTAGAAACTCCTCAACTAGAAACTCGACAACTTGATACTCTGCAACGCGAAACTTTGCAACTAGGAACTCAACAACTATAAACTCAAGCAGAAACTCCCCAACTAGAAACTACAAAACTAGAAACTTCGCAACTAGAAACTCCGCAACTAGAAAATCTACAAATAGAAACTTCACAACTAGAGACTCCGCCACTAGAAACTCCACAATAAGGAACTCCACAACTAGAAACTCAACAGCTAGAAACTCCACAACTAGAAACTCCAGAACTAGAAACTCCACAACTAGAGACTGCACAACTAAAGACTTCGCATTTAGAAACTCCTCATATAGAAACTCCACGACTAGACACTCCACAACTAAAAAGTCCACAACTAGAAACTGCACCGCTAGAAACTCCACAACTTGAGACTTCGCATTTATAAACTCAGCAACTAGAAACTCAACAACTAGAAACTGCACAAGGCGAAACTCCACAAGTAGAAACTCCACAACTTGAAACACAACAACTATATACACCACAACTACAAATTTCACAACTAGAAACTCCACAGTTAGAAAATCCGCAACTAGAATCTCCGCAACTAGAAACTTTACAGCTGGAGACTCCACAACTTGAGACTTCGCAACTAGAAACTCGGCAACTAGAAACTCAACAACTAGAAACTCCACAACTTGAAATACCACAACTAGATACTCCACAACTACAAATTTCACAACTAGAAACTCCTCAACTAGAAACTCGGCAACTAGAAACTCCACAACCAGAAACTCCGCAACAACAAACTCCACAACTAGAAACTCCATAACTATGAACTCCACAACTAGAAACTCGACAACTACAGACTCCACAACTCAGACTCCACAACTAGAAACTCCAAAACTAGAAACTCTACAACCACAAACTCCGCAACTAGAGGCTCCGCAACGGGAAACTCCACAGCTAGAAACTCCACAACTAGAGACTGCACAACTAGAGACTTCGCATTTAGAAACTCCTAACATAGAAACTACACAGCAAGAAACTCCACGACTAGAGACTCCACAACTAGAAACACGGCAACTAGAAACTCAACAAATAGAAACACCACAACAAAAACTCTACAACTTGGAACACCACAACTAGATACTCTACAACTACAAACTCCACAGATAGAAACTCCACAACTAGAAACTCCAGAACTAGAAACTCCACAACTAGAGACTTCGCATTTAGAAACTCCTCATATAGAAACTACACAAATAGAAACTCCACGACTAGAGATTGCATAAGTAGAAACTCCCCAACTAGAAACTCCACAACTAGAGACTCCGCAACTAGAAACTCCACAACTAGACACTTCGCAACTAGAAACTCCACAACTAGAAAACTCTGCAACTAGAAACTCCACGACTAGACACTCCACAACTAAAAATTCCACAACTAGAAACTCCACAACTAGAGACTCCACACTAGGACCTCCACAACTAGAAACTTCGCAACTAGAAACTCCACAGCTAGAAAGTCCGCAACTAGAAACTCTGCATTTAGAAACTCCGCAACTAGAAACTCCTCAGCTAGAAACTACACAACTAGATACTCCCCAACTAGAAACTCCACAACTAGAGACTCCGCAACTAGAAATTTGACAGCTAAAACTTCGCAACTAGAAACTCCACAGCTAGAGACTCCGCAACTAGAAACTCCACAACTTGAAACTTTGCAACGCGAAACTCTGCAACTAGAAACTCCAAAACTATAAACTCAAGTAGAAACTCCCCAACTAGAAACTACACAACTGGAAACTCCGCAACTAGAAACTCCGCAACTAGAAAATCCCCAACTAGAAACTTCACAACTAGAGACTCCGCAACTAGAAACTCCACAATAAGAAACTCGGCAACTAGAAACTCCACAACTAGGAAGTCCACAACTTGAAACACCACACCTAGATACTCCACAACTAAAAATTCCATATCTAGAAACTCCACAACGAGAAACTCCGCAACTAGAAATTCCGCAACTAGAAAGTCCAACTCTGGAAAATGCACAACTAGAGACTCCACAACTAGAGACTCCATAACTAGAAACTCCACAACTAGAAACTCCACAACTACAGACTCAACAACTACAGACTCCACAACCTAAAACTCCAAAACTAGAAACTCTACAACCAGAAACTCCACAACCAGAGACTCCACAAAAAGAGACTCCACAACTAAAAACTCCGTAACTAGAAACTCCACAACTAGAAACCACGTAACTAGAAATTCCGACACTAGAAACTCCACAACTAGAAACTCCACAACTAAAACTCCACAACTAGATACTCTGCAACTAGAAACTTCGCAACTAGAAATTCCACAGCTGGAAAGTCTGCATCTAGAACTCTGCAACAAGAAACTCCGAAACTAGAAACTCCACAGCTAGAAACTCCACAACTAGAAACTCCACAACTAGAAACTCCACAACTAGAGACTGCACAACTAGAGACTCCGCAACTTGAAATTTGAAAGCTAGAAACTCCACAACTAGAAACTCCGCAACTAGAGACTCCGCAACTAGAAACTCCACAACTTGAAACTCTGCAACTAGAAACTCCACAACTATAAACTCAAGTACAAACTCCCCAACTAGAAACTACACAACTAGAAACTCCGCAATAAGGAAATCCATAACTAGAAACTTCACAACTAGAGACTCCGCAACTAGAAACTCCACAATAAGAAACTCGGCAACTAGAAACTCCCTAACTAGAAACTCCACATTTAGATACTGCACAACTAGAGACTCCGCAACTAGAATTTTGACAGCTTGAAACTCCGCAACTAGAAACTCCACAACTAGAGACTCCGCAACTAGAAACTCCACAACTTGAAACTCTGCAACGCGAAACTCTGCAACTAGAAACTCAAGTAGAAACTCCTCAACTAGAAAATTCACAACTAGAGACTCCACAACTAGGACCTCCAAAACTAGAGACTCCACAATTAGAAACTCTACAGCTAGAAACTCCATAACTTGACTTCGCATTTAGAAACTCGGCAACTAGAAACTCAACAACTAGAAACTGCACAACTAAAAACTCCTCATCTAGAAACTCCACATTTTGAAACACCACAACTAGATTCTCCACAACTACAAATTCCGCAACTAGAAAATCCACAACTAGAAACTCCGCAACTAGAAACTTCACAGCTAGAAACTCCACAACTTGAGACTTCGCAACTAGAAGCTCGGCAACTAGAAACTCAACAACTAGAAACTCCAAAACTAGAAACTCCACAACTACAGACTCCTCAACTACAGACTCCACAACTAAAAACTCCAGAACTCGAAACTCTACAACCAGAAACTCCGCAACTAGAGACTCCGCAACTAGAAACTCCACAATAAGAAACTCCACAACTAGAAACTCCACAGCTAGAGACTGCACAACTAGAGACTTCGCATTTAGAAACTCCTCACATAGAAACTACACAACAAGAAACTCCACGACTAGAGACTCCACAACGAGAAACTCGGCCACTAGAAACTCAACAAATAGAAATTCCACAACAAAAAATCCACAACTGGAAACTCCACAACTAGACACTTCGCAACTAGAAACTCCACAACTAGAGTCTCCACAACTAGAAAACTGCGCAACTAGAAACTCCACGACTAAACACTTCACAACTAAAAAGTCCACAACTAGAAGCTCCAAAACTAGAAACTCCGCAACTAGAAACTCCACAACAAGAAACTCCAAAACTAGAGACTCCATAACAAGGAACTCCACAACTAGAAACTCCAAAACTACAGACTCCACAACTACAGACTTCATAACTAAAACTTCAAAGCTAGAAACTCTACAACCAGAAACTCCGCAACTAGAAACTCCGAAACTAGAAACTCCAAAACAAAAAATTCTACAACTAGAGACTCCACAACTAGAAACTCCACAACTAGAGACTCCGCAACTAGAAATTTGACAGCTAAAAACTCCGCAACTAGAAACTCCACAACTAGAGACTCCGCAACTAGAAACTCGACAACTTGATACTCTGCAACGCGAAACTTTGCAACTAGGAACTCAACAAATATAAACTCAAGCAGAAACTCCCCAACTAGAAACTACACATCTAGAAACTTCGCAACTAGAAACTCCGCAACTAAAAAATCTACAAATAGAAACTTCACAACTAGAGACTCCGCAACTAGAAACTCCACAATAAGAAACTCCACAACTAGAAACTCAACAGCTAGAAACTCCACAACTAGAAACTCCACAACTAGAAACTCCACAACTAGAGACTGCACAACTAGAGACTTCGCATTTAGAAACTCCTCATATAGAAACTCCACGACTAGACACTCCACAACTAAAAAGTCCGCAACTAGAAACTCCACAACTTGAGACTCCACAACTAGGACCTCCACTACTAGAGACTCCACAACTAGAAACTGCACCGCTAGAAACTCCACAACTTGAGACTTCGCATTTATAAACTCGGCAACTAGAAACTCAACAACTAGAAACTGCACAAGGCGAAACTCCACAAGTAGAAACTCCACAACTTGAAACACTACAACTTTATACACCACAACTACAAATTTCACAACTAGAAACTCCACAATTGGAAACTCCGCAACTTGAATCTCCGCAACTAGAAACTTCACAGCTGGAAACTCCACAACTTGAGACTTCGCAGTTAGAAACTCGGAAACTAGAAACTCAACAACTAGAAACTCCACAACTTGAAATACCACAACTAGATACTCCACAACTACAAACTCCACAACTAGGAACTCCTCATCTAGAAACTCCGCAACTAAAAACTCCACAACTAGAGACACCACAACTAGAAACTCCACAACCAGAAACTCCGCAACAAGAAACTCCACAACTAGAGACTCCATAACTATGAACTCCACAACTAGAAACTCCACAACTACAGACTCCACAACTACAGACTCCACAACTAAAAATTCCAAAACTAGAAACTCTACAACCAGAAACTCCGCAACTAGAGAATCCGCAACTAGAAACTCCACAATAAGAAACTCCACAACTAGAAACTCCACAGCTAGAAACTCCACAACTAGAGACTTCACAACTAGAGACTTCGCATTTAAAAACTCCTCGAATAGAAACTACACAGCAAGAAACTCCACGACTAGAGACTCCACAACTAGAAACTCGGCAACAAGAAACTCAACAAATAGAAACACCACATCAAAAACTCTACAACTTGAAACACCACAACTAGATACTCCACAACTACAAACTCCACATATAGAAACTCCACAACTAGAAACTCCAGAACTAGAAACTCCACAACTAGAGACTTCGCATTTAGAAACTCCTCATATAGAAACTACACAAATAGAAACTCCACGACTAGAGATTCCATAAGTAGAAACTCCCCAACTAGAAACTCCACAACTAGAGACTCCGCAAATAGAAACTCCACAACTAGAAACTCCACAACTAGACACTTCGCAACTAGAAACTCCACAACTAGAAAACTCCGCAACTAGAAACTCCACGACTAGACACTCCACAACTAAAAAGTCCACAACTAGAAACTCCACAACTAGAGACTCCACACTGGGACCTCCACAGCTAGAAACTTCGCAACTAGAAACTCCACAGCTAGAAAGTCTGCAACTAGAAACTCTGCAACTAGAAACTCCGCAACTAGAAACTCCACAGCTAGAAACTACACAACTAGATACTCCCCAACTAGAAACTCCACAACTACAGACTCCCCAACTAGAAATTTGACAGCTAAAACTCCGCAACTAGAAACTCCACAGCTAGAGACTTCGCAACTAGAAACTCAACAACTTGAAACTTTGCAACGCGAAACTCTGCAACTAGAAACTCCACAACTATAAACTCAAGTAGAAACTCCCCAACTAGAAACTCTCAACGAGAAACTCCGGAACTAGAAATTCCGCAACTAGAAACTCCAACTCTAGAAATTGCACAACTAGAGACTCAACAACTGGAGACTCGATAACTAGAAACTCCACAACTAGAAACTCCACAACTAAAGACTCCGCAACTAGAAACTCCTCAACTAGAAACTCGACAACTTGATACTCTGCAACGCGAAACTTTGCAACTAGGAACTCAACAACTATAAACTCAAGCAGAAACTCCCCAACTAGAAACTACAAAACTAGAAACTTCGCAACTAGAAACTCCGCAACTAGAAAATCTACAAATAGAAACTTCACAACTAGAGACTCCGCCACTAGAAACTCCACAATAAGAAACTCCACAACTAGAAACTCAACAGCTAGAAACTCCACAACTAGAAACTCCAGAACTAGAAACTCCACAACTAGAGACTGCACAACTAAAGACTTCGCATTTAGAAACTCCTCATATAGAAACTCCACGACTAGACACTCCACAACTAAAAAGTCCACAACTAGAAACTGCACCGCTAGAAACTCCACAACTTGAGACTTCGCATTTATAAACTCAGCAACTAGAAACTCAACAACTAGAAACTGCACAAGGCGAAACTCCACAAGTAGATACTCCACAACTTGAAACACTACAACTATATACGCCACAACTACAAATTTCACAACTAGAAACTCCACAATTAGAAAATCCGCAACTAGAATCTCCGCAACTAGAAACTTTACAGCTGGAGACTCCACAACTTGAGACTTCGCAACTAGAAACTCGGCAACTAGAAACTCAACAACTAGAAACTCCACAACTTGAAATACCACAACTAGATACTCCACAACTACAAATTTCACAACTAGAAACTCCTCAACTAGAAACTCGGCAACTAGAAACTCCACAACCAGAAACTCCGCAACAACAAACTCCACAACTAGAAACTCCATAACTATGAACTCCACAACTAGAAACTCGACAACTACAGACTCCACAACTCAGACTCCACAACTAGAAACTCCAAAACTAGAAACTCTACAACCACAAACTCCGCAACTAGAGGCTCCGCAACGGGAAACTCCACAGCTAGAAACTCCACAACTAGAGACTGCACAACTAGAGACTTCGCATTTAGAAACTCCTAACATAGAAACTACACAGCAAGAAACTCCACGACTAGAGACTCCACAACTAGAAACACGGCAACTAGAAACTCAACAAATAGAAACACCACAACAAAAACTCTACAACTTGGAACACCACAACTAGATACTCTACAACTACAAACTCCACAGATAGAAACTCCACAACTAGAAACTCCAGAACTAGAAACTCCACAACTAGAGACTTCGCATTTAGAAACTCCTCATATAGAAACTACACAAATAGAAACTCCACGACTAGAGATTGCATAAGTAGAAACTCCCCAACTAGAAACTCCACAACTAGAGACTCCGCAACTAGAAACTCCACAACTAGACACTTCGCAACTAGAAACTCCACAACTAGAAAACTCTGCAACTAGAAACTCCACGACTAGACACTCCACAACTAAAAATTCCACAACTAGAAACTCCACAACTAGAGACTCCACACTAGGACCTCCACAACTAGAAACTTCGCAACTAGAAACTCCACAGCTAGAAAGTCCGCAACTAGAAACTCTGCAACTAGAAACTCCGCAACTTGAAACTCCTCAGCTAGAAACTACACAACTAGATACTCCCCAACTAGAAACTCCACAACTAGAGACTCCGCAACTAGAAATTTGACAGCTAAAACTTCGCAACTAGAAACTCCACAGCTAGAGACTCCGCAACTAGAAACTCCACAACTTGAAACTTTGCAACGCGAAACTCTGCAACTAGAAACTCCACAACTATAAACTCAAGTAGAAACTCCCCAACTAGAAACTACACAACTGGAAACTCCGCAACTAGAAACTCCGCAACTAGAAAATCCACAACTAGAAACTTCACAACTAGAGACTCCGCAACTAGAAACTCCACAATAAGAAACTCGGCAACTAGAAACAACACAACTAGAAACTCCACAACTAGGAAGTCCACAACTTGAAACACCACACCTAGATACTCCACAACTAAAAATTCCATATCTAGAAACTGCACAACGAGAAACTCCGCAACTAGAAATTCCGCAACTAGAAACTCCAACTCTGGAAAATGCACAACTAGAGACTCCACAACTAGAGACTCCATAACTAGAAACTCCACAACTAGAAACTCCACAACTACAGACTCAACAACTACAGACTCCACAACCTAAAACTCCAAAACTAGAAACTCTACAACCAGAAACTCCACAACCAGAGACTCCACAAAAAGAGACTCCACAACTAAAAACTCCGTAACTAGAAACTCCACAACTAGAAACCACGCAACTAGAAATTCCGACACTAGAAACTCCACAACTAGAAACTCCACAACTAAAACTCCACAACTAGATACTCTGCAACTAGAAACTTCGCAACTAGAAATTCCACAGCTGGAAAGTCTGCATCTAAAACTCTGCAACAAGAAACTCCGAAACTAGAAACTCCACAGCTAGAAACTCCACAACTAGAAACTCCACAACTAGAAACTCCACAACTAGAGACTGCACAACTAGAGACTCCGCAACTTGAAATTTGAAAGCTAGAAACTCCACAACAAGAAACTCCGCAACTAGCGACTCCGCAACTAGAAACTCCACAACTTGAAACTCTGCAACTAGAAACTCCACAACTATAAACTCAAGTACAAACTCCCCAACTAGAAACTACACAACTAGAAACTCCGCAATAAGGAAATCTATAACTAGAAACTTCACAACTAGAGACTCCGCAACTAGAAACTCCACAATAAGAAACTCGGCAACTAGAAACCCCCTAACTAGAAACTCCACATTTAGATACTGCACAACTAGAGACTCCGCAACTAGAATTTTGACAGCTTGAAACTCCGCAACTAGAAACTCCACAACTAGAGACTCCGCAACTAGAAACTCCACAACTTGAAACTCTGCAACGCGAAACTCTGCAACTAGAAACTCAAGTAGAAACTCCTCAACTAGAAAATTCACAACTAGAGACTCCACAACTAGGACCTCCAAAACTAGAGACTCCACAATTAGAAACTCCACAACTAGAGACTGCACAACTAGAGACTCCGCAACTTGAAATTTGAAAGCTAGAAACTCCACAACAAGAAACTCCGCAACTAGAGACTCCGCAACTAGAAACTCCACAACTTGAAACTCTGCAACTAGAAACTCCACAACTATAAACTCAAGTACAAACTCCCCAACTAGAAACTACACAACTAGAAACTCCGCAATAAGGAAATCCATAACTAGAGATTCCACAACTAGGACCTCCACAACTAGAAACTCCGCAACTAGAAACTCCGCAACTAGAAAATCCACAACTAGAAACTTCACAACTAGAGTCTCCGCTACTAGAAACTCCACAATAAGAAACTCGGCAACTAGAAACTCCACAACTAGAAAGTCCACAACTTAAAACACCACAACTAGATACTCCACAACTACAAATTCCATATCTAGAAACTCCACAACTAGAAACTCCGCAACTAGAAACTCCATAACTAGGAACTCTGCAACTTGAAACTCCACAACTACAGACTCCACAACTACAGACTCCACAACTAAAAACACCAGAACTAGAAACTCTACAAACAGAAACTCCGCCACTAGAAACTCCAACTCTAGAAATTTCTCAACTAGAAACTCCACAACTGGAAACTTCACAATTACAGACTCCACAACTACAGACTCCACAATTAAAAACTCCAAAACTATAAACTCTACAACCAGAAACTCCGCAACTAGAAACTCCCCAACTAGAAACTCCACTACAGACTCCACAACTACAGACTCCACAACTAAAAACTCCAAAACTAGAAACTCCGCAACAAGAAACTTCACAACCTGAGACTCCATAATTAGGAACTCTGCAACTAGAAACTCCACAACTACAGACTCCACAACTGAAACACCAAAACTAGAAACTCTACAAACAGAAACTCCGCAACTAGAAACTCCAACTCTAGAAATTTCTCAACTAGAGACTCCACAACTAGAGACTCCTTAACTAGGAACTCCACAACTAGAAACTCCACAATTACAGACTCCACAACTACAGACTCCACAACTAAAAACTCCAAAACTAGAAACTCTACAACCAGAAACTCCACAACTAGAAACTCCGGAACTAAAAACTCCACAACTAGAAACCACGCAACTAGAAACTGCGACACTACAAACTCCACAACTAGAAACTCCACAACTAGATACTCTGGAGCTAGAAACTTCGCAACTAGAAATTCTACAGCTAGAAAGTCTGCATCTAGAAACTCTGCAACTAGAAACTCCGCAACTGGAAACTCCACAACTAGAGACTGCACAACTAGAGACTCCGCAACTAGAAATTTGACAGCTAGAAACTCCGCAACTAGAAACTCCACAACTTGAGACTCCGCAACTAAAAACTCCACAACTTGAAACTCTGCAACGCGAAACTCTGCAACTAGAAACTCCACAACTATAAACTCAAGAAGAAACTCGCCAACTAGAAACTACACAACTAGAAAGTCCGGAACTAGAAACTCCGCAACTAGAGACTCCGCAACTAGAAACTCCACAATGAAACTCGGCAACTAGAAAGTCCCCAACTAGAAACTCCACATTTAGAGACTGCACAACTAGAGACTCCGCAACTAGAAATTTGACAGCTTCAAACTCCGCAACTAGAAACTCCACAACTAGAGACTCCGCAACTAGAAACTCGACAACTTGATACTCTGCAACGCGAAACTTTGCAACTAGGAACTCAACAAATATAAACTCAAGCAGAAACTCCCCAACTAGAAACTACACATCTAGAAACTTCGCAACTAGAAACTCCGCAACTAGAAAATCTACAAATAGAAACTTCACAACTAGAGACTCCGCAACTAGAAACTCCACAATAAGAAACTCCACAACTAGAAACTCAACAGCTAGAAACTCCACAACTAGAAACTCCACAACTAGAAACTCCACAACTAGAGACTGCACAACTAGAGACTTCGCATTTAGAAACTCCTCATATAGAAACTCCACGACTAGACACTCCACAACTAAAAAGTCCGCAACTAGAAACTCCACAACTAGAGACTCCACAACTAGGACCTCCACTACTAGAGACTCCACAACTAGAAACTGCACCGCTAGAAACTCCACAACTTGAGACTTCGCATTTATAAACTCGGCAACTAGAAACTCAACAACTAGAAACTGCACAAGGCGAAACTCCACAAGTAGAAACTCCACAACTTGAAACACTACAACTTTATACACCACAACTACAAATTTCACAACTAGAAACTCCACAATTGGAAACTCCGCAACTTGAATCTCCGCAACTAGAAACTTCACAGCTGGAAACTCCACAACTTGAGACTTCGCAGTTAGAAACTCGGAAACTAGAAACTCAACAACTAGAAACTCCACAACTTGAAATACCACAACTAGATACTCCACAACTACAAATTCCACAACTAGGAACTCCTCATCTAGAAACTCCGCAACTAAAAACTCCACAACTAGAGACACCACAACTAGAAACTCCACAACCAGAAACTCCGCAACAAGAAACTCCACAACTAGAGACTCCATAACTATGAACTCCACAACTAGAAACTCCACAACTACAGACTCCACAACTACAGAATCCACAACTAAAAATTCCAAAACTAGAAACTCTACAACCAGAAACTCCGCAACTAGAGAATCCGCAACTAGAAACTCCACAATAAGAAACTCCACAACTAGAAACTCCACAGCTAGAAACTCCACAACTAGAGACTTCACAACTAGAGACTTCGCATTTAAAAACTCCTCGAATAGAAACTACACAGCAAGAAACTCCACGACTAGAGACTCCACAACTAGAAACTCGGCAACAAGAAACTCAACAAATAGAAACACCACATCAAAAACTCTACAACTTGAAACACCACAACTAGATACTCCACAACTACAAACTCCACATATAGAAACTCCACAACTAGAAACTCCAGAACTAGAAACTCCACAACTAGAGACTTCGCATTTAGAAACTCCTCATATAGAAACTACACAAATAGAAACTCCACGACTAGAGATTCCATAAGTAGAAACTCCCCAACTAGAAACTCCACAACTAGAGACTCCGCAAATAGAAACTCCACAACTAGAAACTCCACAACTAGACACTTCGCAACTAGAAACTCCACAACTAGAAAACTCCGCAACTAGAAACTCCACGACTAGACACTCCACAACTAAAAAGTCCACAACTAGAAACTCCACAACTAGAGACTCCACACTGGGACCTCCACAGCTAGAAACTTCGCAACTAGAAACTCCACAGCTGGAAAGTCTGCAACTAGAAACTCTGCAACTAGAAACTCTGCAACTAGAAACTCCACAGCTAGAAACTACACAACTAGATACTCCCCAACTAGAAACTCCACAACTACAGACTCCCCAACTAGAAATTTGACAGCTAAAACTCCGAAACTAGAAACTCCACAGCTAGAGACTTCGCAACTAGAAACTCAACAACTTGAAACTTTGCAACGCGAAACTCTGCAACTAGAAACTCCACAACTATAAACTCAAGTAGAAACTCCCCAACTAGAAACTCTCAACGAGAAACTCCGGAACTAGAAATTCCGCAACTAGAAACTCCAACTCTAGAAATTGCACAACTAGAGACTCAACAACTAGAGACTCGATAACTAGAAACTCCACAACTAGAAACTCCACAACTAAAGACTCCGCAACTAGAAACTCCTCAACTAGAAACTCGACAACTTGATACTCTGCAACGCGAAACTTTGCAACTAGGAACTCAACAACTATAAACTCAAGCAGAAACTCCCCAACTAGAAACTACAAAACTAGAAACTTCGCAACTAGAAACTCCGCAACTAGAAAATCTACAAATAGAAACTTCACAACTAGAGACTCCGCCACTAGAAACTCCACAATAAGAAACTCCACAACTAGAAACTCAACAGCTAGAAACTCCACAACTAGAAACTCCAGAACTAGAAACTCCACAACTAGAGACTGCACAACTAAAGACTTCGCATTTAGAAACTCCTCATATAGAAACTCCACGACTAGACACTCCACAACTAAAAAGTCCACAACTAGAAACTGCACCGCTAGAAACTCCACAACTTGAGACTTCGCATTTATAAACTCAGCAACTAGAAACTCAACAACTAGAAACTGCACAAGGCGAAACTCCACAAGTAGAAACTCCACAACTTGAAACACTACAACTATATACGCCACAACTACAAATTTCACAACTAGAAACTCCACAATTAGAAAATCCGCAACTAGAATCTCCGCAACTAGAAACTTTACAGCTGGAGACTCCACAACTTGAGACTTCGCAACTAGAAACTCGGCAACTAGAAACTCAACAACTAGAAACTCCACAACTTGAAATACCACAACTAGATACTCCACAACTACAAATTTCACAACTAGAAACTCCTCAACTAGAAACTCGGCAACTAGAAACTCCACAACCAGAAACTCCGCAACAACAAACTCCACAACTAGAAACTCCAGAACTATGAACTCCACAACTAGAAACTCGACAACTACAGACTCCACAACTCAGACTCCACAACTAGAAACTCCAAAACTAGAAACTCTACAACCACAAACTCCGCAACTAGAGGCTCCGCAACGGGAAACTCCACAGCTAGAAACTCCACAACTAGAGACTGCACAACTAGAGACTTCGCATTTAGAAACTCCTAACATAGAAACTACACAGCAAGAAACTCCACGACTAGAGACTCCACAACTAGAAACACGGCAACTAGAAACTCAACAAATAGAAACACCACAACAAAAACTCTACAACTTGGAACACCACAACTAGATACTCTACAACTACAAACTCCACAGATAGAAACTCCACAACTAGAAACTCCAGAACTAGAAACTCCACAATTAGAGACTTCGCATTTAGAAACTCCTCATATAGAAACTACACTAATAGAAACTCCACGACTAGAGATTGCATAAGTAGAAACTCCCCAACTAGAAACTCCACAACTAGAGACTCCGCAACTAGAAACTCCACAACTAGACACTTCGCAACTAGAAACTCCACAACTAGAAAACTCTGCAACTAGAAACTCCACGACTAGACACTCCACAACTAGAAAACTCCGCAACTAGAAACTCCACGACTAGACACTCCACAACTAAAAAGTCCACAACTAGAAACTCCACAACTAGAGACTCCACACTGGGACCTCCACAGCTAGAAACTTCGCAACTAGAAAATCCACAGCTAGAAAGTCCGCAACTAGAAACTCTGCAACTAGAAACTCCGCAACTAGAAACTCCTCAGCTAGAAACTACACAACTAGATACTCCCCAACTAGAAACTCCACAACTAGAGACTCCGCAACTAGAAATTTGACAGCTAAAACTTCGCAACTAGAAACTCCACAGCTAGAGACTCCGCAACTAGAAACTCCACAACTTAAAACTTTGCAACGCGAAACTCTGCAAGTAGAAACTCCACAACTATAAACTCAAGTAGAAACTCCCCAACTAGAAACTACACAACTGGAAACTCCGCAACTAGAAACTCCGCAACTAGAAAATCCACAACTAGAAACTTCACAACTAGAGACTCCGCAACTAGAAACTCCACAATAAGAAACTCGGCAACTAGAAACAACACAACTAGAAACTCCACAACTAGGAAGTCCACAACTTGAAACACCACACCTAGATACTCCACAACTAAAAATTCCATATCTAGAAACTCCACAACGAGAAACTCCGCAACTAGAAATTCCGCAACTAGAAACTCCAACTCTGGAAAATGCACAACTAGAGACTCCACAACTAGAGACTCCATAACTAGAAACTCCACAACTAGAAACTCCACAACTACAGACTCAACAACTACAGACTCCACAACCTAAAACTCCAAAACTAGAAACTCTACAACCAGAAACTCCACAACCAGAGACTCCACAAAAAGAGACTCCACAACTAAAAACTCCGTAACTAGAAACTCCACAACTAGAAACCACGCAACTAGAAATTCCGACACTAGAAACTCCACAACTAGAAACTCCACAACTAAAACTCCACAACTAGATACTCTGCAACTAGAAACTTCGCAACTAGAAATTCCACAGCTGGAAAGTCTGCATCTAAAACTCTGCAACAAGAAACTCCGAAACTAGAAACTCCACAGCTAGAAACTCCACAACTAGAAACTCCACAACTAGAAACTCCACAACTAGAGACTGCACAACTAGAGACTCCGCAACTTGAAATTTGAAAGCTAGAAACTCCACAACTAGATACTCCGCAACTAGAGACTCCGCAACTAGAAACTCCACAACTTGAAACTCTGCAACTAGAAACTCCACAACTATAAACTCAAGTACAAACTCCCCAACTAGAAACTACACAACTAGAAACTCCGCAATAAGGAAATCCATAACTAGAAACTTCACAACTAGAGACTCCGCAACTAGAAACTCCACAATAAGAAACTCGGCAACTAAAAACTCCCTAACTAGAAACTCCACATTTAGATACTGCACAACTAGAGACTCCGCAACTAGAATTTTGACAGCTTGAAACTCCGCAACTAGAAACTCCACAACTAGAGACTCCGCAACTAGAAACTCCACAACTTGAAACTCTGCAACGCGAAACTCTGCAACTAGAAACTCAAGTAGAAACTCCTCAACTAGAAAATTCACAACTAGAGACTCCACAACTAGGACCTCCACAACTAGAGACTCCACAATTAGAAACTCCACAGCTAGAAACTCCATACCTTGACTTCGCAATTAGAAACTCGGCAACTAGAAACTCAATAACTAGAAACTGCACAACTAAAACCTCCTCATCTAGAAACTCCACATTTTGAAACACCACAACTAGATTCTCCACAACTACAAATTCCGCAACTAGAAAATCCACAACTAGAAACTCCGCAACTACAAACTTCACAGCTAGAAACTCCACAACTTGAGACTTCGCAACTAGAAGCTCGGCAACTAGAAACTCAACAACTAGAAACTCCAAAACTAGAAACTCCACAACTACAGACTCCACAACTAAAAACTCCAGAACTCGAAACTCTACAACCAGAAACTCCGCAACTAGAGACTCCGCAACTAGAAACTCCACAATAAGAAACTACACAACTAGAAACTTCGCAACTAGAAACTCCACGACTAGAGATTCCATAAGTAGAAACTCCACAGCTACAATTTCAACAACTTGAAACTCCACAACTAGAAACTCCACAACTACAGACTCCACAACTACAGACTTCATAACTAAAACTTCAAAGCTAGAAACTCTACAACCAGAAACTCTGCAACTAGAAACTCCGAAACTAGAAACTCCACGACTAGACACTACACAACTAAAAAGTCCACAACTAGAAACTCCACAACTAGAGACTCCACAACTAGGACCTCCACAACTAGAAACTACACAAGTAGAAATTTCGCAACTAGAAACTCCACAACTAGAAACTTCACAACTGGAGACTCCGCAACTAGAAACTCCACAATAAGAAACTCGGCAACTAGAAACTCCACAACTAGAAACTACACAACTAGAAAGTTCACAACTTGAAACACCACAACTACATACTCCACAACTACAAATTCCATAACTAGAAACTCCACAATGAGAAACTCCGCAACTAGAAATTCCGCAACTAGAAACTCCAACTCTAGAAATTGCACAACTATAGACTCCACAACTAGAAACTCTACAACCAGAAACTCCGCAACTAGAAACTCCACAACTTGAAGTTCCACAACTAGAGACTCCACAACTAGAGACTTCACAATTAAAAACTCCGTAACTAGAAACTCCACAACTAGAAACAACGCAACTAGAAACACCAACACTGGAAACTCCACAACTAGAAACTCCACAACTAGATACTCTGCAAATAGAAACTTCGCAACTAGAAACTCCACAGCTGGAAAGTCTGCATCTAAAACTCTGCAACAAGAAACTCCGCAACTAGAAACTCCACAGCTAGAAACTCCACAACTAGAAACTCCCCAACTAGAAACTCCACAACTAGAGACTGCACAACTAGAGACTCCGCAACTAGAAATTCGACAGCTAGAAACTCCGCAACTAGAAACTCCACAACTAGAGACTCCGCAACTAGAAACTCCACAACTTGAAACTCTGCAACGCGAAACTCTGCAACTAGAAACTCTGCAACTAAAACTCCACAACTAGAAACTCAAGTAGAAACTCCTCAACTAGAAAATCCACAACTAGAGGCTCCACAACTAGGACCTCCACAACTAGAGACTCCACAACTAGAAACTCCGCAGCTAGAAACTCCACAACTTGAGACTTCGCATTTAGAAACTCGGCAACTAGAAACTCAACAACTAGAAACTGCACAACTAAAAACTCCACAACTAGAAAGTCCACATTTTGAAACACCACAACTAGATACTCCACAACTACAAATTCCACAACTAGAAAATCCACAACTAGAAACTCCTCAACTAGAAACTTCACAGCTAGAAACTCCACAAATTGAGACTTCGCAACTAGAAGCTCGGCAACTAGAAACTCAACAACTAGAAATTCCAAAACTTGAAGTACCACAACTAGATACTCCACAACTAGATACTCTGGAACTAGAAACTTCGCAACTAGAAATTCCACAGCTTGAAAGTCTGCATCTAGAAACTCTGCAACTAGAAACTCCGCAACTAGAAACTCCACAACTAGACACTGCACAACTAGAGACTCCGCAACTAGAAATTTGACAGCTAGAAACTCCGCCACTAGAAACTCCACAACTAGAGACTCCGCAACTAGAAACTCCACAACTTGAAACTCTGCAACGCGAAACTCTGCAACTAGAAACTCCACAACTATAAACTCAAGTAGAAACTCGCCAACTAGAAACTACACAACTAGAAACTCCGCAACTAGAAACTCTGCAACTAGAGACTCCGCAACTGGAAACTCCACAATAAGAAACTCGGCAACTAGAAAGTCCCCAACTAGAAACTCCACATTTAGAGACTGCACAACTAGGGACTCCGCAACTAGAAATTTGACAGCTTCAAACTCCGCAACTAGAAACTCCACAACTAGAGACTCTGAAACTAGAAACTACACAACTTGAAACTCTGCAACGCGAAACTCTGCAACTAGAAACTCCACAACTATAAACTCAAGTAGAAACTCCCCAACTAGAAACTCCACAACTAGAGACTCCGCAATTAGAATCTCCACAACTTCAAACTCTGCAACGCGAAACTCTGCAACTAGAAGCTCCACAACTATAAACTCAAATAGAAACTCCCCAACTAGAAACTACACAACTATACACTCCGCAACTAGAAACTCCGCAACTAAAAATACCACAACTAGAAACTTCACAACTAGAGACTCCGCAACTAGAAATTTGACAGCTTGAAACTCCGCAACTAGAAACTCCACAACTTGAAACTCTGCAACGCAAAACTCTGCAACTAGAAACTCCACAACTATAAACTCAAGTAGAAACTCCCCAACAAGAAACTCCACAACTAGAGACTCCACAACTAGGACCTCCACAACTAGAGACTCCACAACTAGAAACTCTACAGCTAGAAACTCCACAACTTGAGAATTCGCATTTAGAAACTCGGCAACTAGAAACTCAACAACTAGAAACTGCACAACTAAAAACTCCACAACTAGAAACTTCACATTTTCAAACACCACAACTAGATACTCCACAACTACAAATTCCACAACTAGAAAATCCACAACTAGAAACTCCGCAGCTAGAAACTCCGCCACTAGAAACTTCACAGCTAGAAACTCCACAACTAGAGACTCCGCAACTAGAAACTCCACAACTTGAAATTTTGCAACGCGAAACTCTGCGACTAGAAACTCTGCAACTAAAAACTCCACAACTAGAAACTTCAAGTAGAAACTCCTCAACTAGAAAATCCACAACTAGAGACTCCACAACTAGGACCTCCACAACTAGAGACTCCAAAACTAGAAACTCCACAGCTAGAAACTCCACAACTTGAGACTTCGCATTTAGAAACTCGGCAACTAGAAACTCAACAACTAGAAACTGCACAACTAAAAACTCCACAACTAGAAAGTCCACATTTTGAAACACCACAACTAGATACTCCACAACTACAAATTCCACAACTAGAAAATCCACAACTAGAAACTCCGCAACTAGAAACTTCACAGCTAGAAACTCCACAACTTGAGACTTCGCAACTAGAAGCTCGGCAACTAGAAACTCAACAACTAGAAACTCCAAAACTTAAAATACCACAACTAGATACTCCACAACTACAAATTCCACAACTAGAAACTCCTCAACTAAAAACTCCGCAACTTGAAACTCCGCAACTAGAGACTCCATAACTAGGAACTCCAACTCTAGAAACTCCACAACTACAGACTCCTCAACTACAGACTCCACAACTAAAAACTCCGAAACTAGAAACTCTACAACCAGAAACTCCGCAACTGGAGACTCCGCAACTAGAAACTCCCCAATAAGAAACTCCACAACTAGAAACTCCACAGCTAGAAACTCCACAGCTAGAAACTCCACAACTAGAGACTGCACAACTAGACTTCGCATTTAGAAACTCCTCACATAGAAAGTACACAACAAGAAACTCCACGACTAGAGACTCCACAACTAGAAACTCGGCAACTAGAAACTCAACAAATAGAAACTCCACAACAAAAAATCCACAACTTGAAGCACCACAACTAGATACTCCACAACTACCAATTCCACAACTAGAAACTCCACAACTAGAAACTCCGCAACTAGAAACTCCGCAACAAGAAACTCCACAACTAGAAACTCCATAACTAGGAACTCCACAACTAGAAACTCCACAACTACGGACTCCACAACTACAGACTCGAAAACTAGAACTCCAAAGCTAGAAACTCTACAACCAGAAACTCCGCAACTAGAAACTCCGAAACTAGAAACTCCAAAACTAGAAATTCTACAACTAGAGACTCCACAACTAGAGACTCCACAGCTAAAAACTCCACAACTAGAAATTTCACAGCTAGAAACTCTGCAACTAGAAACTCCACAACTAGGACCTCCACAACTAGAAACTACACAAGTAGAAATTTCGCAACTAGAAACTCCACAGCTAGAAAGTCCGCAACTAGAAACTCTGCAACTAAAACTCCGCAACTAGACACTCCACAGCTAGAAACTACACAACTAGAAACTCCACAACTAGAGACTCCGCAACTAGAAAATCCACAACTAGAAACTTCACAACTGGAGACTCCGAAACTAGAAACTCCACAATAAGAAACTCGGCAACTAGAATCTCCACAACTAGAAACTCCACAACTAGAAAGTTCACAACTTGAAACACCACAACTACATACTCCACAACTACAAATTCCATAACTAGAAACTCCACAATGAGAAACTCCGCAACTAGAAATTCCGCAACTAGAAACTCCAACTCTAGAAATTGCACAACTATAGACTCCACAACTAGAAACTCTACAACCAGAAACTCCGCAACTAGAAACTCCACAACTTGAAGTTCCACAACTAGAGACTCCACAACTAGAGACTTCACAATTAAAAACTCCGTAACTAGAAACTCCACAACTAGAAACTCCACAACTAGATACTCTGCAACTAGAAACTTCGCAACTAGAAACTCCACAGCTGGAAAGTCTGCATCTAAAACTCTGCAACAAGAAACTACGCAACTAGAAACTCCACAGCTAGAAACTCCACAACTAGAAACTCCCCAACTAGAAACTCCACAACTAGAGACTGCACAACTAGAGACTCCGCAACTAGAAATTTGACAGCTAGAAACTCCGCAACTAGAAACTCCACAACTAGAGACTCCGCAACTAGAAACTCCACAACATGAAACTCTGCAATGCGAAACTCTGCAACTAGAAACTCTGCAACTAAAACTCCACAACCAGAAACTCAAGTAGAAACTCCTCAACTAGAAAATCCACAACTAGAGACTCCACAACTAGGACCTCCACAACTAGAGACTCCACAACTAGAAACTCCACAGCTAGAAACTCCACAACTTGAGACTTCGCATTTAGAAACTCGGCAACTAGAAACTCAACAACTAGAAACTGCACAACTAAAAACTCCACAACTAGAAAGTCCACATTTTGAAACACCACAACTAGATACTCCACAACTACAAATTCACAACTAGAAAATCCACAACTAGAAACTCCGCAACTAGAAACTTCACAGCTAGAAACTCCACAACTTGAGACTTCGCAACTAGAAGCTCGGCAACTAGAAACTCAACAACTAGAAATTCCAAAACTTGAAGTACCACAACTAGATACTCCACAACTAGATACTCTGGAACTAGAAACTTCGCAACTAGAAATTCCACAGCTTGAAAGTCTGCATCTAGAAACTCTGCAACTAGAAACTCCGCAACTAGAAACTCCACAACTAGACACTGCACAACTAGAGACTCCGCAACTAGAAATTTGACAGCTAGAAACTCCGCCACTAGAAACTCCACAACTAGAGACTCCGCAACTAGAAACTCCACAACTTGAAACTCTGCAACGCGAAACTCTGCAACTAGAAACTCCACAACTATAAACTCAAGTAGAAACTCGCCAACTAGAAACTACACAACTAGAAACTCCGCAACTAGAAACTCTGCAACTAGAGACTCCGCAACTGGAAACTCCACAATAAGAAACTCGGCAACTAGAAAGTCCCCAACTAGAAACTCCACATTTAGAGACTGCACAACTAGAGACTCCGCAACTAGAAATTTGACAGCTTCAAACTCCGCAACTAGAAACTCCACAACTAGAGACTCTGCAACTAGAAACTACACAACTTGAAACTCTGCAACGCGAAACTCTGCAACTAGAAACTCCACAACTATAAACTCAAGTAGAAACTCCCCAACTAGAAACTCCACAACTAGAGACTCCGCAACCATAATCTCCCCAACTTGAAACTCTGCAACGCGAAACTCTGCAACTAGAAGCTCCACTACTATAAACTCAAGTAGAAACTCTCCAACTAGAAACTACACAACTAGAAACTCCGCAACTAGAAACTCCGCAACTAGAAAATCCACAACTAGAAACTTCACAACTAGAGACTCCGCAACTAGAAATTTGACAGCTTGAAACTCCGCAACTAGAAACTCCACAACTTGAAACTCTGCAACGCGAAACTCTGCAACTAGAAACTCCACAACTATAAACTCAAGTAGAAACTCCCCAACAAGAAACTCCACAACTAGAGACTCCACAACTATTACCTCCACAACTAGAGACTCCACAACTAGAAACTCCACAGCTAGAAACTCCACACCTTGAGACTTCGCATTAAAAAACTCAGCAACTAGAAACTCAACAACTAGAAACTGCACAACTAGAAACTCCACAACTAGAAACTCCACATTTTGAAACACCACAACTAGATACTCCACAACAACAAATTCCACAACTAGAAAATCCACAACTAGAAACTCTGCAGCTAGAAACTTCACAGCTAGAAACTCCACAACTTGAGACTTTGCAACTAGAAACTCGGCAACTAGAAACTCATCAACTAGAAATTCCAAAACTTGAAGAACCACAACTAGATACTCCACAACTAGAGACTCCACAACTAGAAACTGCACAACCAGAAACTCCGCAACGACAAACTGCACAAATAGAAACTCCATAACTATGAACTCTACAACTAGAAACTCCACAACTACCGACTCCACAACTGCAGACTCCACAACTAAAAACTCCAAAACTAGAAACTCTACAACGAGAAACTCCGCAACTAGAGACTCCGCAACTGGAAACTCCACAATAAGAAACTCCACAACTAGAAACTCCACAGCTATAAACTCCACATCTAGAGACTGCACAACTAGAGACTTCGCATTTAGAAACTCCTCACATAGAAACTACACAGCAAGAAACTCCACGACTAGAGACTCCACAACTAGAAACTCGGCAACTAGAAACTCAACAAATAGAAACACCACAACAAAAACTCCACAACTTGAAACACCACAACTAGATACTCCACAACTACAAACTCTACAGATAGAAACTCCACTACTAGAAACTCCGGAACTAGAAACTCCACAACTAGAGACTTCGCATTTAGAAACTCCTCATATAGAAACTACACAAATAGAAACTCCACGACTAGAGATTCCATAAGTAGAAACTCCACAGCTAGAATTTCAACAACTTGAAACTCCACAACTATAAACTCCACAACTACAGACTCCACAACTACAGACTTCATAACTAAAACTTCAAAGCTAGAAACTCTACAACCAGAAACTCTGCAACTAGAAACTCCGAAACTAGAAACTCCACGACTAGACACTACACAACTAAAAAGTCCTCAACTAGAAACTCCACAACTAGAAACTCCACAGCTAGAAAGTCCGCAACTAGAAACTGCAACTAAAACTCCGCAACTAGAAACTCCACAGCTAGAAACTACACAACTAGAAACTCCACAACTAGAGACTCCGCAACTAGAAATTTGACAGCTAAAAACTCCGCAACTAGAAACTCCACAACTAGAGACTCCGCAACTAGAAACTCCACAACTTGAAACTTTGCAACGCGAAACTCTGCAACTAGAAACTCCACAACTACAAACTCAAGTAGAAACTCCCCAACTAGAAACTACACAACTAGAAACTCCGCAACTAGAAACTCCGCAACTAGAAAATCCACAACTAGAAACTTCACAACTGGAGACTCCGCAACTAGAAACTCCACAATAAGAAACTCGGCAACTAGAAACTCCACAACTAGAAACTCCACAACTAGAAAGTTCACAACTTGAAACACCACAACTATATACTCCACAACTACAAATTCCATAACTAGAAACTCCACAATGAGAAACTCCGCAACTAGAAATTCCGCAACTAGAAACTCCAACTCTAGAAATTGCACAACTATAGACTCCACAACTAGAAACTCTACAACCAGAAACTCCGCAACTAGAAACTCCACAACTTGAAGTTCCACAACAAGAGACTCCACAACTAGAGACTTCACAATTAAAAACTCCGTAACTAGAAACTCCACAACTAGAAACTCCACAATAAGAAACTCGGCAACTAGATACTCCCCAACTAGAAACTCCACATTTAGAGACTGCACAACTAGAGACTCCGAAACTAGAAATTTGACAGCTTGAAACTCCGCAACTAGAAACTCCACATTTAGAGACTCCGCAACTAGAAACTCCACAACTTGAAACTCTGCAACGCGAAACTCTGCAACTAGAAACTCTGCAACTAAAAACTCCACAACTATAAACTCAAGTAGAAACTCCTCAACTAGAAAATTCACAACTAGAGACTCCACAACTAGGACCTCCACAACTAGAGACTCCACAACTAGAAACTCCACAGCTAGAAACTCCAAAACTTGAGACTTCGCATTTAGAAACTCGGCAACTAGAAACTCAACAACTAGAAACTGCACAACTAAAAACTCCACAACTAGAAAGTCCACATTTTGAAACACCACAACTAGATACTCCACAACTACAAATTCCACAACTAGAAAATCCACAACTAGAAACTCCGCAACTAAAAACTTCACAGCTAGAAACTCCACAACTTGAGACTTCGCAACTAGAAGCTCGGCAACTAGAAACTCAACAACTAGAAATTCCAAAACTTGAAGTACCACAACTAGATACTCTGGAACTAGAAACTTCGCAACTAGAAATTCCACAGCTTGAAAGTCTGCATCTAGAAACTCTGCAACTAGAAACTCCGCAACTAGAAACTCCACAACTAGACACTGCACAACTAGAGACTCCGCAACTAGAAATTTGACAGCTAGAAACTCCGCCACTAGAAACTCCACAACTAGAGACTCCGCAACTAGAAACTCCACAACTTGAAACTCTGCAACGCGAAACTCTGCAACTAGAAACTCCACAACTATAAACTCAAGTAGAAACTCGCCAACTAGAAACTACACAACTAGAAACTCCGCAACTAGAAACTCTGCAACTAGAGACTCCGCAACTAGAAACTCCACAATAAGAAACTCGGACACTAGAAAGTCCCCAACTAGAAACTCCACATTTAGAGACTGCACAACTAGAGACTCCGCAACTAGAAATTTGACAGCTTCAAACTCCGCAACTAGAAACTCCACAACTAGAGACTCTGCAACTAGAAACTACACAACTTGAAACTCTGCAACGCGAAACTCTGCAACTAGAAACTCCACAACTATAAACTCAAGTAGAAACTCCCCAACTAGAAACTCCACAACTAGAGACTCCGCAACCATAATCTCCCCAACTTGAAACTCTGCAACGCGAAACTCTGCAACTAGAAGCTCCACTACTATAAACTCAAGTAGAAACTCTCCAACTAGAAACTACACAACTAGAAACTCCGCAACTAGAAACTCCGCAACTAGAAAATCCACAACTAGAAACTTCACAACTAGAGACTCCGCAACTAGAAATTTGACAGCTTGAAACTCCGCAACTAGAAACTCCACAACTTGAAACTCTGCAACGCGAAACTCTGCAACTAGAAACTCCACAACTATAAACTCAAGTAGAAACTCCCCAACAAGAAACTCCACAACTAGAGACTCCACAACTATTACCTCCACAACTAGAGACTCCACAACTAGAAACTCCACAGCTAGAAACTCCACACCTTGAGACTTCGCATTAAAAAACTCAGCAACTAGAAACTCAACAACTAGAAACTGCACAACTAGAAACTCCACAACTAGAAACTCCACATTTTGAAACACCACAACTAGATACTCCACAACAACAAATTCCACAACTAGAAAATCCACAACTAGAAACTCTGCAGCTAGAAACTTCACAGCTAGAAACTCCACAACTTGAGACTTTGCAACTAGAAACTCGGCAACTAGAAACTCATCAACTAGAAATTCCAAAACTTGAAGAACCACAACTAGATACTCCACAACTAGAGACTCCACAACTAGAAACTGCACAACCAGAAACTCCGCAACGACAAACTGCACAAATAGAAACTCCATAACTATGAACTCTACAACTAGAAACTCCACAACTACCGACTCCACAACTGCAGACTCCACAACTAAAAACTCCAAAACTAGAAACTCTACAACGAGAAACTCCGCAACTAGAGACTCCGCAACTGGAAACTCCACAATAAGAAACTCCACAACTAGAAACTCCACAGCTATAAACTCCACATCTAGAGACTGCACAACTAGAGACTTCGCATTTAGAAACTCCTCACATAGAAACTACACAGCAAGAAACTCCACGACTAGAGACTCCACAACTAGAAACTCGGCAACTAGAAACTCAACAAATAGAAACACCACAACAAAAACTCCACAACTTGAAACACCACAACTAGATACTCCACAACTACAAACTCTACAGATAGAAACTCCACTACTAGAAACTCCGGAACTAGAAACTCCACAACTAGAGACTTCGCATTTAGAAACTCCTCATATAGAAACTACACAAATAGAAACTCCACGACTAGAGATTCCATAAGTAGAAACTCCACAGCTAGAATTTCAACAACTTGAAACTCCACAACTATAAACTCCACAACTACAGACTCCACAACTACAGACTTCATAACTAAAACTTCAAAGCTAGAAACTCTACAACCAGAAACTCTGCAACTAGAAACTCCGAAACTAGAAACTCCACGACTAGACACTACACAACTAAAAAGTCCTCAACTAGAAACTCCACAACTAGAAACTCCACAGCTAGAAAGTCCGCAACTAGAAACTGCAACTAAAACTCCGCAACTAGAAACTCCACAGCTAGAAACTACACAACTAGAAACTCCACAACTAGAGACTCCGCAACTAGAAATTTGACAGCTAAAAACTCCGCAACTAGAAACTCCACAACTAGAGACTCCGCAACTAGAAACTCCACAACTTGAAACTTTGCAACGCGAAACTCTGCAACTAGAAACTCCACAACTACAAACTCAAGTAGAAACTCCCCAACTAGAAACTACACAACTAGAAACTCCGCAACTAGAAACTCCGCAACTAGAAAATCCACAACTAGAAACTTCACAACTGGAGACTCCGCAACTAGAAACTCCACAATAAGAAACTCGGCAACTAGAAACTCCACAACTAGAAACTCCACAACTAGAAAGTTCACAACTTGAAACACCACAACTATATACTCCACAACTACAAATTCCATAACTAGAAACTCCACAATGAGAAACTCCGCAACTAGAAATTCCGCAACTAGAAACTCCAACTCTAGAAATTGCACAACTATAGACTCCACAACTAGAAACTCTACAACCAGAAACTCCGCAACTAGAAACTCCACAACTTGAAGTTCCACAACAAGAGACTCCACAACTAGAGACTTCACAATTAAAAACTCCGTAACTAGAAACTCCACAACTAGAAACTCCACAATAAGAAACTCGGCAACTAGATACTCCCCAACTAGAAACTCCACATTTAGAGACTGCACAACTAGAGACTCCGAAACTAGAAATTTGACAGCTTGAAACTCCGCAACTAGAAACTCCACATTTAGAGACTCCGCAACTAGAAACTCCACAACTTGAAACTCTGCAACGCGAAACTCTGCAACTAGAAACTCTGCAACTAAAAACTCCACAACTATAAACTCAAGTAGAAACTCCTCAACTAGAAAATTCACAACTAGAGACTCCACAACTAGGACCTCCACAACTAGAGACTCCACAACTAGAAACTCCACAGCTAGAAACTCCAAAACTTGAGACTTCGCATTTAGAAACTCGGCAACTAGAAACTCAACAACTAGAAACTGCACAACTAAAAACTCCACAACTAGAAAGTCCACATTTTGAAACACCACAACTAGATACTCCACAACTACAAATTCCACAACTAGAAAATCCACAACTAGAAACTCCGCAACTAAAAACTTCACAGCTAGAAACTCCACAACTTGAGACTTCGCAACTAGAAGCTCGGCAACTAGAAACTCAACAACTAGAAATTCCAAAACTTGAAGTACCACAACTAGATACTCTGGAACTAGAAACTTCGCAACTAGAAATTCCACAGCTTGAAAGTCTGCATCTAGAAACTCTGCAACTAGAAACTCCGCAACTAGAAACTCCACAACTAGACACTGCACAACTAGAGACTCCGCAACTAGAAATTTGACAGCTAGAAACTCCGCCACTAGAAACTCCACAACTAGAGACTCCGCAACTAGAAACTCCACAACTTGAAACTCTGCAACGCGAAACTCTGCAACTAGAAACTCCACAACTATAAACTCAAGTAGAAACTCGCCAACTAGAAACTACACAACTAGAAACTCCGCAACTAGAAACTCTGCAACTAGAGATTCCGCAACTAGAAACTCCACAATAAGAAACTCGGACACTAGAAAGTCCCCAACTAGAAACTCCACATTTAGAGACTGCACAACTAGAGACTCCGCAACTAGAAATTTGACAGCTTCAAACTCCGCAACTAGAAACTCCACAACTAGAGACTCTGCAACTAGAAACTACACAACTTGAAACTCTGCAACGCGAAACTCTGCAACTAGAAACTCCACAACTATAAACTCAAGTAGAAACTCCCCAACTAGAAACTCCACAACTAGAGACTCCGCAATTAGAATCTCCACAACTTGAAACTCTGCAACGCGAAACTCTGCAACTAGAAGCTCCACAACTATAAACTCAAGTAGAAACTCCCCAACTAGAAACTACACAACTATAAACTCCGCAACTAGAAACTCCGCAACTAAAAAATCCACAACTAGAAACTTCACAACTAGAGACTCCGCAACTAGAAATTTGACAGCTTGAAACTCCGCAACTAGAAACTCCACAACTTGAAACTCTGCAACGCAAAACTCTGCCACTAGAAACTCCACAACTATAAACTCAAGTAGAAAGTCCCCAACAAGAAACTCCACAACTAGAGACTCCACAACTAGGACCTCCACAACTAGAGACTCCACAACTAGAAACTCTACAGCTAGAAACTCCAACACTTGAGAATTCGCATTTAGAAACTCGGCAACTAGAAACTCAACAACTAGAAACTGCACAACTATAAACTCCACAACTAGAAACTTCACATTTTGAAACACCACAACTATATACTCCACAACTACAAATTCCACAACTAGAAAATCCACAACTAGAAACTCCGCAGCTAGAAACTCCGCCACTAGAGACTTCACAGCTAGAAACTCCACAACTAGAGACTCCGCAACTAGAAACTCCACAACTTGAAACTTTGCAACGCGAAACTCTGCGACTAGAAACTCTGCAACTAAAAACTCCACAACTAGAAACTCAAGTAGAAACTCCTCAACTAGAAAATCCACAACTAGAGACTCCACAACTAGGACCTCCACAACTAGAGACTCCAAAACTAAAAACTCCACAGCTAGAAACTCCACAACTTGAGACTTCGCCTTTAGAAACTCGGCAACTAGAAACTCAACAACTAGAAACTGCACAACTAAAAACTCCACAACTAGAAAGTCCACATTTCGAAACACCACAACTAGATACTCCACAACTACAAATTCCACAACTAGAAAATCCACAACTAGAAACTCCGCAACTAGAAACTTCACAGCTAGAAACTCCACAACTTGAGACTTCGCAACTAGAAGCTCGGCAACTAGAAACTCAACAACTAGAAACTCCAAAACTTGAAATACCACAACTAGATACTCCACAACTACAAATTCCACAACTAAAAACTCCTCAACTAAAAACTCCGCAACTTGAAACTCCGCAACTAGAGACTCCACAACTACAAATTCCATAACTAGAAACTCCACAATGAGAAACTCCGCAACTAGAAATTCCGCAACTAGAAACTCCAACTCTAGAAATTGCACAACTATAGACTCCACAACTAGAAACTCTACAACCAGAAACTCCGCAACTAGAAACTCCACAACTTGAAGTTCCACAACTAGAGACTTCACAATTAAAAACTCCGTAACTAGAAACTCCACAACTAGAAACTCCACAATAAGAAACTCGGCAACTAGATACTCCCCAACTAGAAACTCCACATTTAGAGACTGCACAACTAGAGACTCCGCAACTAGAAATTTGACAGCTTGAAACTCCGCAACTAGAAACTCCACATTTAGAGACTCCGCAACTAGAAACTCCAGTACTTGAAACTCTGCAATGCGAAACTCTGCAACTAAAAACTCTGCAACTAAAAACTCCACAACTAGAAACTCAAGTAGAAACTCCTCAACTAGAAAATTCACTACTAGAGACTCCACAACTAGGACCTCCACAACTAGAGACTCCACAACTAGAAACTCCACAGCTAGAAACTCCACAACTTGAGACTTCGCATTTAGAAACTCGGCAACTAGAAACTCAACAACTAGAAACTGCACAACTAAAAACTCCACAACTAGAAAGTCCACATTTTGAAACACCACAACTAGATACTCCACAACTACAAATTCCACAACTAGAAAATCCACAACTAGAAACTCCGCAACTAGAAACTTCACAGCTAGAAACTCCACAACTTGAGACTTCGCAACTAGAAGCTCGGCAACTAGAAACTCAACAACTAGAAATTCCAAAACTTGAAGTACCACAACTAGATACTCTGGAACTAGAAACTTCGCAACTAGAAATTCCACAGCTTGAAAGTCTGCATCTAGAAACTCTGCAACTAGAAACTCCGCAACTAGAAACTCCACAACTAGACACTGCACAACTAGAGACTCCGCAACTAGAAATTTGACAGCTAGAAACTCCGCCACTAGAAACTCCACAACTAGAGACTCCGCAACTAGTAACTCCACAACTTGAAACTCTGCAACGCGAAACTCTGCAACTAGAAACTCCACAACTATAAACTCAAGTAGAAACTCGCCAACTAGAAACTACACAACTAGTAACTCCGCAACTAGAAACTCTGCAACTAGAGACTCCGCAACTAGAAACTCCACAATAAGAAACTCGGCAACTAGAAAGTCCCCAACTAGAGACTCCACATTTACAGACTGCACAACTAGAGACTCCGCAACTAGAAATTTGACAGCTTCAAACTCCGCAACTAGAAACTCCACAACTAGAGACTCTGCAACTAGAAACTACACAACTTGAAACTCTGCAAGGCGAAACTCTGCAACTAGAAACTCCACAACTATAAACTCAAGTAGAAACTCCCCAACTAGAAACTCCACAACTAGAGACTCCGCAATTAGAATCTCCACAACTTGAAACTCTGCAACGCGAAACTCTGCAACTAGAAGCTCCACAACTATAAACTCAAGTAGAAACTCCCCAACTAGAAACTACACAACTATAAACTCCGCAACTAGAAACTCCGCAACTAAAAAATCCACAACTAGAAACTTCACAACTAGAGACTCCGCAACTAGAAATTTGACAGCTTGAAACTCCGCAACTAGAAACTCCACAACTTGAAACTCTGCAACGCAAAACTCTGCAACTAGAAACTCCACAACTATAAACTCAAGTAGAAAGTCCCCAACAAGAAACTCCACAACTAGAGACTCCACAACTAGGACCTCCACAACTAGAGACTCCACAACTAGAAACTCTACAGCTAGAAACTCCAACACTTGAGAATTCGCATTTAGAAACTCGGCAACAAGAAACTCAACAACTAGAAACTGCACAACTATAAACTCCACAACTAGAAACTTCACATTTTGAAACACCACAACTATATACTCCACAACTACAAATTCCACAACTAGAAAATCCACAACTAGAAACTCCGCAGCTAGAAACTCCGCCACTAGAAACTTCACAGCTAGAAACTCCACAACTAGAGACTCCGCAACTAGAAACTCCACAACTTGAAACTTTGCAACACGAAACTCTGCGACTAGAAACTCTGCAACTAAAAACTCCACAACTAGAAACTCAAGTAGAAACTCCTCAACTAGAAAATCCACAACTAGAGACTCCACAACAAGGACCTCCACAACTAGAGACTCCAAAACTAAAAACTCCACAGCTAGAAACTCCAAAACTTGAGACTTCGCCTTTAGAAACTCGGCAACTAGAAACTCAACAACTAGAAACTGCACAACTAAAAACTCCACAACTAGAAAGTCCACATTTTGAAACACCACAACTAGATACTCCACAACTACAAATTCCACAACTAGAAAATCCACAACTAGAAACTCCGCAACTAGAAACTTCACAGCTAGAAACTCCACAACTTGAGACTTCGCAACTAGAAGCTCGGCAACTAGAAACTCAACAACTAGAAACTCCAAAACTTGAAATACCAACACTAGATACTCCAAACCTACAAATTCCACAACTAAAAACTCCTCAACTAAAAACTCCGCAACTTGAAACTCCGCAACTAGAGACTCCATAACTAGGAACTCCAACTCTAGAAACTCCACAACTACAGACTCCTCAACTACAGACTCCACAACTAAAAACTCCGAAACTAGAAACTCTACAACCAGAAACTCCGCAACTGGAGACTCCGCAACTAGAAACTCCCCAATAAGAAACTCCACAACTAGAAACTCCACAGCTAGAAACTCCACAGCTAGAAACTTCACAACTAGAGACTGCAGAACTAGAGACTTCGCATTTAGAAACTCCTCACATAGAAACTACACAACAAGAAACTCCACGACTAGAGACTCCACAACTAGAAACTCGGCAACTAGAAACTCAACAAATAGAAACTCCACAACAAAAAATCCACAACTTGAAGCACCACAACTAGATACTCCACAACTACCAATTCCACAACTAGAAACTCCACAACTAGAAACTCCGCAACTAGAAACTCCGCAACAAGAAACTCCGCAACTTGAGACTCCATAACTAGGAACTCCACAACTAGAAACTCCACAACTACGGACTCCACAACTACAGACTCCAAAACTAGAACTCCAAAGCTAGAAACTCTACAACCAGAAACTCCGCAACTAGAAACTCCGAAACTAGAAACTCCAAAACTAGAAATTCTACAACTAGAGACTCCACAACTAGAGACTCCACAGCTAAAAAATCCACAACTAGAAATTTCACAGCTAGAAACTCTGCAACTAGAAACTCCACAACTAGAGACTCCGCATTTAGAAACTCGACAACTTGATACTCTGCAACGCGAAACTTTGCAACTAGGAACTCAACAACTATAAACTCAAGCAGAAACTCCCCAACTAGAAACTACACAACTAGAAACTTCGCAACTAGAAACTCCGCAACTAGAAAATCTACAAATAGAAACTTCACAACTAGAGACTCCGCAACTAGAAACTCCACAATAAGAAACTCCACAACTAGAAACTCAACAGCTAGAAACTCCACAACTAGAAACTCCAGAACTAGAAACTCCACAACTAGAGACTGCACAACTAGAGACTTTGCATTTAGAAACTCCTCGTATAGAAACTCCACGACTAGACACTCCACAACTAAAAAGTCCACAACTAGAAACTCCACAACTAGAGACTCCACAACTAGGACCTCCACTACTAGAGACTCCACAACTAGAAACTGCGCCGCTAGAAACTCCACAACTTGAGACTTCGCATTTATAAACTCGGCAACTAGAAACTCAACAACTATAAACTGCACAAGGCGAAACTCCACAAGTAGAAACTCCACAACTTGAAACACTACAACTTTATACACCACAACTACAAATTTCACAACTAGAAACTCCACAATTGGAAACTCCGCAACTTGAATCTCCGCAACTAGAAACTTCACAGCTGGAAACTCCACAACTTGAGACTTCGCAACTAGAAACTCGGAAACTAGAAACTCAACAACTAGAAACTCCACAACTTGAAATACCACAACTAGATACTCCACAACTACAAATTCCACAACTAGAAACTCTTCATCTAGAAACTCCGCAACTAAAAACTCCACAACTAGAGACACCACAACTAGAAACTCCACAACCTAAACTCCGCAACAAGAAACTCCACAACTAGAGACTCTATAACTATGAACTCCACAACTAGAAACTCCACAACTACAGACTCCACAACTACAGACTCCACAACTAAAAATTCCAAAACTAGAAACTCCACAACTACAGACTCCACAACTACAGACTCCACAACTAAAAACACCAGAACTAGAAACTCTACAAACAGAAACTCCGCCACTAGAAACTCCTACTCTAGAAATTTCTCAACTAGAAACTCCACAACTAGAAACTTCACAATTACAGATTCCACAACTACAGACTCCACAATTAAAAACTCCAAAACTATAAACTCCGCAACTAGAAACTCCGCAACTAGAAACTCCACTACAGACTCCACAACTACAGACTCCACAACTAAAAACTCCAAAACTAGAAACTCCGCAACAAGAAACTTCACAACCTGAGACTCCATAATTAGGAACTCTGCAACTAGAAACTCCACAACTACAGACTCCACAACTAAAAACACCAAAACTAGAAACTCTACAAACAGAAACTCTGCAACTAGAAACTCCAACTCTAGAAATTTCTCAACTAGAGACTCCACAACTAGAGACTCCATAACAAGGAACTCCACAACTAGAAATTCCACAACTAGAGACTCCACAACTGAAGACTCCACAACTAAAAACTCCACAACTAGAAACCACGCAACTAGAAACTCCGACACTACAAACTCCACAACTAGAAACTCCACAACTAGATACTCTGGAGCTAGAAACTTCGCAACTAGAAAGTCTACAGCTAGAAAGTCTGCATCTAGAAACTCTGCAACTAGAAACTCCGCAACTAGAAACTCCACAACTAGAGACTGCACAACTAGAGACTGCGCAACTAGAAATTTGACAGCTAGAAACTCCGCAACTAGAAACTCCACAACTTGAGACTCCGCAACTAAAAACTCCACAACTTGAAACTCTGCAATGCGAAACTCTGCAACTAGAAACTCCACAACTATAAACTCAAGAAGAAACTCGCCAACTAGAAACTACACAACTAGAAACTCCGCAACTAGAAATTCCGCAACTAGAGACTCCGCAACTAGAAACTCCACAATAAGAAACTCGGCAACTAGAAAGTCCCCAACTAGAAACTACACATTTAGAGACTGCACAACTAGAGACTCCGCAACTAGAAATTTGACAGCTTCAAACTCCGCAACTAGAAACTCCACAACTAGAGACTCTGCAACTAGAAACTCCACAACTTGAAACTCTGCAACGCGAAACTCTGCAACTAGAAACTCCACAACTATAAACTCAAGTAAAAACTCCCCAACTAGAAACTCCACAACTAGAGACTCCGCAACCATAATCTCCCCAACTTGAAACTCTGCAACGCGAAACTCTGCAACTAGAAGCTCTACTACTATAAACTCAAGTAGAAACTCTCCAACTAGAAACTACACAACTAGAAACTCCGCAACTAGAAACTCCGCAACTAGAAAATCCACAACTAGAAACTTCACAACTAGAGACTCCGCAACTAGAAATTTGACAGCTTGAAACTCCGCAACTAGAAACTCCACAACTTGAAACTCTGCAACGCGAAACTCTGCAACTAGAAACTCCACAACTATAAACTCAAGTAGAAACTCCCCAACAAGAAACTCCACAACTAGAGACTCCACAACTAGGACCTCCACAACTAGAGACTCCACAACTAGAAACTCCACAGCTAGAAACTCCACACCTTGAGACTTCGCATTAAAAAACTCAGCAACCAGAAACTCAACAACTAGAAACTGCACAACTAGAAACTCCACAACTAGAAACTCCACATTTTGAAACACCACAACTAGATACTCCACAACAACAAATTCCACAACTAGAAAATCCACAACTAGAAACTCTGCAGCTAGAAACTTCACAGCTAGAAACTCCACAACTTGAGACTTTGCAACTAGAAACTCGGCAACTAGAAACTCATCAACTAGAAATTCCAAAACTTGAAGAACCACAACTAGATACTCCACAACTAGAGACTCCACAACTAGAAACTGCACAACCAGAAACTCCGCAACGACAAACTGCACAAATAGAAACTCCATAACTATGAACTCTACAACTAGAAACTCCACAACTACCGACTCCACAACTACAGACTCCACAACTAAAAACTCCAAAACTAGAAACTCTACAACGAGAAACTCCGGAACTAGAGACTCCGCAACTGGAAACTCCACAATAAGAAACTCCACAACTAGAAACTCCACAGCTATAAACTCCACATCTAGAGACTGCACAACTAGAGACTTCGCATTTAGAAACTCCTCACATAGAAACTACACAGCAAGAAACTCCACGACTAGAGACTCCACAACTAGAAACTCGGCAACTAGAAACTCAACAAATAGAAACACCACAACAAAAACTCCACAACTTGAAACACCACAACTAGATACTCCACAACTACAAACTCTACAGATAGAAACTCCACAACTAGAAACTCCGGAACTAGAAACTCCACAACTAGAGACTTCGCATTTAGAAACTCCTCATATAGAAACTACACAAATAGAAACTCCACGACTAGAGATTCCATAAGTAGAAACTCCACAGCTAGAATTTCAACAACTTGAAACTCCACAACTAGAAACTCCACAACTACAGACTCCACAACTACAGACTTCATAACTAAAACTTCAAAGCTAGAAACTCTACAACCAGAAACTCTGCAACTAGAAACTCCGAAACTAGAAACTCCACGACTAGACACTACACAACTAAAAGTCCTCAACTAGAAACTCCACAACTAGAGACTCCACAACTAGGACCTCCACAACTAGAAACTACACAAGTAGAAATTTCGCAACTAGAAACTCCACAGCTAGAAAGTCCGCAACTAGAAACTGCAACTAAAACTCCGCAACTAGAAACTCCACAGCTAGAAACTACACAACTAGAAACTCCACAACTAGAGACTCCGCAACTAGAAATTTGACAGCTAAAAACTCCGCAACTAGAAACTCCACAACTAGAGACTCCGCAACTAGAAACTCCACAACTTGAAAATTTGCAACGCGAAACTCTGCAACTAGAAACTCCACAACTACAAACTCAAGTAGAAACTCCCCAACTAGAAACTACACAACTAGAAACTCCGCAACTAGAAACTCCGCAACTAGAAAATCCACAACTAGAAACTTCACAACTGGAGACTCCGCAACTAGAAACTCCCCAATAAGAAACTCGGCAACTAGAAACTCCACAACTAGAAAGTTCACAACTTGAAACACCACAACTAGATACTCCACAACTACAAATTCCATAACTAGAAACTCCACAATGAGAAACTCCGCAACTAGAAATTCCGCAACTAGAAACTCCAACTCTAGAAATTGCAAAACTATAGACTCCACAACTAGAAACTCTACAACCAGAAACTCCGCAACTAGAAACTCCACAACTTGAAGTTCCACAACTAGAGACTCCACAACTAGAGACTTCACAATTAAAAACTCCGTAACTAGAAACTCCACAACTAGAAACTCCACAATAAGAAACTCGGCAACTAGATACTCCCCAACTAGAAACTCCACATTTAGAGACTGCACAACTAGAGACTCCGAAACTAGAAATTTGACAGCTTGAAACTCCGCAACTAGAAACTCCACATTTAGAGACTCCGCAACTAGAAACTCCACAACTTGAAACTCTGCAACGCGAAACTCTGCAACTAGAAACTCTGCAACTAAAAACTCCACAACTATAAACTCAAGTAGAAACTCCTCAACTAGAAAATTTAAAACTAGAGACTCCACAACTAGGACCTCCACAACTAGAGACTCCACAACTAGAAACTCCACAGCTAGAAACTCCACAACTTGAGACTTCGCATTTAGAAACTCGGCAACTAGAAACTCAACAACTAGAAACTGCACAACTAAAAACTCCACAACTAGAAAGTCCACATTTTAAAACACCACAACTAGATACTCCACAACTACAAATTCCACAACTAGAAAATCCACAACTAGAAACTCCGCAACTAGAAACTTCACAGCTAGAAACTCCACAACTTGAGACTTCGCAACTAGAAGCTCGGCAACTAGAAACTCAACAACTAGAAATTCCAAAACTTGAAGTACCACAACTAGATACTCTGGAACTAGAAACTTCGCAACTAGAAATTCCACAGCTTGAAAGTCTGCATCTAGAAACTCTGCAACTAGAAACTCCGCAACTAGAAACTCCACAACTAGACACTGCACAACTAGAGACTCCGCAACTAGAAATTTGACAGCTAGAAACTCCGCCACTAGAAACTCCACAACTAGAGACTCCGCAACTAGAAACTCCACAACTTGAAACTCTGCAACGCGAAACTCTGCAACAAGAAACTCCACAACTATAAACTCAAGTAGAAACTCGCCAACTAGAAACTACACAACTAGAAACTCCGCAACTAGAAACTCTGCAACTAGAGACTCCGCAACTAGAAACTCCACAATAAGAAACTCGGCAACTAGAAAGTCCCCATCTAGAAACTCCACATTTAGAGACTGCACAACTAGAGACTCCGCAACTAGAAATTTGACAGCTTCAAACTCCGCAACTAGAAACTCCAAAACTAGAGACTCTGCAACTAGAAACTACACAACTTGAAACTCTGCAACGCGAAACTCTGCAACTAGAAACTCCACAACTATAAACTCAAGTAGAAACTCCCCAACTAGAAACTCCACAACTAGAGACTCCGCAATTAGAATCTCCACAACTTGAAACTCTGCAACGCGAAACTCTGCAACTAGAAGCTCCACAACTATAAACTCAAGTAGAAACTCCCCAACTAGAAACTACACAACTATAAACTCCGCAACTAAAAAATCCACAACTAGAAACTTCACAACTAGAGACTCCGCAACTAGAAATTTGACAGCTTGAAACTCCGCATATAGAAACTCCACAACTTGAAACTCTGCAACGCAAAACTCTGCAACTAGAAACTCCACAACTATAAACTCAAGTAGAAACTCCCCAACAAGAAACTCCACAACTAGAGACTCCACAACTAGGACCTCCACAACTAGAGACTCCACAACTAGAAACTCTACAGCTAGAAACTCCACAACTTGAGAATTCGCATTTAGAAACTCGGCAACTAGAAACTCAACAACTAGAAACTGCACAACTAGAAACTCCGCAACTACAAACTTCACATTTTGAAACACCACAACTAGATACTCCACAACTACAAATTCCACAACTAGAAAATCCACAACTAGAAACTCCGCAGCTAGAAACTCCGCCACTAGAAACTTCACAGCTAGAAACTCCACAACTAGAGACTCCGCAACTAGAAACTCCACAACTTGAAACTCTGCAACGCGAAACTCTGCGACTAGAAACTCTGCAACTAAAAACTCCACAACTAGAAACTCAAGTAGAAACTCCTCAACTAGAAAATCCACAGCTAGAGACTCCACAAGTAGGACCTCCACAACTAGAGACTCCAAAACTAGAAACTCCACAGCTAGAAACTCCAACACTGGAGACTTCGCATTTAGAAACTCGGCAACTAGAAACTCAACAACTAGAAACTGCACAACTAAAAACTCCACAACTAGAAAGTCCACATTTTGAAACACCGCAACTAGATACTCCACAAGAACAAATTCCACAACTAGAAAATCCACAACTAGAAACTCCGCAACTAGAAACTTCACAGCTAGAAACTACACAACTAGAAACTCCACAACTAGAGACTCCGCAACTAGAAATTTGACAGCTAAAAACTCCGCAACTAGAAACTCCACAACTAGAGACTCCGCAACTAGAAACTCCACAACTTGAAACTTTGCAACGCGAAACTCTGCAACTAGAAACTCCACAACTACAAACTCAAGTAGAAACTCCCCAACTAGAAACTACACAACTAGAAACTCCGCAACTAGAAACTCCGCAACTAGAAAATCCACAACTAGAAACTTCACAACTGGAGACTCCGCAACTAGAAACTCCACAATAAGAAACTCGGCAACTAGAAACTCCACAACTAGAAACTCCACAACTAGAAAGTTCACAACTTGAAACACCACAACTAGATACTCCACAACTACAAATTCCATAACTAGAAACTCCACAATGAGAAACTCCGCAACTAGAAATTCCGCAACTAGAAACTCCAACTCTAGAAATTGCACAACTATAGACTCCACAACTAGAAACTCTACAACCAGAAACTCCGCAACTAGAAACTCCACAACTTGAAGTTCCACAACTAGAGGCTCCACAACTAGAGACTTCACAATTAAAAACTCCGTAACTAGAAACTCCACAACTAGAAACTCCACAATAAGAAACTCGGCAACTAGATACTCCCCAACTAGAAACTCCACATTTAGAGACTGCACAACTAGAGACTCCGCAACTAGAAATTTGACAGCTTGAAACTCCGCAACTAGAAACTCCGCATTTAGAGACTCCGCAACTAGAAACTCCACAACTTGAAACTCTGCAACGCGAAACTCTGCAACGCGAAACTCTGCAACTAAAAACTCCACAACTAGAAACTCAAGTAGAAACTCCTCAACTAGAAAATTCACTACTAGAGACTCCACAACTAGGACCTCCACAACTAGAGACTCCACAACTAGAAACTCCACAGCTAGAAACTCCACAACTTGAGACTTCGCATTTAGAAACTCGGCAACTAGAAACTCAACAACTAGAAACTGCACAACTAAAAACTCCACAACTAGAAAGTCCACATTTTGAAACACCACAACTAGATACTCCACAACTACAAATTCCACAACTAGAAAATCCACAACTAGAAACTCCGCAACTAGAAACTTCACAGCTAGAAACTCCACAACTTGAGACTTCGCAACTAGAAGCTCGGCAACTAGAAACTCAACAACTAGAAATTCCAAAACTTGAAGTACCACAACTAGATACTCTGGAACTAGAAACTTCGCAACTAGAAATTCATCAGCTTGAAAGTCTGCATCTAGAAACTCTGCAACTAGAAACTCCGCAACTAGAAACTCCACAACTAGACACTGCACAACTAGAGACTCCGCAACTAGAAATTTGACAGCTAGAAACTCCGCCACTAGAAACTCCAAAACTAGAGACTCCGCAACTAGAAACTCCACAACTTGAAACTCTGCAACGCGAAACTCTGCAACTAGAAACTCCACAACTATAAACTCAAGTAGAAACTCGCCAACTAGAAACTACACAACTAGAAACTCCGCAACTAGAAACTCTGCAACTAGAGACTCCGCAACTAGAAACTCCACAATAAGAAACTCGGCAACTAGAAAGTCCCCAACTAGAAACTACACATTCAAAGACTGCACAACTAGAGACACCGCAACTAGAAATTTGATAGCTTCAAACTCCGCAACTAGAAACTCCACAACTAGAGACTCTGCAACTAGAAACTCCACAACTTGAAACTCTGCAACGCGAAACTCTGCAACTAGAAACTCCACAACTATAAACTCAAGTAAAAACTCCCCAACTAGAAACTCCACAACTAGAGACTCCGCAACCATAATCTCCCCAACTTGAAACTCTGCAACGCGAAACTCTGCAACTAGAAGCTCCACTACTATAAACTCAAGTAGAAACTCTCCAACTAGAAACTACACAACTAGAAACTCCGCAACTAGAAACTCCGCAACTAGAAACTCCACAACTACAGACTCCACAACTACAGACTTCATAACTAAAACTTCAAAGCTAGAAACTCTACAACCAGAAACTCTGCAACTAGAAACTCCGAAACTAGAAACTCCACGACTAGACACTACACAACTAAAAGTCCTCAACTAGAAACTCCACAACTAGAGACTCCACAACTAGGACCTCCACAACTAGAAACTACACAAGTAGAAATTTCGCAACTAGAAACTCCACAGCTAGAAAGTCCGCAACTAGAAACTGCAACTAAAACTCCGCAACTAGAAACTCCACAGCTAGAAACTACACAACTAGAAACTCCACAACTAGAGACTCCGCAACTAGAAATTTGACAGCTAAAAACTCCGCAACTAGAAACTCCACAACTAGAGACTCCGCAACTAGAAACTCCACAACTTGAAACTTTGCAACGCGAAACTCTGCAACTAGAAACTCCACAACTACAAACTCAAGTAGAAACTCCCCAACTAGAAACTACACAACTAGAAACTCCGCAACTAGAAACTCCGCAACTAGAAAATCCACAACTAGAAACTTCACAACTGGAGACTCCGCAACTAGAAACTCCACAATAAGAAACTCGGCAACTAGAAACTCCACAACTAGAAAGTTCACAACTTGAAACACCACAACTAGATACTCCACAACTACAAATTCCATAACTAGAAACTCCACAATGAGAAACTCCGCAACTAGAAATTCCGCAACTAGAAACTCCAACTCTAGAAATTGCAAAACTATAGACTCCACAACTAGAAACTCTACAACCAGAAACTCCGCAACTAGAAAGTCCACAACTTGAAGTTCCACAACTAGAGACTCCACAACTAGAGACTTCACAATTAAAAACTCCGTAACTAGAAACTCCACAACTAGAAACTCCACAATAAGAAACTCGGCAACTAGATACTCCCCAACTAGAAACTCCACATTTAGAGACTGCACAACTAGAGACTCCGAAACTAGAAATTTGACAGCTTGAAACTCCGCAACTAGAAACTCCACATTTAGAGACTCCGCAACTAGAAACTCCACAACTTGAAACTCTGCAACGCGAAACTCTGCAACTAGAAACTCTGCAACTAAAAACTCCACAACTATAAACTCAAGTAGAAACTCCTCAACTAGAAAATTTAAAACTAGAGACTCCACAACTAGGACCTCCACAACTAGAGACTCCACAACTAGAAACTCCACAGCTAGAAACTCCACAACTTGAGACTTCGCATTTAGAAACTCGGCAACTAGAAACTCAACAACTAGAAACTGCACAACTAAAAACTCCACAACTAGAAAGTCCACATTTTGAAACACCACAACTAGATACTCCACAACTACAAATTCCACAACTAGAAAATCCACAACTAGAAACTCCGCAACTAGAAACTTCACAGCTAGAAACTCCACAACTTGAGACTTCGCAACTAGAAGCTCGGCAACTAGAAACTCAACAACTAGAAATTCCAAAACTTGAAGTACCACAACTAGATACTCTGGAACTAGAAACTTCGCAACTAGAAATTCCACAGCTTGAAAGTCTGCATCTAGAAACTCTGCAACTAGAAACTCCGCAACTAGAAACTCCACAACTAGACACTGCACAACTAGAGACTCCGCAACTAGAAATTTGACAGCTAGAAACTCCGCCACTAGAAACTCCACAACTAGAGACTCCGCAACTAGAAACTCCACAACTTGAAACTCTGCAAAGCGAAACTCTGCAACAAGAAACTCCACAACTATAAACTCAAGTAGAAACTCGCCAACTAGAAACTACACAACTAGAAACTCCGCAACTAGAAACTCTGCAACTAGAGACTCCGCAACTAGAAACTCCACAATAAGAAACTCGGCAACTAGAAAGTCCCCATCTAGAAACTCCACATTTAGAGACTGCACAACTAGAGACTCCGCAACTAGAAATTTGACAGCTTCAAACTCCGCAACTAGAAACTCCAAAACTAGAGACTCTGCAACTAGAAACTACACAACTTGAAACTCTGCAACGCGAAACTCTGCAACTAGAAACTCCACAACTATAAACTCAAGTAGAAACTCCCCAACTAGAAACTCCACAACTAGAGACTCCGCAATTAGAATCTCCACAACTTGAAACTCTGCAACGCGAAACTCTGCAACTAGAAGCTCCACAACTATAAACTCAAGTAGAAACTCCCCAACTAGAAACTACACAACTATAAACTCCGCAACTAGAAACTCCGCAACTAAAAAATCCACAACTAGAAACTTCACAACTAGAGACTCCGCAACTAGAAATTTGACAGCTTGAAACTCCGCAACTAGAAACTCCACAACTTGAAACTCTGCAACGCAAAACTCTGCAACTAGAAACTCCACAATTATAAACTCAAGTAGAAACTCCCCAACAAGAAACTCCACAACTAGAGACTCCACAACTAGGACCTCCACAACTAGAGACTCCACAACTAGAAACTCTACAGCTAGAAACTCCACAACTTGAGAATTCGCATTTAGAAACTCGGCAACTAGAAACTCAACAACTAGAAACTGCACAACTAGAAACTCCGCAACTACAAACTTCACATTTTGAAACACCACAACTAGATACTCCACAACTACAAATTCCACAACTAGAAAATCCACAACTAGAAACTCCGCAGCTAGAAACTCCGCCACTAGAAACTTCACAGCTAGAAACTCCACAACTAGAGACTCCGCAACTAGAAACTCCACAACTTGAAACTCTGCAACGCGAAACTCTGCGACTAGAAACTCTGCAACTAAAAACTCCACAACTAGAAACTCAAGTAGAAACTCCTCAACTAGAAAATCCACAACTAGAGACTCCACAAGTAGGACCTCCACAACTAGAGACTCCAAAACTAGAAACTCCACAGCTAGAAACTCCAACACTGGAGACTTCGCATTTAGAAACTCGGCAACTAGAAACTCAACAACTAGAAACTGCACAACTAAAAACTCCACAACTAGAAAGTCCACATTTTGAAACACCGCAACTAGATACTCCACAAGAACAAATTCCACAACTAGAAAGTCCACAACTAGAAACTCCGCAACTAGAAACTTCACAGCTAGAAACTACACAACTAGAAACTCCACAACTAGAGACTCCGCAACTAGAAATTTGACAGCTAAAAACTCCGCAACTAGAAACTCCACAACTAGAGACTCCGAAACTAGAAACTCCACAACTTGAAACTTTGCAACGCGAAACTCTGCAACTAGAAACTCCACAACTACAAACTCAAGTAGAAACTCCCCAACTAGAAACTACACAACTAGAAACTCCGCAACTAGAAACTCCGCAACTAGAAAATCCACAACTAGAAACTTCACAACTGGAGACTCCGCAACTAGAAACTCCACAATAAGAAACTCGGCAACTAGAAACTCCACAACTAGAAACTCCACAACTAGAAAGTTCACAACTTGAAACACCACAACTAGATACTCCACAACTACAAATTCCATAACTAGAAACTCCACAATGAGAAACTCCGCAACTAGAAATTCCGCAACTAGAAACTCCAACTCTAGAAATTGCACAACTATAGACTCCACAACTAGAAACTCTACAACCAGAAACTCCGCAACTAGAAACTCCACAACTTGAAGTTCCACAACTAGAGACTCCACAACTAGAGACTTCACAATTAAACACTCCGTAACTAGAAACTCCACAACTATAAACTCCACAATAAGAAACTCGGCAACTAGATACTCCCCAACTAGAAACTCCACATTTAGAGACTGCACAACTAGAGACTCCGAAACTAGAAATTTGACAGCTTGAAACTCCGCAACTAGAAACTCCACATTTAGAGACTCCGCAACTAGAAACTCCACAACTTGAAACTCTGCAACGCGAAACTCTGCAACTAGAAACTCTGCAACTAAAAACTCCACAACTATAAACTCAAGTAGAAACTCCTCAACTAGAAAATTCACAACTAGAGACTCCACAACTAGGACCTCCACAACTAGAGACTCCACAACTAGAAACTCCACAGCTAGAAACTCCACAACTTGAGACTTCGCATTTAGAAACTCGGCAACTAGAAACTCAACAACTAGAAACTACACAACTAAAAACTCCACAACTAGAAAGTCCACATTTTGAAACACCACAACTAGATACTCCACAACTACAAATTCCACAACTAGAAAATCCACAACTAGAAACTCCGCAACTAGAAACTTCACAGCTAGAAACTCCACAACTTGAGACTTCGCAACTAGAAGCTCGGCAACTAGAAACTCAACAACTAGAAATTCCAAAACTTGAAGTACCACAACTAGATACTCTGGAACTAGAAACTTCGCAACTAGAAATTCCACAGCTTGAAAGTCTGCATCTAGAAACTCTGCAACTAGAAACTCCGCAACTAGAAACTCCACAACTAGACACTGCACAACTAGAGACTCCGCAACTAGAAATTTGACAGCTAGAAACTCCGCCACTAGAAACTCCACAACTAGAGACTCCGCAACTAGAAACTCCACAACTTGAAACTCTGCAACGCGAAACTCTGCAACTAGAAACTCCACAACTATAAACTCAAGTAGAAACTCGCCAACTAGAAACTACACAACTAGAAACTCCGCAACTAGAAACTCTGCAACTAGAGACTCCGCAACTAGAAACTTCACAATAAGAAACTCGGCAACTAGAAAGTCCCCAACTAGAAACTCCACATTTAGAGACTGCACAACTAGAGACTCCGCAACTAGAAATTTGACAGCTTCAAACTCCGCAACTAGAAACTCCACAACTAGAGACTCTGCAACTAGAAACTACACAACTTGAAACTCTGCAACGCGAAACTCTGCAACTAGAAACTCCACAACTATAAACTCAAGTAGAAACTCCCCAACTAGAAACTCCACAACTAGAGACTCCGCAATTAGAATCTCCACAACTTGAAACTCTGCAACGCGAAACTCTGCAACTAGAAGCTCCACAACTATAAACTCAAGTAGAAACTCCCCAACTAGAAACTACACAACTATAAACTCCGCAACTAGAAACTCCGCAACTAAAAAATCCACAACTAGAAACTTCACAACTAGAGACTCCGCAACTAGAAATTTGACAGCTTGAAACTCCGCAACTAGAAACTCCACAACTTGAAACTCTGCAACGCAAAACTCTGCAACTAGAAACTCCACAACTATAAACTCAAGTAGAAACTCCCCAACAAGAAACTCCACAACTAGAGACTCCACAACTAGGACCTCCACAACTAGAGACTCCACAACTAGAAACTCTACAGCTAGAAACCCCACAACTTGAGAATTCGCATTTAGAAACTCGGCAACTAGAAACTCAACAACTAGAAACTGCACAACTAGAAACTCCTCAACTACAAACTTCACATTTTGAAACACCACAACTAGATACTCCACAACTACAAATTCCACAACTAGAAAATCCACAACTAGAAACTCCGCAGCTAGAAACTCCGCCACTAGAAACTTCACAGCTAGAAACTCCACAACTAGAGACTCCGCAACTAGAAACTCCACAACTTGAAACTCTGCAACGCGAAACTCTGCGACTAGAAACTCTGCAACTAAAAACTCCACAACTAGAAACTCAAGTAGAAACTCCTCAACTAGAAAATCCACAACTAGAGACTCCACAAGTAGGACCTCCACAACTAGAGACTCCAAAACTAGAAACTCCACAGCTAGAAACTCCAACACTGGAGACTTCGCATTTAGAAACTCGGCAACTAGAAACTCAACAACTAGAAACTGCACAACTAAAAACTCCACAACTAGAAAGTCCACATTTTGAAACACCGCAACTAGATACTCCACAAGAACAAATTCCACAACTAGAAAATCCACAACTAGAAACTCCGCAACTAGAAACTTCACAGCTAGAAACTACACAACTAGAAACTCCACAACTAGAGACTCCGCAACTAGAAATTTGACAGCTAAAAACTCCGCAACTAGAAACTCCACAACTAGAGACTCCGCAACTAGAAACTCCACAACTTGAAACTTTGCAACGCGAAACTCTGCAACTAGAAACTCCACAACTACAAACTCAAGTAGAAACTCCCCAACTAGAAACTACACAACTAGAAACTCCGCAACTAGAAAATCCACAACTAGAAACTTCACAACTGGAGACTCCGCAACTAGAAACTCCACAATAAGAAACTCGGCAACTAGAAACTCCACAACTAGAAACTCCACAACTAGAAAGTTCACAACTTGAAACACCACAACTAGATACTCCACAACTACAAATTCCATAACTAGAAACTCCACAATGAGAAACTCCGCAACTAGAAATTCCGCAACTAGAAACTCCAACTCTAGAAATTGCACAACTATAGACTCCACAACTAGAAACTCTACAACCAGAAACTCCGCAACTAGAAACTCCACAACTTGAAGTTCCACAACTAGAGACTCCACAACTAGAGACTTCACAATTAAAAACTCCGTAACTAGAAACTCCACAACTAGAAACTCCACAATAAGAAACTCGGCAACTAGATACTCCCCAACTAGAAACTCCACATTTAGAGACTGCACAACTAGAGACTCCGCAACTAGAAATTTGACAGCTTGAAACTCCGCAACTAGAAACTCCACATTTAGAGACTCCGCAACTAGAAACTCCACAACTTGAAACTCTGCAACGCGAAACTCTGCAACTAGAAACTCTGCAACTAAAAACTCCACAACTAGAAACTCAAGTAGAAACTCCTCAACTAGAAAATTCACTACTAGAGACTCCACAACTAGGACCTCCACAACTAGGGACTCCACAACTAGAAACTCCACAGCTAGAAACTCCACAACTTGAGACTTCGCATTTAGAAACTCGGCAACTAGAAACTCAACAACTAGAAACTGCACAACTAAAAACTCCACAACTAGAAAGTCCACATTTTGAAACACCACAACTAGATACTCCACAACTACAAATTCCACAACTAGAAAATCCACAACTAGAAACTCCGCAACTAGAAACTTCACAGCTAGAAACTCCACAACATGAGACTTCGCAACTAGAAGCTCGGCAACTAGAAACTCAACAACTAGAAATTCCAAAACTTGAAGTACCACAACTAGATACTCTGGAACTAGAAACTTCGCAACTAGAAATTCCACAGCTTGAAAGTCTGCATCTAGAAACTCTGCAACTAGAAACTCCGCAACTAGAAACTCCACAACTAGACACTGCACAACTAGAGACTCCGCAACTAGAAATTTGACAGCTAGAAACTCCGCCACTAGAAACTCCACAACTAGAGACTCCGCAACTAGAAACTCCACAACTTGAAACTCTGCAACGCGAAACTCTGCAACTAGAAACTCCACAACTATAAACTCAAATAGAAACTCGCCAACTAGAAACTACACAACTAGAAACTCCGCAACTAGAAACTCTGCAACTAGAGACTCCGCAACTAGAAACTCCACAATAAGAAACTCGGCAACTAGAAAGTCCCCAACTAGAAACTCCACATTTAGAGACTGCACAACTAGAGACTCCGCAACTAGAAATTTGACAGCTTCAAACTCCGCAACTAGAAACTCCACAACTAGAGACTCTGCAACTAGAAACTACACAACTTGAAACTCTGCAACGCGAAACTCTGCAACTAGAAACTCCACAACTATAAACTCAAGTAGAAACTCCCCAACTAGAAACTCCACAACTAGAGACTCCGCAATTAGAATCTCCACAACTTGAAACTCTGCAACGCGAAACTCTGCAACTAGAAGCTCCACAACTATAAACTCAAGTAGAAACTCCCCAACTAGAAACTACACAACTATAAACTCCGCAACTAGAAACTCCGCAACTAAAAAATCCACAACTAGAAACTTCACAACTAGAGACTCCGCAACTAGAAATTTGACAGCTTGAAACTCCGCAACTAGAAACTCCACAACTTGAAACTCTGCAACGCAAAACTCTGCAACTAGAAACTCCACAACTATAAACTCAAGTAGAAACTCCCCAACAAGAAACTCCACAACTAGAGACTCCACAACTAGGACCTCCACAACTAGAGACTCCACAACTAGAAACTCTACAGCTAGAAACCCCACAACTTGAGAATTCGCATTAAGAAACTCGGCAACTAGAAACTCAACAACTAGAAACTGCACAACTAGAAACTCCGCAACTACAAACTTCACATTTTGAAACACCACAACTAGATACTCCACAACTACAAATTCCACAACTAGAAAATCCACAACTAGAAACTCCGCAGCTAGAAACTCCGCCACTAGAAACTTCACAGCTAGAAACTCCACAACTAGAGACTCCGCAACTAGAAACTCCACAACTTGAAACTCTGCAACGCGAAACTCTGCGACTAGAAACTCTGCAACTAAAAACTCCACAACTAGAAACTCAAGTAGAAACTCCTCAACTAGAAAATCCACAACTAGAGACTCCACAAGTAGGACCTCCACAACTAGAGACTCCAAAACTAGAAACTCCACAGCTAGAAACTCCAACACTGGAGACTTCGCATTTAGAAACTCGGCAACTAGAAACTCAACAACTAGAAACTGCACAACTAAAAACTCCACAACTAGAAAGTCCACATTTTGAAACACCGCAACTAGATACTCCACAAGAACAAATTCCACAACTAGAAAATCCACAACTAGAAACTCCGCAACTAGAAACTTCACAGCTAGAAACTACACAACTAGAAACTCCACAACTAGAGACTCCGCAACTAGAAATTTGACAGCTAAAAACTCCGCAACTAGAAACTCCACAACTAGAGACTCCGCAACTAGAAACTCCACAACTTGAAACTTTGCAACGCGAAACTCTGCAACTAGAAACTCCACAACTACAAACTCAAGTAGAAACTCCCCAACTAGAAACTACACAACTAGAAACTCCGCAACTAGAAAATCCACAACTAGAAACTTCACAACTGGAGACTCCGCAACTAGAAACTCCACAATAAGAAACTCGGCAACTAGAAACTCCACAACTAGAAACTCCACAACTAGAAAGTTCACAACTTGAAACACCACAACTAGATACTCCACAACTACAAATTCCATAACTAGAAACTCCACAATGAGAAACTCCGCAACTAGAAATTCCGCAACTAGAAACTCCAACTCTAGAAATTGCACAACTATAGACTCCACAACTAGAAACTCTACAACCAGAAACTCCGCAACTAGAAACTCCACAACTTGAAGTTCCACAACTAGAGACTCCACAACTAGAGACTTCACAATTAAAAACTCCGTAACTAGAAACTCCACAACTAGAAACTCCACAATAAGAAACTCGGCAACTAGATACTCCCCAACTAGAAACTCCACATTTAGAGACTGCACAACTAGAGACTCCGCAACTAGAAATTTGACAGCTTGAAACTCCGCAACTAGAAACTCCACATTTAGAGACTCCGCAACTAGAAACTCCACAACTTGAAACTCTGCAACGCGAAACTCTGCAACTAGAAACTCTGCAACTAAAAACTCCACAACTAGAAACTCAAGTAGAAACTCCTCAACTAGAAAATTCACTACTAGAGACTCCACAACTAGGACCTCCACAACTAGGGACTCCACAACTAGAAACTCCACAGCTAGAAACTCCACAACTTGAGACTTCGCATTTAGAAACTCGGCAACTAGAAACTCAACAACTAGAAACTGCACAACTAAAAACTCCACAACTAGAAAGTCCACATTTTGAAACACCACAACTAGATACTCCACAACTACAAATTCCACAACTAGAAAATCCACAACTAGAAACTCCGCAACTAGAAACTTCACAGCTAGAAACTCCACAACATGAGACTTCGCAACTAGAAGCTCGGCAACTAGAAACTCAACAACTAGAAATTCCAAAACTTGAAGTACCACAACTAGATACTCTGGAACTAGAAACTTCGCAACTAGAAATTCCACAGCTTGAAAGTCTGCATCTAGAAACTCTGCAACTAGAAACTCCGCAACTAGAAACTCCACAACTAGACACTGCACAACTAGAGACTCCGCAACTAGAAATTTGACAGCTAGAAACTCCGCCACTAGAAACTCCACAACTAGAGACTCCGCAACTAGAAACTCCACAACTTGAAACTCTGCAACGCGAAACTCTGCAACTAGAAACTCCACAACTATAAACTCAAATAGAAACTCGCCAACTAGAAACTACACAACTAGAAACTCCGCAACTAGAAACTCTGCAACTAGAGACTCCGCAACTAGAAACTCCACAATAAGAAACTCGGCAACTAGAAAGTCCCCAACTAGAAACTCCACATTTAGAGACTGCACAACTAGAGACTCCGCAACTAGAAATTTGACAGCTTCAAACTCCGCAACTAGAAACTCCACAACTAGAGACTCTGCAACTAGAAACTACACAACTTGAAACTCTGCAACGCGAAACTCTGCAACTAGAAACTCCACAACTATAAACTCAAGTAGAAACTCCCCAACTAGAAACTCCACAACTAGAGACTCCGCAATTAGAATCTCCACAACTTGAAACTCTGCAACGCGAAACTCTGCAACTAGAAGCTCCACAACTATAAACTCAAGTAGAAACTCCCCAACTAGAAACTACACAACTATAAACTCCGCAACTAGAAACTCCGCAACTAAAAAATCCACAACTAGAAACTTCACAACTAGAGACTCCGCAACTAGAAATTTGACAGCTTGAAACTCCGCAACTAGAAACTCCACAACTTGAAACTCTGCAACGAAAAACTCTGCAACTAGAAACTCCACAACTATAAACTCAAGTAGAAACTCCCCAACAAGAAACTCCACAACTAGAGACTCCACAACTAGGACCTCCACAACTAGAGACTCCACAACTAGAAACTCTACAGCTAGAAACCCCACAACTTGAGAATTCGCATTTAGAAACTCGGCAACTAGAAACTCAACAACTAGAAACTGCACAACTAGAAACTCCGCAACTACAAACTTCACATTTTGAAACACCACAACTAGATACTCCACAACTACAAATTCCACAACTAGAAAATCCACAACTAGAAACTCCGCAGCTAGAAACTCCGCCACTAGAAACTTCACAGCTAGAAACTCCACAACTAGAGACTCCGCAACTAGAAACTCCACAACTTGAAACTCTGCAACGCGAAACTCTGCGACTAGAAACTCTGCAACTAAAAACTCCACAACTAGAAACTCAAGTAGAAACTCCTCAACTAGAAAATCCACAACTAGAGACTCCACAAGTAGGACCTCCACAACTAGAGACTCCAAAACTAGAAACTCCACAGCTAGAAACTCCAACACTGGAGACTTCGCATTTAGAAACTCGGCAACTAGAAACTCAACAACTAGAAACTGCACAACTAAAAACTCCACAACTAGAAAGTCCACATTTTGAAACACCGCAACTAGATACTCCACAAGAACAAATTCCACAACTAGAAAATCCACAACTAGAAACTCCGCAACTAGAAACTTCACAGCTAGAAACTACACAACTAGAAACTCCACAACTAGAGACTCCGCAACTAGAAATTTGACAGCTAAAAACTCCGCAACTAGAAACTCCACAACTAGAGACTCCGCAACTAGAAACTCCACAACTTGAAACTTTGCAACGCGAAACTCTGCAACTAGAAACTCCACAACTACAAACTCAAGTAGAAACTCCCCAACTAGAAACTACACAACTAGAAACTCCGCAACTAGAAAATCCACAACTAGAAACTTCACAACTGGAGACTCCGCAACTAGAAACTCCACAATAAGAAACTCGGCAACTAGAAACTCCACAACTAGAAACTCCACAACTAGAAAGTTCACAACTTGAAACACCACAACTAGATACTCCACAACTACAAATTCCATAACTAGAAACTCCACAATGAGAAACTCCGCAACTAGAAATTCCGCAACTAGAAACTCCAACTCTAGAAATTGCACAACTATAGACTCCACAACTAGAAACTCTACAACCAGAAACTCCGCAACTAGAAACTCCACAACTTTAAGTTCCACAACTAGAGACTCCACAACTAGAGACTTCACAATTAAACACTCCGTAACTAGAAACTCCACAACTAGAAACTCCACAATAAGAAACTCGGCAACTAGATACTCCCCAACTAGAAACTCCACATTTAGAGACTGCACAACTAGAGACTCCGAAACTAGAAATTTGACAGCTTGAAACTCCGCAACTAGAAACTCCACATTTAGAGACTCCGCAACTAGAAACTCCACAACTTGAAACTCCACAGCTAGGACCTCCACAACTAGAGACTCCACAACTAGAAACTCCACAGCTAGAAACTCCACAACTTGAGACTTCGCATTTAGAAACTCGGCAACTAGAAACTCAACAACTAGAAACTACACAACTAAAAACTCCACAACTAGAAAGTCCACATTTTGAAACACCACAACTAGATACTCCACAACTACAAATTCCACAACTAGAAAATCCACAACTAGAAACTCCGCAACTAGAAACTTCACAGCTAGAAACTCCACAACTTGAGACTTCGCAACTAGAAGCTCGGCAACTAGAAACTCAACAACTAGAAATTCCAAAACTTGAAGTACCACAACTAGATACTCTGGAACTAGAAACTTCGCAACTAGAAATTCCACAGCTTGAAAGTCTGCATCTAGAAACTCTGCAACTAGAAACTCCGCAACTAGAAACTCCACAACTAGACACTGCACAACTAGAGACTCCGCAACTAGAAATTTGACAGCTAGAAACTCCGCCACTAGAAACTCCACAACTAGAGACTCCGCAACTAGAAACTCCACAACTTGAAACTCTGCAACGCGAAACTCTGCAACTAGAAACTCCACAACTATAAACTCAAGTAGAAACTCGCAACTAGAAACTACACAACTATAAACTCCGCAACTAGAAACTCTGCAACTAGAGACTCCGCAACTAGAAACTCCACAATAAGAAACTCGGCAACTAGAAAGTCCCCAACTAGAAACTCCACATTTAGAGACTGCACAACTAGAGACTCCGCAACTAGAAATTTGACAGCTTCAAACTCCGCAACTAGAAACTCCACAACTAGAGACTCTGCAACTAGAAACTACACAACTTGAAACTCTGCAACGCGAAACTCTGCAACTAGAAACTCCACAACTATAAACTCAAGTAGAAACTCCCCAACTAGAAACTCCACAACTAGAGACTCCGCAATTAGAATCTCCACAACTTGAAACTCTGCAACGCGAAACTCTGCAACTAGAAGCTCCACAACTATAAACTCAAGTAGAAACTCCCCAACTAGAAACTACACAACTATAAACTCCGCAACTAGAAACTCCGCAACTAAAAAATCCACAACTAGAAACTCTACAGCTAGAAACTCCACAACTTGAGAATTCGCATTTAGAAACTCGGCAACTAGAAACTCAACAACTAGAAACTGCACAACTAGAAACTCCGCAACTACAAACTTCACATTTTGAAACACCACAACTAGATACTCCACAACTACAAATTCCATAACTAGAAACTCCACAATGAGAAACTCCGCAACTAGAAATTCCGCAACTAGAAACTCCAACTCTAGAAATTGCACAACTATAGACTCCACAACTAGAAACTCTACAACCAGAAACTCCGCAACTAGAAACTCCACAACTTGAAGTTCCACAACTAGAGACTCCACAACTAGAGACTTCACAATTAAAAACTCCGTAACTAGAAACTCCACAACTAGAAACTCCACAATAAGAAACTCGGCAACTAGATACTCCCCAACTAGAAACTCCACATTTAGAGACTGCACAACTAGAGACTCCGCAACTAGAAATTTGACAGCTTGAAACTCCGCAACTAGAAACTCCACATTTAGAGACTCCGCAACTAGAAACTCCACAACTTGAAACTCTGCAACGCGAAACTCTGCAACTAGAAACTCTGCAACTAAAAACTCCACAACTAGAAACTCAAGTAGAAACTCCTCAACTAGAAAATTCACTACTAGAGACTCCACAACTAGGACCTCCACAACTAGGGACTCCACAACTAGAAACTCCACAGCTAGAAACTCCACAACTTGAGACTTCGCATTTAGAAACTCGGCAACTAGAAACTCAACAACTAGAAACTGCACAACTAAAAACTCCACAACTAGAAAGTCCACATTTTGAAACACCACAACTAGATACTCCACAACTACAAATTCCACAACTAGAAAATCCACAACTAGAAACTCCGCAACTAGAAACTTCACAGCTAGAAACTCCACAACATGAGACTTCGCAACTAGAAGCTCGGCAACTAGAAACTCAACAACTAGAAATTCCAAAACTTGAAGTACCACAACTAGATACTCTGGAACTAGAAACTTCGCAACTAGAAATTCCACAGCTTGAAAGTCTGCATCTAGAAACTCTGCAACTAGAAACTCCGCAACTAGAAACTCCACAACTAGACACTGCACAACTAGAGACTCCGCAACTAGAAATTTGACAGCTAGAAACTCCGCCACTAGAAACTCCACAACTAGAGACTCCGCAACTAGAAACTCCACAACTTGAAACTCTGCAACGCGAAACTCTGCAACTAGAAACTCCACAACTATAAACTCAAATAGAAACTCGCCAACTAGAAACTACACAACTAGAAACTCCGCAACTAGAAACTCTGCAACTAGAGACTCCGCAACTAGAAACTCCACAATAAGAAACTCGGCAACTAGAAAGTCCCCAACTAGAAACTCCACATTTAGAGACTGCACAACTAGAGACTCCGCAACTAGAAATTTGACAGCTTCAAACTCCGCAACTAGAAACTCCACAACTAGAGACTCTGCAACTAGAAACTACACAACTTGAAACTCTGCAACGCGAAACTCTGCAACTAGAAACTCCACAACTATAAACTCAAGTAGAAACTCCCCAACTAGAAACTCCACAACTAGAGACTCCGCAATTAGAATCTCCACAACTTGAAACTCTGCAACGCGAAACTCTGCAACTAGAAGCTCCACAACTATAAACTCAAGTAGAAACTCCCCAACTAGAAACTACACAACTATAAACTCCGCAACTAGAAACTCCGCAACTAAAAAATCCACAACTAGAAACTTCACAACTAGAGACTCCGCAACTAGAAATTTGACAGCTTGAAACTCCGCAACTAGAAACTCCACAACTTGAAACTCTGCAACGAAAAACTCTGCAACTAGAAACTCCACAACTATAAACTCAAGTAGAAACTCCCCAACAAGAAACTCCACAACTAGAGACTCCACAACTAGGACCTCCACAACTAGAGACTCCACAACTAGAAACTCTACAGCTAGAAACCCCACAACTTGAGAATTCGCATTTAGAAACTCGGCAACTAGAAACTCAACAACTAGAAACTGCACAACTAGAAACTCCGCAACTACAAACTTCACATTTTGAAACACCACAACTAGATACTCCACAACTACAAATTCCACAACTAGAAAATCCACAACTAGAAACTCCGCAGCTAGAAACTCCGCCACTAGAAACTTCACAGCTAGAAACTCCACAACTAGAGACTCCGCAACTAGAAACTCCACAACTTGAAACTCTGCAACGCGAAACTCTGCGACTAGAAACTCTGCAACTAAAAACTCCACAACTAGAAACTCAAGTAGAAACTCCTCAACTAGAAAATCCACAACTAGAGACTCCACAAGTAGGACCTCCACAACTAGAGACTCCAAAACTAGAAACTCCACAGCTAGAAACTCCAACACTGGAGACTTCGCATTTAGAAACTCGGCAACTAGAAACTCAACAACTAGAAACTGCACAACTAAAAACTCCACAACTAGAAAGTCCACATTTTGAAACACCGCAACTAGATACTCCACAAGAACAAATTCCACAACTAGAAAATCCACAACTAGAAACTCCGCAACTAGAAACTTCACAGCTAGAAACTACACAACTAGAAACTCCACAACTAGAGACTCCGCAACTAGAAATTTGACAGCTAAAAACTCCGCAACTAGAAACTCCACAACTAGAGACTCCGCAACTAGAAACTCCACAACTTGAAACTTTGCAACGCGAAACTCTGCAACTAGAAACTCCACAACTACAAACTCAAGTAGAAACTCCCCAACTAGAAACTACACAACTAGAAACTCCGCAACTAGAAAATCCACAACTAGAAACTTCACAACTGGAGACTCCGCAACTAGAAACTCCACAATAAGAAACTCGGCAACTAGAAACTCCACAACTAGAAACTCCACAACTAGAAAGTTCACAACTTGAAACACCACAACTAGATACTCCACAACTACAAATTCCATAACTAGAAACTCCACAATGAGAAACTCCGCAACTAGAAATTCCGCAACTAGAAACTCCAACTCTAGAAATTGCACAACTATAGACTCCACAACTAGAAACTCTACAACCAGAAACTCCGCAACTAGAAACTCCACAACTTTAAGTTCCACAACTAGAGACTCCACAACTAGAGACTTCACAATTAAACACTCCGTAACTAGAAACTCCACAACTAGAAACTCCACAATAAGAAACTCGGCAACTAGATACTCCCCAACTAGAAACTCCACATTTAGAGACTGCACAACTAGAGACTCCGAAACTAGAAATTTGACAGCTTGAAACTCCGCAACTAGAAACTCCACATTTAGAGACTCCGCAACTAGAAACTCCACAACTTGAAACTCCACAGCTAGGACCTCCACAACTAGAGACTCCACAACTAGAAACTCCACAGCTAGAAACTCCACAACTTGAGACTTCGCATTTAGAAACTCGGCAACTAGAAACTCAACAACTAGAAACTACACAACTAAAAACTCCACAACTAGAAAGTCCACATTTTGAAACACCACAACTAGATACTCCACAACTACAAATTCCACAACTAGAAAATCCACAACTAGAAACTCCGCAACTAGAAACTTCACAGCTAGAAACTCCACAACTTGAGACTTCGCAACTAGAAGCTCGGCAACTAGAAACTCAACAACTAGAAATTCCAAAACTTGAAGTACCACAACTAGATACTCTGGAACTAGAAACTTCGCAACTAGAAATTCCACAGCTTGAAAGTCTGCATCTAGAAACTCTGCAACTAGAAACTCCGCAACTAGAAACTCCACAACTAGACACTGCACAACTAGAGACTCCGCAACTAGAAATTTGACAGCTAGAAACTCCGCCACTAGAAACTCCACAACTAGAGACTCCGCAACTAGAAACTCCACAACTTGAAACTCTGCAACGCGAAACTCTGCAACTAGAAACTCCACAACTATAAACTCAAGTAGAAACTCGCAACTAGAAACTACACAACTAGAAACTCCGCAACTAGAAACTCTGCAACTAGAGACTCCGCAACTAGAAACTCCACAATAAGAAACTCGGCAACTAGAAAGTCCCCAACTAGAAACTCCACATTTAGAGACTGCACAACTAGAGACTCCGCAACTAGAAATTTGACAGCTTCAAACTCCGCAACTAGAAACTCCACAACTAGAGACTCTGCAACTAGAAACTACACAACTTGAAACTCTGCAACGCGAAACTCTGCAACTAGAAACTCCACAACTATAAACTCAAGTAGAAACTCCCCAACTAGAAACTCCACAACTAGAGACTCCGCAATTAGAATCTCCACAACTTGAAACTCTGCAACGCGAAACTCTGCAACTAGAAGCTCCACAACTATAAACTCAAGTAGAAACTCCCCAACTAGAAACTACACAACTATAAACTCCGCAACTAGAAACTCCGCAACTAAAAAATCCACAACTAGAAACTCTACAGCTAGAAACTCCACAACTTGAGAATTCGCATTTAGAAACTCGGCAACTAGAAACTCAACAACTAGAAACTGCACAACTAGAAACTCCGCAACTACAAACTTCACATTTTGAAACACCACAACTAGATACTCCACAACTACAAATTCCACAACTAGAAAATCCACAACTAGAAACTCCGCAGCTAGAAACTCCGCCACTAGAAACTTCACAGCTAGAAACTCCACAACTAGAGACTCCGCAACAAGAAACTCCACAACTTGAAACTCTGCAACGCGAAACTCTGCGACTAGAAACTCTGCAACTAAAAACTCCACAACTAGAAACTCAAGTAGAAACTCCTCAACTAGAAAATCCACAACTAGAGACTCCACAAGTAGGACCTCCACAACTAGAGACTCCAAAACTAGAAACTCCAAAACTAGAAACTCCACAAATAGAAACTCCACAACTTGATACTCCTCAACTAGGAACTCGACAACTTGATACTCTGCAACGCGAAACTCTGCAACTAGAAACTTAACAACTATAAACTCAAGCAGAAACTCCCCAACTAGAAACTACACAACTAGAAACTTCGCAACTAGAAACTCCACAACTAGAAAATCTACAACTAGAAACTTCACGACTAGAGACTCCGCAACTAGAAACTCCACAATAAGAAACTCCACAACTAGAAACTCAACAGCTAGAAACTCCACAACTAGAAACTCCAGAACTAGAAACTCCACAACTAGAGACTGCACAACTAGAGACTTCGCATTTAAAAACTCCTCATAAAGAAACTACACAAATCGAAACTCCACGACTAGAGATTTCATAAGTAGAAACTCCACAGCTAGAATTTCAACAACTAGAAACTCCACAACTAGAAACTCCACAACCAGACACTTCGAAACTAGAAACTCCACAACTAGAGTCCCCACAACTAGAAAACTCCACAACTAGAAACTCTACGACTAGACACTCCATAACTAAAAAGTCCACAACTAGAAACTCCACAACTAGAGACTCCACAACTAGGACCTCCACTACTAGAGACTCCACAACAAGAAACTCCACAGCTAGAAACTCCACAACTTGAGACTTCGCATTTAGAAACTCGGCAACTAGAAACTCCTCATCTAGAAACTCCGCAACTAAAAACTCCACAACTAGAGACACCACAACTAGAAACTCCGCAACAAGAAACTCCACAACTAGAGACTCCATAACTATGAACTCCACAACTAGAAACTCCACAACTACAGACTCCACAACTACAGACTGCACAACTAAAAATTCCAAAACTAGAAACTCTACAACCAGAAACTCCGCAACTAGAGAATCCGCAACTAGAATCTCCACAATAAGAAACTCCACAACTAGAAACTCCACAGCTAGAAACTCCACAACTAGAGACTGCACAACTAGAGACTTCGCATTTAGAAACTCCTCGAATAGAAACGAAACATCAAGAAACTCAACGACTAGAGACTCCACAACTAAAAAATCGGCAACTAGAAACTCAACAAATAGAAACTCCACAACAAAAACTCCACAGCTTGAAACACCGCAACTAGATACTCCACAACTAGAAACTCCACAGCTAGAAACTCCACAACTAGAAACTCCAGAACTAGAAACTCCACAACTTGAGACTGCACAAATAGAGACTTCGCATTTAAAAACTCCTCATATAGAAACTACACAAATAGAAACTCCACGACTAGAGATTCTATAAGTAGAAACTCCTCAGCTAGAATTTCAACAACTAGAAACTCCACAACTGGAAACTCAAAAACTAGAAACTTCACAACTAGACACTTCGCAACTAGAAACTCCACAACTACAGCCTCCACAACTAGAAAACTCTGCAACTAAAAACTCCACGACTTGACACTCCACAACTAAAAAGTCCTCAACTAGAAACTCCACAACTAGAGACTCCACAACTAGGACCTCCACAACTAGAAACTCTGCAACTAGAGACTCCGCAACTAGAAACTCCACAATAAGAAACTGGGCAACTAGAAAGTCCCCAACTAGAAACTCCACATTTAGAGACTGCACAACTAGAGACTCCGCAACTAGAAATTTGACAGCTTCAAACTCCGCAACTAGAAACTCCACAACTAGAGACTCTGCAACTAGAAACTACACAACTTGAAACTCTGCAACGCGAAACTCTGCAACTAGAAACTCCACAACTATAAACTCAAGTAGAAACTCCCCAACTAGAAACTCCACAACTAGAGACTCCGCAATTAGAATCTCCACAACTTGAAACTCTGCAACGCGAAACTCTGCAACTAGAAGCTCCACAACTATAAACTCAAGTAGAAACTCCCCAACTAGAAACTACACAACTAGAAAATCCACAACTAGAAACTACACAACTAGAAACTTCGCAACTAGAAACTCCACAACTAGAAAATCTACAACTAGAAACTTCACGACTAGAGACTCCGCAACTAGAAACTCCACAATAAGAAACTCCACAACTAGAAACTCAACAGCTAGAAACTGCACAACTAGAAACTCCAGAACTAGAAACTCCACAACTAGAGACTGCACAACTAGAGACTTCGCATTTAGAAACTCCTCATATAGAAACTACACAAATCGAAACTCCACGACTAGAGATTTCATAAGTAGAAACTCCACAGCTAGAATTTCAACAACTAGAAACTCCACAACAAGAAACTCCACAACCAGACACTTCGAAACTAGAAACTCCACAACTAGAGTCCCCACAACTAGAAAACTCCGCAACTAGAAACTCTACGACTAGACACTCCACAACTAAAAAGTCCACAACTAGAAACTCCACAACTAGAGACTCCACAACTAGGACCTCCACTACTAGAGACTCCACAACTAGAAACTCCACAGCTAGAAACTCCACAACTTGAGACTTCGCATTTAGAAACTCGGCAACTAGAAACTCCTCATCTAGAAACTCCGCAACTAAAAACTCCACAACTAGAGACACCACAACTAGAAACTCCGCAACAAGAAACTCCACAACTAGAGACTCCATAACTATGAACTCCACAACTAGAAACTCCACAACTACAGACTCCACAACTACAGACTGCACAACTAAAAATTCCAAAACTAGAAACTCTACAACCAGAAACTCCGCAACTAGAGAATCCGCAACTAGAAACTCCACAATAAGAAACTCCACAACTAGAAACTCCACAGCCAGAAACTCCACAACTAGAGACTGCACAACTAAAAAATCGGCAACTAGAAACTCAACAAATAGAAACTCCACAACAAAAACTCCACAACTTGAAACACCGCAACTAGATACTCCACAACTAGAAACTCCACAGCTAGAAACTCCACAACTAGAAACTCCAGAACTAGAAACTCCACAACTTGAGACTGCACAAATAGAGACTTCGCATTTAAAAACTCCTCATATAGAAACTACACAAATAGAAACTCCACGACTAGAGATTCTATAAGTAGAAACTCCTCAGCTAGAATTTCAACAACTAGAAACTCCACAACTGGAAACTCAAAAACTAGAAACTTCACAACTAGACACTTCGCAACTAGAAACTCCACAACTACAGCCTCCACAACTAGAAAACTCTGCAACTAAAAACTCCACGACTTGACACTCCACAACTAAAAAGTCCTCAACTAGAAACTCCACAACTAGAGACTCCACAACTAGGACCTCCACAACTAGAAACTCTGCAACTAGAGACTCCGCAACTAGAAACTCCCCAATAAGAAACTCGGCAACTAGAAAGTCCCCAACTAGAAACTCCACATTTAGAGACTGCATAACTAGAGACTCCGCAACTAGAAATTTGACAGCTTCAAACTCCGCAACTAGAAACTCCACAACTAGAGACTCTGCAACTAGAAACTACACAACTTGAAACTCTGCAACGCGAAACTCTGCAACTAGAAACTCCACAACTATAAACTCAAGTAGAAACTCCCCAACTAGAAACTCCACAACTAGAGACTCCGCAATTACAATCTCCACAACTTGAAACTCTGCAACGCGAAACTCTGCAACTAGAAGCTCCACAACTATAAACTCAAGTAGAAACTCCCCAACTAGACACTACACAACTAGAAAATCCACAACTAGAAACTCCGCAGCTAGAAACTCCGCCACTAGAAACTTCACCGCTAGAAACTCCACAACTAGAGACTCCGCAACTAGAAACTCCACAACTTGAAACTCTGCAACGCGAAACTCTGCAACTAGAAACTCTGCAACTAAAAACTCCACAACTAGAAACTCAAGTAGAAACTCCTCAACTAGAAAATCCACAACTAGAGACTCCACAACTAGGACCTCCACAACTAGAGACTCCACAACTAGAAACTCCACAGATAGAAACTCCACAACTTGAGACTTCGCATTTAGAAACTCGGCAACTAGAAACTCAACAACTAGAAACTGCACAACTAAAAACTCCACAACTAGAAAGTCCACATTTTGAAACACCACAACTAGATACTCCACAACTATAAATTCCACAACTAGAAAATCCACAACTAGAAACTCCGCAACTAGAAACTTCACAGCTAGAAACTCAACAACTTGAGACTTCGCAACTAGAAGCTCGGCAACTAGAAACTCAACAACTAGAAACTCCAAAACTTGAAATACCACAACTAGATACCCCACAACTACAAATTCCACAACTAGAAACTCCTCAACTAAAAACTCCGCAACTTGAAACTCCGCAACTAGAGACTCCTTAACTAGGAACTCCAACTCTAGAAACTCCACAACTTCAGACTCCTCAACTACAGACTCCACAACTAAAAACTCCGAAACTAGAAACTCTACAACCAGAAACTCCGCAACTAGAGACTCCGCAACTAGAAACTCCGCAATAAGAAACTCCACAACTAGAAACTCCACAACTAGAGACTGCACAACTAGAGACTTCGCATTTAGAAACTCCTCACATAGAAACTACACAACAAGAAAATCCACGACTAGAGACTCCACAACTAGAAACTCGGCAACTAGAAACTCAACAAATAGAAACTCCACAACAAAAAATCCACAACTTGAAGCACCACAACTAGATACTCCACAACTACCAATTCCACAACTAGAAACTCCACAACTAGAAACTCCGCAACTAGAAACTCCGCAACAAGAAACTCCACAACTAGAGACTCCATAACTAGGAACTCCACAACTAGAAACTCCACAACTACAGACTCCACAACTACAGACTCCAAAACTAGAACTCCAAAGCTAGAAACTCTACAACCAGAAACTCCGCAACTAGAAACTCCGAAACTAGAAACTCCAAAACTAGAAATTCTACAACTAGAGACTCCACAACTAGAGACTCCACAGCTAAAACTCCACAACTAGAAATTTCACAGCTAGAAACTCCACAAATAGAAACTCCACAACTTGATACTCCTCAACTAGGAACTCGACAACTTGATACTCTGCAACGCGAAACTCTGCAACTAGAAACTCAACAACTATAAACTCAAGCAGAAACTCCCCAACTAGAAACTACACAACTAGAAACTTCGCAACTAGAAACTCCACAACTAGAAAATCTACAACTAGAAACTTCACAACTAGAGACTCCGCAACTAGAAACTCCACAATAAGAAACTCCACAACTAGAAACATAACAGCTAGAAACTCCACAACTAGAAACTCCACAACTAGAAACTCCACAACTAGAGACTGCACAACTAGAGACTTCGCATTTAGAAACTCCTCATATAGAAACTACACAAATCGAAACTCCACGACTAGAGATTTCATAAGTAGAAACTCCACAGCTAGAATTTCAACAACTAGAAACTCCACAACTAGAGTCTCCACAACTAGAAAACTCCGCAACTAGAAACTCCACGACTGGACACTCCACAACTAAAAAGTCCACAACTAGAAACTCCACAACTAGAGACTCCACAACTAGGACCTCCACTACTAAAGACTCCACAACTAGAAACTCCACAGCTAGAAACTCCACAACTTGAGACTTCGCATTTAGAAACTCGGCAACTAGAAACTCCTCATCTAGAAACTCCGCAACTATAAACTCCACAACTAGAGACACCACAAATAGAAACTCCACAACCAGAAACTCCGCAACAAGAAACTCCACAACTAGAGACTCCATAACTATGAACTCCACAACTAGAAACTCCACAACTACAGACTACACAACTACAGACTCCACAAATAAAAATTCCAAAACTAGAAACTCTACAACCAGAAACTCCGCAACTAGAGAATCCGCAACTAGAAACTCCACAGCTAGAAACTCCACAACTAGAGACTGCACAACTAGAGACTTCGCATTTAGAAACTCCTCGAATAGAAACGAAACATCAAGAAACTCAACGACTAGAGACACCACAACTAAAAAATCGGCAACTAGAAACTCAACAAATAGAAACTCCACAACAAAAACTCCACAACTTGAAACACCGCAACTAGATACTCCACAACTAGAAACTCCACAGCTAGAAACTCCACAACTAGAAACTCCAGAACTAGAAACTCCACAACTTGAGACTGCACAAATAGAGACTTCGCATTTAAAAACTCCTCATATAGAAACTACACAAATGGAAACTCCACGACTAGAGAGTCTATAAGTAGAAACTCCTCAGCTAGAACTTCAACAACTAGAAACTCCACAACTGGAAACTCAAAAACTAGAAACTTCACAACGAGACACTTCGCAACTAGATACTCCACAACTACAGCCTCCACAACTAGAAAACTCTGCAACTAAAAACTCCACGACTTGACACTCCACAACTAAAAAGTCCTCAACTAGAAACTCCACAACTAGAGACTCCACAACTAGGACCTCCACAACTAGAAACTCCACAACTAGAAACTTCGCAACTAGAAACTCCACAGCTAGAAAGTCCGCAACTAGAAACTCTGCAACTAGAAACTCCGCAACTGGAAACTCCACAACTAGAGACTCCGCAACTAGAAATTTGACAGCTAGACACTCCGCAACTAGAAACTCCACAACTAGAGACTCCGCAACTAGAAACTCGACAACTTGAAACTCTGCAACGCGAAACTCTGCAACTAGAAATTCCGCCACTAGAAAATCCACAACTAGAAACTTCACAACTAGAGTCTCCGCTACTAGAAACTCCACAATAAGAAACTCGGCAACTAGAAACCCCACAACTAGAAAGTCCACAACTTAAAACACCACAACTAGATACTCCACAACAACAAATTCCATATCTAAAAACTCCACAACTAGAAACTCCGCAACTAGAAACTCCATAACTAGGAACTCTGCAACTAGAAAATCCACAACTAGAGTCTCCGCTACTAGAAACTCCACAATAAGAAACTCGGCAACTAGAAACTCCACAACTAGAAAGTCCACAACTTAAAACACCACAACTAGATACTCCACAACAACAAATTCCATATCTAAAAACTCCACAACTAGAAACTCCGCAACTAGAAACTCCACAACTAGGAACTCTGCAACTAGAAACTCCATACCTACAGACTCCACAACTACAGACTTCACAACTAGAAATTCCAACTCTAGAAATTTCTCAACTGGAGACTCCACAACTAGAGACTCCATAACTAGGAACTCCACAACTAGAAACTCCACAATTACAGACTCCACAACTACAGACTCCACAACTAAAAACTCCCAATCTGGAAACTCTACAACCAGAAACTCCACAACTAGAAACTCCATAACTAGGAACTCCACAACTAGAAACTTCACAATTACAGACTCCACAACTACAGACTCCTCAACTAAAAACTCCAAAACTATAAACTCTACAACCAGAAACTCCGCAACTAGAAACTCCGCAACTAGAAACTCCACAACTACAGACTCCACAACAACAGACTATACAAATAAAAACTCCAAAACTAGAAACTCCGCAACAAGAAACTTCACAACCTGAGACTCCATAACTAGGAACTCTGCAACTAGAAACTCCACAACTACAGACTCCACAACTACAGACTCCACAACTAAAAACACCAGAACTAGAAACTCTACAAACAGTAACTCCGCCACTAGAAACTCCAACTCAAGAAATTTCTCAACTAGAGACTCCCCAACTAGAGACTCCATAACTAGGAACTCCACAACTAGAAACTCCACAATTACAGACTCCACAACTACAGACTCCACAACTAAAAACTCCCAATCTAGAAACTCTACAACCAGAAACTCCACAACTAGAAACTCCGCAACTAAAAACTCCAACACTAGAAATTCCACAACTAGAGACTCCACAACTAGAGACTCCACAACTAAAAACCCCACAACTACAAACTCCACAACTAGAAACCACGCAAATAGAAACTCCGACACTACAAACTCCACAACTAGAAACTCCACAACTAGATACCCTGGAACTAGAAACTTCGCAACTAGAAATTCCACAGCTAGAAAGTCTGCATCTAGAAACTCTGCAACTAGAAACTCCGCAACTAGAAACTCCACAACTAGACACTTCACAACTAGAGACTCCGCAACTAGAAACTACACAACTAGAAACTCCGCAACTAGAAACTCTGCAACTAGAGACTCCGCAACTAGAAACTCCACAATAAGAATCTCGGCAACTAGAAAGTCCCCAACTAGAAACTCCACATTTAGAGACTGCACAACTAGAGACTCCGCAACTAGAAATTTGACAGCTTCAAACTCCGCAACTAGAAACTCCACAACTAGAGACTCTGCAACTAGAAACTCCACAACTTGAAACTCTGCCACGCGAAACTCTGCAACTAGAAACTCCACAACTATAAACTCAAGTAGAAACTCCCCAACTAGAAACTCCACAACTAGAGACTCCACAACTAGGACCTCCACTACTAGAGACTCCACAACTAGAAACTCCACAGCTAGAAACTCCACAACTTGAGACTTCGCATTTAGAAACTCGGCAACTAGAAACTCCTCATCTAGAAACTCCGCAACTATAAACTCCACAACTAGAGACACCACAACTAGAAACTCCACAACCAGAAACTCCGCAACAAGAAACTCCACAACTAGAGACTCCATAACTATGAACTCCACAACTAGAAACTCCACAACTACAGACTCCACAACTACAGACTCCACAAATAAAAATTCCAAAACTAGAAACTCTACAACCAGAAACTCCGCAACTAGAGAATCCGCAACTAGAAACTCCACAGCTAGAAACTCCACAACTAGAGACTGCACAACTAGAGACTTCGCATTTAGAAACTCCTCGAATAGAAACGAAACATCAAGAAACTCAACGACTAGAGACACCACAACTAAAAAATCGGCAACTAGAAACTCAACAAATAGAAACTCCACAACAAAAACTCCACAACTTGAAACACCGCAACTAGATACTCCACAATTAGAAACTCCACAGCTAGAGACTCCGCAACTAGAAACTCCACAACTTGAAACTTTGCAACGCGAAACTCTGCAACTAGAAACTCCACAACTACAAACTCAAGTAGAAACTCCCCAACTAGAAACTACACAACTAGAAACTCCGCAACTAGAAAATCCACAACTAGAAACTTCACAACTGGAGACTCCGCAACTAGAAACTCCACAATAAGAAACTCGGCAACTAGAAACTCCACAACTAGAAACTCCACAACTAGAAAGTTCACAACTTGAAACACCACAACTAGATACTCCACAACTACAAATTCCATAACTAGAAACTCCACAATGAGAAACTCCGCAACTAGAAATTCCGCAACTAGAAACTCCAACTCTAGAAATTGCACAACTATAGACTCCACAACTAGAAACTCTACAACCAGAAACTCCGCAACTAGAAACTCCACAACTTTAAGTTCCACAACTAGAGACTCCACAACTAGAGACTTCACAATTAAACACTCCGTAACTAGAAACTCCACAACTAGAAACTCCACAATAAGAAACTCGGCAACTAGATACTCCCCAACTAGAAACTCCACATTTAGAGACTGCACAACTAGAGACTCCGAAACTAGAAATTTGACAGCTTGAAACTCCGCAACTAGAAACTCCACATTTAGAGACTCCGCAACTAGAAACTCCACAACTTGAAACTCCACAGCTAGGACCTCCACAACTAGAGACTCCACAACTAGAAACTCCACAGCTAGAAACTCCACAACTTGAGACTTCGCATTTAGAAACTCGGCAACTAGAAACTCGACAACTAGAAACTACACAACTAAAAACTCCACAACTAGAAAGTCCACATTTTGAAACACCACAACTAGATACTCCACAACTACAAATTCCACAACTAGAAAATCCACAACTAGAAACTCCGCAACTAGAAACTTCACAGCTAGAAACTCCACAACTTGAGACTTCGCAACTAGAAGCTCGGCAACTAGAAACTCAACAACTAGAAATTCCAAAACTTGAAGTACCACAACTAGATACTCTGGAACTAGAAACTTCGCAACTAGAAATTCCACAGCTTGAAAGTCTGCATCTAGAAACTCTGCAACTAGAAACTCCGCAACTAGAAACTCCACAACTAGACACTGCACAACTAGAGACTCCGCAACTAGAAATTTGACAGCTAGAAACTCCGCCACTAGAAACTCCACAACTAGAGACTCCGCAACTAGAAACTCCACAACTTGAAACTCTGCAACGCGAAACTCTGCAACTAGAAACTCCACAACTATAAACTCAAGTAGAAACTCGCAACTAGAAACTACACAACTAGAAACTCCGCAACTAGAAACTCTGCAACTAGAGACTCCGCAACTAGAAACTCCACAATAAGAAACTCGGCAACTAGAAAGTCCCCAACTAGAAACTCCACATTTAGAGACTGCACAACTAGAGACTCCGCAACTAGAAATTTGACAGCTTCAAACTCCGCAACTAGAAACTCCACAACTAGAGACTCTGCAACTAGAAACTACACAACTTGAAACTCTGCAACGCGAAACTCTGCAACTAGAAACTCCACAACTATAAACTCAAGTAGAAACTCCCCAACTAGAAACTCCACAACTAGAGACTCCGCAATTAGAATCTCCACAACTTGAAACTCTGCAACGCGAAACTCTGCAACTAGAAGCTCCACAACTATAAACTCAAGTAGAAACTCCCCAACTAGAAACTACACAACTATAAACTCCGCAACTAGAAACTCCGCAACTAAAAAATCCACAACTAGAAACTCTACAGCTAGAAACTCCACAACTTGAGAATTCGCATTTAGAAACTCGGCAACTAGAAACTCAACAACTAGAAACTGCACAACTAGAAACTCCGCAACTACAAACTTCACATTTTGAAACACCACAACTAGATACTCCACAACTACAAATTCCACAACTAGAAAATCCACAACTAGAAACTCCGCAGCTAGAAACTCCGCCACTAGAAACTTCACAGCTAGAAACTCCACAACTAGAGACTCCGCAACAAGAAACTCCACAACTTGAAACTCTGCAACGCGAAACTCTGCGACTAGAAACTCTGCAACTAAAAACTCCACAACTAGAAACTCAAGTAGAAACTCCTCAACTAGAAAATCCACAACTAGAGACTCCACAAGTAGGACCTCCACAACTAGAGACTCCAAAACTAGAAACTCCAAAACTAGAAACTCCACAAATAGAAACTCCACAACTTGATACTCCTCAACTAGGAACTCGACAACTTGATACTCTGCAACGCGAAACTCTGCAACTAGAAACTTAACAACTATAAACTCAAGCAGAAACTCCCCAACTAGAAACTACACAACTAGAAACTTCGCAACTAGAAACTCCACAACTAGAAAATCTACAACTAGAAACTTCACGACTAGAGACTCCGCAACTAGAAACTCCACAATAAGAAACTCCACAACTAGAAACTCAACAGCTAGAAACTCCACAACTAGAAACTCCAGAACTAGAAACTCCACAACTAGAGACTGCACAACTAGAGACTTCGCATTTAAAAACTCCTCATATAGAAACTACACAAATCGAAACTCCACGACTAGAGATTTCATAAGTAGAAACTCCACAGCTAGAATTTCAACAACTAGAAACTCCACAACTAGAAACTCCACAACCAGACACTTCGAAACTAGAAACTCCACAACTAGAGTCCCCACAACTAGAAAACTCCGCAACTAGAAACTCTACGACTAGACACTCCATAACTAAAAAGTCCACAACTAGAAACTCCACAACTAGAGACTCCACAACTAGGACCTCCACTACTAGAGACTCCACAACTAGAAACTCCACAGCTAGAAACTCCACAACTTGAGACTTCGCATTTAGAAACTCGGCAACTAGAAACTCCTCATCTAGAAACTCCGCAACTAAAAACTCCACAACTAGAGACACCACAACTAGAAACTCCGCAACAAGAAACTCCACACCTAGAGACTCCATAACTATGAACTCCACAACTAGAAACTCCACAACTACAGACTCCACAACTACAGACTGCACAACTAAAAATTCCAAAACTAGAAACTCTACAACCAGAAACTCCGCAACTAGAGAATCCGCAACTAGAATCTCCACAATAAGAAACTCCACAACTAGAAACTCCACAGCTAGAAACTCCACAACTAGAGACTGCACAACTAGAGACTTCGCATTTAGAAACTCCTCGAATAGAAACGAAACATCAAGAAACTCAACGACTAGAGACTCCACAACTAAAAAATCGGCAACTAGAAACTCAACAAATAGAAACTCCACAACAAAAACTCCACAGCTTGAAACACCGCAACTAGATACTCCACAACTAGAAACTCCACAGCTAGAAACTCCACAACTAGAAACTCCAGAACTAGAAACTCCACAACTTGAGACTGCACAAATAGAGACTTCGCATTTAAAAACTCCTCATATAGAAACTACACAAATAGAAACTCCACGACTAGAGATTCTATAAGTAGAAACTCCTCAGCTAGAATTTCAACAACTAGAAACTCCACAACTGGAAACTCAAAAACTAGAAACTTCACAACTAGACACTTCGCAACTAGAAACTCCACAACTACAGCCTCCACAACTAGAAAACTCTGCAACTAAAAACTCCACGACTTGACACTCCACAACTAAAAAGTCCTCAACTAGAAACTCCACAACTAGAGACTCCACAACTAGGACCTCCACAACTAGAAACTCTGCAACTAGAGACTCCGCAACTAGAAACTCCACAATAAGAAACTCGGCAACTAGAAAGTCCCCAACTAGAAACTCCACATTTAGAGACTGCACAACTAGAGACTCCGCAACTAGAAATTTGACAGCTTCAAACTCCGCAACTAGAAACTCCACAACTAGAGACTCTGCAACTAGAAACTACACAACTTGAAACTCTGCAACGCGAAACTCTGCAACTAGAAACTCCACAACTATAAACTCAAGTAGAAACTCCCCAACTAGAAACTCCACAACTAGAGACTCCGCAATTAGAATCTCCACAACTTGAAACTCTGCAACGCGAAACTCTGCAACTAGAAGCTCCACAACTATAAACTCAAGTAGAAACTCCCCAACTAGAAACTACACAACTAGAAAATCCACAACTAGAAACTACACAACTAGAAACTTCGCAACTAGAAACTCCACAACTAGAAAATCTACAACTAGAAACTTCACGACTAGAGACTCCGCAACTAGAAACTCCACAATAAGAAACTCCACAACTAGAAACTCAACAGCTAGAAACTGCACAACTAGAAACTCCAGAACTAGAAACTCCACAACTAGAGACTGCACAACTAGAGACTTCGCATTTAGAAACTCCTCATATAGAAACTACACAAATCGAAACTCCACGACTAGAGATTTCATAAGTAGAAACTCCACAGCTAGAATTTCAACAACTAGAAACTCCACAACAAGAAACTCCACAACCAGACACTTCGAAACTAGAAACTCCACAACTAGAGTCCCCACAACTAGAAAACTCCGCAACTAGAAACTCTACGACTAGACACTCCACAACTAAAAAGTCCACAACTAGAAACTCCACAACTAGAGACTCCACAACTAGGACCTCCACTACTAGAGACTCCACAACTAGAAACTCCACAGCTAGAAACTCCACAACTTGAGACTTCGCATTTAGAAACTCGGCAACTAGAAACTCCTCATCTAGAAACTCCGCAACTAAAAACTCCACAACTAGAGACACCACAACTAGAAACTCCGCAACAAGAAACTCCACAACTAGAGACTCCATAACTATGAACTCCACAACTAGAAACTCCACAACTACAGACTCCACAACTACAGACTGCACAACTAAAAATTCCAAAACTAGAAACTCTACAACCAGAAACTCCGCAACTAGAGAATCCGCAACTAGAAACTCCACAATAAGAAACTCCACAACTAGAAACTCCACAGCTAGAAACTCCACAACTAGAGACTGCACAACTAAAAAATCGGCAACTAGAAACTCAACAAATAGAAACTCCACAACAAAAACTCCACAACTTGAAACACCGCAACTAGATACTCCACAACTAGAAACTCCACAGCTAGAAACTCCACAACTAGAAACTCCAGAACTAGAAACTCCACAACTTGAGACTGCACAAATAGAGACTTCGCATTTAAAAACTCCTCATATAGAAACTACACAAATAGAAACTCCACGACTAGAGATTCTATAAGTAGAAACTCCTCAGCTAGAATTTCAACAACTAGAAACTCCACAACTGGAAACTCAAAAACTAGAAACTTCACAACTAGACACTTCGCAACTAGAAACTCCACAACTACAGCCTCCACAACTAGAAAACTCTGCAACTAAAAACTCCACGACTTGACACTCCACAACTAAAAAGTCCTCAACTAGAAACTCCACAACTAGAGACTCCACAACTAGGACCTCCACAACTAGAAACTCTGCAACTAGAGACTCCGCAACTAGAAACTCCCCAATAAGAAACTCGGCAACTAGAAAGTCCCCAACTAGAAACTCCACATTTAGAGACTGCATAACTAGAGACTCCGCAACTAGAAATTTGACAGCTTCAAACTCCGCAACTAGAAACTCCACAACTAGAGACTCTGCAACTAGAAACTACACAACTTGAAACTCTGCAACGCGAAACTCTGCAACTAGAAACTCCACAACTATAAACTCAAGTAGAAACTCCCCAACTAGAAACTCCACAACTAGAGACTCCGCAATTACAATCTCCACAACTTGAAACTCTGCAACGCGAAACTCTGCAACTAGAAGCTCCACAACTATAAACTCAAGTAGAAACTCCCCAACTAGACACTACACAACTAGAAAATCCACAACTAGAAACTCCGCAGCTAGAAACTCCGCCACTAGAAACTTCACAGCTAGAAACTCCACAACTAGAGACTCCGCAACTAGAAACTCCACAACTTGAAACTCTGCAACGCGAAACTCTGCAACTAGAAACTCTGCAACTAAAAACTCCACAACTAGAAACTCAAGTAGAAACTCCTCAACTAGAAAATCCACAACTAGAGACTCCACAACTAGGACCTCCACAACTAGAGACTCCACAACTAGAAACTCCACAGATAGAAACTCCACAACTTGAGACTTCGCATTTAGAAACTCGGCAACTAGAAACTCAACAACTAGAAACTGCACAACTAAAAACTCCACAACTAGAAAGTCCACATTTTGAAACACCACAACTAGATACTCCACAACTATAAATTCCACAACTAGAAAATCCACAACTAGAAACTCCGCAACTAGAAACTTCACAGCTAGAAACTCAACAACTTGAGACTTCGCAACTAGAAGCTCGGCAACTAGAAACTCAACAACTAGAAACTCCAAAACTTGAAATACCACAACTAGATACCCCACAACTACAAATTCCACAACTAGAAACTCCTCAACTAAAAACTCCGCAACTTGAAACTCCGCAACTAGAGACTCCATAACTAGGAACTCCAACTCTAGAAACTCCACAACTTCAGACTCCTCAACTACAGACTCCACAACTAAAAACTCCGAAACTAGAAACTCTACAACCAGAAACTCCGCAACTAGAGACTCCGCAACTAGAAACTCCGCAATAAGAAACTCCACAACTAGAAACTCCACAACTAGAGACTGCACAACTAGAGACTTCGCATTTAGAAACTCCTCACATAGAAACTACACAACAAGAAAATCCACGACTAGAGACTCCACAACTAGAAACTCGGCAACTAGAAACTCAACAAATAGAAACTCCACAACAAAAAATCCACAACTTGAAGCACCACAACTAGATACTCCACAACTACCAATTCCACAACTAGAAACTCCACAACTAGAAACTCCGCAACTAGAAACTCCGCAACAAGAAACTCCACAACTAGAGACTCCATAACTAGGAACTCCACAACTAGAAACTCCACAACTACAGACTCCACAACTACAGACTCCAAAACTAGAACTCCAAAGCTAGAAACTCTACAACCAGAAACTCCGCAACTAGAAACTCCGAAACTAGAAACTCCAAAACTAGAAATTCTACAACTAGAGACTCCACAACTAGAGACTCCACAGCTAAAACTCCACAACAAGAAATTTCACAGCTAGAAACTCCACAAATAGAAACTCCACAACTTGATACTCCTCAACTAGGAACTCGACATATTGATACTCTGCAACGCGAAACTCTGCAACTAGAAACTCAACAACTATAAACTCAAGCAGAAACTCCCCAACTAGAAACTACACAACTAGAAACTTCGCAACTAGAAACTCCACAACTAGAAAATCTACAACTAGAAACTTCACAACTAGAGACTCCGCAACTAGAAACTCCACAATAAGAAACTCCACAACTAGAAACTCAACAGCTAGAAACTCCACAACTAGAAACTCCACAACTAGAAACTCCACAACTAGAGACTGCACAACTAGAGACTTCGCATTTAGAAACTCCTCATATAGAAACTACACAAATCGAAACTCCACGACTAGAGATTTCATAAGTAGAAACTCCACAGCTAGAATTTCAACAACTAGAAACTCCACAACTAGAGTCTCCACAACTAGAAAACTCCGCAACTAGAAACTCCACGACTGGGCACTCCACAACTAAAAAGTCCACAACTAGAAACTCCACAACTAGAGACTCCACAACTAGGACCTCCACTACTAAAGACTCCACAACTAGAAACTCCACAGCTAGAAACTCCACAACTTGAGACTTCGCATTTAGAAACTCGGCAACTAGAAACTCCTCATCTAGAAACTCCGCAACTATAAACTCCACAACTAGAGACACCACAAATAGAAACTCCGCAACAAGAAACTCCACAACTAGAGACTCCATAACTATGAACTCCACAACTAGAAACTCCACAACTACAGACTCCACAACTACAGACTGCACAACTAAAAATTCCAAAACTAGAAACTCTACAACCAGAAACTCCGCAACTAGAGAATCCGCAACTAGAAACTCCACAATAAGAAACTCCACAACTAGAAACTCCACAGCTAGAAACTCCACAACTAGAGACTGCACAACTAAAAAATCGGCAACTAGAAACTCAACAAATAGAAACTCCACAACAAAAACTCCACAACTTGAAACACCGCAACTAGATACTCCACAACTAGAAACTCCACAGCTAGAAACTCCACAACTAGAAACTCCAGAACTAGAAACTCCACAACTTGAGACTGCACAAATAGAGACTTCGCATTTAAAAACTCCTCATATAGAAACTACACAAATAGAAACTCCACGACTAGAGATTCTATAAGTAGAAACTCCTCAGCTAGAATTTCAACAACTAGAAACTCCACAACTGGAAACTCAAAAACTAGAAACTTCACAACTAGACACTTCGCAACTAGAAACTCCACAACTACAGCCTCCACAACTAGAAAACTCTGCAACTAAAAACTCCACGACTTGACACTCCACAACTAAAAAGTCCTCAACTAGAAACTCCACAACTAGAGACTCCACAACTAGGACCTCCACAACTAGAAACTCTGCAACTAGAGACTCCGCAACTAGAAACTCCCCAATAAGAAACTCGGCAACTAGAAAGTCCCCAACTAGAAACTCCACATTTAGAGACTGCATAACTAGAGACTCCGCAACTAGAAATTTGACAGCTTCAAACTCCGCAACTAGAAACTCCACAACTAGAGACTCTGCAACTAGAAACTACACAACTTGAAACTCTGCAACGCGAAACTCTGCAACTAGAAACTCCACAACTATAAACTCAAGTAGAAACTCCCCAACTAGAAACTCCACAACTAGAGACTCCGCAATTACAATCTCCACAACTTGAAACTCTGCAACGCGAAACTCTGCAACTAGAAGCTCCACAACTATAAACTCAAGTAGAAACTCCCCAACTAGACACTACACAACTAGAAAATCCACAACTAGAAACTCCGCAGCTAGAAACTCCGCCACTAGAAACTTCACAGCTAGAAACTCCACAACTAGAGACTCCGCAACTAGAAACTCCACAACTTGAAACTCTGCAACGCGAAACTCTGCAACTAGAAACTCTGCAACTAAAAACTCCACAACTAGAAACTCAAGTAGAAACTCCTCAACTAGAAAATCCACAACTAGAGACTCCACAACTAGGACCTCCACAACTAGAGACTCCACAACTAGAAACTCCACAGATAGAAACTCCACAACTTGAGACTTCGCATTTAGAAACTCGGCAACTAGAAACTCAACAACTAGAAACTGCACAACTAAAAACTCCACAACTAGAAAGTCCACATTTTGAAACACCACAACTAGATACTCCACAACTATAAATTCCACAACTAGAAAATCCACAACTAGAAACTCCGCAACTAGAAACTTCACAGCTAGAAACTCAACAACTTGAGACTTCGCAACTAGAAGCTCGGCAACTAGAAACTCAACAACTAGAAACTCCAAAACTTGAAATACCACAACTAGATACCCCACAACTACAAATTCCACAACTAGAAACTCCTCAACTAAAAACTCCGCAACTTGAAACTCCGCAACTAGAGACTCCATAACTAGGAACTCCAACTCTAGAAACTCCACAACTTCAGACTCCTCAACTACAGACTCCACAACTAAAAACTCCGAAACTAGAAACTCTACAACCAGAAACTCCGCAACTAGAGACTCCGCAACTAGAAACTCCGCAATAAGAAACTCCACAACTAGAAACTCCACAACTAGAGACTGCACAACTAGAGACTTCGCATTTAGAAACTCCTCACATAGAAACTACACAACAAGAAAATCCACGACTAGAGACTCCACAACTAGAAACTCGGCAACTAGAAACTCAACAAATAGAAACTCCACAACAAAAAATCCACAACTTGAAGCACCACAACTAGATACTCCACAACTACCAATTCCACAACTAGAAACTCCACAACTAGAAACTCCGCAACTAGAAACTCCGCAACAAGAAACTCCACAACTAGAGACTCCATAACTAGGAACTCCACAACTAGAAACTCCACAACTACAGACTCCACAACTACAGACTCCAAAACTAGAACTCCAAAGCTAGAAACTCTACAACCAGAAACTCCGCAACTAGAAACTCCGAAACTAGAAACTCCAAAACTAGAAATTCTACAACTAGAGACTCCACAACTAGAGACTCCACAGCTAAAACTCCACAACAAGAAATTTCACAGCTAGAAACTCCACAAATAGAAACTCCACAACTTGATACTCCTCAACTAGGAACTCGACATATTGATACTCTGCAACGCGAAACTCTGCAACTAGAAACTCAACAACTATAAACTCAAGCAGAAACTCCCCAACTAGAAACTACACAACTAGAAACTTCGCAACTAGAAACTCCACAACTAGAAAATCTACAACTAGAAACTTCACAACTAGAGACTCCGCAACTAGAAACTCCACAATAAGAAACTCCACAACTAGAAACTCAACAGCTAGAAACTCCACAACTAGAAACTCCACAACTAGAAACTCCACAACTAGAGACTGCACAACTAGAGACTTCGCATTTAGAAACTCCTCATATAGAAACTACACAAATCGAAACTCCACGACTAGAGATTTCATAAGTAGAAACTCCACAGCTAGAATTTCAACAACTAGAAACTCCACAACTAGAGTCTCCACAACTAGAAAACTCCGCAACTAGAAACTCCACGACTGGGCACTCCACAACTAAAAAGTCCACAACTAGAAACTCCACAACTAGAGACTCCACAACTAGGACCTCCACTACTAAAGACTCCACAACTAGAAACTCCACAGCTAGAAACTCCACAACTTGAGACTTCGCATTTAGAAACTCGGCAACTAGAAACTCCTCATCTAGAAACTCCGCAACTATAAACTCCACAACTAGAGACACCACAAATAGAAACTCCACAACCAGAAACTCCGCAACAAGAAACTCCACAACTAGAGACTCCATAACTATGAACTCCACAACTAGAAACTCCACAACTACAGACTACACAACTACAGACTCCACAAATAAAAATTCCAAAACTAGAAACTCTACAACCAGAAACTCCGCAACTAGAGAATCCGCAACTAGAAACTCCACAGCTAGAAACTCCACAACTAGAGACTGCACAACTAGAGACTTCGCATTTAGAAACTCCTCGAATAGAAACGAAACATCAAGAAACTCAACGACTAGAGACACCACAACTAAAAAATCGGCAACTAGAAACTCAACAAATAGAAACTCCAAAACAAAAACTCCACAACTTGAAACACCGCAACTAGATACTCCACAACTAGAAACTCCACAGCTAGAAACTCCACAACTAGAAACTCCAGAACTAGAAACTCCACAACTTGAGACTGCACAAATAGAGACTTCGCATTTAAAAACTCCTCATATAGAAACTACACAAATGGAAACTCCACGACTAGAGAGTCTATAAGTAGAAACTCCTCAGCTAGAACTTCAACAACTAGAAACTCCACAACTGGAAACTCAAAAACTAGAAACTTCACAACGAGACACTTCGCAACTAGATACTCCACAACTACAGCCTCCACAACTAGAAAACTCTGCAACTAAAAACTCCTCGACTTGACACTCCACAACTAAAAAGTCCTCAACTAGAAACTCCACAACTAGAGACTCCACAACTAGGACCTCCACAACTAGAAACTCCACAACTAGAAACTTCGCAACTAGAAACTCCACAGCTAGAAAGTCCGCAACTAGAAACTCTGCAACTAGAAACTCCGCAACTGGAAACTCCACAACTAGAGACTCCGCAACTAGAAATTTGACAGCTAGACACTCCGCAACTAGAAACTCCACAACTAGAGACTCCGCAACTAGAAACTCGACAACTTGAAACTCTGCAACGCGAAACTCTGCAACTAGAAATTCCGCCACTAGAAAATCCACAACTAGAAACTTCACAACTAGAGTCTCCGCTACTAGAAACTCCACAATAAGAAACTCGGCAACTAGAAACTCCACAACTAGAAAGTCCACAACTTAAAACACCACAACTAGATACTCCACAACAACAAATTCCATATCTAAAAACTCCACAACTAGAAACTCCGCAACTAGAAACTCCATAACTAGGAACTCTGCAACTAGAAAATCCACAACTAGAGTCTCCGCTACTAGAAACTCCACAATAAGAAACTCGGCAACTAGAAACTCCACAACTAGAAAGTCCACAACTTAAAACACCACAACTAGATACTCCACAACAACAAATTCCATATCTAAAAACTCCACAACTAGAAACTCCGCAACTAGAAACTCCACAACTAGGAACTCTGCAACTAGAAACTCCATACCTACAGACTCCACAACTACAGACTTCACAACTAGAAATTCCAACTCTAGAAATTTCTCAACTGGAGACTCCACAACTAGAGACTCCACAATTACAGACTCCACAACTACAGACTCCACAACTAAAAACTCCCAATCTGGAAACTCTACAACCAGAAACTCCACAACTAGAAACTCCATAACTAGGAACTCCACAACTAGAAACTTCACAATTACAGACTCCACAACTACAGACTCCTCAACTAAAAACTCCAAAACTATAAACTCTACAACCAGAAACTCCGCAACTAGAAACTCCGCAACTAGAAACTCCACAACTACAGACTCCACAACAACAGACTATACAAATAAAAACTCCAAAACTAGAAACTCCGCAACAAGAAACTTCACAACCTGAGACTCCATAACTAGGAACTCTGCAACTAGAAACTCCACAACTACAGACTCCACAACTACAGACTCCACAACTAAAAACACCAGAACTAGAAACTCTACAAACAGTAACTCCGCCACTAGAAACTCCAACTCAAGAAATTTCTCAACTAGAGACTCCCCAACTAGAGACTCCATAACTAGGAACTCCACAACTAGAAACTCCACAATTACAGACTCCACAACTACAGACTCCACAACTAAAAACTCCCAATCTAGAAACTCTACAACCAGAAACTCCACAACTAGAAACTCCGCAACTAAAAACTCCAACACTAGAAATTCCACAACTAGAGACTCCACAACTAGAGACTCCACAACTAAAAACCCCACAACTACAAACTCCACAACTAGAAACCACGCAAATAGAAACTCCGACACTACAAACTCCACAACTAGAAACTCCACAACTAGATACCCTGGAACTAGAAACTTCGCAACTAGAAATTCCACAGCTAGAAAGTCTGCATCTAGAAACTCTGCAACTAGAAACTCCGCAACTAGAAACTCCACAACTAGACACTTCACAACTAGAGACTCCGCAACTAGAAACTACACAACTAGAAACTCCGCAACTAGAAACTCTGCAACTAGAGACTCCGCAACTAGAAACTCCACAATAAGAATCTCGGCAACTAGAAAGTCCCCAACTAGAAACTCCACATTTAGAGACTGCACAACTAGAGACTCCGCAACTAGAAATTTGACAGCTTCAAACTCCGCAACTAGAAACTCCACAACTAGAGACTCTGCAACTAGAAACTCCACAACTTGAAACTCTGCCACGCGAAACTCTGCAACTAGAAACTCCACAACTATAAACTCAAGTAGAAACTCCCCAACTAGAAACTCCACAACTAGAGACTCCACAACTAGGACCTCCACTACTAGAGACTCCACAACTAGAAACTCCACAGCTAGAAACTCCACAACTTGAGACTTCGCATTTAGAAACTCGGCAACTAGAAACTCCTCATCTAGAAACTCCGCAACTATAAACTCCACAACTAGAGACACCACAACTAGAAACTCCACAACCAGAAACTCCGCAACAAGAAACTCCACAACTAGAGACTCCATAACTATGAACTCCACAACTAGAAACTCCACAACTACAGACTCCACAACTACAGACTCCACAAATAAAAATTCCAAAACTAGAAACTCTACAACCAGAAACTCCGCAACTAGAGAATCCGCAACTAGAAACTCCACAGCTAGAAACTCCACAACTAGAGACTGCACAACTAGAGACTTCGCATTTAGAAACTCCTCGAATAGAAACGAAACATCAAGAAACTCAACGACTAGAGACACCACAACTAAAAAATCGGCAACTAGAAACTCAACAAATAGAAACTCCACAACAAAAACTCCACAACTTGAAACACCGCAACTAGATACTCCACAACTAGAAACTCCACAGCTAGAAACTCCACAACTAGAAACTCCAGAACTAGAAACTCCACAACTTGAGACTGCACAAATAGAGACTTCGCATTTAAAAACTCCTCATATAGAAACTACACAAATGGAAACTCCACGACTAGAGAGTCTATAAGTAGAAACTCCTCAGCTAGAACTTCAACAACTAGAAACTCCACAACTGGAAACTCAAAAACTAGAAACTTCACAACTAGACACTTCGCAACTAGATACTCCACAACTACAGCCTCCACAACTAGAAAACTCTGCAACTAAAAACTCCACGACTTGACACTCCACAACTAAAAAGTCCTCAACTAGAAACTCCACAACTAGAGACTCCACAACTAGGACCTCCACAACTAGAAACTCCACAACTAGAAACTTCGCAACTAGAAACTCCACAGCTAGAAAGTCCGCAACTAGAAACTCTGCAACTAGAAACTCCGCAACTGGAAACTCCACAACTAGAGACTCCGCAACTAGAAATTTGACAGCTAGACACTCCGCAACTAGAAACTCCACAACTAGAGACTCCGCAACTAGAAACTCGACAACTTGAAACTCTGCAACGCGAAACTCTGCAACTAGAAATTCCGCCACTAGAAAATCCACAACTAGAAACTTCACAACTAGAGTCTCCGCTACTAGAAACTCCACAATAAGAAACTCGGCAACTAGAAACTCCACAACTAGAAAGTCCACAACTTAAAACACCGCAACTAGATACTCCACAACAACAAATTCCATATCTAAAAACTCCACAACTAGAAACTCCGCAACTAGAAACTCCATAACTAGGAACTCTGCAACTAGAAACTCCACAACTAGAGTCTCCGCTACTAGAAACTCCACAATAAGAAACTCGGCAACTAGAAACTCCACAACTAGAAAGTCCACAACTTAAAACACCACAACTAGATACTCCACAACAACAAATTCCATATCTAAAAACTCCACAACTAGAAACTCCGCAACTAGAAACTCCACAACTAGGAACTCTGCAACTAGAAACTCCATACCTACAGACTCCACAACTACAGACTTCACAACTAGAAATTCCAACTCTAGAAATTTCTCAACTGGAGACTCCACAACGAGAGACTCCATAACTAGGAACTCCACAACTAGAAACTTCACAATTACAGACTCCACAACTACAGACTCCTCAACTAAAAACTCCAAAACTATAAACTCTACAACCAGAAACTCCGCAACTAGAAACTCCGCAACTAGAAACTCCACAACTACAGACTCCACAACAACAGACTATACAAATAAAAACTCCAAAAGTAGAAACTCCGCAACAAGAAACTTCACAACCTGAGACTCCATAACTAGGAACTCTGCAACTAGAAACTCCACAACTACAGACTCCACAACTACAGACTCCACAACTAAAAACACCAGAACTAGAAACTCTACAAACAGAAACTCCGCCACTAGAAACTCCAACTCAAGAAATTTCTCAACTAGAGACTCCACAACTAGAGACTCCATAACTAGGAACTCCACAACTAGAAACTCCACAATTACAGACTCCACAACTACAGACTCCACAACTAAAAACTCCAAATCTAGAAACTCTACAACCAGAAAATCCACAACTAGAAACTCCGCAACTAAAAACTCCAACACTAGAAATTCCACAACTAGAGACTCCACAACTAGAGACTCCACAACTAAAAACCCCACAACTAGAAACTCCACAACTAGAAACCACGCAAATAGAAACTCCGACACTACAAACTCCACAACTAGAAACTCCACAACTAGATACCCTGGAACTAGAAACTTCGCAACTAGAAATTCCACAGCTAGAAAGTCTGCATCTAGAAACTCTGCAACTAGAAACTCCGCAACTAGAAACTCCACAACTAGACACTTCACAACTAGAGACTCCGCAACTAGAAACTACACAACTAGAAACTCCGCAACTAGAAACTCTGCAACTAGAGACTCCGCAACTAGAAACTCCACAATAAAAACCTCGGCAACTAGAAAGTCCCCAACTAGAAACTCCACATTTAGAGACTGCACAACTAGAGACTCCGCAACTAGAAATTTGACAGCTTCAAACTCCGCAACTAGAAACTCCACAACTAGAGACTCTGCAACTAGAAACTCCACAACTTGAAACTCTGCCACGCGAAACTCTGCAACTAGAAACTCCACAACTATAAACTCAAGTAGAAACTCCCCAACTAGAAACTCCCCAACTAGAGACTCCGCAACTAGAATCTTCACAACTTGAAACTCTGCAACGCGAAACTCTGAACCTAGAAGCTCCACAACGATAAACTCAAGTAGAAACTCCCCAACTAGAAAATACACAACTAGAAACTCCGCAACTAGAAACTCCGCAACTAGAAAATCCACAACTAGAAACTTCACAACTAGAGACTCCGCAACTAGAAATTTCACAGCTTGAAACTCCGCAACTAGAAACTCTACAACTTGAAACTCTGCAACGCGAAACTCTGCAACTAGAAACTCCACAACTATAAACTCAAGTAGAAACTCCCCAACAAGAAACTCCACAACTAGAGACTCCACAACTAGGACCTCCACAACTAGAGACTCCACAACTAGAAACTCTACAGCTAGAAACTCCACAACTTGAGACTTCGCATTTAGAAACTTGGCAACTAGAAACTCAACAACTAGAAACTGCACAACTAGAAACTCCACAACTAGAAACTTCACATTTTGAAACACCACAACTAGATACTCCACAACTTCAAATTCCACAACCAGAAAATCCACAACTAGAAACTCCGCAGCTACAAACTCCGCCACTAGAAACTGCACAGCTAGAAACTCCACAACTAGAGACTCCGCAACTAGAAACTCGGCAACTAGAAACTCAACAACTAGAAATTCCAAAACTTGAAGTACCACAACTAGATACTCCACAACTCGATACTCTGGAACTAGAAACTTCGCAACTAGAAATTCCACAGCTAGAAAGTCTGCATCTAGAAACTCTGCAACTAGAAACTCCGCAACTAGAAACTCCACAACTAGACACTGCACAACTAGAGACTCCGCAACTAGAAATTTGACAGCTAGAAACTCCGCAACTAGAAACTCCACAACTAGAGACTCCACAACTAGAAACTCCACAACTTGAAACTCTGCAACGCGAAACTCTGCAACTAGAAACTCCACAACTATAAACTCAAGTAGAAACTCGCCAACTAGAAACTACACAACTAGAAACTCCGCAACTAGAAACTCTGCAACTAGAGACTCCGCAACTAGAAACTCCACAATAAGAAACTCGGCAACTAGAAAGTCCCCAACTAGAAACTCCACATTTAGAGACTGCACAACTAGAGACTCCGCAACTAGAAACTCCTCAACTAAAAACTCCGCAACTTGAAACTCCGCAACTAGAGACTCCATAACTAGGAACTCCAACTCTAGAAACTCCACAACTACAGACTCCTCAACTACAGACTCCACAACTAAAAACTCCGAAACTCGAAACTCTACAACCAGAAACTGCGCAACTAGAGACTCCGCAACTAGAAACTCAGCAATAAGAAACTCCACAACTAGAAACTCCACAACTAGAGACTGCACAACTAGAGACTTCGCATTTAGAAACTCCTCACATAGAAACTACACAACAAGAAAATCCACGACTAGAGACTCCACAACTAGAAACTCGGCAACTAGAAACTCAACAAATAGAAACTCCACAACAAAAAATCCACAACTTGAAGCACCACAACTAGATACTCCACAACTACCAATTCCACAACTAGAAACTCCGCAACTAGAAACTCCGCAACAAGAAACTCCACAACTAGAGACTCCATAACTAGGAACTCTACAACTAGAAACTCCACAACTACAGACTCCACAACTACAGACTCCAAAACTAGAACTCCAAAGCTAGAAACTCTACAACCAGAAACTCCGCAACTAGAAACTCCGAAACTAGAAACTCCAAAACTAGAAATTCTACAACTAGAGACTCCACAACTAGAGACTCCACAGCTAAAAACTCCACAACTAGAAATTTCACAGCTAGAAACTCCACAAATAGAAACTCCACAACTTGATACTCCTCAACTAGGAACTCGACAACTTGATACTCTGCAACGCGAAACTCTGCAACTATGCAAACGAAAAGCGGGATGGCGGGAGAACAAAAGTCATACAGTCAGCAACACTGAATTACCCTCGCGTACCATTTCCTGCCAGGCCTTTGCTGCACCTGTCGGTGAGGGAAAGGAACCTTCAACGTCAATCGCGTGTTCGGATTGGCTGAGAGAGTAGCGTATATGCTGTTCTATGCAACTGTGATATTGGGCGTTGTACATCAGTACCGATCACTACGCTCCCTGGCTCCTAACGAGGCGTGACACTTCCGTGCGGGGAGATGCCGTGAAACTTTCCTGGTGTGGTCTACAAGATACCATGCGCCGATTGCGAATCGGTGTACATTGGCACGAGTGGAAATTACTGCAGACGTCTGATGCAACACAAGAATGACGTCGCCAAGGGCTACAGAGTGACAAATGCACTTGCAGAGCATGCCGAGAAGACGGGCCACGAGATAAGCTGGGACAACGCAGGCATCATAGCCACGGAGAAGAATTTCAGAACCAGACTGAACCTCGAATCACTAATCATTCAGACGACAAGTAACACAATCAATAGATCATCTGGCACACTAAGCCACGTGTACTATCGGACTTTGCGTCATGCGCTCAACGTTACATAAGAACCTGTTGCTCAGCTGTCATTCCATTGTGAACAAGGGATTCGTACGGGTCCCGAAATGTCATTGTTTTGTTTGACATTGGTCAGTGACCTGTTTTTTCAACTACGCGTAAGATAACATGTCTATGACTGTGGTTGCTTAAAGTGTCAAAGATGTCGACACTGTCGTTAAAGTAACCTTGTATTTTTCACTTTTTTGCGTATACCAGGATACTGTACACAATAAAAAGTGTTCTGATTACTATGTATGTTTAATTTTATATTTTCAATCATAAAAATAAATAAATAATACTTACGCGACAAGACGCTATGGCGCTGCGAGCACGTGTGACCTTCGTGCGGCTTGCGTTTGCGTGTGTGCCACCGTGGCGCCAACTAAAAAGCATTCCGGTTGGGTATGGGTTGGGCACGCAACGCCGCGCGCTCCCAAGCCCGCAACACCCCAAGAGAATGCGTACGCAGCACTAAAACTCCCAAATATTACTACAGCAGGACAACAACCACAATAAACAGGGACCGCATCCTGATTGACAAACAACTCCTACGCCAGCAACAATGCCGACGATAGTAGGGGGGGATGAGTTTATACCTCTAGTGGGCGCTCGTAATAAGCTTTGAGGTCACACATTCACAGGTCCTGTTACTCCACCACCGCGTTTGTTTTTTTGAGGATATGCTAACCTGGAAATTCACTTTGCAATCACGTAGGGACCATCACATCATGGTGCGAGGGAGGCAGCAAACCTTTTTGCTGCGTCACTGAGTGGATTCGTGCGGCGGAGCACCTCATCAGCGAACGGGAACTCGAGAGCTCGACAGCCTTTGTTATACTGATTGCAATGTTTCGGGCGGGCTATTTCGGAATTCTCCCTTGCTTTCTTCAAAGTTTCGCTCAATCGACTGGAAAGATTCTGTGCGAACGCCGCGTAGTTGCAGCGCGGTGATTCGGTGTCATAAGTGTGCGCCTGTTTGAGAAAACATTTGAGCTCGCGCCCTAAGAGAATAGCTGCCGGAGTAAAGCCAGTTGAACAATTCACTGTAGTTCACGTGGCGAATGCCATTTGTGGTACGCGGGCATCGCAGTACCTGTGCCGGTCAGTGAAAGCCACAGCATTGTCTTGAGGTTTCTGATGACGCGCTCAATAATGTTGGCCATAAGGTCGTACGATGCAGTTCTTTTGTGGTGTACACCAAGAACTTTGCAAGTGTCCACAAATATTCTACCCGTGAAATATGTGGTATTGTCTGTTATTACCTGCTTTGGAAAACCGAAGCGAGCGAATGTCTGCAGCAGACAATCCCAAATAACCTTTGAATCAAGCCGGCGTAACGGGATACAGCTATACCCAATTTAAAAAGTGGTCTGTGACTACTAACAAGTACCGACACCGTTCAGCTGATCTGGAGTATGGGCCCATTGCGATAAAGGCAACGATTTCCCTTGGATACCTGCTTTCCGCAAATAGCATTAGGCCTGGTGGTTTGCCTCTCCTCAGTTTGGCGGTATGGCAGGTAGGGCAAGTGCGAACGTATGATGTGACGTCCTTTCTCAGGTGCGGCCTTGTGGCGACGCGACACAACTTTTTAAAAGTTCTCTTGTCATCGCTGTGACCAGCGAGGCGTGTGTCACGAAAGTATGCCAAGAAACTTTAGCGTGGAAAGTCCGAGGAATGAAAACGCAGAATGAGGGCTCGCCATCACGCGTATCAAGTGAAGGTACGTAACGCATAAGCAGGTGGTCCTCGGCTTGCAAGTAGCTGCCATACGTGTTTGTGGACCGTGTGTTCCCGGTGGAATGGGCAGTGGCCCGGCCACTGCATATTTTCTTGCAGTGGTCGTCGCTTCTCTGAGCGTCAAGAAGCTGCTGCCGTGAGACCAGTGTTTCCCATGCATCTTCAGGCGTCGTCACAACCAGGATGTCGGCGGCTGGTTTACCATCCAAAAACAGTGGCACTCAACAAAGCGCGTCAGCCACTTTGTGGCCGGTGCATTTCTTGTGCTCCACTTTGTAATTATATTTAGGAAGAGAAACAGCCCACTGCGCTGAAGATCGGATAGATTTTGAGCTTTGATAAGCTTGACAGAGTCTGGCGATCTGTTTGAATCGTAAATTCAGCTCCATCTAGATACATGTCGAATTTCTTCAGTGCGAATACTATTGCAAGACAATCCTTCTCTGTTACACTGTAGTTTCTTTTTGCGCCTGAGAGCGTGTGCCTGGCAAATGCTAGCTTGTAAAGCATCCCTTGGTATTCTTGGAGCGAAACTGCTGCAAGGCCATATTCAGTTGCGTCAGTCTGCACAGTGAAGAGTAAGTTTATGTCAGGGAGGCGCAGTCGTGATGTATGAGCGATAGCCTCCATCAGAGCCTGGAATGTTGCCTGCTCCCCACTAGTCCAAGACCAATGGGCACCCTTGCGCCTAACCTGGTAAAGTGGTTTTGCCAGAGCGACGCAGTGAGGAATTAAGTGGCAGTAGAAGCCCACCATACCCAAAAACTGTTGTAGGCAATTGACGCTCGTTGGTGGTGCATAGTTCCGGCCTGTCTGGAGTTTCTGTTCATCAGGTCGTATTGTTCCTTGCTCGACATGAAACCTAAATGGTTTATTCTGTTTGAGACCAACTGAACTCTCTGGGGGTTGATGGTGATACCTGGTGTAGAAAACAGATGGAAGATGGAGCTCGGAGGCGAGGAAAAAGAGGTGGCCAGGGACACGCTCTGTATATTTTTTATTCATGTCCTGTCAACAATAAACCGAAGTCGTATCGGTTCTGCGGTCTCTCTGGTCCTTCTGAAACATGGTGCCGTGACCAGTATTGATCTGAATACAGACGCACAGACTTCAACCCCATTCGCAACAGCGAGTTGAAGAACGAAGCAGCGGCATCTGGCTCAAGGATGAACCGTCGAGAGAAGGACCACGACCGACGACTGTTGGCGATGCACATAAACAGGCTAGAGCTCTTTCAGCACGTTTTAAGCATAAATAAAGAGGTCCTGTCGAAGAAGCGGAAGACGCTTCGAGCAAATGTGACGACGCTTACGAGGGAAATCAATAAGATGATAGAAGATGCCAATCGAGCGCAACTTATGACGCTTCTGAACCAGATAAAGAGCGTGTCACAGATGCTAAGACAAGTTAACAAACAGATTGAACCATTTATTGAAGAAGACGACTCGGAGGCAGAATTTCAAAAAGTTTTGCATTACGAGATGAAGATCGTCGCTGCAACGACAAAATTAGAGGAGCGATTACGCGAGTTAGAAGAAGCGACGCAACTGACTACGAAAATAGTCACAGAACAGGCGAGCTCAGTGCATGGTATTAACAAAATATCGGAGACGCAAGAGCTTGTTAAGTTGCCACGCCTTGAAATGATCAAGTTTGATGGGGAAAAAACAGCACGGCCAAGGTTTTGGCATCAGTTCGAGACATCGGTGCATAACAGAGTGAACATGCCGAAGAATCAAAAATTTTATTACCTTCTGGCGTCTCTCAGCGGGGAGGCTGCGTCCCTCATTGAAGGTTAGCAGTTTTCGGATCAGAATTACGAACCTGAAGTCGCTCTAATGCAAGAAACCTTCGGACGAGAAGATAATTTGAGAGAGACCTACATAAAAGAGCTTGCAAGCTTGGAAGCAGTGAAGAGTTCTAAAGATGTAGATGGGTTGAGGAAACTCTTCGAAAAGTTGCAAGTGAACACACGAGCAATGCAGTCGTTAGGAGTGGAAATGGATAGTTAAGCCACAGTGATAGCTCCTGTTGTAAAATCTGCGCTACCGGTGGATATGAAGATTGAGATGAAGATAAAGGAGAAAGAGAAATGTGACAACAGACCAGCAACTACGGAATCGGACTCAGCGTCAAGAGACACCACGAGCAGTTTGAAAAAAAATATGGAGTTTTTAAAGATATACATACACAGCAGAGAAGAAACTCGAGAGAAAAATACGACGTGACCCAGTCACCGCACAGTATCAAGCGGACTAGAACATCTACGCTTCAAAGCACCTCCATTAAGAAATGCATTTTCTGTGAGATGACTGGACACTACACGGAAGATTGCAGAAGAAGCATTACTATGCAACAGAAGAAAGAAGCCTTACAACAGGAGGGAAGGTGCTTCAGATGCACCAGACCTCACCACACGGCGAAGATATGCCGCGCGAACGTACGCTGCAAAACATGCAAGGGAAAGCACGCGACATCCACGTGTCGACCACGTATCCTTGCGGAAATCAGCACAGCAGCAAAGTGGTGATGATGTTGAGCAAGGGCGTAAAAGCGCGCAACCTGACTGGTTAGACACCAGCAAGTCCTGCAATATGCACGCACAGCAGTCTGATGAACACAAGTGCATACTACTGCAGACAGCCTTACCGTTGACGGAGGGACAAGACAGCGGGTGCTACTCACGTATTCTGCTCGACAATGGGAGCCAGATGACATTCATCCTCAAAAGACTGTCAAGAAAACTAGCGTGCAAGGTGAAAACATCTGAAAGGATTACCGTAGGATCATTTGAAGGAGGAGAGATGGAACTAGACATGAAAGTCATCGAGGTCAGCTTGAGGTAGGATGCCACATCGGAGCCAGTCACGATTGAGGCAGTGGAGATAGAAGTTGAAGTTGAAGTTGAAGTTTATTTCAGGCAAAAGCAAAAAAAAAGAAGAAAGGTACAATTTGCCTATGGGACCGGCGAAAAGGCATAAAAGCCTGACAAAGCACCTGCCCCCTGTAAACCCAAAACCCACCAAAATTACACAGTGTTCAGTGTAAAGTAAAGAGTCAATAAGAAATGAAGCATAAATAAGTTTCTACGTGCAAAACATGTACAGGAAAACATAATTGAGCAAAAATTTTTGCAGGCAATGAAATCACTAAAGCATATGCGTGTCCGACAAGTGAAGCAAACTGTAGAGGACATAAACAAACACTACTGTAGGACATGTAAAATACCTGACGAAACTTTAAATTTGTATACAAGGTTTCAACAATCAAAATACAACAACATCAATAAGGAATATGTTTGACCGATAAGTGAAGCACAGTTTGGATAACATACCCAAACGTTAATGTGATTTACACAAGAAAATACTTTAGGGATTATGAAACAAAGATGGTGACGGTGATTAATTACGTTTGTGTAATTAGGAAGTGTTCCTGTATCTTCTTTTTAAAGATGCCATATAAGACTGTATTGTCAATAAGAGAAGCTGCAACCGGTTGTTCGTTCAGGAAATGCGAAATATGATACAATAGTTTTTGTGTGCCGTAATTCGTACGTGGTTTCTCATATGTATACACCCTGTGCCGTAGATTGTGACTGTGATCTCTCGGGAGAGTCCTCTGATAAAACCCTGAGCGATCAGTTCGTACCAGTTTATAAATAAGCATTGCCACTTTTTGTTTCATGACGTTGGTTAACGTAAGTATTTTATGTTCTTTAAAGAGAGGTGCGGTATGATGCCTGAATGACGCCCCTGATATTAGTCGTATACCTTTTTTTCGCAAGGTGTGAGTTTTGTCAGTGTTAGCTTTAGTCGTATTCCTCCATACAAGAAGACAATAATGGAGATGTGAGTGAACAATGGAATAATATAGTTGTTTTTTAACCACAGAGGGAGGAGTTGTCGCAACTAGCAGATTATACCCGTGGATCTGGAAATCTTGGTACGAACGTGGTTGGTGTGTAAGGACCAGTCTAAGTGTTCTTGAAAAAGTATCCCAAGAAATTGATGCGCTGTGACACGTTCATTTTTCTGCCCTTCCATTATTATTGTAGGCTCGCTTGTGATAGCTTCATTGCGTGGGCGGAATAAAACATATTTTGTTTTTTTGGTGTTTAATTCTAATCTATTACACTTAAGCCAGTCAGATAGATGTGTCAGCCACAGGTTTGCTTGTTGTTCAAGGTGATTGAGGGAATTACCGGCGAAGAATATGTTGGTGTCGTCTGCGTAAAGAACGACATCGGGTGTTAGCGGTATGTTAGGTAGATCATTGATATGAATCAAGAATAGCAAAGGTCCTAAGATTGATCCTTGTGGAACGCCACAAATGATATTACCTACGTTTGATTTAGTTTCGCCGAGACTGGCGTACTGTTGCCGATTGCTTAGATAACTTTTTATAAGTTCTAGAGCCTTTTCTCTAATTTCATATGAAGGGAGTTTCCGTAATAAAATATGGTGCTTAACCGAATCGAACGCTTTTTTGAAGTCGAGAAAAGTCCCTATGGTATGTAATTTATGTTCAAAATTGTCAAGTATTTTTTCTTTATTATCCAATAGTGCTTTTTCAGTGGATTTTTTTTGGAAGCCATACTGTTGTTGTATTATCACATTTTCTTGCAATAACTAATTTGAAAGTCGTAGGTTGATAACTTGCTCAAAAATTTTTGAGAATATAGGTAATAAGGAGATAGGCCTATAGTTATTAAGGTCATTTTTATTACCGCCTTTAAAGATCACAGATACTTTCGCAATCTTTAGCTCATCAAGAAAAATACCGGAACTAAGAATTGTGTTAGCGATATGTGAAAGCGGCTTACTTATTGTATGGGCAACTGCTTTATTAGGCTGGGGTTTTAAATCATCCACGCCACATGCACAATTATTTTTAAATTTTTCCAACAGTATGTATATTTCGAATTCGGATGTGGGAAACAAGAAAATAGAGGATGAAATGTAGCTAGTTACATAAGTATACGCCCCGCCGCGGTGGTCTAGTGGCTAAGGTACTCGGCTGCTGACCCGCCGGTCGCGGGTTCGATTCCCGGCTGCGGCGGCTGCATTTCCGATGGAGGCGGAAATGTTGTAGGCCCATGTACTCAGATTTGGGTGCACGTTAAAGAACCCCAGGTGTTCACAATTTCCGGAGCCCTCCACTACGGCGTCTCTCATAATCAAATGGTGGTTTTGGGACGTTAAACCCCACAAATCAAATCAATTAGTTACATAGGTATGATTGCTTATCTCCCCAGAAGTATTCACACAATCGCGAACTCTAAGGAAGTGTTCAGTGAACCTATCTGCAAGTGGTGGACCTGAGCATGTTTCACCGTCTATCACGAGCTCCGATATAACCGATTTATCATCTTTGCACATAAGGTCATTGACCTTTTTCCAAACTTTTTTGGAGTGATTCAATATACCAGCAAACATATTTTCGTAGTACGCGAAACGCGCTTGTTTAATATCAGTGCCAAGTTTATTTCAAATTTTTTTGTATGTAGCTAATGTGTCCAAGTTTTTTGTTCTGATCAATACACTAAACAGACTATCACGCTCTTTTATTTTTTTTAAAAGGTGTGAATCTATTCATGGTTTTCTAGGCCTACGGGTTTTTCTAATCGTTCTTAGGAAATGCAATGTCATAGAGACTTTTGATAGTGTTTAGAAAGAGGCGGTATGAAGCAACGGGATCCTTGATCTCTGTCGCAGAGGTCCAATCTGTACCTTCAACTAAGTGTTGAAAAATCGCAATCTTATCCGCAGATATTATTCTGCATTTAATGGTTGTATTCTGAATAGTTTGTTTATGTCTGGACAAGTATGACTTGAAGAAAATAAAGAAGCGCAAATGGTCGCTTAAGTCTGCTATCAGTACACCAGCATCGCATTCACATGGCTGATAGTTTGTAAAACATAAGTCGAGTAGCGTTTCAGATATGGCTGTAATTCTTGTTGGCATGTTAATTGCATTTTGATACCCAAAAGAGCAGACAATATCAACGAGATTTCGCCTATTAGATGTTGTTGTCAATAAGTCGATATTAAAGTCACCACAGAAAATTGCAGGAAATCCAGATTGACAACAGTATTCTAGAACACTTTCAAGATAATCAAGAAACACAGTAACAGAACCAGAAGGGGGTCTGTACATGAGGACAACAATTGTGCCTATGCATTTGATCATTAAACACTCATAATCAAGTTCACTATGGGAGTATTCCAAAGTATTTTCATATTGGAGGGAGTTTTTAATATAAATCGCAGACCACCTCCTCTTCTGTTCTCTCGCGATATTTGAATACATTAGTATCCAGCAAAATGTACGTCAAGGTTATCACCAGAAAACCAGGTTTCTGTGTATGTCAAGATATCGAAATTATGTTCGAGTGTATCGAAAAAAAAGGCTTACAGATTCTTGTTTGTGCCTTAGACTACGGCCATTTAGATTTAACAAGGATAGGTGTTTGACGTTTCGTGTAGCTTTTAATTGCCGAAAAGAAAAGGCATCATAATAATTCTGCGACTGTGTGAAAAAAGCCATGAATTAGGTCGATCAGAAAAAGAACTTTCTAGTTTTTTTGTTTAGTTACCGCAGCCCTTCTAGGTATTCAGCAGTTTTTATGTTAACAATTTGATGACGTGGGCTTCGTCGCATGAACATCTTCCCATTCTTAACCCAAAAAACTGATAATGCAGCTCACGTGCTTTACACCTTATCAGCCAGAACAGCTTTTTGTTCTGTGCAGTTAAGTTTTCATTGAAAAAGATCTTGGACTTTGATTTCCTTAGTTCTTGTCGCTGTTTGAGCCAGATATCTCGCGTCAGTCGAGATGTGAAGCGTACCAATATCGGGGCGGGCTTATCAGCCTCGTCTTGCCCTGCTCTTTTCGGAAGCCTATGGGCGGCTTCTACATCCGATTCTGACAGCCTAGGCAGCTTCAAGTCATTTGCCAGTATGTTCAATTTTTCGAGAACAGTTTCATTCATTTGTTGCGGAAGTCCTTGAATATCAAGGTTCAGTCTTCTGCCGTATTGGTCTAGATCGTTCATTTCTTGCTTGAGTTTGTCAATTTTCTGCTCTTCCGCGCGTTCTTCAAGCTTTTTCACTCGTGTCTTTAGGCAGTCTATATCTGCACCTTGTTTCTTCATTTGTGGTATTACTTCATCGTATTCATCGGACATTGCTTGTACAGACTTTTCAATGGTATCAACGGTGGCAATAATGCCTTCTAGCGCGTCCACTTTCTCTTTGATTGTCAGTAGTATGTTCAGTTTACCGTGTATTTCAGCAATTTCATTAGCAAGATTTATTTCACGGTCCATTTTTTCTTTTGCATTACTCAGGCCGCTTCGAAAATTCGAGGTTCTGCAAGTCGGACATTTCCAAGAAGTTCTGGCCTCAGACGATATCTTTTTGTATGTGCTTTCAGTAACGCCTGAGCATGAACCGAGATGATACTCATAATTGCACTCTGAACATGATAAATACACAGAATCAGTTGGGATACACTTGTGACAGGCAACGCAGTCTTTTGCCATTTCATTCAGCAGCAGCGACAACCAGGTCTCTCACTAACGTTTAAAACAGTGTAAAAAAATAAGGTCGAGCACCACCCTGCAAGTTGGAAGACGGTCACGTAAGGGATACCGCGAACAGGCCTTTTGGTGCCACTGCTGCTGAGCGTGTGTGCTAGTGCGCTCAATATTCACTGCTTTTGAAGATGGTCCTTGATGACTTAGGCCAGCACGTGGTCCTTTGATCGTCACGTGTTCATTCGTATCCTGCTCCAGTGAAGCTTCTGCGCGTCGATTCCTGCAAGTTGAAAAACGGTCACGTTAGGGATACCGCGAACAGGCCTTTCGGTGCCACTGCTGCTGAGCGTGTGTAAGTTATATCCTGTGAGGTGCTACGATGGCCACCGTTGACAATACACAAAAGAGCAACATCGATGGGAATTCGTTTGGCTGATGAGAGCGAGAAGACGGACAAAGAAAGAAAAAATATGGAAACTTCGATATTAATTGGAGCAGATTATTACTGGACTGTAGTCACTGGTCGCATTTGCGAGATTCATCTAAACGTAATGGCAATAGAAACAATTATGGGATGGATGGTCCAAGGTCCTGTAGAAATTCATTGTGTGCCGATGAAGTCATCGACGGTTATGGTACTCAAGGTCAGTGCCAAGTCGGACACGACTGTGGACGAACTGCAGAGATTCTGGGTCTTGAAAACATGGGCATCAAGGAGAAACCAGCAACAAAGATGAGCCATGAACGTGTGCAAGAGTACGTCCGACAAACAATGGAAATCAAGGCAGGAAGATACCAAGTGCGGCTACCATGGAAGGAAAACGTTACATTGAACTACAACAACACCGTTGCAGAGAAGAGGCTTATACAGGTGACAAAGACATTGTACAAGAATACTGATTATCTCCTAGCCCATGACAAAGCTATGCGAGGGTACATTGAGCAAGAAATGGCAGAAAACGTCCAAGAAGATGCTGGATCAGATATACAGAACAAATTTGTATACTACATGTCGCATCAAGCAGTAATTACGAAGGACCGAACAACGACAAAAATACGGATCGTCTTTGACGCATCGTCAAGCCAGAATCCAGGTGAATCCTTGAATGACAACTTGGAAAATGGGCCAAACCTAAACCCCGACATCACAAGCTTGCTGATGAACTTTCGACATTCATTTATTTATACATACTGCAGCCCCTATTAGGGCTATTGCAGGAGTGGACATACAAATGATCAGGTGATAACAAGCAGAAACAAAAACATGAGCATATGGCACAAATTTGTGGTTCATAGTACTACACAAGATACAGAATGAACAGAGCAAGAGCACAGAAAGCAAAAGAACATGGAAATATATACTTAACACGCATGGGATATTGCACTCAGAAACTGCTGCAAAGGGAGCCCGCGGGTATCGCCGGGTAGCAAGTTCCAGAGCTCAATGGTGAAGGGATAAAACTATACTTAAATAAATCAGTTTTGGGGTGAAGTGGCGTAATATTTAGCGCATGTTGACTCCTGGTGTGAACAGAGGGTGGTGTGGCAAACTGCAGATACCTGTGGAGCGAGGGCAAGCGCGGCGAAATAATCAAGGTGTACAGGAGCTTTAAGCATACTAAATGGCGCCTGGCAGATAAAGGAGTTAAACCCAAAGGTGCTAAGTTGGACGTAGGCGAAAAATCCCGGTCATATCTTCGGCAGATAAAACGGACGGCTTTTTTTTGTATGGATTCTAATTTTGCAATGTCGGACGCTTTGTGTGGATTCCACACGACACAACCATATTCGAGTAATGGCCGTACTAACGTTTTAAATGTTAAGAGCTTGGTTTCTTTTGGTGCTACACGGAGAACGCGCTGTAAGTAACCTAATCTCTTCAGGGCTTTATTATACGTAATATCAATGTGTTTGGACCAGGACATGTTGTGAGTGAAATGAAGGCCGAGGTACTTATATTCCATTTTTCTTGTCAAATGATAACCATCGAATGAGTAGGGAAATAGATGAGCGGATGACCGAGTAGAAAATGTCATGCACACAGTTTTTTCGAAATTTACATTCATTTGCCAAGTTTGGCACCAAGTGCAAAAACTGGAAGATGAGTTCTTCAGTTTCTCGTGATCCTCAGCAGAAGTAATTTTTTGATAAGTCACGCAGTCATCAGCGTATAGCCTAATCTGAGACGTTATGTTACCGGATATGTCATTATTAAATAATAAGAAAAGAAGGGGTCCAAGTACTGAGCCCTGCGGAACACCTGAAGTTACATCAGCGGTACTGGATGCCGTTGAGTTAAAAATTACATACTGCGAGCGGTGCGAGAGAAAACTTGATATCCAACCTACGAGCAGCGGGTTTTTTAATATGAAATTAAGTTTAAGTAAAAGTTTGGAATGAAGAGCTGTATCGAAAGCTTTCGATAAGTCAATAAAAATAGCATCTACCTGATAACCTGAGTCAATGGCTTCAATAACATCATGACTAAATTCGGTAAGTTGAGTGATTGTACTGAAACCGCGTCTAAAGCCGGGTGGAAACTGGTTTAGAATATTATTAGCTTCCAGGAATTTTACTATGTGTTTGTATATGACGTGCTCCAATATTTTGCATGAGTGAGATGTCAAGGAAATAGGCCTGTAATTAGCCGGCGAGGATTTGCATCCAGCTTTAAAAAAGGGGAGCACTTTAGCAAACTTCCATAATAATGGAACTGTTGCTCTTGCTATGGATTTTTTGTATATTATCATAGGTAGCGGCATGTACATGAAGCATATCGTACTAAAAAGTTGTTGGGAATATTATCTGGGCCAGGGCTTTTTTTAGTGTCTAAGTTAAGTATCAAATTTAGAATGCCTTCTTCAGATAAACATACGTCACCAATTGAGGGTTCAGGGTTGGCCAGTGCAAATGTAGGTGTTTGAAAATTATCAATGGTGAAAACAGATTTAAAATAACAATTAAATGCATTGGCTATTGTGACGGGATCGCTTGTGGAGGCTCCATCAATGTCCATTGTGTTTGGTTCCGTTGAACTCGGCAAGATGGAGCTCCAAAATTTTCTTGGATTTGTTACCATCAGGTTTTTCATTGCCACTTGGTAATAGAAATCTTTGGCGGCTTTAGTTTTGGCTCTTACTTCCTCTTTAGGTTTACTGAACTCATTTAGTGACGGGGAGGTCTGACGTCTAATCAAACAATGTAATCTTTTTACGCGACGTGTCAGTTGTAACAACTCCCTCGTCATCCATGGCAGCCGAACATTTTTTTCTTAGTTTCTATTGGAATAAAGCGGGTGATACAAGAATGCACAAGACTTTCAAAGAAAGAAACCAAATCGTTGACGTCGCTAGATTCACTAAGCCGTTCAAAATTTTCAAATGAATCCTCTAGAACTGTTAGGATACTGACGTCATCTGCACGGTTAAAGTCATGGTGAGTTGAATACACAATATTCGGTGTTGGTACACGACATGAGAGTGAGACGAAAACGGCTTTATGATCGGAAATTCCTTCAGTGACAAGGCAGGTAAATGTGCTTTCTAAGAGAGTAGGGCTAACAAAGACTAAATCGAGAACTGCAGACTCTCTTGTAAATTCTTGAACAACTTGGGTTAGGCCGAGAAACAGAGAAAATTTCAGCAGCTCTGTGTCTGTTAGAGAGGGCAAATCGCTTAAAGACAGGGTGGACCATTGAATTCCAGGAGCATTAAAGCCTCCCATTAGGATTATATTTCCGCTACTGTAGTTGTCAAGGTGATCAAAGAATCCGCTGACGATCCCGCAGGTCGGTAAAAAACGCCTATTATGATAGTGATGGGCTCAAAGTAAAATTTGCACCACACTGACTCTATTCGGATAGGGCCTTGAATTGCACGAAACTTCAAGTCTGAACGGAAAAAAAGTGCCACCCCGCCTCCTCGCCCACTGTACCTGTCCGACCGAAGTACGGTAAATCCAGGGGGAGTGATTTCACTATAATGGATACTCTCATGCAGCCAGGTCTCAGTGACACCAACAATGTGCGCTCCATGAGCTAAAATTATCGATAATAAATCAGGAAACTTGTTTACTATACTTCTAGCATTGATGTTTAAGAGGTGTAAGTTAGCGTTCTTCTGTTGTGGTAGTCATCGAGGACCGAGAGGAGGGAGTGCAGTTTTAATACCTACATCATAAGATCGCTATGTCAGCCGACGTCGAAAAAGCATTTTTGCAGATCAAGATACATCAAAATGACCGAGACGCACTGCGATTTATGTGGTGGGAAAGAATACCCAGCGAAGATATACCAACACCGAAGACAAAAGTGTAGAGGATGACGAGGGTTACTTTCGGAAGTACACCAAGTAGCTTTCTTCTAGCAGCGACAATTCATCAACATTTAGATAAACTTGAAGAGAAATATACTGCATTTGTGGCGCAACTCCGGAAAAAAATCTACGTCGATGACGTTTTAGTAGGAGCCGACGAATACTCGACATCGAAAAAAGATATACAAAGAAGCACGAGATATTTTTCCAATGCGGGAATGAATTTAAGAAAATGGATTTCAAATGACGCCGAACTAAGAAAACTATTTGATGAAGAAGGCGATGATCTGCATCGATGGATAAGAAAAGAGGGACAAAGCAAGATTTTGTCACTGAAATGGCATTTCGTAGACGACGTATTGAGCTTTGAGACATCCATGGCAAAAAATAAATGTTCTCCACTTTTAGATGAAGAACTACGGACTGTGGTTGTTATAAGCAGCAGGAGTAATTAACAACTGGCCTCTTACTTCTGTGTATGACGATCCTAACGAGCCAAAACCCATCACACCAGTGGACGTTATAGGAGGCAGGCAAGCAATGAACAAGCAGGAAGAAACAGACTCTGAGAATACAGTTTGGTGAATTACTGGAGTGCAAGAAAACAGACAATGATAATATGGTGGACCAGATGGAAAAAGAAGTACCTGAGGGAACTTAAGTGTGCCAGCAGAAAAATAGAGGGTCACACAAATAAACAAGAAGGAGATCTACTTCTCCTCTCATAAGCACAAAAAAGAACACGGTGGAAACTCTGCCAGGCCGAAAAGATTTTCCCAGGCAAGGATGGACTAGTGAGAACATGCTTGCTCGTACACCTGATGGCAAATTACTCAAGAGGCCGATTCAACTGTTGTATTCGCTGGAAAGGTACTTCGGTTGAATCTCGCTGGCGGGAAGATGTAGAAAACAGATTGAAGATGGAGCTCGGAGGTAAGAAAGAAGAGGTGGCCAGACACACGCTCTGTATATTTTTTATACCTGTTCTGTCAACAATAAACCGAAGTAGTAGCGGTTCTGCGGTCTCTCTGGTCTTTCTGAAACAACCTGCTTCCTGCATTTGTTGTAATACTGCAGTTAAGTGAATCAGGTGCTCCTCGAAAGTTTGCGAAAAGAATACCAAGTCGTCCATGTAGGCCATTGAATCGTTGAATTTGGCGTTGCGAAACACAATATTCATGACGCGCTGAAATGTGGCGCGTAAATTGCACAATCCGAAAGCTAACCTCGTAAACTCGAACAATCCCCTGTGGCAAGCAATAGCCATTTTTTCAGCATCACACTCTGCTAACGGGATTTGCAAGAAGCCTTTGCTACAGTCAAGGGTAGTGAATAATTGGCGGCTTCAAGGGAGTACATAACAGAGTGGATTGATTGAAAGGGGTACGAGTCTCAAACCGTCCGTGACGACGTTTAACCCCCGGTAGTCAACGCACAACCGCATGGAGCCGTCCTTCTTTGGAGCTAAAACAACTGAAAACACCCATAGACCATTGGACGCTCTTACAACACCAGTGGCAAGCGTTTCTTTGAGAACAACGTTCAGGAGTTCACGCTTGTGTACGCTTAGGGGACGTGGATTTAAACGGGTAGGTCGGACGTCACCTGTGTCGATCCTGTGTTCCAGTACGTTGACCTTGTCAGTAGCCTTTATGAAAATTGCCACGAAGGACTTTAGGCCTGCTTCTACTTTAGCTTTTAGCTCGAATGGTCCTTTGAAGGATTCGTTAACACTCAATAAGTCATTTGTGGTTTCCAAGAACGAATTCACATTTGTTGCAAGCAGATCAGACGGGGGTTCTGGCGAAGTAAGCACAAATGTGAGTGGTTTCGTAATAATTATATGGCTGTAGGTTCCCGTACGATTATCAAGCACAATTCCCGACTTGCCATAAAATTTCGCCCCAAAATCACGGGGCAGGAAAGTCCGGATAGGTGTAGAAAACGACGAAATTTCCGCCTATCGAGTGTAACCGCTAAATGAGCTGCAAGCGAAGCAGGGACAACCTGAGCAGAAGCAACGCACAAATTAGTGTTTACCTTTCGCAAAGCTAAGCCTTTGGCTTCGCAAGCATTTTTGATGTGATACCCGAAAACAAATACAGCGGAGCCAGTATTCAAAAGAGCCCGGACGTTTTCCCCTTCCATGGAAACCATCACGAATGGTGTTTTATCAGCGTGGGGAACAAGAAACGGCAGATCGCTCACCGTATGGTACAGTACACAATGGCTGTCGGGTGGGGCACTCTTCAGGAGCGTTGGTTTTTTGGCTCGCTTGTCCTAGCGGGAAAGGATGCGAATTTATCTCCTTGGGCATGTGCGGCTTTGCCAAAGGTTTTCCGCGGCCTAGCTTTCTGGCGGCTGGACGATGCGAAGATCAAAACATCCGGTGTCGAGGCCTCTGCGAACCACCTGGCTGCCCTTGAATATGAGCACTAGACCATGTAGCAGCCGCAGTAGGTTTTCCAGGGCCTGCGTAAAGTGAGAGGACCTCGGGGGTCTGGTAGAATGTTGGCCTGCGATTGGCATGCGCTCACCATCGCCGGCCTCGGTCGTGTCCCCGGTGGCAAGGGCGTGGTCTGCTTGGGCATGGACTTCTGTAGTGGCCCCGGCCTCCACACTGGAAGTATATCAGAGGGTTTCTGCTTGTGCACGCTGCGCTAGAATGGGTGGCGGCCGATACAGGCTGACCTTGGGTCAAGACGCCCGGTGTGGGTGTCCCACGTTCGTGGGTCGGAGACGTGAAGGTGAACGGAGCAGAAAAATTCTGGTAGCTGAATGGGTCTAGAGCCTTTGGTAGGGCCGTCGCTGAGGCCGTCGGGTTATACCGACCATGCCACGCACAGGATGGCCCGAGACTGGATTCGGGCGGGGGTGGTGGTTGGTATGCGAGCTCTGCTAGCATCGCAGCCTGAATATCACCAGCTGCTCTAGCGAGAACGTCGAGTGAAGGGAACGAACGACCTCTTATGTACGCCTGAAAACGCGGATGCGATTGCCTAACTGCCCGAGTCACTCTCTGCTTCAGATGCCGAAGAGTCCGCGCGCTCGTGAAGTTCCTGAAAGGAGCCTATGTATTCCTAGAGGCTCTCATCCTCACCCTGTTTACACCTGCAGAGTTCATCTTTCATGCAAATGGCGTAGACGGGAGGAAGAAATTCGGCCTGAAATAGCTGCTCAAAGTGAGACCAACTGGCGAAAGACTGGCGATGACGCGAACATGTGGCAGAGCCAGACAGGCGACTGGCAGAACGCGTAGCAGAAGAGTCTAGTTTGCGAGGGGTTGCGCGTCGCGATAACTTTGCAACTCTTGCAAAAAGTCCTTGACTGAACTTTTCGGTGTGTCCTTTGTACGTAGGCAAGGCCAGCGGTAAGCGAAAACTGTAGTCCGGTGTAACCTGGCGTTCGAGCCGCGTGCTCAGCTGCTCGATGATACGAGACGCATTTGACCCAAACGCTTCCTGTTGCGCCTTGTCGGGCATCATACTAGACTTTGGGTACGTAGATTACCACCTTCATTAACTGTAATTTCACCGGAACGCAAAAGCATTCGAGACTGGATGAGGGCTTTATGCGTGTGGTTCTCGTGCGAAAGCGAAATCCAACGGAAAGATTGAGGACTGCATGAGAAAACCACGTTAGATGGAACAAAGGGCAACTATATGCGAAAACCACGTAGAGCGCCAGATGAAGGCCTCGCCTCGCCTCCGCTCAAGGGGATCAGTTAGCCCAAAATTCTCAGTTCAGGAGCCAACAAAGTGGGGAAGGAGAACCGTCTTTAATGCACGACTCAATACAATCACCAACAGCCTTCCGAACCGGCTCTACACGACACTGACGCACACAGAAATACTGAAAATCCGGAACAATCATCGCAGACTGGCGGTCAATGAGACATACGCCGCGAAACTACAACGGCAAAGCCAGCTCGAAACATAACAGCAAGAAATAACACTCACACGCAAATCGCCCTAGAATACGGGCCATCGGCTCGCCTGATAGCCGACGCCCCATAAACCTGCAAGGCCTCGCCTGTGTAGCACGCGCGGAAGAAGCACCCTTCACGCATAGCGCGACCGACGCCGCATCCTATCGCCCACCTGCCACCGAAAAGCTCTTGGGCTCATCGCGCACCCCTTATTGTTTGCCACTCACTTTTCCGCCCCCTGTGGCTTTCCTGGATGCTGACGCTCGTCACGTTTTGTGCAATGCGCATATGTTCTCCTCGTCCTGCTTCTATCGTTCATGCTACAGTTGTCCTAGCGGAAAAGGATGCGTATTAGATATGCAACTACAAAGACGGCTGCCGCCCATTCAGGTAGAACTTGAGAAAGGAAGCAGGAGAGAGTGGTAGATGTTTGCGGTAAAACCGTTTGTGGTGGGGCACGATGCACATTTACGTTGCACTTAGAGTTTGCGCAGAATTATTTGATGTAGGCAGGCTCGGTCGTGATAGCTTCAGGATTGGCACTGTGTTATTTTTTTACATTTTTGAAGTAAAGCGCTTGTGGAGCACACAAGGCTTTGAAAGAAGCATGTTTCCGGCGACATAATTCAGCAATAATACAGCCTGATGTCAATAGCGACCACTTCGCCTGCGTATAGTCCTGCGATAGACGTACAAAAAGTCAGTTCTGTGCGGAAGGCGCAGCACAGTCACAGCGAAAACTAGGAGAGCGGCCTTTTAGAGCTTTTTCTAAGCACTCATTGAGTAACTGCTGCAAACACAATTGCTTGATGCCCACAACGGCATTGATAATAAAATTTTAGGGTAATAGGCCAGCATTTGTTATGCTATTTTTCGTCATTCTTCAGAGAACCGCCGCATCCACTAAACACTTGCATGGAATTTCGTGCCAATTGTTCATGCAGTGGCTGACGACGATGAGGAATTATGGCTGAACTGCCTACGCAAATTGCCCTCAAGCGAATCATTAGCAGTTATCATTACAGATTCGTTATCAGTTTGTAATGCACTTTTTGCGGCAGTAAATTCAGAGCTGAGGATACGTTTCGGCATTTAGTACCAAAAAACGTAAAAAAACTGCATTTGCTATGGGTACCAGGCCACCGCGGATTATATTTGAACGAAATGGCGGACTCTTTAGCAGCAGTATCCCTGGGTGGGCCCACCATCACAGTTTTGCCAGATACGGCTTACGTAACCGCGCTAAGGTTCCGAAATGCTTGCCTGCAATGGGGAAAAGGTAATTTCGATAAATTCAAAGATTTCGAGCATTTGAGCTATTGCTGGAATAAACAGTGGTGTGTATCTCGCCAGTTAGAGGTCACTTATACCAGATTGCGCTGTGCAGTTCCACATATAAATTATTACCTTAACAAAACTCGGCTCAAGGCGTCACCGCTATGCATTTGGTGAAACGAAATTGAAACAATTGAACATTTCTTTTTATTCTGTCATCGTTATTCTTATCAGAGAAAAAGATTTTTAGTAGCCCCATTACAAAAGCTAGGAATACAAGTAAATCTACCAGTAATTTTATCAATTGGCGGAACTTCATTTGGTTACTGCTACAGGGATGTATGCTCCGCTGTGTTTGATTACATCAACGCAACTAAAAGATTACCATGCTAGTGAACACCTACCTTTTCAGATCTTTAGTTTATAATTCGTAGTTATGTCTTTCAAAAACAAAAGATGGTTTGACCGCTTGCTCAGCAAACATTTTTATTTTTTGGTAGTATTATTTTAAGCTACTTTTTCAGATTGGCTTCATTTTCATTTTAGTTTCATTTAAGTATCCTGCCGCCCGATTCTTCGCCCATCCCCCTTTGTGGGTAAGCGCCATTCATCAGAGGTCATCAGCATCAGCATCAGTATGTGCCCCAGTTCATAGGACAACAAAAACAAGCTTTTGTAATAGGTTAGAACATTGGACGGCCCATTCGTTTCGCTATTCGCATTGTGGGACGACTCGTTGCTCTTTTGTTCTTTTAAAACGCTTTTAAGTATCTTTTAAATGCGATAGCTTTCCCGACATCAAATCTGCCTGGGGCAAGTTTTCCAACCATACACAAGCACCAGCGTAGCTCAGTGGTAGGATACTAAGCTGGCACCCAGAGAACCCGTGTTCAAGCCTTACTGTGTATTTGGTGAGTAGTGAAGTGTTTGTTCGTGCTGAAGTCGCTCGTCAGCTATCGCTGCTATCGACAGTCGGCCAACCACAGTCACCTCTTCCTGCAAACCTTCGCCAGGCCATCCAGGAGCAAGTTTGCGCGGCTCTGCCATCTGCCCGTGACGCTTCATTGTTGCCGACCCCCGTTGCCTGTGCCGAGGTAAATGCACCTCTAAGCTATGCTGAAGTGGCCGCTCGACCACCTCTTCACACTTTTACGTCACTGCCATCAGCCGTGCCACTGCGAGCTACTGCTGCTCCTCTCGCTCAGCCAAGGTCCTCTCAGAGTAGTGGACAATGGCGTACAGTCGACAATCGGCCCATATGCTTTGCCTGTGGCCTACCTGGCCACACAGCGCGATACTGCAGTCGACGCGTCCCTGTCTACCACCAGAGCTACCACCAGAGCATCGAACCTGCCCCTAATGTGCCACCGCGCCCTTCGTTCACAGGATCTCAGCCTCCTGACCACATGTCATCATACGCCGACCACCGCCCTCCTGTTAACCGTCGCTTGCCTTCACCTCAACGCCACTCGCCATCCCCGATGCGTCGTCGTCCTTCATCGCCGGAGCGGGAAAACTGATTGCCGCAGTTCCAGAGGCAGGAACTGCGTCACCCGTGAAAAGACCAAGGCCTTTCTCTTCCCCAATAAATGTTCTCGACGTATATGTGGACGGCGTCACTGCACTCGCTCTTGTCGACACGGGTGTCGCAGTTTCAGTGATCAGTGCCAGACTCTGCCGCTTGCTCAAAAAGGGTATGACGCCAGTAGCAAGTATATCACTTCGTACAGCCAGCGCAGAGCATGTCACGCCAGCCGCTGCCTGTACTGCTCACATCGTGATTGATGGCCTCATCTATGTCGTTGAAATACTAGTTTTTGATTCCTGCTCCCATGACCTCATTTTGGGTTGGAACTTTCTCTCCGCCAACAAGGCTGTCATCGACTGCTCTCGCTCTGAAGTAGAATTTGAGGTGTTTGGCGACGCGCCGTTCGATGATGCTCTTGAAACCAGGGACAAACTGTTTGTTGCTGAAGACGTCAACATACCGCCTCACTCTTTCGCCCTTTCCATGGTATCTTGCAACTCGCTCGGCGAGTCGAGTGCCCTTTTCACGCCATCTGCCCTTTTCGTTCGCTGCAAGTGTTTGCCACTACCTTATGCCCTTCTAGAACTTCATGACGGCGTCAGGAGACTGCTCATCTCGAACCTCTTGTCATGTCCTTTAACACTACTTCGGGGTGAGTGCGTCGGGTGTGTTTACAGTCTGAACCCTTCTGCAATTTTTGACATGTCGACTGGTCCTTCCGCCAAACACGAAGTCGCCGCAATAACTTTGGGCTCTTCGCCGCAGACTATTAGGCCTGACATACTCAGCAGCTCCAGCGCTGACACGTTAACCATTTCGCAACGTGTTCAGCTTCTACGGCTGGTGGAGAAGTTCCGTTGTTCCTTTTACTACCAGCATACTCCCCTCGGCCGCACGTCTACTGTGTGTCACCGCATCAATACGGGTACCAAGACGCCATTGCGTCAAAAACCTATCGCGTGTCCGCAGCCGAGCGCCTGTTTATCTATGACCAAGTAGCTTACATGCTCAAGCGTGGCGTCATCCAGCCTTAAAATAGTCCTTGGGCATCTCCAGCCATTTTCGTTAAGAAGAAAGGTGGGTCGATTCGCTTCTGTGTTGACTACCGTCGTCTTAACAAAATAACTCGAAAAGACATTTATCCCTTACCGAGAATCGACGATGCCCTTGACTGCCTCCATGGTGCGAAGTACTTCTCTTCTATTGACCTACGGAGTGGCTACTGGCAAGTTTCTCTGGCACCTGAAGATCAGCCTAAGATGGCCTTTGTCACACCTGATGGCCTTTACGAATTATGTGTCATGCCTTTTGGTCTTTGCAATGCGCCCGCAACATTTGAGCGGATGATGGATAATTTTTTGCGTGGCCTGAAGTGGAAAACATGCTTGTAGTGAAGTGGAAACATGCTTGTAGACGTAGTTATAATTTCGCCAGATTTTCCAACGCATCTCCGCAGGCTAGATGAAGTACTGCAGTGCCTAACTGACGCCGGCCTTCAGCTCAACCTGAAGAAATGCCGCTTCGGCGCAAATCAGCTCACCATCCTCGGCCATGTTGTCTCTAAAGAAGGTATTCTTCTTGACACCACCAAGCTTCGGGCAGTTGCAGAGTTTCCTAAACTTGCGTCTCTTAAAGATCTGCGCACCTTTCTTGGCCTCTGCTTCTATTTCCGCCGCTTTATTCGGAATTTTGCGATGATCAGTGCCCCCTTGACTGAACTTCTGCGCAGTGACTCGAAAAGTTACGTTTGGTCACCCGCTTGTGACGATGCTTTCGAAAAGTTGCGCCGCCTGTTAACCTCGCCGCCAATCTTGCGTCACTTTGACCCGACTGCTCCGACTGAGGTACACACCGATGCCAGTGGTGTTGAACTCGGCGCAGTGCTCGCGCAGTGCAAATTGGGATTCGAGGAGTACGTAGTCGCATACGCAAGCCGTACCCTCACCAAAGCGGAAAAGAACTATTCTGTGACAGAAAAGGAGTGTCTGGCAATTATATGGGATCTAAGTAAATTGAGACCATACCTATATGGTCACACCTTCCACGTAGTCACCGATCACCATGCACTTTTCTGGTTATCCACATTGAAAGACCCCTCCGGCCATTTAGCTCGCTCGGCTTTGCGATTGCAAGAGTTCGACTTGCGTGTTGTCTACAGGTCTGGTCGACGTCACACTGATGCCGACGTCCTATCACGTTCACCTATGTTTTCCGAAAGCTCTGCATGTCTATCTGCCGTGGACGAAATGGTTGCGTTCCCAGGCGTCTGAGCAACGTAAGGATGATGGGATCAGCACTCTTCTGCGATTCCTTTTGGACCTGTAACTTCTCCATCTTCTCGAACGTTGCGCCGTCAAGCGGCTGACGTTGAGGTCCGTGATGGCCTCCTTTATTGCAGGAACTACAAGTCTGACGGCTAATGGTGGTTACTCGTCATTCCACGCCATCTTCAAGCTGCAATATGTTCAGCTTTCCATGCTGACCCTCAGTGCGCACATGCGGGCATCTTCAAAACATACGCTCGACTTTCCTCCCGGTTTTAGTGGCGAGGCTTGTACACTTTTTTGCCCAAGTACATTCAGTCATGCCCACAGTGCCAACGACGAAAAGCTCTGTCTCATCATACCTCTGGTCCGACCACCGATCGCTTGCCCAGCCAGGCCTATCGACCGCATTAGGATCGATATGTACGGGCCTCTTTCATGCACGGCTTCCGGAAACCGTTGGAGTGTTGTCGCTGTCGACTGTTTGACGCGATACGCAGAAACAGCCGCTTTGCCTGCTGCCACAGCACGTGACGTATCCTCTTTTCTCCTGCAGAACTTCATTCTCCGTCACGGCGCACCGCGTGAACTTCTCAGCGATAGAGAACGTGTAATACTCTCTGAAGTTGTCAACGCACTCCTTGCGGAATGCCGTATCATTCACCGGACTACCACCGCCTACCATGCGCAGACGAATGGCTTGATGGAAAGATTGAACCATACCTTAGGGGACATGATATCAAAGTATGTTGCCTCAGACCACTCCAATCGGGACCTCATTCTCCCGTTTGTGACGTACGCATATAACACTGCTCCACAGGAAACTACGGCCTTTTCGCCATTTTTGCTGTTATATGGCCGAGACTCTTCCACCACACTAGATACCATTCTACCCTACCACCCAGAATTCTCCGAGTCTACGCCTATCTCTTAAGCTGCCCGCCGTGCCGAGGAATGCCGCAAGCTCGCCCAGTCATTTACAACTGTCGACCATTGGAGACAAAAATCTCGACGTGACGATAACCAGCCGTACCCTATTTTTGTTCCGGACACTCTTGTGTGGCTTTGGATTCCCGCTGTGCCTACAGGCCTTTCCTCGAAGCTTGTTTCAAAATACCAGGCACCCTACCGCATTGTCTCGCAGAATTCACCTGTTAGCTACATCGTCGAACCCGTTACGCCATCCACAGACCAGCGCTTTTGGGATCGTGAAACTGTTCACGTACAGCGGTTGAAACCATATTACGATCCGCTCATACTCTGTTCACCGTGAGTCGCCAGGATGGCTCCTTTTCCGACGGGGGACGAAGCGTAGTGAAGAGGAACGCCCAATACTAAAGCGACATCGACACGTTGGCGCGAGACACAAGCTAAGACTGCCTGGTTGTTGCTACGACGCTGCCCGTACACCCGGCCAGCTCTTGCTGCTTTTTTACAGACGCTGATACCGCTTCGACCTTGCATTTACATTATAAGTGCTTGGTTTTTTTTTAATTTCGCGCGATGTGGTTATGGACACCGGCGGTGGCGCGGACAACTGCGCGTGCCCCGAGTTTTGATCTCATAACAGCTTTTACTGTAAGAGAAATCTAGCACCAATCATATAGTGGGGTTCCAACCCGGGTCCGCTGGGTACCAGCCCCATTGAGCTACGCGAGTTCTTGTGACTTGTTTCCAAACTTCCCATAGCAGGTTTGATGTCAGGAAAGCAATTATGTTATAGCGACTTATATAGCGTCTTAAAACAGCGAGAGAACAACCAGTCATTGCACAGTGCCAATAGCGTAACGACTGGGCCGTCCGCTTGGTCCAACCTTGTTTGTTTGTTTGCTTGTTTGTATCCTCTAATCCATGGCTCGTACCCACTCTGGGGCCAAGAGAACATATAGGCCAAGAGAACATATAGTCTATGGACGATAACTGCATTGTTGCTTACAACGAAAAAGAAGAGAGGGGAGTTGTATAGTGAAGACAGTATGTTGAAAATAAAAGAAAAAAACCAAACAACAGCTCCTTCTTGTTCCTCTATTAGCTGTGGCCCATACCCACTTCAGCCATAATTCCTCATCGTCGTTAGCCACTGCATAAATAATCCGCAGGTGCTTGTGTTCAGCAGATATCTCGCTTCTCAGAAGAATGACGAAAAGTAACATAGTTAACGCCGGCCTACTTTCCACCCCCCTCCCAAAAAAAACTTATTAATGCTTTAGTGGGTATCCAGCAAGTGTGCTTGCAGTAGTTATCCAATGAGTGTTTTGAAAAGGCTCTGAAAGGCCGCACTTATAGCTTTCCTTCAGATTGGGCTGTGCCTACTGCGCAGGTTTTGCTTATTTATATTTCTAATTTCATGCGATATGGCTACGGACACCGGCGGCGGTGGCGGACAACTACAGCGCTACGCGAGACCCGAGTTGTGATATCATAACAGCTTTCCCTGTAATATTTTCAACTGTTTAATGAATTTAGATTTACTGAAGCTAAAACAAGCGTACGTTTGAATGCAATGTGCTTGTGCAACTAAATATACCGCGACAATATTATTTTAACTGAGTCTTTGAGGCTAAGACAACACACAAAAATGAAGAAAAAGTAAGATAATGTATTCGTAAACCATGAGACACTTATTTTTTATTGTACCTATATGTGTTACTTAGCCGGTGGTCTGGTACAGTTCCCTGTGTATAGACAAAAAAAAGCTTGGATAAAGCCCATTTATTCAGTTGCAACGATTCTATACGTTCCGTACGCAATCGAATTTAACTTTTTTCCTTTTTAACCTTGAAGAAACGTACAACCAGAAGAAGTCACGCTTCCTGTTAGGACATAACTGGGACCAGCAGCTACCAGTTCAACTCGGGATGGTCCCCGCTGGCGGCCAGTTCAGCTGTAACTGGGACCAGCTACTAACTGGAAGCACTTGCAACACGGACCAACTGTTCCCAGTTCATTCTCAGCTGAAAAGAATTGGCCTGTAACTGGGACCAGTTTATCCTAGTTGATGCCAGTTCAAACCATTTGATTGCCAGTTACACAATTTTACCTCGGAAGAGTCGTTACATTTTGTGCAGTTATTCCACTGAACAGCTGATCGCGGACCATGGAATTAGCGGAGGCACAGAAGCTGCATTTTCTCATCATTGTCTGTAAACCATAAACATAGTCGGTAATTGATTCCCCCGGTATTTGCTTGCGCATATTGAGGTGGTGACGCTCTAGGACTTCATTGCTTGGAGCCTTGAAATGGTTCTCTAGAAAAGTGAGTGCTGCGATGCATTCATCCTGCGTGCCTTCGACACGAGTTCCGTCTTCGCTTTCCGCCTGGTCATGTGCATTTTGTAGTGTCAAGTAAAGATCAAAGTCCTCAACTCTAAGTGCGTTAAAATTACACTCTTCTTGAGAGCGGGCCGGGAGTTGTCTCTGGCGGTGACGTCAACGTATGCTTGAAAGATACGACGCCATTTGGCCCAAAGCATGGGAGGAGTTCCCGGAGTCTGCAGGAACGGCGGTGGAGGCATCGCGGCAGTCGTTCTGGAAGGTTGAGGAACTGAGGAGCCGCAGTCGCCAGTACGCGTTGGTGAGTCACTGGTACCAGCAAGCAGTGGCCAAACGTGCAGGGATGGCCGCAGTAGCGCAGTAGGCCTAATGCAATTGCAGCGTGCAAGTAGAGAGGTGGCTTGAAAAGGTGGCAATCGGCATAATAAATCAGAGGAAGATGCCGACGAAGTGCGTATAAACTGCTTACTTCTGGTTCATCTCGTCGCCAGTTAGTTGTATCGCCGCCGGAGCACTGTCTGACGGAGACGTTGGGCCTGTAAAAGCAGGAGAACTAGAGTGAGCGTCTCGCTAGGCAGAGCACAGGGAGGGATCATTTCATTCAAAGAGCGTGCATTGGCGCGTAAAAATGGTTACCAATATAGCCGTTGAGTGGCGCAGTGCGACACATCCCATCAAAACCGAAACTGATCGGAGGTCCATGAAATGCAGCTAACACCACAAAATCATTGATTGTCATTTGCAAAGGAAAAGACTGAGATTGAACGCGAAACTCATAAAGCCTTCTAAATGAAAACGGAGTGAAGTGCAATGTGTGAGTTATCCCCCAGACTTTCTCGACCATAAAAAACTTGCGGTTCCTAATAGCGGGTGCACCTGGCGTTAAAATTTAGTGTTCTGTGGAAATTTGCTGCTTATACCACCTTGAAACGTTTGTTGAAAAACATTATACGGTTAATTGAGCAACTGTGGCTTAGTTAGGCTTTTTAGGCATGTGCTTCTGGTTGATTTGTGTAAAGGGTTTCTTTAATAAACAATGATTTGTAAGCCCAGCACAATTGCCTTCCTCGGTTCCTATGCGGAATTCATGTTTATAGTTGGTTGCTTCTTACGTAGATCAGTAAAGATCATCCATCGTGTGGGCATAGCTCCTACTCTTCCACCCTTTCTCATTCTCCCGTATTTTACCGTCGTGAACGCCCACAAAAAATATTCATCAACGCGCGACATGAACTAGAGTTCTGTTTCGACAATAGGACAGCAAACTCACTGATGAGTCGATCAGAGGAATTGAAAGACTCAGATTGAGGCGTGAATCAGGCTCTGAGTGAGCCCAGCGGAGTTATACTTAGGGTAGTTTCTGTCTGAGAGAGCCTGGCTGAGTCTGAGTTTGAGTGAGTTCCCTCTAGCAAGATTTTGGTTAGTCTGGGCCAAAGTGAGTCTAATGAAAAAAAACCCATGTAACGAGGGAGTATTTCTGTTTTGCTGACCTATGGTTACAAATAATTATAGTCTCATTTTAAGGCGGGCCTTGTAATTGTGTATGTCCTGGCATGTAAAGCCAAAAAATCGATTTTCCAAATTATAAATCTGTCTAATTCCCCACACCATTGGAACTCGTTCAAGTGAAGGTCCTTGATAAAAGACACTAGCTCATATCTTCGAATAAGAATTATAACCTCAAAGTGCTCGTTAAACATTCTCCAAAACTTTGATTGATTGATTGATATGTGGGGTTTAACGTCCCAAAACCAATATATGATTATGAGAGACGCCGTAGTGGAGGGCTCCGGAAATTTAGACCATTTTTCTCCAAAACTTTTAAACTACGTGTGTTTTCAGAATATGGGCAGTCCATTCAATACTACACCTTGACTCGTTTGATCGTCTGTGCTCAATAAATAAGTTGTATTCACGTGACGTGAGCTTGGCGGCCACTGCAGCTAAAAGTGAGCCAGCGGTGCTGGCAACCGCGTGGCCACCATTTTGGAGGCCACCCCACCGGCAGCCGGTGGCATACCGCCAGTTGAGACCGGTGGCTCAAACAAGTGCCCACACGTTACTGCGGGCACGTTGCTCTTGTTTTATTTTATTAAATGCGAAGCTTTTCTTAGCGAGCTTCGGCGACTTTGAACGTATCTATCTATCTATCTATCTATCTATCTATCTATCTCTCTATCTATTTATCTATCTATCTATCTATATATCTAGTCGCTTACGACTTTTAGCTCTCCTGGCCGTTTCGATAAAGGTATCAACACCAAACTCGGTATGACATAACGTTACTATATGTAGGACATATTAGACTAGTCATAGCATGAGAATCAATAATGTATGTCATGAATGTCATGATTTACATTTCATGATCCTGCAGCTCTTGCGGTGCTTTCGTTCACAAGGCATGTTGCAAAACTGGTATGGTATGGCATGATATTATGCCAAATTTTTGACCAATCTCTAACATCTGGCATGCTACCGGACGACTGGTTAATAGGAAAGATAAAACCAATTCACAAAACTGGAGATGTTCACTCGCCTGACAACTACCGACCCATATCTTTCACTTGCATATGCTGCAAAATGCTTGAGCACATAATCAGTTCACACGTGTACAATCACCTCGAGACGAACAATTTTTTCTTTCCTAATCAGCATGGTTGTAGAAAGGGATTTTCGTGTGACACACAACTGTTTGAATTCACCACCGATTTACACTCAAACATGAACAGCAACCTTCAAACGGACTGTATCTTTCTTGACTTTTCTAAAGCCTTTGATCGTGTGCCCCATTGCCGACTAATCTCTAAGCTATCTGCTCTACGACTTGATTCTTTAACATTAACCTGGATTCGAAACTTCATTTCTTTTCGACAGCAGTTCACTGTTGTTAACAATCTTGCGTCCGCTCTTTCTTTTGTTAGTTCGGGCGTACCGCAAGGCAGCGTCCTTGGGCCCTTACTATTTTTAATCTACATTAATGACTTACCTTCCGAGATTACTTCTTGTATGCGTCTATTTGCCGATGATTTTATAATATACCATTCTATAAACTCCAGTAATGACCACTTAACCATTCAAGCAGATCTCAACCATATTTGTAGCTGGTGCGACAAGTGGCTTATGAAACTGAACTTAACAAAATGCGAGGTAATGTCTTTCACCCGCAAACACATAAACTCTGAATTCTCCTATTACTTGAACAATACCATGCTATCCCACACTTCTTCCTACAAATACCTAGGTGTTCTTCTCACAGAGAATCTTTCATGGGCCTCACATATCGAGTCTACCTGTGCCAAAGCATCACGTTCACTGGGCTACCTACGCCGCAACTTGAGAAATTCCCCTACTAATATTCGAAAACTAGCCTTTCTTACCTTTATTCTGCCAATATTAGAATTCGCCTCAGCAATTTGGTCTCCTCATCAAAACTACTTGATTATTATGGTAGAAAGGATTCAAAATAGAGGTGCCCGCTTCATATCACGAAACTACGACATCACGTCAAACATAACGCAAATTAAATCAGACCTTCAGCTGCCGTCATTGGATAGCCGTCGCAGTATTGCTCTTCTCTGTCTGTTCCAGAAATATATTACCTCTAATAAACGAACGCGGCTTCAGCTTCAAGCACCTCACTCTTTTTCACGCAGATTGCATAATCAGTTCAGCTTCATGCGCATATACGGGTCAACTAATGCATTCAATTCATCACCACTGCCTCGGGCCGTTCGTCTTTGGAATGACCTCCCAGATTGCATAGCCTCCATATCTAATCCCGATACATTTCGCCGTCAGCTACTCGCTCTGTTCACCATGTGACCCTGTTTTTGTATTCTGAGTGCATTGCGTAACGGTGCTTTATATTCCCCTTGTCTTTTATTTTAAAATGTATCCCTCTGTCACCATGTTCATATCAACAAGTGCTGTATTCCCTCAGTTTTACCCCGCCCTGTATAGCCTAAAATGTGATCTCGTTTATATATATGTATAGTTTTTCGTTGTTTTTGCACTGATCCTGCCTGTAACCGTTACCTGTCTGTACCATTCCGATTCCTCCCCCCCTTACCCAATGCCCTGTTCTGGGGCCTGTAAGGTTTTTTTTAATAAAGAATAAAGAATAAAGAATAAAGATTGCATGGCGAACACAGGCAATTGACCCTAACATGAAAATTATGACATGCGTGTCATGTAACATGACTACATGCCACGTTCATGATGCAATCGCGGCCGTTTTGATAGCTTCACATATACCGAATTTGGTATTACATGATATGAATACATGACGAAGGTATGTGACTGGTGCAAATATAACAATCATGCGATGCGTGTCATGTAACGACATGACTACATGCCACGCCCATGATGCGCTGGTGGTCATTTCGCTAGCTTCACATGTACCAAACTTGGTATTACGTGGCGCGACCGGATGGCATTATAAGTGACACATCCAAACATGATAATCACGACAGGAGTGTCATGTAACAACATGACTACAAGCCTCACTGACGATGCGCTCTCGGCCGTTTCACTAGCTTCATATATGCCAAACTCGGTATTACGTGACGCCAATAAATGAGGAAGGTATGTGACTGGGACTAACATGCTAATCATGATACGCCTGTCATTTAAGAACATGACTATATGCCACAGTCAAGGCGCCAGTGCATTTCGACATGACGCGGTGCGCGTGCTCGCCGGCGTTCATTTCTTTGCGTCACGCCGGTGTTGCCACACCAGGCGCCGTTCCTGCCATGTCAAACAACGCAGGCGCGCGCCGCGCTGCTTTGACGCATGTGCGTTTCAGCACGTCCGGCGTCCCTCCGTAACGAAAACAGGGAGACGCAGTGTTGTCTTGATAATGCATCGGTGCGAAATGCAGCATATTGCATTTCGCGCCAATTGCCGTCGAGCCGCGCCGAAGGACGCTGGTCGCTCCATGCGTGAAACTACACAGTGCTTGCGTTTTTCTAACGTGGCGTCACTGTGCCCAGTGTTCGCGCGCGTCAGCGCTATATTGGAGTATATTGGGCCCTTCATGATGCGCTCGTGGCCATTTAGCTAGCTCCACATATACCAAACTTGGTCTTACGCGAAGTCAAAGGATGAAAAAAAATATATGACTGGTGCAAACATGACAACCCTGACACGCGTTTCTTGTAAGAGCATAACAACATACCATGCTCATAGAGTGCTCGTGGCTGTATCGCTAGCTACGCATGTACTAAATTTGGTATCTCATGATGTGAATAGATGACGATGGTAATCTACACATCCAAGCATGATAATGATGATACGGAAGTTATATAAGGCATAATTTGCCTCAATCTCGCAGCGTTGTGCTGATTTTGAAGTGACATATCAACAATTCTCATTCATGCTTCGCATATCATCGACTCCCACTGTACGCGGAATCTGCCATTTTTTTGGATTTAGGAAGTACGAGATTAACAATTCGTGAAGCTGGTACAGCCATGGGTGAGGCATGCTCGGCTGGCTTGAGCACGTACGCCGAGAAATCGGACGCCGATGCTGAACAGAAAGTGGCTCTCTGCATTGTGCATTGACCCACTCATTCTGACGAAGGTCGCATTTGACACCAGACTTGTTTTCAAAGTGGAACACAGGGACATAAAAGACTGCTTGGTGCATATACAAGTTTTTTGACGCACGAACGACTCAAAGCCAAGAAATCGTACAATGCTTCACTAGTGGGTTTGTCTACGAACCTTTGCTGAAAAGTCACGGTGGCCGTAAATGTAAGGTAATCTGCAGTTATATTCTATCTGTAAGCGATAAATTCGTGTTTGCTCTTGAATTTGAGGCTAGTGCGATGTTTTACGAGTCTAGTTGAAGCTTAACAGCGCTTACGAACTTGCACGTTAAAAGTCCATTGTATGGACCAAACCAGATTGTGGTAAAGTGCACATAATACTGAAGATTCGAAGTGGTTGGCTCAACCACAGCTTTGATCAATCGAATGAAAAATATCAGGAGCATCATATTATTTACAAGACAAAGGTTACAAGCCAACTGTGCTTTGACGCAAATGTACTGAGCCAGGTCGCTTTCGCGAGAAAAACAAAAGCGTGCGCCTCTCATTTAAGCTCGCAGTGTACTGCGCATGTAATAATATGAATAGTCGAACGTTGAATACTCCGTTTCGTTTTTCTTTTCGCAGACGTCTATGCCAGAGCATTGAAACTTTCTGCGTTTACTGTGTTATTGTGATTTCTTCAATTTTGTGTTTCGTTCGTGGCTGAATATCTGAAAGCTATCAAAATCTGCACTCAACGAAGTTGCCGTTCAGAGGTGAGCCAACCTCAGACAGTCACCCAACAAATTTGTTAAAATCAGCTTGTTAAAACGCCCCGCCACGGTGGTCTAGTGGTTAAGGTACTTGGCTGCTGACCCGCAGGTCGCGGGATCAAATCCCGGCTGTGGCGGCTGCATTTCCGATGGAGGCGGAAGTGTTGTAGGCCCGTGTACTCAGATTTGGATGCACGTTAAAGAACCCCAGGTGGTCACAATTTCCGGAGCCCTCCACTACGGCGTCTCTCATAATCATATGGTGGTTTTGGGACGTCAAACCCCACAAATCAATCATCATCGATCAGCCTGGCGAAGACGGCTGAAGCACTCTCCACGACGCTTCGCCGCAAGCCTCAGTGTATGGCTACGTGACCGCGAATAGTGTTCGAGAAGGAATAAAATTTAACCGTGTTTGTGTTTTCAGGCTCAACACCCTTTCATTTTGTGCGATGGCTGCACATAAATACGGCAAACTCAAACGTTATAACAGATAGTGGCCACAAAAAACGGCTCAACTTTAGTATCACGCAGAGGCGCACACATGTGTACATGGCTCTAGCCATGGTGGCTGGAAGTAGTGCCTTCTCAGCATCGCTCGCTTAATTAGCAGATAGCCGAAGCATTGATTGATATGTGGGGTTTAACGTCCTAAAACCACCTATGATTAAGAGAGACGCCGTAGCGGAAGGCTCCGGAAATTCAGACCACCTAGGGTTCTTTAACCTGCAATCTGATCTGAGCACACGGGCCTACAACATTTATGCTTCCATCGGAAATGCAGCCACCGCAGCCGGGATTCAATACCGCGATCTGCGGGTCAGCAGCCGAGTACCTTAGCCACTAGACCACTGCGGCGCGGCAGCAGATAGCCGAAGCATAGGCAGCAGGAGCACATGGTTGCTCACAGGTAGATGCCACCTATAAATAAAAAAAGGCGCAATGTTGGTTTGTCAGCTCGCATTGCCACCAACTGTACGGCTTACGTCCCTTTAAGACAGCCAATGAAGTTTTTCTGTCGTCGACCCAACATGGCGACGCAGCGATGGTTTTTTAGCTTTAGGTGACCGTGATTCGTAGCACTATAGTGTTTGGCGCCGTCACCACAATCCGACTTTTCCGAACTACAGTGTTGTCTGCTTGATCACAGTCGGCTCAAGAGCAAGGCATCAGCGGCGGTGACGGCGCCGAAGAACCCTGCGCCCTTGAAGCACTCGTATCGAGACCGCGTGGCAGAACCTCCACTTGCGGAAGCCCCGACCATGAGTTTCCACTCTGTATGTCCATACTATCAGAGGACATCGTGGTTGATAGCCCGAAGCAATGTTGTCTACTGTGGCTCGCTGGACAGCTTGTGAGAGCGAAGGTTGTTTGCACTTTGATAAGTTGTGCGTGCGGCACTTTCTGACGACGCACACCGTTGAGGTAGCAAGGACTAACCGTTGGACACATGATGCGATTCAGCGTCCGATCCGGCATGCGGCGCCGCACGCGGTGTACGACGATTCACGATACATGGGATGAACAAGCTGTCAGCGCTCAGGCCCACGTACGGAATCTCAGCTTGCACACTCCAAAGGCATCGTATCCTTGCACAAAATAAACAACCTCACACAGTCATGGTTCGTTGTTTATTAACATTGCTAGCAAAGCTATGTCTTTTGGAGCAAAAAACGTCGCCGCAGCCCACATTCTTTCTCGACACCGAGCATAGGCCTAGCAAGACCAATGTTCTCGGTAGCGCCGCTCGCTTTCCCACGTAAGCTCATTGTCGAGCGCTTAGTTTTGCCAACACAATAAAAACTTGTACACTTATACGTGATCCTTTACCCGTGTCGTTCTAAAGAGCAAAGGCGTGAACGAAGCCAGCCGCTTCGCCTATACGGTGGGTGCCACTGTTCGTTCACCTGCGAAATGGTCTTCCAACACGGCTCGATATTCGTTAGTGGTTCGAAAACGAACGTTGCCTTGCAGAAAAAGCACATTTTGAGCATCACTTTATTCAATCATAAATCATTTCCAATCAGAAACAGTTTATCCAACGTTTTCCATGCCACAGGCAACGACAACATGCACGAATAGCACGCCGATCAGGACTATCAGAGCAGCAAGAAAAAAAGCTTGCTACTCACGCTTCCGCGCTGCCATTGGCCGTGGCCGCCAGACCAGTGTGGTTGCCGCGCGGCTGCATTCAGCAAGTTGAATTCTTGTTCGGCAGATCAGTTGCACAGCATACAGCGCAATGCGCGAAAATTGTTCTATTATATTTTTCTTTTCTGGATTTTTATAAATAATTGCTTTGGAGCTAGCGCTGTGTTTTTAACTTCTCCTAGTGTGATGTATCACTGGCGTCTTATATTGGTGCCTATAGTGGCCGATGGTCGTGCATGGTCGCTAGTGTTCCCCAAAAAAGTGTGCCTTCTAAGGGCCTCACAGATAAAAAAATTTTTATCTAGACTAATCTCAAGTTTTGTTAAAAATGTAGTGACAACACATGCTATCAGCTCTTGTATAATTTCCTACCTAATGTTTGTTGCAAGCTTTCCGAGGTGATTCCAAGGAGGAAGGGGACAGGGACACACCTCTCCTGCCATGCCATACGCTTAATCACTAGCAAAAACGAATTCCTTCAAGCTGTGATGCTGTCAAATATTTTTGCGACCCCCTTCGAACTTGTCGAGCTTCTAAACATTTTGCCAGCACACCTGCAGTTCAGGACTCCATACCGAGACAACATAGCAGTGCCATTTTTTTTCGTATTCCCTTTTTTTCTTACTCAAACTCCTTTCCATTTGTAGTCTGGTTTGACACGCGGAAGCACTTTCGGTGGACCTGTCATTGTCTTCACCATTCAGCAAAAGACTGGATGACGCAGGCTCAAGTTACTCATACCTCAGCTTTGTACGCCCCAAGAACTGCAGGCCGGCTACGAAACGCAGCAATAGGCTCTACGCTCAAGATCTTGGCCGCGCAGCATAGATATGTCAGTTATTTCAAAGGTGAACATTGAGCAGAAGTTTGCTTCGTTGGGAAAACAGAAAACTAGGAAAAAATCACAGCATATTTACAGAGTGAATGATAATGAGTGAGCCGAAGCGTTTATCAGCCCGTCCGTGATTCCGTCCGTCCGTTCGTTCTTGCTTTCATGGGTCCGTGCGACCGTCCATGCGTCCGTTCGTCTCTCCATCTATGTAGTGAACACTCCAAATACCGCCATCTCGCATCTCCTGTAGCACATACCCACTCCGATCGTCCGTCCATCCGTCCGTCCGTATGCTAGTTTGTCTGTCCTTCTGTCCATGCGACAGTCCGTGCGTCTTTCTAGTTAACACTCCAAGTATAGCTATCTCGCATCTCACTGTGGCTACCTACGACAACAACGAAGGATGGACTTAACCACGCCTTAAGGAGCTTCGCCCCTAAAACAGAAAGCTCTAGCTAATATTCACTTCAGAAACTTGATGTTTTGAAGCCTGATTGGCTTCTTTTCATCAGGGGTGAGAAGGCCCAAAAGGTTTGCCGCGACTCATTGAAAGCCCTTGAAGTAGAGTGGGGGCAATGGCCCCGTGGTTCGCATGTTGTCAAACACCAGTGGCGTAACCACTCTTTAGCGAGTGGGGGGGCATCTATCTATCAATCTATCTATCTATCTATCTATCTATCTATTTATCTATCTATCTCGTTATATATATATATATATATATATATATATATATATATATATATATATATACGTCAAATCTCATTTTTTCTATATATATTTATATATATATATACTTATATATATATATATATATGAACCTACATGAAAAATTACTAAAGCAGCAATGTTGGCGAAATTTCACTATGTTGTAACTTATATACCCTCGTAACAATTTCGTTCACCCGTAGGAACATAATTCAATGATAACTATTTTGATGGAAAAATACGCCTTACTTGTTCCTTGCCCCAGCGTGCAGCCAAGAGTGACCACTGTCGAAAGTAGGAGGGGCTCAGCCCCCCAACTTTTCTCAGAGGGGGAGCTACGCCCCCCTTGGCCCCCACGGCTACTACGCCTATGTCTCCCACTGTCTGCTTACTGCGCAGGCTTCAAAGGGCAGCCGCCAGCGAAAGTTTTTTTCTGTTCAGAAGATCGCCGCGCCGTCGGGACTAGTATGATAGCCAACGCGCTTGCACTGTTCTGCCTCTGCGCTCCGTTCACTGTTCATTTGACATAAGTCATCTCTGTGCTGCCACGATTTTTCATGAAAGTTCTTGGTTTAGCCGGCGCACTTGATTTTGCGCATGACGCCCTGCGCTCTTCTTGCCAGTACACGGTCTTTCGATCAACGAAGGAAACTGCCGATTGTGGTTTAAGACTTCTGGCAATGCCGACTCTTGCCTGTTTATCTTCGTGGGCGCCCACGATGTAAGGAAGAGATCGACACGTGGCGTTGTTGCGGCGTGGTTGGTGTCACATTTTTACCTTCTTTTCTCTTGCAAATGGAGTTAATTTCCCCATCATCGATTAGGTGCTACACTGGCTATGGAAGGAAGCTGTTAAAGAAGCCAGGAATTTTTCACATTCTAGCTTCTTTTTTTTAGCAATCTAATGATAGTGGTAGTGCGCCAGAAGCCTGTAAAATACCCACATCACTGCTATCTTTAAGTCAGGTGACCCCTCTGTGCTTCGTAGCTATTATACTAATGGCGTAATCTATTCACGGATTCAGAGGGACCCAGGAACTTCGCGCCGGAGCACTCCACTCTGGTGGAGGGCAACAAAAGGGAATCTAACAATGTAACACACGTGCTCCGGCTGTAGCAAATAGCAGGGTCGGAATGGAACGCGATGCGCGTGCGTATCTTCTTGTTTGAGTTGGCACGCTGAACACAGCGGTGCTACGTTAGCAACATGTTAGCGCCGACGCGAGGCGCCACTGACGCGACCGACGTCCGTTCGAGCGCCCAATATTGGCACCGTTTCATTGCACGGGTTGCTTGTGACTTCCGGCCGAATCCACCGATTTTCGCAGAGTAGAAAAAGTTGCTCCGTGTAGTGGATCTCGCGACGGAGCGTCTCCAGATCTGCCAATAGAACATGCAGAGAGTACTCTCAATCCGCCAATGCTAGAGACCTGCTCCGCATGCATGGAGCCGAAGAAAGTATTACCGAAAGTGCTCCAAATGTGCCAGTGGATGACAGCATAACAAGCATACCGTGGTACCTTCAAGAGCACATTATATCATCTGCAAATATGACATACCTAACCACGAACAAGTTCTTCTTACTAATGCCCCGCCGCGGCAGTCTAGTGGCTAAGGTACTCTGCTGCTGACCCGCAGGTGGCGGGATTGAATCCCGGCTGCGGTAGCTGCATTTTCGATGGAGATGGAAATGTTGTAGGCCCGTGTGCTCAGATCTGGGTGCACGTTAAAGAACCCCAGGTGGTCGAAATTTCTTAAGGCCTCCACTGCGGCGTCTCTGATAATCAAAGGGTGGTCTTGGGGCTTTAAACCCCATATATCAATCAATCAATCAATCAAATAATCAATCAATAAATCAATCGATCGATCAATCAAATTCTTCTTACCAAAACAGTATGGTTTCCAGTGCGGCATTTCATGCGAAACACAATTATTCGACCTAATTACCGATATTCACAAATATATACTTAATAAAAGTAACATTGACACGCTAATATTAGCATTTGCCAAAGCCTTCATTAAGGTACTCTATAACCACCTAAATATGAAGCTGAGCACCCTGTACATCAACCCTAATATCTTTAAATCAATTGTTGATGTGTGGTCCGATCGCTATGAGTATCATTTTGTTAATAATACCTTCTCTTCATTATTAAAGGTAAAATAAGGTGTTTTGCAGGGTACCGTGTAATGACCCATTCTGCCCTTCATTGGCGTCAATGATATAAGTAACCATTTTTCATCCCCAGTCAGGCTTTTTGAAGACGATTGTGTTGCTTAGAGGAAAAATACTAACCATATATATTTGAGTGCACTGCAGTCGGGCATAAACCAAATCACGCTCTAGTGCTATCAAAGGAAAATGGAAACGGAAAATTATTGTCTTCAATACGAAATACATTCCATTTACAAGAACCAAGAAACTAGAATGGCATTCTCACATGGCTCACGATAGGCTAGTCGAAAATCTGTCCACAATAAAATACTATGCGTTCATCTCGCTCGCAACCTTTCATGGAGTGCTTATGATGAGGCAACAACCAGTGAGTTTTCAAAAGCTCTAGAATTCATTAAAGGTAATTTGCACTCTCCTATCTAGTCCACCAAGCTTCTCAAATACATAACATTAGTTGGCTTAAAAATGGAATACGCCGCCCTTACCTAAAATCCTAACCAGCAATACCTTATCTATAAACTTGAGGCCATTCAAAACAAAGCAGTCTGCTTTATCACAGAAAAATATTCCCGGATATACAGCGTAACAACTACAAAAACGTCGTTGAAATAACCTACTAAAAAAAGCAGAGGCTTATCGCACTGTTGTCTCTTTCAATTGGCTCGATTTCATTGATTCTTCTTTGTTGCATTCACATAATAAACCAGCTCACCACAATGTTTCACGCCTGTATCAAGCTTAGAAAATCCAAACCCATGTTTTCCCGTACTAACTTCCTTTATGACTCACCATTGTTTCTTGAAATTGATCATTAGAATAAAGTGTCAATCGATGTTGCAACTGTGAGCGATTACGACAAATTTGTTAGCAAATGAAGAAGATCTCGCCTGGAGAACTGTAACATTTTACTCAAGTGCCGATATTAACTTTGTTATTGCATACACTTTTACGCCTTACCGACTACTGCATTGCATTACCATGTCGTCTTTGAGGCAAGCTTCCTGTGCTCTATGGATTTACTTTTTAATTTCTATGTTCCGTAACTATTACTTAATTACTATAGTAACTAACCCCCCCCCCGCCCTATGTAATGACATGGTCCCTTAGAGTATATGAGTAAATAAATAAATGAATAAATAATTACATAAATAAATGAATAAATAAATAAATAAATAAATTGTGAAATACGAGTCTCAGCTATTTCAGCCTTCTTCGGGTTGAGAGTCAACCCAATGACACGCAACTTTCCAAGGAGAGCCCCCAAGTGGTGGAGGTGCTCTTCCGACATTCGAGAGAATATGACGACGTCATCGAGCTACGTCATGACGACTTGCCATTTAGTATGCCCGAGGAAGCCGTCAATCAATCTATGGAACGTAGCTGCAGCTCTTCCACAGCCAAAGGGATTGCGGGTAAACTCGTGCGCACTCTTTTGAAAGGTGCACGCAGTTACCTCCATGTCAGCCGGCTCCATATGAACCTGCAGATAACCGTGGCCAGCATCCAAGGTGGTGAAGTAGCGGATACCACCTATAGCGACTACGATTGAGTCAACTTCAGGATAAAATAGGCGTTCTTCCTTGTGACCTCGTTCAGCCGGCGGTATTTCAGAGAGAGTCTATAGAAGCCGAGCCTTTGGGGGCCATTACCAGCGCTGAACACCACTGACTGCTTGAGCGTTGAATGATTGCCGTCTGAATCAACTCATCCAATGCATGGTTAATTGCTTTCCACTTGGGCACACTGATGGCGCAAGGGTTGCATTTCCATGGTTGTGTGACGACAGGAGTGCTTTCCCACGATCGGACAAGCTGTCATGCAGAGGCAGTAGCGAGTTATGAGAGCTGCTGCTTATCGAGGTGATAAGAGGCAATGTTACTAAAATAAACTGTTGAAAAGCTCTCCCGAATAGGCGGGTCGCGGGACGGTCGCGAGAACTAGTAACCCTGCAGTCTGGTTTCTCTCCTGCGGCCCGGCGTGCGCGTGTTTTGACTGGGCACTGCGTTGTTTCTTGTACGAAACCACATTTGTCATGTACGAGGCATAGTGAGGAAGAGCAGATTTATCTACAGTGAGGTATGCCGACTAGACACGCCGATTGCGCCAGGCTCTAACAGCGGCGACCGCAATGATAACTCTAGTTGACGCAACTTGTTCGTTTGTTTGCTTATTCCTTAGTTTATTTTTTTTATAAACATGCGGACACAGTGAGGTGGGCCAACACAAAAGCTGGTATAAGCTGCTTGGGAGCCTGATATATGTAGCCCCCGATCTCTTTTGCCCGACGGTAAAGGACGAGCAGACAAATGATTATAAGTAAATTTCTTGTCTAGCCTTGCACGTTACGCAAGGGTTCATAATGCAGTGTAAATACAAAATATGAGTGATTGTCATTACTACGAATAATATTATTCTAATTAATATTTTTACACGCCATACCAATTGGAGAATATGGCAGAGGTGACGCCTTTCAGTATTATATATACTGTGTGGCAACAATTACACTACGGTAACAAACACAAAAAAAAAAACAAAACTTGGAGGGCGCTCTAGTTTGGCGTACAAGAGAAGACTGCAACAGCGTAACCGCAACCCGTGCGACTCACTTTCCCAATTACTAGACTAGCTTTGGTCGTGCTGTGTGTGCCAACAACCGTGCCATGAGTGAACAAACGACTGTGCGTGCAACACTGGCCGCTTCAAACTATCGTAGAATATCTACACTTCATATCTACACTATCGTAGAATATCTATCACGTCAGCGTAAAGCAACATGTTTGAGCGCCCTAAAATGGAGGGCCCTTTCAAACACTTACTCGATGCGCATTGCACGGAAGCCTGGCGTCATTCTACGCTTCTACCAATCAATATTGCGTGCAATACTGTTACTACATGAACAAAACAAGTGTAAACCTAAGGCCTCGTTTTTTTTGGCTGGACACAATAATAACGCTTCTACTGCATGAAATGCCTAATGTTTTTCTGAATCAGCTTCGATCATTGGCGCGCCTCGGTAGAATAACACGTCATTTCTACGTAGAGAGCATGGGTTCAATTTTCATTCGTACTGAATTTTTTGTTATTTATTTTATTACCAGGATTGTTGATTTTTGTCACGGACAAGATGATGCTTTCTTGCTCACAACCGGAGACGCTGACAGTGAAACCAACACCAAATCGTCTTCAAATCAAGCTCGTTAAGACTATCTCGTTCAAATAATCTACAGCACATAAACATTACAGATACAAGTATAGTGAAAAGACAGTAGTTTACTCAATAAACAATTGTATCGGGCCAGTTGGTAAAAATCCATCTTGCTAGGAAGCGCAGCCATTATCACACAGAACACACAACACAAGTGCTTAACTTCAACTAAACGTTTATTACAAACGTCAGAGTTTATAAAGGGGGTGAAAAGAGAAAAAAGAATAATCAAAGGTAGACAACAAAAAGCACACGTGCCAGACCCGTACATTAATATCCGTTATTGTCTATCACCCCAATCCAAAAAACACAGTTCTTTGCACGTGAGCCAGATAGATTATTACCAATCTTAAAAAGATTGGTAATAAGGTGGGCGTCCAAGTGGTCTTGTCTGCTCCTGAGCAAACATCCCAGAATATGCCACAAAACTTGTCCTGTTTCAAAAGAAAAGAAAGAATGCCAAATTAAGCATCGCAATAAATATGTTGAGTGTGTACAGGCGGTTGTTTACAGAGTGCCCTTGTACGTGTGCTCAGATTTGGGTGCACGTTAAAGAACCCCAGGTGGTCAAAATTTCCGGAGCCTTCCACTGCGGCGTCTCTCATAATCATATGGTGGTTTTGGGACGTTAAACCCCACATATCAATCAGAGTGCCCTTGTCGTGTGGTCTTGTTAATGTGGGAACAACTGAAAGATGCATTAATGAGAGGCTAAAAGAGCACCACAATAAAGTGCAGAAGGGTTCTGATGGTAACTTGGCGATCCACTGTAAAGAGTGAGGTCGTGTGCCTTATTTTGATAACACGTGCGTGTTGTATCGGGACAGAGATTTATTAATCCGTTTGATAGTAGAAGCGGCGAAAATGACACGCGATGATTTTGAGAGTGTTAGTACACCCTCTATCTCGCTCACGCGTAAAGAAATATAAGTTTAGGAGAAGGTGATACACCATAATGGATACTAATGTAGGGGACTGGCATGTGTGCTCTTTGTTGTCTACCTTTTATTATTAATTTTCTCTTTTCACCAGATTTATAAACTATGACGTTTGCAATAAACGTTTAGTTGAAGTTAAGCGCTTGTGTTGTGTGTTCTGTGTAATAGTGGCTGCGCTTCCTAGCAAGACAGTAATTTACAATACAACCAAATTTGAGAGGCTTATCATAGCACATATTGAAAGGTAGGTCTCACTTCCAAATAAAATCACCCGGGAAAGTGAAGAAGCGATAGAAACAATTTCAGACCAAAGTATTATTGCAAAACTTTTAAATCAGGCATAGTAGGTTCAATCTTTTGCATGTCACTATCAAGTCTTGAATGGGGTATAAACCAATTAATGTTGATTATCACAGACATCCAAAGAAATACGGCGCAGTTCAAAAAGTGCTACCAAGCTTTGCGTCGCACAAATAGAAAGCTCACTGCCAAACGCAGTCTATGACATTTATTGGGAGAATGATGACATCGTAATGCACTACCATCATGCTTTCCTTGACAAGAAGTTTTGATCTCAAGCAGAAAGTAGGATCTCGCACCCGGTACCATTCGTGCCAGCAATTCCACCCCATATATTGAAGCCAAAATGTTCATATCCAAAGCGCCTATCTCCCTACTCCCCTAAATAATGACGCCCCTCGAGTACTCAGTGCCAAGTTTGGAGAAGCTGCCAGAAGTAAACGACCAACGCTGTCGATACTTAGAGTTGCATTAGAGAGACATCCGATCAAATGTCAACTGTCTCGCCACCTTAAAAGCTGCGGATCTTTTTGCCTTATAATATATTTCTCTTCTTAACCAACAGAATTGTGTGTAAGTGGTGGTGTTTGCTCGTGAGCAGGTTATCTTACATCTTCTTTATATTACAGATATCGATATTTTTCTCAATCATGGAGTTCTCCATTCCGAACTTATAAGATTAAGTAACGGGATGTGGTACACGTAGGTGTTATTTCTTCTTGGAGCAGCGAAGCGAACCAAGAAGTAGCACACTGTGAGTGTACTGCATTTGTGGGTGTTTTCGTAAAAATATTGAATGAGTGACAACGCGCAAAGAGGGTCTCTCGCATCTATCACAAATACTCCTGGAGCTGGTGCGCCCAAACCACACGAAAGTGCACTCTTTCAGATTAGGTGTTCTTAAGAAGGCTGCTTAGATCATCACTTATCTGGCCTTCTTTCTACATTAAAGCAATTGAAAAAACTGCCGAGAGGCTTTTCGCGAATACCCCCTGGTTGATGATCTCTTTTGAATGTGCTTGGAAAGTTGAAATGGTTGCCACTGCATCTTTTGAGTTGTACCGCTCATCATGAGAACGTCATGTTGATGTGTTAAAATGTGTTGAGAATGTCTGTTTTTTCTGTTTTGCAAAACACCTAATGTGGAGCGTTCGAAAAAGTTAGAAAATGCGAGAAAAAAGAAGACGTAACATTTTGCACTTAAGTCTAAATTGGTAGCCATCTTGAAGACTTGTCTGATGAATAGTGTGAAGCATGGGTACTATTTCTCCAAGAAATTTTTTTTTAACTAGTAGAGAACATGAATACTGTTTTTCTAGAGAATTTTTGTGTTCCAACAATTCAACTTGTTTGTGACTTTCCCAAACGCTATTGGCCATTTTTGTCCAGGCAAGATGGCAGTGGTTATTATTGTAGGGGTCGTCATAAAATTTTTGTGGTGCAAATGCTCATTCACGTAAAATTTCCGGTATTTGGAGGTCGAACGAAATGCATACAGTGCAAATATAGGCAGGACGTCGGTGCTTAGCCAACTTGCCATAAGCAACGCATCCGGGACAATCTATACAGGAGACCTTGTGTGTATCTACATAAGTATTCCACAAATGTGATGAGACAATGTCGAATAAAAGCATCATTAGTGGTTTGGTTCAATAACAGTACGACAGGGAAGCCGGCAAGAAGAAAAGTGGGGCGAACTCCCACAGCACACCGCCTTAGCAGACGATGCGCCGAGAGTTGCGCAAAAGTAGAGATACTGTACATGCTAGCTTTAGCATATAAAGAATCTCAGAATGCAGCTAAATCAGACTGCAGCACTCCTAGTTCTAGCGACCACCATTCGGCCCACACTCCTCCGCTGGCGTAGATACGGAGCTTTGAAACCTATTTTCTAATAATATCGTCGATCACAAGCGTAGCCGGGACCTCGTTCACCGTGGTAGTGCTGTGCTCGACAGAAATAGGTATGCACAGACCGCTTTTCACCACGCTGACCGAAGGACCAGTCTTGGCGTCGGAATGAGAAACCCGGGCCGATCGGGCTCCACTTTGCTGTCTCTCCTCCTGCTCTCTCAACACGTCCGGCGACCTACAGGCAGCCGTGACCACAGGAGGAGTAGCGATATTGCGTAGGGCGCTGGTAGGGCCATCCCTGTAGCCTCCGCTTGCGACTTTCATCAGCATACCAGTGCGTGCGAGAAAGTCATGACATGGGCACGGAAAGACGCGGGAGTCGCACAAAGCGCTGTCGGGGCGCGCCATTCTCCCAGCGCACGACCAACCACGCAGTGCCACACGAAGGGGTGGTACCGCTGGTGAGATGGAAGGCAACGTCGCAAGCTCGAATGTGGGCAGAACGGTCACGCATATGGTCACCACTTTGCCTAAGAGCGAGATCAAATCCTTGCTATCCATCAACGCCACTAACTTTCGACTACCGATCGTAAAAACGATAAATTGCCCCACCGTGGCTGCAAAGTCATGTCCAGCTTGACACGTCACCGGTGTCAGATGTTTGGTTACACCCCATGCTTTCCCACTGCTGCAGCCACTGGGAGCTCACCGGCGGCTCACCCCGCTTCCCGACGAGCAAGCAGGCGTTATCGGCGGCTGTTTTCTTGCGGTTGTTCGCTCTCGTTGTTCTGTTGAAGGCCGAGGCCACCTCATGATTAGGCAGAACACGGGTGACAAGTCACCACCAGCCCACGCACACAGAGGCTCGAAAGAAGTGGACGGCAGTTGCGGTGAGTGGTAGACCAGCTCGTTTCAGCCACCATAACGGGCGCTGCAAAGGTGAGTGGTGGAAGTCGGATTAACCTGTGGCAGCGGCACTCGAGTTCGCACAGCTGAATTCTCCTGCAGCGTCTCATTCTCCGGCAGCGCCTCCTTCTCCGGCAGCGTCTCCGTGCTTGCTCGGGAAACGCTGCACTGCGTTAACGTGGACTCTGAGCCCCGAGCGCGTCCACTCGACGCGGTTGCCCATTGGTTCAACGAACATTCAAAAGACAAAAAGTGAGCCTTCGAGCCGGGACCGCATAGCAACGCATCGCCAGAGAGGAGAACGAGCCGAGAGTCGAGCCGGGACCGCAGAGCAACGCATCGCAGAGCGAGCCGAGACGCGAGTGGCGTCAGACGTATCCGATCGAGCTCCTGATCCGAGTCCAGTTTCCTTATACATGCAACCACTGCCGATTCACCTGTAACTTAGCACAGTACAGTTTTTCTTAAAATTTGAACCATGCCTTGACTACATTCATTCGGACATCGCTGACAACCTGTTTATTGGCTCGTTCCACCTTCTCAGCATCTGAGGCCGTAGGGTCGGCAAAGAGGTACAGCTCCTGCAAGGCGCGGACGTTCTCCGGAAGAGATTTGTTGGGATGCTGAGTTCAGAGCTTTAGCTGCCAACACTAGCGGCACTCGAAGACAGCAGAAACTCGCTGCGGAAGAGCATCCTAAATTCCTCCATCGACTTGGATCGGTGGCCGACAAGTCCATACCACCGTGCCGTTTAGGCTGTCAGCGCAACAGGCAACACACTGTCTCGCATTACGGTTTCGTTCAGCCGCATCACCTTCGGATAGCAATGCAGTGCCTCGAGGTACACATGCGCTCGGAATAACCACTGTGATCAAGTCGGCAAAGAGGTACAGCTCCTGCAAGGCACGGACGTTTTCCGGAAGAGATTTCTTCGCGTGCTGAGTTCAGAGCTTTAGCTGCCAACACTAGCGGCACTCGTAGACAGGAGAAACTCACTGCAGAAGAGCATCCTAAATTCCTCCATCGACTAGGATCGGTGGCCGACAAGTCCATGCCGCCGCGCCGTTTAGGCTGTCAGCACAACAGGCAACACACTGTCTCGCATTACGGTTTCGTTCAGCCGCATCACCTTCGGATAGCAATACAGCGCCTCGAGGTACACATGCGTTCGGAATCACCACTGTGATCAAGCAGAATACCCTCAGGCTGCTCGGTGCGCTTGGCTGGGGTGACTCAGAGTCTGCCCGTCAGACCGAGAAGGGCCAGTAAACGGAATGGAGGAGTGTTGGGTTGTTGCCGCTCCGACTTGTGCATGAGAACTATCGCGGTAGGGAAATGAATCTGTAGCGAGAGAGGAAGACGGGACGGCGACCAACGTGGTCGTGTCTTCTCTCGCCACTTTATTCCACGCCTGAAGCGGAGCCGCGGTGGCTGTCAACGTCCGACACACCAAGTGAGCTAGCTTGTTCTAATCCTCGCGCAGCTCGAGCTCGCATCAGCTGCGCGAGAGGCACGGCGCGGTGATCAAGAAATGATGATGGTGATGATGGCACCACAGGGCTCCCTCCCTAGCGCTTTGCGCGATTTGAAGGCATACGAAAAAAAGAAAGATAGTGACAAAAGCTATATACATGAACGACAATCCGCAAGGTGTTCCTTTAGGAAGTCCAGTTTGTCAACGTGTAGTGACCATCGGGAACCAGTGGGTCTCTGGTGGGCGACACTGGGAGTTGCGCAGAGGACGAAGAAGTAAGCGTTCGGAAACTGTGTTTGCACACAAGTGGGTGACAGGATGACCAGCTGGGGCTAGCTGTGAGCGCACAGGGTGTCGCGAGTGAGCATTGCAGGTAGAGAGGCGTTCAGGGTGAGGTGACGACGGGTGCACAAAAGCTGATTGGGCCCCTGCGCGCGAAGCAATTAGAAGTGGCGTAGTGAAGTTTTGCAGACCACCCATCGACAAGCAATAGCTTTGACGGTGCTTTCGCGGGCGTGCACAGCACTGGTGGCGATGTCGGTACGCAGGTGTCGTGACGTGAGTGGTATTTTAATATGAGTGGACTTGACCACTTATGTTGGCATTGAGTAAGTAGGATTGTACACGTTGAGTAGAGGTGAATGACGTATGCGGCTTGTAAAAGGGTGTGCCTACAGTCCAGTTACACGCCAGCTCGCCTACGGTTTCCGTCAAGAACTCAGTAGGAGGCGTGTCATGGGATCCAGCAGATATGGACTCTGGAGGAGGCTCAGTGGGCGTACCTTGACTTGGGGAAACACCTTCAGTAGTCGGCGTACGTCGGTTCGTGCGCAGGTCGGTATGGAAGATGGGTGCTTGTATGCCAGGCGTGAAATGTGCGGTTTGCTGTGACATAGGCAGACCAGGCACGTCGTCCTCAGGAGCGTCGGTCATAGTCGCAACATCTCAGAAGTTTGGTCGTGGTTGACAGCTTGTGGCTTCAACTTCGCCTGCGAGAGACTGCGAGGGCGAGGATGGTTGCTGCTGGCAGGACAGGCAGATCATTGAGGTGAGTGAAAAGGCACCTTCGGGCATTGTCGACACTGAAGCCTTCGCGACCGGGGGCTGAATAGCAGGCGTGACGATGTCCGTATTCGTTGTAGACACCAGGGCGTTCGATGATGTTGCCGGGGAAGTTAGGTTGCGGTCAGATGAGAGCTTCGGGCCGGAGGGTTTAGCACGCTGCGACGCAGGGAAAACCTGAAAGTCGCGGGTAAACGGCAGCGGGTGGTAGGTGAGGCCATAGCTGGCAAGCAGCGCAGAGCAGAGGTCATCGTAAGGCTGCTGGCTGGAGGTTGAAGTGGCAGAGTTATGACGCAACTCTACCGGAAGGGCGTCATGAAGAATGGCGTGCATCAGCGGCTGGTCCGTGACGCCATTCAGCGCAAGAACGGCATCGAGCTCCATGAACCATACCTTGGGGTAGGTCGATTGGAACGGCGGCACTGGCGGGCGGAGTTGCGGGAACATGGCCGCGGGCTGCTCGGCGAAGGGCGTGTTCTCCGGGTCACCAATGTAGCGAGAGAGGAAGACGGGACGGCGACCAACGTGGTCGTGTCTTCTCTCGCCACTTTATTCCACGCCTGAAGCGGAGCCGCGGTGGCTGTCCACGTCCACCCGCAGGTCGCGGGGTCAAATCCCGGCTGCGGCGGCTGCATTTCCGATGGAGGCGGAAATGTCGAGGCCCGTGTGCTCAGATTTGGGTGCACGTTAAAGAACCCCAGGTGGTCAAAATTTCCGGAGCCCTCCACTACGGCGTCTCTCATAATCATATGGTGGTTTTTGGACGTTAAACCCCATAAATCAATCAGCTGTCCACGTCCGACACACCAAGTGAGCTAGCTTGTTCTAATCCTCGCGCAGCTCGAGCTCGCATCAGCTGCGTGAGAGGCGCGGCGCGGTGATCAAGAAATGATGATGGTGATGATGGCACCACAAATCGACCGTGGAGCACGCCCCGCCGCGGTGGTCTAGTGGTTAAGGTACTCGGCTGCTGACCCGCAGGTCGCGGGCTCGAATCCCGGCTGCGGCTGCTGCACTTGCGATGGAGGTGGAAGTGTAGTAGGTCCGTGTGCTCAGATTTGGGTGCACGTTAAAGAACCCCAGGTGCTCCAAACTTCCAGAGCCCTCCACTACGCTTCTCTCTTAATCATATGGTGGTTTTGGGACGTTAAACCCCACATATCAATCGACCACGGAGCACGGAAGCTCAGAACCGTCGAAAGTGCCGCATACGCACATCAGAGGCATGCGAGCGTCGGGAGATGTGGTGACTTTGTCGGCTAGTTGAGCTGGATCGTGGACGACATTGTCAACCCTTTGCACCCATGCAGAAGGTGGGTCAGTGAGCGCGTGCAAGCCGAGACCTAATCGTCGGTCCCTGTTGGAACGTTGGGATGCTATCGGATTCATCCGGATATCACGAGCTCAAGTCCGTTGCCACAGTATCGAGCCAAGAAGACGAGGTAGAAGGTGCCCATACTTCAACCGGCATACTCATCGAGAAAAGCGTTTACTCGGAGCCCTGTTACGACGGCCCGGTCGGGCACAGGATTCACTGCGTTAGTAACAGGACGAGCGGTGAAAAGAGATGTAGCCGGGCAGGTAAGCGCAGTCTTAGTAAAGGTAGGTCAGTAGGCCAAGCGGTACTGCTCGCTGTGACGCAAGGGAAACTTTAGTGTCGCATGCCCCGGAAGCAAGCGGTAGGTGTGGCCGTAGCAGGTGAGCGCCGCTGCACAGATAACATCGTATGGCTGCGTACTGTCTGTGCATGTGGCAACAAGTAGCCGTAGCTCTACGGGCAGCGCGTCGAGCAAGATGATGTGCATCAACAGCTGCGCCATGACGCCATTCAGTGCCTGACTGGCGTGGAGCTGTATAAACCATCCTCGCCGGTGGGCTGGATGGAAAGGCTTCAATCGCGGGAAGAGTCGTGGAAGCATGGCAGTGAGTTGCCCGGCGAAGGGCGTCCTCTTCGGGACACCACTTGTAGCACCAAGCAAAGAGAAGACGTGACAGCGGCTGACGTGACCATGCTAAAATCGCCGCTTTTATTGTAGAAGGCCAACTTAGAGCTGTGGAGGCTCTCTGCTTCCGTACGGCCAGGCGCAAGTATTCGTTCTTAACTGAATGTATGAACAGCGCAACCTAGAAGTAGTTTCACGCTTCCTAGTCATTCTTATGAGGCTGATGACCTCAGATGGATGGCGCTCAATCACAGAGGGGGATGGGCCAAGAACCGGGTGGCAGGATACCTAATTGAAACTAAAATAAATTGAAGCCAATCTGAAAAATTAGTTTAGAGATAATACTAACAATAAACAAAAATGTTTGCTGAGCAAGTGGTCAAGACGTCTCTTGTTTTTGACGGACATCACTACGAATTATAAACTAAAGATCTGAAAAGGTTAGGGTTCACTAGCATGGTAATCTTTTAGTTGCATTGATGTAATAAAACACAGTGGGGCATATATGCCTGTGGCAGTAACCAAATGAAATGCCGCCAAGTGATAAAAGTACTGGTAGATTTACTTGTCTAGCTCACGCGTCGAGTTCCGAGCATGAACGACACGAAAAGTGCCATGCTTTACCTTAAAAGTGATATTGATAATAGATTAAAAGGGTGAAGATGCTACAATATCAGTTACCGGGCAATGTCACCGTCATCAATGTGGAAAAGAAAGTGTCTCATTCCACAGGCTCCCTTATTCTATACGCATTCAGTAAACGCCAACAACAACGAATAGGAATAAAGGGACTGTTCCTGCTACCTACGCGCACTCGAGGTGTCATTTACTGGCGTCGTAGTTGACAACGATATTTAGCTGAGTTGATTAAAGAAGAAACCCGTATGTGGTTACAAAAGTTCAGAACAGAGAGCATCATGTGGCTTGGGCAGTGTTCATGTTTCATGTCATCTTTATGACGGTCGTCATAGACACGTCCAAAAGCACCAGCTTGTTACCAACACAGGCGTAGTGGGTGAGTGCCACAAGTGGGAATTGGCTGAGGAAAGCGTCACTCATAGATTGTTATTACTACTAATCAATCATTTACCTTTAGCAGTGTAGTTGTAATAATCTGTGGTACCTAGAAGTTAAATAGCTTCACTACGTGGTAGATACCCTGTACTGGGTACGAGCCTTTAAGCGAGGTTAAGAAGCAGAAGAAGAAGCATCCGGCGCTTGCCACCGCAAAAACGTGAGTCCAAATTTCTGCTTTCTCTCTTATAGCTTCTGTCCACATGCTTTAAAACAAGGGTCACTGACAGCAGCCCTCGTGGCAGTAATAGGCGGCCCCCGGCACCTCGTCAGAAGTGCCTCCTCCCATCGCGCACCCTATCTAAAAGCTGACATTACAATTCTGACCACTAAGAATGGATGGATGAATGCTATGGGCGTCCCCTTTATAACGGGGCGGTGACATGTGTGCCACGAGGCTCGCAAGAAAAAACGAAAAGAAATATTTTTTATGTTGGCCTAATCTACTTCGTGTAAATTATTTGTATTCTACCAAAAAATTACTTATGTTCCATGTGTTCTTCTTCAGACAGAGTGACCTCCCACTATCTCTGTCCTTTATCTCTACTTTTCCGCCACCAATAATCTAACCGTCTCTTACTTGCTTCTATCGTGGACGTGTTCAGAATTCCATGTTTTTCCCTAAAACCCAAAGCTTTCGAACTTATGTCAATTTGCTGACATCTCTTGGTGGTTCGGCGAAGTTAACAATTCGACACGATGTGGGATGATTGTGTCCGAATCACATTCCCATATTTGCAGTAGCTTTTTGCTTGTATCTGCTTGGATAGTGACCAATTGGCGCCTAGAGACGTCATAGAAATGTGTAAGAGTCTGTAGACGTTAGTGGCCTTTCCAAGTTAGTTTGCTTAAAGAACTGCCTCGCAACGAGGAACTAGGAGTTCGTCAACGAGTCTCGTGTCATCTTAGGAATCAACCTTTGCGCGGGCCTATAAATTTTGACGGTTGATCTTCAGCGAATAAAGTGGCGTTGTCTATGTGAACATCGTGCGGGTAATATAGAATGGTTGCCAAGAGGATCCAGTGCAAAATGGCTGGGCCCAATAATAATGGTCAGAAAGTGCTGCTGACCCATTTCAAAGCGCTTGTCGTAATAAACTCGCCTACATCAACCTGATGTACGTTTCGTATAGCATTAACGAATGATTAGACGGTCAAACAAAATTCCGCATTTCTCAAGCATGAAAAATAAGAAGAAAAAATTAGTTGATTCAACAAGTAGGTGCCAATAAACAGGTGTTTTATTGAATTGTTTTCCGGCATGCTCTTGTAAATAGCGTCGTATGTAATTTCCCACCAAAAAAATGAGGTAATACTATTCGTGATGGCTTATTCGTGATACAATGTGCTCTAATATTTTGGTAGAGGTACTCGTACCCAATATAGTTCTTTAATTGCTAGCATGATATGTAAAAGCACGTTCCTGTATGCACATGGTTTTGGTCCTTTTCATGTGCTAGAAAAAAAGCCACTATTTACAGAAGCTATAAGAATTAGAGTAGAAATTTTGATCGTCGTTCGGCATATGTGTAAAAATTCCATTTGGAATGTCAATAGAGCCAGGGCTTTTTTTGTATTTATTTGAACGTAGAAGTTCAGAACATACTTTTCAATGATCCTGATATCACGGAGAGAAATTATATCTAAGAAATCGGTTGTGTTGGATATAACGCCATCATCCATTCTAAAAAGGGACAAAAAATAATCGTTGATTCTCCGTCATAGTAATCAATAAAATATGAAAATAAACGTATCCGTACTTACGGAAATAGCTTAGTGTTTACTGCACCTCGATATAAGAGGGCATGCACAACATATATAGGAGTTTGGCAGCTATAGCACCAATTAACGTGTAGGAATCGAAATTAACGCTCTACCCTCGTAGTTAGTATGAGGCACCCATTAGTGGCGTGTTGTGTGTAGCGCAACTAATGCAGCAGCTGCAGAGCGCGGGGGCGATTTCCCGACCCGCCAAATAACTACGCCGATTGGTTCCGCGAAGGCGAACGCAGAAGACCCGCGCATGGGAATAAAGCACACTCACGAGCAGAGCCGTCAAGGTCACCCTAGTTTGAGACAAAAAGGGGAAAAGCTTATCCGGCAGCGCAAGTGCTTCTAGAAGAGAAAAGTGAGCCCCGTAACTGTCCGCATCAGGGTGGGACACCTCAACAGTAGCTCACAAGAGATGGGGGTGAGGACGGATTAAAAGGATGTTAACAAAGGTGTAGAGAGAAAGACATGCGGTAAGCCAGCGAGCGAGGACATATAGAGGGGACAAAAGAGAAAGGAAAGATGGAAACATGCTCACAGGAGTCCGAGGACGGGGCACCGTTTGTCGGCGTCACAATATGGCGCAGAGCAAGTGCACTAGGTCATAGCTACGCTGTTGTCGGAGATCGGCGTCAGGAGATGACGGAAGTGCGTCTTGCAAGAAGCAGGCCAAGCGCGGTCGTCTGGTTTCAAGTTGTTGGCATGCATGGGTGTCGTTGAGAATGCCGCACGTACGCGACCAATGGGTTCACCGAGACACAGTGCGGCACGCTCACGAACTTGTCCTTCCCCGCTATACGTCATTATCGAGTGTTGTAAGGATGGCGAAGCGCCTCGCTGCGGCATGCACACCTGGTCAGCGGACAGAGCCCGACGGTGTACTCACCACGCTTAAGGAGGCATCTACGAAGTGACTTTTATTGAGAGAGAGCTGACGGAGCCAGAGCGTGAGTGCGACACGTGTTGCGCAGAAAACCTATCTCCTTGCGTGTTGTATTTGTAATGTGGTTTTGACCATTGGAGTGCCTCTAATGAAAGTGTTTCTGGGATTGGTTGTGGCGATGCGAGCCCGCACGTGAGATTGGCTAGTGTAGAGATCCTTTGTTCAAGCGGGGGTTAAAAAGATGGTGTTTTATTGTGAAATAGAGAGTGGAGGATCGTGCCTAGACCCGGGCAGACGCCTGAGTGCTGCATTAAGGCGTCCTCTTCGCAGGACTATGGCTGTTGCTCCGCGCTGCCACCGAGCAATCGAGGGGCAACCATTGCAAAGCTCAACACTTTCGCTTCTTAGCTAGTGTAGAAAGTAGCCGAGGGGGAGGAAATTAACTTCGAATTTAGAAACACTCCTTGTATTGAGCTTTACTCGTCACCGTCTTCAATGTGGCACAAACGCATTTTGAGCACGCTGCTTATAGCTGACACCATGGCAGCATAAACGCGTTTTAAACACGTTGCACTGAAGACAGTTGCAAATCCGGTTCAAGTCAAAGAGCATGTCTGAATACGGAGGATGCTACGCTGGACACCTTGAGGGGGGGTCAGTCATACATCCTGATTCCGACGACTAACGTAAATTCCTAATGAATAAACAAACCGCTGTATATGTGACAGCCATAATAGCGTGACTCAGGAAGTTGAACCCATGGAGTTCCCTAAAATTAACTAGAGGGCACTCTGGCGCTGCGATCGTTCAGTGACCATGAGAATGATGGGTAGTACAAGAATTTGCCTAGTCTTCGTACTGGCAGCGACGAATACCACTGGCGGCTTCGTGTATTGCTGGTTTCGGTTTTCTTCTGAAGAAATGAATGAACCCTTTTGAACTTCATGACCCGATTCGAAATGGTAAGCCGAAAACAATAGAGTGGTGAAGTGCAACCGCTGAATATTTCCTGATTTTTGTTTCGTCAGAAGACATCTACAAGCCACACGAATCCACACGGAGCCAGAAGGTGGCCAGAAGTACGATCATTAAATACGTGTACTACCCATCATACCCATGCTCGCTGAAGCGCCCTGTTTGCAGCTCCCATAGACACTAGCTCCGGAATTTCCTCTAGTGTATATAAGAAAACTCTATGAAGTCACCTACTCGCGGCATGTTGGAGTTGCAGACCAGAGAGAAACGCAACGAGCGTCATGCCGTCCCCGGCTGTGATTATTCGCTGGGTGAGTAGGGAGTTAAACGACAGGCGTCGCGGAGCTATTGCCGATTTTCCGCAGTGGGTATGGAGAATTAGAATCAGTAGTGGGGCACGAAGACTACCATATTTTATCACGTGACCATAAGTAGTACTTTGCCATCCAATATCTTCTCTAGAAATATGCCTGCGACCAGTGGTGTACCAATGCTCTCGCGAGGGGGTGGGCAAGCCTACCTGAATTGTCAACGAGATTATGTTTTGGCGTTGAACACCTACACATACCACAATAGTTTAATAAACTTATTATGGATGCTTGTGGTCGGGATGGAGATGTACAAAACGTCGACGAGAATACGTCCACGTTGAATGGGACTATATCTGTAAACACCAAAAAATGCATTTTGCAAACTCTCCTTTATCAATGTACAGTAAACATTTAATTACCCCTGTAAAAGCGCGTTTCACTCTCGCGCTATATGCAGATTGCTATGCCGTAATGATCAACCATGTTTCTTCAACGAATCATTACTGTTATATATTTCACAATAAGTATCTCACTTTGTTGCATATAATCATGCTTTTGTGTATTATCATTTGCGTTGTTTGCTAAGAGCCTGAACACTGCTTCTGTACCATAAAATTATTAGTAATACTGCTATTTTTATATTACTGTAATAACTTATTATCAACTTCTCAACCCTTCTCTTTAAAAATGTGTAATTTATGGTGTTACGGAGGTAGTACATTGTTTACGCTAATTGTGTTTGTATTAACATTTCTCAAAGGGGCCCCAAGGCACCTGCATAAATACGTCAATACAGATGGTGTAAACAAAACTTTCTTTCTATATCCCTCGTTGCTTTATTGCGCAAGGTATATATGATTGGTGCAAGCAGTCTTTGTCATGCACAAAACATTAGCTCTTCACGCGAGGCAAGAAATGACGCGAAAATGAATGACCTATCGCGTAATGACCATTTATGCACGACCACGTAAAAATTAAGAGAACAAGCTATTTTCGATACGACATATTGTTTGTCATTGGTTCTTCGGCATTTGAAATTCTCTTTGTGCCATGAAATCACCAGCTTGTCACATGATATCACGAATCCGGACAACGTGTCCTTCTAAATCTATTTCAAGTAAGCTAGCTGCCGATCACATAGGCAGCGGCTACATATAGCAGCTGGCGAGATGGATTATGAAAATAATATTATATTTCGACTTGCAGCATAACGATGTTTTGTAGTTTGTGCACGTGCACATCTCTGTGAGCTCATACTTGCGCAGAGAGAAAGAAATACAGAGAAACAAGCAGTGCTTCTTTTCTGTCCAATATGTAATTTGAGCTGTAAAACACAATCTAAGTTGATTGAAAACCAACTAGCCCGACTCTAAACTAAGCCTCCATGGTGCTAAGACCCACGGCCTGTCACCTTTTCTCTGGTCTGGTGGGTCACGTTGTGGGGCAAGCTTAAAAGACAAGCTTCCTACTGAGGTAGGAAGCTTGACTTGATTCGTGGCCACTTTGCAAGCTGCCGTTATGGCTCCAAGTTACCATAAGCAAGGGTGATCAGGTTTATGAGAGACTGAAGCTGAAACAAATTTCGGCGTTTCTGTACATAAAAACTTAAACATTAAAACAATTCTTCACACGCATCGGCTCGCAACACCTTCGACAGAGCAGCGGTGATGACAAATTCATTTTGAAGAAAATTACTTTGACTGGTCTTTAAAAAGCATCCACGTTCCCATCCTTAACTACAACAGCAAATCACAGCAAAATGAAAGCATCAATAAATGATGTAATGTTATAGGGCCCCTGTTCAGCGCTTGCCGGCTCTGCACTACTACAGCACAAGACGCGAAAGCAACACATAGGCGGACCGCACCGCAAAGAGCCTACAAGGAAAATCATCTCATTGGAAATGTTAGCAAAAGTTTACAATGTTGTAACATCGCCTCGTAACATGTTTATTCTCTCGTAAAACATCACTGAGTGATTGCTGTTGTCACGGGAAACTTTGCCTTACTTGTCGGTGTCCCCGAAGTGCAGCCAAGATTAAACGAAAAGTGGGGGAGCTCAGCAGCCCCGACTGTCCTCAGTAGAAAGACTCGCCCCCGCCCCCCCCCCCCCCCAATGGTACACCTATGCATGCGACATCAGCAGAAAGGCGCGTTCACACGTTCACACTTGGCCTCGAAGACAGCGAAACCGGCGATACTTTCCGCTAACTGGCTCTTTCGCCGCCCAAGCGGCCAGAAAACCATGCCGCGCGGCCGACGCGCAAACATTGATTCAAGAGCGATTTTCCCGTCACGCGAAACTGGATCCGATTTCTGCTTCACAGCCTTGGCTGCGCTAGATTAAACCACGTTACCTAACCAGCCGGCCAGAGATTCAACATGACGGCACAGACGTCAGCGGTGGCTGGCATCGGCTGAAATCAAAAACTACCCGTGCAGCACAACAAAGCTTGACGGCCGCAGTGAGGACGCACTCATCGATAGCCCGACAGATTATGATCGCCGAGAACTCTGGAAGTAGACGGTGCAGTGGCAGTGAGTCGGCATGCCCCAACGTGTTTCGCGCTTGTGTACAGCCAACTAAATGGGCCGCCGCCGCTGCCGGAGCGTTCGCTCGTGTTGTTTCTGCTGGCTTATCTCCCAAAACAACGTTTTAAAAGGCGCAAGCTGTTTTTTTCACTACATTACGTGAATAACTAGAATTCGAATGATCGATCTATATGTTGGGTGTAACGTCCCAAAACCACCATATCATTATAAGAGATGCCGTAGTGGAAGGCTACGGAAATTTCGACCACCTGGGGTTCTTTACCGTGCACCCAAACCTGAGCACACGGCCCTACAACATTTCCGCCTCCATCGGAAATGCAGCCGCCACAGCCGGGATTCGATCCCTTGACCTGCTGGTTAGCAGCCGAGTACTAAACCACCGCGGTGGTGCTAACTAGAATTCGGTACAAATTTTAGTGCTCCAAAAGCCGGCGAAATTGACGTAATTGTCAAGGTATCGATGGCAGTGGCGGCAGGATGGTGGTTGTGGTCATTGTTAGAAGATAAGAAAAGGCACCTAATTTCTGCAGCCCGGTCGGGAGTACGGCGCAGTGCCTAGGCAGGATGTGGCAGAACTAATGTGAACATCTTTCCCGCGCGCGGCCGGGGTTTTCCGGCCTCTCTGGCGTTTTCATTTTTCTTCAACTCTCAAGTGTGAACGTGGCCGAAGAGCTGGTTCCCGGCCTTCTCCTGTTCTTTCTTTCTCCGTTTCCACAAACAATGTCGGCCACGAGCACTCGTGGTGGCTGCCGCCGCTTTAAACCTGGCTCCCTCTGACATTAGGGCGTTTGGTGCCGCTGCAGGCGTTGCCGGCATTGCGGGTGCCATATGAGTTTTAGAATAGCGTTTGCACTCCTGCAAACCGCAACGCGCAATCCCAGTGACACCGTAGCCGTGAAACCAGCGCTTGCCGGCCGCATGCGGGCCACACACGCCGCCAGCTATTTCGGATTTTGTGCGGGTGGGCCATGGACGCGAACAGCTGCTCACGTTACGACGCATGTGCAGTGGCCGTGACTGCATCGCAAGGGCTCGCTATGCACAATTTTAAAACTCCCGATTAAAGCCATGTCTACTGCCATGCCCGAGGCTACAGTCATGCTTCGCTGATGGCGTCACTTCAGAATCCCGCGGAAGTAGTGGTGTCAGCTGCAAGCGCTCCTCGCAGAGAAAGCACAGAACCACGAGAAATCTCCCGTCCCCTTAGGAAAGTGTCTGACGTCACAGGCATTTTTCTAGAGGTGGTGGTGTGCCAGCCAGTCGCCCCAGCATCGCATTGGGCCAGCGGAGTGGCCGTTACCCTTCAGAGCCAGTAGCAAGGGTTAGAAGCCAACATGGCAACATCACTGCAGATGCGACCGCCCGCTTCGATTCGAGCTCGCGATGATACTCGCCTACCGTCTTCACAGCAGTAAATAATTGGCGGTCACCTATCGCTTCGAGTCATCTCGCAATGGGGACAGAGGATCAGGTATTTTCTCTCTCTATTGCACAGATTAGTGGTGTTTATTTAGCCATGCCTGCTAAGCCTCATCTGTGACTTTTTTCGAAACGAATCTTCAATACACGGCAAAATTCTGACGGGTACATTGCTCTCGAAGCTGCAAGACGAAAGTAAAAAACAAATAAATACGTTCGTTGCAAGTTTACGGGCCACACAGTGCAGAACGACGAGGTTATCAGTTTGAGGCGGAAAGAACATGTGTGTACAGGTGCCGCCATGTCGACTTTTTTGGTGCTACCGTCTGCTTAATTTTACTCTCGTGTGCATGCACCACGGTAAGAAGACGCCAAGGTGTGATGATGCAGTTTGCTTTGGATTCAACAAATGGCCTGTGGGAAATGGTCTACTGTTAGTACGGATACTATTAGCGACTGATACGCTTGGGATAAGGTTGCCACCAGGTATTGTATAAGGCGTTGATAAAAGTGCGCTTCTCCCAATTTAAACGCGCCGAAGGGAATGGACGCAACAGCAGTAGTGCCTGCACTACTGCTGATGTCTTGGCTGAGTCAAACGACTTCTCGTAATTTATGAAAGGGTGTTATAGGGGTTGGTTGCATTCCGAGCATTTCTCTATTACGGCATTGATAGAATTAATGTGGTCTATTGGGGAGTAGCCTGTATCAAATCCTGGATGGTCCTTTAGTTTGTTGAACTGTATCTTTAACCAAGTTCTAGTAGTGATTATTCTTGTAAATAGTTTATAGGGAATATACAGTAAGATGATCGGCCTGTAATTTTTCAAGTCCTTCATGTCTCCTTTCTTGAAAATCATTTGATGTTGGTGTTCGATTGATTGATTGATATGTGGGGGTTAACGTCCCAAAACCACTATATGATTATGAGAGACGCCGTAGTGGAGGGCTCCGGAAATTTAGACCACCTGGGGTTCTTTAACGTGCACCCAAATCTGAGCACTTGGGCCTACAACATTTCCGCCTTCATAGGAAATGCAGCCGCTGCAGCCGGGATTCGAACCCGCCTCCTGCGGGTCAGCAGCCGAGTACCTTAGCCACTAGACCACCGCGGTGGGGCATTGATGTTGGTGTTCTTCTCAGAATATATTACCCTTCCCGTCAAGAGACACGTCGTATGTACAGTGGCCGATTTTTCCGCCATCGTTCGTGACGTCCGTTGTAACCTCATCGTCGCCAGTGGCTTTGCCTCTTTACATTCCTTCTAGGGCTTTCCTTTGTTTAACTGTTGTTACTTGTAGGATGTCGGATTCCTCTGAACTATTATTGTTTCTCATGATATCATCATGGTTGTTATGACTGCTGTAAAGCTGTCTGTAGAACTCCTTCGCCCCCTCGACTACCCTGACCTTGTTAGTTATGAAACGGATTGTTGAACAAGCAGGAGTTGACTCGGCGAACGAGAGCTTTATTTAGCGCAAGGGCTAACTGAACGCAAGCCTGCGATCACAGCAAGTCTTATTCCTTTTTTATGCTCGAGCTCCATGCCCCCTGCCCTCGTTACAATTACCGCCGGCTGATGAGGGAGCCATCCTGGCGACCTAAGGACAGGTGTACACAGAAGGGTCATGGTATGGCTTGAGCCGAGAGATGTGTACGATTTCTTGTCCCCGACGGCGCTTGTCTGGAGATTCATCCAGCGGCTCGACAAGGTAGTTGACAGGGTATGTTTGGCGTACAACTCAATAAGGGCCATGGTACCTGGACGAAAGCTTGTGGGAGAGCCCTGGAGGGGTAGAAGGAATCTATAACCACACCAGTGAGTTCGGATCAAAGCTCATATGCGTGGTTGAGGTGTCGTGGTGATGTTTTTGGCGCGTCTGGTCATGTGATGTAAACGCACGAGCAAGCTTCCGACATTCTTCAGCGTGTGCTGCTACTAGAGAAACAGTAGTCATCTCTGAAGGGTCCGGTCGATAAGGAAGAATGGTATCCATTGTTGATGATGGCTCGCGTTCATAAAGAAGGAAGAAAGGCGAAAATCCAGTGGTGCTTTGCGTTGCAGTGTTGTAAGCATACGTCACAAAAGGGAGTATGCTATCCCAATTTGACTGGTCGGATGAAGCGTACTTGGCCAGCATATCCCAAAGTGTACGATTAAAACGCTCTGTTATCCCATTAGTTTGCGGGTGATAGGCGGTGGTAGTACGGTGTATGATGCGACACTCGCTCAACAACGCTTTGATGGCATCGGAGAGAAAACGCGGCCGTGGTCACTTAGTAACTCCCGAAGTGCTCCATGCCTTAAGACCAGGTTTTGCAGTATAAAACACGCAACGTCTTTTGCGGTAGCAGAAGGTAACGCAGGTGTTTCAGCGTACCGCGTTAGGTGGTCGATAGCGACAATAACCCAGCGGTTGCTACTCGAAGTATAGGGAAGCGGACCATAAAGGTCGATTCCGACATGATCGAAAGCTCGTGCTGGACATGGCAACGTCTGCAAGGGACCTGTGGCAGGTTGATTGGGCATTTTGCGTCACTGGCACGTAAGGCAAGACCTTACATAACGGCGAACGAAACGGTACATACCGCGCCAGTAGTACCGCAGCTGCAACCGAGTGTATGTTTTTAACACACCAGCGTGGCCACATTGCGGATCATCGTGGAACGTGGCACAGATGTCAGAGCGCAGATGTCGGGGGATGACGAGCAACCACTTACGGCCAATCGAGCTGTAGTTTCGGCGGTAAAGCAGGTTATGCCGAATAGAGAAGTGTCCTGCTTGACGGCGAAGTGTCCTGGAAACTGGAGCGGGCGTCCGGTTTGAGAGAAAGACCAAAAGAGACGAAATCCAAGCATCTTTGCATTGCTCGGAAGGCATGTCCGAAATGCTGATGGCCAAGGCAGCACTAGTGGAAATAGGCGAGCCGACAGGCTCTGAAGCCAATGGCGAACGTGGCAGGGCATCGGCGTCGGAATGCTTTCGGCCAGAACGGTAGATAACACGGATATCGAACTCCTGTAACCGCAGTGCCCAACGAGCGAGCCGACCATTAGGATCTTTTAGTGAAGATAACCAGCAAAGCGCATGGTGGTCTGTTACAGTATCAAACGGACATCCATTTAAAAATAGGCCGACATTTTCCGATTGCCCAAATAATGGCAAGACACTCCTTCTCAGTTACACTCTAATTCTTCTCAGCTTTACTGAGGGTGCGGCTGGCATAGGCAACGACCTACTTGTCAAAGCCCTCCTTGCGTTGGGCCAGTATGGCCCCTAGCCCGACACCACTAGCGTCCGTATGAAGCATGTTGGAGCAGACGGATCGAAATGTCGGAGTATGGGAGGCGTGGTGAGGAGCCGTCGGAGTTCCTGAATTGCATCATCACACGCCTGCGACCACGCTGACAAATCAGAACTTCCGGCAAGAAGATTGGTCAAGGGGGCGATAATAGAGGCGAAATCGCGGACGTAGCGCCGGAAGTAAGAACATAGGCCGATGAAGCTTCGAAGCTCTTTGATGGTGGTTGGCTTTGGGAACGCCGCGACTGCATGAAGTTTCGTAGGGTCCGGGAGAATGCTGTTCTTAGAAACCACATGGCCGAGAATTACAAGCTTGCGAGCACCGAAGTGGCATTTGCTCAAGTGAAGTTGAAGTCTCGCCATGAAAAGGCACTAAGAACTTGCTCGAGGCGGCTGAGGTGGGTCGCAAAGTCGCTTGAAAAAACCACAATGTCATCCAAATAACAGAGGCACGTTTTCCACTTCAGACCTCGCAAGACGGTATCCATCATCTTTACGAAAGTGGCAGGCGCATTGCAGAGGCCAAAGGGCATAACGGTGAATTCATATAGTCTATCCGGTGTTACAAAGGCTGTCTTCGGGCGGTCACCCTTTGCCATGGGCACCTGCTAGTAGCCGGAGCGTAAATATAACGAAGAAAAGAACTCTGCTCCTTGTAGGCAGTCCAAATCATCATCGATGCGCGGCAGAGGGTATACGTCTTTGCGCGTTATCTTGTTGAGTCGGCGGTAGTCAACACAGAACCGGATGGATCCGGCTTTTTTCTTGACGAGAACAACCGGTGAAGCCCAAGGACTGTTGGAGGGCTCGATGATGCCACGTTTCAACATGTCATCCACTTGTTCGTCTATGACACGGTGGTCAGCAGATGACACACGGTGCGGACGCTGTCTTAGCGGGGCTTGTTGACCGGTGTCAATACGGTGAACGACCGCAGAGGTTCGCCCTAAGCCTGACTGGTCACGATCGAATGAAGAACGAAAGCGGAGAAGAAGATTTATAATCTCTTCGCGCTGAGTTGGTGCGAGCTCAGAGTCGATGGCATCCGAGAATACGTCCAGAGCATCATTAGGCGCGTTGGTAGGAGTGACAGCACAAATTGGGAGCGAAACCGTTGAATCGGGTATAGTAGCCGGAAGAGTGCACTCGCAAGGTTCGTAGCTTCCCAGGCATTCTCCACGTAGTAGGGATGACGGGCTGTCCGAGGAATTGCACACATAAATGGCAGCGTGACTATTGCGAAAAATGACGACGACAAACGGAAGCATGATATTTCGACGGCACGCAGATGAGACCGATGGCATAAACAACACAGACGATTTCAGAGGGGAGGCAGACGACACCGAGACAACAACAGCTGAGAAAGGCGCAATGTCAACGTCAGAAGCAGCAAACACTCTACACGAAGCACCATCGTCGGGGTCATAGCACGGCACAGATAACACGAGTTCAGAACGAGCACAGTCGACCAAAGCAGAATTTGACGAAAGAAAATCCCATCCAAGGATGACGTTATGCGATGGACGGAATAAAACTACAAATGTGACGACGTACATCGCACCTTGAATGACGACTTGTGCAGTGCACAAAGCTGAAGGCTGAATATGATGGGACGTAGCTGTCTGCAAAGATAGGTCGGTAAGTTGCGTGGTCACTTTTTTCAAGTTTCGGCACAGTTTCTCGCTAATTACAGATACGGCAGCTCCAGTGTCAACAAGTCCGTGCACCTTAATGCCATCAATATAGAGTTCGATTTCGTTCGGGGGACAGCAGTTAGGTCTTGAAATTTTCACTGCCAACGCAGTTCTTGCCTCCGGAACTGCGCCCTACAGTTTTTCTCTCGCCGTGGGATCTTGCGACGTAACATCGGAGAAATAGATCGATGACGAGGAGAAGGTGAACGGCTCGCGCCGGATGGTCAGCGACCGGGACGTACGTCTAGAGGTGGATTGGCAGGAACGGGATATCGTGGCTGAGTGGGCATGGTGCGCATGTAATGTGAGGCCCCTGCAATGTCGTGAGAAGGGAAGCTGCGACGGCGGCAGTGACGAGCTACGTGGCCTGGGATTCCACATGAAAAAGATATCGGCCGAATATCCGGATTGCGCCATTGGCTGATGGTAGCGGCACCGCTCGCTGAATAAGGTACCTTAAATGGTCGTGCAGACGGCGGCGTCATATAAACGTTCTGACCTGTTTCATATACCGCCGGAGACGGGAGGGTCAGTGAGCGGGAAGGTGGCGTCGACGAATAAACGTGGCGAGTAGCTTCGTAGGTGGCCGGAGACGCTGGCGCACGTGGCCGAGCAACTGCGGCTGCATACGTTAGTGGCGCGGTAACAGTTGGTGGAGCCTGAGCTGGCGGCAATGCTTCGGCAACTTGCGATTGAATGACCTGGCGAAGCGAAGGCGACAAGGGTGCCATCGGCTCGGTAGTTCTTGTGATTATAGATAGCTGCCGGGCGACCTCCTCGCGTATGAATTGCTTTATGACTGGCATCAACGCAGAGTGGTCGGCGGTGTCATGGCGATAGTCGAGGGATGAGATGTCCGCGGTGTCTTGAGCAGCGCAACGTGTAGAAGCGCGCTGCCTACGCAGCTCGCCATAGCTTTGGCAGAGCTGAATCACCACGGCGACCGTCTGGGGGCTCTTCGCAGCCAGCATTTGGAATGCACCGTCGTCGATTCCTTTTATGATGTTCTTGATCTTGCCTGCTTCGTCCAGAGTCGAATCGACGAGCTTGCAGAGAAATAGCACATCTTCGATGTAGCTCGTGAAAGTTTCGTCTGCTCTCTGTACTCTGCCCCGCAAGCGCTGTTCAGCACGAAGGCAGCGAACAGCAGGACGACCAAAGACTTCCGCGAGGGTTTTTGCCAATTTCCACCAGGTACTGAAATCACTTTGATGATTTCTGTACCATAGTTTTGCCACGTCGGTCAGGTAAAAACTCACATTTGTGAGCTTATCGGCAGCGTTCAGCTTATCGTATGCGCTTACCAGTTCATACTCGGCAATCCAGTTGTCCACATCTTGGTCCTCTGTGCCACCAAATATTGTGAGGTCGCGCTGCCCGAGAGCGCCAGCGCAGAAGAAAGGCACAGGTGCGAGATCTGGAGTAGCGGCATGAGATGGCCCCGGATCAGTCATTGTAGGATGTCGTTGGAGTGTGCGGCTGCGAAATTCCAGGGTGAGGACCAGATGTACCCCGCACCTCCACCACTTGAAACGGGTTGTTGAACAAGCAGGATTTGACTCGGCGAACGAGAGCTTTATTTAGCGCAAGGGCTAACTGAACGCAAGCCTGCGATCACAGCAAGTCTTCTTCCTTTTCTATGCTCGAGCTCCATGCCCCCTGCCCTCGTTGCATCTATAACACTGCCTTTCCTTTTCCAAATGCATACATCCAATTTTTTCCGATGCAGAGGTCTGCCGTCGTAGCTTTCAGGCTTCTGCCGCTTTTTACAGACTGCTCAGTTTTTTCCATATTACACTTTCTGATGTCACCAACCTTACGCCTATTGATTATCATCGAAACCTCCACTAGCTCTATTTTCTCGGGTGTGTTTGTGACTTTCATGATTTGTCGTTTCTTAATAGAATTTTCATCTTCTGAGATAGTTTGCCAGTGATTGGTCTAGTGACTGTGCAGCAGCTTTCGTTGCATACTCTTTAATCATACTAGTAAGAGCATCGTCCATTGTGCCCACGCTAACGTCGCTTACCTTGCTGAGAGCCTCGAATCAATTCTAGCCCCGCCGCGGTGGTCTAATTGCGAAGGTACTCGGCTGCTGACCCGCAGGGCGCAGGTTTGAATCCCGGCTGCGGCGGCTGCATTTCCGATGAAGGCGGAAATGTTGTAGGCCCGTGTGCTCAGATTTGGGTGTACGTTAAAGAACCCCAGGTGGTCTAAATTTCTGGAGCCCTCCACTACGGCGTCTCTCATAATCATATAGTGGTTTTGGGACGTTAAATACCACATATCAAATCAATTGTAAAGCAAAATTTTGAACTCAGGTACTTTATCTTTCTCCGCCAGTTCATTGTGCTTGATTTTTCAAGTGTAGCTGAATACGACTTCATTCTATGGTCCTCGCATCTGGTCTTTCGAACTACTTCTACATCCTGTACAGTGCCTGGGTATGCAAACCTAATGAAGTCTCTTTCTTTAAAACCTAATCATTAGGAATTTGCCACATTCACCTACAGTTAGCAACTTTTCTGAAAAAGGTACTCAAGATCATTAAATACTTGCGTTCTGGGAACTCTACGAATAAATCCTCTCTGGCATTTCTAAAATATGCCATACAGCCCCACTGCACGGCCTCCGGCTTGTTTCTTGCCTACTTTGGCATTGAAGTCACCAATCAGAAAAGGACACTGTGTTGATACTGTCTGAATCTACGTCTTCATAGAAGCGTTCAACGAAATAATCTTCGTGGCTTGATGTACACGCGTAAGACGGTACCACCTTAACCTTGTACGTTTTGTTAAACTAAATTGCGACACTTGCCATTTTTTCACCAATGGTGTTTTCACGGGGTCGTTACGTGAACGAATGGAGCACACCGCGAGTCAAATAATATATTGTTTTTTGTGCTAACCCCTGCCCAGTAAACTGAAAGTTGGACTACAGTAGCAGTCTTGGACTGATAGCGTCGAACGGAGTGTCGGCCGTCGATAAACTACTGACAAGCGGCGAAGCGCGTCGGCATTTACACTCATGCCATCGAGTGTTCCAGCGTTATCGCTGGTGGTGAAGTAGGATCTAGAATATTCTATAGAGTTCGCGGAGCGGGCGTGATCCTAATGAAATTATCTACTACAGTCCTGACGCTTCTCGAAAAGTGCATGTGCGGCTTGCGCTGAGAATGGTGTAATGTATTGGGGCAATAACAAATCTTTAGAAATGCATCGTGGCATTGCCCATCTTTGAAAAACGCTTCATCCCGATGCTTTAACTAAAGTTGAAGGTACAACAATAATGTAAGAAAGTACAATGGATAAATTACGATACAGCAACAATACAAAAAACCCTGTTTCAGTTTGTTAACGCGCACGAAATGGCTTGAAACACGTGACATGGATGACTTCAGGTCGCGATTGGCGTCGTTGAGAGTTCGTGAAGCCATCGGGGACGACCTCGTAATCAAGTGGGCCGAGACGTCGAACCATCCTGTACGGGCCGAAGTACCGTCGTAGAAGTTTTTCACTGAGTCCACGTCGGCGTAGAGGCGTCCACAACCAAACACGTTTACCGGGCTGGTATTCCACGAAGCCTAGTCTAAGATTGTAACGGCAGCTGTCGGTCGTCTGTTGATTCTTGATACGGAGACGCGCTAGTTGTTGGGCGTCTTCGGCGCGTTTAAGGTACTTATTCACATCGAGGTTTTCTTCGTTGGTGACGTTGGGTAACATGGCATCGAGCGTCGTTGCTGGGCTCCTTCCGTAGACCAATTTGTAGGGAGATATCTGCGTCATGTCCTGCATCGCCGTGTTTTATACGAAGGTCACGTACGGAAGAATGGCGTCCCACGTCTTGTGTTCGACATCAACGTACATTGTCAGCATGTCGGCGATCGTCTTGTTTAGCCGCTTGGTGAGGCCGTTGGTGTGTGGGTGGTACGCTGTCATCCGGCGGTGGTTTGTCTGGCTCTATGCCAAGATCGCTTGAGTTAGGTCAGCAGTAAATGCCGTTCGCCTGTCGGTGATGAGGACCTCCAGGGCGCCGTGACGTAGGACGATATTTTCGACGAAGAACTTAGCTACCTCGGATGCACTGCCTTTGGACTGGGCTTTTGTCTCGGCGTAGCGGGTGAGGTAGTCGTTAGCTACCACGATCTACTTTTTTCCGTAAGCCGACGTTGAGAACGGCCCCAGTAGGTCCATACCAATCTGCTGGAGTGGTCGGCGAAGTGGTTCAATTGGCTGCAGAAGTCCCGCTGGCCTTGCTGGCGGTGCCTTGCGTCGCTGACAGGCTGGGCATGTCCTGACATAACGAGTGACGTTGTTGGTAAGACGTAGCCCATAGTACCTTTCTTGTATCCTCGCGAGCGTGCGTGAAACACTGAGGTGCCATGACGTCGGATCGTCGTGCAGAGCTTGCAGGAGTTCTGTCCGCAAAGCTGAACACACCACAAGGAGGTGCTTGGCTCGAAGCGGTGAAAAGTTTTTTTTAGAATACCGCTTTGGAGGAAGAATTACGCAAGCGCGTGCTTGAATACCTTCGGAACTTCGGTGGTCCTGCTTTCGAGGTATTCTATTAAGGCCCTAAGTTGCGCGTCGGCCCGCTGTCGTTCAGTGAAGTAGTCGTCATCCGGGTCGTCGGGCGGTGGTTGGTAGACAGGCGCTTGAGAGAGACAGCCGGCATCGGAATGTTGCTTGCCGGACTTGCAAACGACGGTAATGTCACACTCGTGAGGTCACAGGCTCTATCGTGCGAGGCGACCTGAAGGGTCCTTCAAGGTAGCTGGCCAACACAAGACGTGGTGGCCGCTCAACTTTGAAAGGCCTGCCGTAGAGGTAGGAGTGAACTTTCGACGCAGCGGAGATGATGGCGAGGCGCTCTTTTTCTGTTGTGGAATAATTGGCTTCTGCTTTGAATAGTGAGCGGCTCGCGTAACTAATAACCCTTTCAAGACCGTCAGCCGTCTGCACAAGAACGGCGCCGAGACTTATGCTGCTTGCGTCAGTGTGTATTTCTGTCTCGGCGAATTCGTTGAAATGGGCAAGTAACGGAGGCGCGTCTGGAAGCGATGTTTTAGCGCCTGGAAAGCGTGTTCCTGCGGCGTTTCCCACTTGAACTCCACATCGGACTTGGTGAAGTTAGTGAGTGGATCGGCGATGCGGGTGAAGTTTTTCACGAACTGCTTATAATAGGCGCAAAGGCCAAGAATTTGGCGCACCGCCTTCTTGTCAGTGGGCGGTGGGAAGTCGGCGATGACGGCTGTTTGCCGTGGATTGGGGCGAACTCCGGGCTTGCTAATCACGTGCCCCAGGAACAAGAGCTTTTTGTACGCAAATCTGCACTTTTCTGGCTTCAGTATGAGTCCGGACGTCTTGATGGTTTGAAGTACAGCTTCAAGGCGCCGAAGATGCTCATATAAACTCCAGGAAAACATGACGACGTCGTCAAAGTACACAAGGCAAGTCTGCCACTTCAATCCTTCCAGTACTGTATCTATACCGCGTTGAAATGTTGCAGGCGCTGAGCAAAGACCGAAGGGCATCACCTTAAACTCGAAGAGCCCGTCCGGTGTTATAAATGCCGTCTTCTCTCGGTCTCTTTCGTCGACTTCGATTTGCCAATAGCCAGTCTCGAGGTCCATTGACGAAAAGTACTTGGCGTTATGGAGCCGATCCAGTGCGCCCTTATTCGTGGGAGAGGATACACGTCCTTTTTTGTGATTTAGTTCAGGCGGTGATAATCGACGCAGAAACGTAGGGTTCAATCTTTTTTCTTCACTAACACCACGGGGAACGTTCATGGACTCTTGGACAGCTGGATTTTGTCCCGTACCATTTGATCAACTTGTGTCTTTACGGCCTCGCGTTCTCGCGTCGAAACCCTGTACGGACCCTGACGGAGTTGTCAGGCATTTTCCTCGGTTATGATGCGATCTTCCGTGAGTGGTGTCTGCCGAATTTTCTACGACGATGAAAAGCAATCATAGCATTGCAGCAGCAGGGTCTTGAGCTGTTCTTGCTTATTGTTAAAAAGGCTGGGATTGACGTCGAAAGCTGAGGGAGGGGCTAGGTTTCTCTTAGCACGTTCCGCAGAATCGACAAGGGCGAAAGCACTGGTGGTTTCCACGATTTCTTCGATGTATGCGACCGTCGTTCCTTTGTTAACGTGTTTATATTCATTGCTGAAACTTGTGAGAATAACCATTGCTTTGCCTCCCCGCAGCTCTGTGATTCATCTTGCGACGCAAATATTGCAGGTGACCAACAGATGCTGACTGCCTTCAACGACACCTTCCAAGTCAGGTGATTTAGGGACGCTGATCGAACTAATAACGCTGGAGTGAGGCAGAATGGTGACTTGTTTTTCCAGCACATTCAAGGCATGGTTTCCTGGCGGCATGCGTGGCCGTGCAACTTCTTGTGTGGATAACTTTATCGACTTGGTTCTTAGGTTGATGACAGCACTATGGAGGCATTAAAAGTCCATGCCAAGGATGACATCTCTCGAGCAACGCTATAGGACTATGAAGTCCTATAGCGTTGCAGCTATCAGCTGCAACGCTATAGGACTGCAGGATGAATAGGAGCTGCAGGATGAATACAGCCATTAGTGGGGTGACTCTCGCTGTGCAGATTCCCGCAGGCGTTACGAGATGACCTCCGGCTGTGCGGATTTCGGGGCCTTCCCAAGCTGTCCTAACTTTCTTCAACTTTGCGGCAAACGGCCCACTGATGACGGAGTAGTCGGGTCCAGTATCGACGAGAGCGGTCACTCTGTGGCCCTCGATAAGAATGTCGAGGTCACTTATTCACCGTCTCGCGTTACAATTAGGGCGTGGCGTCGGGTCACGGCTGCGTCGGCTTGTTCGGCTGCTTCCATGTTGCGTCGTCAGGCCACCTTCAGTAAGTGAGGTTTCGCCGTCAGGACTTTGTCTGGCTGGCGTCGTGTTCGGAAAGCTCCGTCACGGCGTCGTCGTCATCGGAGGGTCTTCGGTAGTTCGTCACACAGCAACTGCACTTCCATCGGTTGCTGCCCTTAGTTTCCCGGATACGGGCTAGAAGACCGGCCATGCGTTGGGCCAGAGTACTACCGGTGGTGCGGTGACATGCTGCGGCTGGGTGACGGCGAACGGGTTGGACTTCAAGGTGTCCACTGAGTTCTTGTCAGGTAGTTGGCAATGTCACGTGGCCGTTCCTCTGGCTGTGGACGTGGTGGATTGATGACGAAGCCACGCTGTCCAAATTGTCGGTACTAGCAACGGCGGTATGTGTGCCCGGCCTCGCCACAGTGGTAGCAGAGCGGGCGGTTGTCAGGTGCACGCCAAACGTCGGTTTCCCTCGGCGCACTGCACTGGCCTGCTGGCGAACGGTAGGACGTCGGTGGGGGTGGTGGCGGCGGTGGCTTCTAGAGAAGGAATGATGATGGGGTGGTGTTTTGGCGTGTGCTTGGAGGAAGGGCGTGACGATGGGCTGCAGCAGCATAGCTCATGACTTGCAGCTGCGGCTCTTGAGGCTAAGGGATGCCCAGCGATTGCTGGATTTCCTGGCGTATGACGTCCGCAATGGATTCCACGTTAGGCTGCGCTGAAGGAAGGAATTTTCACAGCTCTTTTTGCACGGTTGCTGGGATCATCTCACGCAAGTCAGTGGTTCCCAGCGCTTTAATGCTGGCGTAGCTTGTAGACGAGTAGCTACGGTTATATTGCCGCGTGCGCATCTCGAGCGTCTTCTTTATCATAGATGCTTCTGAGATGAATGCGGCGACCGTCTTTGGCGGGTTTCTGATCAGCCCGGCGAAGAGTTGCTGCATTACTCCTCGCATGAACAGACGGACTTTCTTCTCCTCGGACATGTCGAGGTCAGTGTGGCGGAAGAGTTTAACCATATCTTCCGTGAATAGCGCCACGTTTTCATTTGGCATCTGCATGCGGGCTTCGAGGAGAGCTGCGGCCTTCTCCTTGCGCACCACACTTCACTTGCGAAAGTGGTGAGAAACCTGGCGCGAAAGACGTCCAACGTTGTAAGGCTTCGCTCTTGGTTCTCGAACCAGGTTCGAGCAGCATCTTCTAAGGCGAAATACACAGGCCAGAGCTTGTCATCGTCTGTCCAGTCATTGAAGGCAGCGACGCAGTCGAACCTTTCAATCCAGCTTCTCGGGTCTTCCAGTGGCGAACCGCGAAAAATTGGCGGCTCTTTGGGTTGCCGGAGCAAGATTGGTGCAGCTGGAACAGGCGCTGATATTGTCGCCGTGGTCAACGTCAACGTCTTGGTTTTCTGGGCCTCATTCAGTAAAAGCCCGTACTCCGGTGTCAGACCCTGTTGCCTGCGGCTAACTCACTGCTCGTTGCTGGCTTCGGAGTCTTCACGGCGTGGGCTGGGTTCACGGCTTGACGGAGGCGTCCGGCACATGGAAGAAACAGCACCTCCACCAGATGTCACAGGGTCGTGACGTGGGCGAATGGAGCACATCACGAGTCAAATAATACTTTGTTTATTTGGGCGAACCTGTGCCCAGTAAATAGAAAGTCGGACTACAGTAGCAGTCTTGGACCGATAGCGGCGACCCCCGCCCCAGTGGTCTAGTGGCTAAGGCACTCGGCTACTGACCCGCCGGTCGCGGGTTCAAATCCCGGCTGCAGCGGCTGCATTTCCGATGGAGGTGGAAATGTCGTAGGCCCGTGTGCTCAGATTTGGGTGCACGTTAAGGAACCCCAGCTGGTCGAAATTTCCGGAGCCCTCCACTACAGCGTCTCTCATAATCATATGGTGGTTTTGGCACGTTAAACGCTACAAATCAATCAATCGGTTAGTGGTGAGTGGAGCGTCGGCCGTCGGTAAACTACTGACAAGCGGCGAAGTGCGTCGGGATTTACACTCTGGCCATCGAACGTTCTAGCGTTATCGCTGGTGGTGGCGTAGGTTCTAGAGTAATCTGTACAGTTCACGGAGTGAGCGTGATCTTATTGAAATGATCTACAGCGCTCCTGAAGCTTCTCGAAAACTGCACGCGCGGTTTGCGCTGAGAATTGTGTAATGTATTGGGGCGATAACAAAACTTGAGAAATGGAACGTGGCAGTATAGTATTTCTCTGTTCCCAGCAATAATAATGTGTGTATGAAACCCCACTCCTGGTTCCTTTCTGTGAACTAATTCCCAATAACATGGGACGTGTGCATTCTTCAGCACTGCATAAGCCTCACTTGTCTTCCTAACTTCGCTGAGCCGTGTTTTATCCCATTTAGCTTCGTCTAATTCCTCGAATAGCACAGCTAGACTAGCTTCACTAGGTATCTTTCTAGCGTTGAAGGTAACCAACGTCAGCTTCTGAAGGCAGTCTGTGCAGCCCGAAAAATTCTTAGCACCCTCCACAGCACCGAAGGTCTGTCCGCCACCTTGAACAGTTGCTTCGCAGCCGCTGAGAACTGAGGGCCAAGGGTGAATTGCTGCATCCATGGGAGGTTCTGGCCAGGTACTGCACCTGGATGTCCATCTGGCTCGGTAAAGGGAGTGCATCATCGGCAGCTGGTCGTCAGTGAGGGTGCACCCCAGACATCATTTTTTAACTGATTCCTTCATCATGCGTTGTAAGTAAATATAAAAAGAGAAATGGCCTGAAGTCTGCATTCGAACAAAATTTTGTTGCTGCATGCTACGCTGCTGCGCTATATCTAAGTAGGGGGTTTTATTTCACTTTCTTAGCACTGTAAATACCACCTGACCCATAACTCACCTGGCTCTTTCGAAACTGCTTGAAAGTCCATTTCTTCATTAAAAAAAACCACCTGGCGTGGTTTCAAAATTCTGACCTTCTGAGCTTCGCTGGATGCGAGCATACACGCTTCTACTTTGCTGTTAGCTGGCGAGTTGCACGCACCTGTTTTGCGACTAATCGGCTACATTCATGGGAAGATTGCGTTGAGTGTATACGTCACGGGCAGTTAGAGTGCATGAAAGTTAAGTGCAAAAAGTTTCCGAGTATTAAAGAATTGACAGGCGCTGCGATTAGGCCTGTATAATATGTTGTAGGTTTTCTAGGGTAGTAAATATTAACTCGAGTAAAAAGATATAGAAGTAAACAGATTAATTGATTTGTGGGGTTTAACGTCCCAAAACCCCCATATGATTATGAGAGACGCAGAAGTAAAACGGAAACCATCAGTTCGGAGTCTGATATACGTACTAGTAATTACATGTGCGGTTAGCCTAATAATCAAAACAGTGTTTGAAAAGCTAAGGAGCGCGTTATTTCTAATTCTAAAAAGTGGCGCCGAAACTTCGTACGAAAGCATTGAAGTATTTGCATCATTACCACAAAGCGTCAGCTTGATTGCTAGACACTGACGACTCTCGCCATCACACTCATACATAGGAATAAGTACATGCGACAAGTTTGACTCGCAAGCGCTTCCAGGAACTGTCCTACATTCGGGGAACGTAAATACCGTAAAGCAATTCACTTCTTTTGGTAGTCACGAAAACTACGTGCCGACTACTTTCAATAACAAGAACTATCTTACTGCCATGTTCTAAACAAAGGCGACGTTTATAAAGCGGGTATACGCAAGGCCCAAGTCACCCGAGAGTGGTTGGCACACAACAGCCAAAACAAAAGCACGACCAACAGGAGATTCTGATTTGGTTTTAAGCGCATCACGTGCACAATCTCCGGCCGTAACTGTCAGCGTCGTGCTGGTTGGCTGCCGTACAGAACGACTTCGTAGTTGAGGTCGCTCATTCATCGTAGCACCTTTACGGGTCAACATGGCGGCTGAGAAGTTTTCAGAAAGACCTTTGCGGCGAATGGGGGTCCAAGCTAACACTAGGTCACGCAGTTGGTAGTCTTCTTGTCTGTGGCAGAAGGTGTAGCGTCGTATGTCAATACCCTGTTGATTCTTTATGTTCACATGGGCCAGTTGGCGCACTTCTTCAGCTTGCTGAACAAAGGACTCAGAGGTCTTCATCAAGATTGTCGAGTTTGTCCATGTCGCATCGTAGCATGGCATCGAATATTGTCTGGACATCACGACCCTACAGAAGACGGAACGGCATGAAACGTGTGGTTTTTTGCGTAGAGATATTGTATGTGAATGCCCCGTGTTGTGCTGTACATCGATGTGCATAGCCAGCATATCAGTCATTGCTTTCTTTAGTCTTTTGGTCAACCGATTCGTTTGTCGGTATCGGGCTGTAGTTCTAGGGTGCGTGGTGTAAATTTCGCACTCGGCAGCAGTACAGACATCAACGAGGCAACGCAGCGAATTTTAAAGGCGTGCCTTGTACATTGCAGAAAACTGCGGGATAACAATGGATGCCTGCTGGAGCACGCGCCGAAGAATGGGAACAAAATATTGGTAAAGCGAAGTCTTAGGATAGTCTCCTGGTGGACAAGCACCTTTGCTTACATAAAATGACATTTGCTGCACGGTTCTATGGAATTTGCGCACTCGACAGCAGTAGAGACATCATCGAGGCAACGTAGCAAATTTTAAAGGCGTACCTTGTACATTGCAGAAAACTGCGGTATCACAATCGGACTGAAAAACAGGAACAAGCTGTGGGTCAAGCGGAGGCCTGAAGATACTTCCCTGGTGGACAAGCACCATTTCTTTCATAAAAGGACGTCCGCTGCACGGTTCTACGGCATTTGCGCACTTGGCAACAGTATAGACTACATCGAGGCAACACAGCGAATTTCAAAGGCGTACCTTGTACATTGCAGGTTGGTTGCTTTTGATCCTCCTGGCATCTTTTACGAATCTATTAGTTTATGGTTTCTTCTGCTGCTGAGTGCGTAGAGTGCTTTTCGCTTGAGTGTCAACATGGTGGACACGTGTCGCAATTTTAAATACAAGATAAGTGACGGTGATTTTTTGCTAATGTGCTCTGAATGCAGGTGTTATTACCTTGTTGGTTCATGCTCTGCGTAACAGAAAATGCCTACAAAAAGAAATCGGCAGCGGCAAAAAAATCATGGAAATGCGCGTCTTGTAAATCGATGGCTCATGCTGAAAGTCGTTCAGAGGGTCAAATTCGTGGTTCAGAAACGAGCTTTGCTTCAGAGTTACCTTAAATTCTCTGCAAATTAAATGAATTGCTAACAATCAAAATACAACTGTTGAGAACATAGAAGAGTCGGTAAAGGTTATGTCGAAGGAATATGATGAAGCTATGGCGAAACTGAAGCACAAGTCAAATGACCTTTCGGACTTCAAAAAACGAGTTGGGAAACTCGAGACTGAGGCTAAAGAAAAAGCGAATAAGCTCAAACACGAAATCAACGAGTTAGATCAGTATAGCAGACGCCTTAACCTCGACAAGAAGGACCCGTCACATGCATGCTCATTCCTTTCAGCCTATCTTCGCCAAAACTAATCAGTTTAAGCACAGCTTCTTCCCACGTACAATTTCCGAATGGAATGCGCTCCCGGAAGCAGTGATACAAGCCAAAAACTTTTCCCAAGCGCTCCAGGAAAGCATCTGTCGCTAAGTATATGCATTGTATGGTGTGCTATGCCTGGACCAATCTGCATTGTACTCCTTTTTATTGTTATTATTTTTATTCTTTGTATGTATGTGTAACAGTGTTATGTATATTGCCAATTGCCCCTCCTGCTTGGGCCACAAACTGGCCTGCAGTATTCACAATAAATAAATAAAAAGTGCACAGACTGTCCCAAAACACTAATGAAATCCTTCTAGAAAAGCTAAACAAATTAGCATGCGATGTTGAGTTTCCACCCCTTTCTGAGAGTGACGTCGTGGCTGTGCATTGTATGCCATCAAAAAAAGAAAAAAAAAAGTGATAAACCTGATTATGTGATAGTGAGGTTCTCGTCTCGTCTTATGAAAGAAAGATGGCTTAAAAAAAGAGTGACTTAAGAAAAGCCAAGTTAACTATTTTTTTCAATGAATACCTGAAGGCGTAAAACGAAGCACTTTTCTGGAAAATGAATCGAGGGCAACTGAAAAAAAATATCAGTTCACATGGCGCCAAAACAGAAAGCTTTTTGTGCGCCGCACTCCACGTGACCGAGTAATTAGAATAGTATCACAGCAAGATCACGAAAAAATTCGTTAAATTTCTTGCTAACGAGTGGGCACGGCGAGACCGGAGGCATCATGTCACTCATGAACCGTTTCCTGTTTGCAACACAGGTTTTGCTGGCTGCGGCCGCCGCCGTTGGATCATGCCCGGCAAGCAAGTGTCGAAGCTACTACATGGATGATGCCAAATCTGATCCCGTCCTCTGGCCCTGTATTTCGTCATCGTCTGACTGGCAGCCGATTCTTGGCTTCACTGCGCAAGTGGTGTCATCACGTGAGCAGATGCATGGCACGACGTCACTCAACCCGGCTTTAAAAGACTTGCCCCAACGTTTCTTCACCAGTGGGCACGGCGAGACCGGAGGCATCATGTCACTCATGAACCGTTTCCTGTTTGGAACACAGGTTTTGCTGGCTGCGGCCGCCGCCGTTGGATCATGCCCGGCAAGCAAGTGTCGAAGCTACTGCATGGATGATGCCAAATCTGATCCCGTCCTCTGGCCCTGTATTTCGTCATCGTCTGACTGGCAGCCGATTCTTGGCTTCACTGCGCAAGTGGTGTCATCACGTGAGCAGATGCATGGCACGACGTCACTCAACCCGGCTTTAAAAGACTTGCCCCAACGTTTCTTCCCCAGTGGGCACGGCGAGACCGGAGGCATCATGTCACTCATGAACCGTTTCCTGTTTGCAACACAGGTTAGTTACTCATCATTTAAAAGTGATGACCTGATTTTGTTAGTTGTGCCGTGCCCACGGACATGCTTGTTAATAGCGTACGACTGTATTCGTGTCTGTGAACTGCTTGTTTGTGGTGACATTGAACTTAACCCCGGTCCGTCTGTCGATGAAATGTTCGCGTCACTTCAATCTGGCCAGGCCACAATTTTGTCTGAACTAGCCGACATTCGAGAACGTCTTTTAACAACAGAAAAAACCGTGTCATCCCTAAATGCAAAATGGGTAGATGTTAATGAACGGTTAATAGAAATTCGTGAAAAAACTTCAGAAATTGAATCACTTCAGACTGAAGTTCAAAGCTTAAAAGAAGTAATTCAACAACAAAACACTAAGCTGGCGGATTTTGAGGATCGCAGTCGGCGTTGCAACATCATTATTCATGGAATTAGTGAACAGGAAGGCGAAAATGAAAAATCGCTGCGACGTGAAGTGGTCGACGAGCTCTTCTCACAGGAGCTAAGCGAAACCGTCCGTTCTGTTGCCAGAATTCACCGTCTTGGTCAAATATCTGGCAAAAGGCCTGTAACCGTTTACTTCCAGGACTTCTTAGAAAACGAAGCAGTCATGCGGAAAGCTTAAATGCTCAAAGGCACTAAAATTTATTTGCAGAACGACTACAGTCAATACACCCTGCGTAAAAGGCGCCTTCTCTGGGAAACCGCCCAGGATGAAAAATCTCGAGGAAAACGTGTTTTTCTTGCTAACGAGAAGCTAAGCATTGATGGTAGCCTTTACGTATGGGACGAGACTAGAAACCAGCGTGTCCTTTTCCGAGAAGCTCGGAGGCCACGCGATAATCAATGACCCCACACGCACACTCGTTCAAAGGAACTTAGACTGCTTAGTTTCAATGCTCGAAGTTTAGCGAATAAGACTGAACAGCTTGAACAACTTATTTTCAGATATGATCCGCATATAACGATGGTGTCTGAAACATGGTTACATAGTGATATCAGTGATGTGGATGTAATTCCTCCGTCGTATCAGATCTTTCGACGCGATCGCACAAGTAGGGGTGGAGTCGTGGCGATAATATTGAAAAACAGTTTTGCCGCCAGCGCACTTGCGCAAATAGATGACCACGAAAGCCTTTTTCTAAAAGTAAACTGCTGGGGCCACGTGTTTGCTCTATGTGCTGTCTATCGGCCCCCGTCCTCTCCTCCCGAATTCTTATCACTGCTACGCGATCACATGTCGTCGTTAAAGTCTCCTCGTATTTTAATGGCTGGGGATTTCAACTTGCCCTCCAATAAGTGGTCGCAAAAGCTGACTGCCAATGTAATTGATAGCCCTCTGTATGACATTATGCTTTCTTGCGACTTGGAACAAGTGTTACTTGAAAACGCGCGCGTAATTGGTAATCATGGTTCGATATTAGATCTTGTATTTCTTAACAGAGATATTCCGTCGTACGATGTAGCCATTGAAGAGGGTATATCAGACCACAAGCTAGTACTGGTGACTTGTAAACTTGCTGATAGTACGCAACACCCCAAAACAGTTACAAAAACCGTAAAAGATATGGCGAAGGCTGATGATCAGTCTATTCTTGATTTATTATGGCAGCTTGTGGACCAGGAACCCCGCAGTGATGTCATTTCTTTGTGGCTATCCTTTAAGCATGCTGTATTGCACTGTTTAGAATATTTGGTTCCTGACCGCCACGTTAAAACAAGGAGGGCTAATCCCTGGGTAACCCGCGACATTGTACACATTAAGCGAAAACTAAAGCGCGCCAAAAAGAAATCAAACAGAAATCCCGATGGTATTCAACAAATTCAAGCTGAACTTTCTTGCGCACTAACAGCATCCCGAGATAAATATTTTTCATCGACCTTACCGAGTTTCTTAAAGAATAATCCGGAAAAATTTTGGCAATACTTGGGAAATAAGGCTCCAACTTTAGAAAAATGAAGGGAGAATGACTTAGTAGTTACTGACTTAACAGAAATTTCCAACATTATGAATGATTATCTTCATTCCGTGTTTTCTTCAAAAGATACTACAACTCTCAAACTTGTTCCATCCTTGCCTGATTCGGATTTTATCAGCTTTGAGGGTGTGTTGTCACTGTTACTTGGCGTAAAAGAAAAATCCTCTGGTGGCCCTGACGGCATACCGAATTCTTTCTTGCGTCGATACGCTGAACCAATATCGCATATTTTAACCACTGTTTTCTCTGAATCACTCAAAACGGCAACGTTACCAGATGACTGGCGTCTCGCCAGGGTTGTAGCTGTGCATAAGAAAGGTGATCGCCTGCTGAAGGAAAACTACCGCCCAATTTCCCTAACGTCTACATGCTGCAAGGTACTTGAACACATTATTGCTCACTTTATTACCGATTTTCTTGAAAATAATAACCTGTTGTCTCCAGCCCAGCATGGCTTTCGGAAAAAATTATCAACGTGCACGCAGCAAGTTGCAACAGTTCATGATATCGCACAAATACTTGATTTTTCAGGCCAGGTTGACTTAATTTTTTTAGACTTTAGCCAGGCATTTGACCGCGTTCCCCATGGCAAACTTCTCATAAAGCTCTGAAACTTGAATGTTCCATCTTTCATCATAAGTTGGATAGAGGCTTATCTTTCAAACCGCGCTCAGTACGTTGACGTGGGGGGCATATTTCTAACACGTTAGCGGTATTATCAGGTGTCCCACAGGGAAGTGTTTCAGGGCCGATTCTTTTTTTTATATACATAAATGATATAGCTGACATGGTTGAGTCTAACATTAGTATCCGATTGTTCGCTGACGACTGCGTAGTATATAAAAAGTGACATGCCAACAAGATCAGGTTGATCTAAGTCTTGCATTAACACAAGTTAGTTAGTGGTGTACTCGGTCGTCAATGACATTAAACTCTGACAAAACGGTACTCCTACGTGTGACAAGAAAAAAAACAGCCATTCACGTTTACCTACAACGTCCAAGGAACACCAGTACGTGAAGTAAATGAATATAAATACCTAGGAGTAACCATTACAAACACACTTTCTTGGTCCGCGCATATAACAAATGTCTCCGCATCAGCTTCTCGTAAGCTTGGTTTTCTGAGGCACAAACTGAAAAAAGCCCCTCCGAAATTAAAAATGCTCGCGTACAAAGCATATACTTTGCCTAAACTTGAATATGCATCAGTGGTTTGGGACCCTTTCTACAAAAAAGACATTTAAAAACTTGAAATAGTTCAAAGACGCGCTGTACGTTTCATTTTTTCTAGGTTTAAATCATCTGATTCTCGGACAAAACTAATGAAAGACAACGATATTCCTGTGCTTGAAGATCGCCGCAGAATCGCATGCCTGAAATTCTTGCATTCCATTTATAATGGTAAGCTGAATATTCCTGCCCATAAATACATACAACCATTCTCTCCTCGTGCATCTAGGCATCGTCATATGCATAACCTGCTCCCATACACCACGCGGACTAACACCTTTAAAAATTCTTTCTTTCCCCGAACAATTATTCAGTGGAATAGCTTACCACCTGATGTCATTTCATCTGATGACTTCGAGAAAGCGTTGCTCGGAGCATCTCAACCGTGACATAAGCGCATCTTCTCTGTACTGCTAGTGCTTAATATAATGTTTATACTCTGTATTCATGCAATATCACTTTTTCGGATTGTTGGTGCTCAGTACTTGTAATAGTTGACGCGTTTCCATGTGTATAAATTTGTCTGTACGTATGTGTATATTCTTTTTTTTGTGTGCTTTAAGACATCACTCCATTTTCGCCATTATTTAATATTCATTTTTATATGGTCTGTTATATTTTTTCTTAAATTCATTGTATCATCCATTTTGTATTCTTGCAAATTTGATTATTCCTTTAATTTTTTTCTCGATGTTTGCATATTTGTTTATTGTAATGTTCCCCACCTGCTTGGTCTTCAGTGACCGCAGTATTTTCTAAATAAAAATAAAATAAATAAACTAAATGATGTAAGCTCACACCGGATCAGCAAATCACTATGACGCATGGAAAGAAAGACCTTTACTACGACGCATATTCCTTTCAACGACTAAACTTTTTTCACGATAAAGACCAGTTATTGTTACTTCATCTGAATTCGCAAAGTTTACGAAATAAAAAATGGCAGCATATCCACGGAGTGAATGATGGGGAGTGGGGCGAAGCATTCGTCCGTCTATTCGTTCTTGCTTCCGTCCGTTCCTGCGTACGACTGTGTAACCGTCCATGCGTCCATCCACCCGTCCGTGCGTGCGTCTGTTCGTGCGTTTATCCCTGCGTTCGTCCATGCATCCGCGCCTGCGTCCGTTCATGCGTCCATCCATGCATCTGTCTGTGTGTCCGTTCGTCCATCTATTCAGCACTCCAAGTACCACCATCTCGCATCTTTTCATCATATATTCTCCATATAGAAGCACCACCATCCAGCGGACATTTCAAGGACTAAACGGGAGGTGGCACATGCACACTTACTTACGGCTTGCGCTTCGGGTTTACTTCCCACCTTTAACCACCTCGAGTTCATGGTATATACTAGTTCACTGTATTCATGGCTATGCGGCCCAATGCTCTCTAATCTCTAAACCTTTCTAAAACCAAAGAGGTTACACCCAGCGAGTATAATGTAGCAACCCTTTCTTGTGAGATCGTGCTCAATGTACATGCCAATAGCTGCTAATGGGGAGCGCAGCATGCGCTTTACATAAAGGCCGAATGCTCCTGTCTCTCATTCCCCCTTAGCAGTCATTAACATGTGCATTGAGCCCTATCTTTTATTGTTCAACAACGCACAGAAGAAAGCTCTCACCGGAACCATCTTGGAGGCCAAAATCGTAAGGACCGCTATTTCGGGTATGTGCCACTGGTGGTTACGTACTACGAGGGACGCACAAGCCACGCCATAAGGAGCTTCGCCCCTAAAAAGCTGTTAATATACTGCTCGACCTCTTAAAGCATAAATTTGATTTCTCAGCTTTTACTGAGACTTGGTTCAGGAGCTGTGAAGACGCTGTATTCTTTACAGGCTACAATTGCGTCACAGTCTGTAGAAAGAAGAAGCGAGGTGGTGGTGTGGCAATTTATACCCTCGATAGCCCTAATTTGTTGTCATCAAAGAATATAGAGTTACAACTCGTGATTTTGAATCAGTGATGGTGAGGTCAGCTAATTTGTTCCTAGTAGTAATATTTAAGCCTCCTTCCGGAACTTAGTCAGCCTTCTTATACTGTGTCGGGAGTTATTAGAATTTTGTGAACGACAAAACGCACGAGTGATTGTAACGGGTAATTTCAACATTGACATGTTGGCTACCTCGGCTAACAAGCAAATTCTTTTTGGCACAATGCTCTGTTTTGGCTATGAGAACGAAATTTATGTGCCTACTCTGTTGACATAAGTATCTGAAACCCTTCTTGACTTGTGTTTCACCAATTTTAAAAAATAAATATGTGCTGGAGTTGTTATACCCGGTGTTAGTGACAACTTCCCAATTTTTGCATTCATAAAGTCACATGAAAAAAGCGTAAGAAAATCAACCCTACCTACTACAGAACAATTACCACTGAGAAAATTCAGACCTTTCAAAGACTAATTGCTGCGGCAGATTTCAGTGAAGTATTAAAAATCGCATAACCTGTAAGAGCTTACGAAACATTTGCGTTGAAATTAACACAGCTCCATGATCAGGCATTTCCTATTGTACGGCTCAAAACGAACACAAAAAGCTAGGAAACCATGGATAGATGCGTCACTTTTAAAGAGAATAAAAGAAAGGTTTAACCTATTTCACACTTTTATTAAAACAAATCAAATCGACTACTTACGGCAGTTTGAACAGTTTAGAAATAAATCAGGGTCTGACTTAAAACGGACACGCATACAATATTATGAACGTCAGTTTTCTGCTATTGCAAATGACCAGAAGGCAGTTTGGAATACCAGGAACCGTCTTTTATCTTCATCAATAAAAAAACCATCACCGAGCTTATGATAGAAGGCAAACTTTGTTCCGGCACATCAATCGCTGAAAAGTTTACCAGTCATTTTTTTATATCGAATGCTTGTGAAACCTCCACTAACAACGAAGTAGTCTGTGAACGAAGAACGTACATTACAAAATGTACTACAACATCACTTCTTTTGGTCCCCACTGATGAATCTGAAGTACATTATTTCATTATGAATTTACCTAACAACTCTGCGGCAGGTGTGGACGGTATAAAAGCAGGGCTGTTAAAAGCAGTCTCACAGTATATTAGTCTGATTGATTGATCTGTGGGGTTTAACGTCCCAAAACCACCGTTTGATCAAGAGAGACGCCGTAGTGGAGGGCTCCGGAAATTTTGACCACCTGGGGTTTTTTAACGTGCACCCAAATCTGAGTACACGGGCCTACAACATTTCCGCCTCCATCGGAAATGCAGCCGCCACAGCCGGGATTTGATCCCGCGACCTGCGGATCAGCAGCCGAGTACCTTAGCCACTAGACCACCGTGGCGGGGCCAGTATTTTAGTCTGCCCCTCTCACACATACGTAATTTGATTTTGAGCACCGGAATATTTCTTGATAAGCTAAAGATAGCCAGGGTCTCAATCATTCACGAAGGTGGTATTGAAAATGATTTAATTAGTTATATAGCTATATCTGTCTTGCCCATATTTTCAAAATTTAGAGAATGAGTTTTATACTTAGAAATCTCAAATTTTTGTAACCAAGAAAATATATTAACAAATAGCAGTATGGTTTTCAGAAGAAAAAAGTACAGAGGGGGCTTTCCTGCCTATCAAGGACAAAATATTAGATAATTTTGATTAGACATTTTATACGCTTGGAATATTCCTTGATTTCAAAAAGGCTTGCGATTCGGTCAAACATGAAATACTCCTGGTGAAAAAAGCAATACGGCATAAGGGGTGTTTCACTCAAATTGATACACAGTTACTTAACAAATCGATTTCAGTATTGTGATACGCATCATGCAGTAGTTAAATGAGTAAAATTAAGAACGGCGTCCCTCAAGGATCTATATTAGGCCCGCTCCTGTTCCTCTTATATATTAATGATATTGTTAATATACCACTAACCCTGGACATGGTTCTATACGCAGATGACACGAACGTTTTTTTCTTTGGTAGAGACATCAACAGCTCAGAGGAGCAAGCAAACAAATGGCTTAAGCACTTATCAATATTGTTGATAGCAAATAAGATTGAGCTAAACACAAAAAAACAATGTTATTATTTGCCCAAAAAATAAAACTAGAGCCGTGACATCCGTTTGAAGTTTCGAGGGGAATCGATTGAGCGGGTCACATCCCAAAAATTTCTCGGTATCATTTTTCATAAAACACTCGACTGGACATATCACATGAACAAAGTTCACACAGATCTTTCGCGCTCAATTGGTATTATCGGGACAATCAGATAGTTTTTTGCCAATTTGAATAACGAAGCAACTCTACTATTTGTTAGTTTACTCGCGTACAAATTACTGTTTATTATTACGGGTTTACACTAAAAACACAAACAAAAATGTGTTCATAAACTACAGAAAAGAATAGTTCGAATATATGAAGGGGTTCGACCTAGAGCACATTGCTCTCCACTTTTCTACAAACACGACATATTAACGTTTGAAAACATCCTAAATAAAAAAATAGCCATGGTCGTATGGGATAAATTGAAATCTGACCCAGTCGCTTTTCTTGAAGCATATTCGCAAAGACAACATACATGCAGCTTTAGACGCATAACATACTGCAGTGAAAGAATAAGCTAACTACCGCTCGGAAAAGCTAGCGAATATGATTCCTGAACTATTAAATGCACATTCCGCAATTATCACCATAGTGCAAGAGAGCCGCTCAATAACTGCATTTTAAAAAAAGCTACACACATATGTAATAGAGCTCCAAGAATACTTTTCCTCTTTCTGCGGTATCACAAAGGTTGTACTTATAGTAAAAATGTATACACACTTGACATTTTCATTATTGAGTTCTAATTATTTGGTTTGTTATTCGATAAATTTGGGTTTCTTCACATATTCTTTGCTTTGTTTGCTATAAACTCAGTCTTGCAGACAGTTCTGTCCTTAATAAAATGTTCATCTAACGTTTTTTATAAGCTCTTGTAAAAAACTTGTAAATGCGGCTGCTTCTTTGTTAAAACATTTTATTTATGTGTACATTACTTCTTTTTTGCACTTTATAGTCTGGGACGGGTTACGGCACCTTGTCAGGCAATAATTTGCCTTTTTGCAACCCTGCCCCTTACTTGTGTCTATTGTACTTTGTGTACTATAATTTGTATAATATATTTCAAAAAAAACCTTAGGTTGAAAACGTGTTAGAGGAGCCTGGCCCTAAACGACGCTTCTCAGTCTGCGATGAAGCAGAGTGGAGCACCGTGGCGTAGTACAATGCTCTCTACCAAACACTAAGCAACTTCAGAAGCTGTGCTTTTGGGAAGAGCCTTTGTTTCTGGGTGGCGGGTTAAATAATCTTTAGCGTCGAATATCCCCTTGTTTCCCGAAGAAGACAAAGTAAACGATCCCAAGAGATCCATGTCGACCTGATTGAAAGGTGTTCTGGGTGGCTCCATGGAGTGAAGTAATCATGCAGGCTTCACAGACAGCGATTTACGGCGCTGGCTGTCCCGGCAGGCTTGGAAGTAGTGTTTAACGCAAGCGGCAAGTTTCAGCCAGTAGTAAGACTTGCGTAACCTAGCTAGTGTGCAGGTGATACCCAGGTGGCCAGATGAAGGTTCATCATAGCAGGCCAATAGAGTTTTGTCTCGTAGCTAGCCCTGTTGGAATGACAAATAGATAAGTTTGCTCGCTGGCACGTGCGTTCTTCTAGTACGACACGCCCTGTCGCAAACACAAGGTTGACAATCCGCGAGCTATATGCAGGGCTATAGAAACAATGCGGCCCTCGAGATGTTCGAATATAAGTCACTATTCAACATATGCTCGCTGCTTTGTAGCTACGTCTGTGATGCTTACGGCACCAAGAAAAGGGCAGTCGTCTTCGAAGTTTCGAGTGGCAGGCTCAACTGGCGCGCGTGACAACGTACCTGCGTCTTCGTGCACGCGACCCGAATCATACACAATGCTTCATCGGACTAGTCGTCTAGAAGGGTCTGTCAGTTCGCCAGTTATGATCCGTTGCCACCTTCAATAGACGTTTGCAGATGTTTGGTCAAAACTTAGCAAGTGCCCACACGACGGCAAGGCATTCCGTATCCGTGGGGCTGTAGTTTGAGTCTGGGTGGAATAGAGTGCAACTTGCATAAGCAACAAATTTTTCAACTCTCTCCTGCTGCTGTACGAATACCACGCCCGGAATGGTGTTACTGGCATTGGTATAAATTTTTGTCTCCACTTCATCGTTGAAGTGCCCAAGAATAGGTGGTGATTCCAGGCGATGTCACAGCTCAGTAAATGCCGTTTATGTTCGGAGGTCCAAACGAATGGTGTGTCGCCCCTTGTGTGTTATGACAGGGGTTCAGCAATATTTGAAAAATTGCCAATAAAGCGCCGGTAGTACGCACATAAACCAAGAAACCGCCAAACATTTTTCTTACTGGTAGAAGTCAGAAAGGCTGCTACAGTAGCTGTTTTCTCGAGGTCAGTGTGGACGCCTTCCACGCTCACAAAATGACCAAGTAACTCCGAATTCTCGTAACCAAAGTGGCACTTCTGAGGCTTAACCTAAGGTTACCCGATTGGAATGCCTCGAGTACCTGTCCCATCCGATTCAGATGTTCGGAAGGCTGAAGGCGAAGGAGGCTGAAAGCATCACCACGTAATCTGAGTAGATAAGGCAGCTTTGCCACTTTAAGTTGCTAGTAAAGTGTCCACCATGCGCTGAAAGTTATCTGGCACAGAGCAGAGACCGAACGGGAGCACTTGAAATTCGTAGAGACCATCCGGCGTGACAAAGTCTATTTTTTCGCGGTTGTGCACAACAACCTCGATTTGCCAATAGCCACTTTGAAATCAAGAGAAGAAAAATACTTCGCTCACCGTAGCCGGCGAAAAGTGTCATAAATACGTGACAGCGGATAAACGTCCTTCATTGTGGCGTTGTTAGGCTTTCTGTAATAGACACAGAAGCGAAGCGTTCCATCTTTCTTCATGATCAGAACGACAGGTGAGGACAACGGGCAACGCTCACTTCTGCGGGACATCACTAGTTTTGCCCGAGCGAGTGCTCGTACTGGATGCTGTGAATCGATTGCACCATCGTCTCCCAGTAAAATATAAAGCGTCTGTGGTAAGTTTCACATTCTTAACAGCTTTATTCTTTCTTTTGGGTAAAAAGGTTGCTGGTTTAAGTAATGCATTGCGCTTCAAGGCGTCTAAAGATGCACGTCTGAGTCATTTCTTTCATGAAAAAGTCAGAGATTGCATGTACGCTATCAAACGTGGGGCGGATCTACAAGAGTAAAGTTTGGTGAACCAACAAAGTGACAAAATAAATAAGGAGAATTTTATTCATTTTTCTTATACCACGCACACGCACAAACTCACAATGTAGAGCATGCTGTTGCGAAGCGCACCTCCGACGACGTTACGAAGGGCGCCTCGAAATCTCACTGCTGCAACCACTGTTTCGAAAGACGGCGACGCCAACACGGTTCCGAAGGCGCCACTGCTTCTAACTCCGCAGGGAAGGTCAGCAGCCGTTTGGTAGCGTAGGTTTCTCAGCTCGCGACTGTTCTGCGCAGAGCTGATACACGAGTGGACGAGACGACGGTGAGTTAAACAAGGTTTATGTACAGCATATATACAGAGGCGTTACAAATTCGGCACTGGGGCCGATAGAGACTCGAAGAGCCGAGCTCTCCTCTCTAACACATAGGTCTGCTCTCAAACGGGTCCGCTCGCAACGCGCCGCAGGGCTTCTTTTATATGCACCGAGTCCAACTCAAATGTCCGACCAGAAGCGCCGCTGGTCGTCAGGGCAGATTCCTCCAATGGGGTCGCCGCTGGGCCGCGTCAGACCCCCAGACATGAAGACGCCTGTTGTTTACTCGACGGGCTCGCTTGCTGGGGTGACTCACTGCACGTGCACGACAGAAAGGCGCCGTCCGCCTGTTGACGCCGTTGAGTTGTTCGCGTCAGGCGGGCTGGCCTTCACACAGATTGCCTTTTTCAGCGGCACGGCCGTTCGCTGTGGACTCGCAGGCATAACAATACAGAGAAACTGTTCTACTGCTTCGGAAAGTTTCTGTACTTTTATTTGTACTCTTTCGATCATCTGTCTTCATATACACGTAGCTATTGAGGAGAGTTTGTGCTGCTGCCACAAGTGTGTTATTTAGCTCATTATTAGGATGAGGATCATTGCAAAAGAAAACAAAGTCTTTCGTTTAAAAAATGTTGTAACCGACAAAAGAAGCGGTGTTCCCTCATTTGCTCTGGGCACTCTCGCAGATGTGCGTTGTCGGTCACACAACTTAAGTCCTAAAAGAACTGTTAGTCCTCGGTCTATATGAAACCGTGAAGCCGCCATGGGCGCTTCTACTTCACTTCTGGTTCTTGGATTTGTATACTTAGATAGTGGTTCCTAAATATTCTAGCATGAAGTAGAGATCACACCAGAAAACCAACTAAGAAAGTGCTTTCCGTAAGTGTCTACACGCATATAAATTTCAAGAAAACATATTATGCAAAGATGCCGACCACAATAAAGTGGAATACCGAAAAAAACAGTGTGCACAAAACTGATGCATTTAGTCATACCTTCCATTTTTATCAACCAAGTGAACAGAAGTAATGCATGTCCGCGGCGCTAGTCACCAACAGCAAAATGTTTACCAATCCTGAAGGGAAAACGCTTGTTATGAAAATGTACTGTATTATTATAAAATAAATGTTCTATTTTAATGCCAGGGCTTACGCCAAAAAGTCAGAGGCACACACGGCATCTTTATTTCAAAGCAAGAATGGAACACGGTTGATATGGGGCCATGGAACTAATTAGACATATGTAGTACGGACACACGTACCTTCCACTTACGAAGAAAACAAATGTCGACGTCAACTTGACGAATGACACATTCCCATTTTCTTTCTCGGTAGTCCTTAGAAAACGAGAACACTGCCAACTTCGGTTCCTTTGCCACGAAAATTTTGAGCGTAGCATCGCCCAACCGTTCAAATTTGCAGCCGTACAGATGGCGAATATCCAGTGCACAAAACGCATCACATATTCACGCTGCCGTTCATGGACGCGTAAAAAACTGTCTTTTCGAGTCGTCAACAAGTACACCAACACGCCCAGAAAGCGTTCATCGGGCTTGTCAATCCATGTCTGTCGAGCGAGGAGAGCAAGCGTAGGCACCTCTGTGCAGCGAAACACGCCGGTCACAAGATAGTGACGTCCGAGGCCGAGGCAGACACAGTGAGTAAGCCTGAAGATATCTAGATAGCATTGCCATACGCCGTTATAAGGCTCAATAACACTGTCATAAATCATTTCCTTCACTCACTCCTGGATTGCTTGACGTTTTTTCGAGGCCTGGTATGGCTGTCGATGGATAGGTCGGGCATCGTCGTAATTGATTGTTCGGTGCTGCGTGATTGGCGTCTGACTGACATTAGATGATTGAGCAAATCATGCCTGGAATTCAAGTGACAGCTGTCGCAGGGCCTTCTGGTCTTTTTCGGATAGTGAATTGTTGATGTCAACATCTGTTATGGCTGTTTTATCGCTGCGACTGCCATCGCGCGAAAAACACTCGATGACGTCCTCCAAGGCTTCAGAGTAGGTGACGGCAGTGCCGCGGAAAGGGTGACGATGTTCATTTGTGAAATTCGTGACCATGACCTCACTTTGATGGTTCTTAATCTCAACGATGCCTCCTTCCAGAGATATACTAAGTGATATAACAGAGAGACATTGCACTCTGCCAGTGTTTCACCATCACTTGTGCCCTCAGAAGTCACCTGGATCATCATACTCGCACAAGGTGGAATCGTTACGGTGTCGTCAGAAACATGAAGAGCGGCTGTACGGCAGCGGGTATCGTTTAACGCAGCCTTTTCTGCAGAAGATGAAATGCAGCGTTTATGCATGTCGATTATGGCACCCTATTCTCGAAGGAAGTACATTCCGATAATGAATTCGCTGGAAGATTCACATTGCACGAGGGAGCTTATCAAAAACGTAGAAGTGCGTATTTGCTGCCTCGCAGTGCATATACCAAGTAGCTTGACGACGTTTCCTCCCGCCATGCGTACGTGTGACCCTGTCAAAGGCATGACAACTTTTAAATGCGAAGCATGTTTTAGTAAAGTTTGGTGAATTTGAGCGTATGTATCTATCCGTGTAGCTGCTTACGTTAGGGTGCTCTCATGGTCACCCGCTTAACTTGGCGTGAGCCAAAATTAGCATGGGAGGATTATAGTGTTTGACAATAATAACGTGCTGGTCAAGACATGAATAATGTCACAATCCCGTAGGGTACGTCGTCAAACCATTCCAGCTAGACAGTGGCAAATACCCAAGGGCGTCTATGTGCCGCTGGCATGCGGGTATTTGCCACAGGTTATTGCCACTTAGTATCCACCCAGTAACGACGATAACACTCATGGGCAATTTTATCGCGCGAGCGTTAAGAAATACCCGACATATTTAGCGCCGACCCGACGAATGCAAAGAATAACAGTCAAGGTCCCAGCTCAAATTGAACCCAAGCATTCTGCGTGGCAATGAAACATTTTACCACAGAGCTACGCAAGGTCTCGGAAGTACTTTTCAAATGTACGCTAATCTTTGTGAAACGTCAATAGTGGTGTCTCTGCAGCCTACCCAGTTTTATAAACACTACATACGTAAGTACTCCTTTGATACAGCCGTCACGTTGGGTTAACGTCAATAGTGGTTAGTTGCCATGAACTGAAATTGATTTATGTAACACTGTCCAGGGTCAGCCACATCGCGAGCATCAGTGCTTCATATCAGGTTGTAGTGTTGCTAATACGCATGTTCCAGTTGGCATGGTTGTGCAAGCGCAAGCAACTGGTTGTATAAACATCTGCAACTCTTCAACATATGTCGGCGCGTGCAGCATTTGTACGGATATTTAGCATCATTTCAAGACGTGTCGCTCAATAAAAAAATTGCAACATGGTCACTTTCCCTCTGCATGCTTCGCATAACGTCGATTACCAGGCACGGGGGATCTGCTGATTCTTTTTTTTAAGTGCACTTGCTAATGTTTCACTAATAATCGTGTAATCAGCGCCAGTATTGCTAAAGCTGTTACATTTCGACTGTCGATGAGCCCAGGTAGGTTCATTGAAATGTCAAGAGGCTGAAATACAGGCGTCGTTGAATCGCCCTCTGTCTGAAGTCACGTTAATTGGAGGTGGAGATCTTCAACACGCCGAGAATTAGTGGCATCACCTCGAAAGGTCACTCATGTCAGTTTTCCAGGTGAGGGCTCGGATATCGTTCGTAGGTATCTGATTTATATTGCCCGAATACAATGGTGATCATGGTGACGGTGAACGCGACTGACGCCTCGGTGGTATGCGCTGCTGAGCGAGAAAGTCTTCGATCTCGGGGGGTTGCTGTCCGAACCTGGAACAGGGTGCATTCGCCGGAAAACCTTGAAGCCAAAGTTGGCGGCGCTGGCGCTCTCGGTACACGTCACCCGCCTAAACAAAGCGGTAGCAAAGCGGTCATTGGTCGGGCCTGCGCCAATTGTCGGATTTACGTGCGACGGGCCAAGTGTGAAATTTTCAAAATGAGGCACCGGCTGTGTAGACTGGAGCGTGGTATACGGGGAGGCTGAGGGTATTGGCGCTGGAACTGGTGAATATGATTTTGTCGGCATAACTGGGATGCTGGAAGCCGTTATTCACCAGAGTTGCCACCACCGACGGAATGGTGCCTCTAAGGGCGTCGGCATACGTCACTCGTGGAGGTTCGCCGGAACTTGTGAACGGATGAAGAGGCGCATCAAGCTGAACAGGTGTCTTGCGACGAGATGAGTTGAGTGCCTGCTGGACTTCGTCTCGTATGATGCTGGCTATGCAGCTAATATCCACCGCTGCTGCGCTTGGTGCAGTTGCTGCAGCTAGTCGAGGACAAATGAACGTATTAGCTCACGAAGCGCTTCTACATCTGTCGGAAATGATCCTAGCCCGATGGTGTTCATAGCATTCACTTGCCGATCATACTGGTTCCGCTAGTGCAGCGCCTGCTCTATGGCGACGGCTTCACTGAGGAACTCCGCAACCGTCGTGGGCGAAATACGAACGAAACCAGCAAAAAGCTGCTCCTTCGCGCCCCGCATCAAGTGACGCAACTTCTTGGTTTCTGGCATGTTTGGATTGGCTCGACTGAAAAGAAGGACCATGTAGCGACGAGAGAAGAGAGACGTGAGATGACGTCGAAGGCGGCCGATGGGGCCGTGCCGATCTCGCCACTTTATTCCACGCCTGAAGCGGAACCGCGGCGGCTACGAGCGTCCGACACACCAAGTCCGCTACCTTGTTCTCCCCCTCACGCAGCTCGAGCTAGCCGACGTGGCTCCGCTTCAGGCCTGGAATAAAGTGGCGAGATCGGCACGGCCCCATCGGCCGCCTTCGACGTCATCTCACGTCTCTCTTCTCTCGTCGCTACATTGGTGACCCGGAGAACACGCCCTTCGCCGAGCGGCCCGCTGCCATGTTCCCGCAACTCTGCCCGCCAGTGCCGCCGTTCCAATCGACCTACCCCAAGGTATGGTTCATGCAGCTCGATGCCGTTCTGGCGTTGAATGGCGTCACGGACCAGCCGCTGATGCACACCATTCTTCAAGACGCCCTTCCGGTAGATTTGCGTCAACTCTCTGGCACTTCAACCTCCAGCCAGCAGCCTTACGATGACCTCTGCTCGGCGGTGCTTGCCAGACAAGGCCTCACCTACCACCCGCTGCCGTTCACCTGCGACTTACAGGTTTCGTCTGCGTCGCAGCGTGCGGTACCCTCCGGCCCGAAAGTGTTCACTGACCGGGACCTAACTTCCTCGACAACGTCTCCCTCTACCTTGGGTCCGGCCACTAGCACAGTGAGTCTCGCACCCGGTCACAGATCCGACGAGGTTCTTGAAGTCGTTCCTGCTGCCGAAAAACCTGTCCACCTCAGCTGAGGTTGAGGCCGCCAGCCATCAACCACGGCCAGGCTTCCAAGACGCTGCGACTGTGACTGACGCGCTTGAGGACGACGTGCCCGGTCCGCTTCTGACGGGGCTCACCGGGCATGCAGCGCCTGCGGTGGGGCAGTCTGGGGGGTCTTGGCTGGAGGCGGCCATCAATTGTGCAGACCTGCACGCCGGCCCTCGTGCGCGGACTGCCGGAGGTCATTGCACGAGCACAGGTGTCCCGTCCAGTGCTTCTGGCGAGCCCACGCTGGCTGGGTTCCACCACCACCATTCCCCGGAGCCTTTGCCTCCGGACGGCAACGGCCAGACGTGTGTCCACAACGCCAGCTCGTGTGTCACAACCGCGACGGCGCTCATGCCTCATGCGTGTCTGCCACCCGTTGCCCTACGTCGGCGACGACGGCGTGCTTGGCGTCACACATTGCGGCAACCTTTGGGCCGCCCTGCTGCGCGGCCACGGGTTGCGGTCACGGCCCAGATGATGGCGCAGGCGCCTACTAGGCCTGTCCGACGCGGTGTCCCACCGCTGGTCGTGTGCCCGACTGCCCACCGCGCACTTGGTGGTATTGTTGGGCCACGTTCCTGCAGGTGTGGGCACGTCTGTCTATGCCGGCACGTCAGACGCCGCTCGACTTTGAGGTCTGTGTTGCGTCGACCCCAACGTCAGGGCCCGCACTGCCGGCCCTCTGCCGACGTTGGCAGCATGACCTCGCGCAAACGGTCACTCTCGGCCTGTCTGGCCAGGTCACCGTGAGACCCGCTTTTCGGCTACCACAGCGACCCGGCACTTTCTCCTTCGTCCCTTGCGCTTCTCCCAGAGTCGCCCACCAGAGACCCACTGGTTCCCGATGGTCACTATACGATGACAAACTGCACATCCTAAACGAACACCTTGCGGATTGTCATTCATGTATATAGTCTCTTTCTCTTTCTTTGTTATATACACTTCAAATCGCGCAAAGCGCTAAGGGGGGAGCCCTGTAATGCATGATCATCATCATCACTTTTTTCAATGACCGCGCCGCGCCTCTCGCGCAGCTGATGCTGGCTCGAGCTGCGCGAGGATGAGAACGAGCTGACACGCCTGGCGTGGCGGACGCTGGTAGCTGACGCGGCTCCGCTTCAGGCCTGGAATAAAGTGGCGAGATCGGCACGGCCCCATCGGCCGCCTTCGACGTCATCTCACGTCTCTCTTCTCTCGTCGCTACAACCATATCCTTCAAGTACATGGCGACACCTTCACTTGGGCATGTGAACGCGACACAGGCGGGACCATCCAGCTCACTAGTGACGATGAGGGCTCGAGTACGTGCCCAGAGGTCTGCGACAAAACTTGCGCCATGATGTTACGAGGTCATTGCGGTTCTGGAGCCATGTATAAACACTATCCACGAGGCTGAAGTACACGTTCCTGAGCTTCGCCACTTTGTCCCACTCGTTGAAATCCGTTAGTACTCGAACTACGCCAGCCCGTCTTCCACATCTTCAAAAAGAAAACCATGAAAGAGACTTAGCATCCGTGGTTTTTGCAACACATAACAGAGGGTAAAAAGCCGCTGCGGCCGCTGAAACTGCGGCAGCAGAGGTGGTAGCAGTAGCGGAAGCGGTAGCAGTAGCTCGCTCCCAAACTGTTGAAGTTGTAGTCGTATAGGGAGGCAAAAACTCAGGGGCCATACTCCGAATTCTCTGGCTAGCACGGTGCTCTGGCGTAAGCTTCGGGTTCTGGCTGGTGTTACTGCTATTGGAAGAGTCTGTTTTATAGGTGGCACTGCCTAGCACTTCCACCAATAAAATTTCACGTTTTAAACAAAGGCGACGTTTATAAAGCGGGTATACACAAGGTCCAAGCCACCCGGGTGTGGTCGGCACAAAACAGCCAAAACAAATGCACGAGCACGAAGGCTACCGTGGCTTTGTCTGCCTCTTTCACGCTGGCAGATAAAGCGCGTGGCAGTATTGCTGCTACTAAGTCGATCATTAATTATATAGTAATGATCTGGCCATGGCTGTATCTACTAGCATATATCAAAATGCTGACTTCACAGTGACTTTTTTTCGGAAATTTTGTTTCTCAGACGCAGTTTTGCTTTTACAAAATGATAAATTTGATAAACTGCATGGTTCACTAATAACATTAATTACGTAAAAGTCTCTAAAACACAGTACATATACTACTACTACTATTATTATTATTATCATTTATATTAATAATAATGAATATAGAAATAAGAACAGTATTATTAGTTTATTCGCCATATTTGTGAAATACAGAGAGGGATTGTAGAAAAAACTGCTTCCGGACAGCTTGAATTGCCTAAAACCCTTTGTGAGGCAATATTACATACAAACATATTACATATTGTTACGATGAAAGATGTTTATTTCCAGATGGGCTGATGGAAAGGGGCTGAATTGCTGCCACCCAGCACCGATCCACTCGCAAGACAAGCGCTCTTCATCCTCCTCTCGTGTTAAGCGTACCACTCCTCCCCCAACAGACGAAGCTCGCCGGGCTAGTAACGGCTACGTGAACACGGAAGTGTGGCGGCTTGGGCTAGTTGGTATGACATGACAATAGTTATAGAGCGAGAATAGAACGATGACACAGAGACAAGAACACGAAGAACACGAAGGTCGCTCGTGTTCTTTGTGTCCTTCTTGTCTCTGTGTCGTCGTTCTGTTCTCGCGCTATCACTATCGTCGTGAACACGGAGTCGCGTGGGTGAAAGCGACGTGAACAAGTTGCGTCTGCGGAGAACGGTAGCCGCGATTGAGGAGACGAGCAATCGAGCACGTCAAGTCATTGAGGTGATGGGCAATGACGAAGGGCCCGGAGTACCGGGCCCGACTTTTGACCCAGGCCACGCTTGCGAAACGGATTTCAGAGCCAAACCATGTCGCCTGTGTCATAAGACATGTCTTTGTGCCGTGAATTGTAGGTGATCTTGGAATGGTCCTGGGATACCAACGTACAAAGTCGCGCTACCCGCAGTGCTTCCTCTGAGCGGCAAATAGTCTGAGTAATCGCTAAGTGTGCATGAGTATGAACTGGCAGAATGGTGTCGTGGAAGAATCGGGGTGGTCGAACGTAAAGGAGGTGGAAGGGGCTGTAGCCAGTGGCTTCTTGCTTCACCGAGTTGTAGGCGTATTTAATAAAGATAAGGATGCCATCCCAATTCTTGTGCCTTGAATTAACGTACATAGAAATCATATTCGTTAGCGTTCTGTTCGTGCACTCCATGAGACCATTTGTCTGTGGATGATAAGGGGTCGCGTAAAGAAATTGACAATCAAGAGCTCTTCAACCACGTTGGCAATGAACCGGCGTCTGCGATCGCTCACAATAATGATAGGTGGATTGTGACAAAGTATGACTAGCTTCAATTGTGACTTGCTTTAGGTATGCTTCCCGATCACAAAAATCCATTCTGACCTAGCACTCCGTTCGTTCCAAGGTAATACAAAACGGAGTGTCCACATCTTGTCTAAAATCCACTGTAAACAATTCGAGTCATCATTTGGCTAAGGGGAGCTTCAGAGAGCAGGTTATTAGGCAAAACACGCCGGCTTTTCCGAGTCTATTTTGCAGGAAAGTTGCAGGCGCCTTATTAGGCATATGAAAGGCAGCCAAGATCAATAGCAGGTACATGAACGGGGCAGAGTGGTGGAGATACCGTACGCCCATGCACTGTCACACTGAATTATAAAGGCCGTCCTTAGGTATGTGCTAAATTTTGTTTTCACTGCCAGGAATAAACTAGCCAAGCTGTACCCCACGGTTAGGAAGAAGCTGGAGGCTGTTTGATGAGGAGGCGCACAAACTTGCAAGATTAAGCACAAGGTCTGTTTCGTTCCATGCGCATTTAACCTTGTTTGCTGTATTCTTCTCACATGCGGACGAGTGTATGTGGAGCAGACTCGTCGCTGCATAAATATTCGCCTAATGCTGCACCAGTCATTTTTAAAGGGCAGGCTACCAACGCATTTGTCCTTACACTGTGCAAAGTGTGGATGCGAGGCACTCTTTTCAAATACAATAATTTTGTTTAAGCACCATGATCGCACCACACGAGAGATCGCGGAGGCATTTCACATCAACAATAGGCAATCATCCTGTATCAGCCACCCGTTAATGACAATTTTCGAAAAAGAAGTGTTACTAGTCGATAGGGCGTCCGGCTATCAGGGCCGGAAGGTCAGTTGGCTCCATCACCATGATAATTGTTGCGCCGATACAAAGTGCGTGGTCGGTCCCTTGAGGGTGCTGACGTGCGATGACACTGAGGACAAAATCAGGTGACGTGGCCGCGGACGCCACATTGGAAGCAGATGGGGCGCTCACAAGACATGCTCTAATCGCCAGCGGGAGGATAAATGACGCAGCGGTCCCATGGTTGAGAGACTGCAGATGAACCGCGTACGAAGCCATCGTGGACCTCGTAACTGAGGTGGGCATTCATTAAAGGGATTCGTATCATTGGAGAAGGCGCAAAGCTATATGCATCAACGGAAGCAGCGTTGATGAACGTAACACCAGGATCGCTTAGAGGAAGAAGCTCGCGAACTCAAGGAGACGGAACAGACGCTGTTTCACGCCGGTAAAGCTCCTCCTGCACCAACTGGCAAATAATTGACGCGAACTTAGACGGGGCTGGAGCTACGTCAACACTGGCGACAGTCATTACGTTGGTCAAGCGGCCGAGCTTCGGTGTGAAGCACAAAGCTCTTAAGGCTTCAAATGTGCGGCAGTGCAGGATGACGTCACTCACGGACTCCAGACTGTCATTCGCGATGAGCTACTTGGAATCGTCCCTTGCAATTCTTTTCAAAAGGTGACCCACTTTGCCCTCTTCGGTCATCCAAAGGTCCATGACCTTGCACAACTTGAGCACTTCTTCAATATACGTTGTGCAGGTTTCTCCAAGCACCTGAGAACATGGCTTCAGCGTTTGCTCGGCATGCTTCTTTTTGGCCACTGAATCTCCGAAGCACATCCTAATATCGTCTATGAACTTCTGCAACATTGTCAAGCTCTCCTCGTGGTTTGCATACCACACAGACGTGGTTCCCTTAAGGAAGAGGCCGACATTTGTGAGCTGACCGGTGGCATTACAAGCACTAAACTTACTTGCCCGTGACATCCTCACCAGCTTTTTCTGCGAAGGCTCGTGGCTCGATGTAGGGTTGCCATGGGTGACCGGAGGCAGCCGATGTCGGGAGACCAAAAGCAGATGCCAGATGCTTGTTGTCGTGTCACAACTCATCGCTGGTGGCCGACCAGCACTTCGTCTACTTCGACGAATCACCAAGTATTGCGTCTCTAAAGCCGGTGCGTCGTCATTTTTAGGGAGCGCCGTTGTCGCACCCAGCACCTCTTACAAAACTGTTACGACGAAGGATGTTTATTTGAAGCCGCCCGGCACTCATCTACTTGCTAGACAAGCACTCTTCGTCCTCCATGTCGCGTTATCGTACCATTAGACATATATATATATATATATATATATATATATATATATATATATATATATATATATATATATATATTATCAGCCTGACTACGTCCACTGCAGGACAAAGGCCTCTCCTATGTTCCGCCAGTTAACCCGGTCGTGTGCTTGCTGCTGCCAATTTATACCCGCAAACTTCTTAATCTCATCTGCCCACCTCACCTTCTGTCTCCCCCTAACTGGCTTCCCTTCTCTGGGAATCCAGTTAGTTACACTTAATAACCAGCGGTTATCCTGTCTACGCGCTACATGCCCGGGCCATGTCCATTTCCTCTTCTTTATTTCAAGTATGATATCCTTAACCACCGTTTGTCCCCTAATCCACTCTGCTCTCTTCTTGTGTCTTAAGGTTACACCTACTATTTTTCTTTCCATTGCTCGCTACGTCGTCCTCAATTTAAGCTGAACCCTCTTTGTAAGTCCCCAGGTTTCTGCTCCGTAGCTAAGTACCGGCAAGATACAGCTGTCATATACCTTCCTCTTGAAGGATAGTGGCAATCTACCGGTCATGATTTGAGAGTGCTTGCCGAATGTGCTCCATCCCATTCTTATTCTTCTAGTCACTCTAATCTCGTGGTTAGGCGGTGCGGTTATTACCTGCCCTAAGCATACATACTCTTTTAGAACTTCAAGTGCACTATTACCTATCTCGAAGCACTGCTCCTTTCCGAGGTTGTTGTACATTACTTTCTTTTTCTGCAGATTAATTTTAAGACCCACCTTTCTGCTCTCTTTGTCTAACTTTGTAATCATGAGTCGCAATTCGTCTCCTGAGTTACTCAGCAATGCAATGTCATCGGCGAAGCGCAGGTTACTAAGGTATTCTCCATTAACTCTTATCCCTAACTGTTCCCATTCTAGGCTTCTGAAAACCTCCTGTAAGCACGCGGTAAATAGCATTAGGGAGATTGTGTCCCCCTGCCTTACACCATTCTTGATTGATATTCAGTTGCTTTCTTTATAAAGCACTATGGTAGCAGTTCATCCCCTGTAGACTTCTTCCAGAATGTTTACATATACTTCATCTACGCCCTGATTCCGCAGTGTCTGCATGACGACTGATATTTCTACTGAACCAAACGCCTTCTCGTAATCTACGAAGGCTATGTATAGTGGTTGGTTATACTCTGAGCATTTCTCTATTACCTGATTGATAGTATGAATGTGGTCAACTGTTGAGTAGCCTGTTCGAAATCCTGCTTGTTCCTTTGGCTGATTGAATTCTAATGTTTTCTTTACTCTGTTAGCAATTACCTTTGTAAATAGCTTGTATACAACAGAGAGCAAGCTGATCGGCCTGTAATTCTTCAAGTCCTTGTCATCTCCTTTCTTGTGTATTAAGATGATGTTAGCGTTCTTCTAAGACTCTGGTGCCCTTCCCGTCCGGAGTCACCTCATAAACAGGGTGGCTAGTTTTTCTAACACAATCTGTCCTCCATCTTTCAGCAGATCTGATGTTACCTGATTCTCACCAGCAGCTTTGCCTCTTTGCATGCTCTCCAAAGCTTTTCTGACTTCTTCTATCATTACTGGTGGGGTGTCATCTGGGTTACTGCTAGTTCTTATAGTATTAAGGTCATGGTTGTCTTGACTACTGTACAGATCTCTGTAAAACTCCTCCGCTATTTTAACTATCCTATCCATATTGGTAGTTATTTTGCCTTCTTTGTCCCTTAGTGCATACATCCGACTTTTGCCTAACCCAAGTTTCCTCTTCACTGCTTTGACGCTTCCTCTGTTTTTCAGAGCGTAGTCAATTCTCTCTATGTTATACCTTCTTACATCGCATACTTTACGTCTATTAATCAACTTTGAAAGCTCTGCCAGTTCTATTTTGTCTGTTGTACTTGACACTTTCATGATTTGACGCTTCTTAATTAGGTTCTTCGTTTCCTGGAAAAGAATGCCAGTGTCCTGTCTAACTACCCTGCCTCCAACGTCCACTGCACACTCCGTAATGATACTCGTCAGATTATCATTTATTGTATCTACGCTAAGGTTGGTTTCCTCACTAAGAACCGAGTACCTGTTCTGCAGCGACACTCTGAGTTCCTGTACTTTCCCCCTCAGTGCTAGCTCATTGATTGGCTTCTTGCGTATCAGTTTCTGTCGTTCCTTTTTCAAGTCTAGGCGAATTCGAGACCGTACCATTCTATGGTCACTGCATCGTACCTTGCTAACAACTTCCACATCCTGCACAATTCCTGGGTGTGCAGTCATTATAAAGCCTATTTCGTTCTTGTTTTCGCCTTTAGGGCTCCTCCATGTCCACTTGCGGTTTTCTCGTTATCGGTAGAAGGTATTCAAAATCCGCAAATTATTGCGTGCTGCGAATTCTACTAGTAGCTCTCCTCTGGCGTTTCTAGTGCTGATGCCATAATCTCTTACTGCCTAGTCTACAGCCTGCTTCTTCCTACCTTTGCATTAAAGTCGCCCATCACAATAGTATACTGTGTTTTTACTTTACTCATTGCCGATTCCATGTCTTCATAGAAGCTCTCAACTGAAGCGTCATCATGGCTGGATGTAGGCGCGTAAGCCTGTACTACCTTTACCTTGTATTTTTTATTCAGTTTAATTACAATACCTACCACTCTTTCATTATAGCTATAGTATTCCTCTATGTTGCCAGCTATGTTCCTGTGAATTAGTAACCCCACTCCCAGTTCTCATCTGTCTGCCAAGCCCATATAGCAAAGGACGTGCCCATTCTGTAGCCCAGTATAGGCCTCATCTGTCTTCCTAACCTCACTGAGCCCTATTATATCCCATTTAACACCCTCTAGCTCCTCAAATAGTACAGCTAGACTTCCCTCACTTATAAGGTTTTAGCGTTAAACGTTGCCAAGTTCAGGTTCCAATGGCGGCCTGTAGTCCAGAGATTCTTAGCACCCTCTGCTGCGTTGCAGATCTGACTGCCACCATGGTCAGTTGCTTCGCAGCTGCTGGGGACTGAGGGCCGTGAGTTATTTGACGTATGCATGTGGGAGGTAGTGGCCAGATACTGCACCAGGGTGGCCAATCCTTCTCTGGTGAGGGAGTGTGTTGCCGGCGGTGGTTACCGGTGAGGCTGCACCCCAGGCCTCTTAATGCAGTTCACGCGAATGGAGCTCACACGCGGATCTTTTTTTCTCGGTTGGGAACTGCGCGGCACCAGGATTTGAACCACGGACCTCTTGCACGCGAAACGGATGCTCTAACCACAACGCCATCGCCGCACCCGGATCGTTATGTTCTAGATGTAGGTTTCAGCGGTGTATCAGTCAAGTTTGTGGTTATTTTTATAAAAATGTTTAATGAAAAGAGATTTCTGCTGATTACCCCCTTAATTAAGGGTCTAGAGAGTACGCAGTTGGGCCTCCGATTAGCTTATGGGGTGCTGTTTATTAATATATTAAGCGGACAAAATTTAAATTCGTTTGTGAGGTGATGGTAACAAATTAATCTTTCTAGTGATTAGGCCTAATTTTGGTCACAAAATAGTTCCGGTACTATTACTCCTGTCCTGATGAAACCTGAGCGGCGACAGGTGTACAACTAGGGCTTTGCACTGTATGAGTTAGAAGTTTCTCGGTAGGTTATTAGCAAAGTTAAAAGCTATCGTAAAAAACACGTGGTTTAAGACTTTGATCTGACGGGCGTAACTTGCTCCAGAGCAGTGAGCCACCCTCCTCCTCTGAGCGAGGGAAGACGCGGGCGCCACACGTTTATTAGCGGTTCTCGTTATATTCTTTCTAACTCTGTATCTTCCGGTTACCTTAAGCTATCAAAATTATTTTTACACGGAAAAAACCGGACTGTTGTGTTCTAAAAGAAGATTTTAGCTATTTTTGTGGCGTTTGTAGCTCCTTTTAAAAATTTGTTTTAATCAAATGAGCTTTTTGCTGATTACCACGTTAATTAAGGGCCTAGAGTATACGCAATTGGGCTTCCTGGCAGCCTATGGGGTGAGGTTTATTATTATATTAAGCGGACAAAATTTAAATGCGTTTGCGAGGTGATATTATCAATTTAATCTTTTTAGTGATTAGGCTTAATTTTGATTGCGGAATAACTCTGGAACTATTACACCTAGCCTGATAAACCTTCAGTAGCTTCAGGTCTACCATAAGGACTTTCAACTTTATGAGTAAGAAGTTTCCCGGTAGAATATTAACAAAGCTACAACCGATCGTAAAAAACACGTGGTCCGACTGTTGTTGTTTTCACAAATTCACACTGTTTTCCGCTCCTAAAATTTGAAAATTTCGTTTGTAATAGCAGTATTTGTAGCGGTTGAACTTCTTGTATCTTCACAAACAAATAGACACCACTCTGACCCTCCTAGAACCAAAATTGCTAAAGTTATAGGTAGATATGTGCAGAGCTCACTTATCCGTGCTGCTGACGCGGCCGCTATATATATATATATATACATACATATATATATATATATATATATATATAATTATATATATATATATATATATATATATATATATATATATATATATATATATATGGAAAGAAGCTGGTACACGTACGGGAAAGCTAGTAGTTCCTTTATCTATTGACGTTTCGGCCGTGGCACGGCCTTCGTAAGAGATTCAAAAGTGAACAAAGCGTATGCCGCTTTTAAGGGCCACTCAAATCTCGAAAAAACATCAGCAATGCAAAATCAAACATCGGTGACTATCCATCTTGATCTATTACCTCGTGTTACAAGATTAGTGCGACAACTCAAAGCACATATGAATAGGAAGTCATCGCATCAATGAAACATATGAACCAGTAAAACTATGATGAGGCCGCGAAGGAGACACGAGATATTAGGGCTACATGTGCGGCAAAACAGATGTCAATTGGATCTACTCTGGCACGGCCCACATAAAAATACTAAAAAATCACTGTTTTTCACAAGTCATGGTTTCTCTACAAACAATAGAACGCGTGACTTTAATGCATTATGCGGTGGGAAAAAAAGAAAGAGTTGGCCGCATGAGGAGAAAAAGAGTGTGTTTGACAGGAGGGGGGAGGGTAGCGTATGAATATGATAACCTTTATCACCCACAAGGAGTGGTGACACTTCCGATGCTTTCACTTATTTCAGCGTGAAGACTGTTAAATTTATTGATGAGGTAGGATTCGCGAACTTCTCGCTCATGATTAGTTTTAAATTCAGACTGTAGTATGGTAGCCTTGTAGTTTGCATAGGAACGACCTGGCCTCTGGATATGTTTTTATAGTGGACCCTACTGAAACGTTCCGTATGAAGCGGAGACCTCAAATACAGAATTATCGGAATATGGAAGACGTAAGAAGCCGACTCCGCGTCTTATGAAAAGACGTATGATGCGGACTCTGCATCTTATGGAAAGACGCATGATGCGGACTCCGCATTTAATGGAAAGACGTATCATGCAGAAAAACTGAAATGTGTGCATGTTACGTCTGAATCTAGTGCAAAGCAATATTATTTGTAAATTGAATAGACGCCCACATCTTGAGTACATGCAATACTGTGTACAAATCACAATATTTCTTAAATATGCATGATGAGGGATGGAATCATCAGCATCTTTCTAATTGTCGTGTTGCGGAAGCAAAATTAGCTTTTAACTAAAATACGTTACAAAGCTACTCGATTAACATGCTAGAGATTATGAATGGTGGTTACATTGCAACACATTAATGCGGTGTTCTATGCAAGACCTAAAGAACTTATAAAGTTATTATTTACAATAGAGAAGCATTATTATACACACCAGCCCTACTACAATCAATATAATTTTTTATTTGACTGTATGCTTCAACTGTGAATAGCGACATTGCAGTATTGATGGTACACAAATGAGGTGACTACACCGTAATTTCAGAAGCTCCACCTAAGCCACAAGATGGTGGCACAAAACACAAAGTAACAGCAATTTTGGAATGAAATATTTGAACATAAATAATAATCATAGCACTGTGAAAGTGTGGCGCTGTGTTTATCTCATGAACGCCTTGTGGAGATCGGCGAAATGCTGCTTGAGGCTCCGGCACCACTGTAGATTTGGGAGGTCACTGCCACAGAACTTATGTGGCCTTCATAGGCACCTGGAAATGTAAATAATTGGCACAAATAATGTCAGAGACACATGTTCGCACCTTAGTTCACATGCACAAGAAATATCACACACAATGAAACTGAAAATGTGAGGCACACAATCCTTCATGTTATGCATATGTGAATAATAGAAGAAATAAGTGTATAAATTAGTTCTGCCACTATAAAAGAAACAGCATGCTTATCACTGTGAAAATAACTGGGTTGTCACGATTTTCAATGGTAGAGATAATCTATTGATATGTCCTTATATATTTATAATTTAAATGCTTCCTGCACAGTAAAACTTTAGGAACTACCAGTGAAAGCTTTCAATGTACATTTAATAGTGTGTGCATGTACATCTGCTGCCTTTATACTATGCAGTTTGTGCACAAAATTGGCATCTCGGACAATTTTGAGATGTAAACTTATGCAAATTATGAAGTATAAAATCACCATGAAAGCAAACAGGATCAGGCAGGTGCCATTAAAAATCTGTGCAAGCTAGACATCTATAACCGAACTGCATGAAAATAGGGGAGCAAGAGTAACAGAAATTCGGCTGCTGACCCGCAGGTCGAGGTATCGAATTCCGGCTGCATTTCCGATGGAGGCAGAAATGCTGTAGGCACATGTGCTCAGATTTGGGTGCACGTTAAAGAACCCCTAGTAGTCGAAATTTTCAGAGCCGCCACTACGGCGTCTCTCATAATCATATAGTGGTTTTGGGACGTGAAACCCCACATATCAATCAAGACTAACAGGAATACACTGCCTACAAAAAAGTTGGGTGCATGTGCTATCTGTAAGTGCTTACACCTTACTACATACAGCATGCTCACACCATTTTGAATACCGATATTGAAAACAACTGCTCTATTAGGAATGTAAAAGGTAAGGTAAAACTTAATGACTATAAAAATTGACCCTATCATTACATCACGTTTTCTTATAACGAAATTGACTAAGACTCTGAAATATCATTATGCAAGAAAAAATCTTCAAAAGAACAATCAAGTTTGAAGTCATATTTTTTAATATGGCTACTATGACTATAACCAAGAAATCGACCTCAACATGGCTAATCTTAGTTTCTAAGGCCTATGTTCACTAGACAATGACCTATACCACAAAAAGCACAGCGTTCAGGCAAAGCACCATACAAAAAAAGAAAGCAGACCTTTTTCTTATTACCTACATTGCTTTTAAAATGGTATTTTTACCTCTACTTGTCGCTTTTTATCTAAGTAACTGGTGTAAAACAGTTTAGCTGATAATGCACTGTGCCTCTAAAACCTGTTGGTTGAATCTGAATTTTCAAAAATTGGTGAAGCTTGCACTAATTTAGGCTCCACAAGCCTTGGAACAGCGAGAGTGCATGACTCTTAGGACTACTTTTGTTACTTGTGTTTTGTTTCTGGGCCTAAGCATGAAGACAAGGGCTTATTTGAATTGCTGCTAACAAACAAATGCTTTCGAAATTAGCGTCAAAGGATGCTCAGACATTTGTTGTTTTTCTCACTGGGCTATTCTACACCAAACATCACAACCCTACTGCCTGGCGACCATCACAGATATATAGTTTTAAAAATGATGGTAATTTACTTTTTTGAAAATAGTTATTTGCAGAATAATTTTGAAGAGAAAAAAGTAGTGGTCACGTGAGTAGCTTCAAAATATCGCAGAATGTCGTGCGGGTGGTTTTTGTGAGAAAAACTTAAAAGTACCACTTTTTCTTGCCATATCAACTTTGATCTACATATTAAGTGAAGGTGCATCTTTAAAGTAATTGAAGTCGAGTAACATTAGTGCAATTTACCCGCTACAAACGCTTTTAAGAATTCAGCTAAACCATTTATCGTTTGCATTTCTTGTATGCCTATACTGCACTTTGTATGAATATTTGAGCCACAAATACTCACTCCACAGAAGTTATATTTCACGAAAAAAATATAGTTAGGTACAGATTACAAATATCACTATATAATAGTTTGGTACACACTGAGATGCAATTTGAACAATGTGTTTGTCTAATGGAAATTTACTTCTATGTGTAAGTTGAAAGCAAATAAACAGTTCTTGTTACATGGCAAGTGTTATCATTACAATTTTCGTTTCAATCGGAAAATAATTTTTGAAGTGTCCTATTGAGGGCCATGGGAAACTTCGGAACGGAAGCTGTCGTATATCAAATGCAGAAACAGCCATCATTAGCAAACTTCAAAAATAATTTATATTTTAAAACAAAGTGTAATCATATAACTTGCCATATAAAGAGAACTACTTTCTTGCTTTTGATGTGGCAAAAAAATTGCACTAATATTACTGAGCTTCATGCAGTACACACAATCACCTTTACCTAATGACTAGACCAAATTTGGTGTAGAAGAGGCAGTATTTTTGAAATAATTCTTTTTATTTTTTACAAACAACAACCAGACGACATCCTGGGCAGTCCAGAAGGCACCAAGGTGGCCTAATATCTTGTTCTCTGCGATAGATTTTCGCATTTTGCTGTTTTCAATACAGTAAAAAAGCACTTTTTTTTTCAAAACACATTTAAGATGTTTGGCAAAATGGCTGGGATGTTTGATGTGGAATTGCCTCACTGCAAGCATTTATTCTTTGAAGCTCAAGCTATCACCTCTCTGTTACTGCCTTCCTTACATACAATGCCTGCATAGAAAAACAAAAGAAGGGCAGGTCTGGCAAGGTTCACAAGGCAAGATATTTTTATGTTGGATAAATTCATTACCATAAACAGCAGCAAAATAACATTCATTTTGAGTAGTCCAAGACACAAGCTATATACCAGCATACTAAGAGCCAAGCGCAAAGTTTTCATTTGATCATGTGTGGTGATAGACAGGAAGCGCTTATTGCAAGACTGATCAGCCTGTAATTAACTGAATGAAGTACAATGCACTGTTCAATCCAACACCACATAGGCATCTTTGCTACAACAAAGCATTTTGTCAATGATTCATCCACTAGATGGGTCAATGCAAATGTAACAAAAAAGATGAAAAAACAAAACAAAGGAAAAAAAGAAGAAAAAGGGAGATGCAAAGTAGGAGCAGTGTTCTTACTTTGCATCCTAATTTTCCTAATTTTGAAGAAATCCTAATTTTGATTAGGATTTCTTCATTAAAGAGACTGACAAGTCACCAGGATGTGTGATTGGAGGTGGAAATCAAAAAATGTGAATTGAACTGCTTTTTGTTTGCAACTTGAGTGGCATTTCCTTTTAAGATTGCATTTAAAAAGCCTAAAAATCAGTATGTCATGCAGCCTGTTTGGTTACTGCAAATTATTTGATGCTTTAACATGCAAAACGATTAGTGGCCAAAGTTACAGCGTATATCCATATTACTTGTGCCAACATTATTCTGTGCTGCCTACGCAGAGGAGTCAACCCTCAAAAAACAGCACTGTCATCGTGGCAAACAGTGCGAAATATGGGCATTTCACACGCACATGAAATGCTTGCTTTCGCAGCAAACTGCAATGCCCAAACATATAAAGCTGTTATGCTGACCTCCCACTGTTTGCTGTCTGTGTTGTGTGACACTTCATAGCAGTCAGAGACCCGAAAATTTTTACACACGTTTCCAGCACTTTCTGTGTTACCACTAGATGTACTCATGAAAGCTATGTCAAACAAGAAGAAACAAGCCCCGCAAGTTCTCTTCTTTCACTGCATGTTTAAACGATCAGACCAGTAAAATTTCTATTGCAGAAAAAAACAGCTACTATGAAAATTGATATCCGGTCCCATTAACTGCTTTATGCTTTTAGCCATGTTATTATGTTAAACGGGTGTCCTGCTTTACACAATCTGGTCTGCATGAACTCTTGAACCTGGCACTATGTAGGTTGAGAGACACACTGAGTTTGAGACAAACCTAGTTTCCCGTGGAGCATCCTTATGCACTATATCAACACATCTCAATCTAGTTAGTTTATCAGAACGAGGGGAAAACAGCTCGCGCTTGAAAAGAACGGGCAGAAGGAATGACGCATGCACCTTGTGCTCCCTGTACATTCTCATTGAAGGTGCAGTTTTCACCTTATCCTTATGCAATTTCGCATTTATAACATTGTTCGCTGCATATTCTTTGTGGCATTAAAGTGCGTGATACCGTCATGAGTAGCTCATGTAATTTATAAAAATAGAATTCAAGGTAGCTCGATTCAAAAATAACAAAGTGCATCTAGCACCATGTCCTGTAGCCATTTTTAGGCAAGTGGCAGATTGATTTATTCTTCAAAACATATCTTACTTGTAACCACTACAAGGGCTAACTCATTCACTGGCACATTCTGTTTGTCTCTTCAGATTATAAGGCACCTTTTTACACCAAAAAATCTGCAAGAAGAATAGAAGTGTTGTAATTGTGAAGAAAGAAAAGTAGAAGGAAAAAAAGATAACCTGCCCTGGACAGAGACCGAGCCTGTGAACTTCGAATAACATGTCCGATGCTCGATCGACTGAGCTACCATGGCGGCTATCCCCCTTCCCTTTTGTACGGTATATATGTGTATTTTATCATGGAAGAGTCAGTCTGCGCTGCTTGTTACCATTATGGCGAGTGTGGAACACCTTTTTTTTGCCCACTGGCAATCGCATTGCAATTACTTCCAATACCCCTATACTTCTTTGGCAGCATTATGCATCTGTTCTCGGAAAATCATCTAGTCACAGGAGGTGGCAATGGTTCGCCCTCCCACCTGAATGCATGTACTTGAACACACGCACAACTGATCAAAAAAACAAGTCACACACCGCTAAGATTACTGAGATTCACTGTTTCAGATTCATGAGTGAAGGAAAGAACTATAAATTTAAAAGTTCGTTGTCTTTGTTGAACACATTATAATGAGAGCTAGCAGACAATGATGCCAAACAAACTATAGGTGATGTTATCAAAAATAACTTTAAAAAAATTGTGAAAAGTGAACGAAAACGTAACTTGGCGGTAAGTTACTAATGGGATGACATTTTTTGACAATTGAATTGACATTACTTTTTATAACATCCCTATATATTAAAAGTAATGCTGTCGGGTAATTCTTATTATCAGAGTGGTGAGTAGGCTGACAAAGAAAGGATTTGGCATTGATACTTCTTTTGAACACTTAATAGTTTGAGGACCTTAAAAGAGCGGAAGCTGCTTTGAGTAGACCAGAATATTCAGTTGGAGCGAAAAAAAACGTACACACATTTTAACTAGGCTTTCTAACACATTTGGGACATAAAAGTGTATGCTGCAAGTAATGTTAAGTACCATTACTTTTGTCAGACTATGCACTGTAGCAGGTGTAGTTAGAGTGGTGATAGTTAAGCATTATTCAAGCACATCACCAACTGCCTTCACATCTATGGTCGCGTATTTTAAAATAAAGCTGCTGTATAGTACAAAAAATTTAGAGCATTTATGATTATATCCAAATCAAGTTATACCGACTCGGTAAGCAAATCATTTGCTTAAAATCAAAAGGCATAAAGTGATTCATGTATTATAAGTATGTGAACAATTTCAGCAATGCAGGGCAAAGTGACAACAGTTCAATTAAAAGCCCCTCTCATTATAACATGCATAAAGAATATTTATAGTGCATGTAATATCGAGACTGTTAGACTGTCTATTGACCTTTTAGAAGAAGGGTATCTCCTTCACGTTCAAGGGGCAACCACTTAGCCTTTTCCTGAGCTTTTCTGTGAATATTTCCAGAATTTCAGATAACATTAGGATTGATTTACAGTGAACAGATTTTGCTTACGCATTGAAACCTAGTTCTGTATGTAACTGCAATAAAGGGTGCCAAACAACCTCCAATTATTTTTTAACATTTCTAGCAAATGTGTGCAACGACTTCAGAATAGTTTTCTGTTCAACCATGACAACTGCAGCAGCACAACTAGCTATGGGTGCCCACAAAGTAGCTAGAAACAATACCTTTACCTCTTTGAGCCTTTTGGAAGTCTTCAGTCTCTCAGTGCTCACCTTACAACATTTTTTTAAATACGTGTTTTTGTGGCCACTGTACTTGCTCCTTGCACAGTGAGGAGGAGAACATGGCAAGAAGAGACAAGAAAGAAGCATAGCGAAAAAAAGCGAAATAGGTGAGGACCTCTTTTGTATCGTACAATGTGTGTAACATTACTTTTCCGACAACATATAGATAAATTATCACGGCTATGCATCCATTGTAGAGTCATACACAGCTGCAACACCACGACTAAATTTCAACCTTGTGTTGGTTTAGGATCCCTTTATAGTGGCAAGCTAATGATATCTGCATTTATTTGGCAAATATTAAGATGCAGTGAAACGTTATATGGTAATCTCATTTCGAATGCACCCCATGTGGCTTCATTGTATATGTGGCCACAAGTAACTCTGGTTGCAAAGCAATATGGCAGAGCCTAAACACACGTCACCGACCACTCCAATCTGAACTTGTCTTTGCTACTTGCACATTATCATCACAGCAAAAAATGAATAATTGAATCTGCTATAGATATGTGCAAGCTTATGCTAAGGACCAAGTATGAAGGTTGTTTTGTCATTATTGAGATCAGTTATTTGTTCAAGAACACTTGCTGTCAAACACAAATACATTGCTGTCGAAGCATCAAGACTCAAATATAAAGCAAAGAAGTCTCTCTTTAATTGATTGATTGAGTGATTTGTGGGGTTTAACGTCCCAAAACCACCATATGACTATGAGAGACGCCATAGTGGAGTGCTCCGGAAATTACGACCACCAGGGGTTCTTTAACGTGCGCCCAAGTCTGAGCACACGGGCCAAGTGTCTCTTTAAAAAATAAATTACAGGCCACAAGGTGCAAGATAAATATTTGATATACATGGGATGTAAGGCACGCACAAGAGGTGCTGCCATATTATACTTTTCGCTGTGTTGAAACCTGCTTGCTTTACTCACCCAACACATCTGTAAAGATGCCATGAAAACACCAAGCAGCTGATGCAGCATGGTTGAACACATGTCCAGGGATTCCACCATTCATATTGGCTACGCAGCCTTACAGCCCCCACAGTCCTGCAACCATTTGTAAGACAAATATAGTTCTACCCAAAGTTCTTGGTTTACAGACACTTATGCAAGACGCATAACCACTGTATAGGAAGTTTGCATGATAATGCGCTGGGTAGCAAAACGGATGCCAATATCAAGTAAGTATCCCAGCCTGCCGTTTTTTCTTTCGGTTCTTAAAAATTAATCAATCCATGGTTAATAAATGTTCCCCCAATGTGAAGTGTACTGGCAGTCCGATGAAGAATTGCAATGCATTTCAAACACAATCCAATTCATGGCAAGTAAGCATGCAATAGCGTTTTGTCAGCTGTTCAAGAAAACAGCATGACGTTTAGCTAAAACCCATGTTTTTTATAAACACCATTCAATTTTATATAAAAGTTGTGAGCATTATGTGAAGGAACACGAATTTATGTTTAATCAATGATTACTTTTAATGTACTGATATGAATGCAACTAACTGAATATGAAATGATAATTTTTGCTTGAGCATTTCGAGTTATGAACACTCTCGCACTAGCCAGCTGCATCTTGTCCAAAACAGCGGCAAGCTAGGCTAGTTTCTGTGGGTGAACAGTAATGAACAGTGCAAAGTAACAACAGTATGGGGCAAGCATAGACTGCCAACTGTATAATTTATTGCACAAAAGTTCGCCTGAATATCAGTCAGACAACTTGTGTAAATGAAGGTCCAGATTGAAATGAACAAGTTACAAAATCAACAATGCCTGCTTTCTTTAACAGGACCCTCATTCACATGAAGTATGCAGCGATAGGCTCCTACCGAGGTACGTCACAGCATGATGTCACTGGCACACGTAAAAGTGTGGCTGGAAAAACACTCCCACTGGTGGCTCTGCCAGGTACAGACGTGCGGTGTTTGGGGCAAGTTTTAATTTTTCAAAGCTTACACTTCGTGTTACAATGTCGACACTAGCTGTAGTATGTGTCAGCAAACATCCAGCTGTGTAGTAAAATATTGTCACGAGGTTGTGATACACGCAGCACTTGAGAGGAAGCACGCAGGAGTCAGGGCGGTGTCAGGCGAGCTGTTTATTGGGCGAACTTGTGCCCAGCAAAACAGGGCCAAACACAACTCACAGCAAAAGCGGCGTGAACAGTCGTCGGCCGACGGAAAGAAGAAGCCCCCCAGTGGCGCACTGCGCAGGCTTTTTATACACGCGTCGTAAGCGTTCCTGAGTGGCATAAAAGATAAACGCGGCCTGCGTTGCGCCTAACAGAAAGTGATAGCGTCTTCCTTCGTAAACCAAAAGAACCGCACGTGTCAGTCTTTTATACACGCGTCATAACGCGTTCCAGAGTGGCATACAAGATAAACGCGGCCTGCGTTGCGCCTAACAGAAAGTGATAGCGTCTTCCTTCGTAAACCAAAAGAACCGCACGTGTCACTACCCCCTCTGAAAAAGCATCGTCCCGATGCTAAAGACAGAACATAAGAGAGAGTACATGTAATAAATTACATTAACAATGCGTCACGGCTAATCAGCGCGCGTAATAAGGTTCAAGTCGCACCACGTGTACGACTTCGGGTCGTGCACGGCGTCGTTGGGATGACGTTAAGCCATCGGGCACAACCTCATAGTCCAGTTCACCACGACGTCGGACTACCTTGTAGGGTCCAAAGTAGCGTCGCAGGAGCTTCTCAGACAATCCCCGTCGTCGTATCGGCGTCCAGACCCAGACAAGGTCGCCGGGTTGGTATTCGGTGGAGTGTCGTCGAAGGTTGTAGCGGCGCCTGTCGACCGTCTGTTGGCTCTTGATACGCAGGCGGGCTAGCTGTCGAGCTTCTTCAGCGCGATCCAGGTAGCTGGCGACGTCGAGGTCTTCTTCGTCGGTGCCGACCGGTAGCATGGCGTCAAGCGTCGTTGTTGGGCTCCGTCCGTAGACGAGCTTGTATGGAGCAAACTGCGTCGTTTCCTGCACGGCCGTGTTGTACGCGAAGGTTACATACGGGAGTATGGCGTCCCACGTCTTGTGCTCGACGTCCACGTACATGGCCAGCATGTCGGCGATGGTCTTATTTAGACGCTCGGTGAGGCCATTCGTCTGTGGGTGGTACGCGGTGGTTCGGCGGTGGCTTGTCTGACTGTACCTCAAGATCGCTTGCATTAGGTCAGCCGTAAAGGCCGTACCTCTGTCGGTGATGAGGACCTCGGGGGCTCCGTGGCGGAGGACGATGTTCTCAATGAAGAACTTGGCGACCTCGGCGGCAGTGCCCTTGGGCAAGGCTCTTGTTTCGGCATAGCGGGTGAGGTAGTCAGTCGCTACGACAATCCATTTGTTGCCAGAAGTTGACGTCGGGAACGGCCCCAGTAAGTCCATGCCGATTTGTTGGAATGGCCGTTGAGGTGGTTCGACGGGTTGCAGAAGTCCGGCTGGCCTAGTTGTCGGCGTCTTGCGTCGCTGACAGTCTCTGCATGTTTTTACGTAGTGGGCGACGTCGGCAGTGAGGCGAGGCCAATAGTACTTCTCTTGTATTCGTGACAGTGTGCGGGAAACACCAAGATGTCCGGCTGTCGGGTCGTCGTGTAATGCTTCCAGAACCTCTGGACGTAACGCTGAAGGTACCACGAGGAGGTGGTCGGCGCGGAGCGGCGAGAAGTTCTTCTTCAGGAGGACGTTGTTTCGCAGGAAAAACGAAGCCAGTCCTCGGCGGAATACTTTCGGCACGTCGGCGGTCTTGCCTTGCAGGTAGTCCATGAGGATCTTGACCTCTGGGTCAGCTCGTTGGCGTTCCGCGAAGTCGTCGGTACTTATGGGTCCCAGGAAAGAGTCGTCGTCCTGGTCATCCTGGGGCGGCGGATCGACAGGGGCGCGAGACAAGCAGTCGGCGTCGGAGTGCTTTCGTCCACTCTTGTAGACGACGGTGATGTCAAATTCTTGTAGTCTGAGACTCCACCCTGCGAGGCGCCCTGATGGATCCTTCAAGTTAGCTAGCCAACACAAGGCGTGGTGGTCACTCACGACTTTGAAAGGCCTGCCGTACAGGTAGGGGCGGAACTTTGATGTAGCCCAGATGATGGCAAGGCATTCCTTTTCTGTCGTGGAATAATTGGCTTCTGCCTTCGAAAGTGACCGGCTAGCGTAACTGATGACCCTTTCAAGTCCGTCGGTCCTCTGCACGATCACGGCGCCGAGCCCTGTGCTGCTTGCGTCCGTGTGAATTTCGGTGTCAGCTTCTTCGTCGAAGTGCGCCAGTATTGGCGGCGTTTGCAGGCGTCGCTTTAATTCTTGAAATGCCTCGACTTGCGGCGTTTCCCATTTGAAGTCGACGTCGGCCTTCGTGAGGTACGTCAGTGGCTCGGCGATCCGCGAAAAGTTCTTCACGAAGCGCCTGTAATAAGCGCAGAGGCCAAGAAATCGGCGTACTGCTTTCTTGTCGGTGGGTGCAGGAAAGTCGGCGATCGCAGCTGTTTTCTGTGGATCAGGGAGCACTCCCGACTTGCTGATAACGTGGCCAAGGAACAATAGTTCCTCGTAGGCGAAGCGGCACTTTTCTGGCTTCAGGGTAAGTCCCGAGGCTTTGATTACCCGAAGAACAGCTTCAAGGCGCCGGAGGTGCTCGTCGAAGTTGGAAGAAAATACGACTACGTCGTCCAAGTAGACGAGGCAAGTCTGCCACTTCAAGCCTGCGAGTACTGTGTCCATAACCCATTGGAACGTCGCAGGCGCCGAGCAAAGACCAAAGGGCATAACCTTAAACTCGAATAGGCCGTCTGGTGTTATGAAGGCAGCCTTCTCTCGGTCTCTCTCGTCTACTTCGATTTGCCAGTAGCCGGTTTTGAGATCTATCGACGAAAAATACTTGGCGTTGTAGAGTCTGGCCAGAGCATCGTCTATCCGTGGGAGGGGATACACGTCTTTCTTCGTGATCTTGTTCAGGCGACGATAATCGACGCAAAAACGTAGGGTTCCGTCCTTCTTCTTCACCAACACCAAGGGTGATGCCCACGGACTCGTAGACGGCTGAATGATGTCGTCACGCAGCATTTCGTCGACTTGTTGCTTGATGGCCTCGCGTTCCCGTGCAGAAACTCGGTAGGGGCTCTGACGGAGCGGACGGGCATATTCGTCAGTTATGACGCGATGTTTCGCGAGAGGGGTCTGACGAAGCCTCGACGACGACGAGAAGCAGTCCTTGTATTGGTGGAGTAAGGCTTTGAGCTCCTTTTGTTGCTGCCTGGAAAGGCTTTGATTGACGTCAAAGGCGGGCGCGAACACTGCTGTCGACGTTGCGGCTCTTTTGGGCTGGTTGACGACCACGGTTGCCGAAGACCTTGCTTCCGTCATCGTGGATGCCGGCTTCGTAGCAGCCTTTGTTTTCTTGTCCTTGTCGGGGAGCAGCAGGTATTCGGGCGGTAGTCCTTGTTGTCTTCGGCTCACTCGAACGACCGGGTCGGCGTCGTTTTCTTGGCGGCTTGGGCTTGACTCACGGCTGGACGGGGGCGTACGGTACATGGACCGAGAAGCACCTCCACCAGATGTCACGAGGTTGTGATACACGCAGCACTTGAGAGGAAGCACGCAGGAGTCAGGGCGGTGTCAGGCGAACTGTTTATTGGGCGAACTTGTGCCCAGCAAAACAGGGCCAAACACAACTCACAGCAACAGCGGCGTGAACAGTCGTCGGCCGACGGAAAGAAGAAGCCCCCCAGTGGCGCACTGCGCCGGCTTTTTATACACGCGTCGTAAGCGTTCCTGAATGACATACAAGATAAACGCGGCCTGCGTTGCGCTTAACAGAAAGTGATAGCGTCTTCCTTCGTAAACCAAAAGAACCGCACGTGTCAGTCTTTTATACACGCGTCATTACGCGTTCCAGAGTGGCATACAAGATAAACGCGGCCTGCGTTGCGCTTAACAGAAAGTGATAGCGTCTTCCTTCGTAAACCAAAAGAACCGCACGTGTCAATATTTGCCACGCTGTCTGTTTATCTTGAAGAAGTGAACACACGTGGTGACCTGTGTGAGGAACAGCGGCACAGTCTTCAAAAATGTGCACTGTTGATTGTGGCATGTAGAGTGCATTGAAAGGTGTTGAGAATATCGGTTCAACAAAGAATATTGTGTGTGGTGTGTGCAGTGTCAATACCAATGTGTCTTGTTTGCGAAGAGGTTAGCACTCGTGGCAGGGACCGGTAGTTGAAAAAAACTTGATTGGACAATTTAGTCAAGGTAAATATGCACTTGGCGTGACCATCTGCGAGTGGGTACAGCTCAGTGTTTGCGCTGTGTGCAGAAAAAAATTGCATGGTCACCGGGCTGGAAGATACCATTTGCTGAAGCTGCATGTATGAATCGCCCCTATGAGAACGCAAGCCCAATAAAGGTATAACTCGTTTTATCGAAGGCCTCATATGTCTTCAGGTAATAAGCAGAGATTCTTGTTTCACATATACTCAGTACCGTTACCGCTCGATATTCATGAAGTGACAATGCACACTACAAGTTTTGTGTTTGATCCTAAGAGAGCAATTTAAATATGCAAATAAGTTGTAGGTGTCAGATGCAGAGATGTAACTGCACAAGAGATTATGTATATATTAGACTACAGGTTTAGAGCCGCATACATATCAGTGGTCTATCAGGAACGCCACCAACAACTTCCTTGCCAACAAGCTCTTGCACAGAGGGAGGGAATGGCCGGCACGGTGCTCGAAGTGACGTCACACTATTTGCAAACATAGAGAGGTTTCTTACTTAGGCAACATTTTGCACAATATATTTTTTAGATGCAAGACTGTACTCATCCACAATGATCATACTGATGTCTTTTCTTGTTACTTTGTGCTGTGAGTTTCTAGACCTTTAGTCACCATGATCTTTAAAAGCTAATTTCAGTGTTATCTCTTATATTGCTGACGACTGTGTCGTTGCATAAATTGGGCAAAACAGCAACACAGAAAGGCTGTCACAATAAATACACCAACATGTGTATTCTCCTGCAAACAAAAGTTGGCACTGGTCCTGTCTTCTGTCTTCTGTCTTTGTCTTCTGTTCCTTCTGTCTTTGCATTGTTTGTGCTGAAACAGCCAAACACCAGATGAGTTAGATGAGAATTATTAACGCATGAAAATTATAAGTGCTTGCATCAGCAACAACACAACAGCGTGATAACCGCACCCCTGCCACACAGCAGCGAAACATATTTTGAACATGCTGGCAATGTATTAATTTTAAATACCAACTCTGGCAGAATACAAAATCTCACATTGTGCATGCGAGTTTTCTTCAGTCAGGTGTACAATGTAGGTGCTGCCCGGTACATTATTAGTTACAAGCAAAGGCGTCTTGCAGGTACACATACAGATTGCACGAACACCTCTCTCTCTACACTAGGCACACACATTATATCTTTTACTAAGCATACGCCACTGTTTAGGGGTATAGTAACGCTCTACTGTGAACGTATGCTTATCAACCCACTTAGGCGGTTGGCTAGGTGAGTTGAGCCAAGTTACAAATTGTATCGCCCGGAACGTGAAGAAGATGGTGCTTTGCATCAAATGGCACCGCATACTTCGTTTAATCAACAACGTAGCAAGTGCCGTGAGCGTCCTCCTCACTACATTGCACTTATGAAAAAATCGATCACCATACACATGCATTTTGCCGCAGTTGTCGCGAATTAGCTCCAGTAAGGCCGCGCCGATGCGCCATGGCTCTGATGGGGTTAGCGTTGTCAAAGTGAATCGGCAACTGCACTCGCAAAGGCGCGTAAGGTTGCCGTTTCACGACGCCTCGTTCGAGTGCGGCAACACACTTTTGCACTGAGTGGCATACTTAGTTTACATAAAAAAGTGTCCCCCTTACCTTTAGTTTCTTTCACACTGTCCTGAGGGAAGCGACCACAGGCGTCAGCCGTAACCTCGGAGTCCTTCGAGCGCCCGCACAACCCGCCGATTCCTTGGACGACTCGCACTTGATCCGCACTCGAACAACCGCGGGAATAGGGCGCAATCTTAGCACATCACACGAGCGAGGAACGGCGCTTCCTTGCGTAAATTTAACATTTCGTGCTCTCGTGTGTAGCAGCGCGAACACATGAGAGACGCACCGAAAGGGCATGCCCACCAAAACAAAGAACACAAACAACATGTGGCTTTAGCTGTGAATAAATTTGACTTGGATATCTGTGTGAGGAAAAAAACATCTGTCGCTGCTATAAACTGAAAAAGAAAATGTATGTTATCTGGCAAAATTACTTTAAAGTGATAAACGGTTATTCAAAAAAACAAGTTACAACATATGAATATTTTCGCAGCTCTTTGTTTTGTTTTTGTTCTAGCAGACGACAGCCCCCTACTGCTTCTACGACAGACATAGTGCGGTTTTACGTTCGGTGCGTCTCGCCGACGCAAAGCTCTATAGTAGTCATATCAGAGTTATCAATTCTCAATTAATCATAGGATGCCTACAAAGCAGTAACATTTTGACATAGTGCAGTACGCAATGTTTCAAGGTATGACATTTCTTTGCTCTGAAGCAAATTGAAGAAAGCCGGCAGGCGCAATCAGCTGATGTCGCCGCTATGCGAGGCATGGTCGTGCGCAATAGCGTCGCGCCCCGCGCTCAATTTGTCATCAAGCGATAGAACTACTAAGTGGAATACAGCTAGATGCATCGAATAATGGCGTATCACTCTAATTTCCTGTGGCGGCCGACTCAATCGCAAGAGAGCCCCGGGAAACAACCTTCACCAGCTCAAGCTTGTGTGTGGGTGTAAAAATACTTGTTTTCATCCGCGACGGGGCGGCAATCTATAGTTGAAAGACATGCGAAAAGCATGTGACGTATATACAATCACAAAACCTATGCACACAACAATAGATATGATCGCATTTCGTACACAAATATGCCAACACATGGCGTGTAAACAGCAAGTTTATAATTATTACCTAAACGCTCACCCACCCTCCTGCGCGAATAGCTTAGCAAGCTAACGCACTTAGTTCACGTACGCGAGACCAAACAAATGGCGTAGGTTCGATTCCCGCGAAGGCTCAATTTTTTTAGTTTTTTTCAGTGTTTTTTGTGTACTGCTATCTTCTCTAATGCGTTAGGTACTAAAACAAAATAAAAGCAATATTGCGTTCAAGTACGTATGTGGGACTGTGTTTTTTGCACAACAGATATTATTATTTTTATTTTCATTATACATTTTTTTAAATTATTTTTTATTATAACAATATTAAGGACTAAGGGGAACATTGGGTCTGCTTGACTGTGAAGGGACTCGAGAAGTGAGAAAACTCAAACCAAAACATTTATTTGAGAAAAAACTGAGCATTTCACACTCGGATCAGCTTCTTCAAGGGTAGGCCCTAGGTATGCGCGAGACTTGCTATATGGCTCATCTCAAGCTTTGGCAGTTGGAGGAAGGCAATATCACCGAGAAGCAGTTCCGAAATATGTTTTGTTTGATGTTTTTTGATTCCTCCAAAATAAGGGCTGCACAATTGTGATCGAGCCAAACCGTGAATTGTGGGCACGAAGTCATGAGACAGAAAATGAATAATGTTGATTGTTGAAAAATTGTCCTTAATAAAAGGAAGAGGTATGGAGTGCTACGTAGCTTACCTCACAGTAGGAATTTTATATATACATATAGATAGTTTAAAATGGACAATGTTGCACACACAGACATTGGTTAAATTTCTTTGCAGCACAGTTGAAGCATCCATGTAGAACTGAAGTGTCAAGAGAAGCTCATGCGTCCTCATTTATTGCGCTTTACATAGCTTGTATGCGTCCATGCAGCCATGTATATTTTAAAGCATTTGTTTCACCTATATACATCTTATTCATTAAAGCTGGCCCATAAGTTGTGTCTTATGTAGCACTACAATTGAAGCGTAATCTGCATGGCGGTCTGAAAAAATAATTCTTTTGAAAATCTCAAAACGACCCAGCTCTATACACGACCTTCCGAGCATCAATGATAAGCACCAATATGTGTCCGTACATATCAGTTGTGCTCTCATACCTAATTATTTTTTTGACCACTCCCTCTACCCCTACCTCGTTTCTGTCGTGAAGCTGTGGCAAGTTGTGTATAGCTTTATTTATATTATAGGAGCACATTCTATAAATAAAAAAATTATTTTTAGGCTACTTGCAATTAGTTTTCATAAATTTTCATTTCTTTTGTCGGTGCTCAGGAGAGCTAAGCTCATGGTCAATATTTTAAAATGACATTTCTCTTTGCCAATTTTGATGAGAACAGTTTCAATAATATTGACAAGTTCATTCGCATTGAATTTAGTTCTCATTATATTGTTTCTACCAAAAAACGAGCCTTGAAGTTATGCTTTTTTGCTTGATTTGTTTTCGTGTGACAGCATGCAAGTAAAATGACAGTTATTGTCATTCCTTGTGAATGACACATTTTCCGTGTGACGGACTTTAGCACCTGGTCATCTGTAGAAGCTGTATTCATTCTTGAAAGGGGCGAACAGCGGTAACTGGCAACACAGACTAGCCTGCGTGATTCTCTTGTGCTATACGTGTCACTGTGCATTCATTTATAACTATATAGAGCTCAGATTTCCTGCTGAAGATGTGACAACAAATGTAGATTTTCCACATTTTTGCAACAATCCAAATGCCTTTCATACACTATTGCACATTGCCGTAAGCACCTTACAAAATCTGTATATTTCCGTAAGACCTTACGTTCCGCATTTTCCTTATGAAAGCTTCTGTACACTCCGTACGCTTTCCTTATTCTTCCATATCTTCTATAATGAACTTTCCGTATGCTTCATAAATTTCCTCATGTTGCTATATTTTCCATAAAACTCCCTCTATCCACGCCATAAAACTTCCTTATCCTGCCATATACTCTATAAAAAGCCTTCCATATATGCCATACATTTTCCTTATCTTTCCGTATACTCCATAAACCTTTCCGTATACGCCATACAATTTCCTTATCTTTCCATGTACTCCATAAGAAACTTTCCGTATATGCCATACAAATTCCGTATATTTCCATAAAACTCCATCTTTTTTCCGTATGTAGCATAAGGAAATGTTACGGAGTCCATATATTTCCCGTAAGATGTTATACGGAACGCTTCAGTGGGGGAAGAAGAGGTAGGTTAGAAACGTGGGCTCTATGGTTGTCAAAGCGTAATCTGAATGACGTTTCGGTGTGACCGATGTATTGCTGGTGGCATATGGAGCACTCAAGCGCGTACACAACAATGGCACTGTCCAAGTGAAGTCTCCGTTCATTCTCATGGTAAATCTTGAAGCGCTGCTAGTTACGGAGTGCGAAGTTGTCATGTCTGAGCATACCTTGCAACGGGGTTTTTTGCAAGGGTGATAGCGAACATAGTTCGGTCGGCTGTTTATTTTGGATGAAGTTAATGATATCACGCAGGTTTCGCGATCGGCGATAAACCACCTTGGGTGGTTCGGCAAAGATATCTTTTAGGCGGTCACTTTAAATCAAGATGTTGCGATGTTTCTTGAGAATATTGGTCACATTGGGAGCTAATGCTGAATGCGTTAAAAATGAGATTTACACTGTTACGTGACGAGCTTGTTGATGGTTTGTTACCCGTGAGCAAATCCTCGCTGTCGATGTTTTCGCCTTCTTGAGGGCGTCGTCAATGATTCGTGAGGGGTATCTTTGTCTGGTTAGTGCACCTCGAATGTATTCACAGTTGCGAACGAACTCATTGTTGTCGGAGCAGATACTTTCAAAACGAATGGCCTGAATGTATGGAATGCTGGTTTTACCACGTTTTGTGTGGATACTTTCAAATGAAGTTATTGATGTTTATCAGTCGGTTTCCTGTATAGCTTCGTCGTCAGTTTTGGTTGGTACAATGTTACCGCAAGATCAAGAAAATTGACACTGATAGCTGAGCATAAATGCAAAAACGACATATTGGAATTGGTATTAATGAAATCCTCTATGAAAGAAAGATCGGATTAGCCACGGTGCTATAATAAACAGATATCAATAAAACGTTTGTAGTAGAAAGGCGTCAAGTCACGGCATGAAAGGAACTCGTTTTCAACGAGGCCCGTAAAAATATTTGCGCAATTGGGGTCAATCCTAGTTTCAGTTTCAGTTTCTGTTTTACTGAGCATTTTCTTCACAGAGTTGTGAAAAAGAAAACGCAAAGATAAGAGCGAAAAGCTGCTATGTTGGCAGCATGACGAGGCTCCTACCTCTTTTCATTTGGCTTTACAAAACCGGCAGAGCACAAAAATGAAAAAAAAATTGACGTCAATCTTCAAAACCTAAAGAAATTAGGAAATAAAAAGAAAATGCATCAAAATTACATCAGCTTCAGGTTTACATAAAATAAGGAAACCACAAAGAGAGAAAAACAACAAATAACAAAAGAAAACAGCGTACGGTCAATCATGAAACGATGCACACATTGCTAAACGACTACCAAAGTATTACAAAATGATTATGCAACGTTTACAACACTGGGTATGCGAAAAGCACAAGTTTTGATGCACTAAGGAAACACTGACGAGTGAAATGTTGCATGTTTTACTCGTAAAAAAAAGCAACGAAAAAGTGTCAAAGAAAGCAAACATCATAGGATGCCATGTTACACAAGAGCACTATTAAAGGGTGTTTCTTTTACATATAGTATTGTAGCCGGACAATTAGAAGAAGCTAAACTACACGCCACCATTTTGGATGAGAAGGCTCTTAAGTTGTTTTTTATGTATAATAAAGATGTCGATGATTTTATTTTCAAACATGTTAAAACAAGCAAGAATACAGTGTTCAAGTCTTCTCAAACCATGATTAGTTCGCGAATAAGGCACAAACCAGGAAGGCCTTTTCCGAATGTCATAATGGGATTGTGTATTTTTTCTGGGGTTACACAGTTCAAGAAAACAAGCGTCGTTTGATAGCAAGCTTTGTTTGTATTTCATAATAAGGTTGAAGCTGTGTATATGATCGATCGGTAAAATTTTATAATCTCTGAATAAACGACTTGTATAAGCGTCGTATATTACGTTTGCAATATGACGAATCGCTTTTTTCCGCAGTAAAAATATTTTGTGCTGATTTGCTTTAGATGTATCTGCCCACTCTAGACTACAATAGTTTATGTGAGATGAAAACAACGTATCTTAGAGTAAAAGTTTAATGTTTGCAGGAAATATCTGTCGAAATTTAGAGAGAGCACCACACGTCCTAGCTATATTTCTAGTTACTTTATTAATGTGTTCGTCCCAATTAAGATTTTCATTAAAAATTACTCCTAATGATGAAACTTCTTTGACAACCTCAATTTTTTTGGGCCCTAGGTATATATCCAAACCACGACAGACGGCCTTCTGAACCGGTGCGAATACCACAGCTTTGGATTTTTTGGGTTGATTATTACATAATTTGCAGTACTCCATATGAAGATGTCATTAGGAATGTTGTTGGCTGAGTCTGCAAGCTTACCTAAATCATTTTAATGAAAAACTATACTTGTGGCACCTGCATTAATTAAAAAGTCCACATATTTGCTGACAGTTGTTATGTCGTTTATATAAATATTAAACAGTAGGGCCCTAACATGCTGCCCTGAGGTACACCTGACGTTATTGTTAGTACGGAGAATTGGCTGTCATTTATAACTACAGAGTGTTTTCTTTGTGATAAATAAGATTTCAGATAGTCAAGTGGGGTTCCGCGAAAACCATAATGACGCAATTTTGCATAGAGTACTTCGTGGTTGATTCTATCGAATGCTTTGGAATAGTCAATAAAAACACCCAGTATTAACAGTTTCTTTTCAAATGAGTTAAGTATGAGTTCTTTTTGTATGAGGAGAGCCAGTTTTGTAGACATGCCCCGTTGGAAGCCAAGTTGGTGCGGTGATAATATAAAGTACTTTTCACAAAAAGACTTTGCACGTTTATACATGATTTTCTCTAGCCCTTCAGATATAACAGGAAGTATGGAGATCGGACGATAATTAGAAAAGATATTTTGGTCAACAGATTTGTATAAGACACTAACTCTCGCATGCTTCATTCTTCTTGGGAAAACTCCCGTAGATAAGTAGGTATTAAACAGATGGGTAAGAACAGGTAACAAAACATCAAGTGCTGCTTTAATAGGCTTAATTTTTAGGTCATTTATGTCCCGAGCAGTAGTGTTTTTTAGTGACATAAATACAGACGATACTTCTTCAGGAGTTGTGTTTAAAATTATGCAGTGCTCATGTTTGGCATACCTAGAATGTCCCTGTAATCACTATTACAGGCACGAGAAAGGTTTGATAAATCAGAGGACACCAGTGTTGTGAAATACACGTTAAAATTATTAGCAAGTTCTTCACCTTTTACTATCTTGTTATCTATGTTGAACTCAAGAGCGTTGTCCCTAGAGCATTTTCTATTTAGAAGCTTATTTATTTCTCGCCAAAGCACGTCGCCACGAGTGCTAACTCTCTTGAAGAGAGCTCACCCTCTTGAAGAGAAGGTGGTCGAAATTTCCGGAGCCCTCCACTACGGCGTCTCTCATAATCATATCGTGGTTTTGGGACGTTAAACCCCACATATCAATCAACACTCTTGAAGAGAGCCCAGGGGAATAAGCGTACGCAAAGCAGACTGAGCGTTTTTTTTTTCACAAGGTCGGCCACAACATCACTGACAGTGAATCTGAATTGTTCTGCTGGGTCATTGCTAAGGCGTCCGTAGTATGTCGTATCGTGAAGTTGCCTCTGGGCTTCGTCAATGTAACTTCTGGCATCCATTACCACAACTGCACCGCCTTTATCTGCCGGCTTGATTACAATGTCGCGGCGGCTTGCCAGTACCTCGATAGTCTGAGCATCTTTAATACTGAGGTTATCACAGAAAGGCAAGCGATGTTTGCACGCTATAAGTATGTCTTGCTGTACGGCTCGTACGTATAGATTTCTGCGTTGCGTACACTTATTCCTTTTAGCCCGGTAGCAGGTAGATTTTACACCCTGCCTAAGATTCATAAAGACAACAATCCCGGTAGACCAATCGGGCTGGTGTGCGCGCGTACAATGAGTCTGATATAGAGAAAGTGATGGATTCATCTACACTGGCCACGCTTTTTAAGCTAATTCTCGAAGTAAACAATTTTGAGTTCAATGGTAAACAGTACGTCCAGGTTAGTGGTAATTCTATGAGCACTACGATTGGCCCCAATTGCGCAATTATCTTTATGGACCTTTTTGAAACGAGTTCCTTTCACGCCGTGACTTGAAGCCTTTCTACTACAAACGTTTTATTGATAATATCTTTTTAATATGGCACCATGGCGAATGCGATCTTGTTTTTGTCATCGAGGATTTCAATAATGCTCATCTAAATATCTTGTTTTCGCATTGATACTCAGCTAACAGTCTCAATTGTATTGATATCGTGGTAACATTGTACCGTCCAAAACTGACGACGAAGCTGTTCAGGAAACCGACTGACAAACATCAATATCTTCATTTTAAAAGTAGCCACACAAAACGCGGCAAAACCAGCATTCCTTACAATCAGGCCATTCGTTTTAAACGTATCTGCTCCGACAACAATGAGTTCGTTCGCAACTGTGAATACATTCAAGGTGCACTAACCAGACAAAGATTCTACTCGCAAATCATTGAAGAAGCCCTCAAGAATGCGGAAAACATCGACCGCGAGGATTTGCTCACGGGTAACAATCCATCAACAAGCTCGTCACGTAACAGTGTAAATCTTATTGTAACGCACTCCGCATTAGCTCCCAATGAGACCAACAATGTCAAGAAATACCACATCATCTTGAATCAATGTGACTGCCTAAAATACATCTTTGCGGAACCACTCAAGGTGGTTTATCGCCGATCATTGGAGCTCCGTGATAGACTAACTTCATCTAAAATATAGAGCCAACCAAACTATGTTGGATGTCACCTTTGCAATAAACCGTATATAAAAAAATATATATGCATATATAAAAATGTAGAACACCAAAGAGCAGAAATCACTTCTTCGTGCACACAGCATAACTCTGTAAGAACCGGACATAGATAATGATAAAGCAACAATGAAAGCATGGATATCAAAATATAAAAAAACCGCGTTATATAACAGTAAGATGGCGCATCATATAGACAGCTCAGTCATTGTGATATGAATAAGGTTACTAGTTGATGCTTATAGTGCGCGTGCGCGTTCAAATACAGTCTTGCATCCACATTCGTGATAGCGGCGGCAATTGATGAAATCAAGTGACTGTAAACATTGAATACACAAATATACAAAATAACAGAAGTATTCGAGACGGTATCCAACAAGCTTAACTGATCACGCTACGGGCCATGGGTTAAGGCTGATAATGCTTGGTGGGCACACTAAAATGCGTGCCTCTACTTTCGTTTACGCCTGATGATACGGTGTTGAATTTGTAGATGAGGTACAACTCGCAGATTTCCCGATCGTTGTGAGAATGAAAGCTCGGTTCGAATTTAGTGACCCTAATTTTATCGAATGAGTGCCCTGGTAAGCGAATGTGTTTTGAGAGTGGGAGGTTATGTTGCGTAATTGTATGTGATTTATGGTTGTTGAAGCGTATTCGGAACGATGTTTCTGCATGGCCAATATACTGTTCTTGGCAGGCCGCGTATTCGATCAAGCATATATATATGACGTTAGAGATATCGAAATTAAAGGGGCCACGAATTTTATGGGTGAAATTAGATGACGTACTAACAGCTTTCTGGATGGTTTGTATATGTAGGCAAATCTTGCAGCGTGGTTTGTTGCAAAGTGCACAGCCCGATGTTGTGGGTTCGTTTATTTTTGACGATGTTAGAATATCGCGGAGATTCGTAGAGCGCCGGTAAACTTCGCGAGGTGATTCAGGAAAGATATTTTTCAGATGCTCACTTTGGGTAAGGATGTTGTGGTAGTGTTTGAGTATAGAAAGAACCTTTGGCACTGATGCCGAGTAAGTTAATACGAAATTAGTGCCAGCACAGTGTTCAGGTGAACTATTTGCACTAAGAATGTCGGCTCTATTCAATTGGTTTTCTCGGTCTATAGCGTCTTCGACCAAGTCCGCTGGATACCGTCGTTTAATGAGAGTGCTTTTAAGTTGCTCACTGTTGGATAGAAAGTCTTTGCGATCGGAACACAATCGTTTAAAACGGTGAGTCTGACTAAAAGGTATACCTGTCTTACAATGCCGCACATGACTGCTCTCAAAATAGAGAAGCTAATTTCTATCAGCAGGTTTGCGGTATAAATTTGTGAGCACTTTTCCATCGGAAAGCGCGACGGTGACATCCAGAAAGTTAACAGAATTTGTCGAATAGCTGTGCGAAAGCTTGATTGACGGATGGAAAATAATAAATCCATCTATAAATTTTTAGAGCATGTCCTCCCCATGTGTCCAAATTAGGAATATATCATCTATAAATCGTCTATAAAACAAAGGCAGTAGGTCAGTGCTTGACAAATAAGTATTCTCTAGAATGCCCATGAAAATGTTAACATAAAAAGGCCTATTAGGGTTCCCATTGATGTGCCGCTGATCTGAACGTATTGACAATTATTAAATTCAAATTTATTAGGTTCAAGGATAAGCTTCAATAGCAATTGTAGGGCTTCTTTATCGATTGGTTTATCGAGGAAGGAATCCTCGTATGCATTAGGCACTGCAGCAATTCCATCGGCTTGCGGTATGTTAGTATAGAGTGAAGCGACATTCAGTGTTACAAGTATTGCATCTTGGGGAACGTTAAGACTTGATATGTCTTGAAGAAAATTATTGGTGTCCTTGATGAATGATGGAAATGTCTCGGGATTATCTTTATTAACGGAATCAACATCGCGCGACAAGTTCTCGGTTGTAGTGTTCATACCGGAAATGATTGAGCGGCTCGGATTACCTTGTTTATGAATCGTCGGGAGTATGTAAAATCTGCCGGCTGCAGGAATGAGCGGAATGAGTGACTGAACAATTATTTCCTCTAGTTTTTTTTCTCTTGATAGAGTGATTAGTTTATTCCTCAAGTCGGACTTAAAACTATCTGTTCGGTTGGTTGGGAGAGCTCGATAAAAACTGTCGTCGGAGAGTTGTCGGGTAGCTTCCGCTTTGTAATCCTTCCTATCAAGAATGACGATTGCTCCTACTTTATCGGCAGGTTTGATGACAATGTCAGGGTTATTGGACAGTTCTTCGAGCGCTGCTTTTTTTCTTTTTTGTTACATTTTGTCGGTAATGAACACGGGTCTTGTATGCCTCAAGGACGTCATGCTGTGCAGCCCTGATGTATATATCGAGGCATTGATTACGTTGTGGTGGTGGTGTCCACCTCTTGTGCAACGGCACTTTTTTTGTATTGTTATTAGTGTTTTCATGGTCATAAAAGTATTCTCTAAGGCGCATGTTACGTGCAAAGTTATCCAAATCTTTTAAAAGCTTGAATTCACTAAATCCGCCTGAGGCTAGGCAGAAAGTAAGACGTTTCGACAATGCAGCTATTTGAGCACAAGAGAGAGTGATAGCCGGTAGGTTTAGGACATTATCGCTAGGTTCAGCGGGCATGCCTCTGACCATCAATTTAACAGGAGCATTATTCGTATTAGCGGTATATACAGACGGGTCTATGCCGTCGCGAATGAATTTATTGCGTTTAAGCGTACATAAGTTATTCTTTTTCTTATGTTTAGAGGCTTCTAAGGATTCCGACTCACGAGACCGTAATTGAGCAGTAAGGCAGGCTTCTTCACTATGGAGGCTAAGCGCACGCGAGTTCTAGTTTTAAATAACTATACCTAATGGTTCTAGTGAGGCGTCATTCAATACTTGTTGCCACTTGGCTTTGTGCAAAGAAGATAGATCACAAGTGGCAATCACAAGTGCAATCACAAGTGCAATCTTAGCGGTAAACATTTAAGAACTTTAGGAGCACTCAAGTATGCCGACAGTGTAGTGACATGCAGCTCTGAACGAATGCTTTTCTCGGCTATCTTCCTAGATTTAACAAATGTTCTAGAAGGCACATGCATAACAGATTTACCAGGAACTGGCTGTCATTTGGTAGCGTTGTCGTGAGAGGGGTTCTTCCGGGAAGGGTAGCGGCGGCCCAAGGACGGGGTAGTCTGTGCAATCTCCTCACTCAAGTTTTTGCGGCTCAGAACTGGAGAGTTGATTTCGGCGTCTGGAAAGGGTTGAGGGTAGCACACCATTGGAGAAGTCTGCGTAACACCATGTGAAGGGTAACACGACGAGAATTCACACCACAGTGACACTTTGTTGTTGCGCTTGCAACAAAGTTCACGAATGTGGCTGGCGACTAAAGCGACACCTTCAAAACTCGGATGAAGACTGTCGGCAGCCAGTATGCGCGCTGGGTGCCGGTGTTGGAAGCCGTGGTCAAGGAAAAAGACTTTTCTTTAGTGACTGCCGAATCCACGTAGCACTCGGTTGAAGTAACTTGCTTCCATGTTACAACGTTGGACGAACGAGAGGTTGCAGTTACCGTGGCGACGGTTGGTGCAACGAGGAAGGACGAGTGTTGCATAAATTCTGAATATGTTTGGTATAGTCTTCATAACAAAGTTAAGCAGGGAGCGATACTTTTTGAACGCAGCTTCTGCTTTTCCTAGTTCTGTATTATTAGTTCCAACGAGGAGCATGAGGGTATTGGCTGTTTCTGACACAAAGTTGTTGAGTCACCGAACGGCATCAATCGTGGCGCCAATCAGCAAAATACAGCTGGCGTGCCTTAAGAAGTGGGATAGATGTATCGGTGCAAGAACTTTGATTGGGAGTCACCGATGAAGACTGTGGGAGTTTCGGTCCATGGAAACCTCAGGCGGGTAATGGTGGTGCTGGTGGTGTTGGTGTTGCAGCAGGTGGGGTTAGCTTGGCCTGCATAGCCGGCAATTGTTCCGCCTGAGCATCTCCGGAATTCGGATATTGTCACCACGTGTCAGACAGCCAAGTGTCTCGCAGGAAGACCAACAAAATTCGTTGCACGTTCCTCCTAGTTGCCGCGGGTCCTTCAGGAAAAATGACGTCATCAAGTGTCTGGTGCCTGCGACAGCCTTTTCGCAAGGTGCGAATCATTGCTGCTCTATGTACATCAAACTGGGCAAAGCCAAATGAAATGTTCAATATGCCCGACGTCACCACAGAAGGCACAGAACGGGGAAGGGTATCTCCCAGTCTTGAATGACCAGGCCGGGGTGTATGCGGAGTCGCTTCTTATGTGGTACAACAGCGTCGCTTGTTCACAAAAAAGTCTATAAATTACACATGTTTGATGTGGAAACTTGTAGACTGCCTTGAATTGATTGCGTATCACATCTTTGTTGTTCTGGTAAGTCTTGGGAGTTCTTACTTTTGGAACAGATGTACATGCTTCGCATGCAAGGTCACCAGTCTTTTCATTGCCTTTAATGCCAACGTGGGATGGGTTCCACTGGAACTTTATAATAAAACTCTTGCCATTTAGGTGTTTAATTAGTGCCAGAGATTGCCTGGTGAACTTTTCTTGAGGTAGGCCTTGATGCTGTCTTTGCAGCGCCGATTTGGAGTCCGTGAGCGCTACAACATCTCGTGCAGAAAAAGAATTTTTGCAAAGCCGCCATGATTGCAGCGCTTTTTACTGTTGTGGTCAGGCGATACAGGCGGCCTGACCATGACGCGCCAAGGCAGGGTATGCAGAAAGCCGCTGCGCAGCTATCCATTTGTGTGCACACTGATCCGTCGGTGCACACTTGTAGGTGGCTACAGTACATGGTGCTCAAGTGGTCCAGCGCAAGAAATTTCGCGTCCGCGGCTGGAATGGTGCGTTTTGCTGGTATACTGGGTGCGCTGAAATTAGACGCAACATCCACAAAAGACCATGGCGGGTTCATATGGCGCCGTTTAGGCAGTTTCAAGCTTAAATATTGAAATGTGTTTAGTGCCGCGTTGAAATGTGAGCCAGTTCTTGCTCTTAGCCGCTGGAGAATCGCCGTGCCTGCTAAGGACTCGCCCAGTCTTGACAGCTGCGTCAGTAAGGCCTGAGAAGCCATAAGGCGGAGCGGAAGAGATCCGGCTTCATTGGTGACCTTCGTGTTTGAAGCCGCCTGAGAGACTCCCATCGCCAAGCGAAGACCCTTTCTGTGCACTGCCTCTAGGCGTTCGAACTGGCTCGGTGATAGTGATATCAGGGGCAGCTGATAAATAATGCGGCTTGTTATAAGCGCATCATTCAATTTAAGCGTGGACATAGGATTGTTGCCCCAACGGACCCATGCCATGCGACGAAGAGCGTTGATCCTTTGCACTGATGCAGTGACTATACCATCAACCGCACGTCGCCATAATAGCTTGTTGTCGATGGTAATGCCCAGGACACGGACACTTGTTGCACAGCGAATTGAGTGGCCTCGAATATTCAGCGACAGACGTGTTGACTTCCGGCGCGATCCCGGGAAGAGCATGAAGGCCGATTTTTCTCCTAATAAAGATAGGCCAAGTGTCAACAAGTGACGCTCAATAATTGAAATAGCGCTGTGTGCTATCCGGGCCAAACGTTTGTGCTGGTACCCTGAGATTCAATTGCAGATGTCATCGGCGTAAATGGATATTTTAACTGCTTTCAGAGCTAAGTGCAGAGTGTCAGGAAGGCTGGCCGTGGCAGCGTTAAAAAGCAAGGTAGATAGAACACTTACTCGTGGGACGCCGAGGGAAACGCGTCTCTCTTCGCTCGTTACATTTGCAAGCTTAACATGGACACAGTGGTCTCTGAGAAAGTATGTACAAACCGAAGAGCATTTCCCGACACACCCATGGCTTGAACCACGTTCACGATGCCTGCCTGAAGCACACGATCATATGCCTTGGTAACGTCCATGAAGACGGCGAGTGTCGAGAGTCCGCTGACGTGGTGGTGCTCGATGTGGCCTAATAGGTCCAAAACACTGTCCTGGACATTCAGTCGTGGGCAAAATCTGGTCATACACGATGTTCATCGTCTTCATTGTTCAAGGTACCAAGTTAATCTTGTAGATATTAATCTTTCCATCAACTTAGATACGCATGATGTGAGAGATACCGGTCGATATGATGCGTGGCTCGCAGGATCCTTTCCAGACTTTAAGACTGGCACCATCCATGCTGTCTTTCAAACAAATGGGATCTTTCCCGTGCTCCAGACATGATTAAATATGTACAAAAGGGCCCTTTTTCGCTCATATGGCCGATTTGTTGGCATTTGATTGCTGATCAAATCGGGACCCACGGCACAGCGTTTTCTTAATTTTCTAAGTGCCATATCCAGCTCTCGAAAGGCGAAAAGCGTGTCCATCGTGTGAGAAAACTGGGGTGACAGAGGAATCGCTGCTCCTGCTGACCTGCCAGATGTATACACGTCTGCGAAATACTCTGCAAGGGTTTGCACATCTTTCCCTTGTTACTAGTTTCAAAGCGAGAGTTTCGAATGGCCTGTGTGAGCGAATCTTCCCAAAAAGACTATTACTGCCCATATCCTTGTCAAGGGCGTAAACATTGATAAACTGTCACAGCAAGTGGCCCACTGATTTCGTCTTACTTTTTCTGTATGGCGACGAATCGCAGCGTTTATCCTGTTATATTCGGTTTTCGCAGATGGATTTCCTTTTGTTCTCATTGGTCTCTGCTCCGTGTACGTGCTGCGCAGAGGTTCTTCAATTTCAAGTCAGGAGCAGTAAAATAGTCGGGCAGTCTCAGCAACGAAGTGGCCGCTAGCTTGCTTTGCGACATATCTACGAACAGCTCACCAGTGGATTTTTTCCAACGCTTCTCTGTAGGTGTCCCAGCGTGTTACATTGCAGAATTGTCGATCAGCAGTTTGAGATCCCTTGGTGAACATGGGGAAATGTTCGCTGCTCATCCTGTCTGGAGTCGTGGTCGATGATGCCAGAAGGTCCGTGGAGTGAAGTACAAGGTCTATTGCACTTCATGAATCTGGTGGCCGGAAAAATCTAAATTTGCCTTCGTTCGCCACCCATAAGTCGGCAGCATCCGCAGCTGCTAGAAGTTCCTTGCCTCGAAAATCTACACTCTTATTTTTCCACATTGTATAGCGCACGTTAAAATCACCACAGATTATTCGAGGAGCGGGACATCGATTAGAAATGTCCTTTAGGAGAGTCTCCATGGAGACCTTTTTTTCGTGGGCTTATGTACACTTATACCACACTCAGTTTTTGGTTTCCCAGGCACACTTGCACAGCAGCGACTTCCAGTGAGTTGGAACAGAGGTCTTGCACTGGTAAGGCGACGTGAGGTATTTCCCGCTTTATGTATATCATTGCGCTTCCGTTTGCAAACGACGTTATGCTCTGGTTGCCGTGTCGGGTGTACCCTGGGAGCGTCCTTGCATTCGGTAGACCAGCTTTGGAGAGGGTTAGAATCGGTATTGGAATGCCTCGCAGAAAAAAGTTGAGTTCGCACAGACGTTTTAGAAGACCGGCGCAGTTCCATTGCATTATTAGGGACACTTTTGAAGGAGGAAATAGACGAGGTGGGTGAGACATTGCCAATATTCTACTGTGAGTGTGGAAACAGAGCAGAGTAATGCTGACGCTAGAGCCAGGACTGCTTCCAACATGTCCTTCATTGAACTCGCAGGCATTTTAGCGACGTGTGAACGTAGTGCGGTGAACAGAGTGCAAATAACATGCTCGAGGTTTTTTCGCTGTTTGCTTCCAGATGGTACTTGAGGTGGGCTCAGTGCATCAGTATAGGTGCGCTTGGCGGACTCTTTCGTGATACTTTACTCACCAGCGTTGAGCTTTTGCGATGACTCAGTATCAGCTCTTGTCGAATTTAAGCGCGGAAAATTTCCTGCGTACTCGTTGTCTAAACCGCCATGTTGTGGCACGCCGGACGTCTTCTTTGTGAGCGATGGTTCGTTCACAGTCTTCGGGCCAAGGACAAACGTCTTATTAATTCGCTGCGCAGCTGTTCGGGCTAGACATCGGTGGTAGCTATCTGGGTAGTCACCACCACAGTTTGCACGCGCAAGTTTTTCTTCACTTGTACAAGTCTTAAAGTCATGAGGCCCCCCACAGCGCTTACACTTTTTTCCTCACGACAGTGCTTAGAAACATGTCCAAATGCTGACATTAAAACAGCGTGACGGTGTCTCCACGTAGTCTACAAGCTCGCGTCTGGTGAAGCCAAGGTTGATCTTCTCTGAACGTGCTGAATTGAGAGCGAATGTGAGAACCACAGGGTCAGTGCGTTTTGATTCCCACTCGGAGGTTGAGGTTTGGACCCGTGGTATGATTCATCTTGCGTGGTATACTCCCTGAGGTCTCAGGCAGGTTAACAGCTCTTCGTCCGAGTACAATCTTGGGATCCTTTCATAATGCATGTAATTTTCATGTGGCTGCGCGGTACACGGGCAGGATATGGCAAGGCCGCAGATAGTATTGGTCTCTAGAAGCATATTGCCTTGGTGTTCCGTCTCTATATCGAAGAGCAGGGCTTCATGTGCAGTGAAATGCTCTTAACTAGGGCTCCACCGAGAATCGTTTCAATTGCCGAGTATAGGTGAATAGGATTCACTTGCCTCAAGTTAGCTCCTTCGGATGTTGAAGAAATTAACACAGGAATGCCCACCATCTTGTCTGTGCGATGTCGCACAAGGCGGAAACCACCCTCGTCCATGTCTAGATCTGTGAGGTTCGCCCCGTTGTGGTCCCCGACGACAGTTAATTCATCCTGTGATTCAACGCTGTGTTGTCACTTGCAGTCAGGTATGCTTGCGCAAACCAGCCGGTGCTTCTGACCTGGTGTCACATCTTGGGAGGTCATGGCGGCGCTCTCACTGATGCTTGTTTCGTTTCTTCTAGCACCTTTCGACGCGGTGGGCTGCGCAGCACCCATCGGTCGCCGATACGGCAGCTACCTTTTCGAGTCGTCCAACGTCTTGAGTAGTGCGGAGCCGTAATATAAACAAAAATAACGATAAATAAAGACACAGCTACTTAGCCAAGCAGCAACAGCTTCGTCGTCTTTGTCATCCACCTTGGAAACCTCAGGCAGATGTGCTTTAAAGGCGTCGTTGCGGGGGCCATTGCGGAAAACAGTTCCAGCAAGGAAGTAACGCTGGCCCCTGTAAAATAAGAAAAATAGAATACCACGCACGTTGGTTTTGCACGGTATACTCTGACTGATGTTTCGGCTGGTAGACCAGCCTTTGTCAAAGTAACAAGTACATGTCAACGCGCTTGCTTATAAATACGATTCACATAGGATAATAAATATCGGCCACGTATATGAGCGATTAGACAATTCATAGCGTGAAGTGTTCATGAAGGTACAGTTAGATATCATGCAAAAACTTAAGTAATGATATATAAATATATAAAAATGTAGAACACCAAAGAGCAGAAATCACTTCTTCGTGTACACAGCATAACTCTGTAGGAACCAGAGATAGATAATGATAAAGCAACAATGAAAGACTGGATATCAAATTATCAAAAAACACGTGATATTACAGTCGGATTGCGCGTCATATACACAGCTCAGTCATTGTGATATGAATAGGATGAGTAGTTGATGATTTTATTGCGCGTCCGCGTTCAAATACGGTCTTGCATCCACATTCGTGATAGCGGCGGCGATTAATGAACGCAAGTGACTGTGAACATTGGATACAAAACTATACACAATAACAGAAGCATTAGAGACGGTATCCAACAAGCATAACCGATCACGCTACGGGCCGTGGGTTAAGGCTGATAATGCTTGGTGGGTACACTAGAAAGCGTGCTGTACTTTCATTTAAGCCTAATGGCACGGTGTTGGATTTGTAGATGAGGTACGATTCGCGGATTTCCCAATCGTGGTGAGAACGAAAGCCCGGTTCAAGTTTAGTGACCCTAATTTTTTCGAACGAGTGCCCTGGTAAGCGAATATGTTTTGAGAGCAGGAGGTTAGGTTGCGTATTTGTATGTGATTTATGGTTGTTGAAGCGTATTCGGAACGATGTTTCTGCATGGCCAATATGCTGTTCTTGGCAGACGGCGCATTCGAGAAAGTATATATATGACGTTAGAGCTATCGAAATTAAAGGGGCCGCGAATTTTATGGGGAAAAAGACGATGTACTAACGGCTTTCTGGGTGGTTTGCATATGTAGGCAAATCTTGCAGCGTGGTTTGTTGCAGGGTGCATAGCCCGATGTTGTGGGTTCAAATATTTTTGACGATGTTAGCATATCGCGGCGATTCTTAGAGCGCCGGTAAACCACGTGAGGTGGTTCAGGAAAGATATTTATCAGATGGTCACTTTGGGTAAGGATGTTATGGTGGCGTTTGAGTATAGAAAGAACCTTTGGCACTGATGCCGAGTAAGTTAATACGAGATTCGTGCCAGCACGTTGTTCAAGCACACTATTTGCGCTCAGAATGTCGGCTCTATTCAATTGGTCTGCTCGGTCTATAGAGTCATGGACCAAGTCCGCTGGATACCGTCGTTTAATAAGAGCGCTTTTATGTTGCTCGCTGTTGGATAGGAAGTCTTCGCGATCGGAACAGAATCGCTTAAAACGGTGAGTTTGACTATAAGGTATACCTGTCTTACAATGCCGCACATGACTGCTCTCAAAATGGAGAAGCTGGTTTCTATCAGTAGGTTTGCGGCATAATTTTGTGAACACTTTTCCTTCGGAAAGCGCGACGATGACATCAATAAAGTTAACAGAATTTGTCGAATAGCTGTGCGAAAGCTTGATTGATGGAGGTAAATTAATGAATCCATCTATAAAATTTAAGAGCGTGTCCTCCCCATGTGTCCAATTTAAGAATATATCATCTATAAACCGTCTATAAAACAAAGGGTTAGGTCGGTGCTGGACAAATCATTATTCTCTAGAATGCCCATGAAAATGTTAGCATAAGTAGGGCCTATTTGGGTTCCAATTGATGTGCCACTGATCTTAACGTAATGACAATTAATGAATTCAAAGTTATTGAGTTCAAAGATAAGCTTCCATAGCAATTGTAGGCTTCTTTATTGATTGGTTTATTGAGGCAAGAATCCTCGTATGCATTAGGCACTGCAGCAATTCCATCGGCAAGCGGTATGTTAGTATAGAGTGAAGCGACATTCAGTGTTACAAGTATTGCATCTTGGGGAATGTTAAGACTTGATATGTCTTGAATAAAAATATTGGTGTCCTTGACGAATGATGGAAATTTCTCGGGAATATCATTATTAACGGAATCAACATAGCGCGACAAGTTCTCTGTTGTAGCATTCATACCGGAGATGATTGGGCCGCCCGGATTACCTTCTTTATGAATCGTCGGGAGTATGTGAAATCTGACGGCTGCATGGCTGAGCGGAATGAGTGACTGAACAAATATTTCTCTAGTTTTTTTCTCTTGATAGAGTCATTAGTTTATCTTGCAAGACGGACTTAAAACTATCTGTTCGGTTGGTTGGGAGAGCTCGATAAAAACTGTCGTTGGAGAGTTGTCGGGTAGCTTCCGCTTTGTAATCCTTCCTATTGTAGTGAATAAGAAAGACGTTGATACAATCAGGTCAGCTATCATCAGCACAAGAAAAAAGCACGAGATCGGCGATCAAGCACCGTAATCTGGGTCCACCTGTGTTCCTTTAGAGCTACCAACCGCTTGCTCAGTCCTTCAGTAACCCTTTTTACATTTGGTGGATCGTGCTGGGTAACTACATCACCTACACTCTGGAACTCCAATCCCGCACCCTGCCGTCCACCATGCAAGTTGACGCAACCCAACAGAGAGCACCTCTCGCGCCTGCTACTTGCCCCGGCCCGGTTAACCAGCGAGATCCCCCGATCTTTTCGGGCGCCGAAGACCAGGACGTCGAGCACTGGCTGTCGTCCTACGAAAAAGGCATTGGACCAAACAGGTGGGATGACGCTGCTAAGTTGAGCAGCGTCAACTTTTACTTGGCTAATGGGGCGAAACTGTGGTAAACAAACCACGAATTTGAGTTCGAGAACTAGGCCACTTTCAAGCAGGCAATATCCTCGATTTTCGGTCGCCCTGCCGTGCGGAAGTTGCGCGTCGAACAACGCCTGCGCTCACGGGCACAAGAACCTGGCAAAACGTTTACCGCCTATATCGAAGATATACTGGATCTCTGCAAGCACGTCGATGCCGCAATTGGCGAAAGTGCCAAGATCCAGCACATTATGGAAGGTGTTGATGACGACGCCTTTCAAATGCTCCTGGCGAAGTCTCCTGGCACGAAGTCTGAAGTGGTAACTCTGTGCCAGAACTACGACAAATTGCGACGGCAACGAGCTCTCACCCATCGTCCATTTCAGCCTAACCAACCACTCGCTGCACTGGACGTCGTACCTGACCACTCCCGCCTTTTAGCACAAATGCAAGACTTTGTGCGTGAGGAGGTCGCACGTCAGCTTTCCCTCCTGCCGTTTTGTCAGCGCCAAGAGCTCCCGCAGCAGCAGCAAGAGCAACCACCGACACCGTTAGCTCCCATGCTCCAACATGCACTTCAGGACAAGATTGCCGAGGCTATGCCAGTGCCCTTTCAGCAGCAAGTTGTCACCGTGCCTCTTACATACGCTCACGCAGTAAAGAGGCAGCAGGCACACCAGTCTTCGCAGTTCAACAGACTGCCGCATGTCACCGCTCCTACTCAGTCTTCCGTCGCATGGGCTCCTCCCCTAGCTACCACAGCCTCGACTCAGTCGTATGCCGCGTGGATGACACCCGTCGTTGCAAATGCTTGGCGAACGCGCGATAACTGGCCGATCTGTTTTGCATGCGGCGGCTCTGGCCATATCTCCCGATACCGCCGTTGTCGCGTGCCCGGCTACACAAACGTCCGACTACGAAGCAACTACATGGACCGACCACCTTTTGGTTATGAAAGTTCGGATCGTCAGTCAAACACCTCTTCCCGTGACTATCCGGCAACTTCGTCTCGTCGCTCACCTTCACCCAATCGACGCTCCTTGTCACTTATGCGTCCACGACCAGCCCCTCAAAATGAGGGAAACTAGCCGTCGCCGTTCAAGGGGCAAGAACTGCGCTATCGAAATCTTCAAGTCCTCGAACCTTGCCGTCAAACATCGTCGAAGTTTTTGTAGACGGCACCCATGCATACGCTCTTGTGGATACCGGTGCCACTGTGCCTGGTATAGACGCCAAACTTTGCCGCAAGCTCCGAAAGGTGACCACGCCGCTTGATATGTCCTTACGTGCAGCAAATGGAGAAGCTGTTCGACCTATAGCCGCGTGCACTGCCCGACTCAAATTTGCGGAGGACCACTACATTGTTGAGTTTATCGTCCTTTCCTCGTGCTCTCATGACATCTCACTTGGCTGGGATTTCCCATCCCGTAATCGTGCTGTTATAGATTGTGCCCGTTCCGAACTTGAACTGCTTCGGTTCTTCGACCAGCCCTACGACCACACTAATCAAGCCGCGCAAAGGCTAGTTGTCAAAGGGGACACTGACATTCCACCGACAACAGCTGTTTTGCTCCCTGTGGTCTCCGACCGCATGCGTGTTGAAGTAGCATTTTTCGAGCCATCAAGCCTCTTTCTATGTCGGAAACCACTTCTGCTCCCTTATTCAGACCTCTCAATTTCTAATGGAGCCGGTGCTTTCTGCCTTACCAATCCTTTTCCACATACCATCAAACTGTTTAAAGGCAAGTCTCTTGGATGTGTACAGCCACTTGATAACGGACAAATTTTTACCGTGCCGGAAGAATCATCCCAAAGTGACCTCGCCGCCGTCAGTGCTCTTGGCCACTCTGAACTACAGACTTCGAAAGTGTTCGATTCGGCGATCGCAGACGGACTGTCACCATCTGAACGATCTGAACTCCTCCAACTGCTGTACCAGTACCGCGAATCTTTCGATGTTGTTCAACCTTCACTTGGCCGCACTTCTACCACTCTACATTACATCGATACCGGCTCCCTTGTGCCACTACGACAGCGATCATATCGTGTTTCTGCGGCCGAACGCCAAGTTATTACCGAACAGGTGAACGATATGCTGCAACGTGGCGTCTTTCAACCTTCACAAAGTCCATGGGCCTCACCTGTAGTGCTCGTTAAAAAAAGGATGGTTCCGTTCGCTTCTGCGTGGATTACCGGCGCCTAAATAAGATCACTCGAAGAGACGTGTATCCTTTACCCAGGATTGACAATGCCCTTGATACTTTACAAGGTGCCGAGTTTTTTTCATCATTAGATTTGCGCTCAGGGTACTGGCAGGTCCCCCTTGCAGATGCCGATCGACCAAAAACAGCCTTCGCGACACCGGACGGTCTGTATGAGTTTAATGTCATGCCCTTCGGCCTCTGCAATGAACCTGCCACCTTCGAGCGCATGATGGACTCGGTTCTTCGGGGTTTTAAATGGCAAATCTGTCTCTGCTGTCTCGACTATATAGTCGTCTTTGCGCCACTTTTTGGAACACATCTCGAGCGCCTCAAACACGTCCTCACGTGCCTGAAGTATGCTCAGCCCCAACTCAACCTCAAGAAGTGTTACTTCGCTGCTCGGCAAGTTACAATTCTCAGGCACGTCGTATCAAAGGACGGTATACTTCCAGACCCGGCAAAGGTACGTGCTGTCGCCGACTTCCCCAAACCAACGAATATGAAGCAGTTACGGAGCTTCGTGAGGTTATGCCCCTACTTTCGGCGGTTCGTGCGCAACTTTGCCTCTATCATCGCGCCTTTGACTGAACTTATAGGCAGCACCACTGATATATCGTAATGGTCTTCTTAATGTGGCCAAGCCTTCTGTACCCTTCATCGTCTCGTCACATCACCACTAATACTGCGTCACTACGATCCTACGGGAGCAACTGAGGTCCACACTGACGCCAGTGGTGTCGGCCTTGGTGCGGTTCTCGCGCAACGCAAGCCTGGATTCGCCGAGTATGTCGTCGCCTACACCAGCGGGACTTTCGCCAAGGCTGAATCAAACTACAGCGTCACCGAAAAGAAATGCTTGGCGATTGTTTGGGCGCTTGTCAAAATCCGCCCATTCGTTTATGGCCGTGCTTTTGATGTAGTAACGGACCACCACGCATTATGCTGATTATCTTCGCTCATGGACCCATCAGGTCGTCTTGCCCGTTGGGCTCTTCGGCTTCAAGAAGATGACATTCGCGTTGTATATCGTTCCGGCCAAAAGGATACCGATGCTGATGCACTGTCTCAATCTCCCCTATCCCCGGACATTGCATCTGTTTCCTCAGACAACACATTGTCAGCTGTTGACGGGGACACCGTCTCTTCTGCACAACGCACTGACCCATGGATCACTTCGCTTCTTGACGCGTTATCTGAGGCACCAACACTTCCAACCACTCGAACCCTGCGCCGCCAGGCTCCGCACTTCCGTATTCGGGATGGCATTTTGTACCGGCGCAACTATTCAGCAGATGGTAGGAAATGGCTACTAGTTGTTCCCCGAACGCTGCACTCTACTATCTGCGCGTCATTTAATTCCTACCAGCAATGTGCTCACGTGGTGTTTTCAAGACCTAAGAACGCCTACGAAAAAGGTATTACTGGCGTGGAATGTTTACCTTCGTCCGCCAGTTCATTCGCGGCTGCCACGAATGTCAGCGGCGGAAAAGCTCGCCACATCCTATAACAGGTTCATTGCAGCCATTTCCATGCCCAGACCGCCCATTCGACTGTGTAGGATCTGACCACTACGGACCACTACCATTGACAACGTCAGGCAACCGATGGGCTATCGTGGCAGTGGATCATCTAACATGGTACGCTGAAACTGCTGCTCTCCCCACAGCTGCAGCACAAGACGTCGCAACTTTCATACTCAATCGTTTCGTGCTTCGTCATGGTCCTCCTCGAGAACTCCTCAGTGACAAAGGGCGTGTTTTCCTCTCTGATGTAATCCAAGCACTTATTCAACAGTGCCATATTGTACACCGAATGAGTACAGCCTACCACCCACACACGAACGGCTTGACTGAGCGGTTTGATTGTACTCTGGGGGACATGCTCGCTACGCATGTCGCTTCTGATCAAACAAACTGGGCCCTCGTTCTCCCCTTTTTGACATACGCGTATAACACCGCTACTCAAGTCACTACCGGGTTTTCCCCATTTCCTCTTCTGTACGGTCGCGAACCATCGCACACCATCGACACTTTACTGCAATACTCGCCAGATCCCTCCGAATACAAGCCTGTCTCGGAAGCCGCTCGTTACGCAGAAGAGTACCGCAAGCTAGCCAAGTGGCTTACTACATCCGACCAACAGCGCCAGAAGGAGATTCGTGACGACGGCCACCGTTCTGCACGAACGTTTGTTCCTGGAGCACTTGTATGGCTTCATGTACCGCACTGAGCCCCTGGTGTATCACCCAAACTACTCTATAATTATCAACGTCCCTACCGCGTGGTCGAGCATACTTCACCCGTGAACTACGCCATTGAACTACTCACGCCACCGAGGGACCGTCGTTGGCGTGGACGTGATATCGTTCACGTAAACCGTCTGAAGCCGTACTTTGACCCGCTTGTCCCCACGTGTTAGATCGCCAGGACGGCTTGAACTTTTTCGCCGGGGGTAATTGCAGTGAATAAGAAAGACGTTGATACCATCAGGTCAGCTATCATCAGCACAAGAAAAAGGCACGAGATCGGCGATCAAGCACCGTCATCTGGGTCCGCCTGCGTTCTTTAGAGCTACCACCCGCTTGTTCAGCCCTTCAATAAACCCCCTTTACACTATCAAGAATGACGATTGCTCCTACTTTATCGGCAGGTTGGATGACGATGTCAGGGTTATTGGACAGTTCTTCGAGCGCTGCTTTTTCCTTCTTTGTTAAATTTTGTCGGTAATGAAAACGGGTTTTGTACGCCTCAAGGACGTCATGCTGTACAGTCCTATAGTACATATCGAGGCATTGATTACGGTATGGGGGTGGTGTCCACCTCTTGTTGTGCGACGGCACTGGTATTGTATTGTTACTACATTGTTATTGTTATTATATTAATGCTATTAGATTATATATATATAAATTTATATATATATATATATATATATATATATATATATATATATATATATATATATATATATATATATATATATGTAATGAAACGGGTCTTGTACACCTCAAGGACGTCATGCTGTACAGTCCTGATGTACATGTCGAGGCGTTGATTACGGTATGGTGGTGGTGTCCACCTCTTGTGCGACGGCACAAGTATTGTATTGTTATTACATTGTTATTGTTATTACATTAATGCTATTAGATTATATATATACATTTGTATATATATATATATATATATATATATATATATATATATATATATATATATATGCAGGCATGGTGGTTGAGTGGCCGAAGCGTTGCAAGTAGTCAAGTAGAGTCCCCATGAGGGGTCACAAAGCGGCTTATTTCGACGCTTAGGCCTAGAGTTAGGCCTTCATCTCGAGTAACGTGATCATTTTTGCCTGATGAAGGCCAGGCTCTATTTCGAAACGTCGAAATAAACCACGTTGTGACCGCTCACGGAGGATCTATTCGACTATATATATATATATATATATATATATATATATATATATATATATATATATATATATATATATATATATATATATATATATATATATACGGTAGAAAAAGAGGTCGACAACGTGCGAAAAAACTCTAGTTCTACTAACGTTTCGGCAGGTGGGCCTGCCTTTGTCGGAGTGAATTCACTCCGACGAAGGCAGGCCCATCTGCCGGAACGTTAGTAAAACTAGTGTTTTTTCGCACGTTGTCGACCTCTTTTTCTACTGCATTTTCCACCGGATCCATTGAATGTCACCCCACCATATATATATATATATATATATATATATATATATATATATATATATATATATATAAAGTAAGGGAAAGAAGTGTATACCTAAGGGCTCGTTTTCCCGTGTTTTAACACAATATTAATGAGATAACAGACAGTTATACCAAGGAATGTATAGGGGAAGTTATTAGAACCAATGGAATGTAAATAGGAAGAAAGAAAAGTGGATGAAAAAATAACCAGCTGTGGGCAGGAATTGAACCTACGACCTTCGAATAACGCGTTCGATGCTCTAACCACTGAGCTACCACAGCGGCCTTCCCTCCATCCACTTTTTTGGGTTTATATGTGAATTTAGAAGTAGGAGTAACAGTCAGCGCCATCTATAAACCAAACGGCGAGGGTGAAAACACTCTTACGCGCATGTTTTGGCGTCACGAAGCACGTGAACTTATTATGAGCGGGCATCTGATTAATTGTTCCTCCTATACAACCTAAACACACCATGTCTGCAAGTACGAGACCCTCGTTCAATGAAATAAGGGAAAGAAGCGTATACCTAAGGGCTCGTTTTCCCGTGTTTTAACACAATAATAATGAGATAACAGACAGTTATGCCAACGAATGTACAGGGGAAGTTATTAGAACCAATGGAATGTAAACAAGAAGAAAGAAAAGTGGATGAAAAAATAACCAGCCGTGGGCAGGAATCGAACCTACGACCTTCGAATAACGCGTTCGATGCTCTAACCACTGAGCTACCACAGCGGCCTTCCCTCCATCCACTTTTTTGGGTTTATATCTGAATTTAGAAGTAGGAGTGACAGTCAGCGCCATCTATAAGCCAAACGGCGAGTGTGAAAACACTCTTACGCGCATGTTTCGGCGTCACGTAGCACGTGAACGTATTATGAGCGGCCAGCTGATTAATTGTCCCTCTTATACAACTTAAACACACCAAGTCTGCCAGTACGAGGCCCTCGTTCAATGAAATAAGGGAAAGAAGTGTATACCTAAGGGCTCGTTTTTCCGTCTTTTAACACAATAATAATGAGATAACAGACAGTTATGCCAAGGAATGTACAGGGGAAGTTATTAGAACCAATGGAATGTAAATAGAAAGAAAGAAAAGTGGATGAAAAAATAACCAGCCGTGGGCAGGAATCGAACCTACGACCTTCGAATAACGCGTTCGATGCTCTAACCACTGAGCTACCACAGCGACCTTCCCTATATCCACTTTTTTGGGTTTGTATGTGAATTTAGAAGTAGGAGTGACAGTCAGCGCCATCTATAAGCCAAACGGCGAGTTATATATATATATATATATATATATATATATATATATATATATATATACAATCTTCTAATTTTGAACACGCTTGATTCAAACTTCTGGTTCTTCCGAGTCACTAGTGATTCCCGTGGCGTCATCGCGCCTGACAATTACGCAAGCACTGTGTAATATACATTCATGCATACCAAACTAAACGCCTTTGAGAGGGTTTTAACTTGAACGCTCTCACTCGGCCTAGCGACGTGATCACTAGTGACTCACGTAACATCATCACGTCGGGTACACATGCGCGCGTTGTCCTCACCTGTCTTGAGGCATAACAAATTAAACGTTTTTGAGAGTATTACAATAAAGTCTGTCATTCGGCCTAGTGACGTCATCACTAGAAACTCGCTTGACGTCAATGTGGCTTACATTCACGCAAGCACTCCCTAACCTGCATTCGTGCTTATCAAATGAAACGTCTTTGAGAGAGTAATACCTTAAAAGCTGTCTCTCAGCCTTGTGACGTGATCACTAGTGACTCGCGTGATGTCATCACGCCTTACACTCATGCAAGCGCTCTCTAATGTGCTTTGATGCATATCATATGAAACATTTTTGAAAGGGATATAACTTATTCATTTATTTATTTATTTAGGTACCCTCAGTGCCAGAGGCATTAGAGAGGGAAGTGGGTTACAATAGTTACAAACACAATATAGAACAGAGCAAAAATAGGTATAAACACAACAAAACCAGGAAAATGCAATGTACTTCAGTGTTGCGCGTTATACAATGATAGCTAAAGCAGTTTTAAAAAGTTGGTGGTCCGAGATTGTTGCCGTCAGTGCGGGAAGGTGGTTTCATTCCTGTGATCTACGCGGTATGAATGACTGGGAAAAGGAGTTAGTTCTGCAGGACGGCAAGCCGACTTCATGGACATGATTTATGTGAGCTGAAATGTACCGAGGAGGCAGAATGAGTTCGTTTCGTAGCTGGCTGTGATAGAAAAGCTTATGGAAAAGACAAAGGCGAAGGATTTTCCTACGAGATAAGGAAGGTAGTCCGAGGCTAGATTTCATAGTGCTTATGCTGGCAGTCCGGGTGTAGTTAGAGAGTATAAAACGAACAGAGTTATTTTGAACCATTTCAAGTGAGTGTATTAGATTTTCTTGGTTAGGATCCCAAACTGATGCTGCATACTCCAGCTTGGAGCGGATTAGCGTCTTGTAGAGCGTTAGTTTTAGTGTTGAAGGAACCTGTGAGACATTTCGACGTACGTAGCCGAGCATGCGATTAGCGTTAATATTACGTACGTGGTATGCACGGACCAAGTAAGGTCGGCAGTATTATGTATACTGAGATATTTGTAAGTGCTGGCAGATTCCAGTGGAGCATCGTTCAGATAGTAAGTAGGCAATATACGGTTAATTCTAGATACGCAACTGAACTTGCATTTGTTAGTGTTGAGTTCCATTACCCATGTTTCACACCACACAGAAAGAGCGTTAAGATCAGATTGAAGGGTTAATGGGTCATTGTCATTAGATATTTTACGAAAGAGGACGCAGACATCGGCAAACAAGTGAATGTGAGAAGTAACAGATAAAGGTAAGTTGTTTATGTAAATAAGAAAGAGCAGGGGAGTCATGACAGATCCTTGAGGGACTCCAGAAGAGACGTTCATTCGGGGTGAGACGTTATCGTTAGCTAAAACAAACTGAGCGCGGCTATAAAGAAAACATTCAAGCCAAAATAAAAGTTTCGGATCAAGATTAAGATTACGGTAATCTTAATCTTGATCTGGTAATCTTTTTGTAGTTTGTGAAGTAACAACTTGTGACATACTTTATCGAAAGCTTTCGAAAAGTCTAAAAAATGCAATCAGCGATGAATGAGTGATCAAAAATTATGTTTAATCCATGGGTGAAAGATGCAAGTTGAGTCTTGCATGAATAGTTTTTTTCTGAAACCGTGTTCACACTGAAAAAAAAACGAGTTAGATTCGAGAAAACCTGCCAGTTTGAAACATAATATTTGTTCTAGTATTTTACAAGGTATGCTGGTTAGCGATATAGGCCGGTAGTTAAACGGTGAATGTCTGTTACCAGTTTTAAATAGTGCAGTTATCTTTCCAATCCTATAGTCGACGGGGAGACAGCCTTCATGAAGCGATTGTTGGAATATCTTTGTTAGTATGATTGAACAATAGGAGCTGGTGTTTTTCAAAAATTTAGGGCTGATCGTATCACACCCAGAAGACGAGGAAGGCTTTAAGGACTTGATTACACTTTCAACACCAACGTAGTCAATATTATTAGGAGGAATGGGTGGGTAGTCACATTAGGGGGTGGTCGGAACAGGGGCGTCTGTAGTTGCTGGGAAATTTCTGGAAAAGGCATCATTAATGGCTTCCGCACACAAATGGGGGAATGTTGTTTCCAGCACTGTCAATCAATTCTAAACTTGAACGTTGTCACTCTACATAGTAACGTGATGGCTAGTGACTCACGTGACGTCATCACACATAACACCCACACACGCACTGTTCTAAGCTGTCTTTGTGCTTATCGAACATACCGTCTTTCAGATAGCAATAACGTCATACTTATGAATCGGCCAACGGACTTCATCACTAGTGACTCACGTGACGTCATCACGGCTAACGCTAATTCAAGCACTCCCTAAAGTGCCTTCGTGATTATCAAACGAAACGTCGTTGAGAGAGTAATACCTTGAAGGCCATCGCAGGCAGCGTCTGTTAGTAAAAAACTGACTGGTCGCCATGCACAGCTACTCACGTGCCAACCGGTGTATGTAGGCACCGGATCGCGTGCTACGAATTCAGTCAAGGGCGTCTTTACATAGCTTTCGCTTGACTTGACGCTTTTCTTGACTGGAGTAAGCGCAATGGAAGCAGCAGAACCTTCAACCAGTAGAAGGGGGGACAACCCAATATCAACGTCCCACCACTCGTTGAAGGCAACGCTTCTCCTGTATTCAAAAAATAAGAACAATAAAGCCGAAATGACAATTACGCATTGCCAAACCATACTAAAGTACCTAGCATTCAACCGATACCCTCACCGCTCTGTGACGCATTTACTCCAGGTCGTCGTGTGGGAAGATGTGAGCGGCTTTTTTCGTTGCTTGTCATGTTTCGAAGTACGACTTGGAGACATGGGCAGCCAGGCCTCACTACGATGAACGGACGGCGTTCTACACCAAACAGGCACGCTTATTTCAAGCACACTAACCTATAAAAATGGCGTGGCGTAGAATGTAGAAAGAAAGGTACGAGTCAGGTACAGCGTTCAATGGCGCATCACCAAATAGTCACTTGCACATATCAACAGTGTGTATCTGAAGTACGGGGACTGCCCTCTATTAAAACGGATTTGTTTCCCAGGATAACCAGATGGAATAACATTTCAGCCAATGAATGGAGTGGTTGACAAATCTTTTTGTAGAAAGCTTTTGAACTGGCAGACAATGCTTCTTATTCTCGATAATGTATATACAGTGCTATTAGTAGAGGCCGGAATATTTACAAATACCTAATTCCTTTCTTAAGTTCATATCCTGACATTTTGACATATAAGCACAAATTAGAGAGCAAGGAGATCTTCTATGTTGTTTTTATGGCGCCTGTAAATGCCTATTTTAGACATTGCTGCCTAATTTTCCTTAGGTACCTGTAAATTCCTGCTTGCAAAATCGATGACTAAATAAAAGCTATTTAACGTCACATTTTGCTTTCGAGTACCACAGGACAGATATTCACGTTACCTGGCAAAATGTATATTTCGAGACAATGTGGGGTGCAAATTACACTTTATTTCACAACCTATTTTTAGTGTAAAGAGGGCTTATTGAAAGACTGAGCAAGCAGGTGGTAGCTCGAAAGGAACGCAGGCGGACCCAGATGACGGTGCTTGATCGCCGATCTCGTGCCTTTTTCTTGTGTTGATGATAGCTGACCTGATGGTATCAACGTCTTTCTTATTCACTGTAATTTCTCCCGGCGAAAAAGTTGAAGCCATCCTGGCAATCTAACACGTGGGGACAAGCGGGTTAAAGAAGGGCTTCAGATGGTTTACGTGAGCGATATCACGTCCACACTGATGACGGTCGCTCGGTGTCGTGAGGGGTTTGGCGTAGTTCACGGGTAGGGTACGGTGGACCACGTGGTAGTGACCATGATAACTAGAGAGTAGTTTGGGTGATACACCAGGGGCGCAGCGCGGTACATGAAGCCATACAAGTGTTCCAGGAACGAACGTTGGTGCAAAACGATGGTCGTCGTCACGGGTCTCCTTCTGGCGCTGTTGGTCGGATGTAGTAGGCCACTTGGCTAGCTTGCGGCACTCTTCTGCGTAACGAGCGGCTTCCCAGACAGGCGTGCATTCCGAGGGATCTGGTGAGTATGGCAGTAAAGTGTCGGTGGTGTGCGATGGTTGACGACCGTACAGGAGAAAACATAAGGAAAACCCGGTAGTGAGTTGCGTAGCGGTGTTATACGCGTATGTTACAAATGGGAGAACGAGGTCCTAGTTTGATCAGAAGCCACACGCGTAGCGAGCATGTCCCCAAAAGTACAATTAAACCACTCAGTCAAGCCGTTCGTCTGTGGGTGGTAGGCTGCACTCATCCGGTGTACAATATGGCACTGTTGAATAAATGCTTGGATTACATCGGAGAGGAAAACACGCCCTTTGTCACTGAGGAGTTCTCGAGGAGGACCATGACGAAGCACGATACGATTGAGTATGAAAGTTGCGACGTCTTGTGCTGCAGCTGTGGGGAGAGCAGCAGTTTCAGCGTACCGTGTTAGATGATCCACTGCCACGATAGCCCATCGGTTGCCTGACGTTGTCAATGGTAATGGTCCGTAGTGGTCAGATCCTACACAGTCGAATGGGCGGTCTGGGCATAGAAATGGCTGCAATGAACCCGTTATAGGATGTGGCGGGCTTTTCCGCCGCTGACATTCGTGGCAGCCGCGAATGAACTGGCGGACGAAGGTAAATATTCCACGCCAGTAATACCTTTTTCGTAGGCGCTCTTAGGTCTTGAAAAATCCGGCGTCAGCACATTGCGGGTCGGAATTAAACGACGCGCAGATGGTGGAGCGCAGCGTTCGGGAAATAACTAGTAGCCATTTCCTACCATCTGCTGAATAGTTGCGCCGGTACAAAAGGCCATCCCGAATACGGAAGTGCGGAGCCTGGCAGCGCAGGGTTCGAGTGGTTGGAAGTGTCGGTGCCTCAGATAACGCGTCAAGAAGCGAAGCGATCCATGGGTCATGCGTTGTGCAGAAGAGACGGTGTCCTCGTCAACAGCTGTCAAAGTGTTGTCTGAGGAAACAGATGCAATGTCCGGGGATAGGGGAGATTGGGACAGTGCATCAGCATCGGTATCCTTTTGGCCAGAGCGATATACAACGCGAATGTCATATTCTTGAAGCCGAAGAGCCCAACGGGCAAGACGACCCGATGGGTCCTTGAGCGAAGATAATCAGCATAATGCGTGGTGTTCCGTTACTACATCAAAAACACGGCCATAAACGTATGGGCGGATTTTGACAAGCGCCCAAACAATCGCCAAGCATTCCTTCTCGGTGACGCTGTAGATTGATTCAGCCTTGGCGAAAGTTCTGCTGGCGTAGGCGACGACATACTCGGCAAATCCAGGCTTGCGTTGCGCGAGAACCGCACCGAGGCCGACACCACTGGCGTCAGTGTGGACCTCAGTTGCTGCCGTAGGATCGTAGTGACGCAGTATTGGTGTCATGTGAGGAGACGATGAAGGGTACAGAAGGCTTGGCCACACTAAGAAGATCATTACGATATATCAGTGGTGCTGCCTATAACTTCAGTCAAAGGCGCGATGATAGAGGCAAAGTTGCGCACGAACCGCCGAAAGTAGGGGCATAACCTCACGAAGCTCCGTAACTGCTTCATATTCGTTGGTTTGGGGAAGTCGGCGACAGCACGTACCTTTGCCGGGTCTGGAAGTATACCGTCCTTTGATACGACGTGCCCGAGAATCGTATGTTGCCGAGCAGCGAACACTTCTTGAGGTTGAGTTGGAGCTGAGCATTCTTCAGGCACGCGAGGACGTGTTTGAGGTGCTCGAGATGTGTTCCAAAAAGTGGCGCAAAGACGACAATATCATCGAGATAGCAGAGACAGATTTGCCATTTCAAACCCCGAAGAACCGAGTCCATCATGCGCTCGAAGGTGGCGGGCGCAATACAGAGGCCGAAGGGCAGGGCATTAAACTCATATAGACCATCCAGTATCATGAAGGCTGTTTTTGGTCGATTGGCATCTGCAAGGGGGACCTGCCAGTACCCTGAGCGCAAATCTAATGATGAAAAAAACTCGGCACCTTGTAAATTATCAAGGGCATTGTCAATCCTGGGTAAAAGATACACGTCTCTTCGAGTGATCTTATTTAGGCGCCGGTAATCCACGCAGAAGCGAACGGAACCATCCTTTTTTTTAACGAGCACTACAGGTGAGGCCCATGGACTTTGTGAAGGTTGAAAGACGCCACGTTGCAGCATATCGTTAACCTGTTCGGTAATAACTTGGCGTTCGGCCGCAGAAACACGATATGATCGCTGTCGTAGTGGCACAAGCGAGCCGGTATCGATGTAATGTAGAGTCGTAGAAGTGCGGCCAAGTGAAGGTTGAACAACATCGAAAGATTCGCGGTACTGGTACAGCAGTTGGAGGAGTTCAGAACGTTCAGATGGTGACAGTTCGTCTGCGATCGCCGAATCGAACACTTTCGAAGCGTGGAGATTGCAGTGTTAAAGAGCACTGACGGTGGCGAGGTCCCTTTGGGATGATTATTGCGGCACGGTAAAAATTTGTCCGTTATCAATGAGCTGTACGCATCCAAGAGACTCGCCTTTAAACAGTTTGATGGTATGCCGAAACGGATTGGTAAGGCAGAGAGCACTGGCTTCATTAGAAATGGAGAGGGCTGAGTAAGGGAGCAAAGGTGGTTTCCGACTCAGAAAGAGGCTTGATGGCTGAAAAAATGCTACTTCATCACGCATGCCGTTGGAGACCACAGGGAGCAAAACAGCTATAGTCTGTGGAATGTCAGTGTCCTCTTTGACAACTATCTTGTGTGCGGCTTGATTAGTGTGGTTGTAGGGCTGGTCGAACAACGGAAGCAGTTCCAGTTTGGAACGGGCACAGTCTATAACGGCGCAATTACGCGATAGGAAATCCCAGCCAAGTATGAGGTCATAGGAGCACGAGGAAAGGACGATAAACTCAACAATGTAGTGGTCCTCCGCTTTTTTGAGTCGGGCCGACCAGGCGGCTATAGGTCGAACAGGCTTTCCATTTGTTGCCCGAAAACACATTATATCAAGCGGCGTGGTCACCTTTCGGAGCTTGCGGCAAAGTTTGGCGTCTATAACAGACACAGCCACACTGGTATCCCCAAGAGCGTATGCATGGGCGCCGTCTACAAAAACTTCGACGATACTTGACGGCAAGGTGCGAGGACTTGAGCATTTCGATAGCACCGTTCTTGCCCCCTGAACTGCAACGGATAGTTTCCCTCATTTTGATGGGCTCGTCGTGTACGCATGGGTGACAAGGAGCGTCGATTGGGTGAAGGTGAGCGACGAGACCAAGTTGCCGGATAGTCACGGGAAGACGTGTTTGACTGACGATCCGAACTTTCATAACGAAAAGGGGGTCGGTCCATGTAGTTGCTTCGTAGTCGGACGTTTGTGTAGCCGGGCACGCGACAACGGCGGTATCGGGAGATATGGCCAGAGCCGCCGCATGCAAAACAGATCGGCCAGTTATCGCGCGTTCGCCAAGCATTTTCAACGACGGGTGTCATGCACGCGGCATCTGACTGAGTCGAGGCTGTGGTAGCTAGGGGAGGAGCCCATGCGACGGAAGACTGAGTAAGAGCGGTGACATGCGGCAGTCTGTTGAACTGCGAAGGCTGGTGTGCCCGCTGCCTCTTTACTGCGTGAGCGTATGTAAGAGGCACGGTGACAACTTGCTGCTGATTGGACTGGCATAGCCTCGGTAATCTGGTCCTGGAGCGCATGTCGGAGCATGGGAGCTAACGGTGTCGGTGGTCGCTCTTGCTGCTGCTGCGGGAACTGTTGGCGCTGACAAAACTGCAGGAGGAGAAACTGACGTGTGACCTCCTCACAAACAAAGTCTTTCATTTGTGCTAGAAGGCGGGAGGGGTCAGGTACGACGTCCAGGGCAGCGAGTGCTTGGTTAGGCCGAAATGGACAACGGGTGAGAGCTCGTTGCCGTCGAAATTCGTCGTAGCTCTGGCACATAGTTACCACTTCAGACACCGTGCTAGGAGACTTCGCAAGGAGCATTTGAAATACGTCGTCATCGACACCTTTCATAATGTGTGGATCTTGGCACTTTCGCTCATTGTGGCATCGACGCGCCTGCATAGATCGAGTATGTCTTCGATATAGGTTGTAAACGCTTCGCCAGGCTCTTGTGCCCGTGAGTGCAGGTGTTGTTCGGCGCGCAAATTCCGCATGGCAGGGCGACCGAAAACCGACGATATTGCCCGCTTGAAAGCAGCCTAATTTTCAAACTCGAATTCGTGGTTTGTGTACCACAGTTTCGCCACATTAGCCAAGTAAAAGTTGATTGATTGATATGTGGGGTTTAACGTCCCAAAACCACTATATGATTATGAGACACGCCGTAGTGGAGGGCTCCGGAAATTTAGACCACCTGGGGTTCTTTAACGTGCACCCAAATCTGAGCACACGGGCCTACAACATTTCCGCCTCCATCGGAAATGCAGCCGCTGCAGCCGGGATTCGAACCCGCGCTCTGCGGGTCAGCAGCCGAGTACTTTAGCCACTGGACCACCGCGGCGGGGCGCCAAGTAAAATTTGACGGTGCTCAACTTAGCAGCGTCATCCCACCTGTTTCGTTCACTGACTTTTTCGTAGGACGACAGCCCGTCCTCGACGTCCTAGCCTTCAGCGCCTGAAAAGATCGGGGGGTCTCACTGGTGAACCGGGCCGGGGCAAGTAGCGGCCGCGAGAGGTGCTGTGTGTTGGGCAGCGTCAACTTGCATGATCGACGGCAGTGTGCGGGAACGGAGTTAGAGTGTGTAGGTGATGTTGAGTTACCCGGCACGATCCACCAAATGTAAAAAGGGTGTGTTGAAAGACTGAGCAAGCGGGTGGTAGCTCGAAAGGAACGCAGGTGGACCCAGATAACGGTGCTTCATCACCGATTTCGTGCCTTTTTCTTGTGTTGATGATAACTGACCTGATAGTACCAACGTCTTTCTTATTCACTATATAAGGAGTGTCAAGCCTACAAGGTGTTTTAGCCAAAAGGAAGGTCGATTAGCCTCTACACATGTATTCATCGATGTTGCGTCGTCTGCTCAGCCTCTCTCCAGCACCCGCTTGGATGCGTAGTGAGTAGGAGGTGCTTTTGTGCAGCGGCAGGACGATAAATAATTAATGCGAAACCGTGGAAAGTCATCAGGGGAAGTAAAGCGTCAATGAAAGATACGTGATATCTATGTGGTTTTTCTTTTATTTGTCGTTTATATTTAGGGGCTTAACTAGGACACTGAAGAAATTTTACTTAAACAGTAGAAAATGTTGCGTGCCAATTGAAAAACTTTGTTTTACAAGAATAGTTAAAATTTTTTCATTACAAGGTGCGAAAGCAGGATCTGAGCAGGTGAGCTTAAAACTTTCGCCAGTCACTCGATGTAGACTTCGCAAGCCGTATTCCTTCCCTGCTATTGGTATTGGAGCCACTCGGAACTGGAGCATCACACGACGCACATGAGCAAGTCATGCGCGCGTAAAATACACTCACATGAGCTGCCCACGTAAGTCCGTGCACGCAAGTGATGTTCTGTTGTCTCGATGTTCTCTGTAATGTACTGCAAGTATTTGTGGGATAGGTCCCTATCGGCGCGCACGTTTGAAAGGCTAGCTTTGGTAACGTATTCCTGCCCCGATACACAGCGCCACACCGCTGCAACTCCTGTAAGGGACGATGCACCAAAACCACGCCAAGCGTTGTGAATACTGGCACCAACATGATGCGAGAAGTGCGGGAACACCAATGGAAACCTAGTCTCGAATCCATCTCGGTACAGAGTTAAATAAATAAGGCGAATAGATTTCTTCTGTGTGTTCTAATATTCCTTGTCAACCTTCATACTTTCATTTAGGCAACATTTTCCAAAAAAAAACACACGTCGTCAAAAATGGTTCTTGCAGTGACGTGTACTATCTTGACGTAAGCAGGACCACTCTAGCACCTTTATCATGTTGCGGCGCACGCCCATAAGATGAAGGGGTACAGTTTGCAGTTTGCCATGTCAAAGGTGTTCAGTTTGCTAATCACTTCTTCATGGCGTGCGTAGCACAGCGAGTTTCGGTAGATGAGATCATGAGCGCCTGGTGCGTGCATCCTTTTTCGCTTCTCAACACTCTTAAACTTGTGTTTTGACCCTTTATGAAGTTAACAGACAGAAGAAAAATTGAGCCAATGTGATTAGACCAAGTAGATACGACGCAAAAAAAATCTTTCCACTTTGCGCTATGGGTATTTGGACCTGTGTAGCCCTTCTCAGATATGCTCCCCCCCCAAAAAAAAAGAACCTGAATCGTGTTTATTCGACAGTTGACACTTAACTGACCATGCTGAACTAGAAAGGAAGAGACCGTGTTCTGCGAACTCTGCGAAAAAGGGCCTGTCTATGCTTAACCAATATGCTTTTGAGCCATTTTAAACTAAATCATTTTTGTTCGATTCCATGTCGTAGAAACAGATCCCGCCCCTATTATTCAAAAATTTGCGTTTTGTCAAAGTCAATTGTGCCTATAGTAACAATTTTGGAAGCCTAAAACAGTGTTTTGCCCACCTATTTTGGACGCCTTAATCCTGGTTTTAGTGCCTATAAAGCCGGCCCTTAGTTACGACCTACCTGGCATGGTAATGCAATGCTGGAGCAAAGACGATACCTAGTTAAAACTTCCACCGTTACTCAAGCAACAATCGTTGTTCCTATAATGTCAAGCTTGGTAATTCGGTTATGATATGGGTGATGAAAGAGAACCGGGGCAAGTCCATGGAAATTGAAATTTATTAATGCACAGGCAAAGCAGTTTTCATAAACAGGCAGCCGTACTTGTGCTGTTAAGCATTGTTTTACATATCAAGGCAGTCAAGGGGAGCTTGTAGAAAAGTGTAATTGTGCCCATTATAGGCGGCACAGTTCACACGATAGATGTGCTGTATAGAGCGCTCCATGGCCTCAACCAGCAGAGCACGGCGATGTCCTTTCTTGAAAATTCCTACCGTTGTCGTGAGGAGATCATCCCTATTCTCGCTTAGGAAGCCCTTCACACCTGTCTTGAACTTTGAGAAAAGCTCCTGAATCGGATTGAAGAATGCGCTGTATGGCGGTAGCCACTTGACTGTGTGGTTGCTTGCCACGATGACAGCCTGTTCAGCGAGATGGTGCCATGGTGAGTTGTTAAACAGGAACACTGCCTGTGTTCCTGGTTCCTGCTGAGAAACTTTCTTCGACACTTTTGCGAAAAAGTCGTTGAAGACAGCCAAGTTGACCTTGTCCGCAATTGTCCAATGAAGTAGGCCACTTGCCAACATGCAGCTATAACATTTACATTCGCCTCCTTTGTGCTAGTTGGCAAACGACGCGCTGGAGCACCTTGTTTCGCCCTTCCGAAACTGCGCGAGCACCATACGTTGAAGTTGGTCTCGTCAATGTAGTGTCGTGTTAGTGCAGTTTCCTCGCTATGAAGCCACTGGGCATATCAACGCCGCAGCTCTTTCACATCGTTGCGATTTTGATCTGCAGGCCTCTGGGTCAGCAGCTTCATCAAATAAGCATGGCCATCGAGAAGCCAATCAAGCGGGCACGGGCTCACTTGAATATTAGGCAACTCTTCCTTGAGGGCCCTATTTATTTGTTCCAGCATGAATGTTGAATTTTCCTGGTGGATTCGTTGCAGGGTGTCCAGCACGTCGGGTCCAAACTTCTCCGACGAACCACTACGTGTTTTTTTTGTGTCACAATCAATAGCGGCAATAGAACGCGTGGTCTCTATATTGATTCCCAGTGTTTCGAAGAGCACTTTTAAATCACCTCCACGTCTGTGAATATCTATTTTCCGGCAACAATCTACAGAGAAAGCGTGAGCGTTTTTTTTTCTTCTGGTTAATAGGTGCCTTCTGGAGCATCGAGTGTCTCAGTTTTTCATTGCACCAGTGGTCGCAGCGCAAACTTTCACTTATTCCAAGGCCTGCAAAAGCGCTCACCTAACGATGGCGCCAGCAAAAACTTGAAACTACGCCGGCTTGTCACTCACGTCGCACCACGTCGTCCCGTCGTCCCGCCGCACCGCGTCGTCCCGTCGTAACCAGCAGTATGGTATTTTCTCAGAAATTAAAACGTATCTTATATTCATTATTTCGTGTGATTGTTGTCTGCATTGTAGAACGTCTGCCCGTCATCTGCATTACAGTGAAGATGCCAAGCACACGTATTAACAAGGAGGTTCTATACCATGTCTTCTGTAGTGGAGGCTTGTCTTGATAAGTGATGCTGGTCACCGCCATATAGGAAAAGGAAAGACTCGGAAGCAGACGACAAAGTTCTCTAAGTAGCTTCGCCCTCACAGTGGCCTTTGGAAACTGTGACATGCTTTTGTAAAGCACCTAAATATTTTACAATGCCATGGTGACTTCGTGCGTTGCTTATGACTGCACAAATCGCATTAAGAAGATGCCTGGGATCCCTGTTCACGTGTAAGTATCCTCGCTTTGTTCGCTGACGATCAGCCATTTTTACGCGTATGCTGTTAAAATAGAAGCAGTATGAACCTAAAGGTGCGTATGTATGTAATACATGCACATAGCTGCCGGGAAGGTAACTTGAAGCTTTGAATGCTCGCAGACACGACGTTGTCTAATTGTTTTAAGTTTATGGACGAAGTCCTTGTTGTCTATGGCTGTGCGTATCAAGCATTGGAACGAGTAGGACATCTGAATGTCCTTTGAATTCCAAATTTTCTGGTGTTGTCTTACAAGGCAAGACTGAAGGCATGCATGCACATTTTTCTGGCAAGTGAATATCAATTTTGGTGCATGTTTTTTGAGAAATTCGCAAACGTAATCCCTGTTGTGATCATTCATGTTACGGGTTTCCGAAAGGCAGTGCGCGGAGTTCTGCCTGAAACGTGCTGTTTGAAGAAATAGTTGGAGCACTATAGACCATGATCACCTTTGTTTTATTCACTTCGAAGAATTCTGCTTTGACAGAACGGGGAAGACAACCAGACTATGGCTGGGCAGTGTGAATTCGGTTTTTACCTGCTTTCCGAATGCATTTGCAAAAACCTGTTAGTTCCTACATCCTTGACGTCGCTTCAATGAATTGTAGTCACCAAGATAAGCAATTGCGTATAAAACAAAATGAGACACCTTTGTATCGTGCCAACGAAAGCGAAACCAAAACGCTGATAGACAAAGTTGCAAAAATGAGTGAGTGGCGTTATATCAAACAACGAGCTACCTTGGTTCTAGGCTGCGATGGCTGCGCTTGCCATGAGAACACACGTCACCAAAGGAAGTTGATAAGTATTATACAGAACTAACTCCCCTGCGATCGATCTTATAAACGGTTCGTTTTGGGTACGTCTCCTGGAGTGCGTCTCCTGAAGTTTGTCGTTTGCACGCGACATCGGTGCTTCGATTTTGGTTCCGCCTGTATATTAGTTAGTATTCGGTAAGTCTAAAAAATTACTGGTGATTCCCAGTTTACTTAATTACCTCCCTTTTTTAATTTTAGCTTTATTATTTCAACTTCCTTATATAATCTCTGGTAATCTGCCGACACGCACACAAGCACATATATGAAAGAGGCGAGCATATGCCGTCTCCCCTTGATCTTGAATATATGCAGACTTATTTTTAAAGCACCCAATATATACTACAACCCTACTGTACCGCAATAGTGCGCCAGCAAGCTCGATATGCGAAGCATCTCTCGACTACAGATTGATCTGAAAGCGTGCGCCGGACAATGGGTGCATGAAATCATTTGTTTCATAAACAAGAAGAGGCATTTATTTGTTGGTGTAACCTAAAAGAGGTTTCCATCTGATTTTTTTTAGCGTGGAACTGCAAACCGACGCACGCAACGCGCATATTCCATTGCAGTGTATGGTGGTTTCACCTGTTTTTCCTCTAGCAATATGGCCGACGGCGGCTTCACTCGCTCCCGTTGGCGGCGGCTGGGGCTGCCACTCCGGAGCTTCAAGAGAACCTCCTTGCGTAATAATGAAGTTAAAATGCGTTTCGATGTGTTTTAAATATTGCGACAAAACTGTAATGCTAGTTTATAAATCGAAACAAATGCTTTATTTAAAACTGCATATATATATATATATATAAATAGGCACCGTCTGGTCGGGAGGAATGCGTTAGTGAAAGGAAGCATACACAGACCGCTGACATCAGAAAGGTCAATGGGAGAAAGGGGAGAGAAATGAAGGGGGAAGTGGAGGAAAGTGTGGAAGGGGGGCACCCGAGGGGAGTCCACCGTATATTATTTCTTTCTTCTTTTTCTCTTTTTCCTTCTTTTTCTTTTTTTTATCTTTTTTTTCTTTTTCTTTTTTTTGTCTTTTTTCCTCCTTCCTTGCCTTCTGACTTTAGATTGTATAAAGCTGAGCACCAACAAACTGTACATATATATATATATATTTATGGTCCAGTAGATCCTCCGTGAGCAGTCACAACGTGGTTTATTTTGACGTTTCGGCCTAGAGTCTGGCCTTCATCAGGATTAAAGGTACAGTTTGTTCGTGCTCAGCTTTATACAATCTGAAATCAGAGGGAAACGAAAGAAGAAAAAAAGAAAAAAAAGTAGAAAAGAAAAAAAGAAAAAAGGAAAAAGGAAAAAAGAAAAAAAAGAGAAAAAGACTATAACGTAGACTCCCCTCGGGCGTCCCCCTTCCACTCTTCCTTCCACTCCCGACTTCATCTCTCTCCCCCTTCTTCTCTTTGCCTTTCCTATGTCAGCGGTCTGTGTATGCTTTCTTTCACTAACGCGCTCTTCCCGACCCGACGGCGCCACCTAGTACTGGCGGTTCAGTGTGGGGCAAAAAAGAGCTGTTTTAGGAAGTTCTAAGCCTTTAACTACTCGGAGGCCCGTCAACATTTCGTCTAGAAAGAGGGGTGCCGCGTAATGTGGCAGAGGCTGGTAAGTGGGCGCAATGCGAATATCTTGCCCGCTTCTGAATTACGCTGCAGTGGGGGCCTCCCGGCTGTGCACAGGGTTGCTGATGGGCATTTCATGCATGGCACAATTTATTGGGTAGTAAAATAAAGCAGAAAACAGACGACAGCTGCACTTAGGAAGAGTAGTTACACTTGGAATTGTTTTGAGTTGTCCAGTGCCCTTCGCAGCTGCAGTGCCGTGAACTCAGTTCCTATTTTCATTATTGCCGTTAATGTTTTTAATGCTTTAATTGCTCCAAGTGTAGCCGGATTCTCAATTATTCCTCTTTCGAGGGTGTTAAATCGGTGGATAAGGTATGACTTTCGTTGTTCACGTTCTGGATTTGATTTAAATCCCGTCTCTAAGAGCGTTACCGATAGTTTGTCGAATGCATGGTCGGGAAGATTGAGATGTTTTGATAGAGGTAGACTTGGGGCTGATTTCCCATGGGCTCTGTGATTATTCAAGTGAATCCTAAATGGTGTTTCTGTTTGTCCGATGTGCTGCATACCACACACGCTGCATTCGTGTAGGTATACCACATTAGAGGAATCGCATGTTAGGTTTCCTCGTATGTTAATGGAAAACTTGGATTGTGTGCTGGTTGCTTTGTGAGTTTCTCCATTGCGATACACACCAGACATCGTGGCTTTAAACAAGGTCGGCATGAATTATTGGGGGGTGATGTGTTATTTTGAGAAGAGACAACTGTGTCTTTGAGGTTACGTGGTCGTCGGTAAACGACGCCTGGGGCGGAGGGGAATACGCGTTTCAGACATTCACTTTGTTTCAGAATGTTGTAATGTCGTTTAAGGATTTTGTTTACAATGGGGAAGTTTGGGCTGTAAGTCAAGCAGAGGTTTGTTCGTTGTGGGTCTTCTTGCGGTGGTCGCTTCATAAGTAAGTCTTTACGCTTTAGTTTTCTCGCTTTTTGAACGTCGTCATTATTTACATGTGGAGGTTATTTTTGATTCTTGAGCATAAGTTTTCGCCTCTGTGAGCTCGTGTCAAAGTCAGCGTTTCTAGAGCAGATTCGCTTGAACCAGTGAGCCTGGCTGTATGGAATACTGTGTTTACAGTAGCGTGGGTGGTCGCTTTTGTAATGGAGGTATTGATGTCGATTCGTTGGTTTGGGATATAGGGTTGCAGAGAGCTTCTCTTCTATGGTTATGGTAAAATCAAGAAAATGTACGGTTACTTGCGAGTATGTGTGTGTGAAGTGTATGTTCGGATGTACAACATTGTAAGTGTCGATAAAGCTGAGAAGTTCGTCCTCACTACGGGTCCAAATAAAAAAGATGTCGTCTATGTATATTTTGTATAACATTGGTTTCAAGGAACTTTGTGCAAGACATTCTGATTCTAGCTTTCCCACAAATATGTTGGCATAATTAGCTACCATTTTACATATGTATATATATATATATATATATATATATATATATATATATATATATATATATATATATATTGTCGCGGTTTAACGTAAGCAGTGCACCGAGACGTTGAGTCCAAGAACCGACGGCGTGTGTTTTTATGCAGGAGCCAAGAGCAGACGAGCGAAACAAAAGCACGTCGTCTTCTTCAGTCCCCCTTTTCACGAGGCTGTTGGCGCGCACATCGTCTCCGTTCTTTGTTTCGGACGCGGCATTTCCCTGCCCTTAAAAGAACATCGCCCCGATGCTATAGCTGAGAGAGTAATTTGCGCAAGAAGGCACTTTGTAGAAGCGATTTGCCTCGCAGAGTCACACGCTGACGTATGGTTTAATGCGCACTACGTGCACATGCTCAGGTCGGTACTTGCGACGCCTTGAACAGTTTGGGCTATCCGGGACGACTTCATAGGTAACGTCACTTAGTCGTCGCAGCACTCGATAAGGTCCGAAGTACCTTTTGAGCAATTTTTCGGATAGTCCCCGTCTTCGTACAGGCGTCCACACCCATACCCTCTCCCCGGTTTCGTACGTTACAGGTGTATGACGTTGGTTATAGCGGCCTGCGTCGTACTCTTGCTGTTGGTATATTCGCAGACGTGCGAGCTGCCTGGCTTCCTCTGCGCGTTGAGTAAACGCGTCAGCACTCGTTTCGTTGCCATCGCAATCGTGTGGCAGCATCGCGTCTAACATCGTTTTTACTTCTCGTCCGTGAACAAGGCTGAATGGGGTCATCCGTGTGGTTTCTTGTTTTGCAGTATTGTATGCGAACGTTATGTAAGGTTGAATCTCGTCCCTGGTTTTGTGCTCGAAGTCCACATACATTGAAAGCATGTCTTCTAGAGTTTTGTTAAGTCGCTCGGTCAACCCGTTGGTTTGTGGATGGTAAGCTGTCAACTTGCGATGAATAGTGCCGCTGAGCACCAACACATGATCTAAAAGCGCGGCCGTGAATGCGGTTCCGTGATCTGTTATAACCATCGATGGCGCACCGTGTCTCAGCACAATGTTCTCTATGAAGAACCGGGCTACCTCCCCTGCTGTGCCTCTCTGGATGGCTTTTGTCTCGGCGTAGCGAGTAAGGAAGTCGGTCGCCACTATAACCCAGCGATTACCAACACTAGAGGTGGAAAGTGGGCCCAAAAGGTCCATTCCGATCTGGTAAAATGGCGTTGTCGGGATCTGGACAGGGTGTAGCAAACCGGCTCGTTTCGTTGGAGGTGACTTGCGCCACTGGCAATCGAGGCAGGTCCGAACATGATGCTTCACGGTAGCGGTGAGTCTAGGCCAGTATTATCTCCCTCGAACTCTGCTCAGTGTGCGCGTGTAGCTTAAATGTCCAGATGTTACCTCGTTGTGGCACGCTTTCAACACCCCAGAACGAAGAGTGGTAGGGACGACAAGCAGTTAGGTGGACCCGTCTGACGAGAAGTTCATTTTGTAAAGGACATTGTTTCGCAGACAGAACGACGATAGTCCTCTTGTAAAGGCTTTGGGTACATTCTGGCTTCGTCCTTCTAAATAATTAATCAAGCCTAGTAGCTCAGGATCGTCATGCTGGTAATCTGCGATGGTTGATGTGTCGACGATTCCGAGGAACGCTGTCTCTTCATCAAAAGCAGCAGGCGACTCTATTGGTGATCGAGATAGGCAATCGGCGTCCGTGTGTCGTTTTCCCGACTTATACACCTTCGTTATATCAAACTCCTGTAGTCAAAGGCTCCAGCGTGCCAATCGGCCGGAAGGATCTTTAAGACTTGTTAACCAACACAACGAATGGTGGTCACTGATAACCTTGAATGGACGGCCGTACAGGTATGGGCGAAATTTCATAACTGCCCACACCACGGCGAGGCATTCCTTTTCAGTGGTCGAGTAATTTGCTTCTGTGCGTGACAGAGTTCTGCTTGCGTAAGCGATCACTCTTTCCTCGTCATCCTGGCGCTGTACAAGCACAGCTCCGAGGCCAACATTGCTGACATCAGTATGGAGCACTGTAGGGGCTGTGTCATCAAAATGGGCAAGCACGGGGGTCGTCTGTAGACGTTGCCGCAAGTCATTGAAATCATCTTTCTGTTCGTCACCCCAAACAAATGCAACGTAATCCCTCGTGAGACGAGTTAAGGGTGACGCAATGCGCGCAAAATCTGGAATAAATCGCCGATAATATGCACAGAGACCCAGAAAATGCCTCACTGCCTTTTTATCTGATGGTTTTGGAAACTGTGCGACGGCGGCAACTTTTTCGGGGTCTGGACGAACTCCTGCGTAACTGACGACATGGCCAAGAAACTGCAGCTTCTCAAAGCAGAAGTGACATTTCTCCGGCTTGAGCGTCAGGCCTGTGGCCCGTACGGCCTGCAAGACCATTTGCAATCGTTCAAGGTGTTCGTCAAACGTTGTAGAAAACACAATGACGTCGTCAAGGTATACTAGGCAGGTTCTCCATTTAAGGCCAGAGAGAACGGTATCCATGAGACGCTGGAAAGTAGCAGGAGCGGAGCATACGCCAAATGGCAAAACCTTAAATTCGTACAGTCCATCTGGCGTCACGAAAGCGGTTTTTTCACGATCCCTGGGGTCTACTTCAATTTGCCAATATCCGCTCTTTAAGTCCATGGAAGAGAAGTAACGTGCGTTTCGAAGCCTGTCAATCGAATCATCTATGCACGGAAGCGAGTACACGTCCTTTTTTGTAACCTGATTTATCTTTCGATAGTCCACACAGAAACGCAGGCTGCCGTCCTTCTTTTTCACTAGAACAACAGGTGATGCCCAGGGGCTTTTCGACGGTTGAAAGACATCGTCTTCAAGCATTTTTGTTACCTGCTGTTCTATCGCTTCTCGCTCTTTTGAAGCTACACGGTACGGATTTTGATGGATTGGTCTAGCCGTGTCCTCTGTGATGATTCGGTGCTTGGTCAAGGACGTCCGGTCAACTTTCGAGGTCGACGCAAAACAGTCGTGGAACTCGTCTAGCAGCACAAGCAGTTCCCGCTGTTGCTGAGTTAAAGTAGGGCTGACGTCAAGGTTAGGTGCTAGGTGACGTGGGTCTTGTGCAGGTGTTGCTTCGAGTACTGAAAAGCAGTCATGAACATCTGCGATCTCGTCGAAATGTGCCAACGTTGTGCCTTTTGGAAGGTGCCGTCGCTCGGAGCTGAAATTGGTCAACAGCAAGTTCGTTCGGCCGTTGGTGACATTGACTATTCCTCGTGCTACGGAAATCCCATGAGTGAAAAGCAGCGAGGTTAGTTGGTCGGCGACTCCTTCACCGTCGAACGGTACGTCACATGCAACTGAGACGAGGATACATGATCGAGGCGGCACGACTATATTGTGGTCTTTGAGACGAAAGGATTTGTGCTCTGGTGATGTAGGATCAGTCAGACGAGCACTCTCGTAAAATAGAACCACGTGGTCTGGGATGTTGATTATTGCGCCATGCTTCCTGAGAAAGTCCATTCCTATAATTAAATCTTTGCAGCGCTCTGGGAGAACAATGAAAGTCGCGACGAAAGAAGAATCTCCTATGCTGATTCTTGCTGTGCATCTTTCAGTAGGGAGCAGCAATTGACCACCCGCTGTTCTTATATGTGGTCCTGTCCATGGCGTTCTTACTTTTCTAAGATGATCAGCCAGCTTGCGACTTATTATGGAAAAATCAGCCCCCGTATCGACTAAGGCCGTCACTTGCCCTCCGTCAATATTTACATTGAGGTCGGCGCTCACCATTTCGTCATTGTTAATATTCGTCGGCGTCAAGTAATTCTGTCGCGGCAGTACTGGGGACATTTATCGTCTTGTGGTCGGGCTGCGACCTTACCCCGAGAGGTCGCCGCCTTTAGTTTCCCCGGTGAGGGCTGGGCGACCTTGTTCCCCGAAGGTCAGCAAAAGTACGGCGATTCAGTGGTGATGTCTGAGCAGGGGATGGAGAGCGTGACCTGTGGGCGGAATCGTGCTGGCGTTGAGGAGGCGACTCGTGATAGGGAGACCACGTTGTTGAAGGTCCTCGAAAACCAGGGTCGTCATGGCGAACAGTGTAGTCGTCATTGGCACGGCTACCGTCGTACCCTGGCCGAAACGGGCGAAGCGATGTGTCGCGGTATTAACATTAGCGAGCTATATGGCCGGCACCACCACAGTTGAAGCAGAGAGGGCGCCGATCGACGGTGCGCCAAGCGTCCGTTCTGCGAAATTGTGGGCGTCTTATGTCCTCTCGTGGTGGTGAGTGAGGCGCGGCAAGTGGTGGCTGGTGGCATGGAGACGTCGGAGACATGGGCTGACGTCTGAAAGCCTCCTGCAACGGTTGCGACGAAGGTGCGGCTGTAGGTGGCTGGTAGTATGATGTAATAGGTAAGACGGGTGGTGGTCGGCGGACAGCGTCGGCGTAACTCAGTTGACGCTGATCGCGATCGAGATCAGCTGCTGAAAAAGCGTGCCTAAGTTCGTCACGAACGACTGCGGTAACGGCGGTCACTGGTGTATCCACTGGAGGAGTCCAAAGCTTTTGAATTTCTTCGCGGACAATATCTCTGATAAGGTAACGTAGGGAGCCCTGATCGTCCAGAGTCACTGAAGCGGCGTTGATTGGGGTAGTAGTGGACGAGCGATCATATTGCCTCGATCTTTGGTGCAGAGCACGCTCAATGGCAGTGGCTTCTCTTATAAAATCGGCCACGGTATTTGGGGCATTGCGCACAAGTCCAGCGAACAGTTGTTCTTTCACGCCGCTCATAAGGTAGCGCAACTTCTTCTCCTCGGACATGTTGGGATCAGCCCGACGACAGAGGCGCGTCACGTCTTCAGCAAACATTGCCACAGTTTCTTTAGGTTTTTGAAGCCTTAACTCGAGCAACTGCTGAGCCCGCTCTCGACGGTCGACGCTAGCAAAGTGCCATTCAGCTGCTGACGAAAGTCATCCCATGTGGATATACGGCCTTCTCGATTCTCAAGCCACGTGTGAGCGCCGTCATCGAGAGTGAAATACGTGCGGGCGAGCTGCTGTTGAGCATTCCACTCGTTGATGTCAGCAACGCGTTTGTAATGCTCAAGCCAATTTTCAACATCTTCGTGTGGGGCACCACTGAAGTGATCAGGCACAAGTGGCTGAAGAAGTGTTACCTGGGCTGGATTAGAAACGGGGCTGCCTTGTATACCTTGGACCAACTGTGGCTGGCTAGCGGAGGCCATTGGTAGAGGTACGTAATGCCTGGTAGAATGTTCGTCAAAGGAGGTCAGCTCAGGAGATAGGCCTAGCAACCGCCGACTGAAGCGGTGCACTGGTGTCGTAACAGGTGGCTGCGTGTCGGGACTTGACGAACGGCTCCCAGATGGGGTGTTGAGCATCGGCAGGCTTGCAACCCAGCGCCTCCACCAGTGTCACGGTTCAACGTAAGCAGTGCACCGAGACGTTGAGTCCGAGAACCGACGGCGTGTGTTTTTATGCAGGAGCCAAGAGCAGGCGAGCAAAACAAAAGCACGTCGTCTTCTTCAGTCCCCCTTTTCACGAGGCTGTCGGCACGCACATCGTCTTCATTCTTTGTTTCGGGCGCGGCAATATATGTAGATATATATATAGATCATCGAACGCGTTATTCGAAGGTCGTAGGTTCGATTCCTGCTCACAGCTGGTAATTTTTTCATCCACTTTTTTTTTCTTCTTATTTTACATTACATTGGTTCTAATTACTTCCCCTGTACATTCCTTGGCATTACTGTCTTTTATATCTCATTATTATTGTGTTAAAACACGGAAAATACGAGCCCTTAGGTATACACTTCTCTCCCTTAGATGTGTATATATATATATATATATATATATATATATATATATATATATATATACATATATATATATATATATATATATATATATACATATATATATATATATATATATATATATATATATATTGATACAAAGTATCACTACCAGAAAAAACAAGGGAAGCGTGGGCACAGAAGGAAGACGACGTTGCCTCCACTGCGATCCCCCTGAGTGGGTAAGAGCCATGGTGGTGGAGATCATCATCATCAGACGGTGATGGTGGACTCAGCGCCCATTAAAAACCCCCATTAAGTTACCTTGCCTTGTGTAAAAATTTGGTGGAGGTGCTGGGTAGGACGAACCCAAAGACGGGAGCTTCACTACCAGGACTTCGTTGCAGCCGCCGCCTCGCCGGACTTCCACCTTCGCCGATCGTAATGGCCCAAGAGCAGCCATCCAACGCTTCGAGGCCAACTCCGATGGGTTCCGTGCCGTAGTACAGAGTGCCGCCAAACTTCGGCGGAACCTCAGGAGAAGACGTCGACGTGTGGCTCAAGAACTACAAGCGGGTGAGCAGAAGCAATGGCTGGGACTCGAAGGAACAGCTCAATCATGTCCTATTCTCGTTAACTGACACCGCCCTCATGTGGTACGAGAACCACGAGGACATGTTCACGACTTGGGAACGTTTTGTTGAAGAAGTGGAGAAGTGTTTCGGTGATTCGGATGCGAAGAAGAAACGCGTGGAGCAGACATTGTCTCAGAGGGCACAGCTTCCAGGAGAGACATGTACGACATACATTGAAGAAATATTGAAGCTGTGCAAAATCGTGAATGGGAGGATGTCTGAAGAAGACAGAGTTGGACCTGTTCTCAAGGGTATAGCCGAAGACGTGTACAATTTCCTTATTGGGAAAGACTGCTTGAGCTCCGTGTCTGACGTGACGAAGCACTGTCGTACCTTTGCATCCCTCAAGATGCGACGAATTTCTCCGAAATTCGGCCGCCTGTCCAACGTCCCCACTGTGGCTAGTGTTGAAACAGTGCCGCCTAACGACCTTGCTTTGACCATACGGCAGATCGTCAGAGAAGAGCTGCTTCGATGTCAGCAGACCTATCATCGCCCCAGCGATTTTCAGGATGTGTACGTAAACGAACCAGAACGTGTGCAGACTCCTGTTTCTCGTCCACTATGGCAACCATCGATCAACGCAGCAGACGCTTATGAATATCAAGGCACACAGAAGGCTGGATTAACACGTCAACCACCTCCCAACTACGAACGAAGTTTTCGCCCACCTGTTTACCCAACATCGCCTCCCTACAGGGCCCCCGAAGGACGGTACCACTATCCCATGCCTTCCGAGAGGAGTCGTTACTCTTAGCAACAACGTGCCCCTCGACCAAGTCCGGTATGCTACAACTGTGGTGTCCCGGGTAGCATCGCACGCTTTTGTGACCACCGCCCATATCAGCGACAGTCTTTGCACATGTCTCACCAACCTTTCGACTATCCGCTCTCCACGTCACGGAAACCACGCCCACCTACCAGATCACGCTACCCCTCGCCGGCCTCTGATCGAAGTTTCACACCACCACCAGCTCCCCGTGCTCCACGATCGCCATCGCCACGGGGACGCGCACGTACACCGCCGCCGAAAAACTAGTCGGTGCAGCCAGTGGGGGTGAGGCCGCGAGATCACAGGTGCTATCTACAGGTATACCCCCGTCAGCGTTTATGTTGAAGAACAAAGTTCATGTAGTTGTCGATGGAGTGGCTACTATGGCACTTGTGGATACAGGCGCGACAGTCTCGGTGATGAGTGTAAATTTTAAAAACCTGCTGGGACCAAAAGTGATGTTTTGCCTGAACCGTGGGGTGACATTTCGTGGTGTAAGTGGTGACGTGTTGTGTCCGGTGGGATATTGTACTGTGGATGTCTCGCTGTGTGGCAGGGTGTTTTGCACAGAGTTTGCGGTTATTCCGCGGTCTACACATGACGTTATCTTGCGTATTCACTTCTTGTGTGAGTGTGGGGCAACTGTAGACTGCAGAAGTGGGCATCTTTCTATACATGGTACTTTCCCAGCGGCGCTCTTGGAAAATTCCCGTCCGGAGGAATGCATCTTTTTCGTCTTCGTGGACACAGTCGTTCCTGCATTTTCTGCTGTGTGTGTTCCCGTGACATGTTCGAGCAACAACTGGGGCACGTTTGACGCCACGCTCGAACCGATTCCCTTGGCATGCCTGAAAAAGAACACTCTCATTCCCCATTGTATAGTGCCAGTCGTTCATGGACGGGCCGGTGTGTGGACAATGAACAGTTCCAAGGAGCCTGCAATTCTGCCAGGCGGCATGAAAAGTGCCGTATTTAGACCCGAATCATGTACGACGCTGGTTGCTCTTCTTGATGCTACAAGCCAAAATGAACATCTAGGCTCAGAAGGTTCAGAAGATGCCCAATTGCTAAAAATGGTCAGCAAGTCACTTGACCAAAGCGAACGTCATAGACTGCTCGACGTTCTGTCTAAGCACTCGAAAGTGTTCGATTTTTCTAAATACAGCCAAAGGCCCTTAATCCCAGCGTCCCGGATACGTCATCAGATCCACACCGAGTCGGCGCATTCCATTAGGCAGAAACCTTACCGAGTGGCACCATCGGAGCGCAAGATCATCAACGAGCAAGTCCAAGAGATGCTGAAAAAGGAAATAATACAGGAATCGGCAAGTCCATGGGCTGCTCCCGTCATTCTAGTGAGGAAGAAAGATAGTACGTGGAGATTTTGCGTTGACTACCGCCGACTGAATTCTGTTACCAAGAAAGACGTCTAACCACTGCCACGCATCGATGACGCTCTAGACTGCCTGCATTCCGCGTCCTACTTTTCATCTGTCGACCTGAGATCAGGTTACTGGCAAATTCCGATGCACGCAGCTGACAAAGAAAAGACAGCATTCGTTACGACCGACGGATTTTACGAGTTCAACGTTATGCCGCTCGGATTATGTAATGCTCCTGCGACATTCGAAATATCTATGGACTCTATATTGCGTGGTTTAAAATGGCATATATGTATGTGTTACCTTGACGATGTCGTAATTTTTGGACGTACGTTTGAGGAGCACAACACTCGCCTAGACCTCGTGCTCAGCTGCATTGAAAAAGCTGGCCTTGTATTGAATTCAAAAAAGTGCCACTTTGGTGAGCGACAGACATTGGTGTTAGGACATCTCGTCGACAAAGATGGCATTAGACCTGACCCACAAAAGACAGCGGCCGTTGAATCGTTCGAGCGTCCTAAATCTGTGAAACAACTGCGTAGCTTTATCGGGCTCTGCTCGTATTTCCGCCGGTTCGTAGCCAAGTTTGCGGATGTCGTTCACCCCCTGACGAGCCTTCTACGCAAGAAGGAACAGCCAGTTTCAGTGGACCTCCGAGTGCGATGCCGCTTTTCACAAGCTGAAGCGTTTGTTAACTTCGCAGCCAATACTTCGTCACTTCAATCCTTCGTCGCCCACGGAAATTCACACAGACGCAAGTAGCATCGGTATCGGTGCCGTTCTCGTTCAGCGTTCTGGCAAGAAGGAACACGTTGTGGCGTATGCTAGTCGCTCTTTAAGCAAGCCTGAACGCAACTACACAGTGAACGAACAGGAATGCCTAGCGGTAGTCTTGCTGGTGCAACGGTTTCGCTCATACATCTATGGTCGCCCGTTCACTATCGTCACAGATCACCATTCCCTGTGTTGGCTGATCAACCTGCTCGACTCATCCGGCCGCCTTGCAGGATGGGCCATTCGTTTGCAAGAACATGTCTTCACCATCTCATACAAGACTGGCCGTCTACACGCTAATGCGGATTGCCTCTCCAGAATGCCGCTACCATCGACAGATTGTGAAGCCGATAACTTTGACCACCTTATCGCTTCTCTATCGTCTGGCTTTCCCGATGCCGTGACTTTCGCCACTGAGCAGCGTAATGACCCAAGCTTAAAAGCTCTCTTCCCTGGAGCGAGAAATTCATTTGGTGAAGGCCGATTCTGCGTCCCAAATGGTCTTCTTTACCAGAGAAACTTGTCCACGACGGGCGCCCGCTTTCTGCTGGTTGTTCCTGCGTCCCTCTAAACGTCTGTTCTGCGTCTCACGCATGATGACCCCACCTCTGGCCATCTAGGCACCGCACGAACACTTAGTTGCACGAAAGAGCGGTTCTATTGGCCGAAAATGAGCAAAACAATTCAGAACTACGTGGCCAGCTGTACGCAGTGCCGGAGCCACGAGCGGCCCTCCTCGGGTCCAGTTGGTCACCTGCAACCGGTAAAGCCTCCCGGTTTCCCTTTTCAAAAGGTTGGCATTGACCTGATGGGACCATTTCCACGCTCCTCAAAAGGTAACCGGTGGATAATTGTATGCGCCGACTACCTGACGCGGTACTGCGTGACGGCTGCCTTATGCTCCGCCACGGCAGTCCAGGTTTCGGAGTTCTTGTTGCATTCAGTCATCCCTCGACACGGACCTCCTCGCGTGATAATAAGTGACTGTGGACGACAGTTTACCGCTGATATTGTCAAATACTTACTTCGTTTGTGTGCCTCCAAGTTCCAACACTCAACTGCGTATCATCCTGAAACTAACGGTCTCACCGAGCGCACAAACAGAACGCTGATCAACATGTTGTCAATGTACGTCGCCTCTGACCACAAAAACTGGGATGAAGTATTACCATTCGTCACGTACGCCTTCAACACGTCGAAACACGAAAGGACAGGCTACAGCCCTTTCTATCTGCTCTACGCTCGCTCACCTCGACATACGCTGAACACTATCTTTCCTTTTGTCATCCATGACGATTTAACAATTGCGGAAACCTTGTGTCGTGCGGAAGAGACCCGTCGACTTGCCTGCTTGCGTACACTGGCAGCGCAAGAGTCGTCCAAAACTCACTACGATAGTCAACACAGACATGTAACCTATGCCCCCGCTGATCTAGTGTGGGTGTGGACCTCAATACGCAGACGTGGCTTGAGCCAAAAGCTACTGGCACATTATGCCGGTCCTTTTGTGATGCTCCGTCGTGTCAGCGAGGTCAACTTTGAAATTGCACGCGTCGTCACTAGTGGCCGACGTTCATGCAAGACAGGGGTGACGCGTGTTGCCCGCCTGAAGCCGTTTACACGAAGGATGCAAGAATGACTCGCCCAGAGGGCTTCGTCTGAGAGAGGAGGAATGATACAAAGTATCACTACCAGGAAAAACAAGGGAAGCGTGGTCACAGAAGGAAGACGACGTTGCCTCCACTGCGATCCCCCTGAGTGGGTACGAGCCATGGCGGTGGAGATCATCATCATCAGACGGTGATAGCGGACTCAGCGCCCATTAAAACCGCCATTAAGTTACCTTGCCTTGTGTAACAATATATACAATTAACATTTGCCATTCACTGTCATGCAGATGACGACCAGACGTTCTACAATGCACACAACAATCACCCTAAAAAATGAATTCATGATGCTATTTAATTTCTGCGAGAATACCGTAATGCTGGTCATTTATGATTCGAAACAATTGCTTTAATTCAAACTGGAGCAGACGACAGTGTGTCGCAGCTGTTTGGGGGAGTCTGTTTCACGCAGACGACGGGACGACGTGGTGTGACGCGAGTGTCAAGCCGGCGTAGTTGGAAGTTTTTGCTGGTGTCATCGTTAGGTGAGCACTTTTGCAGGCCTTGGAATAAGTGAAAGTTTGCGCTGCGACCACCGGTGCAATGGAAGACTTAGACACTCGATGCCTCGGAAGGCCGTGGAAGGCACCTGATGAACAGAACAGATCCTCTGTAGATCGTTGCCGGAATATAGAGGTTCTCAGACGCGGAAGTGATTTAAAAGTGCTCTCCGAAACACCAATATAGAGACCACGCGTTTTATTGCCGCTACTGACCGCGACACAGCTAAAACGAGTGGTGGTTCGTCGAGGAAGTTTGGACTCGACGTGGTGCACGCCCTGCCACAAATAGTACAAGAAAATCTAACATGCACACTGTAACAAATAATCACGGCTCTCAAGAAAGTGATGCCTAATATAGAAGTGAGCACGTTGATGATTGATCAGCATCTAAATGGTCATGGTCTTTCGGTGAAGCTACTGATCCAGAGGCCAGTAGATCGAAATCGCACCGACGTGAAACAGTTGCGGCGTCGATAGGCCCAGTAGCTTCAGAGCGAGAGAGCTACACTAAAGCGATACTACATCGACGAGACCAACTTCAACGTATGGTGCTCGCACAGTTTCGGAATGGCGGAACAAGGTGCTCCAGCGTGTCGTTTGCCAACTAGCACAAAGGAGGCGAACGTAAATGTTATAGCCTGCATGTTGGCAAATGGCCTACTTCATTGGACAATTGTGAACAAGGTCCACTTGGCTGTCTTCAACGACTTTTTCGCAGAAGTGTCGAAGAAAGTTTCTCAGCAGGAACCAGGAATACAGGCAGTGTTCCTGTTTAACAACTTACCATCGCGCCATCTCGGCGAACAGGCTGTCATCGCGGCATGTGACCACACAGTCAAGTGGCTACCGTCATACAGCGCATTCTTCAATACGATTGTGGAGCTTTTCTGAAAGTTCAAGGCAGGTGTGAAGGGCTTCCTAAGCGAGCATAAAGATGATCTCACGACGACGGTAGGGATCTCCAAGAAAGAACATTGCCATGCTCTGCTGGTTGAGACCGCGGAGCGCTCTATGCAGCACATCCAGCGTGTGGACTGTTACGCTCATTATAGGCACATTTACATTTTTGTGCAAGCTGCCGTTGACTGCCTTGATATGGAGAACAATGCTCAGCAGCATAAGTACGGCTGCGTGTTTATGAGAACTACTTTGCCTGTATAATATTGTCGCGGTACAGCGCAAATAAAACAGAGGTACACCTTGAGGCAACGCAAGCAGCGTGTTTTAAACAGCTGAGCCACAAGATCGTCTTCTTCGGTCTCGAGTGAAGCTAGAGGCCCACTACCTCGTGTCCACTAACTTCCCCATCATTTTTTTCGTCCACATGTAGACACGCGTCATTTGCCTCCCCCTCAAAGAGCATCGCCCCGATGCAAAGTCTGTAATGAAGTTTTTTTTTACTAGAAAAGTCTCACATCACTCGCTGACGCAAGGCTTCATGCGGACTACGTGAACGAGTTCAGGGTTGTACTGGTGACGCCTTGTACTATGCGAACTGTCGGGAACAACTTCGTAAGTGAAGTCACTCAGTCTTTGCAGCACTAGGTACGGTCCAAAGTATCTTCTTAAGAGCTTTTCGGAAAGTCCTCGTTTCCGTACCGGCGTCCAAATCCATACTTTGTCGCCAGTTTGGTAGATGACTGTTCAGCGGTGAGCATTGTAACGGCCTGCATTGTACTCTTGCTGCTGGCTGATGCGTAAACGTGCAAGTTGCCTAGCTTCTTCCGCGCGGTCGGTAAGCGTGTCGGCATCCGGGACAACGTCGTTGCTTTCGTGCGGTAACATTGCATCTATTATGGTTCGTACTTCCCGTCCATAAACGAGGCTGAGCGGTGTCATGTGGGTCGTTTCTTGCTTGGCCGTGTCGTATGCGTCCCTTACAGGAGTTGCAGTGGTGTGACGCTGTGTATTGGGTAAGGATACGTTATCAAAGCCAGCCTATCAAACGTGTGCGCCGTTAGGGATCCATCCCACAAAAACTCGCAGTACTCCGCAGAGAACATCGACACAACAGAACACCGCTTGCGAGCATGGAATGACGTGGGCACCTCATACGAGTGTATTTTACGCACGCATGACTTGCTCATGTGCGTCGTGTGATGCTCCAATTCCGAGTTACTCCAATACCAATATCAGGGAAGGAAGTGGGCTTGCGAACTCTACATCGAGTGAGCGGCGAAGGTTTCAAGCTCACCTGCTCAGATCATGCTTTCACAGCTTCTCATGAACAAATTGAAATATTTTTTTCATACAAAGTTTTTCATTGGGCACGCAACATTTTCTACGGTCCAAGTGAAATTTCTCAAGTGTCCTAGTTAAGCCCCACATGTAAATGACAAATAAAACAAAAACCACAGAGATATCGCTTTTCTTTCACTTATGCTTTACTTCCCCTTATGACTCTTCATGGTTTCGCATTCATTACTCAACGTCCGGCCGCTGTACAGAAGCACTTCTTGCTCACTACGCATCCGAGCGGATGCTGGAGAGAGGCTGCGCAGACGACGTGACATCGATGAATACATGTGTAGAGGCTAATAGAACTTCCTTTTGGCTTAAACGCCTTGTACGCTTGACTCTACTAAAAGTAAGTTGTGAAATAAAGTGTAGTTTGCACTCACATTGTCCCGAAATCTACATTTGGCAGGTAACTTAGATATCGGGCTCCAGATATACATGAAAGCAAAATTTGAGGTTAAATAGCATTTATATAGGCATCGATTTTGAAAACAGGCATTTAATGTACCTACAGGAATTGAGGCTGCAATGTCCAAAATAGGCATTTAGAGGCACTATAAAAAAGAATATAGAAGCTCTCCTTGCTCTCTAATTTGTGCTAATATGTCAAAATGGCATGATAGGAACTCAAGAAACAAAATGAGTATTTGTAAAGATTTTGGCCTCTACTCATAACACTGTATGTACATAATCAAGAATAAGACACACGGTCTGCCAGTTCCAAAGCTTTCTACAAAAAGTTTTGTCAACCACTTCATTGGCTCAAATGTTATTCCATCTGGTTATCCTGGGAAACAAATCCGTTTTAATAGAGGGCAGTCACTGTACTTCAAATACACAGTATTGCTATTTGCAAGTGACCATTTGCTGATGCGCCATTGAACGCAGTGCCTGACTCGGGCCTTTCTTTCTACATTCTACGCCACGCTATTTTTTATAGGTTCGTGTGCTTGGAATAAGCGTGCCTGTTTGGTGTAGAACGCCGTCCGTTCACCGTAGTGAGGCCTGGCTGCCCACGTTTCCAAGGCATACTTCGAAACATGAGAAGCAACAAAAAAAATGGCAGCATATCCACGGAGTGAATGATGTGGAGTGGGGCGAAGCATTCGTCCGTTCATTCGTTCTTGCTTCCGTCCGTTCCTGCGTACGTCTGGGTAACCGTCCATGCGCCCATCTACCCATCCGTGCGTGCGTCTGTTCGTGCGTCCGTCCCTGCGTTCGTCCATGCATCCGCGCGTGCGTCCGTTCATGCGTCCATCCATGCATCTGTCTGTGTGTCCGTTCGTCCATCTATTCAGCACTCCAAGTACCATCATCTCGAATCTTTTCATCATATATTCTCCATATAGAAACACCGCCATCCAGCGGACATTTCAAGGACTAAACGGGAAGTGGCACATGCACACTTTCTTACGGCTTGCGTTTCGGGTTTACTTCCCACTTTTAACCACCTAGAGTTCATGGTATATACTAGTTCACTGTATTCATGGCTATGCGGCCCAACGCTCGCTAAACCTTTCTAAAACCAAGGAGGTTACACCCAGCGAGTATAACGTAGCAACCCTTTCTTGTCAGATCGTGCTCAATGTACATGCCAATAGCTGATAATGGGGATCGCAGCGTGTGCGTTACCTAAAGGCCGAATGCTCCTGTCACTCATTCCCTCTTAGCAGCCAATAAAATGTGCATTGAGCACTATCTTTCATTGTTCAACAACGCACAAAAGAAATCTCTCACCGTAATCACTTTGGAGGTCAAAATTGTAAGGACCGCTATTTCGGGTATGTGCCACTGGTGGTTACGTACTACGTGAGACGCACAAGCCACGCCATAAGGAGCTTCGCCCCTAAAAAGCCGCACACATCTTCAACGACGTGCTGGAGTAAAAGCGCCGCCGAGGGATGAGGTTATCGGTTGAATGTTGAGTAGTTTAGTGGAGTTTGACAATGCCTAATATTCATTTCGCCTTTATTATTCTTATGTATTGAATGTAGAGAAGCGTTGCCTTCAACAAGTGGTGGAACGCTGATGTTGGGTTGTACCGCACTACTGGTAGAAGGTTCTGTTGCTTCCATTGCGTTTACTTCAGTCAAGAAAAACGTCAAGTCAATCGAAAGCCACGTAAAGACACCCTTGACTGAATTCGTAGCCCGCGATCCGGTTCCTACATCTACCGGTTGGCAGGTGAATAGCTGTGCACGGAGACCAGTCAGTTTTTTACTAATAGACGCTGCCTGCGATGGCCTTCAAGTTATTGCTCACTCAACGACGTTTCATTTGATATTCATCAAGACACTTCAGAGAATGCTTGAGTGAGTGTTAGCCGTGATGACGTCATGGGAGTCAGAAGTTATGAAGTCGGTTGGCTGAGTTATAAGTATGACGTTATTGCTGCCTGAATGACGATATGTTTGATAAGCACAAAGACAGCTTAGAACAGCGCGTGTATGAGTGTTAGGTGTGATGACGTCACGTGAGACACCAGTGATCAAGTTACTACGTAGAGTGACAGCGTTAAACTTATTACCCTTTCAAAGATGTTTCGTATGATACGCATTAAGGCACATTAGAGGGCGCTTGCGTGAGTGTTAGGCGTGATGAGGTCACGCGAGTCACTAGTGATCACATCACAAGGCCGAGCAACAGCCTTCATGTTATTATCCCTTCAAAGACATTTCGTTCGATATGCATGAAGGGACATTAGAGAGCTTTTGCGTAAGTGCTATTCGAGATGACGTCACGCTAGTCACTAGCGATAACGTCACTAAGCCGAGTGACAACGTTCAAGTTATTACTCTCTCAAGAAAGTTTTGTTTGTAATGCACTAAAATAGGTTAGTACAGCGCGTGCGTGTGTTATAGGCGTCATGATGTCACGTAAGTCACTAGTGATCCCATGGCTAGGCCGAGTGATAGCGTTTAAGTTTTTACCCTCTCAAAGGCGATTCGCTTGATATGCATGAAGGTAGGATACAAAGTGCTTGCGTGAGTGTGAAGCGCGATGACGTCACGCGAGTCACTAGTGATCAGGTCGATTGGCCGAGGGACGACATTCAACCTATTACTCTCTAAAACTAGTTTCGTTATATATGCATGAAGTCAGGTAAGAGAGTGCTTGCCTGAGTGTTAGGCGCAATGACGTCACAAGGGTCAGCAGCGATCAAGTCGGTTGGCCGAGTCATATTTAGGACGTTTTTCTCTCTCAAAGATGGTTTGTTTGATATGCATGAAGACAGATTAAGATAGCGCGTGCGTGTGCGATAGGCATTATGACGTCACGTGAGTCACTAGTGATCACGTCACTAGGCCAGTTGACAGCGTTTAAGTTATTACTCTTTCAAAGACGTTTCGCTTTGTATGCTTGAAGGCAGGTTAGACATTGCGTGCGTGGGTGATAGGCGTGATGACGTGACCTGAGTTACTAGGGATCAAGTCGGTCGGCCGAGTCACATGCACCACGTTATCGTTCTCTCAAAGACGTTTCGTTTGGTATGCATGTTGGCAGGCTAGTAAATAACATGCGCGGGTGATATGGGTGAACACGTCCCCTGAGTCACTGGTGTTCTAGTCGCTTGGCCGAGTTTTAGGTATGAAGCTACGGCCCTTTCGAAGACGTTTCGTTTGATATGCGTGACGGAAGATTAAGAAAGTGCGTGCGTGAGTGATATGCGTGATGAAGTCATCTGAGTGACTCGTGATGATATCATTGGCCTGGTTAGTAGGTATCAAGGTATTAATGTGTGGACGGCGTTTTCTTTGATACGCATGTCGAAGAATTGAATAGTGCTTACATGGCTGATAGGCGTGATAAAGTCGCGCAAGTCACATGTGTAACTAGTGAATCATTCTTTGTTTTTTTCTCTTTTTTCTTCTTAAATTCACTCTAAAGCTTTCACTCCACGGGTTCCCAAAAATCCTGGGTCGGTTTAAAGTCACGACGTGGTCAGCAATAAATTCGCTGGTGTTGGATTAAATCGGCTGGCGGTTGAAATAAACTCAGTGGCACTTGGAATAAAATGAATTTCACCTAGATTAATTTGAGTGGCGGCTGGATCAAGTTGAGGGGCGCCTAGATTAATTTCGCTGCACTTGGAATAAATTCATCGAGAAAACCTGTGTGCTTTACCATACTTCAACACAAACTTTTGTCTCGAAAGGCAATGAAATCAAAGACGTATTGAAATTACACGTGAATCTATGCAGAAACCACGTACATTCTTTTAAGTTCTTTGAAAGAGCCCGTAAGAAGATCAAACTGCATGGATTTATAGCAGTTTAGTAGTGTAGGTATTTTGAAGTGGATCATTTGTTTTCCGTAGTTCAAACGCGTTGATTGTACTAACTACTCCTCTAAGTGTGTGGTATCATAAAGAAAGAGAAAAAAAAATTTTTCCGCATAACGCGGAGCATTGCAAATAATCGGGTCCTTATTGCAGGGCTCCGCTGTCCCTAGCCATCATCTCTACTCGTTGGACCAGCCAGCGTCGATCAACAATGGCCGAGCTGGACAGCAGTGCCTCCCATTGTTCCTCTGTGTTGATCATGTTGTGGTGTTCTTCATTTTGATGTGTACACTCCCACGTGATGTGAAACTATGTTGGTGTGGTCCCACACCACGGACATTTATCTCTGTATGCTGTGGGGTAGAATACATGTAGGCTGTGTAAGTTCGTGTATGTGTTTGTTTGAATTCTACGTAATGCCACCGATTTCATTGCTGTGATTTTCTTATGCGGTGCTGGATACAGTTTTCTATGGTCCCTGTAGTACTGAATCATTGTACCAAAGTTAGGGTCTAGGGGTGTTGGATCCTCTATTGCATTGTGCAAGGAAGCTCGGCGATTTGTGAAGCCTCGAGCCGCCTCATCCGCAAACTGGTTCCCGGTGACGCCTACGTGCCCTGGTGCCCAGATAATGGTTTGGGTGTACTCAATTGGAAAGTCTTTATGAGCTTTGGTTATAATTTGGAAGGCCTTCATACTTATTCTACCTTTTTCATAGTTCGTACATGCAGCCTTCGAATCTGTAATTATTGTCATTGGGGCTTTTCGCTCCCTGCCCTCCTTGATTGCCAGCGTGATCGCTACCTCCTTCGCTTCTGTGATAGAGGCTTGGGCTATGGAGGCACAACTTGTGATGTTTCCTTTTCGGTCTGTGACCACGGCCGCCATGTTCTTTGCATTTGACTGATATGGATCAGTGTCAGTGATTCTCGCCATATTCAAATATTTTGTCGTTTTATCTATGTAAGCGGCTCTTGCTTCAGGTCTTCCAGCATGTAAAACTGGGTCCATGTTCTTCGGTAGGAGGCATATCTTGTACCAGGCTCTGACTGAGCACGACAATTCCTTATATTTTCCATGTGCCTGTACATGTTCGCCGAGGCCGATCCTCTGAAGAAGTTTTCTGCCGGTTGGCGTCTGTAGCAGGCGGCTAATCTGGGTGGTTACTTGCGCTTCAGCCAACTCATCAAATGCATTGTGAAGTCCGAGCGCTAATAGCTTCGCAGTTGAAGTGGCTTTTGGTAGTCGTAGAGCCGCTTTATACGCCATCCTTACTATTTTGTCTGCTTTTCTTTCTCCTCTGTATTCATGTTGTGGAAGGGTAGCGAGTATGTTAGTCTGCTGATGACTAAGCTCTGTACGAAACGAAGCAGGTCTTGTTCTTTCAGTCCAGCGCAATTCATCGTTATTCGAACTATCACACAAAAAAATTGTTGAGCTGTTCGTTTAAGCATATTCAGTGTGTGGAGACATCGCTGATTGGACTGTAACCACATCGCTAAGATTCGAACGATCGTTTTCTCTAGAATAATATTGCCGTCTAGCTTGACCTAGAGGCGGCGGTTTGGGTCTGCCCTTTTTTTTTACTCTTATACGACCGAATGAGTTCCGATTTGTCTGCTGAGCATTGAAGTCCCCTTTCTTTACTGTAATGTTCGATGGTTTTAGCTGCCAGTTGAAGCCACTTTTCTTTTTCCGCTAAACTGCCCTTGGTGGTCCATATAGTGATGTCATCCGCATAGAAGGAGTGTCGGATGTTGGAAATATCTTCGAGTTTTTTGGCTAGACCAATCATGGCTATGTTGAAAAGCGTAGGCGAGATCACAGCGCCTTGTGGTGTGCCTTACCTCTGCGGGTGTAAGACATTGGATTCGTCTTCTCCTAATCTGATAACAGCGGTTATTTTAGTAAGGAAGTTCTGTACATACTTCTACGTCCTTTGACCGCAGTTTTTTGCTGCTAGCCTATATATTATGGCCTTATGGCTTACGTTGTCGGAAGCGCTTTTTCTGTCGATGGCCATGACAATGTTTTCTCCTGCTTTTGAAACATTTGTTAGTACTTCCTCTTTTTGAAGCAGAAGAATGTCCTGTGTCAAAAGGTTCAAGCGGAAACCAAACATGGTGTTTGACAACAAGGTTTTTTGTTCAAGGTGCCGTTGAAGTCTGGTATTTGTTATTCTCTCAAACACTTTGCCTAAGCACGAGGTAAGAGAGATTGGCCTGAGGTTTTCTATTGCCCATTTCTTTTCTGGTTTGGGTGCCGTAATTATTACAGCATGATTCCAATGCTGAGGTATAGTGCCATTCTCCCAGTGTTTGTTAATGAAGTTTAGAAGCGCTGTTATGGCTTCATCATTCATGTTGCTAATGATGGCATTGGTGATTTGATCCGCTTCAGGCGCGGTGTTGCGTTTCATACTGACGATTCCCACTCTGATCTCGGCATGCATGAAAGGTGCATCCAGTTCTGAGTTTGGGAGCCCAGTGTATTTAGCCTCGTAAGGGGCTGTGATGGCTCGGGCTTCGAAACATTTAATATAGATGTCTTGGAGGAGGTCATCTCGTGTACCTGGATATGTGTGCAATATTTTTTTAGAGATTTTTGTCCTTCGCGTTTAATTTTCAGAGGGTCCATCATAGCTCTAAGAATATACCATCTCTTTGCTGTTCCTAAGGTTCCATATTGTGAATCGCAAAAATGTTCCCATTTGGCGATCGCGAGTTGATTAGCATACTGTTTGGCTTGCTGCGTTATTTCTTTATTTTCGTTCTCAGTTTCCTAATTTGCTTTTGCCTTTTCCATCTTTTAGTGAGGTGCTTTCTTGCTTCGCCAAGGTATAGAAGGTGAGCATCTACTTCAGGGGTGTCATCTTTAAGGGTGTATACTGTTAGTGTACATTAATCATCTTGATACCAGCAAGGCTCCTACTACAAGCTGCTTGCGGGTCTAGCAATGAATCGAAGCAGAAACTAATGTGACCTAAACGCCGTTTTCATCGATTTGCCTGTGCAAGCAAGCTGATAGGTTAAAGTAAGGCTCACATCTACGGCACGAAATGTATGATTCTGCCACAGCGCGGGTTTTCTGGCGTTTATTGCTCAGCATACCTTTTCTAGCATTTCTCAATCAGTGGAGCCCGATGCCACTGAATATGCTTGCTATGCACACAATTTATACTTGCACATAAGAAAAACGTTAGTTATTCAAGGTGCATACTGTATGTTGTACTCTTTTTGAAATTTCGGTCATTGTTCCTTGTGTAGTTATTTTAGGTTTCCGGGATGGAACTTCTAGTACAGAAAGAACAGCTTCGCACCACTTCTCTCGAAGGCACCAGTCATCTCAGCAGCTGAAGATGATTGTGCAAGCAGCAGTGACGAGCTGTGGTTTTGCAGTTAAAAGTATACCAACACTGAGATTGCATTATTACACCCCCCATTACACTACTTTGCCGAATGTTCTCAATTTTTATTGTCGAAATTTATACTGCGAGATATAATAGGCTGTAAATGTGACTCCAGAAGCTCGCTTACTCTTTCCACGTGTTTCTTCTATTGTATAGGTGTCAAACAACGCCTTACCTCTCAGTCGTTTGCCCGACTAGCGCAAATAGTTTTGAAAGTTGTGGGAATTTATTGTATTGAAAACATTGAATTTCTACTATTGAAAAAAAACTTGGTCACAACTCACGAGAGATATTTCAAAATTTTGCAGAATGCTTTCACAGTCATGTTTGTCAGACTTGCAGTTTTTCTATATTAAAGGCAAGTGTGAACATATGGGATTATTGTTTTTTGCTTCGGCATTATGTTCGGTTGAACCATACGCTACAGATTACTGCTTGCACTACAGTGGTGCGCCGTGTGTGTGTGTTGTGGGTGTGTGTGTGTGTTTGTGTGTGTGTAAGTGCCTGCCGCGTCCTACTTTGTCGTTTTTGGCCCGGTCTACCTGCACATATATACACTGGTCTTATGCAGCTCATTCAAGACCACGGCACCTTACTTTATCAGCTGCATGCATGCAGGTATAAGTGCAGTGGGTGACACCAGTATCTTCCTTCTTCCCTGTTAGCCGCAGAGAAGGTTCATATACGCTTCGCCCTGAGAACAATTGAGGCTTGGGCCAGTTGGTGATGCATATTTGATGGAATGAAGCGCTACAAATTACTCTCATCAACACACAAGACTAAGCGTCACCTATTGTGTCTCTGCTTTTGTTGTCCCGTTAATTGCTCTTCATTTGATCAAGTATGTTTATCCATATAACTGCCATCATTTCAAAGGGGTTTTAATGTTACACCCCACTCGCATGGGTGTAGCTTCATCCAACACTCATATTTTAGGAGTGTTCATAAATACCTTTTAAAGTAGGGTGTAACATTTCTTTACACCCTACGGTTTCAGGCTGTTTCTAGACACCTCATTGTTTAGGGTGTTCCTAGACACCCTAAAAGGATGTTGCCCATAGGACAAAAATACAGCCTTGTGGGTGTGAATACTTTTAGATTGTAGGCTTGGCCTAACGGTCCCGACGAGGGAGTCGCCCACTGCGCGCTGACGCGCGCAATGGAGGAACATAATAAAGTTTCGCAAAAACCCATACACACCTGAAATGTTGAAGGAAGTTCTTGTCGATGCTGTGTAAGTGTTGTATGGGTGTCGGAGATAATTTTTTGTAGCAGGAAAATGCATTCTAGATTAGTGTGCGCTATGTTACCCCAAGTTATTTGGCAAAAGTTTAAATGTGATCGAGGAAGTGAATTATATAATAAAAGTGTATTATTTATGGGAAGAACATAGCGTAAGCGACCAACGACACCTGTGATTGTGCTTGCTTTATTTAGGACGTAATTAACATGATTATCACTTGACATGTTAGTGGGAAAGATAACACCCAAACATTTGAAAGTTTTGGTAATTTCAATACTTCGAGAACGTAACACAATGTCCTAATGTGGAGGTATGCACTTGTCATTTGGCCTGGATATGAGTGCTTTGGTCTTGCCTTCAAGTATTTTCATTACATTTAATGCAGACCACTACTCTAGATTCTTTATTGCATTGTTACATTGTTTTATTAGGTCGTGGATATTATTACCAGTAAAAAATTATACTCGTGTCATCGGCGTAAACAATAAAGTTTGCCTCAGGGTCGGTACTGATCATATTTCCGCTAATTATAAAAAAGTATAGGCCCTAAAAGACTTCCCTGCGGTACTCTGCAACGGAGAGACCTAGCTTTAAAAGTAAAGGTGTCAATTTTTACAATTTGGGTTGTGTTGAAGAAGTAGGATTTGATGAGAAATAATTTTTGTCCTCAGATTTCATAATAGCTTAACTTCTCCTCTAGAATGTTAGAGTGAACAAAATCAAGAGTTTTTGAACTGTTTACGAAAATCTCAATGACTTAAGCTCTGTTTTCTAACCCTGTCTTTTGCTAGTGCTAATTAAAGTTCGTTTATTCTTACGGAAACCAAATTGATATGGTGTTAGCAGGTTATGTTTCTCAATGAAGATTGCTATTATGAAGTGCAAGAATTTTTCAAATATCTTTGAAAAAACTGGCAGTATAGATACTGGCATACAGCTTCTCAGATCGTTCAATCTCTCTTTTTGTATAGAATGGTCGCTTTCGCAGACTGCAATTTTTCAGCAAAAAAATTGCTGATTGCAGACACACAATAAAGATGTCAGGGAGTATAGGAGCAATATTTTGAACTGCATGTTTGATCGGGGACACCTGAAAACTATTATTGTCGTGACTAGTGCCATTTTGCCTTCTTTCTAAAATCGAGACAGCTTCGTGTGCCGTGACTGGCTCAAGGTATATTGCATTCTCGCTATCAGTGTGAACATATTTACTTGCCTTAGGAGTCTTGTCTTGAGCGCGTGGGGTATCTGTAAAAATTAATAAACGCGTAGGCTAGTTCAACACCTGATAATTCTATACCAATGATTTGCAAATGTTGTAAATATCTGTGACACTCACTTCGATTTGAAAGTCTGTTTAGCCTCGATCATATTAAACTGAGTTGCGGCTTTTGATGACCAATAGAAATGAGTAGTAACGCGGTGCTGGCGTGGCATAACTTTCTAGTACGTTGGTTCTGGTACTTTTTAGCTATGGCAAGGTCATCTACTGATTGTGTGTAAAGAAAATATTGATACAACTTGTCCCTGAATTTCATTTCCTCACGTAGTTTAGACGTAACCAAAGGTTTCCTGATATTCCTATTTTTTCTACACGCTTTGGAAGGAAAGCTTTGGTGATATATTACTCGCAATATGTCGATGAACATATTGTAAGCTTCACTTGCATCCGTGATTTCAGTTATCACATTTCATTCAACTTTGAGCAAGAAGTCACAAAAAGATTGTAAATATTTTCTGTAATTGGTTGGTAAGACAGTGCAGGGAAATGCTTCCCTCTTAACCCGCGTATTGGAGCACACAAATTATTGGCAAGTTATTGCTGGCAGAACAAGATGAGACACCTGATTTAATATTGGATGGCGAGAAATTGGTGATTAATAAATACAGGGTTTACTGACCTTCAGATGAGACCCTGGTAGGCATGTTAATTAGGTTGGAAAAACCATTCGATCATATAGTCACATTGAAATATTTAGATGATTGACTATTGGAACGCATGTCAATATTGATGTCTCCACCAGCTTTTAGCATTTATGAATTATGCTGTTGAACCGCATATGCAAGATATTGCTCATAGAATTTTATGAACATTGGTATGTCACCAGTAGGTGGTTTGCAGTCCACAGAAAACACATGCTCAGCAGCACAAAGTGTCAATATTTTATAGTCAAGTGAAAGCACAGTGTAACAATCAAGGATCGGACAGGCAAGGTCATCAGCAGTCAGCAATAATACACCGCCTCCTCGAAAGTTTGACCTGTGTAAATGATAAGTATTGTAATTGTGCAGCCTTACTATATCACATTCTGAAGTTCTCCATGTTTCGCTTAACATTGAGTACTATTTGTTTCCATAACCCACAGAAGAAAAGTTGATTTAGGGGTCCTATTGCTGCTTTACTGTTCACTTTATTCTTTCTGCCCTTGCATTTGTTTTCCTTGTGTTTTTTCTGCTAAATACCTTCGTGTACGTCTCCACAATGACTTCTGAAATTCTCACATCTGGCGTAGGTTTGTGCAAGGCTTCTGGCAGTATCTCGTACAATATACACTAATAGATATTATATGCCACTAATAGCTCAAAAGGAATACTGAAAACGATACTCTATAGTGTGTTTCGGTACGGTGTTACATCGTTTGGTAACTGTGTGATTCGTTGGAAATATAGAATAAACTCTGTGCTTTGTTCTATTTTGAAAGCGATAAGTTATGATGTAGAACTGCCTTCAGGTACGTACCTTTTTAAGTCACTACGATGCTCTCATTTTGATGCCCTCACTACTAAGACGGCTGTTCTGAGACGTTTTTGGTCCAAACAATATATGGGTTCATATGTCTTCGTCTTGAAAGCATTTTCGGATGATTGGCTACTCCACCGGATAAGGTCAGTGCCCTCATAGCTAGTTTATACCATTTTTATTTAATTAAATACCAGTGAGAGTTTTCTGCGCTAAATCACATTTTGAATTGAAGCAACTTCATCGCCACATAAATATTATTGACATTTAGAATACTTGTTCTTTTCCTCGGGTAAATTCATCTGCGTTATCAGGTCATTAAAGTAGCTATGTTGCATTAAGTTACGCATCGTTGTTGGTGTACAAAACGATATATAGTTAATGTTGTTCTTTCTTTCCTTTTGTTTCTGTATGCGCTAGAGTGATGTTATGATGCTTTGTCATGTTATTGTAATTTTTGTCTTCGTTTCCATTTTTCTTTTTTCTCTTTGCGTTGACAAGACATGATGGTTCAACAATATTGTATTGTTGCTATTGGGTGAGAAAATATCAAGCTAGGTGAAATTACATGTATAAGTACCAGTTTTATTTGGTACTGTCGAGCAGGCGCGTCTTCATTTTGTACACATGCGCAAAAAGTATCGGCATTTGTGGCCTTAGATATATTAAATCTAGTGGCCCCCAATCTGTCAGCTCGGCGCTGACAGATTGGCTTTGGCAAGTCAATTTTGTAACACCAAGCTGCTTTTTTAAATTGCAAAATCTATACTAATAATATTGTGATGTTTATTTGAGCAGAGAAGTCGCAACAAGGTTGCAACAAAAAATGGCCGTACGGCAAGTCTGGCAAAGGCGGCACAGGCTCTCGCGCAATCAGAGCACGGGACTTTTTGTTCTCTTCCGAAGGCGCATACGCGTTGGTGCGTATGCTCCACTACAATACCCCCGGGGTGAAGAGCAGCCATCCTGGCGACTCAGGCTCAGGAAGTAGGCACAATGAGGGTGTCGTAGTAGGGCTTGAGACGGTCGACGTGTATGGTCTTGCGTCCTCGACGGCGCGAATCTGGCGATTGTGTTAGGGGCTCGATGATGTAATTCACCGGGGAGGTCACGCCAACGACACGGTACGGACCATGGTACCGGGCAAGAAGTTTAGAAGACAGGCCAGGAACGTGCGGGGGCACCCAAACCCACACAAGGGAGCCAGCACAAAACGTAGGAGCTATGTAGTGAACGTCGTCATGTCGAGTCTTTTGTTGACCTTCAGCCTCACTTGACAGAGACCGAGCCAACTGATGGCAGTCTTCAGCGTATCTGGTGACTTCTGAAAGCGGGGAGCACTCAGATGCATCAGGGCGGTACGGGAGTATAGTGTCGCGTAGGTGGGAAGGTTCGCGGCCGTACAACAGAAAGAGTGGGGAAAACTCGGTAGTCGCTTGCGTCGCGGTGTTATAAGCGAAGGTAACAAAATGTAATACGGCGTCCCAGTTAGTGTGGTCGGAGGAGCTGTACATCCGCAGCATGTCGCCAAGTGTGCGGTTGAAGTGCTCAGTGAGCCCCTTTGTCTGTGAATGGTATGCGGTAGATTTCCGGTGAATGATGTTGCATTCAGCGAGGATAGCTTGGATGACGGCCGACAGGAACACTCGACCCCTATCACTGAGTAATTCCCGTGGAGCACCATGGCGTAGAATGAAGCTGCGGAAAATGAAGAGTGCAACCTCGTGGACGGTCGCTGCCGGTAGAGCTGCAGTCTCAGCGTAGCGTGTCAGATGATCGACGCCTACAATAATCCACCGGATTCCAGAGCCACTATATGGGAGGTGGCCGTAGAGGTCAATACTCACGCCGTCGAATGGGCGAGCCGGGCACGGGAGCAGCTGTAACATGCCAGTAAGGTGCCGTGGAGGTGTCTTGTTCTGTTGGCAAGTGGTGAAAGACTGAACGTATTTCTGCACAAAGTGATACATTCTTAGCCAGTAATATCGTTGGTGCAGCCTTTCGTAGGTTTTCAGGACACCTGCGTGAGCACTTTGGGGATCTGCATGGAAATTCAGGCAGATGTCACAGCGCATATGAGTTGGGACAGCAAGAAGCCACTTCTGACCACCAGGCAGGTAGTTGCGGCGGCACAGAATGATGTCTCGTAAGGAAAAGTGGGCTGCTTGCAGGCGTAGTGCTCTCGGGGAAGGGACAGCAGACGGATCGGTAAGGTAGTCGACTAACAAGGCAGGGTATGGGTCTTTACGCTGCTCCAAAAGCATGTCAGTGGTGTCAAGTGGTGACAAGGTAGTAAAAAAGGGTAACAGAGAAGCCACATCTCGTGTTAATGGTGATCGGGAAAGGGCATCGGCATCCGCATGCTTGCGACCGGAACGATATACGACAGGGATGTCGCATTCCTGCAATCACAGTGCCCAACACCCCAGGGGTCCGGACGGGTCTTTCAAGGTGAACAGCCAACATAGAGCGTGGTGGTCTGTGACCACGTCGAAAGGACGGCCGTAAAGGTACGGGCGAAACTTCGTCAGCGCCCAGATAATGGCCAAACACTCCTTCTCTGTCACGGAGTAATTCAATTCAGCCTTCTTGAGAGGGCGACTTGCATAAGCGACTGCGTATTCGGTTTGGGTGCCTTTCCGTTGTGCCAAAACTGCACCAAGACTGACGCCACTTGCATCGGTGTGAATTTCTGTGGCAGCAGTGGGGTCATAGTGGCGAAGAATAGTTGGTGTGGTCAGCAGGTGGCGCAGCTGGCGAATGGCGTCGTCACATGCAGGTGACGATGCAGATATACTTTTGCTGTTGGAAAAGAGACTCGTCAGAGGTGCGATGATGGACGCGAAGTTGCGCACGAAGCGACAAAAGTAGGAGCAGAGACCAATGAAACTTCTTAGGGCCTTCAGTGATGTGGGCATTGGGAAGTCAGTGACAGCTCGAAGCTTATCTGGATCCGGAAGAACACCATCTCTTGTGATGACATGTCCCAAGATGGTTAGTTTTCGTGCTGCATAGTGGCACTTCTTGGTGTTAAGTTGTAGGCCTGCAGAATTTAGATACGTCAGAATCTCGCGTCAGACTCACGTGGAGACGACCAAGATGTGTCGAGAAATCAGCTGAAGAGACTACGATGTCATCTAGGTAACACAAGCAAGTTTTCCACTTGTGGGTACGCAAGATGGTATCAATCATACGCTAAAATGTCGCAGGCACGTTGCAGAGCTCAAATGTCATGACTTGAAACTCACATAGGCCATTCGCCGTTACAAAGGCGGTTTTAGGGCGATCACAATCAGTCACTGGCACCTGCCAATACCCAGAACGCAGATCCAATGATGTAAAGTACTCGGCGCCTTGTAAACAGTCAAGAGCATCACCTATTCGTGGTAGCGGGTAGACATCTTTCTTCGTAATCTTGTTTGCGGCGGTAGTCCACGCAAAATTGAACGGTACCATCTTTTTTTTACCAGAACCACAGGTGATGACGAAGAGCTTTGAGAAGGCTGTATGACTCCACGTTTAAGCACGTCGTCTACTTGCTCCGTAATGACGCGGCGCTTTTCGGCGGAAACGCGGTAAGGACGCTGTCGCAGAGGCGAATGTGAGCCGGTGTCAATAGTATGAATGACGGTCGCGGTGCGGCCCAAAGCAAGTTCTAGAAATTCGAAAGAAGAGCGAAACTTGTTAAGGAGAGTAACAAGTTGGCGGCGATGCGAGGGGGGAAGGTCTGCGTAAATAGCAATGGCAAAGGCTAACGAACTTGATGGCTCAGACGCATGAGTGATTGCGGCAATGTGACATGGGGCTTCGTCAGGGAGAATAATATCATCAATATGGTCGACAGGTTGTACATATCCGAAGTTTTCACCACTGAGTAAGCCAAAGGGGTAGTTGCTGTGGTTGGTAACCAACATTACGGTTAAACCAGACGCAATTGTAAGAACGACAAATGGGGAACAATGCCCTTGCGTTCAGTAAAAACCGGAGGTGGCTGAACACAACCGTGGCGTCAGGTTGCGCTACATATGAAAGGCTAATAGGGACTGAAGCTTTCGGAGGCAAGGTGATGTCGTCGTCAGCGATGAGTTTGCAGAGCAGAGGAGAATCGTCGGGCGATGGAAATGGACACAATGGCACAAGGGACACTTCCGCATGGGAACAATGAATGATAGCTTCATGACTTCAGATGAAAAAATTCCGGCCAATAAAATAACGCACACAGGAAACGAAGAAGGAGACAGGAAAGAGGCCAGACTACCAACTGTTTATTCACATATGCGTGGCTCAAGTATATATACTCATACGGTCACATGGTGAAGCTAAGTGCTCTTTAAAAAAAATAACCAAAAATTGCCCAAAGTAATAAACTGACTCATAATCATTCAAAGCTTTCTTCGCTCTACTAATCGCTACAGATTACAAACAAGATTCTAGGAACGTGTTTTCCTTCCTGCGCAGTGTCACGGAGCTATCGCTGCAGCATGCTTCACCACTCTTTGCAATATGAAAAGCTTCCAAAATTTCCCGTGCCAATTTTTCATGGCTTTTGCCTAAAATCTTGATTTCGTTCAGCAGTGGCTTACAATTGCACTGTTTACAATGAAGGGCTAGATTGGAGCCTGTGCCTTTCTCAAGTGATTTGAAATGTTCCCAGGCCCTAAAATTCACACAACGCCCTGTTTGGCCTATGTATAACATCCCGCACGTCAATGGAATTGCATACACCACGCCAACAACACACTTCACAAAAACCTTCCCATGCTTCGCCTCACACTGAAACTTCTTCTTTTTCCCGATGCGTGCACACAAACCACCCAATTTCCTTGGTGCGGAAAATACCACGGACACTCCAAACCTGAACGCCACTTTTTTCAAGCCATGCGCTACACGGTGCGTATAGGGCAACACCTGTGGTATCCTCTGCTCTGGACCTGTCTGTTTGGTTTTCTTTTTTCCTTTCATTTTTTGTAGTAACGTTTCAGCAACAGCTGACAAAACAGAACTGGGAAAGCCAGCGTTTTTTAGTCTCTCTATCTGGGCGGTGAAGCTCGTCTCAAGCATGTGCTCACATGACTTTGTCAGGGCAGATTCAAGGCAAAGAGAACCGATGGCCCTCTTTACCGTTTTAGAGTGTGAAGAGTTATACGGTAACAGCTCTTTCTTTGCTCTTGGCGAATACATCCAACACACGTTTCCATCACAACATCTAATGTTTATGTCTAAAAATTGGAGGCTATTGTTCAGCGGCACCTCATGCGTAAAACTCAGGCCTTTCCCTAGGTTTTTAAAGTAGCATAATACGCTTTGTACGGTGTTGTCATAAGTCAGATTAAAATCAGCTGCTAAAACTACCAAAAAGTCATCCACGTATCTAAAAATTTGCAGGACAGTGCCTTTGTCAAACGTGGATTCTAAATCCCGGTCAATGGAAGATAAAAAAATATTACACAGCACAGGGGCAACGCAAGATCCAATGCATATCCCTTTCTTTTGAACAAACAAGCCTGAGTCAAAGGAAACAACCGTCGCCCGAAGGTAAAACTCGAGGAGCGACATAAACTTGTCCACACTAATGCCCACAGAATTTTGAAATGCAACAGTTCCATTACACTCAATGCACTCTCGGACAGACTTAAACAGCTCTGTATGCGGTACAGAGTAGAACAAATCCTCGACATCAATAGAAAATAAAAAACCTATTTCCTTCTGCTTCTTTTTTAGAAAAGCAATGACATCTGTCGAATTCTTTGTTAAGAATGGGTCCCGCAACTCGAGCCCCCGCAAGTGGTCAAATAAAAAAGAGCTAACTTGTTGTAACCAAGTACCGCGTTCACTGACGATACACCTGAATGGCATGTGTGGCTTGTGTGTCTTCACCACGAAGAATACGTCCAGAGTTCCTTTCTTGCATTTCCTGATGTCACTGGCTAACCTAGGAAGCTGCATCCCGTTGCACATAGCTATCGCTTTAGTCTTCACTCTGCAAGTTTTGCTGCTCACCTGTACAAAGTTCTTCGATAAAGCTTCAGTGGCCTTTTCCTTGTACATTGTCGCAGACATCACCACGAATCCGCCTTCTTTATCTCCTTGTAGTAGTCGAAGGTTGTTCCTTTCAAAGTAGGAGACGACATGCCGTGTGCTGTCTTTTGGTAGAAGGTCCCTTTTCCGCGCAGTTTTCATGATGCTGTCAACACCGTCCAACAGACACCGCTCACTGTCATCTCCAGCTTTATAAGCCAACTTCCTGTTTAACGCGAGTAGATCGTGCGCTTGGATCGTAGGCGGCACGCTGTACTTCGGGCCTTTCTGCAAAACGGCAGCAACACCCTCTGAAGCAATGCACCAACTAGCCCAACAACGAGTATTATTGAAATATCTTTCTCATACAGTGGGCCCTTTTCAATGTTCCTATCTTCAGGGTGCTCAAGTACACGTCCTCATCGGTCAAATTGCCACAGCTATATGCCGTGCAAGGTGTTACTCCTATTACCTACGAAATGGTCTGGTGCCACCAGAAATCGTGGCCTTTTTCGGAATGGCTACACCGTCTAGTGGACACGTTAAGCGTATCTGCCGGATCATGAAGTCTGAATTATGGAGGCAGGTTAGACTACTCTACGATTGGATTCGGGTGCTGTGCTGTGCTAGCGACGCGGCATGGATTGTTGAAGAAAAAATGAGGACCTTCAGGCGAATAGCAACACAGAACACCGAGTTCCTGTGGCAAGGAATCCTTCCGTTCTTGCCGAGGAAGGCTAGAAAGGCGACCACGAAACCTTGCAGTCTTGTTCTCCTGGACGGAGCGTCTGTTCCCGAGGGTGTTGCTGCCGTTTTGCAGAAAGGCCCGAAGTACAGCGTGCCGCCTACGATCCAAGCGCACGATCTACTCGCGTTAAACAGGAAGTTGGCTTATAAAGCTGGAGATGACAGTGAGCGGTGTCTGTTGGACGGTGTTGACAGCATCATGAAAACTGCGCGGAAAAGGGACCTTCTACCAAAAGACAGCACACGGCATGTCGTCTCCTACTTTGAAAGGAACAACCTTCGACTACTACAAGGAGATAAAGAAGGCGGATTCGTGGTGATGTCTGCGACAATGTACAAGGAAAAGGCCACTGAAGCTTTATCGAAGAACTTTGTACAGGTGAGCAGCAAAACTTGCAGAGTGAAGACTAAAGCGATAGCTATGTGCAACGGGATGCAGCTTCCTAGGTTAGCCAGTGACATCAGGAAATGCAAGAAAGGAACTCTGGACGTATTCTTCGTGGTGAAGACACACAAGCCACACATGCCATTCAGGTGTATCGTCAGTGAACGCGGTACTTGGTTACAACAAGTTAGCTCTTTTTTATTTGACCACTTGCGGGGGCTCGAGTTGCGGGACCCATTCTTAACAAAGAATTCGACAGATGTCATTGCTTTTCTAAAAAAGAAGCAGAAGGAAATAGGTTTTTTATTTTCTATTGATGTCGAGGATTTGTTCTACTCTGTACCGCATACAGAGCTGTTTAAGTCTGTCCGAGAGTGCATTGAGTGTAATGGAACTGTTGCATTTCAAAATTCTGTGGGCATTAGTGTGGACAAGTTTATGTCGCTCCTCGAGTTTTACCTTCGGGCGACGGTTGTTTCCTTTGACTCAGGCTTGTTTGTTCAAAAGAAAGGGATATGCATTGGATCTTGCGTTGCCCCTGTGCTGTGTAATATTTTTTTATCTTCCATTGACCGGGATTTAGAATCCACGTTTGACAAAGGCACTGTCCTGCAAATTTTTAGATACGTGGATGACTTTTTGGTAGTTTTAGCAGCTGATTTTAATCTGACTTATGACAACACCGTACAAAGCGTATTATGCTACTTTAAAAACCTAGGGAAAGGCCTGAGTTTTACGCATGAGGTGCCGCTGAACAATAGCCTCCAATTTTTAGACATAAACATTAGATGTTGTGATGGAAACGTGTGTTGGATGTATTCGCCAAGAGCAAAGAAAGAGCTGTTACCGTATAACTCTTCACACTCTAAAACGGTAAAGAGGGCCATCGGTTCTCTTTGCCTTGAATCTGCCCTGACAAAGTCATGTGAGCACATGCTTGAGACGAGCTTCACCGCCCAGATAGAGAGACCAAAAAAACGCTGGCTTTCCCAGTTCTGTTTTGTCAGCTGTTGCTGAAACGTTACTACAAAAAATGAAAGGAAAAAAGAAAACCAAACAGACAGGTCCAGAGCAGAGGATACCACAGGTGTTGCCCTATACGCACCGTGTAGCGCATGGCTTGAAAAAAGTGGCGTTCAGGTTTGGAGTGTCCGTGGTATTTTCCGCACCAAGGAAATTGGGTGGTTTGTGTGCACGCATCGGGAAAAAGAAGAAGTTTCAGTGTGAGGCGAAGCATGGGAAGGTTTTTGTGAAGTGTGTTGTTGGCGTGGTGTATGCAATTCCATTGACGTGCGGGATGTTATACATAGGCCAAACAGGGCGTTGTGTGAATTTTAGGGCCTGGGAACATTTCAAATCACTTGAGAAAGGCACAGGCTCCAATCTAGCCCTTCATTGTAAACAGTGCAATTGTAAGCCACTGCTGAACGAAATCAAGATTTTAGGCAAAAGCCATGAAAAATTGGCACGGGAAATTTTGGAAGCTTTTCATATTGCAAAGAGTGGTGAAGCATGCTGCAGCGATAGCTCCGTGACACTGCGCAGGAAGGAAAACACGTTCCTAGAATCTTGTTTGTAATCTGTAGCGATTAGTAGAGCGAAGAAAGCTTTGAATGATTATGAGTCAGTTTATTACTTTGGGCAATTTTTGGTTATTTTTTTTTAAAGAGCACTTAGCTTCACCATGTGACCGTATGAGTATATATACTTGAGCCACGCATATGTGAATAAACAGTTGGTAGTCTGGCCTCTTTCCTGTCTCCTTCTTCGTTTCCTGTGTGCGTTATTTTATTGGCCGGAATTTTTTCATCTGAAGCAATGCACCAACTAGCCCAACAACGAGTATTATTGAAATAGCTTCATGACGTGATAAGAAATCCCAACCCAGGATGAGGTCATGAGAGCAAGATGGTAGAACAAAAAATTGGACGATGTACGAAACGTCTTTGATGATGATGCGTGCCGTACACTCAGACGAGGGATGAATGCGTTGCGCGCTAGCCGTGGACAGCACCATGCCACAAAGAAACGTGGTCACTTTCTTCATTTTGCGACAAAGTTTTGCGTTCATCATAGAAACGGCGGCCCTAGTATCAATTAACGCTAGTGTGGCGACTCCCTCAACATTGACATCAACAGCATTTTGCGGCGAAAGTGGAGGCCTTGATAATTGCGCTGAAGTTGCAGTTCTTGCCTCTGGAACTACACTGATTAGTTTCCCTCCTCAGGAGGTGGTCGACAACACATAGGTGATGGCGATAGGCGACGAGGGAATGGAAAACGAGCAGTTGATGTGCGACCATCTGAATCGGTGTGCCTGTGTTCATATGCAGACGTGGTGGCCTGCTGCGGCGCGTAGGTAGGGGTTTCAAAAGAGGCGTATGCTGGTGTGGAACGGCGGTGGCAGAAGCGTGGAACGTGGCCAGCGATGCCACAAGCGAAGCAGATAGGACGGTTGTCATGGATGCGCCACTCATTATATGGACGGAAAAGGCGAGGTGAGGGCCTGTATACCGGAAGCGAGGCCGGAAGAGGTGTAGCCGATAAAGAGACTGGATGCCGTGGGGGCCGCGCGACCACAGCTGCGTAGCTGAGAAGTGAAGGTGGCGCAGGTTGTGCGTAGCCGACGGTTGAGAGATGAGGTGCTACTGAAGCGCATGGGTGAGGGGCTGGCACTGTAGGGAGGACATTGGGAATTTTAGTGCGTTTGGCCTGCTGAAGTGTCGAAGGCAGGCTTGTGGTGGGTGCATCGCTATGCGGCAGCAGGGAGAGCTGTCGGGCGACTTCCTCTCTGATGAAGTCTTTGATCTGGTTGGACAGACTTTCTTGGCGAACGTTGGCATTTTTAGAGTGCGACGGCCCAGATCGAATCTGCTAGGAGGACACTCAGTCGGGCGATAGAACGCTGACGGCGTAATTCATCGAAGCTCTGGCACAGGCTTACGAGGATCGCCAACGTGGTCGGGCTTTTCGCTAGCAACATCTGGAATGCGCCATCCTCGATTCCATTGAGAATCTGCCCAATTTCCTCTTCTTCAGGCAGAGATGGGTTAACACGTCTGCAGAAGTCGAGCACATCCTCAATATAACTAGTAAACGTCTCGCCAGGCTTCTGGGCTCGGTGGCGTAGACGCTAGTCAGCGTGGAGCTTGCGGACCTCTGGTCGACCAAACGCTTCAGTCACGAAGGTCTTAAAAGAGGACCAGTTGGCGATCGCGGTTTCGCGGTTGGTATACCAAAGCTTAGCTACGTCTGCTAAGTAAAAGATAACGTAGGCGAGCTTGGAGTCGTCGTCTCACTTTTTCCGCGTTCTTACAAGGAGAGCCAGTCTTCGACGTCTTGCTCGCCACTGCCGCTGAAGATTGGTCGGTCCCGTTGGAGGGTAGCGCCGTGGCAGGTAGACGGGGCAGCCGATGGTGCTGGCTGGGCTGGGATGGGCGGGTTGGTGACTGCGTCAGTCATGTTTCGTGGTGGTGTCTCAGCCAACTTGCAAGAGCGGAGCTATAGGTCTGCTTTGGGATCTCAGCAGCCTTCACCAAATGTGATGTTTATTCGCGTAGATAAGTCGCAACGAGGTTGCAACGAAAAATGGCCGTATGGCAAGTCTGGCAAAGGCGGCACAGGCTCTCGCGCAATCAGAGCACGGGGCTTTTTGTTCTCTTCCGAAGGCGCATGCGCGTTGGTGCGTATGCTCCACTACAGTATTAATAATAAATACCTAGGTGTTCATTTTTCGAGTGACCTATTATGGGTGGCCATATATATAATATAGCCCACTCCACTGACCGTGCTTTTGGTTACATGCGCCGTAACATTTTCACGGCCCCACCTTCTCTTAAGTTACTTTCTTATATCTCCATTGTCAGACCCAAATTATGATATGCATGTGCCGTCGTCGACCGGCACTAAACTAATTTTATGAAAATTGAATCTGCCCAGAAGTGAGCAGCCACAGTCATTCCTTCTGATTTCTCTTGTTGCTTCAGCGTCTCCACCTCAAAAGCCAGTTAAAGCTTCCCATCCTCTCTCTTCGTCGTCTTGTTTCCCATCTCTGTCTTTTCACATTTTTTTTAATTCAGCCACACGAGACAACCAGCTCATCCAAGCACTCAATCAAGGCTATCGCACAAGTAATCCAAACGTTGTGATTTCGCCACATGCTCGCACCACACCATTTCATCAGTCGTACTTCTTGCTCATCTCTCCAGACTGGATTGACCTTTTGAAAGAGGTGGCAGTCATCCACAATTCTGCGCGCTTCAAGAATGTCATTGAAGAAGCAGATTCAGCTGTATCAGTTATATGAACACTCTCGGCTAGATTTGACCGCTGGCGTCGACATCGGCATCATTGACCGTATATGTATACGTAAATATACATAGGAAAACATAAAAAAGAAAAAAATAATTCAGAAGAACACTCCAGCATGCGGAATCGAATGTCCGACTTCTGCTTTTGCGTACTAGGCGTACGCCACTGAGCCACGAAGGGGCACCACTTTCGACGTTAAAGCAGCAAGCTACTTATATCTATCAATGACCGCTGGCGTTGCCCATTTCGGGACACCTATCTTGCTTTCAGCATTACCAGCGAGATGGCGCATGAGCGCGCGTCGCCAGACCGCCACGGCGTGGTGGCGCGCGCTCCAATCTTCTACGTGTGCTTTGCTCAGTGTAAAAGGGAGGGGGTGGTGGAAGATCACGCGTTCACGCGCTTATCTCGTGGTGAGGAGAATTGTTTGCATTTGGCTATCACCGGAACGACTCTGTTGTAGTTACCTGGTGCACAAATGGCCCTGCACTCATTGCACAGTCTTTGTTTGCAAAAGGGGAGTGCTTTTCAGAACCAGCGAAGTAACAACTGAGACACTTATATGCATGAGGAACGCGGATCACATTTTGATTGGATTTCCATTGTTCGCGTGACATTCCAATTTGGTGCTTCCGCATTCATTGCCTTACTTTTGTAACTAAGCTGCAGCTATTTTCTTAACCATTACTTTTGATTCCGCCTTTTTCATGTCGCCCACCTCTTATTTGAAGTTTTATGTGGAAAATTTCATGATAGAATAACTAGAATAAAATATAAAAATATTCAGAGTAATTCATGAATTTCAGTTAGTTTATCAGTTACATACTCCTGTCTCCGTGAGTGCATGCTGTAAACGGGAGATAATGACTGCGAAAACGTTGTCTGTGGCCAGGCACTCTCAGTTTTGTATGATCTAAAGGAAAAAAGAGACAGAGAAAGAGACGCCATACAAGCAACTTATACAGGGTGTCTTTCATAGTTTGAGGCTGGAATTAGAAAATGAAAGACACTTCAATGGCAAATTGAACCATACGCGTACTACTGGCACTAGCCTGTAGATGCTCAGGCTGTTTTTTTTATTTCTCCGCATAGTAACAGTTACTAATTACAATCACCTATTTTTTTTTATTAAGGGATGGAAACCCAAAATAAGAACACTGAGATGTAGAGAACTTTTAGAAACCACGAACGAAATTGTTTTCTGTACGATACGTCTCGTGCTGGTATTTTTTCCGCGTTGTAAAAAAAGCGTATGGCAGCACTGTAGCAGTCCGCTCGCGGTCTGTCACACGGCTTCTTATCGCATTCGATGAGCTTTCTTTACAACGTGGAAATTGTAACAGCGCAAGACATATCATACAGGTAACAACTTAGTCGGTGGTTTCTGAAAGTGCTCTACATCTCAGTGTACAGATTTAGGGTTTCCTGCGCACAATTAAAAATTAAGTTATTAAGAATTATCAAATAATTAGTATTCTGGGAAATAAAAAACAACCTGAATACCTAGAGGCTAGTGCGAGTAGTAGGCGTCCGGTTCAATCCGCCTCCTAAGTGCCTTTCACTTTCAAATTCTCGGCTCAAGTTATCCCTTCTGAAACGTTCCGTATGATGCGGAGACATCAAGTACGGAATTATTGGAATATGGAAGACGTATGATGTGGACACCGCATCTTATGGAAAGGCGTAAGATGCGGACTCCGCATTTTATGGAGAGACGCATGATGCGGACTCCGCATTTTATGGAAAGTTGTATCATGCAGAAAAACTGAAATGTGTGCATGTTACGTCCGAATCTAGTGCAAAGCAATATAATGTGTAATTTGAATAGACGTCCATATCTTGAGTACATGCAATCCTGTGTACAAATCACAATATTTCTTAAAGATGCATGATGAGGGATTGAATCATCGGCATCTTTCCAATTGTCGTGATGCGGAAGCAAAATTAGCTTTTAAATAAAATATGTTACAAAGCTACTAAATTAACATGCTAGTGATCATAAATGGTGGTTACATTGCAACACATTAATGCAGTGTTCTATGCAAGAGCTAAAAACTTGTAAAGTTATTATTTGCAATAGAGAAGCATTAATATACACATCAGCCCTGTTACAATCAATAAATTTTTTTTGTCTGTATGCTCCAGCTGTGAATAGCGACATTGCAGTGTTGATGATACGCAAATGAGGTGACTGCACCGTAATTTCACGAGCTCCACCTAAGCTACAAGATGGTGGCACAAAACACAATGTAACAGCAATTTTGGAAGGAAATTTTAAACAAAAAAATAATCATAGCACTGTGAAAGTGTGGGGCTGTGTTTATCAAATGAACGCCTTGTGGAGATCGATGAAATGCTGCTTGAGGCTCCGGCACCACTGTAGATTTGGGAAGTCACTGCCATAGAACTTATGTGTCCTTTATAGGCACTTGAAAATGTAAATAAATGGCACAAATATTGTCAGACACACAAGTTAGCACCTTAGTTCACATGCACAAGAAATATAACACACAGAATGAAACTGAAAATCTAAGGCAGACAATCTTTCATGTTATGCATATGTGAATAATAGAAGAACGAAATGTATAAATTAGTTCTGCCACATGAAAGAAAACAGCATGCTTATCACAGTGAAAATAACTAGGTTGTTACCACGATTTTCAATGGTAGAGATAATCTATTGATATGTCCTTACAAAATTATGATTTAAATGCTTCCTGTACACTAAAACTTTAGGAACTGCCACTGAAAGCTTTCATTTCAAATTTAGTAGTGCATACATGTAATTTTGCTGCCTTTAAACTCTACAATTTGTGCACAAAATTGGCATCTTGAACAATTTTGAGACGTAAAACTATGCAGCGTATGAAGGTTAAAATCACCTTGAAAGCAAGTAGGATCAGGCAGGTGCCGTTAAAAATCTGTGCAAGCCAGACTACTATAACCGAACTGCACAGAAATAGGGGAGCAAGAGTTAAAAAATTCGGCTGCTGACCCGCAGGTCACGGTATGAAATTCCGGCTGCAGCGGCTGCATTTCCGATGAAGGCAAAAATGCTGTAGGCACGGGTGCTCAGATATGAGTGCACGTTAAAGAACCCCAAGTGGTCAAAATTTCCAGAGCCTTCTACCTCGGGGTCTCTCATAATCATACAGTGGTTTTGGGACGTGAAACCCCACATATCAATCAAGAATAACAGAAATAAACTGCCAACAGAAAAGTTGGGTGCATGTGCTATCTGTAAGTGCTTACACCTTACTACATAGAGCATGCTCATTTCATTTAAAATACCGATATTAAAAATAACTGCTCTATTAGGAATGTAAAAGGTGAGGTAGAACTAAACGACTCTATAAAAAGTGACCCTAGTATGACATCACGTTTTCTTATAACAAAATTGACTAAGACTCTGAAATATCATGATGCAAGAAAGAATCTTTAAAGAAACAATCAAGTTTGAAGTCATAACTTTTAATATGGCTACTATGACTATAACCAAAAAATTGAGCTCAACAAGGCTAATGTTAGTTTTGAAGGCCTATGTTCACTACACAATGAACCATACCACAAAAATTACAGCGATCAGGCAAAGCACCACACAAAAAAAGAAAGCAGACCTTTTTGTTATCACCTACAATGCCTTTAAATTGTTATTTTTACCTCTACTTGCTGCTTTTTATCGAAAAAACTAGTGTGAAAAAATTCAGCTGAAAATGCACTGTGCCTCCGAAACCTGTTGGCTGAATCTAAATATTTAAAAATAGTGAAGCTTGCACTAAGTGAGGCTCCACAAGCTTTGGAACAGCGAGACCGCATGACTCTTAGGACTACTTTGGTTACTTGTGTTGTGTTTCTGGGCCTAAGCATGAAGACAAGGGCTTAAATGAATTGCTGTTAACAAAAAAATGCTTTCGAAATTGCCCGAGCGTCAAAGGATGCTCAGACATTTGTTGTTTTTCCTACTGGGCCATTCTACACCAAACATCCATACCATACTGCCTAGCGACCATCACAGATATATAGTTTAAAAATGATGGTAATTTAGTCTTTTGAATACAGTTATTTGCTGAAATATTTTGAAGAGAAAAAGTAGTGGTCACGTGGGTACCTTCAAAATTTTGCAGAATTTCGCAGAATGTCTTGGGGGTGTTGTTTGTGAGAAAAATTTTAAATTACCGCTTTTTGTTGCCATATCGAATTTGATCTACATATTAAGTAAAGGTGCTTCTTTAAAGTATTTGAAGGTGAGTAACTAATGTGCAATTTTTCCGCTACATAGGCTTTGAAGAACTCAGCCAAACTGTTTATCCTTTGCATTTCTTTTATGGCAATACTGCACTTTGTATGAATATTTGAGCCATAAATACTCTCTCCACAGAAGGTATATTTCACGCAAAAAAATAATGTTAGGTTCAGATTACTATATGAGCGTTTTTTCGACATTGAGATGCATTTTGCACTAAGTGTATACTCGAAAGCACTTTTATGTGTAAAATGAAAACAAATAAACAGTTCTTGTTATATGGCAAGTGTTATCATTGCAATTTTCGTTTCAATGAAGAAAATAATTTTCGAAGTCTCCTATTGAGGGCCATGGGGAACTTTGGAACGGCAGCTGTCGTATATCAAATGCGAAAACAGCCATCATTAGGAAACTTCAAAAATTATTTTCTTCTCTAAAACAAAAAGTGTAATCACATTACTTGCCATATAAATAGAACTGCTTTCTAGCCTCTGATTGGGCAAAATAATTGCACTAATGTTACTGAGCTTTGTGCAGAACACACAATCACTTTTACTTAATACCTAGACCAAATTTGGCGTAGAAGAAGCAGTATTTTTGAAATACTCTTTTTAGAAACAACACCCAGACGACATCCTGGGAAGTCCAGAAGGCACCAAGGGGGCCGAATAGTTTGTTATCTGCGATATATTTTAGCCTTTTGCTGTTTTCAGTACAGTAAACAAGCACAATATTTTTTTTTCAAAACGCATTTAGGATGGTTAGCAAAACAGCTGGGATGTTTGATGTGGAATTGCCTCACTGCCTGTATTTATTCTTCAAAAGCTCAAGCTATCACCTCTCTGTTACTGCCTTACATACAACGCCTGCATAGGAAAGAAAAAGAAAGACAGGTCTGACAAAGTTCACAAAGCAAGATATTTTCATGTTGGATTAATTCATTACCATGAACAGCAGCAAATAACATTCATTTTGAATAGTCCAAGACACAAGCTATATGCCAGTTTACTAAGAGCCAAGTGCAAACTTTTTATTCGATCATGTGTGGTGATAGAGAGAAAGCACTTATTACAAGACTGATCAGCCTGTAATTGAACTGATTGAAGTACAATGCACTGCTCAATCCAACACCACATAGGCATGTTTGCTATAGCAAAGCCAAGTGTCATTGATTCATGCACTAGATGGGACAATGCAAATGTAAAAAAGTGAAAAAAAAAGAAAAGAAGGAAAAAAAAGAAGAAAGGGGGGTGCAAAGCGGTAGGAGCAGTGTAGCACAATACGTTTACTTTCCATCCCCCTTTGGCATCAACCTCCGACAGGAAAACACTTTGTATCATCACAATATATTTTGAAAGGAAGCGAGGGCTCCACTGTTCTGGGTTATAGGTTTTTTTTCAGACAAACATTTCCAACAGGCACACACACCTACACCAAAAGACGATGTCATTACTAACCCTATTTAAACTAACACGCCAAGGATGACAAGGTGACTTCTAAAAAGTAGGTCCTCCTATCGCAACATCGGCCAGCCTGTCTGAGGCACTTCCACTGTTCACCCTGATTACCCCACAGATGCTTCCATCTGCCGACTCGCATCTTCATTTTAGATAACACTAAGACGAGCTTACATTGATGAATACGCACGAAAGTTTAGTGTTGTATCATGCATCAGATTAAGCAACTGTGCTAAATTATTATTGTTAGGTTGCTTCCAGGCTTTTTATACTACAATACGGTGCTCGAAGTTGCCTGAAACTGCGTAACATCTTCTATGCACATGAATCAGATTGACAACGTAATGCACAACGTGCTTAAGAATATTGCGAGAAACATGATAACGACAAAATGACTAGCCACCCAAATTTTTCGCTGTACATGTTTAAAATGTTCATGTTTACCAGACGAGGTGCTTATGATTACAAGCCGAAAAAACCTACAAGTAAGGCTTCGGGGCCTTCTGTAAGTAGACGTGTAGAATTTTTTCTGTGGAGGGCTTTACAACCATAAGTGAGGAACAAAACTCCTGTACAATGAAGAATGTTGGCAGCTATCAGTTATAGAAAACACTAATGCAGCTAATCTTCCCTGACACATCTGTACATTTACAGAGGTGACGAAGCTTCTGTCATTTGTGGCAGTAGCTCCAGAGGACCAGTGCGAAAATTGACACTACTTGGCTAGACAAATGTCCAAACATGCCTGGCCGACTCCCTCTAGCCATCCCGACTGAATCTGACATGATTTTTGACTGGTGACTGGACAAAACCAAAACCTCTGAAGCACTCTCAATACACAGCGTGATGTTCCTCTGGAGTGGTCAACTTCGTCTCCCACGATGAAAGAGCAGCACAGTGTACTGATAAGGCACTCCTTGCAATGATTTTCAATGCCACACAGTGACTTTGCTGTTCCTGTCGAAGAGAGCTTGGGGAGCTTAAAGGGTGCTTGCTCTTTTCTGGGGGCTGCTGCCGCTCCTCGTTTTCTGCTCAAGGTCAACCTGCACTAAGTTGTAGACGAGTCTTCAGAAGTTGTATATAATGATATACAAATTTTTGCAGAACACACATTTCCTCGTGGCATACTGCGGGATTTCTTATAAAACTTTAGACCTCGCATATGCAAACATTTACAATTGATCCGAAGATGCACTTGACTCTAAATTAGCAAGCTTGTCATGTACTGTATATAAAGAAAGGTTATTCAGCACAACCACAACTACAGTTGCACACGAAAACAACATTAGCTGGACGCTGTGAGCCGCTTTTATGGCATAGCTTAAGCTGACACTGATTGTCCATTGATACAAAAAATATGCAAAGATTGCCTGATCAATTTCAGGCAGTACTGAAGGGTAGGGCGCGAATCTCTCGTTCTACTCGGGAGCAGTGCACGAAATTCAACATCGGTACCAACCCATTCAGCTAAAATTTTTGATTAGGATTTCTTCATTAAAGAGACTGACAAGTCGCCAGAATGTGTGATTGGAGGTGGAAATAAAGAAATGAGAATTGAACTGCATTCTTTTTGCAACTTGAGTGGCATTTTCTTTTAATATTGCACCTAAAAAGCCTAAAAATCAGTATGTCATGCAGCCTGTTTGGTTACTGCAAATTATTTGATGCTTTAACATGCAAAACGATTAGTGGCCAAAGTTACAGCATATATCCATATTACTTGTGCCAACATTATTCTGTGTTGCCTACGCAGAGGAGTCAACCCTCAAAAAACAGCACTGTCATCGTGGAAAACAGTGCGAAATATGGGCATTTCACACGCACATGACATGCATGCTTTCGCAGCAAACTGCAATGCACAAACATATAAAGCATTTATGCTTACCTCCCACTGTTTGCTGCCTGTGTTGTGTGACACTTCATAGCAGTCAGAGACCCAAAAATTCTTGAAATATTTTCTGCACTTTCTGTGTTACCACTATATGTACTCATGAAAGCCATGTCAAACAAAAAGAAACAAGCCCCGAAAATTCTCCTCTTTCACTGCATGTTTATACGATCAGACCAGTAAGCTTTCTATTGCAGAAAAAAACAGCTACTATAAAAATTGATATTCGGTACCATTAACTGCTTTATGCTTTAAGCCATGTTATTATGTTAAACAGGTGTCCTGCTTTACACGATCTGGTCTGCATGAACTCTTGAACCTGGCACCATATAGGTTGAAAGACACACAGAGTTTGAGACAAACCTAGTTTCCCGCGGAGCATCCTTATTCACTATAACAACACATCTCAATCTAGTTAGTTGATCAGAACGAGGTGAAAACAGCTCGCACTTGAAAAGCACGGGCAGAGGGAATGACGCCTGCACCTTGTGCTCCCTGTACATTCTCGTTGAGGGTGCAGTTTTCACCTTATCCTTATGCAATTTCACATTTATAACATTGTTTGCTCATATTTTTGTGGCTTTAAAATGTGTTATACCATCATGACTAGCCCATGTCATTTATAAAAATAGAATTCAAGATAGCTCGATTCAAAAATAACAAAGTGCATCCAGCACCATGTCTTGTAGCCATTCTTTAGACAAGTGGCAGAATGATTTATTCTTCAAAACATATCTTACTTGTACCCACTACAAGAGCTAACTCATACACTGGCACATTCTGTTTGCCTCTTCAGATTATAAGGTACCTTTTTTACACCAGAAAATCTGTAAGAAGAATAGAAGTGTTGTAATTGTGAAGAAACAAAGTAGAAGGAAAAAAGATAACCTGCCCTGGACAGGGACCGAGCCTGCGAACTTCGAATAACATGTCCGATGCTCGATCAACTGAGCTACCATGGCCGCTATCCCCCTTCCATTTTGTACGGTTTACATGTGCATTTATTCATGAAAGAGTCAGTCAGCGCTGCCTGTTACCTATATAGCAAGTGTGGGACACCTTTTTTGCCTACTGGCAATCGCATTACGATTACTTCTAATATCCCTATACTTCTTTGGCAGCATTATGCATCTGTTAGTTCTCAGAAAATCTGCTAGTCACAGGAGGTGGCAATGGCTCGCTCCCACCTAAATGCACGTGCTTGAACACACGCACAACTTATCAAAAAAATAAGTCACACACCGCTAAGATTACTGAGATTCACTGTTTCAAATTTATGAGTGAAGGAAAAAACTATAAATTTAAGGGTTCGTTGTCTTTGTTGAACACATTATAATGAGAACTAGCAGACATTGATGCCAAACAAACTATAGGTGATGTTATCAAAAATAACTTTAACAAAATCGTGAAAAGAAAAATTAACGAAAACGTAACTTGGCAGCAAGTTACTAATGGGTTGACATTTTTTGACAATTGAATTGACATTACTTTTTATAACATCCCTATATTTTCCTGGATAATGTTGTCGGGTAATTCTCATTATTAGAGGGGTGAGTAGGCTGACAAAGATAGGATATGACATTGATACTTCTTTTGAACACCTAATAGTTTGAGTACCTTAAAAGAGCGGAAGCTGCTTTGAGTAGACCAGAATATTTAGTTGGAGCGAAAAAAAAACGTACACACATTTTAACCGGGCTTTCTAACACATCTTGAGACATAAAAGTGTATGCTGCCAGTAATGGTAAGTACCATTACTTTTGTCAGACTATGCCCTGTAGCAGGTGTAGTTAGAGTGGTGATAGTTAAGCATTAATCAAGCACACCACCAACTGCGTTCACATTTATGGTCACGTATTTTAAAAATAAACCTGCTGTCTTGTAAAAAAAGTAGACCATTTATTATTTTATCCAAATCAAGTTATACCGACTGGGTAAGCAAACCATTTGCATAAAATCAAAAGGCATAAAGTGATTCATGTATTATAACTATGTGAACAATTTCAGCAATGCAGGGCAGTGACAACAGTTCTATTAAAAACCCCTCTCATTATAACATGCATGAAGAGCGCCACACCAGAATATTTTATAGTGCATGTAATATAGAGTCTACTAGACTGTCTATTGACCTTTCAGAAGAAGGGTATCTTCTTCATGTTCAAGGGGTAACCACTTCGACTTTTCCTGAGCTTTTCTGTGAATATTTCCTGTATTTCAGATATCATTAGGATTGATTTACAGTGAACAGATTTTGCTTACGCATTGAAACCATGTTCTGTATGTAACTTCAATAAAAGGTGCCAAACCACCTCTAATGATTTTTTTAACATTTCAAGCAACTGTGTGCAACAACTTCAGAAGAGTGTCCTGATCAACGATGACAACTGCAGCAGCACAACTAGCTATTGGGGCCCAAAAAGTAGCTAAAACAATACATTTACCTCTTTGAGCCTTTTGGAAGTGTTCAGCCCCTTAGTGCTCCCCTTACAAAATTTTTTAAATACGTGTTTGTTTGGCCACTGTTGTTGCTCCTTGCACAGTGAGGAGGAGCACATGGCAAGAAAAGACAAGAAAGAAGCATAGCGAAAAAAAGCGAAATAAGCGAGGACCACATTTGTATCGTCTAATGTGTGTAACATTACTATTGCGACAACATATAGAAAAATTATCACGCCTATGCATCCATTAAAGAGTCGTACACAGCTGCAACACCACGACTGAATTTCAACCCTGTGTTGGTTTAGGATCCCTTTGTAGTGGCAAGCCTAAGATATCTGCATTTGTTCGACATATATTAAGATGCAGTGAAATGTGATATGATAATCTCATTTAGAATGCACGTCATATGGCTTCATTGTATATGTGGCCACAAGTAATTTTGGTTGCAAAGCAATATCGCACAGCCTAAACAGACGTCACCGACCACTCGAATCTGAACTTGCCTTTGCTACTTGCCCATTATCATCACAGCAAAAAATGAACAATTGAATCTGCTATAGATATGTGCAAGCTCATGCTAGAGACCAAGTATTAATGGTGTTTTGTCATTATAGAGATCAGTTTTTTGTTCAAGAACACTTTCTGTCAAACACAAATACATTGCTGTCGAAGCATCAAGACTCAAATATAAAGCAAAAAGAAGCTTCTCTTTAAAAATTACAGGCCACAAGGTGCAAGATAAATATTTGATTTACACGGGATGTAAGGCACGCAAAAGAGGTGCTGCCATATTATACTTTTCCCTGTGTTGAAACCTGCTTGCTTTACTTACCCAACACATCTGTAAAGATGCCGTGAAAACACCAAGCAGCTGATGCAGCATGGTTGAGCACATGTCAAGGGATTCCAACATTCATATTGGCTAAGCAGCCCTACAGCCTCCACAGTCGTGCAACCATTTGTAAGGCGAATATAGTTCTACCCAAAGTTCTTCGTTTACAGACACACATGCAAGATGCATAACCACACTATAAGAAGTTTGCCTGGTAATGCGCTGGGTAGCAAAACGGATGTCACTATCAAGTAAAAATCCCGGCCTGCCGATTCTTTCTTTCCGTTCTTAAAAATTAATCAATCCATGGTTAATAAATGTTCCCCCAATGTGAAGTGTACTGGCAGTCCGGTGAAGAATTGCAATGTATTTCAAACACAATCCAATTCATGGCAAGTAAGCATGCAATAGCGTTTTGTCAGCTGTTCAAGAAAACAGCATGAAGGTTAGATAAAACCCATCTTTTTTATAAACACCATTCAATTTGATATAAAAGTTATGAGCATTATTGAAAGAACACGGATTCATGTTTAATCAATGAATACTTATAATGTACTGATATGAATGCAACTAACTGAATATGAAACAATAATTTTTGCTTGAGCATTTCGAGTTATGAACACTATCGCACTTGCCAGCTGCATCTTGTCCAAAACAGCGGCAAGCTAGGCTAGTTTCTGTAGGTGAACAGTAATGAACAGTGCAAAGTAACAACGAGAAACACTAGTAACAACAGTATGGGGCAACCATAGACTGCCAACTGTATAATTTATTGCACAAACGTTCGCCTGAATATCAGTCAGACAACTCGTGTAAATGAAGGTCCAGTTGGAAATGAACAAGTTACAAAATCAACAATGCCTGCTTTCTTTAACAAGACCCTCATTCACATGAAGCATGCAGCGATGGGCTCCTACTGAGGTACGTCACACAAGATGTCACTGGCACACGTAAAAGGTGTGGCTGAAAAAACACTCCCGCTGGTGACTCAGCCAGGTACAGTCGTGCGGTGTTTGGGGCAAGTTTTAATTTTTCAAAGCTTACACTTCACGTTATAATGTCGACACCAGCTGTAGTATGTGTCAGCGAACATCTAGCTGTGTGGTTAACTATTTTCCACGCTGTCTGTTTATCTTGAAGAAGTGAACACACGTGGTGACCTGTGTGAGGAACAGCGGCACAGTCTTCAAAAATGTGCACTGTTGATTGCCGCATGTAGAGTGCATTGAAAGGAATCGAGAATATTGTGTGTGGTGTGTGCAGTGTCAATAACAATGTGTCTCGTTTGCGAAGAGGCAGGGACCGGTCGTCGAAAAAACTTGATTGGACATTCTAGACAAGGTAAATATGCACTTGACGCGACCATCTGCGAATGGGTACAGCTCAGTGTTTGCGCTGTGTGCAAACAAAATTGCATGGTCACCGGGCTGGAAGATACCATTTGCTGAAGCTGCATGTATGAATCGCCCCGATGAGTACGCAAGCCCAATAAAGGTATAACTCGTTTTATCGAAGGCCTCATATGTCTTCATGTAATAAGCAGAGATTCTTGTTTCACATATACTCAGTACCAGTACCTTTACCGCTCGATATTCACGAAGTGACAATGCACATTACAAGTTTGTGTGTTAGGTCCTAAGGGAGCAATGTAAATATGCAAATAAGTTGTAGGTGTCAGATGAAGAGATATAACTGCACAAAAGATTACGTATATATTAGGCTACAGGTTTAGAATCGCATACATATCAGTGGTCTATCAGGAACGTCACCAACAACTTCCTTGCTAACCAGCCCTTGCACAAAGGGAGGGAATGGCTGGCACGGTGCTCGAAGTGACGTCACACTATTTGCAAATATAGAGAGGTTTTTTATTTAGGCAAAATTTTGCACAATACATTTTTTATATGCAAGACTGTACTCGTCCCACATTGATCATACTGATGTCTTTTGTTCTTACTTTGTGCTGTGAATTACTAGGCATTTAGTCATCATGATCTTTAAAAGCTAATTTCAGTGTTCTTTCTCATATTGCTGACAACTGTGTCGTTGCATAAATTGGGCAAAAAAGCAACACAGAAAGGCTGTCACAATAAATACACCAACATGTGTATTCTCCTGCAAACAAAAGTCGGCACTAGTCCTGTCATTACCCGTCTTCCTTCTCTCTTTGCCTTGTTTGTGCTGAAACAGCCAAACACCTGATGAGTTAGATGAGAAAGAATAACGCATCAAAACTATAAGTGCTTGCATCAGCAACTACACAACAGTGTGATAACCGCACCCCTGCCACACAGCAGCAAAACATAATTTGAACATGCTGGCAATGTGTTATTTTATAAAAAGCAACTCTGGCAGATTACAAAATCTCACATTGTGCATGCAAGTTTTCTTCAAAGTCAGGCATACAATGTAGGTGCTGGTCAGTACATTATTAGTTACAAGCAAAGGCGTCTTGCAGGTACACATACAGATTGCACGAACACCTCTCTCTCTACACTAGGCACACACATTATATCTTTTAACAAGCATACGGCACTGTTTAGGGGTATAATAACGCTCTACGGCAAACGTATGCTTATCCACCCACTTAGGCGGTTGGCTAGGTGAATTGAGCCAAGTTACAAATTGTATCGCCCGCGAACGTGAAGAAAATGCTGCTTTGCATCAAATGGCACCGCAGGCTTCCTTTAATCAAAAACGTAGCAAGCGCCATGTGCGTCCTCCTCACTACATTGCACTTATGAAAAAATCGATCACCATACACATGCATGTTGCCGCAGAGGTCGCGAATTAACTCCAGTAAGGCCGCGCCGATGCGCCATGGCTCTGCTGGCGTTCGCGTTGTCAAAGTGAATCGGCAACCGCACTCGCAAAGGCGCGTAAGGCTGCCGTCTCACGACGCCTCGTTCGATTGCGGCAACACACACTTGCACTGAGTGGCATACTTAGTCTACATAAAAAAGTGTCCCCCTTACCTTTTGTTTCTTTTACACTGTCCTGAGGGAAGCGACCACATGCGTCAGCCGTCACCTCGGAGTCCTTCAAGCTCCCGCACAACCCGCCGATTCCTTGGACGACTCGCACTTGATCCGCGCTCGGACAACCGCGGGAATAGGGCGCAATCTTAGCACATCACACGAACGAGGAACGGTACTTCCTTGCATAAATTTAATATTTCGTGCTCTCGTGTGTAACAACGCGAACACATGAGAGACGCACTGAAACGGCATGCCCACGGAAACAAAGAAGACAAACAACATGTGGCTTTAGCTGTGAATGGATTGGACTTGGATATCTGTGTGAGAAAAAAGAAACATCTGTCGCTGCTATAAACTGAAAAAATGTATGTTATCTGGCAAAATAACTTTAAAAGTGATAAACTGTTATTCAAAAAACAAGTTACAGCTTATGATTATTTTCGCAGGTCTTTGTTTTGTTTTTGTTCTAGCAGACAACAGCCTCATACTGCTTCTACGACAGACGTAGTGCGGTTTTACGTTCGGTGCGTGTCGCCAACGCATCTCAATGAATCATAGGATGACTACAAAGCAGTAACATTTTAACATAGGGCAGTACGCAATCTTTCAAGATATGACATTTCTTTGCTCTGAAGTTGAAGCAAATGGAAGCAAGCCGGCCGGCGCAACCAGCTGATGTAGCCGCTACGCGAAGCATGGTCGTGCGCAATATCGTTGCACCCCGCGCTCGATTTGTCATCAAGCAATCGAGCTACTAAATGGAATACAGCTAGATGCAGGGATTAATGACGTATAACTCTAATTTCCTGGGGTGGCCGACTCAATCGCAAGAGAGCCCCGGGAAACAACCTTCAACTGCTCAAGCTTGTGTGTGGGTGTAAAAATACTTGTTTTCATCCGCGACGGGGCGGCAATCTATAGTTGAAAGACATGCGAAAAGCATGTGACGTATATACAATCACAAAACATATACACACAACAATAAATACGATCGCATATCGTACATAAATATGCAAACACATAGCGTATAAACAGCAAATTTATATATATAACCTAAACGCCTCCGCACTGTTCAGCGCGAATCGCTTAGCAAGTTATAGCACTCAGTCTACGTACAGAAGCACAACTGATTGGCACAGGTTCGAATCCCGCCATATCTCAATTTTTTCAGTTGTTTTCAATTTTTTAGTGTACTGCAATCTTTTCTAATGCGTTAGGTACTAAAACAAAATTAAAGCAATGTTGCGTTCAAGTACGTATGTGGGACTGTGTTTGTTGTGCAACAGTTATTTGCATTTTATTTTCATTATTACATTATTTTATTTATTTCATACTATAACAAAATTAAGGACTAAGGGGAACATTGGGTCTGCTTGATTGTGAAGAGACTAGAGAAATGAGAAACCTCAAACCAAAAAATTTATTTGAAAAAAAACTGAGCATTTTACAGCCGGACCATCTTCTTCAAGGGTAGGTCCTAGGTATGCGCGAGACTTGCTATATGACTCACCTCAAGCTGTAGCAGTTGAGGAAAGGCAATACCACCGAGAAGCAGTTCCAAAATATATTTTGGTTGATGTTTTTTGATTTCTCCAAAATAAGGGCTGGACAACTGTGATCGAGCCAAACCAAGAATTGCGGGCATGAAGTCATGAGACAGAAAATGAATAATGTTCATTGTTTGAAAAGTTGCCCTTAATAAAAGGAAGAGTTATGGAGTGCTACGTAGCCTAACTCACAGTAGTAATTTTATATATACACTTAGATAGTTCAAAATGGACAATTATGCACACACAGACATTGGTTAAATTTCTTTGCAGCACAGTTTAAGCATCTATGTAGAACTGAAGCATCAAGAGAAGCTCATGCGTCCTCACCTTATTGCGCTTTACATAGCTTGTATGCGTCCATGCAGCCATGATATATTTTAAAGCATTTGTTTCACCTATAATCTTGTTATTCATTAAAGCTGGGCCATAAGCTGTGTCTTATGTAGCACTACAATTGAAGCGTAATCTGCATGGTGGTCTGAAACAATGCTTTTGAAAATCTCAAAAGGACCCAGCTGTATACACGACCATCCGAGCATCAATGATAAGCACCATTATGTGTCCGTACATATCAGTTGTGCTCTCATACTTAATTATTTTTCTGGCCACTCCCTCTACCCCTACCTCGTTTCTGTCGTGAAGCTGTGGCAAGTTGTGTATAGCTGTATTTATGTTGTAGGAGCACATTCTATCAATAAAAATTATTTTTAGGCTACATGCAATTAGTTTTCATAGATTTTCATTTTTTGTCGGTGTTCAGGAGGGCTAAGCTCATGGTCGATATTTTAAAGGGACATTTCTCTTTGCCAATGTTAATAAAAACAGTTTCATTAATATTGACAAGTTCATTCGCATTGAATTTAGTTCTCATTATAAATTTTTTTACCAAAAAAACGAGCCCTTGAAGTTATGCTTTTTTTTGCTTGATTTGTTTTCGTCTGACAGCATGCAAGTAAAATCACAGTTATTGTCATTTCTTGTGAATGACACATTTTCCGTGTGACAGACTTTAGCACCTGATCTTCTGCGGAAGTTGTATTCATTCTGGAAAGGGGCGAACAGCGGTGATTGACAACACAGACTAGCCTGCGTTATTCTTTTGTACACATATGTCACTGTGCATTCATTTATAACTATATAGAGCTCGGATTTCCTGCTCAAAATGTGACAACAAATGTAGATTTTCTACATTTTTGCAACAATCCACATGCCTTTGATACACTATTGCACATTATCGTAAGCACCTTACAAAATCTGTATATTTCCGTGAGACCTTACGTTCCGCATTTTCCTTATGAAAGCTTCTGTACACTCCATACACTTTCCTTATCTTTCCATATCTTCTATAATGAACTCTTCGTATGCTCCATAAATTTCCTCATCTTTCCATATTTTCCATAAAACTCACTCCATCCACACCATGAAACTTCCTTATCCTTCCATATACTCAATAAAAAGCCTTCCATATGTGCCATACAATTTCCTTATGTTTCCGTATACTCCATAAAAACCTTTCCGTATACGCCACACAATTTCCTTATCCTTCCATATACTCCATCAGAAGCTTTCCGTGTATGCCACACAACTTCCGTATATTTTCAAAAAACTCCATATTTTTTCCGTATGTAGCATAAGGAAATGTTGCGGAGTCCATATATTTTCCGTAAGATTTCATACGGAACGTTTCAGTAGGGATGTGGGACACCCTGTATATCAAAATTCAATTCCATATATAATTTAGTAAATCTTCCCGAATAAGTTGGTGCCATTTGGAAAGCATCATTTTATGGTTCCAAAAACGCATACATTATAAAAACGCAGAGAACTCAGTATGTTTTTGTGTTTCTTCTTACGAGCGTCTTTCTCAAGCACCCTAAAACCAAGACCCGTTTATCATTAGCCGTTAGCAACGCCTTTTATATTCCGTACACATCATTTTTTCTTCTCTCATGAACTGTAAGAACGGCAATACCTTTGTATGCATGTGTAATGTTTAGGAGCGTGGTTGCTGTAATAGTTTTTTTACGTATTTACAGTGTCAGCACCTTGCGTGAGAGACTACTGACCAGGCCACCCGCGTCGCCGATTCACATCGCCAAAATGGATATGCAACGGTCGATGATGCTGTCACGCGCTATGTCGCAGCGCTCCGTCGTCATTCGCCCTGCGTGAGTGCTCACTGGTGTAATCAGCTTTGTCGTCGACTCTTTGTGTCCCCATGAATTATTTTTATTACAGTATTTATTTATTTCAACATTGTGCAGCCCAGCTACAAGATTTTCGAGAAGTGGGCACAGAGCAGCAAACAATTTAGGAAAGTAACTGAGAATAGGTGAGATAAACGCAAACAATGAAAGGCCTAGCCGCTACAAAGAATACCAAAACCACTAATATATGAACGTTGCAAAGCAAAAAGTAAGAATTATCGCAAGCAACCTTTGCATGCTTTTTAGAGCTCGTCTTTTGGTGACGTGCTATGGGATTCTACATTTGCATTCATCGGGTACGTTGAGTGTATGGCTGTTTGTTGTGGATGTTGTTTTGGAAGGTGTTGTATAGTTGTAGTGTAATGAATATTATGGCAAATTGAAAAAGAATATTAAAAGGTTCAGGCACTTGACGTCGCGTCTTTTTTAAAGTGAAAGTGAATGTAATGGGGCCATGAAACACTTATTGCCCCAGGTTACTGAACGCCAATAAAATTTAGGAATCCGTCCAGTGCGAGTGAAGTTACAAAGATTTCTCATATGCCAAATTGCATTCTCTCTTCTGTCGTAATGACGAGAACGCTAGAAGCTAAGCAGGGAGGCAAGGCAGGGGCAAATAAAGTACACTCTAAGGCAAAAGGGTGTTAAAAGAGTGTGTGGTTTGTCCTTTTGCGGTCTAACAGGGCTGCCACAACCATTCATTCCTTTAAGGACTAAAGGCACCGGGTCTAACAGTTATTCCCCACAGATGAGCTATAGGGACATATCTTTTGTCCTCACAATTGAAATAGTGAGTAATTGTTAGTTTCACGATTCACGTTAAAGGACTAACATTTAGTCTTCACATTTGCACCTTCGGGAGCAACTGTTCATCCCCGCAATTACACCTTACCGGGCAACCGTCAGTCTTCACAGTTTCACCTTGCCGGACGAACAGTTGATCAACTCAAATACTTCAATCGGATGACCTTTTTGTCCCCAGTTCCAACAGTGTTTTTTGTTTATTTTTCACCAGGCTTAATACTTTTTTCGCCTGTTTTTCTGCGAAGAGAGCAACAAATTGCGCAGAAAAAAACACGCAAAAAGTAGTTAGCCACCTATGTGTAACTGCTTTCACAGTCACGGCAACAACGAACGACAAAAGTGAGACATCAAAATCTTTTATTTTTTACATACACATGGAGTTTCTCCTTTCTTTTGAGTGATTTCATGATGAAGTGTACAAGTCCAGTCTCGTTGTCAAATAGTGTTCACTCCTTGGGGAGCTCCTCCGACGGAAGCGATAGATGGCAGGCATTGCAGACACCAGCGCACGCAGCCTTCTGCCTGTTGTGTTCCGAAAGCTGCACATACAGTATTGTAGTAAATATAGTTAGAAACACGTGACAGAAGATGAAGATGCACGCATATGAGAAGTACATGTACGTTAAAATAAAAACAAGCGTTAAAACGTGACACACAAATAACTTTACCCTCATATCTCGCACAGTCTTCTGAAGCTGCTCTGATGAAAGAGGTAGACGACAGGCATCGCAGACGCCAGCGCACACAGTCTGCAGCACGGTGTGTGCCCACGGCGGCACAATAAGTACGTAAAACAGTGAGTGACACGTGACAGAGGATTAATACAAATGAATATGAGAAATACGTGCTGGTGAAATGAAAACATACGTGAGATATCACATGCTAATAATTTCACGTGACGTCACACATCGTCAAAGACCCACTTCGATCCCCGTAGCGAAACAGCTTGGGAGCGGCGGCCACAGCCACAGCTCCGCGAACCACCGTGCCGCCAACAAGTCAGCTATTCCGAAGCGAGCGACGTCGTTGAGCTCGAGTAAGCGAACGCGAGACCAAACCCGGCGCTGCACGCGGGGTGGCTGCCGCCAGCGAACTTCAAACAGGAGAGCGATAGCACTCTTGGCCGCTGCCACGAACAGCGCTGAGCTACTTTGGAGCTAGCGCCGAAGAAATCGGCGGTAATGCAGCCCTTTTCCACAAACTCGAACAAGTGTAGTGCAAAAACGCGAGTCCGCCACCGCGGCCCGCGGATGGCGCCAAGCTGCTTGCGACTGACTGACCGGAAAGCCAACTGTAATGGCGATCAATTTTCAGTGAGTTCTGACGCTAGCGAGAGCCCCGCCAGCCCGTGCTCATGCACTTACAACGCGCGACATGGTACAACGAAGCTCTTTACGAGAACCCGCATCGTGTTTTCGACGACTCCCAACACAGCGACGAGGTCTCAGGCCAATATCGTCAGCCCAGAGCTCATCGCGGTGGTGAAGACAGGCGAGCACTCGATGAGCGAGTGTACGGGAGGCCAACGGCAATGGCGGCCAATTTCCAGGTGGTCGCAAAGCGCGATGATCTGCAGACACCGAAGCATACGTCGGCGATGCATTTTGTGCGCGCGATATACAACACAACCAATCCGATTGCCGGCAAGCGCGATCCGTATCGCACACGCGACAAGTAGAGTAGAATGAAGAATGATAAGCCACTCGCCTTATAATCGAGCGCTGTTTTCTGCCCGGGGCCGGACTGAAGTATATATCCGATAGGCCTGTTGCCTTCTCGGCCACCATATTGACATTCCTAACTGTTGCTGTCGTGTGTTGGCCGTGCCTATTTTGAAGCCAGAGGTATACAGCACGGCATGGTCGAGGCTTGCTGCAGAATTCATGGGTGCAGTGAAACACAAAAGCAGCAGCCCATGCCCATCTAAGCGTACGCACAAGCACTACGTCGTAATTCTTAGATCGTCGAATCCAGGCGGCCGTGTTCTAGCACTCCGAGTGCGACGCAACGCGAAATGTAGCCGGCAAAATACGGGGAAAGGCTGAGCCAGCAGAGGAGGAGAAGCACATGTGTTCTGTGGAGAAGGAGAGCTGGTCCTCTAGGCAATGCTTTTCGCACCGCCTGCAATCCCCGGGTGGTTCATCCTTAGTGGAGCGTGTTTGGAGACGAAGTTGTTACGCACGGCACGCTTCCCTCTGTCGTTGCTCCTCACAAGTCTCTCCGTTCATCACGTGCGCCCATTGGGCTCCGTTGCTCATTTTGCAAAGAATGTTGCCTTAAAGTGCACGTCAACCGCGCCTCGTGACCTTGAACACTTTTTTTCTTCGATTGCGCGGCTTCTTCGGTGTGATCGTATGCCCACGCGTGAGAAAGTCATAGGATACCACAGCAATTTCTGTAATGACCAAGCGCGCCATGTTTAAATCAGCCAATGGCTAATAGACGGTACTCACTTGGAAAAACCAGCTGAAAAACGCGGGAAAATGAAAGACAGTCTTTCTTTTTCCAGTGTTTTAGCGCTACTTGTTGTAAGTGAGTACTATGAACTAGCTAGCCCAAACCAAAGCAATTCACTGATATATGGCCCTTCTACGAGTGATTTTTGAGCGCCTTCCGTCATTTGTCGAAAAAAAAGAAAGCAACTTTAGCTGCATTTGATAATTTATTGTGAATTCAAAACCATGTGCAGTGCTATAATATTTGGCGCGTGTGTTGTCGGGAGCCTCAACTACCATTCGGCAGCGTTTTATGACCATGCTCAAAATGTGTTGCAGGGCTCCTTTAAATCAGGGTGGTTTTAGGACATTAAAACCCGCACATCACCATTTAATTCACAGTGCCTTAAACCGGATGACAATGAGAAATTGAAGTTATACCATCTGTATATGAAATGAGTGTCTTCTTTCTGGATGGATTAAATGCACCCTAAGTATTCATGTATTTGTCTATTCATTTATTTATAATACCCTCAGGAGCAGAAAGCATTGAAGAGGGTAGTTTACGAAGTATACAAATAAAACAGTGCAGTAGGCAGAGTTAACTATAACATTTTTTCCGGTTACACAAAAATAGTAGTTATTTTAAGAAAAAAATGAAATGAACAGGAGCAATAGGTACAAGTAACAGATTTTCCTGGCTATACAATGTTACCACATGGTTCGTGATGAAGTTTGCAGTCAGTGATGGCTTCGATAGTTGATGGAAGGCAGTTCTAATCTTCAGATGTACGAGGAGTAAATGACCGAAACGAACACTCAGTGTGGGATGATGTGATTCCTGCTTTATTACGATGGTCAACACAGTTTCAAATGTAGAGACTGAAGTATGAGGTCGTTATTAGGTGTTCAATTTTAAAAATTTTATTAAATAGCAAAAGACGCGCGACTGTTTGCCACTGTGATAAAAGAAGTGATAAGTTATTTTCATCAAGCTTATAGTAGTAGCACCATTACTGTTAGAGAGGATGAATCTACCAGGGTCATTTCGCACTACTAACAAAGGTGGTAAGGTTAAGATGACTACAATCCCATATTGTAAATGCATACTCGACTTAAAGGCCTAGGAGATACTTAGAGTGACAGTTTTAAGTAGTTTAGAAAGAGAGTGCTTTGAAAAAGTTGCTTCCTAAGTAGCCAAGCATGCCATTAGCATTGGTAATGACGTACTCTAGACGAGTTGTTCAACTGAAATTACTTGTGATCTAAGGGAATGTTGCTTGGATGTCAGGCGTTGTGATTAGAGTTAGTTGTGGATACGCCGATGGTATTACGTTTCCTAATCTAAACTCTAATAGGCAGTTATTGCCTCAGTTAGCCATAATATTTAGGTCTGCTTGAAGTGTCTCACAGCATTGGCAGTTTGGCAGTCATATGCGAAGAGATGTATGTTAATAAAGTTACATCATAGTATACAGACTGATTACAAGGGTTGTCCTCCAAAAAACTTTCTGTCACCCCATTTACCAGCTCCTATCCTTAAAACTGGAAGCACGTTTCCACACTTCAAGTGAATATTCACAATTTTTATGTAGTTTAGAAAGATTTATTTGAAAAACTCAGCCAAATAAGAAAAGGAAGCTGTATAAAAGCAGCGGGCTAATATCTTAGGCGTTTTTGACCACCGATGCTATTGAAGCACTTCGGTGGACACAAGCTGGTGTCATCAAAGGTCTGTGTTTGTCGTTAGTGAATGGTTCTATACAAGAAATAACAAAGATCTCAAAACTGAACTTTCAAGTACACCTGACGGCACTTCAGTAGGTGGTTGATGAAGGTCGTTATCAGTCATAAATTAGAAGCGATTAGAGAGAAAATGCTCTATCCACTTGAAAAGGTTAGTGTGGTTATTTGGCAAGTTTACTTGCAAAAGCAGTAAGTTATGATAAACCTTGTTGAACGGATTGTTAAAACAAAAAAGATACTGTAAGCGCAAGTTAATTCAGGGTTCGATACAGATGTTGAGGGAAAAAGCAAGCATGCTTCGCGAGAGCACCATTTTTGAAAACCACGTTGCGCTATAGCAAATATAAGCTACACTCTCAAAACCTAATAAGATTCGTGAAGATTGCATGTTCTGATAATTTGCAACAGTTACTCGTAACTAAAATGGGTGTGTTATAAAACGGGATTTTATGGGGCCAGAATAATACACTAGAAGCACTTTTCCTATTTTCTATTCCTTTGAAAGTTGACAAGTACTCAATGATTGTTCTAATATTTCAGTTAGTATCATGGATTTAACTCATGTACATGTATCATGGAACTAACTAGCATCATGGAACTAACTAAGTATCATGGACATAACGGCCGATTCTTATAATTCATCAGGTGTCACAAATGCTGTTTTCGGTCGGTCAAATGCTTCTATAGGAACTTGCCATTTTCCTGACCGTCAATTCAGCAAAGAAAAGTATTCTGCTCCCTGCAAACAGTCAAGGGGGTTGTCTATTCACGGTAAAAGATAAACGTCCTTACGGGTGATCTTGATTAAACGTCAATAGTCCGCACAGAACCGAATGGAGCCGTCCTTCTTCTTAACAAGAACGACCGGTGACGCCCAGGGACTGTTATAAGGCTGTACAATACTCTGCTGAAGCATATCAGCAACGTGGTCGTCAATAACACGGCGCTCCGACGCTGAGACTCGGGAGGGGCGCTGCCGTAGAGGCGTATGGCTTCCTGTGTCAACCTTGTGAGATATGTTCTATGTGCGACTGAGACCAAAAGCGTGGCTGTCAAAAAGAAGTACGAAACTTTTGAAGCAGGTTCACCAACTGGCTTCGTTCTGAAGAAGACGTTGCGACATTGATGGAGCGGTCGAAATCGTCAAGGAGTGACTGGTCAACGACGGAGTCAGAAAAGAGTGCGCTGAGGTCCGTAGAAAGTAAACTAGATGGAGCGTCAAAAATATGACGGGCGTCGATCGGATGCACGTGACCGAGACATTTACCATAGAATAAAGGTAAAGGCCCTTCTAGTGTATTGTACACGAGCATCTTCTGGACGCCATGATGAAGCGTTGGGAGAGCAACGGCCAGTGGAAAACATTTGCAATGAATGAACAGGGCAGAGGGCGTAAATAGAACATGACCGTCGGAAATAGCGTCACACGGCCCAGTCACCAGCGGAGAAGAGCGCGGTGGTACGGTGGTGTCGTCGGAAACACAATGTTTAAAATACGGCTGGGAGGCTCCGACAGCGTCAACATCAGGAAGTGCAAATAGCTCAAGTTCAGCGCGACAGCAGTCAATGACGGTATTATTATTCGCAAGAAAGTCCCAGCAGGGTATCATGTCATGGGAACACGAGGGCAGCACTACGAATTCGACGACATACACAATCCCTTCGATGACGACTCGTGTGGTACAGGCTGCGAGAGGTGTTACACTTTGTGCGTTAGCCATTCTAAGAAAGAGGCCGGATAATGGCGTCAGAACTTTGCGAAGTTGGCGGCAAAGGTTCATGAAAAGGACGGATAGAGCGGCTCCGGTGTCGACAAGCACCATGACGACGATACCATCGACTGACACTTCAATGACTTTAGCTGGACGGGGCGAAGACTTGTGCATGGCGATGGCAACGCAGTTCGTGCCTCGGAAACTGCGGTTGTTAGTTTTCGTGGTCGGTGGATCCGGAACGGTGACGCATAGGGGAAAGCGAACGTCGACATGGAGATGGCGAGCGGCGGGTGGGGCCGTGTGGACGATCAGAGGCAAAGGATGAGGAAGGAGGGCTTGAAGGCGTAGAAGAAAACTGAGGATCGAAAGAGGGCATTCGTCGGATGTTTAGAGCAGCCTGGTGACGACGACAACGTGCCACGTGGCCAACACCGCCACAAGCAAAACATATCGGATGGTGGTCGTAAATCCGCCATTGGTCGGAGTAGACTCCGACTTGCGGCTCGGGGGCAGAAAACTACGGCCTATGTGGTATCGGCATAGGCGGCGGTGAATAGGTCGGCGGGGAAAAGGGCGGCGGCGAATACATAGGTGCTGGCTGAAACGCAGGTTGCCTAGGTCGACCAACGGCCTCGGCGTACGTGAGAGGTGCGGCGACTGGCGGCCGTTCACGGGCGGGAGAAAGAACTTGTGCGACCTGGTCTTGAATGAAGTCGCAGAGTGTAGACGTCAACTGCGTAGTTGATCGGGTACGCAGGACTTCAAAGAGAGCTGACGAGCGACTTCAGCGCGGATAAACTCTTGGATCTTGTAGAGAAGAGGGGCATGGTCTTCTCCTATGCCAAGGGTGGACCGGCTGGACAAAGATTCGTCGAGCACCGATGGACGTCGGGTGGAATGACGTTGCCTGCGCAACTCGTTGAAACTCTAGCATAACTCGGTCAGTTCTAGGACAGTGCGAGGACTCTTAGAAAGCAAAATTTGGTAAGCGTCGTCCTCAATGCCCTTCATGATGTGCTTCATTTTAAGCTCTTCGGACATCGACTCGTTGACTCGCTTGCAAAGGTCCAGAACGTCCTCAATATAGCTTTTGAAATTCTCAACAAGCTGCTGGGACCGAATATGTAAGCGCTGTGCGGCACGGTGTTTGCGTACCTCAGGCCGTCCGAAAACTTCTGTGAGGCTCGTTTTGAAGAGAGACCATGTAGGGAGTTCCGCTTCGTGGTTTATAAACCATGGCTTGGCCCCGTCCGACAGGTAGAAGGAGGCGTAGGCCAACTTCGCGGCGTCATCTCATTTGTTGTGAGTACTCACTCGCTCGTACATTGAAATCCAGCCGTCAACGTCTTTGTCTTCTGTGCCTGAGAAAACAGGGGGATCTCGCAGACGCAGAGAACCGGCACAGACAACAGTAGGCGGTGCTGGTGGAATAGTTGGAGCGGCGCTTGCGTCGGTAAGCATAATGTATCGTAAAATGCGATTCCGAAGCTCCAGGGAGATCGAAACCCAGCAGACTCTACCACTTGTAACGGGGTTTATTTGCAGAGCAGAACGCAGAAGGCGAAGAAGTCAGCAGCATCTGGCAAAGCTCAGCAAGCACGAGCTTATGCTGATGGCGATGCCCCTGAGACGCTGAGAAATGCCGCTGAGATGACAAGGATTTGAAGAATTACAGGCCGATTAGCTTGCTCTCTGTAGTAGACAAGCTATTTACAAAGGTAATTGCTAATCGAGTAAAGAAAACATCAGAATTCAATCAACCAAAGCAACAAGCAGGATTTCGAACAGGCTACTCAACAATCTACCACATTAACACTATCATTCAGGTAATAGAGAATTGCTTAAATTAAAACCAACCACTATACATAGCCTTCATATATTATAAGAAAGCGTTTGATTCAGTAGAAATATCAGCCGTCATGCAGACACTGCGAAATCAGGGCGTCGATGAAGTATATATAAACATTCTGGAAGAAGTCTACAGGGGATGAACTGCTACCATAGTGCTTTATAAAGAAAGCAACTGAATATCAATCAAGAATGGTGTAAGGCAGGGGGACGCAATCTCCCTAATGCTATTTACCGCGTGCTTACAGGAGGTTTTCAGAAGCCTAGAATGGGAACAGTTAGGGATAAGAGTTAATGGAGAATACCTTAGTAACCTGCGCTTCGGCGATGACATTGCATTGCTGAGTAACTCAGGAGACGAATTGCGACTCATGATTACAAAGTTAGACAAAGAGAGCAGAAAGGTGGGTCTTAAAATTAATCTGCAGAAAAAGAAAGTAATGTACAACAACCTCGGAAAGGAGCAGTGCTTCGAGATAGGTAATAGTGCACTTGAAGTTCTAAAAGAGTATGTATGCTTAGGGCAGGTAATAACCGCACAGCCTAACCACGAGATTAGAGTGACTAGAAGAATAAGAATGGGATGGAGCACATTCGGCAAGCACTCTCAAATCATGACAGATAGATTGCCACTATCCTTCAAGAGGAAGGTATATAACAGCTGTATCTTGCCGGTACTTACCTACAGAGCAGAAACCTAGAGACTTACAAAGAGGGTTCAGCTTAAATTGAGGACGACACAGCGAGCAATGGAAAGAAAAATGGTAGGTGTAACCTTAAGAGACAAGAAGAGCGAAGAGTGGATTAGGGAACAAATGGGGGTTAAGGATATCATAGCTGATATCAAGAAGAAGAAATGGACATGGGCCGGGCATGTAGTGCGCAGACAGGATAACCGCTGGTCGTTAAGAGTAACTAACTGGATTCTCAGAGAAGGCAAGCAGGTTAGGGTGAGACAGAAGATTAGGTGGGAAGATGAGATAAAGAAGTTTGCGGGTATAAATTGGCAGCATCAAGCACAGGACCGGGTTAACTGGCGGAACATGGGAGAGGCCTTTGTCCTGCAGTGGACGTAGTCAGGCTGAGGATGATGATGATGCAAGCCATACGCTCACAAGAGCCGAAACAAACTACATCGTCACGGAGAAAGAGTGCCTGGCGATCGTCTGGGCCCTTACAAAGCATCGACCTCATTAGTATGGTCGCCCACTCGATGTCGTCGCTGACCATCATGCACTATGCTGGCTTTCATCATTGAAGGATCCCTCAGGCCGTCTCGCCCGTTGGGCTCTTCCCTTACAAGGCTACGACATCCGCGTGCTCTACCGCAACGGACGCCAGCACGCTGACGCCGATGCCCTCTCACGCTCCCCTCTACCTCAAGACGACGTGCCCTGCTCAGTAACCACAATTGCTGTATTTGCCACTGATGTTGACATCCTTGCTACAGAATTGCAAAATGATAATTGGATCGCCCCACGCCCGTCCGTAACACCTTCCACGCGTGCCTTGTGATGTCATAAAATAAATTTATAATTTACTTTATATCAAATTTTAATTTTTTAGTATATCACATCGTTCTCACGTAGCCATCCTCACCAGGCTTCAAGAGCAACTATGGAGGGGGAGAACAGGCGGAACGTGACAGTGACAATGATCGCAAGAAATGTACCTTGGTATTCTTTACAAACTACGGGGAAAGCTGATGAGAGGTGAATTTGAGGAGCCAAACTTTTTATCACTGGAATTGGCTTGATTTAGCCACCTGGACCAAAAAACTTGCCGTGATTGTATGTTGTTTGACCACTAGTTTTTTTTTCTTTTTTACAAAATGAACCTGCCAATGGTAGTGCGCACACGTGGTCGTTTGACTACTTATAAGTGTATAATGGGTGGTATTGCCACTGGCCCAAGCGCGTTTTTTTAAAAGCACGTGCTATGCGTAATACTCGCATGTGGCCGTTTGGCTGCTTATCAGTGCATGATGGGTAGTTGGGCCACTGGTATATGTATATGTTTCTTTTTCTTTTTTTGCTCTCTCTCTCTCGGCTGGACGATGGCATAAAAGCGCGTCGGAGCCTACTAAATTTTGTCTGATGAAGATCGGTCTCCGAACGAAACGTCAGCAATAAACAGTTGTTTAGAGGCGCTTACACACTAAGACAAAAGGGTATTAAAAGGGTGTGTGGTTCGTCCTTTTGGGGACTAATAGGGCTCCCACAACCATTAATCCCTTTAGAAACTAACGGCTCCAGGTCTAACAGTTAGTCCCCTTAAGGGACTAACTACTAGTTCTTACAATTACATCTTAGAGAGTAACTGTTAGTCCCACAGTTCACCCCAAAGCACTAACATTAAGTCCTCACATTTACACCTAATGGGGCAACTGTTAATCCCCACATTTACACCTTACAGGGCAACCGTTAGTACTCACAGTAGCACCTTGCCGGACGAACGGTTTATCCACTCAAATACTCCAATCGGATGAACGTTTCGTTCCCAGTTCAAACATAGTTTTCGTTTATTTTCCGCCATGCCGAATACTTTTTCGCCTGTTCTTGTTGTGCGCAGTGAGCAACAAATTCTGCAGAAAAGAACACGCAAAAAAGTAGTTGCCACCAATGTGTAACTGCTTTCACAGTCACGGCAAAAACGAAAGACAAATGTGAGACATAGAAATCTTTTATTTTTCTACATACACATGAAGTTTCCCCATTCCAAGTGAATTCATGGTGAAGTGTACAAGTCCAGTCTCGTTGTCAAATCTTGTTCACTCCTTGGAGAGCTCCTCCGACGGAAGCGATAGATGACAGACATTTCAGACGCCAGCGCATGCAGCCTTCAGCCTGTTGTGTTGCCACGGCTGTACGTAAAATAATATAGGAAAAATAGGCACACGTCACAGAAGATCAAAATGCACGCATATGACAAGTACGTGCACGTTAATATAAAAACAAGCGTTGAAATATAACACACAAATAACTTTATCTTCACATCTCGCACAGTCCTTCTGAAGCTGCTCTGACGAACGAGATGGATGACGGGCATTGCAGATGCCAGCGCACAGTCTTCAGCACAGTGTGTGCCGACGGCTGCACAATAAGTATGTAAAATAGTGAGTCACACGTGACAGATGGTGATTACAAATGCATATGAGAAATACGTGAAAGGTGAAATGAAAACATATGTGTGATATGACAAGCTAAATATTTCGCCGTGATGTCACACAACGTCGAAGACTCATTTCGATCCCCGTAGCGCGACAGCTTAGGAGCGGCGGCGGCAATCACAACTCCACGAACCACCGTGCCGCTGACATGTCGGCGAGTCCTAAGCGAGCGACGTCGTTCAGATCCAGCAAGTGAACGCGAGACCAAACACGGCACTGCACGCGCAGTGTCTGCCGCCAGTGAACTTCTAACTGGAGAGCGAGCGTACGCTTGGCCGCCGCCGCGAACAGGGCCAAGCTAGTTAGGAGCTAGCGCCTAAGAAATCGACGGTAATTCGGCCTTTCTCCACAAACTCGAGCGAGTGCAGCGCGCAAACGCGAGTCCGCCACCGCGGCCAGCGGATGGTGCCGAGCTCCTTGCGACCGACTGGCGGGAAAACCAACTGTAATGGCAACCAATGTTTAGTGAGTTCCGACGCTAGCGAAGCCCCGCCAGCCCGTGCTGGTGCACACACAGCGCACGACATACTACAACCAAGCTCTTTACGAGAGCCCGCAACGCGTTTTCGACGACTCCCAACACAGCGACGAGGTCGCAGCCCAATGTCGTCAGCCCGAAGCTCATGGCAGCGGCGAAGACAGGCCAGCACTCGATAAGCAAGCGTACGGGAGGCCGACGGCGATGGCGGCCGATTTCCAGGTGGTCGCAAAGCACATGCGAACTGCAGACGCCGAAGCTGACCATCGCAATACATTTTGTGCGTGCGATATACAACACGACTTAGCCCGTTGCCGGCAAGGGCGATCCGTATCGCACATGCGACAAGTATAGTAAAGAATGATAACCTACTTTCCTTAGAATCCAGCACTGTTTTCTGTCTTGAGTTGAACTGAAGTATGTATCCGATAGGCATGTTCTTCTCGACCAACATATTGGCCTTCCCAAATGTTGCTGTCGTGTGTTGGTCGAGACTATCTTGAAGCCAGAGATATACAGTGCGGCGTGGTGACTTGTCGAGACTTGCTCCAGACTTCATGGGTGCAGCGAAACGCAAAAGCAGCAGCCCACTCTTATCTAAGCGTACACACAAGCACCACGTCGTAATTCTTATATCGTCGAATTGAGGCGGCCGTGGTCTAGCACTCCGAGCGCTACGCAACGCGGACCGTAGCCGGCAAAATACGGGGAAACACAGAGCCAGCAGAGGAGGAGAGAAGGCCTGGTCATCCTGGCAACGCTTTTCGCGCTGCGTGCAATGCCCTGCTGGTTCGACCCTTGCTTTCGTGCTCCACGCTTCCCTCTGTGCTTGCTCCTCAACGGTCTATTCGTTAATCACGCGCGCTGTTAAGGTTTTGTTACTCCTTTTTCGGGTAATTTTGCCTTAGAGTGTACTTATTTCCCATATATATATATATATATATATATATATATATATATATATATATATATATTGTAAAAAGCTGGCTCGGCGTTTTCTGTTTTTCCCTTCAATTGATCCTTTGTTTGGTCGTGCTCTTCCTGCTTTTAAATGTGGGCATATAGGTAACGCTGTGTTGCACACATCGGCACCACTTCCCGGTGCTGCGTAGCATATATAATGTTACATTTGAAAGAGACCGGTAGAGTGCGGAGAGGAATGTTGCAACGCAGTGGTGAAGGAGAAGGATGAGCATGAGGTCGCTGTGTGGGCGTTAAACTCCTGTCAGATGCCGAGGAGTGGTTTCGGAAGTTTCTGGGCCAATGGCTGTCATCAGGTGGTATGTGGGCCGGCCGCCGGACACCATGATACTGTTCTAAGGGTCGTGAAAAGTCGGATGGTTGGTTATACCGAGGAGTCACCCGACGGTTGCAAAACCGTGATATGTGGCCTGGAACACCGCAGGAATAGCACAGCGACCGAGGTCGATACGCTGGTGGCTCGTCAACGTATCGAGCGTCAACATTTGTTCTTGTGTAGTGGATGTACTGGTCGGGTACGTCGTAACGAGACGTCGGGTGTCGAGGAGGCACGCGCTGAGGGCGTCAGTCACACCGCGAAGCAGCAAATTGGGTTGCCATCTTTAACTGTTAGGTTAGGCTGTACAACAATGACCGCGCTCATCGTCGGTTGCCACGGGGTCAAAGGAGGCACATTCATAGCCTCACGTGGCAGACACAACTCGGGATGGTCAGCTGTCCAACAGGACATTTTTCGGTGGGACAGTTCCTCATGAACAATCTGTCGAATGGCAGAAAAGAGGTCGAGGCCAGGATTCATTTCCACAGTGGCAACAGTTGTAACGTTAGCGAGCCGACCAAACTTGGGCGCAATTTGTCGCATCTTGGGCGTTTCAAACGTTCGACAATGCTGAATGACGTCGGAAAAGAACTGAGGCTTTCTTTTTCTATTGGAAAATATACACGTCCTCACCGATTTCTTTGAGCAGATGACCGACTTTGTCCTCTTCCGACATGGTAGCGCAGACCACCTTGCACAGTCTTAACACTTCTTCTATGCAAGTGGTGCATGTCTCACCTAGTAGCTGTACCTGTTGCGACAGTGTTCGCTCAGCTCGCTTCTTTTTAGCAACCGAGTCGCTGAGACACGCCCTGAGCTTTTCAACAAAAAGGTCCCACGTCGTGAGTGCGTCCTCGTGGTTCTTGTACCTTACCAGTGCGGTGTCGGTCAGGGGGAACACTACGTTGCTAGCTTAGCGACTGCATCCCAACCGTTAAACTTGCTCACGCGTTCGTACTTGGTGAGCCAGGCGTCGACATCTTCTCCCGCTTTTCCTCCGAAGGGTGGTGGAACTCGGTAGTTCGGAAGCGGACAAGACGGTGCTGTCCTGAGAACGCCTGCCTCTTCGGGTATGTCGAAGTTACTCACGGCAGATGGCGGGAGACCGGCAAGTCGACGGCTTCGTCAAAGCTATGGCAGTGATCGTTCCGTAGCTGAAGCACTTACCCCGCACCTCTGCCACTCTGTTACGTTTGAAGAGACCTGTAGAGGTTGAAAGAGCTGTTTATACGTCTTGAGGGGCAGCTCAGAAGCGGCCGACTGGTTAGAGATCCTCCTGATCCGCCTCTTCCTTTCTAACCGCGGGCGACAAATGCGTTCACCGTATACGCTTCGTTGTCTTCGTGCATGTCCGCAACAATATATTCAGTGGCTTCCAAAGAACGGCTGCTTGTGGATAAAGGCTGTCTAGTAGGTCTCACGTTTCTCGTTAGCCAAGGGTAACACTAACTTCTAAATCAGTTAAATAAATGCAGACGAAGTTGCTTACGCGCTCCAAATGATGCCCACGTCCGGGCAGCTTGTACTTACTGCTCAGGCGCATTGTTACGGCTATAGACACGTCCAAATCCCGAAAGCGGTAACACACAAATTTCGAAATCTTTTTTCACTCAAAATAAAATTAATTTGATAAAACTTTCTTAGCTAGTAGCCTTTCACGATTGCACTAAATCTGCTACTAAGCATATTTGTTGTAGGACTACCTCAATGCTGAAATCACCACCCAGCATGCGCAAAAATGTACATTTTTGTAACTTTGTCACCATATGTACACTTCATTTCGCACTGTATACACCTGAAAATATTTTTGTTCTATAGTAAAACATTTTAGCAATATAGTAATGTTAACTATCACATTTCCCGTAATGTTGTACTTCTACGAAAAATCCCCAATATGAACCAGATTCTTCGTTTTCCAGGCCACTTAAAATATACGAAAGCGTAAAAGCTCGTAAAACGTATTTTAAGTAAAACTACTACCATTTGGCTCAATGTAAATAGTTGTCTGAACTTAATTTAAAAATCGCGGATTTTTTGAAGACTTGTTTTATGAACTACTGTTTCAAGCTTCCCGAAAAAATACAAATTAGGCTTGCGGTACTGGAATTGTTTTTCGCAAAAAATGTTTTGGGGAAACAAATAAATCGAAGATCGTCGAGTGCCAAGGTAGGGACAGTTTGCGTGAAATGACCCAACTAATACCCTTTCTCTTATGTACAGTTCTTATGGGACCCACACCGACCTTTGTCTATTTTGTTTAGGGTATTTGTGAAATGACAAACATTAATCAAATAATTTATTTAATGATTCAAACGCCAGAGGCCAGTTATGAGTAGAGTTTGCAGAGCGTAATCACTTACGAATCTTGATTGCCTTTATCAGAAAACGGGCTAACCGTAAGTAGACGAGGCGAAGTCCTGATGGCGAAAGTAAAATAAAATAGACTTCATTCTGTGTGCACACCCAGGCGTTGTACAGGATGTAGAAGTAGTTGAAAAAATCAGATGCGGTAACCATAGAATGGTATGCGCTCGTATGCAGTTGAATATAAAGAAGCAGAGACATAAACTGCTACGCAAGAAGCCAAATAATGAGCTAGTGGTGAGAAGGAAAGTACAGGAACTCAGAGTTTCACTTCGTATTGAACTAGCTGGCACCGCCTCGGAACACACGCTCATGCGCCTCTCTTTTTGCACAGTTTGTGTTATGGAAAGCTGGCGTAAAACTCGGAGTGACAATAGACGTTTCTCCGGGAAGCAACGTAACACCCTTGTGCACTGGGACTGCTGTCAACCGGCTGCTATCTGAAGAGGAAATCCGTGATCTGCCGATCAGAGAAACAGGTCAGCATTCGGCTATCAAATGCCGAAGCCAGTGACGTCAGCTGACTCGTTCCCCGGCCAGGATATAAAATCAGAGCTTCATCGCCACTTCATCGATGGACTTGTTGGAACCGCCTCGGGACGCATGCTTATGCACCTCTTTCTTGTTGCACAGGCTGCGTTATGGCAAGCCGGCGGAAGCCTCGAATTGACAACAAACGTTTTTCCAATAAGCAAGGTACCACCTTTATGCACTGGGACTGCTGTCCACCAGCTGCTATATTGAAAGAAATTCCGCGAGCTGCCGATCATGGATACAGCTCAGCAGTGTGGCTATCAAATGCCGAAGCCGGTGAAGTCAAGCGACTCGGTCCCCGGCGAGGATATGCAATCAGGGCTTCATATTCACTTCATCACTGGACTTGGTGGCACCGCCTAGGGACACATGCTCATGCGCCTCTTTGTTGTTGCTTAGGTTGGTGACAAATATCTTGAATATTCTGTGCGTGATGATGACATAACCCTGATGGCGCTACCGAGTCCACGATATCTCGCTAACTTGATGTGTGAATGCTGCGTTGTCGTAAGGCTGTTACTATTATTATCAGGTGATATACAATTGAATCCAGAACCACTTTCTGACTCAGATAGCGACAAAAGCACGAACACTGTTCTACTCACAAAAAAACTCAAATAACAAAGTGAAACAAACAAGACGCTGAAAGAATGGACTTCTAATTTGAAGCAAGTTAAAAAGCGTATCTGCCTTACAATCTAGAATGGCTGTGATTGAGACTGTCCTATCCTGATTACCACAATGTGAACAAAAAGTATCGGAATATGAAAGCTATTGCAAGAACGTGACCAAGCAGCTGCATAATTTTGTTATAAAAATGGATGATTTTGAAAACCGAAGCTGCTGCGATAATCTATTAATTTATGGCGTCGCTGAGTAATTAGATAAGAAACCCGAAAGTCTGAAAAATCCCGTAAAGAAAGGTACAATGAAGGATATGCTGAGCATACAAATTAAATTCACATAATTTATAGGGTTGGAAATCGCAAGAGTAAACGCACTCGCCCGATAATTTTGCGACTTTTGAATTAAAAAAATTGAGAATCTTTCACGTTGTAAGAAACTTAGAGCACACAGATTTGCGTGTCAGAAGATTTTTCAAAAAGTACTAGAGACATCCGAGCTAATTTATGGCGTTCAACGGCAAGTGAAAGTCGAACAGTACAAAGGATTCACTGTCATCTAATAAATTAGGAATAACAGGAGAGATGTACACCTGGGATCTTGATAACCAAGTTAGAGTTGACATTACCAAAAACAAGGGGGGGGGGCGATGTACGGGATTCCCAAGCCTCGTCATCAGCAAATAATAGGGTAAAAAATTGCAAAGGAAAAAAAGACAAGGTGACATGACTCGACAGACTTTCACGCCGCTTTCAGTTTTGTGCTCAAATGCTCGAAGTATTGTTAATGAAATTGCCTAATTGAAAGAAATGATCATATTGGATAGTCATGTTCATGTGAATATTACAGAAACGTGGCTTCATGGCCATATATTCATACTGAAACTGTACCTGCTTCGTACTCAGTGATTCGCAAAGATCGGGACGGCTGTAGAGGCATTGTAGCAATTCTGATAAAGAACAGCTTAACGTTTCAAGAAGAGCCAGGAATAGACAATCATGAAAGCACCGGGTGCAGCACATAGTTTGATAATACGAGGTTGCTGATAGGTGCTATCTACAAGCGCCCGGGGGCATCTGAGCAATATGTTATGAAGGTTCATGACTACCTACACAAAGAATGAACAACTGTACAAAGCTCCTATCACCTGATGACTTGAATCTTGCTAGAATAAACTGGAATACGTAAGCTATCGGCAACAGAGATGTTAAAAACTGTGAGAATCTGCTAGGTATGTTGTTTGGCTTCTCTTTTTCGCAGATTGTTCAAGAACCTACACATGTTTTTGGAAATGCTAGCGAAATATTTAATCTTGCATTTGTATCGCAGTCTGTAACACCAAGCATAAGTATTACAGAAGGAATCTGAGATCATAAAATGCTCATTCTAACAATTTTACCCTAAGTAGGAGCGCTAGCCATAAGGCAAATTCATCATTTGATGCTTTAAAGACTGCAGCCAAGCTAATGACAAAAGGGTTGTTGAATATCTAGAAGAAACACTAGACAGTTTTTCAGCTGAGACTGACGGAGATGTCAATGTTCTATGGCTAAAATTCAAATAGGCTATAAGAAACTGTGAACATAATTTTCTACCGACAAACTTTAAAATAAGTAAGCGGAAAACGCCCTGGGTAACGTGGAACATTAATCATCTAATACAGAAATTAAAACGTCGACGAAGGAAAAGAATTGATTCAGCAGGAACAAGAGAACTCGCTTGCAAACTAAAAATACAATTCAAAGCTGCAAAAGACAACTTTTTTTTCAAACACTTTAGCCAACTTCATTAAAAACGAACCGTAAAAGTTTTGGCGGTACTTATCGAAGCCAGATGGTGGAATCAGCAAAATAGAAGTGGCAGGCTCAGTCATTCAAGACCTGCACATTGTGACTAACACATTTAACGACTATTTTCAATTCGCTTGCACACACTCAGCAATTGCACCGGTGCGCATGCCAGTAACTGATAACCGCAAGGGTGACCTCGAGATAACAGAGCAAGGTATTCTAAAGTTACTTTTGCAAATAAACACCAAAAAATCCAGATAATATACCAAATATGTTTTTCTGAAGATACGCTCAGCAACTTTCTCCTTTTTTGCAGATCATATTTTTGACATCGATGAGCATATTATTTTTTCCTAGAAATTGCTTGTGCGCTAAAGTAATACCGATTCATAAAGAAGCCAACAAGCTACATGTTGTGACATATATACCGATATCGCTGCCAATTTGTAATGGAACACATAGTGAGTAAAACTATCATCGCGTACCGAAGCCCCCGCAGGGGCGTCTGCGTAAGCACGCGTTTGGTGTGTAGCGACAACACGGACCCGAGCTAACGTGGGGTTTCGACTCCCTCCCACGCCTAGCCGTGCGTGGCTGAGCCGTGTCCGGGGAAAAGTGGATCCTGGGGGCTGAGCTGACGCCGGGTGGTTGGATGTTTAAGGCCCCTCGGCAGAGGCAACACACCCCTTTGGCCCCGGCTGGGTCAGCCCAGACGGCACCCCTGGGCTGACCCACCTAGGGGAAATTGGCAGTCGCCTTTTTCTATCTCACTCTCCTTACATTTTCGTCTTTCTCTCACTTTCTGTCTGTCCTGTCTTCAACTCCCTTCCGTTTACTCCCGAATTTCTTGGCGACAATGGTTATCCTTGTGTAGATGCCCAGTCTTGGCTATTCCATATTAGGTTATAGCAGAGCTGTACAGCTGGCGTCGACAGGACTTCCTTAGCATCTCCTGCCACGTCACCTGGTTTGGCTCGATGGTGGGCAGCTGGCACCGCTGCCGCATTTTATAGTTTATTTATCGCAAATGCTTCCCCCCTTCCTAATCGCTCCCTGAAAAGGAGGTGCACCGAAGACACGTTCATGCTCAATACACCAAAACCAACCTTCCCAAAAATATCGTTTTATTCATAGTCAGAACGAAAAGAAGACAGTACGTGCAATTTCACTTTTTCTAGTGTCAAAAATTCTCGCCGAAGCAATACGCCAAGGTTATAAAGTGACAAAGATGGGAAGTGGCGATCTCCTTCTGGAGGCTCGCGACAAAACTCAATACGATAAACTGTCCAGAATTGTAACATATGGGGACACTCCTGTTTCAGTGGGCCCACACAGGGCTATGAACACAGTCCGTGTGGTAATTGCTGATGATGATCATATCAATCTGAGTCAAAGCGAACTGTTGGGAAGATGGCAAGAAAAAACGTTGTGAAGGTACAGAGAAGAATAATCAAGCGTGACAACAAACAGACCCCTTACAAAACACGTAAAAATTACCTTCGGAACCGTTCATCTATCAGCATCAATTGACACCGGCTATTGTAAGCTCCGCGTAAGACCATACATTCCCGATCCTCGTCGATGTTTCAAACGTCAACGTTTTGGGCATGGATCGCAGAGTTGTAGAGGGCACGCCACTTGCGCAAAGTGCGCATCCATGCAACACATATCCAACAACACCTCAAAAACAACTCATTGTTTGAACTGTGAAGGAGATCACGCTGCCTACTCGCGATCATGCCCCACAGGAAAAAAGAGAAAGGAATAGAACTTAAGGTAAAATTTATTCCGTCATTTAAAGAAGCACGTCAGCGGTACGCACTACACAACCAGTCTTTTCCCTCTTTCGCCGATGTGACACGCCGGGGCGCCGCGCAACACGGTTCGGCAGCCGCGAATGTCACCCAGAATGCGGCTGCGGCAGTGACACCAGCGCCCCCAGCTGGAGCAGCCTGTACTGCTCTGCCATCTAACAAACAGGGTCGGCAGACCCCGTGTCTGCTGGACCTCGGACAACTGCAAGCGCAGTTAGGCTCGAGAGTTTTGTGAACGTGCCTGCCAAGCAGACACCATCCACAACCTCACAAGAGGTCATGGATACAAGTGCCACTCCTCCGGCGCCTCAGTCGCCAAAGGATAGGCGCAACTCTTTAGAGTGCGCCAAAAAAAGAAAAAAACCTTGAATCGCAGGGCCCCCAAAAGACCCTGTAACCTAACGCAACACTTCTGTACACACAGCACCACACAAAATTAAATTGACAAAAATACTACAGTGGAACGTCCGAGGACTGCTGACAAACCTCGACGATATCCAGGAACTTTTACGCAAACACACACCTAAGGTGCTGTGCGTACAAGAGACACACCTGAATCCTAAACACACCAACTTTTTACGTCAATACGTTACTTTTCGGAAGGACCGGAATTATTCCATTGTGCCATCCGGCGGTGTTGCCATTATAGTCAATCACGGGATTGCATTGCACACACCTACGGCAGAGTGGATTAGGGAACAAACGGTGGTTCAGGATATCATAGTTGAAATCAAGAAGAGAAAATGCACTTGGGCCTGGCATGTAGCGCGCAGACAGGATGATTGCTGGTCAAAGGGTAACTAACTAGATTTCGAGAAAAGAAAAGGGAGTTAAGGGGAGACAGAAGATTAGGTGGGCAGATGAGATTAAGGAGCTTGCGGGTATAAATTGGTAGCAGCAAGCACAGGACCGGGTTGACTGGCGAAGCATGGGAGAGGCCTTTGTCCTGCAGTGGACGTAGTCAGGCTGATGATGATGATGATGATGATGATGATGATGATGATGACCTACGACTACAAACATCCCTTGAGGCGGTGTCTGTTCGAGCAGTTCTTTCAATTAAGCTTGTCACCATCAGCTCTCTCTACATCCCTCCACAACACCGTCTTGAAAAGCATGAATTTGACTCCCTCATAGACAAGCTTCCAGAACCCTATATTCACCTTGGAGATTTCAATGCACATAGCAATCTATGGGATGACTCTCGCTGCGATGATCTAGGTCGCCTGATTGAACAGTTCCTTTTCTCTTCTGGTGCGTGCCTGCTGAATTGAAAAAAGCCAACATATTACAACGTCGCTAACAATACCTACTCAACATCAGACCTTAGCATAACATCCCCATCACTCCTCTCTCTACCTAAATGGTAAGTCATTAATAATACATATGGTAGTGACCATTTTCCTATCGTTATCAGCACATCAATAACAAATACATGTCCTGCACAGCTTGCAAATTGCTCACAGAGAAAACCGATTGGGAAAAGTTTAAAAAGATGACTCTGTTACCTTGGACTGACACTGCGGCGTTGAGAATAGAGGATGCTGTGTGCTACTTTACTGCTTTCTTGGTTGATGCAGCAAGAAAATGTATTCCCCAAACATGTGGACCGTCAAGCAAACGACGAGTCTCATGGTTGAACAAAATAAGGTATGAAAGTTGCTTAGAGACTCGCCCACGGCCGAGAATCTTGTAAACTTTAAGAACGTCAAGTCGCAAGCAAAGATGACTCACCGACAGGCGAGAAAGGAAAGTTGGCACAAATTTTTATCAGGCATTAACTCATACACAGATGAGTCGAGAGTTGGAAACATGGTTAGTAAGGTGGCAGGGCGAAAAGCACATTTCCTCTAGTGAACACACAAGGAGAGAATTCGGAAGACCAGGCAAACACTTTCGGAGCGCACTTTGAACAGGTCTCCAGCTCATCACACTATAGTGGAGCGTTCCGAAGATTCAAAACTGCAATATAAAAACACAGGTTAGAGCGCAAACCCACAACGCATGAGGCATACAATGAACCTTTCTGTTTCGCTGAACTACAAGCCTCACTAAACTGCTGCAATAAATCCATCCCACGCCCGAACCATGAGGCATATAAAATGGTAAAACATCTGCCCATTGAAACTCAAAAAGCTCTCCTCTAAGACTGCACAGCGGGCTTGATGGTTATTCATGTTGTTCGAGGTATAGCGCATATAGGACGGGACAGAGAAGAAGACACAGAACACGTACATTGTATGTGTTCTGTGTCTTCTTCTCTGTCCCATCCTGGATTTGCTGTACCTCGAACAGCTCTCCTCTTCCCGTATAATGCGATATTGTCTTCTGGCGAGCTAGCCTCAGCCTGGAAAGAAGCTATCGTTATCCCAATTCTAAACAAGGCAAGGACCCGGCCTCAGTTTTCATTTACAGGTCAAAAGCATTAACCAGCTATCTTTGCAAGGTCTTTGAAAAATCAGTTAACCGGCGCCTGATGCACTTTCTTGAAATTAATGGCCTACTTGACCCACATCAGTGTGGATTTCAAAAAGCTCGGTCCATTGCTGACCACCTTGTCCGTATCAAAGCACAAATTCGTGACGCTTTTGTTCATGAGAAATTTTTTCTTTCTGTGTTCCTCGATATGAAAAAGGCATATGACACTACATGGCGCTTTGGCATATTGCGAGACCTGTCACATTTAGGTGTGTGGGGTAGAATGCTGTCATTCATCGAAAGCTAGTTGTCCAACCGAACATTCCGTGTCTGAGTTGGCACATTCTTATCTCGTGAAAAGGAGGTGTACTGAGCTGCACACTTTTCATAGTTAAAAGGAATTTGTTGTAGCTGTTTCTCCCACGTAATATTTTTTATTGTATAGATGTCGAAGATGTACAGATTGGTTTCAAATTGTGCAACATCTCAGTGTGCCGACGTCAGGTTCAACTCGGGTAGAACAAAGTATCTCAATGGGCAGATAAGAATAGTTCTATACTCAACGAGCAAAAGAGCACCTGTGTATTGTTCAGCCGAAAGAGGGGCCTCCATCCTGACCCCGTCGTTGACGTGCATGGCCAACCTCATTCAGTGAAGACGGAGCACAAGTTTTTTGGTCTCATATAAGACACTAAACTAACTTCATCCAAAACATCATGTATTTAAACGAGAGGTGCTTAAAAACAATGAACATTTTCAAAGTGTGGTCACGCACTACACGGGATAGCGACACGAATTGTCTAATGAATTTATATAAATGCCTCGTACGGACACGCCTAGATTACGGTGCTATAATTTATCAGCCGGTAACACCATCAGCCCTGAATATTCTCCACCCTGTCTACCATCTAGGCATTCGCCTCTCTACGGGTACTTTCCGAACTAGCCCTGTGGAGAGCCTGTACGTGGAATCGAATGAATGGTCGCTTGACCTACAAAGATGTTTCCTATCCTTTTTGTACTTTTTGAAGGTGAAGACAGACAAGAAACACCCATCCCATTTTACAAATAATGATTTGTCTTGTTCTGGCTTGTTCGAGAACCGTCATTTGTTCAGGCAGCCCTACACGCTCCGAGTAAGGGGCCTGGCCGAAGAAACAGGTGTGCTTCTTCTTGAACACAATTTGATGACTCCTGCAACATATCTGCCACCGTGGTAGTGGCAGCTTATAGACTGTGATGACTCTTTTGTTGAAGTCACAAAGCATGCACCACTTGCAGACATACATACATACTTCCTAGAACTAGAACATAAATACACATGCCCTGAGTTCTTTACCGATGCGTCAAAGTTCAACACTTCTGTGTCATATGCAGTGGTATGCCAATCCTTTTCGAGGCCGGCGTTCTTCATCTCGATGCTAGCATTTTCACAGGAGAGGTTTACGAAATACTGGCGGGCGTAAAACACATCAAACAGATGAAATTACAAATGGTGGTAGTATACACAGATTCGCTAAGCGTAGTCAACGCCCTGAAAGCTCCTAAAGAACACAAGATCTCTTTGCTGGTGTTACTTTACTCACTTCTGTGCACACTGCACACATCAAAACAGCATGTCGTCTGCTGGGTTCCAGGGCACCGTGAGATACAAGGGAACGTTTTTGCCGACAAGCTGGCTTCTTCCACCAACGACACTACTTCCAATGCATCAATACCAATCCCTGCACTTCACTTAAAACCTTTTCTAAAACGAAAACTCAGTAGGTATTGGCAGAGCACGTGGGATAGACACACAGACCATAAACTCCATACTATTAGGCCGCAACTAAGTAATTGGCCGCCACTATCAAAATTACGACACACAGAAGTAACACTAACAAGGCTAAGAACAGGACATACACACTGCTTACATTTATATCTACTATCTACCGGCAATCTACCATATTGTGAGAGATGTGGAGAACCACTTACGGTTCTTCACATTCTCGTCCTGTGCAATGAGCTAGATGCTCTAAGAAAAAAAGCAATTTTTACTTCCCTACCGGCAGCAGCTCCCACTACACTCCGGGATGCTTATCGGTAGGGATCCGCTTTTTAAACTGCAATAACTTTTCAAGTTTTAAAAGATGTTCATAGCTTTCACCCCATATTTCGAGGTTCTCCGTAGCATAACCTCTGTACCGTGGTCGTGGCTTCGGTGACTACATCTATATCATGGTTTTATTATTAGGTCATTTTGCCATCCACTTTCAGTGCACACATCTCACGCTAGTGTCATGATTTTATTACTTTCATGTTTTTACCCGCGTTAGCGCGAGGACTGTTAAGGCCCCTTTACAGGCACGCATCATATCATAGTTCACATATCTAGAGTTTCGAAATGGCCCTCTTTGCCCATCAATTGGCGCTTGCGCCATTAAAAACCACTCATCATCATCACGTTTCAAAACAAAAATATTGTGTTATACCCAATGCAAAATGGTTTTAGAAAAGGTTTATCAACAATTACTCTGTTCCTATAGATAACCCATCACTTTACGTCAATAATAACTCAAATATTCAAGTTGACATTATTTTGTTAATTTTTCGAAGGCTTTTGATTGTGTCATGCACTATAAAGTAATCAAAAAGATCTGGTCTATTAGATTCGCAAACGGTCTTGTGGAATAGATAGCAGCTTATCTTTCGAACCAAACTCAGTATGGTTCTATAAATAGTTATGACTCCCATGAACTCAATGTTTATTCAGGAGCGCCGCAAGGAGCTGTTCCAGAGCACTGTTATTTCTTAATCACGTTAATCTCATCGCTGATTTATTTATTTCATTTATATTACCTCAAATACCGCCGCTTGAGGTTTTACATGAGGAATTGGCTGTTCTGTTGTGACAATGACTCGATATACATCTTGAACGCTTGCGGGTTGGATTCGAGCACAGCATCTCTGGGTAGACGGTTCCAGTTACTTGCTGTGGTGAGAAAGAAGGAGCGTATATGCGCAGCGGTCTGTGCCGGTGGTCGGTAAACTGCTTTGGTGTGATTCGTGCGGCAGGATGGATGATGAGCAGGCAAGAATAATGAAGTGCTAGGAGAGGAATGATAAAATTTGTGAAAAAGTCATAAACTAGACCTAATGCATCTGAGTTCCAAGTTACGAAGATGTGCTTTGGATTTCAGTTGTGAACGTTACTGTCGAAAGAATAATCTGAATAGATTTAATGAACTACGCGGTTTCGTACTGCTTCGAGCGCTTAAATACGGTTAGTTTGACATGGGTTCTAAGCGAAGCATGGATATTCTAGCTTGGGCCGTACGCATATTTGATAAGCTAACGAATTGACCGATTGGGGAGCAAGACGCAAGTTTTTTCGAAAGTATCCCATTGTAAAGTTAGTTTCGTTAATGAGGCTTGTAATAAGAGAGGACCAGGAAAGATCACCGGATATACTGACGCCGAGGTACTTGCGTGAGTTGACAGGAGAAATCACAGCGTTGCAGAGGACGTACTGTGATGGAGGGAGATTCAGTCTTCGGGTGTAAGAAACTGGCACTGTTTTAGCAGTATTTAGTGACATAAGCCTTTCACTGCACCAAGGGGTGATCTTATACAGGTCCTCTTAAAGTCATTGGGAGTCATGAACGCTATGAATAGAGCGAGAAACGACACAATCGTTTGCAAACACACGTATGTTAGATCACATTTTGGTGGGGAGATCATTGATGTATAATAAAAAAAGGAGTGGGTCCAAGGCGGTTCCTTGAAGTACTCCTGACCAATCAGGGCTTCTGCTTGAAGAATGACTGTTAGCAGGAGCAAACTGATCTTGATTAGCTAAGAATGCACAAATCCAGTAAAAAACAAGAGAATGAAGGTTTAGGCGAGAAAGTTTCACAAGTAGTCGCTGATGTGGCACCTTATCGAAAGCCTTTTCAAAATCTAAAAACAGAACGTCGACTGGAACGTTTAGATCAAGCTTAAAGCTCATGTCATTACCGAACAATGTTAGCTGTGTCACAAGAAAAACCTTTACGAAATCCGTGCTGATTAAGAGCGAAAAAGTTAACAGATAACAGAACCTAACTGTGTGTGAGTTTATTATGTGTTCCAACCAACACTGGTTTAGTGAGATAGGGCGGTAACTGCGGCAAAAAGACACATGGACCTTTTTTCGGTACTGGAACAATCTTGCCCATTTTCCAGTCATCCGGCACCTCACCCAGTGATAACGACTGTTGAAAGATATAGCAGAACATGTCACTGATTGTGTGCTTAGTTCTTTTTACAATGTAGAACTTGATGCCATCAATACCTGCGAATGAAGAGAGCTTTATAAAGTCAATTACATTGGCAATGCCAGCCGGATGGAAGGTGATATCTGCCATAGTGTAATTAATTCAGGGTGGAAAATTGGGTAGGTTATCAACAAGTTTGTCTGTAAAAACAAAAAGAAATGTGCAGTTTCGTGCTTCCGCCACTTCACAATCAGGCATGGGCAGGTTTCGGTCATCGTGCATGGACAGTGGTTGCGAGTCATTAAGAGTAAGTATCTTCCAGAACTGCTCGGGGTTATTGTGTAGATTTTTTCGGAGTGTGGGCAAAAAAAGTCACGCTTGGTTCTGCTGGAAAGGTATTCAAGTGTATTTTATACATTGCGATATTTCTGCCATGCGTACTCTTTATTGGAACGCTTAGCAGCATGGTATAGGCTTTTATGTTTGTTGTTCAAGAGTTTTAGTGTTGAGTCGAACCAAGGTGATGATTTTTTTCTGTTACGGTTTTTGTTGGCACATGTGTATCTATCAAGTCGTGCATTTTGTTAATAAAGAGGAGCAGTTTGCGTTGACAGAGCCTACTAAAAAGTCGGAAAGAAAACTTGTGAAAACATTTTCTAGTTCTAGGTTCATAGTTTTGAAGTTTTCTTTATCGTCGGGAGTTATAGTTTTTTTTTTGCGGAATGCAACAATTTTAAGATTAATTTCAGCATGAAGTACTTAGTGATCCTTAAGAACGAACATGTAAGTAACTGATGAAAATTTGTCAGGATGAGAAGTAAGCACGAGGTCAAGTATGTTAGATGAATTTAGGCATTGAAGTGTTGGCCTGTTAACAAGTTGTGTCAATCCGAACATGAGACAGGTGTTCTTGAAGCCACTTTCGGCAGCTTTCTCTGGCATTGGTGCATCTGTGTTAGACCAATCTTATGGACGGAAAATTGAAGTCGCCAAACACAATGATAGGTGACAGGTGATACCGTGTTATGATAGTATAGGATGCCTCATGAAAATGAGCCACAAACGTCATGTCGGCATAAGGCGGGCGATAGCTACTACCAATTATGACGGGTGAGTAGAAGGCATTACGTGCAACGAACACAATTTCCAAAGGGATGCCTACTTCAACTTGAATACATTGAAGGCACTGATGAGCACCAATTAGAAACCCACCGCCCTTTCTGTTAGGTCGATCATGTCGAAATATGCTAATATTAGGAAATACGGACAGAATATCACAGTTATTATTAGTCATGTTAAGCCATGTTTCGGTTAGAACTAAAAGATTTGAGTTTGTAGCGCTGTACAAGTTACCGAATGCATCAAGTTTCGGTAAGATACGTCTTATGTTGGTGTAAAGAAATGAAAGATGCCACTTTTGACTGATACTCGATTGATGTGTTTGCTAGGAGGACGGAGGAGAGACCACAGTTTCCGTGTTTGTATCAAATGTATGAAGCCGGTTGGCGATGAACAGTTTATCGCGCCGAAGTTTGTACGGCTACTGTTGGGAGCCGTACAGACTTCGAAGATTGTCGCAGTACCGAAAAAAGGTCCACCGTAATCTTGCCAGATATACCGCCCTATCTGATTGCGCAGAAGAAGGAGTAAAGTTACGGTTCTTCGCCAATGAAATGGTTATTTACAGTTGCATGCAGAGAATCGATGATCAACTCCAATTGAACAATACACCTAAGCCCAGTGGTGTGACAGATGGAGCATAAAAATTTACAATAACAAAAAGAAATGTGTGATTATAACATATAAAGAGACGATACTTGGTTTGAAATATGGACTGATGAGTAACAATTTAGTAGTTGCAGATTTAGTTATATATCTGGGCGTGACCTTCACAAGAAGCATGAAATGAAATTTTCACCCTAAAAACACGTGCACAAAGGCTTTCCGAACATTAGGATTCTTGCAAAAAAACTATGTCCAGCTCAATAACATGTGAAGATAACTGCATATAAAATATTAGTGAGGCCGTTATTGAGTATAGTGATAGTGTGTGGAACGCACACCAGAAAGAACTTATACAAAAAGTAGAAAGTATACAAAATAAAGCATTAAGATTTATATATTCGAAGTGCGCTCGACACCAAAGCGTAAGTGCGCTTAAAAATCCGGCAGCATTGCCTACCCTTGCGTCTCGGCGTGTTGTGGCCGCAATGAAGTTTGTTTTTATGCTCTGTCATGACCACCTAAACACACACAAACAAGACTACGAGCAGACACCGCAGTGTCACTCAATCGGAATTTCTCGCAGTAAACACATCAGGCCTGATCAGACCAAATGCGACATGCCTAATATTTTCTATGGGCTATTGAAGCTTGCAATGCTTTACCAAGTGAAAATGTTGAACGCCCATTTGTAAACAAATTGATTGTAAAAGTAGAATTCTTTCTTTATTGTACATATGCATGTACTTCGTGAGGTAAATGTTTGCAGAAGCTTGCCAAGTGTAGGGTTGTTCTTGATGTGTGATCCCATTTCTGCATTTTTTTGCGTTGTTCTTGATCTATCACTGAATCATTATCTACTGAGGCATTCTGTGTTCAGATTTCATTTTTTATTTTATTATCTATATGCTCAGGTATACTTTTCCTAACCACTTACTTTACGGGCCTGTACAAAGACCTACAGTATTGTTAAAAATTAAATAAACAAATTGATTCGAGACCTTAACGATATAATCAGCGTTAGGGTTGGCACATTAAACGAGAATGTCACAGGTATTATAACACAGTGTGTACTGGAAGTTGGAGGTACAGTCACTAGACAGTACACTGGCAAATTTTTTTAACAGATAGAAAATCCCATTAGGAGAAAACAAACCATAAAGTTTCCGATGCAACTGACCAAATAGAGCTGGCGGAGCTGTCAAAGTAATCGACAAGCGTACGGTAGCCGACATCTGAAAGAATAACATGAAGAGGTTGGATTGATTGTTTGATATGTGGAGTTTAACGTCCCAAACCCATCAAATGATTGTGAGAAACGCCATAGTGGAGGGCTCCGAAAATTTTGACCACCTGGGGTTCTTTAGCGTGCACCGAAATCTGAGCACACGGGCCTACAGCATTTCCACCTCAAACGGATATGCAGCCGCCGCAGCCGGTAGTCGATCCCGCGACCTGCGGGTCAGCAGCCGAGTACTTAGCCACTAGACTACTGCGGCGGGGCGATAACATGAGAATCAAGCAAGCTGTGGAAAGTTGCAGAAGGCTAAAAACTGCGAAGGCTAATTTTTACATAGGCAAAACTGAGATGTTGCATTAAGGGACTAAGAAGGCAATAATCATAAGCAATATCGAAAAGATAATTAAGGTGGTGGAGGATATCTACAGTGAGTTATACAGAAACTGAAACAATGAAGATGATAAACAAGCAACCACACCCTGGAGGAATTCGACATCCTACCAGCAAGGACTTGGGAAGTAAGGAAATCTTTAGAAGAAATGGAAAAGGGCAAAGCCGCTGGTTAGCATAACGTAACAGCGGACCTCCGGATAAAGGGCGGAGAAAATGTGTTAGAAAAACTGGCCACTTTATATACGTGGCGTCTCTTGACGGTAAGGGTAGAAGAACGTCATCTTATTTCATAAGAAAGAGACGTTAAGCATTTGAAATATTACAGACTGATCAGCCTACTGCCCGTTCTCTACAAACTAATTAAAAAAATAGCAGCTAGTAGAATTAAGGTGACATTAGAGTTCATTCAACCAAACAAGTAAGCACAATTTTGTGCAGACTACATCCTAATAGGCCATATTCATACTATCCCTAAAGTAATACAGAAATGCGTGTAATAAAACCAACCTAAGTACATAGCCTTCATAGATTACGAGAAGGCGTTGGACTCAGTCGAGGCATGAGCAGTAATGCAGGCACTACAAAATCAAGACATCAAAAAAGTCCACATAAACATACTGGAAGAAATTTACAGTGGATCCACAGAGAGAGAGAGAGAGAGAAATAACTCTTTATTGAAAAGCAGAGAATTTAGCCGGGATGTATAAATCACCGATTTGCTTCTCTGCGTGGGGAAGGGTTTGAGGATGAAAGTACGAATAGGAGGAGAGAGAAAAAAACAAGAGGTAAAGATAGAAGATATAATAAAAAAGAAGAAAAGAAAAGGCCACCAGCTATACCATTGATTGAGGACGCGCGTTAATAGTTTTTCCGTGGTGGCATGCTACAGCTAGAGTTTCTCTAGCTGAACGGTAATGCCCAGGTACGCTAACAAAGGTTTCATAGCATGCCTCTGTGAAGTGGGGCAGGCTAAACGCCCCAATTTACAGTCAAGAGAAGAAGTTATCTCGGTTGTAGAATGCATGCAATGCTCATGAAGCAGACGCTCCTCAGCATACCCTCTACACTCCAATAATATCTGTTCCACAGTTTCAATGGAGCCACAGTTGTAGTACGGACTCGCTGATTGACCGAGGCCGTAACGTAGGCTATTAACATGGGCACTGTTCAGACGAAGACGATGGTATAGTGTTTCCAGAAATTGAGGAATTTTTATAGAGTCTTGTTGTGAGATAGGTGTCAATTGAGTGAAGGAAGGCGTATTGATGTGTCGGAAGATTCCTGCGTCTCTTATTCTTATCTTCTTCAAACGCAAGTATTTTAGCCATCTGAGCAGCATCTAAATTCATGAAGTTCGTCTGTAATTGTGGGCTCGAAGACCTTTGCGTGCTGCTTCATATGTTTTTTTGTTGACGAAAATGCCACAATTACGTGATATCCACTGAAATAGATGGAGTTCCCTGCGGTAATAGCCAGGTGAAGTAGGTATGCTATGTAGAAAGAAACGGGCTGAGAGGTCGTTTTCCTTAGGAGGTTGAACATTATCCGTTGTGCTCCATCGAAATCGGTAAAATTTACCCATCGGTTTGGCGTTCGGCGCGAGATGTAAAGGACATGTTTTTGATGCCATAAAGTTCTAATGCTGTCGAGAATGTCTTCCGTTGCTATCAGCAGGATAGCATTTGTCTTGTAAAACGGATATAAAGTCCATAACCGGAAGTCCCCTGAGTGGTTGAGGCATTGGTGTAAATATGCGAGTGCTGAGCATAGTTCTCGGCTAACAGCGCAGCCTGTGACACTCGTCTCTGCCCTATTGATGCATGGTACAACATGTTTTATAGTTAGAGGCGAAAGTGTTCAGAGAGGAAATGTTGCAGGCATTAATATTTATGGCTGACTAACAGGGGAGAGTTGAAGCATTCGCAGAGCTTGGCTCAATGCAGAATTGCTGTGCGTTAGGTGACCTTGGTACATGAAATGCTTTTCACCTTGTAAGACATGTCGAAGATTAGTATGCATGGTTTCTTGGATAGAGAATTTATCCAGTGGGAGACATCCTGCTTCCGCTACAATTTCCAATGTTTTATGAGCTCTTCGGAAGCCCTATACAAATTTGTAGGCAGCTGTTGCGTTCGACTTCCAAAATTCTCTTATTTACTTGGTTAATCGGTGAAGCACGGGTAGACAATAGCGTAACGTTCCTTCTATATATGCTTTCTCAAGCAGAACCATTCAGTGTGTGCACGTAAACATTGTGTTCCAGCCTTAAATTTGAAAAGTTGAGTTGCTGCTATTCCAGTCAGTTTCTTTACCTGAAGAGACCAGGAAAGGTTTCTGTACATGATGATTATCAGAAATTCTTGAGACCGTTCATGGGACAGTGGTTGTCCACCAAGATGTAGTATATACTCGCTCATATTCTTTGCCGTGAAAACAATGGCTGTGCTCATTTATGCACTCTAAAGAAATATTACCCGAAAAAAGAGTAACGGCCGGAGCCCAATAGGCCCGCGCGATGAACAGATAGACCGTTGAGGATGAACCAAAAAGGGAAGCGTGGCACGCGAAAACCAATTAGTCTCCAAACACGCTCCAAATGAATGAACCGCCCGGGGAATGCGGGCAATGCGCAAAGCCTTGCCAAGGTCCGTAGCCGTCCTCCTCCTCTTCTGGCTCAGTGTTTCCCCGTATTTTGCTGGTGATGGTTCGCGTTGCATCACGCTCGGAGTGCTCGACCACGGCCGCCTGGATTTGACGTACTTGAACTCGTATAGCGCATTACGGGGAAGAAGAAACGGCCGAGCGGACCGACACAAGAGGACAGAGCGCTAACTTCCAACTGAGCTTTATTGTCAAATTGCATCAAATAAGTAGACCGGCGCAAGCATACAAAACCACCCTAACGCAACGCCAAGATAACACACAACATCACACCGTCACATCTTCTCTTCCCCGTAATGCGCTATACCAGTTCAAGTACGACGAACCAACTAGCCCAATCTTCAACACTCGTGGATTAGACGATCTAGGAATTACAACGTGGTGCTTGTGTGTACGCTAGTGTGAGCGTGGGCTGCTGCTTTTATGTTTAACTGCACCCATGAAGTCTGGAGCAAGTCTTGACACGTCAACACGCCGCGCTGTATATCTCTGGCTTCAAGATAGTCACGACCAACACACGAAAGCAACAGTAGGAAAGGCCAACATGGTAGCCGAGAAGACAGCAGGCCTATCGGATATATACTTCAATACGACTAAGGGCAGCAAACAGCGCTGTATTCTTTCACAAGTACGTTATCATTCTTTATTCTACTCTACTTGTCGTGTGTGCGATACGGATCTCGTTTGCCGGCAACGGGCTCCGTCGTGTTATATATCGCACGCACGAAATGCACCACGAAGGTCAGCATGGGCATCTGCAGTTCACCTGTGCTTTGCGACCGCCTGGGAATCGGTCGCCATTGCCGTCGGCGTTCCGTACACTCGCTCATCAAGTGCTCGCCTGTCTTCGCCACCGCTATGAGCTCCGGGCTGGCGATATTGAGCTGAGACCTCGTCACTGCGTTGGGTGTCGTCTAAAATGCAATGCGGCTTTTCGTTACCAGCTTGGTTGTAGTATGTCGCGCGCTGTATGTGCGCCAGCATGGGCTGGCTGGGCTTTTGTTAATGTCAGAACTCGGTGAAAATTGGTCGTCATTACAGTTGGCTTTCCCGCCAGTCAGTCCCAAGCAGCTCGGCACCGTCAGTTGGCCACGGCACCGGACTCGCGTTTGCACGCTGCACTCGCTACAGTTTGTGGAAAAGGGCCGCATTACCGTCGATTTCTTCGGCGCTAGCTCCAAACCAGCTAGGCACTGTTCGTGACGGCGGCCAAGCGTGCGTTCGATCTCCTGTTCGAAGTTCGCTGGCGGCAGCCACTCCGCGTGCAGCACCGGGTTTGGTCTCGCGTTCGCTTGCTCGAGCTGGACGACGTCACTCGCTTAGGACTCGCCGACTTGTTGGCGGCACGGTGGTTCGCGCAGTTGTGGTTGTGGCCGCCGCTCCCAAGCTGTGGCGCTACTCGGATCGAAATGAGTCTTTGATGATGTGTGAAATCACGGTAACATTATTAGCATGTCATACCTCACGTATGTTTTTTATTTCACCTTGTACGCATTTCTCATATGCATTCGTATTCATCCTCTGTCACGTGTGACTCTCTACTTTACGTAGTTATTGTGCACCCGTGGTCACACACCGTGCTGAAAGCTGTGTGTGTTGGCGTCTGCGATGCCTGTCATTCATCTCCCTGTCAGATGAGCTTCAGAAGGATTGTGCGAGATGTGATGGTAAAGTTATTCGTGTGTCATATTTGAACGCTTGTTTTTTTTTATTAACGTACACGTACTTGTCATACGCGTGCATCTTCATGTTCTGTCACGTGTGTCTGTCTATCTTTACTATATTATTGTACATGCAGCCGTAGGACCACAACAGCCAGAAGGCTGCGTGCAGTGGCGTCTGAAATGCCTGTCATCAATTGCTTCCGTCGGAGGAGCTCCACAAGGAGTGAACAAGATATGACAACAAAAATGGACTTGTGCACTTCACCAAGAATTCGCTTAAAAGAAAGGAGAAACTTCATATATAGAAAAATAACAGATTTTGGCGTCTCACTTTTTTCTTTCGTTGCCGTCACTGCGAGAGCAGTTACGCATAGGTGGCTAACTACTTTTTGCGTGTTCTTTTCTGCGTTATTTGTTGCTCACTGCGCAGAAACACAGGCGAAAGAAGTATTAGGCCTGGCGGAAAATAAACAAAAAACAGTGTTTGAACTGGGGATAAAAAGTTAATCTGATTGGAGTGTTTGAGTGAATCAAACGTTCGTCTGGCAAGGTGCAACTTTGAGGTCTAACGGTTGCCCGGTATGGTGTAAATGTGGGGATTACCAGTTGCTCAACAAGGTGCAAATGTGAGAACAAAATGTTAGTCCTTTGAGGTGAATTGCGGGACTAACGGTTGCTCACTACGGTGTGCATGTGGGAACTAAATGTTAGTCCCTTGAGCTCTACTGTGGAGTCTAACTGTTAGACACAATGTCGTTAGTCCCTAAAGAGAATAATGGTTGTGGCAGCCCCATTAGTTCACAAAATTACGAACCACACACTCTTTTAACACCCCTTCGCCTTAGAGTGCGGTGAAAGGTGCATGCCTCGGGGCGCTAGAAATTTGAATATGTTCGGTAAAGCTTTTTGAAGTCACTGTTCAGTGATGTAACGTGAACCTGAAGTGCTCCAGATACAGATGTCATCGGTGTAAATCGTGATGGATACTCCTCGACGAAGGGACTTTGATATTTGTATCAGGGTAAGGTTGAAAAGGAGTGGTCTTAGCACGGCACCCTGGGGTATACCCTTCTCTACTGTATAGAACTGGGTGGGACCTTTTGGAGGGCACATATATATTTTCCGCTATTTTAGACAGTTATCATTCCAATGTATAGCTTCCCTCCCAGGCCAAATTTGTTCATGGTTGCGAGAATGGCATGGTGACAGTGAATCGAAAGCTGCCTTGTTGTCAAAGAATATGATGTCGTGATGCGTTCTGCGGAGGGGTTCTCGCCAAAGAAATAGACAAGTGCGATGACTTTGCCGATAGTCGATTTGCCTTGGCAGAACACATTGATTTCTTGTGGAAATTTGTTGCGGTTTTCTAGGAACCATGTAAATCACTTGTGAATCATTCGCTCGATAAGTTTGCCAAAGCAACTCAGTAGAGTGGCAGGTCGGAAAGAGGTGTAGCTTGTTGGCTGCTTACCAGGTTTCAAAATGGACACTATTTTTGTCTGCTTCCTCTCAGCGGGGACCACTGCAGACATGCACGAGGAATTATAATAATCTAGGAGCCGTAGGCGGGAACCGTGGGTAGCTTTGCAGTGGCTTTATAAGTTATTCGTCACGGCCGGGTTATCTGCGCCTGTTTGAATCACCGATAGCAGTGTTCAGTTCCTCAATGTATGCCTAGCGCTGGCACTGCCACCAGTGAGTACCAGGCTGATTACCTGCAGATGAGTTCCAAAGGGCTGATTTTGTTTATAGTATTATGCAATATCATTCCGAGAGCATTTTGAGGGATTTTCATTTTTAAAGGGGAGTGCGGCGAAAGGGTGAAGCTGCTAGAGTGGCATGCGCATGCCTAAAAAACATGCCAGATTTCGAACACAGGTTCTAATATTGAGCAAACGTCACGCCATCTTTGCCAGCTACGTTTATCCAGGTATCGCCGAATATGATGCTGTGTCCATCGGCAGGCTTGAAGGTCTCCTAAATTCTTTGCGCGCAGAACTTTCCTTTCAACTCGCCTACGAATAGCCTACAGTCTTTCAAACTCCTCATCGTTTGACGCAAATCTGTCGTTTTCAGTTGAAACGTATGCGCAATTTTTTGGGCAATGATCCATCGTTGCAAGTACTTCATAATTTTTAGCGGCAGTGATTTCGTTTCCTGCTGCGTCTTTGTACGCATTCTAATCTGTGGTTCTCATCAGCTCTCCGCGACGACATATTTACATGAGCAGCTGATATTATGATTCGGCAGTGACCACTCCCACGTGTTTCCAACTCGGTGCGCCAGTCGAAGTTGTGAGCGACTGAACATTTACGAAGGCCACGTCGATTCTGATGGTAGTCGTGGTGCCTCGTAGGTAGGTGATGCTGCCGTCATTTAGAGCTTCAATTGAATGTTTCGATAGCAGCTCTGCAAGCTCAGCTCCTCGAGAACAATTGTGTGAGCTGCCCCAAATTTCATTGTGTGCATTGAAGTCTCCAAAAATGATATGTGGGGAGAGTGTCTTTGAAATTAAGCTTTCAAGTACTGCTGACTGGGTGAGTTGGTGCATGATGAAATAATATTGCTTTAGCGCAGCTCAGTTTGCTTCAGAGCAGTCCAGGAACTCAATGGACGCCAGGAAGTCCTTCCCGTTCCCCGTCACCCAGCCGCCGCATGTCACCGCACCACGGCAGTACTCCGGCCCAACGTGGGGCTGGTCTCCTAGCCCGTATCCGGGAAACTAAGGGCAGCAACCAATTGAGGTGCGGTTGCTGTGCGACGAACTACCGAAGATCCTCCGGCGACGACGACACCGCGACTGAACTTTCTGAACACGACACCAACCAAGCAAAGTCCTGACGACGAAACCTTCCTTACCGAAGGTGACTTTACGACGCAACATGGAAGCAGCGGGGCAAGCAGACGCTGCCGTCACACGACGCTATGGCCAAACTGCAACACGAGATGGCGAACTACCGACCTTAACGTTCTTGTGAGCGCTCACTGTCGTCTGTTTTTCCCCTTCTTGACTGCATGGTATCTACACAATCAAACTGATCTGCGCCAAAGCAATATCACGTTTTCAAGCCTTGAAGCGCCGAAAGGCCTGCCTGGTTCCAAGTATAGTCCGATGAGAGTGAATTCCTGTTTACCTATTATTGTTATGACACACATACTCGCTGTCGCAGTGGGGTGGGATGTCTATCGCGGTGGCTGGAATTTTCATACGAAAGCCGATGAGTAATCTGCTTATAGTGTAAGGTCACTATTATTGATGAAAATGGTATCCGTTTGTTCTGAAATTTGCGTTTACGCGTGATCCAGAATTGATGATGAATGGAAATCAGTGTACTCGGACCAGTCGCACGAAGTCTGAGTGCTTCGAGTGAAGGCCACAAGCGTTCCATGGGCACTGAAATATAGTGCATGTGCGAAAGATTTTGAGGGGGGTCAGTTCAGGTGAAGACGTCGTTGGGGAAGCCATGATTACTACGGCGAGGGAGTGCGCCCCTGTGGAGCGTGAGAAGTAGACGCCAAAGGTTTCATCGTAAGGATTGCTTCTACCTCTGGGAGACTTCTTGACGAATGATTTTCGCGAAGAAGGGCTTTGAGAGTTTTGATCAGCATCGGAATCAGTATGCGTGCAGAATCTTGTCCTGTGTTTCCGTGCTTTGGTCCTTCGCAGATACCCCTGTCGTGTTGTGGTGGCTGAGACTGGTGACGGCTGTACTCGACTGATTGATCTTGTGAGAAGCGTTGCGGTGGTTTTGAAAGGTGCGGCATGCCAGTGGGCTTCCCAAGTTTCATTTTTGTCACATCAGCGTACGTTTCACCAGATGCCTTTCGGCTTTGTGATGATCTTTCCTTGGAGAAGTCTTTCATATTCGTTACTACAACTTCTGGATTAGGCGGTGGTTCATTGCGCCTTGGTGGTTTCTCTTGTGCGGGCTTCGACGAGCGTGCAAGTGTAGCGGCCTTTTTAACGCACCCTTCATATGAAGCAGGGCGGGGACCAACGCAGTTAGCAAATTTAGGTGGTGCTCTTCAGTCATTATATGTGAGGTTCAACGTCCCGAAACCAACATATGATTATGAGAGACGCCGTAGTGGAGGGCTCCGGCAATTGGGACCACCAGGGTTTCTTTAACGTGCACCCAAATCTGAGCACACAGGACTACAACATTTCCTCCTCCTCTTGAGGTACACTCTTTGTGCGAATGAGGACCAGCACAGACTTTGATCGCACCAGGCCATTGCATTGCAATGTTTCGATATATTGTCACGAGGTCGTGACGTGGTTGAAGGCAGCAGATGGAACGGTCCCATCAAAGTGTTTATTTGGGTGAACCTGTGCACGCTAAATGGAAAGTCGGGTTTCTGTAGCACGCTTGCACGCATTGCGGGGAATGCAGTGACGGCCGTTGATAAAATGACAAGTGGCGAAGCGCATCTGCATTTATACAATTGCAATCGAACGTTCTAGCGTTATCGTTTGTCGTGACGTAGGTTCCAGAATAATCTGTGTAGTTCTTGTAGGTCGAGTGATCTTATCGTAATTATCTACTACACTCCTGAAGCTTCTCGAAGACTGCAGGTGTGTTTTCCGCTGATAATTGCGTAGTGTATTGAGGCTATAACAAAACTTGCGAAAAGGAACGTGGCATTGCCCGCTTATAAAAAAGGCGTCGGCCTGATGCTCTAACGCAAGATAAAAGTACAATGATGCAAGAAAATACAAGGAATAAATTACGATACAGCAACGTTACAAAAAACAATATTTCAATTCACTAACGCGCATGAAAAGGTTTGAGGCGCGCGACGTGGACGACTTCAGGTCACGATCGGCGTCATTAAGAGTTCGTGATACCGTATGGGACAACCTCGTAATCGAGTGGGCCGAGATGTTGGACAACCTTGTACGGTTCGAAGTACCATCTCAGAAGCTTTTCATTGAGTCCACGTCAGCGTATCGGCGTCCACACCCAAACACGTTCACCGGGCTGGTATTCCACGAAGCGTTGTCGAATATTGTAACGGCGGCTGTCGCTCGTCCGTTGATTTTTGATATATAGGCGCACGAGTTCTCGGGCTTCTCGGTGCGCTGAGGGTACCCACTCACATCGAGGTTTTCTTCGTCGGTCACGTTCCGTAACTTGGCATCGAGCGTCGTTACTGGGCTCCCTTGATAGACCAATTTGTATGGAAATATCTGCGTCGTCTCCTGCACCGCCGTGTTGTATGCGAAGGTCACGTATGGAATAATGGCGTCCCTGTCTTGTGTTCGGCATCCACGTACACTGCCCGCATGTTAGTGATCGTCTTGTTTAGCCACTCGGTGAGGCCGTTGGTCTGTGGATGGTACGCTGTCGTCCGGTGGTGCTTTCTTTGGCTCTATACCAAGACCGGGTGAGTTCGGTCAGCAGTAAATACCGTTCCTCTGTCTGTGATGGGGACCTTCGGAGCGCCGTCAAGTAGCACAATATTTTCGACGGAGAACTTAGCTGCCTCGAATGCAGTGCCTTTGGGCACGGCTTTTGTCTCGGCGTAGTGGGTGAGCTAGTCGATTGCTACCGCGATTAACTTGTTTCCGAAAGCCGACGTTGGGAACAGCCCTAGTAGGTTCATACCAATTTGCTGGAATAGTCGACGAGGTGGTTCAATGGGCTGTCGAAATCCCGCTGGCCTTGTCGGCGGTGTCTTGCGCCGCTTGCGGTCCCAGCATGACCTCACATAACGAGTGACGTCGGCGGTAAGACGTGGCCAGTGTACCTTTTGTGTATCCCCGGGAGCGTACTGGAAACACCGGGTCGCCCTGCCGTTGGATCGTCGTGCAGTGTTTGCAGGAGTTCTGGTCGCAGAGCTGAACGCACCACAAGGAGGTGCTTAGCTCGAAGCGGTGAAAAGTTTTTTCTTTTGGAGAATACCGCTTCGCAGGAAGAATGACGCAAGTGCGTGCTTGAATACCTTCGGAAATTCAGTGGTCCTGCATTCTAGGTATTCTATTAGGGCCCTAAGTTCCGCGTCAGTCTGCTGTAGTTCAGCGAAGTCGTCAGAAGTTATTGTTCCTAAGAAGTAGTCGTCATCCGGTTCATCGGGCGGTGGTTGGTCGACAGGCGCATGAGAGAGACAGCCGGTGTGTGAATGTTTCTTGCTGGACTTGTAAACAACGGTAATGTCACATTCTTGAAATCACAGGCTCCATCGTGCGAGGCGATCGGAAGGGTCCTTCAAGGTAGCTAGCCAACAGAAGGCGTGGTGGTCGCTCACAATTTTGAAGAACTTGCCGTAAAGGTAGAGGCGAAATTTCGACGTAGCCCAGATTATGGCGAAGCACTCCCTCTTTGTTGTGGAATAATTGACTTCTACATTGAATAGCGATCGTCTGGCGTAACAAATAACACTTTCCAGTCCATTATCCCTCTGCACAAGAATGACGCTGAGACCAACGCTGCTTGCGTCAGTGTGTATTTCTGCCTCGGCGAATTCGTCGAAATGGGCAAGTAACGGAGGCGTCTGAAGGCGATGTTTAAGGTCCTGGAAAGGGTGTTCCTGCAGCGTTTCCCATGTTCGCCTTAGTAAGGTTAGTGGGTGGATTGGCGATGCAGGCGAAGTTTTTCACGAACCGCCTATAACAGGCGCACAGGCCCAGAAATCGGCGCACTGCTTTCTTGTCAGTGGGTGGCGGGAAGTCTGCGATGGCCGCTGTTTTCCGGGGATCGCAATGCATTCAAGACTTGCTAACCACGTGTCTCAGGAACAAGAGCTCCTCGCACCCTAATATGTACTTCAAGGCTTCAGAGAGTCCGGACGTCTTGATGGCTTGAAGTAAAGTTTCGAGGCGCCGGAGATGCTCGTCGAAACTTGAGGAAAACACGACGACGTCGTCCAAGTACACAAGGAAAGTCTGCCACTTCGATCGCGCCAGTACTCTATCCATAACAGGTGGAAAAGTGGCAGGCGCTGAGAAAAGGCCGAAGGGCATCACCTAAAACTCGAAAAGGCCGTCCTGTGTTATTAACGCCGTCTTTTCTCATTCGCTTTTGTCGATGTCGATTTGCCAATAGCACGTCTTGAGGTTCCATGGCTAAATGTACTTGGCGTTATGAAGCTAATCTTGTGCGTCGTCTATTCATGGGACAGGATAGACATACTTTTTTGTGATTTTGTTCAGGTGGTGATAATCGATGCAGAAACGTAGGATTACGTCTTTTTTTCTTCAGTAACACCTTGGGGGACGCCCATCGATGACTGGATGATGTCATCCAATAGCATTTCATCAGCTTGTCTCTTCACGGCCACGCGTTTTTACGTCGAAACACTGTGCGGGCTCTGACAGACTGGTCTGGCATTTTCTTCTGTTATGATGCGATGTTTCGCAATTGGGGTCTGCCGAAATTTTGACGACGACGAGAAGCAATCTTCGTATTGCACGAGAAGGGTCTTGAGCTGTTCTTACTTATGGTTCGAGAGGCAGGGATTGACGTCGAAAGCTGAGAAAGGGGCCTCGTTCCTTTCAGCAGGTTCCGCAGAATCAGCGAGGGCGAAAGCATTGGTGGCTTCCACAATTTATTCATTGAATGCGACCGTCATTCTTTTATTCGCGTCTTTGTACTAATTGCTTGAGTTTGTTAGCATAATCATTGCTTTGCCTCCCCGCAGCTCTGCAATACCTGTTGCGACGCAAATATTGCGGGTGACCAACAGATGCTGACTGCCTTCAGCGAGGCCTTCCAAGTCAGGTGATTTCGGAGCACCGACTGTAATAATGACGCTGGAGTGAGGCGAAATAGTGACTTGTTCTTTCAGCACATTCAAGGCGTGGTCCCCTGATGGCGTGCGCCGTGGTAGTGCTTCTTCTGTGGATAACGTTATCGAATTTGTTCTTAGGTTAATGACTGCACCAAGGAGACATAGGAAGTCCATGCCAAGAATGATATATCTCGAGCGACATATGCTGTAGGACTACAAAGTCTGCAGGATAAATACGGTCGTTAATGGTGACTCTCACTGTGCATATGTCTCACTGTGCTTACGAGATGACCTCCAGCTGTGCGAATTTCGGGGCATATTTAAGCTGTTCTAAATTTCTTCAACTTCGTTGAAAACGACCCAGTGATTACCGAATAGTCGGCTCCAGTATCGACGAGATTGGTCAGACTGTAGCCGTTGATAAGTACGTCGAGGTCGGTAGTTCGCCATCTGATGTTGCAGTTAGGCTGTGGCGTCGGGTCACGGCTGCGTCGGCTTGTTCCGCTTCTTCTATGTTGCTTTGTCAGGTCACTTTCGGTAAGTGATGTTTCGTCGTCGCGACTTTGCTTGGTTGGCGTCATGTTCGGAAAGCTCCGTCGTGGTGTCGTCATCGTCGAAGGATCTTCGGTAGTTCGTCGCACAGCAACCGCACCTCCATCGGTTGCTTCCCTTAGTTTCCCAGATAAGGGCTAAGAGACCGGCCCCGTGTTGGGCCAGAGAACTGCCGGTGGTGTGGTGAAATGCGGCGGCTGGGCGACGGCGAACGGGAAGGACTTCGTGGTGTCCATTGAGTTCCTGTCAGGTAGTCGGCGATGTGACGCGGTCGTTCCCCTGGCGGAGTTGGCTGAGTTGGTATGGACATAAGTTGGTATCTTGATTGGTGTCTTGGTGTCTTCATGACTACAGCCACTTCGTGCAACTATCATCAGATGTGAGCATCGACATTGACGAGAGCCTGGTCTCATTTGACATCGTTTCATTGTTCACTAATGTGCCAGTTTCCTTAGCTGTCTCCTCTGCCTGTTTTGCGCTTGAGGGGGACGCAAGCCTGAGTGAAAGGACTTTTTTGGCGGTTGGCAATCTCTGCCGTGTACAGGAGTTCTGCCTGTCCAGTACTTTATGGTTCGGCGGTACTTTATGCGTGCAACGTTTCTGCATGTCCGTACATCCTGCTACGCGGCGAGTGTCTGGGAAGCCTCGAGACCTTAAATTGTATTTTCGAAGACCCGATCTATCCAGACAAGCCATTTTTACCGACTTGTGCCATTACACCCGCAATGAACGCTAATGAACCTATAGATGTATTCTGCAAGTCCATTGATTGTAACCTCACCCCTGGGCAGCAGGAACAGCTGATCGAGCTCCTACAGCGTTTTTGAGCCTCGTTTGACGACATTCAGCCTTCCTTAGGTCGAGCGTCATCTGTTGTTCACCGTATAGATACCGGTCAAGAGACGCCAATACGGCAGCGTCCATATCGTGTGTCGACTACCGAACGCCGTGCCATCAATGAACAGGTTGACGACATGCTGACACGTGGCATAATCGAACCGTCAAGCAGTCCCTGGGCCTCTCCAGTTGTGTTGGTGAAGAAGAAGGACGGATCCATCAGGTTTTGCGTGGACTACCGGCGTCTCAACCGAATCACGCGCAAGGATGTCTATCCGCTGCCACGCATGGACGATGCCTTGGACTGCCTACAGGGAGCCGAATTTTTCTCTTCTTTAGATCTGCGCTCTGGATACTGGCAGGTACCCATGGCAGAGGCCGATCGTGAAAAAACTGCTTTCATCACGCCCGACGGGCTTTACGAATTCACAGTCATGCTCTTCGGCCTCTGCAACACACCAGCTACTTTCGAGCGGATGATGGACTCTATCCTTCGAGGCCTCAAATGGAACGTTTGCCTTTGTTAGTTAGATGACATTGTCGTCTTTTCAACCGATTTCGCAACATATTTAACCCGCCTCGAGAAAGTCCTCGCGTGTATTTCTGCCGCGGGGCTGCAACTGAATCTGAAGAAGTGCCATTTCGCTGCTCGAAAGCTTACGATACTTGGCCACGTGGTTTCAAAAAACGGCGTTCTTCGGTACTTCTTCTGCAAAGGAACTACTTTCAGGCAGTACACTGGAACCACGATGGGAGCTTCCATCTCTGTCACGATGGCAAACCTGACCATAGAGCACATAGAAGAGAAAGCAGTCAGCACATTCTCGCTGCTACCCAAGCTTTTTCTTCGTTATATAGGCGATTGCTTTTGCACTATGAAGGTGTCTGAAGTACAAAACTTCAGACAGCTCCTAAATTTCGAGCACCCAGCCATACAATTCACGACGAGTGTGAAAGCGACCACTGCCTGCCCTTTCTAGATGTTAAGATGGCAAGAAAGCGCAACGACCTGGAGTTCTTCGTTCACAAGAAGCCAACGCACACTGGCCGCTACCTTCTATCTGATTCTCCTCACCCCGCCTGCCAGAAGGCTTCGGTTGGGACCACGCTACTCCAGAGAGCTAAGAACTTATGCTCCAATGACACGGAGCGAAAGAAAGAAGAGGCCCGCGGACCGCAGAATAAACGCATACCAAAAAATCTTTATTCTAGCCGCCCCTGGCTGCGCAGAGTAAGAGAGAATACGAAAACACCGATCAACCTTAATTGGAGGCCCCCCAAAGCGGGTACTGATCCCATACGTTCAGGGAACCAGCGAGATATTTGCGCGCATCTTCAAGAAGGAAGGGGTTCACATCGCGCACGTGTCTTCGTGTACGGTGTGCCACCTCCTACCCCGCAAAGACCGACCAGTCAAAAATGGACAGGACCCTCGGTGCCGTTTACTCAATTCCGCGCGCTGAGTGACTCTCTTCGTATATAAGCGAGACAAAAAACCTACCGGAATGTCTGAAGCAACACGCCAACGATATGTGGAAGCAATGAAAAGAGCACAGCACAGTCGCCTATCATGCTGAGACGTTGGGTCACAAGATAAATTTCGAAGCGACGGCCATCCTTGAAAGCAAGTCGAACTGGAGGAGAACGTTATTACTCGTGTCGTGCCATATGCAAAGAACAGCCCATAAAATCAACTGCTCTCTTGAAACCTTTCCTTCAGTGTATACACATGGACTGCGCTCCACGGCAGAATGAGAAACAGAGAGGGTGTCATGATCCGCCCCGCGAGTGCTTTGGAGACGCCGCTGCTACGTAGTCCTCGCAGTCACCCGTGAGGAAGGAACCAAGTCGGTTTTGAAACGTCGAACTTCTCAAAACTCTTGGTTGAAGTCTAAATGAACTCCCAATTCCCGCTGATCATCGCAAACAGAGTCGATAGGAACTGTGACTCGGCTCCCACTCAACCCGGCCACTCCCTTTCGCCGCAAAGCCGTTTCACCTGTTCAACCTTTCTCGTCGATCACCATCTTTAATCTCCTTCCGGCGCTAACCTCCATAAAACTAATGAGAGCAGCTCCTACAGGTGATGGTGCAATACACAACCAATGCCAAAATGCTCTACTGACCCTGCCCACACACAGGAATCTTATCAATTTTGACGTAAACAGTGTGCTAGTTACGGCCCTTATTAACACTGATGCGCACGTGTTTATGATGAGCCCCGCCGCGATAATCTAGTGGCTAAGTTACTCGGCTGCTTACCCGAAGGTCGCAGGATTGAATCCCGGCGGCGTGGCTGCATTTCCGGTGGAGGCGGAAATGTTGTGGGCCTGTCTGCTCAGATATGATGCCCGTTTAGGAACCCCAGGTGGTCGTAACTTTCAGAGCCTTTCACTAAGGCATCTCTCATAATTATATGGTGTGTTTGGACGTCAAACCCTACAAATCAATGTGTCTATGGTGAACACCACCGGTGGTGAACGGCACTGTGGGCTGCATGGTGTAAGAAACAAAACATTATTCATCTAAGCACATTCAGCCACTTTGTTGGTGGCATAACTGCAGAATGCCCTGGTTGTGAATGTGTGAGGCACGTAACTGCACACTCGCTCACATATTTTGGCAGCGCCCGCTGTTATATGGCGTTAAGTACAGCGCGAAACAAGACTGGGAGAGGGCCCTTGAATACTTCGAGCTCTCAGTTCAATACTCGGCAGTCCAGAAGGCCCCCGAACAAGCGTAGGGCCACGGTCTTCCAGTTCTGGCATGGGCGAGGCCAGCAACTGCAGTTGACCCCTTTTAGGGAGGTGTCTGACCAGCTATTCAAGGCCAAATAGAGTTCATTTCACTTCATTCCAGTGGGTTCTCACGTGCTAAACACCATTATGAACACTGTCGAAATTTGGGCTTGTTGGTGCATTGTGACGACTGAAAATAGCGCTAAGAAACGGGGACACAAGAAGAGGACACAAGAAGAGGACACACTCCGTGGGTCCTCTTCTGTGTCCCCGTTTCTTAGCGCTATTTTCAGTCGTCACAATGCACCAACAAACCCAAATTTCGACAGTGTTGAACTTTATTTCTCGTACAACGGGCCCTTCTTTATGTTCATCTTCAAATCCATGTGCCACAGTCGCCTACATCGCTCTTGCATCCTGTCAAGCTCGATCCCTTGCTTTTTGCATTCGCCACCGGATAATGCCTCAGGAAGTCAAGCGCCTTTTCGGCAACGTTGCCCCCTCAGTTGGTCATGGGCTTAGGGTGTGCAAAATCTTGAAGGCAGATTGGTATAGACAAGCACGTCTACATAAACAATACCTGTCCGCCCTTCTTTTTGATCGTCTCGAAGATACTGTGGCCATGCAACAGCTTCGACAATTTCAACGCCTCGCCGACCAAAGCACCAAATTCCTCTGGGCTCGACAATTGCCGGTGCTACGCACAGGCGTCGCCAAAAAAGTAACCGACCAAAAGCCGACAGTTCACGTGTCTGAACAGATCACCGTGCCTCCCGACATCCTCCGGACTAAGCCTCGGGCCCAAGTTTGCGGTGGAACCTAAGACGTCTCCACCGGAACTTCTAGCCATGGTACGACAAGTTTCGCGCCATGTGCCCGAACAAGAGCAACCACACTCCGTCTCAGAAGGCGTCGACACCATTTCGCGCTACAGACCAGCTGGATCCAAAATTCCTCTCAGGAGAGTTGAGGCTTTTCTCAAGGAGCACTCTCTTACCGTCCTTCCCGCTGATAAGGAAGAATGCTTCGCCATACTGACTCGGGGACTGTTTGGTTCTAGGGCTCACACTGCAGTAAGCTCTGTTTTTTCCTCTCGCGAGGACGTCCGCGTTGAAAAAGTTAAATCGGAAGCAAAAAAGCTATGCAAAGACCTTAACCCCTCTCGTGTTGTCGGTGGCATCACAAATAGTAAGCATGACTTTTTAAAAGTGTTTTTATTGCAAAGACTCTTAAGAGCAATATGTCTTTTAGGGTAATTGTTTCAGAATGTGATACTTGGCAAAAGTCGATTGCTACTTTTTTGCAAGAACAGTTGAACCGGCTTGACGTTGATGATCCTTTCATTGTAAAAAGTTCTTAAAAAGTTCTGAATAAGTCATAGATTATGTGAAAACTTGTGTTGATGAGCATGTTTATGGTTTTTCAGTCGACGTGACTGATTTGTATTATTCTATTCCCCATGAGCAGTTGCTTCCTGTGGTTGAAGAGTGCATAGATGTGTTTGGCTCTGTTAGATTTCAAACCGAGTGTGGTGTTCCTGTAAGTCGGTTTTTAGAACTTTTATCATTTTACCTCAAGACGACCTACATTTCATGGGATGACAAACCTTTTATTCAAAATGACGGAATATGTATCGGGTCTTGCATTGCGCCCATTTTAAGCGACATATTTTTAAGTGGAATTGACAGATCGATTTACCTACATCTTGATAATGTGAAGATAAAAAAAGTGTTCCGGTATGTCGATGACTATCTTGTTTTATTAACTAACGACACGGTAGCGGACGAGGCAGGTTTGGCAAAAATAATTTCACATTTTTCTGAGTGTTTTAAACCCTTGACTCTCACACACGAACTGCCTGAGAGCAATGCCATAAAATTCCTCGATGTCATCTTCACCTTTTATCCTAACCGCATATGTTGGGCGTACCAACCACGTACGAACAAACCGGTCCTTCCGTACCAATCAGCTCACTCTAAACTAGTGAAAAGAGGCATCATCAGTCATTGTTTTCGTCATGCTTTAAGCAAATCTTGTGAGCATGAAATCGCCAATAGTTTTCATAATCAGTCAGACCGGTTGTTGAAAGCAGGTTATCCTATGCATGTCCAAACTTCAGTTGCAGAAGGCTTGCTTCGTACGCTTCGCAACCCAGGATGTACAGCGAGTCGTGATGCCGAGAAACTGAAGCACCTAGTCGTCATACCTTATTTTCACAAGATATCGCACAACCTAAAGAAATTAGCTAAGCGCTCTGAAGTTAGGGTTGTCTTTTCGGCTCCCAAGAAGTTGGTCAGCCTTTGTGGCCTTCATGACCGTGACATAAAACCCAAAGAGTGTAGTAAGAAGCATCGAACTGTTTATGTTCCCTGCATCATATGCGTTGTTTATCGTATCCCGCTTTCTTGTTGTAAAGAGTATATTGGACAGACGGGCCGTTGCCTTAATGATCGATTAAGAGAACATTGTAATAATGTAGAAAACGGCCAGGGGAGTGGGTTGGCCATACATTGTAAATCCTGCGGCTGCGCGCCGATATTCAATGCATGCACAGTTATCAAGAGATTGTTTGATAAGCTTACTAGAGAGATTATTCAGGCTGAGGCTATCGCTTCACTGGGGTCTAAGTGCGTCAGCACTCCCTCTCTTACGCTTAGTGATAAAGAATTGTATTTTCTAAGACTTTAATTTTATGTGCGCATCATTCATGTCATGTGATATATTTTTTTGGTGATATAGGCAAGCGTGCGGTGGTAATAAACATTATGTTGGAAGTTAGCGCCTGTGCCGTGTGTCCTCTTCTTGTGTCCCGTTTCTTAGCGCTATTTTCAGTCGTCACCGTTATGAACGCTATGCAATTTATTATTTTCTCTTGATTCCTTAGGAGAGGGGCGGGGGCACGTTTTTCTTTTTTCCGTGATTTGAGCTTCAGCAATACATTCGTGATGCATCACTTGATAACCGCACAGAAAACACATCACTTGATAACCGCACAGTACAGAAATAGAGCGCTCGTGGATGTTGAACTTCTATGGCGTTCCATGGCGCCCCGAACGTCTAGCCGAACTTGGTTTCCGTGGCCGTAAGAACACTGGACAAGCGATTGATTCTTCCAGTTGCTACCTTCCAGTGGACGTCGGAACTAAGTAAAACGCTTACTTCCTGCAGGTGCTAGGTGTCAGGATGAAAGTTGTCTGCAGCATCATAGTTCTTGTCACACAGACACTGCAAAAGATCACTACTGAGCGGTGGACTTGTAACTGAACACACTGCGGGTACTTCCGAGGTATGCACGATTATCGCCATGTCCCTGCGTTGGTCTCGTAGAGCGAGATACCCCTCGACTGCGGGTTACTTTGCGGGACTTCAAGTGGCTGAACGTAACCAAGGAGAGTTCTTCGGTTCCGAAAACTGGGCATCTGAGGTCCTTTGAGACATCCACTTGGATGAATGTGTGCTAGCTCCCGCTGTCAAGAATGCGCACGAGACGCTTTCGGAACCCGCACTCGATCCAGACTTGTTCTGTCTGAAGAAGAACGGCGTTGCTTTCGCTCAGGGCACTTGGGGCCGATGTCACTGAAAGCGCGTTAGTGCCTCGCCCGGTGACGCGTGGGTCATCTTGGTTCACTGTCGGCGCGTTTGTATGAGTTGGGGCTGCCTGCCAGTGCGAATAATTCACAGAGGACAGTGAGGTGCCGTCGGTTGCAGTACTACAGGTGATGCTGCGTCATGTGGTTTTGCAAGCCGCAACGGTAGCAGCAGTGAGCAGTGCCCAACCGAGCCTGTTTTTCCTCAGCCGAGAGTTGAACGTTGCAGTCCGCGATGGTGTACTGACAACTCCTCAATAAAGGGCACACCTCTTCCGTAGCTGTAACAGATTCAGCAGTGTGCGGACGCCGTAGGCAAATGTCCCATGGGTGCCAATGAAGGTGCGACCTCTTCTGGCCGCGACCGCGAGCAACCAGGCGCCATTTCATCTGGCCTGCTTTCCTCTCGAACCTCAATCTGAATGCGCAAAAAATTGAGCAATTGGCAGCTTGGCAAGCTCTCTGTTCAGGTGTTGTGATGCCGAAAGTTTTCTGCAGCATTCCGGCACCTTCTAGCGGTAGAGAATCGCGAGATCAACCGGCAGTTATTTCATCAGGACGTGGTTGAGGACCACGTTGTACTGAACATGTGGGGCACCCAAACCGTTCAACACGGAGACTCGAAATTTGACCGTTTCCTAGAGCAAGCAAAGCTTCTCCAAGTCTACCGACGACTTGACCAGCGCTAAGGTGAACAGGTGGTCAACGTGGTCATTGACAAGCAATTCGCGTCGGCCGAATCGCTTCATCAAGATCTTGGTCACAATGTTGTAATTATCTTCGGTTAGTAGGATGCCCCCAATCGCTCTCTCTGCTGCCCCGCTCAAATAGCACTGAAGGTACTTGAACTTCCGAATCTGTAAATGATCTTCATTCAGGTGAATAGTGGCACTGAAACAGACCCAGAAGAACTGCCAATCGCGAAGTGCGCTGGAAAACATGGAAATGTGTAGTTCCGGCAGGACCACTATGCGATGACGCGGCATCGTTCTTTCACTGGGAATCGCATCGGCTACTCGAAAAGAGTCACTGACCTGGCTCTGGGCTTCGGTGCTGGGACCACCGGCGTCGACGTTCGGTGCCGTAGCCACCGACCTCACAGCACTCGTTACTGTCGCCTTATTGGCGGCCCCTTGGAGGAAGAAACGTGCTCGGAAGATGGCGTAAGAGATCATTCAGTCGTACTCCTCCCCGACCTCGAGGTCTTCCTCGTAGTCTTCGTCGTTTGTCGCATCGAAGATTTCTGTGTTTAGGGTGACAAGTCCGTCGTTGTTCTGAAAGATGTAGGCAACGTGCGAGTCGACATGACTGGCCACGGCGATCAAGGCCTGCAGCTAGTCGGTAAGGAACGTGATAGTTCTTGTGACTCTGGCCCTGAAAACGCCACGGTTCTTGCGCCGTCGCTCCAACGACGCCATCGGTGGTAGAAGTATTGGATGGGCGTGGCCGGGGGGCGGGTGGTTTAGGCACCAGAAAGATGTCGCGTATTCAAGACCTGAGCCCACCACTAAGAACGTCCATGTTAATTTTTACCGATCGTGCCCACCCATTATTCTTTCTCCTCGGTTCTCCTGCTTCTTATCACGCGGCCACAATAATCCGTTACAGCACCAGCTCTTTGAGTTGCATGATGCCTTGACGGTTAGCTTGTCGACAATCTTTTTGATAAGCTTGTCGGTGACGTCAAATATTTTCAGTGAATTTGTTAGGTCTGACGGTAAAATTAATAATTGCATTCCTCTCTTAACGAACTCTGAAGCCATAGTTGCAGTAATAAAGATGACGTGAAACTATTTATTAACTTCTTCTCATTGGTGTTCCGGCTCAACTTTTCTGGAATCGTTATTGTGACCTGTCAGACTCACAATTTTCGAATGCCTTAGGTTGTATTTCTTTAGATGGTTTGCTCAAGTTATCACAGCAAATGACGCCGTCCAATGCATTTGGTGCGGATGATGTTCCATGTACTATTTCTAAAAATTGTCTGGAATATTGTGTTTTTGTCTTTCATTTGAAAAATTGTTTAACTGAGGGTTCATTACCGATTGATTAGTAGCTGGCACACGTTGTACACATTTACGAACGTGAATCGAGAAATTCTCTTGAAAACTACACTGCAGGTCGGTGTCCTTCACAAGTGTAACATGTAAACTAATGGAGCAAGTAGTTTATAGTTTGATCTTGTCATATTTAGGCAAAAACAACCTTCCAGGCTCTAGTTAGGCTTTCGACACAATTTTTCAAGCTCTACCCAACTACCTGAACTTATTCACTACCTGGCTTCAGTGATATATGACGCCAATAGTAGACTGCACATTCCTTGATTTCCGAAAAGGGTTTTATGTAGGTGTGCACAATTTTTCCACTTAAAACTACAATCTTATAAGTTGGATGATAATGTTGTTGCATGGGTAGCCGAATATTTAGTGTGAGGGGCAGTCTGCGGTGCTCAATGGTTGTCCTTCTGAATATGCTCCAGTAACTTCAGGTGTTCCGCTGGGGTCTGTTCTGGGCACCCTTTTGTTCTTGCGTTTTTAATAACAATATTACTAATGACGTCAAATCTTCATTTAGAATGTTTGTGGATGAGTGTGTTTCTTTTTGTAGAGTTAGACACAGAGTGATGTTATTTTACTGCAGACTGATTTAGACGCAATTGCATCATGGTGTTCTATGTGGCAAATATCTTTAATTCTTCTGAAATGATTTACGTCAGCTTTTCAAGGAACCGCATACCTAAGTTTTGTACGAATACACTGAATGTTAAGACTTAAGAGATAGATGAAGAATACAAATATCGAGGTATTTTATGCCAGCCGATTTTAGGTAGAATAGACACTATGAACACATTAAGAAAAAATTCTCGCAGGGCTTTCTTCACCATTATTTCAGTCAGTTACGAGAGAAATTGAAATAGCAGTTGTCGTTTACGTAGGTTCACAGCATACTTTATCACGGTTGTGTCTTTTTTGAGATCCGCACAGAGCTGAGCTTACGGAGCAACTTGAAAGAGTGCAAACTAAAGTGGTTTGGCTTGTACTCCACAGATAGAGAACTTTATGCATCGCCGAAAACAAACAAAAAATATCACGACAGGCTTTGCAAGATCTGCGGGAAAATCACAAAATATAAATTGTTTTCACGCTGTATATCGTTTAAAAACCGGCATTGAGCGACAAAAGTATATTATGTGAGCCACTTATATGTCGTCGACACGCGACCATGAAGGTCCGCTATTCGCCTTTAAAGAGTGACGCCTACAAATATTTTTTCACGAGCTATAGGAGAATGCACGCTCCATGTCGCCTTACATTTAGAAAGTTTGGACAACGATGTATGTTACTGTACTTTGTGAGTGTTTTTGCTTTGTATATTTTTGTATGTAACCCTTATGCTGTGATGCTCAATGGGGCGTTATAGGTATGCAATAAATAAGTAGAGAAACAAAAAAAATAAATGAACAAAGTATTGAACTGCAGTGTATAGCCACGCGACGCGTAGTCTAATGGTAATTGAGAACATGTTCCATTCCTAATTCTTCATGCTCGAGTTAACGGTCATATATTTGAAGCGCCGTGCCTGGCGTATACAGAACTTTCCCAAGCTTAAGAGGATTTCGTAAACAGTGCCCACAGAACAGCGCAGGAAGGGATTTGCGTGCTTCTGGTCAGACGCTGCCTTCATGTTTTGAGAGCTCTGCGACGGGCGGCGATGTCAGCGTGTACCATGAGTTGACGAGGCAAGGCTGAGGTGAGAAGGAAGGCAAATGATATATTGCTCTTTAGCAATATTGCCACATGGTGTGTCACTAAAGTTGTGTAGCGAAATGTTTCGTTATGACCTAGTCTAAACGGTCACGAAACTTCAAAAAACCGTTCAAGCGTCCTTAGGGTAAGCGTTGCAAATGTTATCTAGGCCTGCGGACTTCTCAACCTTCTATTTTCATTGTAAGCTGTGCACATGTTATAGGTTTGTATTTGTTTCTTACATATGTTCAATTAGGAATTAGCACGGCAATGCTTCTCCAGATGACCCATGCGTGAAGACCAAGTGAAATAAAGCGTTGATGCTATCAGTCTGCCTGAGTTACGATTTATGGCACTATGTAAGCTGAGAGAGATCACGACGCTGATTTGACAAATACTGCCAAAATATTTTTGGCTCCTATTACATGAAGAGAGGTAGTAGTTCTGCAAGAAAAGAGGAGACTTAGCGTTACAAGTTTCGTTCTATAAGGATGCAATAGGACTCTGTACATTGCTTGATATTCTGCGCCTACGTTTTCTTTTAATGTGTCTTTTCAAGTGTATATCCTCGCGCGTCAACCACGAATACTGTAGACCATTTCGTTTCCTATTCAAGGGAACATTACAGGTTTCACAATAGTTCTGTTTACGTTTTTGATTTTTTTTTGAATTGAGGAATTAATGGCTCTAAACGGGCTAAAATGGTATCGTCACTTGCATGCACATAGATTATTTGATAGCAGTGGTTTATGTTGTTTCTTTTGTTTGAAATAGTGTTATAGACATGAAATAATAATAACCTTGTTATGGGAAGTTTTATTTTCAACACTGATAGCACAATGCTGGAGTGGACTACTAATGAACAGGAAGTCTAGAATTGACGAACGAAAACCTAAAACACGCGTGGCACGAAATACCGTTGGGACAGTCTGAACTGGTTGTTCTGAGTATCAATGGTTCCAAGCTTGCTATTTCTTGGTGGTCATGGCACTTGTCTGGCCAATTGATCCCTAGCATGCGTAAAGACTAAATCGTAAAGACTTAATGCGTAAAGACTAAATTCCTACAAAAATTATCCCATAACATGAGTTTGCATGCTGTGCAATGTAATTGTGGATAATTTTCAGCTAATAAAAGGAATATTTTGGTAGTGATACACTGAGCCGAGCATGCTTTTTCTATTGTAACTGACCTCGCACGACTCACTTTCATGGTCGCCCACGCCTTCGAAACGGGAAGACTTAAGGTTATTTATAATAGGCACAGCGACTCCACTAACCCGCGTTATTTTATCTTTGCAAACTATTTTTTACGCATAGGAAACAACTGCAAAATTCTGTACATTTTTATGCAACCATGTATCAGCAACAGTAAAATATGTGGATTGTGAAATAGCGTTAGGCTTGCAAGTAGAGTTACTTTTTTCAACCCTTCAATGCAAAGTGCTGCAAATTCAAGATAATCTGAAAATATTGATCAAGCAAGTAAGTGGCTGATCGGGGCTAGTCGGGTTAATGAAGTCGAGAATTGGACTGAATCTCGTCTGGTCGGAATGTAATGGTATTGTAAACATAAAAAGGGAGAACGCCGACCAGGAGGGTGTCGAAAATGTAATAAGAGACGTCGAGCGGCGACTGAAACAGCACATGAGTGACTTGAAAAATAAAAAGAAAGTTGCTTCCAGTGGCGTATAGAGAACTTTCCCAACCCGGATAATGTACCGAAGAGCAGCAATCCCGGACTTCCAGAATCAGCTATTTTTGCCTGCCGTCGCCTTGAGTACCAGTGACCAGAAGTTTTCGCCAGTATTCTGCTACACGCTAATTTCAAGGCTCAGCTGCAATACTCCCTACGTTAAAGACACATCGGAACAAAGTGACTCATCAACAGCATCGCCGTAAAAATAACTCACCGCATCGAGTGAAGCCAGTGATATGCAATTTATCGTCGTACACTCCCAGTCAGGCCAAGATGAGCGTGCTCGAACTCGGACTGAACTTCAACATTAGTGCCGCACTTGAGCCGAAAAAATTTTGTTAGTGCCTTAGATCATGCCATTGGTCAGATACTTGTCTCCTAGCGAGACGAGACCGTACTCGTGCAATCAGCGTAAGTGACGTAAAAAATAAAAAATGGCTGATGCTACGTACAGTAGGTATCAATGATATGCAAAGCACAAATGAGCAAGGTCTATGTCACTTCAAAATCAGGGAAACATTATGAGACAGAAGTAAATTGTGTTGTATATGACTCCCATGTCCTGATTGCCGTGTTTAGATGTGTCATTTACCTTCGTCGTCTATTAACGTCACGTGATCCCAAATTTCGTATTTGTAGACCTACAGAAGCGACCACAAGCACGCTATAAGCGTAGCATGTAGTCATGTATCACATGGCACGCATGTCCCGATCATTAGGTTTAAACGTGTCATTTACCTTATTCGGTTATTCACGTCACGTGATACCAAATTTGGTATATAAGGAGCAAGCGAAACGACCGCGAGCACGCTAGGAGCATAGCATGTAGTCGTGTTTTACATAACACTCATGCCATGAATATGATGTTCTGACGTGTCATTTACTTTCGTTATTCGTTCGCATGACGTGATACCAAATTCGGTATATGTGACGCTGGTCAAACGGCGGCGAGCGCATATTGAGCGTTGCATGGAGTCATGTTGGCACACGACACGCATGTCCCGATTATTTGGTTTGAACGTGTAATTTGTCTTATTCGCTTATTCATGTCACGTGATACCAAATTTGGTATATGTTGAGCAAGCGAAATGGCCGCGAGCACGCTATGAGCATAGCATATAGTCATGTTTTACATAACACGCATGTCATGAATATGATGTTCGGACGTGTCATTTACTTTCGTCCTCCGTTCGCGTCACCTAATATTCAATTTGGTATATGTGACGCTAGTGAAATGGCTGCGAGGGCCTAATGAGCATAGCATGAAGTCATGTTCCCACATGACATGCATCTCATGATGATCATGTTTGCACCAGTCACATGCCTTCGTCATGCATTCAGTTCCAGTAGTACCAATTGTGGTATAAATGAAGCTAGCGAAACGACTGCGAGCGCACCATGAGGTAAGCGTGTACCCATGACTTTCATGACATGCATATCATGATTTCTGTGTTAGGGTCTGCCAGTTATGCTAGCCATGCAGTCGTTTCATATCATACCAGTGTTGCAATGTGTCATGTGAACGAAACCACCACATGCGCACCCAGACCATGAAAATAAAAGTATGACGTTAATGACATGCATGCCATGATTTTTATGTTTTGACTAATTACTTATGTTCTTCATACAGTCACGTTATGCGATACCAATTTTGATATCGACAACATTAACGAAACGGCCAGGAGAACAAAAAGTCGCAGGTGGCTAGATAGTTAGATAGATAGATAGATAGAAAAAAAGAAAAGCAGATAGATAGATAGATAGCTAGATAGATAGATAGATAGATAGATAGATAGATAGATAGATAGATAGATAGATGATATGTGGTGTTTAACGTCCCAAAACGACCAAATGTATATGAGAGACGCCCTAGTGGAGGGCTCCGGAAATTTCGACCATCTGGTGTTTTTTACTGACACGCCAATCGATAGATAGATAGATGCACAAATAGATAGATAGATAGATAGATAGATGGATAGATAGATAGATAGATTGATAGATAGATAGATATGCTCAAAGTCACCGAAGTTTGCTAAGAAATGGTTCGCTTTAAGGTGGCAGGCCACTCAAAAACAAATTTTTTAGGAGAAGGCAGCGTTGAAATAACTTTTTCCTCAAAACCAGCATGTGTTATTTAGTTTTCCCAGCTATTTAAAGTGCAAAATATTGAATATTTATTTATTCGGAGGTAGTCCTTGTCAAAAATGGCCTTAATAAAGCTCGCCAGGCCAGCTGTGATAAGTGAGTAATTCGCGGCTTCATTCAGTAAAGCTTTTGCGTTTGTGTAACTAATGGTTGAAGCAATGCAGTGAACTTGACTAACTATTATGCAGTGAATATCAAGGAAGTAATCCTAAAAACAAAAATATGAGGAAAAAGAGCCAATTTAGACTGAACCTGTTGGAGAATTCCGCCTTGAATTGAAAAGTATTTGATGAATTTCTTCTATTCTATTTCACCTCACAAATGTATACGTTGTAAATCATTGTGCGAAATTTCAGTTCAAAGTATACGCTGAGAATTGCGTCATGATAGTTTGCGTCGCAACATTTGGAGCAAATTGTTATTTTCAGAAAAACGTAAACAAAAATTTGCGAGCTTGTAAAAGGGCCACAATCTTCGCATGCAGGCTTAAAATGCACCAGATTCATAGCTGGGCCCTTCCGCGGAAGCATTATTGTCTTCTTTTGTTCGGGTGGCTGCTCGTCTTTTCTTCCTGGCCTGTTTCGTCCCATCCGCTAACTTGCGTTTAGCATTCTGCATGCGCAGGTGATCCCTGGCGACGCAAGCTTTCGTTGTGTGGTACCCTGGTTCAATGCCTGCTTGCCTCAGGATATCTAGGGTGCTTACACTGCTATTATTAAAGTGTGCCACACCATTATTCAAGGCAAACATTACTGTAGGCCAGATTACGCAGACCTCTTTGGGTGCCTGCTGCCATATTAGACCATTGAAACACTCATTAGCTTTTTGAGTCTTTCCATGATGGCACTTCATTAGAAGTTCATCAGAGCGCAGATCACTGTAGACAGTTTTAACTTTGTTGAACGCATCATTTGGAAGTCCTCTTTTGTGTACACATTGTTACCTGGTGTTCTGTGCCAGTGAACAGTAGGTCAGTTCTGTGCCGGTGAACAAGGAAAACGAAGATGAGCAACCCGTGCCAGCGGAGACGTCCTTCTTTGTCTCTGATATTTTTGACAGTCGCGTCCTTTTATACGTTTCTTCGCGCTCTTAGCGCGTGACAACTGGTGGAGGTGCTGGGTACAGATAACTTCTGCAGTTCTTCGCGAATTACAGAGCGTATGAGCTCTCGGAAGAAGTCGACGTGGGCCCCAAGACCACCCATGTAGTCCGTAGCAGAAGCAACGATCACTTGTCGCTCGCACGTCTGGGTTCGTTGCCGAAGCGTGCTTTCAATCAGGACGGCTTCAGCAAGAAACTTTGACGTAGTCTTGGGGGGGGGCTGCGTACAAGACCACCGAACAACTGCTTTTTTCACTCCACGCATCAGGTATCGCACGTTCTTCTCTTTGGGCATGTGAGGGTCGGCTCGTCGAAAAAGACGCGTCATGTCCTCAACATACATTGCTATGCATTCACTTGGCATTTGCATACGTCACTGGAGTTCACGTTCAGCTCGCTCTCGGCGATCGGGACTTGCATACATTTCAAGAAGCCGGCGTTTGAAGTCCACCCATAACGTGAACACACCTGCCCGGTTTTCGTACCATACACGTGCCCCGTCATTCAAACAGAAGCAGACATGTCGGAGCTTGTCTGTGTCATCCCACATATTATGAGCGGCAACGAAGTCATAGTGGACTACCCATTCTTCAACATCTTCATGGGTAGCACCATGAAATGAATTCGGCGTTTTGGTTTGAACAGTGTATATTGCAATGGCGTTGCGCCTTCCATACCGGCTGGGTCGGAGCCGCTTGGGACGGCACTGCCTGGAATAGTTGGGGCAGTCATCTCCTCTGAGAGAAGTCCGAACTCAGGGTCCAGTCCACGGATCCTACGGCTAGCACGGTGAACAGACGTAACCACCGGTGTGGAGCTGGAGCTTCTTGTACTAGGAGGTGTTCGGTGCATAGCGGAGACGTCCTTCTTTCTCTCTGAGATTTTTGACAGTCGCGTCCCCTTATACGTTCCTTCAATCTCTTAGCGCGTGACAATATTTTCCTTGGCCGAGTGCTTCAACCCTTTGATATCCGCACCTTCTTTTAGGTCCAAGTGGACACAGGCCATGTCTCGGCTGCTTGTCGGTAGAGCAGCAATGAAAAATACTGGCAAGGGTAGCCTTTTTCATTGCAGAAAGGTTCCCCACATTAGCCCTTATGGTGATGCCATAGTTATTTTGCAGGCGGTCAATGAGGGCATCAGTGAGTTTTTCCTTACCACCGAGTCCACGCACTGTCTTCTTTAGTTTTCTGAGGCGGCAGCTTCTGAACATGCCCAATACATTCCAGTGTCTGCACACTGTCCTTTCCATACATGTCTTTGACAGCGGCATAGCTCTTGTAATCACCATCACCGTAGTACTGTGGGTACTTCAAATCTCTTTTTCTTTTTGACCTTTCAAATATTCGGTGTTCTGCGTTTCTGTGTTCTGCACTTCCCCATGCTGGTTGTGATAAGGTCCAGGTGGCCTAAGTATACAGCCCTAGCAGCGCTGACGCGTGGAACAAATGCAGAACGAAGCCTGACGTAGCCTGATCAAGTCAAACAATAAAAATTCCTACGAGCATTGTGCGTTCCCTTGTGGCTGCTGTAGGAGATTAACGAATTCTTTTAAACACAAAGTTGTATTTAATGACATCATCTTATATAACAGTCACAATGTAATGCATAAAGTATTTTGAATAGCATGAATACATACAAAACAACACTTGCTTTTGAAAGCGATTTTTCGAAACCGAAACCACAGTTGGATATGTGGTTGCGTTTTGGCTGTAGGAGCATAGGGTATGGAAAACTTGCAGTACGTCAGAAACTAATGAGTTAGGAGGATAATTTTTGTTGCAACATATATGTAAATGTTTGGGCATGCAAAAAAACAAAACCCTAAAAATTTATTTCAGGAAATAAAAAGACATTTGAAGGTGGTCTATCACCTTAAAACGTCACTGCCAGTGCTCTCGCAGTGAACGCAGAAGAAATGCACCATGCCCTGCTTCGACTGGCACCGTGCTTCCGTTATCGCCTGAGAAAAGAGCCACACAAAGCGGAACTATTTGGAATCTTTCATTATCCAGACAACGAGCAACACGTTTAGCCACAACGCCGGTAATCTACCTCGAACGTATGCAAAATGACTCAAGCGACTATTTTAGTAGCTTTAGGCTGTAAGCTTCATTGATAGATTTGGGGGATTTAACCTCCCAAAACCACGATAAGATTATGAGACGCTACCTATATTACAAGGCTTGAAATTTCGACCACTTGGGGTTCTTTAACGTGCACCCAAATCTCAGTGCACGGGCCTACAACGCTTCCGCCTCCATTGAAATTGCAGCCACTGCAGCCCGCATTTGATCCTGCGACCTGCGGATCAGCAGCCGAGTACGTTAGCCACTAAACCACAGCGGCGAGCGAGGCTGGAATCTTCGGATTCTCAGCTTACTGAACAAGGCTTCCGCGTAAAAGCCGAAACGTCTCTTATTACATTTTTGACACCCTCTTGATCGGCATCATGTCTTTTCGTGTCTACAATGCTAGTTGGTTTAGCATACTTATGGTTAAACAGTACAAAAAGATGCATGGCAGACCAGCAAAAAAGATGCACGGCAAACGGTGGGGAAAGGATGGCTCTAGTCCCGCCTTTTTCTGCCTGCCATATGTTTTCGTGCTGGTAAACCTTAAGCAAACAAGTAAGGGAATGCATGCCGCCTTCAGTGCCAGTTGTCAAATACCCACGAGGATTGTAGCTTTCAGCATGAAAAATCTAGCACCACCCCGTCTTGAGTGGTTCACGTAGGTTCTGTTTTCAATCATTTTGTTTATTTTGTTGAAGTGAGTGCTTAGGCGTGTTGGTACACTATGTGTGGAAGAAACAGCGCGAAAAACGAGAGACCAGACAAAGAAGGACAGAGCGCTGTGTACGTGTCCTTCCTTGTCTTGTCTCTCGGTTTTCGCGCTGTTTCCTTCGGATTCGTTTATATGGTGTGTACACACCCAAGGTGTTGCACATGACATGTTACGTCGTAAATAAGTTTTTTTACGAGGTCTTCGCTTCTGTGACATATGGAGAACTTTGGACATACCTAAAAGTATGCATTAAAGTAACAATTCATGTAATTTGTAGGCAGAATCAAAGAAAGGTTACTTTGTAAAGCTGAAAATAAAAAAAACGTATTTTCTTCACCAGTTTCATAATTCATGTATAAAGGATTAGGACTCCACAGACACAACACGCTACATTTTGGTACAACGCTCTCAATAGTGGCGCGGCTTGTCGGCAGCTTCTATGGAAGTGCAATCGGTTCTATTTTTTTCCCTTTTGTTTTGGAGGGCATCCGGGAAGCAACAATACTTCACAACTTCTTTAACTAATATCAACATTCGCACGTTCACAGCAATAACAGGAAAAATTCGTAAACACGGGGTCTTGCTGCAAATGTCACCGTTTCGACAAGCGCACTTTAGTTCAAGGCTTCCTCGAAAAAAAGCATTCCTCCTTGTGAGAGGTTCGGTCAATAACGCCAAGTGGGCTCGCTGTGAAACGTCATTTGTGCAGATGAAAAGAAGGCGAGTGTATGATTTGAATGAAAAAATATATATTTGCACAAACAAACATGAAGGGTAAATGATAACATCAACAAAACGTGAACTGACAAGCTCGGCCAGACCATATCGACGCACTTTTGGGTAACGAGGGGAAGCTCTGCGAGTCTGAACGGTCTTTCGAGTGCAGCCGTTAAAGTTCTTGTCTTGGAGTCCGGACGCGTAAACAGATAGCTACGGCTCACCCGCGGTTCACGCTCATGCACAGTCCACCAAGGAAACCGCCGAGGTGGGAGTGCACAAGCTCGGGCCCATAGCCCGACAGCTTACTCCCGCTCCCGGTAGACATCATCTCTGACGCTGTCTACTGCTCGAACACCAGAACCACGCCGTGTCAGGAGCTTACGAGTGGCGTAGGTGTTTGAATGTTCACCAATGAGCACCGTAACTCTCAGCGCCGTGGCTAGGTGGATGCCTTGACGCTCGGGTACCCGCACCCGATAAGCTTGCATGCACGCCGCACTTTAGCCGCGCTCTCTCTATCACCCACACAATTTTTCCTCTTTTTGTCATGCCGTGGCTCTGGATTTTTTCTGCAGTTTCCTTAAGCTTGTATTCTTTTTCAATATCCAGGGTTTGCCGCACTGGCACAGGTGACATATTATAAATAGCCCATCTCGTGGTGCCAAACTTAAAGATCACTAGACTCGCGCACTTCACTAAGAACGCTCCACCTTGTGCTTGTATTGATCACGGACTCGACCTCCATCGCAACACCACCAGCATTATTTTCTAAAGAGTCTTTCACATACTTGCAAAAAACAGGATAAAGTGTTTCAGGCAGTATCCTTGAAAGTGTAGAAAAACCACCATTCGGTGCTCACGCTTCTAAAGATTACTGAGTGCACTGGAACATTATCTATAGTAAGTTGGAGCAAACGCAATTTGCACACAAATATAACGGCCAGAGTAGGGGCTAGTCAGTTGTACTTAGTTGAAACGTGTAACGCGCTGTTTGAACACAAAAAAAGACATGCTCGTGTTGTGTTGTACCTGAGCTTTTCGTTTGTCTGTTCAAACAGCGCGTTGCAACTGTCAACTGTGTACACAGAATATTTGACAGAGTATGTTCTCAATTGCAATGAGCTTCCCTCGCCTTCTTTCTTTGCTTGTTGACTGCTAGTTTTCAGGTCAAGCCTTATTTTTTTAATGATCAATTGACACCATTCGCAGAAATTATATGCGAATGCTTGCCTTGTCACTAACATCTAACTTCACAGTCATCTTGCCCAGTGTAATAAAGCCAGAGTGACGCGCTTCCGTTTTAAGACCTTAATTATCATCTTTTCTCTGAATGTTCGCTTTGTATCCTTCTTTTTACATAGCAGCAGCATTTTTAGTATGTAGAGTAATGAGAATATTTTTTGTAGTAAATTTAGACACATTCTGCTTTAAGTGATTCCAAATTTAATTTTGACTGCCTTAAAGCCCGGTTTCTTCTCAAACTCTGCTATTAAACAGACCTTTACCAGCTTTGCAAATTGCCCTAGGTCCTTAAATGATTGTACCGCCACTACGCAGGTATTTGTATTATCAAGCTGCTTTTATGAAGGTGCTGGCCATTTATCAACAGGTCCCGCTATCTTCCTATTTTCGAGATTTTGTCTTCAGCCGTGTTTCTCACTGAAATACTTTAAATTGTACGTGCAAGTAATATATAACCTTTATGCCTTTCATATTAGGTTCTTATGAGATGTATGACGGTGGCACTGTTTGTGTTCAACAGGACGCAAGACACTGGCGGAATGATGCAATATCTCCTGACAATAGTATTCCTGATCATCGTCTTCTGGGTCTGCGTATTTGTCTACATTCAGTACTTCAAAGCTAAAGGTGCGCTCACATGCGATGTGCTGCCATATCAAACGCTACGAAGTTGATTACTGTCGTGGGTGAAATTAAAACAATTTATAGCCACGACAATCCGTAATTTACATATAGACATTGCAGCTACAAGTCTTATAAACGGTACAGTATTATAATTCATGTATAGGAGTGTGTTTAGTTATGAACAAAGTGTTCAGTGTTTGCAAAAAGAATGCAGGATTACACTGTCATCACGAGTCTGCAACTTTAAAAATGGTGTGATACGAAAGTAACGAACTTGTGAATTGTAAACGGTGGCTAGAACGAAGGGTCTACGAAACGTAATTAGGACGATGATGTTAATTCATCTTAGTGGCACTTACTGGCCAAACGTGGCTCGAGCTGAACGATACGCTGTCATCGTGTCATCGCAGATTGGGAAGGTGGTAGTTTTACCGCTGGAGAGCAAGCGTGAAGACAACTTAAAGCTGACATGTTAATATGCTAGATGCTTGTTGTCGCATAACCCTTATTACACAAAATTTTCTTTTAATGAGCTCCTCTGCAACGCACTTTAGCATTGACCGAGCACAAGTACGTCAAAAACTACACACTGCTCGATCACCTTCGGCAAGATGATGCTCGGTGTCTACTTTTGGAAGCTGATATTTTTTTTTGTTCTTCTCTCCCAGCAGACAAGCGCACAACGGACTCCCCCGATACACTATGTGAGTAAACATATTCAACTACTACTATAACACCATTTTGTGCAAAAGAACGAGAATTATCCTGAAGGCTTTTTTTCTGTACTTTACGCACTTAAAGAATCCGACAATAAACTATGCGAATGAAACCTACGCGACGTTAACTGCGATTGCTTAATTCGGGATTTGTGGCTTCTATTCAAGTTGAAAGCAATTACAAATAATGACAAGTAGCCGATTTACTGGTCCTGATGCGAGAATACCACCTTATATGTAGCATCCGATGCTCCACGTTAAAGGCACGGTGAGGGCCCTCCGTGCTCCAAATTTTGTAGCAAGCTTGTTTAGTGCGTAGTAGAGCGTTATCTAGTGCCAGTTGTGGCCCCGGCTATGTTCGTGGAGCACTTTTTATGCGTGATAGGCATCGCGAGGCCCGTCAAAACGAAGCGCGACAAAAACGAAGCGCAGTAAATAACACACAGAACAGGCATACTAGAAATTAAAATTTGAAGGTGCTCAAGTATTCTGCCCTGGAAACGATCAAAGCAGCCGGCTAAAGTATCAACGAGAGAAAAAGAAATTGTGAAAAAGACTGAGCAATAAAAGTTATACTGAATACGACAAGCTCGCCGGCACCCGAAAACCTCGCACTAGCTTTTCCATGGACGGGCAAATTATTGCCCCACCGCCACCCACTTTTGCCTACACCGTTCGCCCCGTCTCCAAGACTCGCGAGGAACCACAGCACCACCGTTAGCCTTATTTGATTGCGAGCTGGGATGCTCGCCATAAAATACATCACTTCACTTCCTCTGCAGCTCAAGGAATCTTCAAAGGAACGTTGGTGGTGTCGTGACTACTCTCTTGTTCCCGTGTTTGCATACCCTGTAGATATATCGCTGTAGAACTGCTACTGAAGGTACACAATCACACTCGCCATTCTCTCGAACTTTCTCGAGTGTTTTGTTTTTATTTCACGCTCTTCATGATGCAAAAACAGTGATTCACATGACATGATTAGGGCTATACTCTCGCATGGTTCATATACGAGAAACGTAATTCTTGAATTCTCTCCATCCTTGCTTTACCATGTATATTCTCCAAGCTTCTTAACATCTCGTGCAATTATCGCACCTGATGAACTTCTGATTTCAATGCATTTTGTGAGTTTTGATTGCAGAAGCGGAAATAAGAAGTGTGTAGCCAACAAGCACAAAATCCAATAGGTTGAACACCTAGCACCCGTATTACACGTGTGCCCCGCCACGTTGGTCTAATAACCAACGTACTCACCTGCTGACCCGCGGGCCGCGGGATCGAAACACGGATGCGGCTGCTGCCCGGGTGCTTAGATGTGGGTGCACGTTAAAGAACCCCAGGTGGTCAAAATTTCAGGAGCCCTCTACTATGGGGTCTCTCAGAGTTCTATGGTGGTTTTGGGACTCAACATATTTGCGCAGCGCTAGTCTAAGAGAATTTACGACGTAACTACAGAAGAAGAGACAAAGACAGAAAGAGCGAGGTTTCGGGGCGTTAAACCCTACGTATTATGAATTGCACATGCACTGAAAAAAGACATAAGCGGAAGAATTATCGCTTCTAAAAATTGTATTAAAACGGCTGTAGTGGAGCGTATTGAAAAACTCAAGCAAATGAAGAGGCACCGGATGGGGTATTTCACACAACGGATGAATTCATTATAGCAAAAATGACGCAGCTATCCAAACGAAAGGCCTGCCTATTTACGTAGTTTTTTCTTATTTTTTGATTGCAAAACGAGTTATAAGGAGACTCTTTGAAGACTTTTGTCAATACCGCCAAGCTCAGTAAGCTCTCCGAGTCATAAAATTTTGTACACGCTTTGTATGCTATTCTCGCGGGAGAAATTTTGCAAGTTTTAGCGAAGAACACTCCGGAAGAATATAGATGAAATAAGCTGCTCATCTTCATCACACGGAGAGTGCATGCGATAACATCACTCCACGGTCGATGCATGTCATCTATTGTTTCTTAGCCGGAAAGAAAGAATCGTCTGCCTTTTGCTGAACCAAAAAAATGGCAGCATGTCCAGGGAGTGAATGATGGAGAGTGGGGCGAAGCATTCGTTCGTCTATGCGTCCGTCTGTGTGACCGTCCATGTGTCTGTTCGTGCGCCCGTCCCTGCGTTCGTTCATGCATCAGCCCCTGCGTCCGTTCATGCGTCCATCCATGCATCTGCCTGTGTGTCCGTTCGTCCATTTATTCAACACTCCAAGGCCCACCATCTCGCATCTTTTTATCATATATTCCCCATATAGAAGCACCACCATTCAGTGGACATTTCAAGGACTAAAGGAGAGGTGGCACACGCACACTTTCTTACGGCTTGCGCTTCGGGTCTACTTCCCACCTTCAACCACCTTGAGTTCATGCTATATACTAGTTCACTGTATTCATGGCACTGCGGCCCAATGCTCGCTGAACCTTTCTGAAACCAAGGAGGTTGCACCCAGCGAGTATAACGTAGCAACCCTTTCTTGTGCGATAGTGCTCAATGTACATGCCAATGGCTGCTAATGGGAATTGCAGCGTGCGTGTTGACTAGAGCCGAATGCTTCGGTCTCTCATTCCCCATTAGCAGCCATTGGCATGTACATTGAGCACTATTTTTTATTGTTAAACAACGCGCAGAAAAAATCTCTCATCGGCATCACCTTGGAGGTCAAATGTTATACCTATTTCGGGTATGTGCCACTGGTGGTTACGTACTACGAGGGACGCACAAGCCACGCCTTAAGGAGCTTCGCCCCTAAAAGTATGAAGAGACACTAAGGCAGGAGGCTGCATGGATGTATCTGCAAGTGTGACGTTTTAATATAAAGGCGCGGTTGTGAGCGCTGGCGAGCGCGCTATTTCAGCATGCATAAGCAAATGGCTCGAGTACGCTTCTGCGCGCTTTGATATCACTAAAAGAACACTGCTATTCCCGGGAGTGGCCGTATTGCCATACACCAGCGTTTTGCAGTATTGCGAGATCTGATGAAAAATAGTTAGCTGCAGCCATAGTTCGTTATTGGGCTACGTGCGCCTATCACTTAGTATAAATATAATGTCGTCGAGGGACTTTTTGACCTTCAGGCTGTTGAAGTTGCTTCGAGCTTAGCTTCTTCTTCTCAGAGACCTGACGCTTTTCCGAACTTCTAAAGCGAATGAATTTCTTAGTCGGGCTATGTCAGGCATCCAGCGTTGTCCGCGACGGTACCAGTGCGCCGTCCGGTGTTATCTATCTGCTCTCACTCCCTGTCCCATCCGAGAGCAGCGGGGGCGCACGCTTATCCTCGCTCTTAGCAACCGGAGCATGAGTTGCGAGAGAGTGTAAGGGGGGGCACGTGCAGTGCAATGCCGCTCCTTCTTTCGCCGTTCGCCTTCTTGCTTCCCTGCGCTCCGCTCTATCTTTCGCTCGCGTCTGACTCTCGACCGTTCACTGGTTAGACGCCTCGCAAGAACATCCGGAAATATGTGCCCGAGACGCCGCTGTGAGACGCCAATGCCTATCCAAGAACGCTTGTGCTCCTATCTCTCGTCGACTCGCTCCTCACTTTTGACCATTCACTGGCTGGGCGCCTCTGAAGGCGATGGCAGAAGTCGGTGAAGACGAATGTCTTACGACAAGAACACCATATCTCTGCGCAAGAAATACGTTCGCATTTCTTCGTAATTCCCTTCGCGGAGGTGGGTACAATTTTTAAATGTAGATTACACTTTTCTTATGTATACTTGCCTCATTTTTTTGAGAAGTTCAAATGCAGTATCAATATGGGACTCGTAGATGCGCAGCTTCTTAGGTTTTGCGTCAGTGTGCGTAAATGCCTAACAAAGTGTGTGCCTCCAAACTTGATAGAACCCAACAGGCCCACAGCTAACATAGAAATTAGTCTCACACTGCGCATGAAGCGCCTCAGTAAGAATAGTCATTTCAAGTGTAATGATAACGCTTCTTCATTTCATGCATTGAAAAGTAAATTAGAATCAAAATTCAAATAGGCTAAGAGGGAACTATTGCAAGGTATTGGCTACACTTATAAAGATATCTAAATTTAAAGATTGAATTGTCCGGCATCGTCTATGCCTATCATCCTAAAACCTATGCCTATCATCCTAGACCAATCATTCTAAAACCCTAAAGCTATAGCGAATCTCGTTAAAATTCACATCAAATCTGTGTTCTTTCCGATAACGGCATCAGTCCATCATTTTCCGCATGAAGGAAACTACCCGCTCTTCGCAATCTCGATTAGGTTCTTTTGATAAACATATCTTTACGGTATTTCTGAGCTAACAAAACACTCTGGTCCAGACGGTATTTCAGATATGTTTCTAAAATGGCATTCACAATAGTGTGCCCAATATTATACTGTAATATTTAAAAAAAACAATTCCCTCTCGAACAGTTTCCCAGCTTTGAATCCAGTAAATGACGTGCCCTTATCAAAGTCTGGACACAAGCAACTACTAATTTATAGGCGTGTACATTTGCTTTCTGCCGGCTCTAAACTGCTGGAGCACAAAAATTAGCAAATATGTCGTAAAATATTTATATGCGCACATTGTACTTTCCTGACTACAGCACGGATTTTCTGCTGGCTACTCTCAGTTTAAGGTTGCTTGAACTTATGCACGAAACTGCTTCTCGCCTTCGTGATTGAATGAAGTGTGATGAGATTTGATTGATACGTTGATTTATAACGTCCCAAAAGCAACTACATGATTATGAGAGACGCCGTAGTGAAGGGCTCCGAAAATTTTGACCCTCTGGCGTTCTTTAACGTGCACCCAAATCTGAGCACATGGGCCTACGACATTTCCGACTTCATCGTAAATGTAGCCGCCGCAGCCGTGATTCGATCCCGCGACCTGCGGGTCAGCAGCCGACTACGTTATCCACTAGACTACCGCGGCGGGTCAAAAGTGTGATGGGAAATGTGCGCGAAAGTTGTCTATGGTGTCTTGACAAAGTCGACATAGAGATAGCGCATCAAGTTGTCAGATACAAGCCCGATGCCTAAACGTGTGCGAGAAGAAAGACAACGGTAGGATGCAACACGAGGAAAGCGCGTGAAGTTGCGTATGTCACGAGGTTCTTTGTTTAGAGATTATAAACAAAGAGCATTACAACACGAAAAAAGTCTAAGAGTTGCATAGTCGCAACACGAGGACCTCTCGCCCATGCATAGTCTCAACACAAGTACGTCTTGCCTGTAAGTGCTTGGAACGTATGAGGGGCACGTCTATGTAGAAAAGATGCAACACGGGAATGGTGGCACTGCTGGAGTGTGGTGAAGAGCACGGCAACGCTGAAGTGAATGCACCGACGATGCAGGTAGGTGTCTATGACCATGGCCGATGACACCACGCAGTCTTGTCCTAGGACGCCCGGACCAGGGACCAAGGCTAAGCACTTAGGTCTACGTGTGACAGTGGACCTGGCAGCTGGGGTGGCGGTGGAGGTGAAACATTTATTAAACATTAAATGGTTACAGAGAGGTGATTGGGTCGGGGCCTTATTGGCTCTTACCCTCGCAGCACTAGGTGGAACGCCTATTCTGGAGCTCTATTGGCAAGCAACGCCCCCCGCGCCCGTTGAACCAGGGCCTTTTGGGCCTTCAGGTTTTGACAGCCGAGCAGGGCGGCCTCCCAGCCCTCCCTCATGGGGTTGGGGTTGGGGGGGGATGGATGGATTAGACTGACATGCTCAGACAATTTGGAAGGTGTCAGCCACCTTACCACAGAACAGGCACGTGCCATCAAATGATTAATTGAAATGTTTTAGCACGCCCAGCACAGTACAGTGTTGGTAAACAGTTTTAAAAGGAGGCGCTCGTCAGCGTGATGCAGTCCCTTACAAGGGTCTAGATATTGCCGGTGCTCCTCTTTGTAGTAATTGGTAATACCTTTGAAGGAAAGGGCCGAATCGTCTGATTGGGAGTAGGCTTCCAAAGACAGGGAGACAGCTCGGGAAGAGAGTGTGTGGGTGGCCTAATCGGCCTGTTCGTTATCCCTGAGTCCTTGGTGACCGGGTGCCTAAACCAGATTTCACGGAGTTTGATTAACGTATCGGCAGCTAGGTTCCAGTATACGCTGAGCAAGCGGCGAAGCCCAGCCTAGCTGATAGTTCCGACTGGCCCCTCGTGAGTAGGTGATGATATGTTTAGAAAAGGGATAGGTGAGAAACATCGATGGCGATCTCCTCCGCGTGTGTTGCGCTGTAGGCTTTGAAAGTGAGCCCGTTTACGGTGTTTGTGTTGCGTATGACTGCGGACGTATACCACCCCCCATGGTGCGGGCCAGCAGCGTCCACGTAGTACACGTGTTCCTCTTGACCAAAATTTTGCTGCAACGCTTCCCCATGCGCCTGGCGGTGACAACTGTGGTTTTCTTTGGACATGTTGCGGGGAAGGGGTTGGACCCTGAGGGAGCGTCTCCAATGTTCTGGCACTCTAACCCTTTCCTCAATATAGTAGTCGTGTTTGATGTGTATTCGGGCCAAGAGGCGGCGACCGGAATAGGTCTGTGCAAGGCGCGTGTATTGGTTAACCAGGTGGGTTTCTCAAAGTTCCCGGTAGATATTCACTACGCCTAGGGCCAGAAGCCTCTGGTTGGACGTGGTGATAGGGAGGTAGAGAGCCCGCTCAATAACATTACGGTGGATTACCTCAAGTTGATCACCCTCGTGTTTGCGTAGGTGCAAGTAGGGAGTCGAGTAGAGTACTCTACTCGTTACTAAAGCATGGGAAAGCCGATTCGAATCCCTGATTCACAATCCGCTCTTTGGAGACCCGGTGGACTATATGGCACACCTGGTCTCCCACCGTGTGAAGTTTGGCTATGGTGGTGTCGGCCTTGCTTTGGTGGTGTATGAAGAGGCCAATAACGCGGATCTCCTTGGCCTCACGGATTGGTCCCGAGGGAAGACTGATATGGAGCTGAGCTGTGGCCTGAGGGGAGGGACGTACGTGCACAAAATCTGACTTAGCCGGGGCACACTGGAGTCCGCAGTAGGGTGCGTAGTCATCGACTACAGTCGCTGCAGCTTGTAGGCATGCCTCCTTTTAACCCAGGTAACCTTGTGCCTTGTGTGGCCCAGATCGCGATATCATCCGCGTAAAGAGCGTGATGTATCCATGGTAGAGAAGCCAATTTGGGGGGAAGATGAAGCATGGCTATAATAAATAGGAGGGAAGAGAGGACCGTGCCTTGAAAAGTTCCCCTCGAGCCGATGATGTAAGGCTCATGTTCCTTATCTTGTATGCATATGTAGTCTTGACGGTCTGTAAGAAACTGTCTAATGTATTTGAATGTTTTATAACCACAGTTGGACTGACTGAGATGGTCAAGGATTACCTCATGCTTCACGTTGTCGAATGCCCCTTTATGATCCAAGGCCAGGACTACCTTGTCATTGTGAGGGCATTCAATAGGATCTACTATGTCATGGTGGAGCTGTAGAAGTATATCCTGGGCAGACTTCTTAGGGTGGAAACCAAACATGTTGTCCGCAAAAGTGTACTGTGTTTCTAGAAACTCGGAGAGTCTGTCGCGAACCACCGTTTCCTTCCGCTTGCCGACAAAAGACGTGAGGGAGAATGGGCGAAGGTTCTCCCACGTCAATAGGTTTACCTGCGTTCGGGATGAAGGTCACGAGGGCTGATTACCATTAAAAGTGAGAGGAGTTTCTCCGACCCAAATGCTATTGATGTATTTGAGGAGCGTGGCGTAGGCTGCGTCAGGAAGATTGGCCAACAGTTTGACCGTAACCTGGTCACGCCCGGGTGCAGTGCCACGCTTCATCTTGCGTGAGGCCACCTGGAGGTCGTGAAGCCGAAACGGGGTGTCCAACTGCGTGTTCTTTTTGCCTGCATAAGAGTAAGCAGCCGTCCGGGGGTCCTTGGTGGTGCACAGGTATTGGTCCCTGAGCGTGTGTGCCAGCTGTGTTGTCGTTCCTGTAAAGTTTTGCATGACCTTATGTAAGTGACGTTGAGTATCCGTGCGTGTTTGTGTTGGATCAATGAGAGCGCTTAACAGGCGCCACGTGTTGCGACCAGACATCTGGCGTGCAGCCGTGTTGCACCTGTCCACTCAGTTAGTGTCGGCTAGCTGGGAAACATATTCCGCAGCTTGCTCCGCGAGTTCTAGGATGCGTTTCTTGAGGCGTCTGTTATACATCTGTTTTTTCCATCATTCGGTGAGGCTGCGGAGGGCCTACAAAGATAGAGGAGGTGGTTGTCCACGCCCATTTGAGTTTTCATGAGCTGTATCAGCTGTTCGTGTTGTTTCAGTGTAGACGTCAGTGACTTAGACCAGGTGTCGTATCCCGACTGGAGAGGGTCTACGATAGGCAGAGAGGTGCGCAAAGTTGTCCAGTCTGGTATATGAGCTTGTGTAAGTGAGAATTTTAAGGAACGCATGTACACGGTTGTGTTTAATACACAATGATCACTACCGAGAGTGTCCTATGTGTTCAGCCAGTCGGCATGGCATAGGTTGCGTGTAATTGTAAGGTTCGGGCAAGTATCTCGTTGAACAGAGTTGCCTACACGTGTTGGGCTGGCGGGATCAGTGTGGAGGGTGAGTCAGAGTGTGGAAAGAAGTTCCGCAAGCCTCATTCACACGTGTCTACTCGCGGGTAACCCCATAACTTGTTTGGGGCACTGAAGTCACCGATGATTAGGAGGGGGTCCCTTACTGCCACCTGCATAGCTTGTGGGAAGGTTTCGCTGAACAGGAAGTTCTTAAGCTTCGGGGGACAGTAAATGTTTAAAATTCGAACATGTGGGTCAGATTGCCTTATGGACAGCTCCGACACCATTGTGTATGAGAAAGGTGGTGTTGTGGAGAGTGTGACTTCGTGGGCGGTATATTGCTTGTGAACAAGTATACAGGTTTTCGGGTCGTGTTGCAAGGTAGTGTAATTTGTGGGTTCGACGTCCGTGCCGGGTTCCTGAAGGGCAACCACTGCAACGAGGAACTCAAAGGTCTAAATATAGAAGCAAAAATGAGCCCGCTTCTTGTGGTTCTTGAGACCTCTGCAGTTCCACTGTGTTAGTAACAGCGGCTGAGTTGCTCTGGCTTGTGACCTAGGCCTGGGGGCCATGTTCGGAGATGGAGGGTGGGGTTATGTTGTTAAGAATATTCCGTTCACTAGCACCTTGTGTGGATGGGCTGGAGTCTTCAGAGAGTCACGGTGTTAAATGTTGAGGGGCGATTAACGTCCATGATGGGCCCTACGCGCTTAAGAATGCGTGGTTTGTCTTGTATCCACTTTTGGATAATGTGAGTTACAGTTTGTGTCACCTGTGCGATGACAGTCTCCATTTGACGCGCGTTGGTGTCGTGGATAATTTTGGAGAGGTGTTTCTATTGCATTCACCTGGGTAACCAGGGCCGCGACGTGACTATCCACAGTAGTAGGAATCGCCCTGTCTGTTATATTTTCCTCTTCATAGCTCAACGGGGGCTGAGTAGTAGGATTGGTTTTAAGCGAGTAAAGTTCGCTGGCTAGTTTTTTCTTCTGAGATCGCAAAAGGGCGAGCTCGTGCCTGAGTTTTTGTTTTTCGGTAGTGCTTGTGGGAGAAGAATGTGGAGGGGAGGGAGAGGAGGCGACCTCCGCCCAATTGCCTACCTTGGGTTGGTTGCGAGCAGCGTTGCCAGATGGAGCACCGGGAGCTGAAGATTCCGCCGCGCCAGGTGGTAGAGTTGCCGTTGCTGCTTTGCCAGGGGTTGGCGCCTTGCCAGGTGACCGGCGCTGCAGTTTTGTTGGGGTCCCCGATGTCCTGTACCCTGGTTGCTGAAGCCTGATAAATTTTTTGGTGCATTCGCGGGAACTGGTGAGGAGCGGCCCCCGTAAACTATGCACGTTGAGTTGCATTCCTGGGGGGCCATCCCCTCAGGACCAGCGCCCTCGTTTTGACCACAAAGGCTGCATCTTTCGGTGACTGGTTTGGGACAGATACCCGCCCGGTGCCCCAGTGCGCCACAGCGGTGGCACGCTGGCACTGTCTTCTTGTACTCCCTGACGGGAGTCAGTTCTGCGTTATAGTGGACGAAACGTGGAACCTTCCTTCCCGTGAAAGTCAACACAGCTACGTTAGAGTTCCCCAGCTTGCGCGCAATGACTAGTTCACCACCACGCCACTGCACACTATGTTTCAGTGACGCACTGGTTTCGAGATTGTGCACAGAAATCACGCCGCGACACACACCAACGGTGAGCTTGAGGTGTCCACGAAGCGGCAGCGGTCCTTTGCTGTTATTGATTTGAAAGTCCGACAGCAGTTTCTGAACCATCTCGTGATTCTGCGTGCCACAGATGATGATGTTTTGCTCCCGATTGGGAGAAATGGTGATGTCTATCATGTGCTGCCTTCCGATGAGTTGGGAAATGGAAGCGCCGAGCTCACCTTGTTGAAACGCTGTTTTGGGGGTTACTGTGATGCGTGGCTTGAGCACGATCACGTAGTCGCCAGGATTCATCCTGACCGTTGGTTTCGGCGTCCACTTGGAGACTCGTGAAGTATTTTGTGAAGCTTCAGGAGATGGAGCGCGAGCGTCTCCAGTGGTTGTATTGTTGAGAGGAGTTTTCAGTGCAGACGCTCCTTCCGCATTTCTTCGGTGGCGACGCCGTCCCTCGGCGAGTTGAAAAATGTCGGCTTGCTTCGCTGAAATGGTGGATGCGCCGTCGTCTGATTGATTTGTCGGGATATATGAACACGACAGAGTCATAGGGTCTTAGCCACGTTGTTCAGACAGCGCCTTGTTGAGGAGTTGACCGAGGGGCGTCTCCGCATCTAGCAGCGGCGCAGCCGCAGCCGTGAGGTTTAGCTCGTTCGCTACGTCGTGATGCGAAGTTGCTCGAAGTGGCTGAAAATTGGGTGCACCTGGGTAAGATCGGTATCTCCAGAATCTTGCTGATTTTGCAGATGCAGTCGCGCAAGTTTTAGAGCAGCCACATGGAAAAGAACACGGTTTCCGCCGTAAAACGATGGAGCCGATGAGCGTCGCGTCCGATCACCACCTTCATGACGCGCTCTGGCGGCTGAAGCAGCTTTCTGCTGGCTTCAAGGACCATCGAAGTTTGAGGTCAAGTGGAGAACGCCACTCCGACTCTTCACCTCTACCAGGGATTCAGAGAAAACCACGACTTTGATGCTGGCGCACAGCCTGCCTCAATTCGGGCCGACCAAACAGCTCCTCACCGACTGCATCGCACCCCACTCCACACGCTCTCTTCATGTCGTATCCCACCGTCGTCTTTCTCTTCGCGCACGTGTTGTCAACACGCTTGTGGCTGACAGCTTTGTGCGGTATATTCCGGTCGGCTTCGTCACGACACCGTACACAGCACTCACGCACTTCTCCCATCACACAAGCCCCCTCTTAAAAGTGTTGTTTTCAATAAGAAAACTTCAGCTAAGTGCACGATAAGTTTCACTACCATAGGCAAAATTGAAAAAGAGGACACAACTGAAAACTAAAGAGATGCACATATCAGCACCTGATTACATACTGTTTTTAATTATGCCTTTCACTAACAAGGACAACAAAACTATGTGCACAGTAAGCAATGGGAGTAGTGTAACTCATGTCTCGTCTTTCTCCAAGACTTAGGCGAAACAACTTGACATGGAGGCTTAGGACAAGCAGAGAATCTACTTGTAGTGTCCGTTCAGGTATTTACATGATGCTGTCACCCTCTGTCGTGACGAGAGCAGCGTATCCACGACGCAATCGCGTAGATTTGAAGTGTACTGGTAGGTCTCTCGTAACTTGTGGCTAATTTACTGTCAAACGCCACAGCTCTTTCACCATTGACATTAGTTCACTTAGGTTTCTGCCTGTTTTGTTTTCTTGGAAGCTGTTGCCTGGCATACGTCACAGGGCCGACCAAGCCACTCCGTTTCGGCGTGCATTTTGGCCAGTATATTACACTCCTGCACGTGGTCCTACATGCTCTTTATTCTTTGATGGTCGCATTGGAAACTGTCTTGTGCAATCAGTACAACCTACCGCCGTAAACTGTGTGACAAAATAACTTGTGTGAAGTTTTTACCGCTGTGAAGCTCACATTCTCTGTAAATTACTCCTCTCTTCTCTGTGAGAACTTTTTGAGTGCCCCCTTTTTTAGGGTGAACCTTATTGACACGCTGAAAATATGAACTTGGTGATGTATCGTTACCCCCTGGGCTTTTTGAAAATCATATTTAGAGATGTTAGAGTATCTTGCTGGATCCCTACACGTGTAACCGGGTTTTAATCCTTTCACCATTAGCGCACATGGTACTCAGTGACTCGCCACTTTTGAGACCTTTCTGAGCGTACCTCTCTTGATCCTCCGTATTTGACTGTTTTGGGCAAGGATCATTAGGTGCCCTTGCCCCCAATACATTTCATATGGTCATCTTGTATAGAGTATGTGGCATACATCTTAGTAACAGCCATCTGTAAACTATTGTCAAGATGGCCTAATCGATGCTTCCGGAAGCTGTTAATATGTTTCATCCGCTGAAATAACGGTGCCTTTTCTTCCTGTCAACGCGACATCAGTGATAAGGTTACGCGGCACTATTGCAGTGTTTCTGCCAGAATCACGTTGTACTGCTACCCCTACTCGAAAGACCCTTCAACAGATATCGGCACACACCTATCCTACGCACTTCCGCAGCCAATTTCTTGCTCATTTTCTTAGACACACCGACCATCTCTGTTATAGCACAGCTCAAAACCTTTCCTGTGTCTCGCGTTTCTTACCATTTGCTTGAAACCACTGCTCACGTAACTCGTTCTTTCCCGTAGTTCTCACAGTCGCTGTTCATTTGATGGCTGACTTCTCCGCGAAGAGTACAGAAAAGCTTTTGGTTTTCACTCGTCATGAAGCAGCCTCGTGTCCGACGCGGCTGCACAGGGAGTATATCTGAAAAAACTTTCACGAATCCTTTCCTCATTTCCCTGCTGACGCTCGCTCGCCATTGAAGAGGTTCTGAATGTTTCCCAAAACTGGCCGAAATTTTGTTGTTGCTGCGCCTCCACGAAGTGGTCGCACGCCTCGGGCACCTGTTTCAAGGTTTTGCAGCTCCTCACCTTTAGAAATATAGCACGTTTGTTGTGACAGTTTTAAGAAAGTGCCCTGAGTCTCATATGCTATCGCTAGTTTTGGTTTCTCCGAAATTTCGACCCACTGGCCTAAATAACCCATCAGGCGAAAGGTAGATTTTTGGCCTGTTTCAAAGTCCTCCGGACAGCTGGAATAGAATTCCTCTCTGTATTCTTCAGCAGTAAGCAGAAACCTCTGCAATAGATCCACCTCAGCCTTTTTATAGTCAAGTGAGTCTTCTGGGGACAGCCGACCAAATACCATTAGCCCACCCGCCACCACAAGAATACTAACATTAGTAGCGCACTTGTCCTTCGATCAATCACCTCAAATCATAGAAAATACGTATCTATGTCGTCCCTTTTCTCATCAAAAAGTAGAAAATTACGAGGACATATCAGCAATTGCGGGACCAGTCAGTCCGTAGTACCGACACTATCAACATCCATAGGTGCGCGAGCCTAGCAAACATTTTCAGCTCCCAGCAAACGTACGCGAAGCTGTAAAGATTTTTTCTTGGGAGCTTTTTATCATGCAATAATTTCAATTACGTTTCACGGGCATGTTTCCAGCGCTCAACCTGCTCGCGGTGGGCTTTCGCGCTCGTGCTCCTCGAGCTGCTCGCGCCGGACTTTCTCCTCCCGCTTTTGTTGCTCACGCAAGGCTTCGCGTTCCTGAGCCTTTTCGTGTGCCTTCTGCTCTGCCATCCATGTTTGTAGCCCCTTTATAGTAAACCAAGCTTCTTTCAGAGACTAACGTTTGTTCTTTCAGTCCCACACCGTGGTTGGTACGTTCCTCTCGAAAGAACAAAAATTAGCCTCGGCCGACGTTGCATGACCTTGTGATCGAGTCATTCAACTGCTTAGATTGTAAGGACTTCGTTGCGTCAGTGACGACAGTGTCTGTAATAAAATGGTGACGCAGTTTTCTTTCTTTTACTTTACTAAAACCACACACGGAAATGAACACCTTACAAGGAAGAGTTACGGGAACCAAACGCACAGAAGAAACTCCAAAAGCAACATATATGCCGAGTATAAACACAAGAACGTCTAACCGGTTAGTGCTTGAAACTTATGTGGGGCACGTCTCGGCAGAAATATTTGCAACACCGAAACGGGAGTACCACAGAAGGTCGACGAAGAACAAGAGAGCAAATAAGAAGCAGTGACTACGGTCCGTGATTAGGTGAGAAGGAGCGACATGCTGCAGGATGATGTGTAGCAGTTTGGGCTAGTTTGTTTGACATGACGATTCGTATAGCCCGAGAACCAAAAGGTTCATCTTCGTTCTGTTCTCGCGCTATAACTATCGTCATGCAGGAGGATGTGGAGAATTAAATGTGTGACGTCCGTCACTGCAGCGCATTGCAGCAGGTTTGTTCCAGTTTAGTTTGTTTCAGTTCAAACGAGCCTCTTTGCGTTCTAGTTATTTTCCTTGACATTCATAGGTTACGAATAATCTGCTTTTTCTAAGCTATAAAAACATGAAGGCAGCAGGAACCACTTGAAAATTAAACAACGCATATTGGAATTTGGAAATTCCCGACTACTGAGTAATGTCATTAAAAAAGAAAAACATAGAGCCTGAGAGCTCATTGACTTTATGCGGTGTTCTATATCCAAAAACCATGATATAATTATCAAGGACGCCGAAGAGGAGGGATTGGGAAATTTCGACCATCTCGCGTTGTTCCAGCATGTCAATTCATCGAAATGCTACCACCACACCCGGTTTAAAACTTTGCGACCATGGCCGTAGCCAAGGGTTGGTGGTTCAACCGGCCAGAAATCTTTAATTTTGCTGGCATATATATATATATATATATATATATATATACATATATATATATATATATATATATTGTGGTGAAGCCTTCGAACAGTGGGTCGTCCTCTCCAGCGCCTTCTAGTGGGTTGCCCTTTTTAGCAAGAAGAAGAGCAGCTCGTGCAGAGAGTCGGTACCCGCATTGACTGTCACTGTCAAGCATCGTCAACAACCGTCCGCCAATAAACGTCTCAACAATTTGGTGGAGAGTGTTGTGCCCTTCTAACACCTTCGGTTAGCATTTGATGCCCCTGGAGCTACGATCCCGCACCGTGCCTTCTACCATGCACCAAGACGCCGCACAGCAAACGCTTCCTCCTGCGCCGACGCCATGTTCCGGTGTTCCCCGCATCCGGGACCCTCCTGTCTTCACCGGCGCGGATGGCACCGACGTCGAGGACTGGCTTGCTATGTACGAACGCGTCAGCGTCCCCAATCATTGGGACGAGGCAGGTAAACTCGGCAACCTGGTTTTCTACCTCGCGGGTGTGGCCGGCATGTGGTACAACAACCACGCATCCGATTTCCCCACTTGGTCCGATTTTAAAACCGCCGTCGTCGACGTGTTCGGCCGTCCTGCCGTTCGTAAGCTCCAAGCCGAACAGCGGTTACGTGAACGAGCACAGCAGACCGGTGAGTCCTTCACAAGCTACATAGAGGACATCCTTGACTTGTGCAAAAAAGTGGACGCGAGCATGTCAGAGGCCGACAGAATTACCCATGTTCTAAAAGGCATCGCCGAGGATGCCTTCACCATGCTCCTGGCCAAGAACCCTCGCACTGTAGCAGAGATCATTACACTTTGCCAAAGTTACGAGGAGCTGCGACGGCAGCGCTCGATGACCCGTCGACCACCCTCACGTGACGCTGATCTCTCGGCCTTGTCAACACTTCCGGACCACACCGCCTTGCTTGCTGAAATCAAGACATTCGTGCGTGAAGAAGTGGCCCGCCAGGTCTCTTTACTGGCCTTTGCTTCCCCGCAACGTGCTGAACAGTCGTCAAGCACACTTCTGCTTCCCCTCCGCCGAGCCATTCAGCAGGAAATCGCGGAGGTCGTTCCAGAATATCACCAGCCGCCTCCAGTATCTACACCACTCAGTTACGACCAAGTTGTCGCCAGGCCACCCCCACCGATTCCTGTGACTGGCCCTCTTGGTTACACCGAAACCATCGCCAGACCCCAGGCCTTCGGAGAAACTGTGCCGCCTACATATACCGACGTCATCCACGTGCCCCGTGTGCCGCCCACTATGCAGTTATATCAGCAGCCGGCTCGCCCATCGCGTTCTTCGACATGGATGGGACCCACGAACCGATGGCGCACTGCGGACAATCGCCCCATCTGCTTTGCTTGTGGTTGCGTCGGGCACGTAGCACGCTGCTGCAATCGTGTGCAGCGACCGCAAGTCGCCTCCAATTTTCCCAGCCAATTGAGCCGCTTCTATGAAAAACCGCCACCTACGTCACCGTCGTCCCGCCCCGCTCCATCTACCCGCCGCTCACATTCTCCACGACGTCGCTCACTGTCGCCGATGCGGCCACGTCCACTAGAGGGTGACCAGGAAAACTAGTCGTCGCAGTCCACGAGGCAAGGGCTGCGACGCTGTCGAACTGCGGAAGCCCTCAGGAAAGACCTTCGAACGTGATAGACGTGCTTGTGGATGGTGTTCGTGCATCTGCCCTTGTAGATACTGGAGCCGCCGTATCCGTGATGTACGCAAAGCTTAGCCGAATACTGCGCAAAGTGACCACGCCACTTTCCGGGCTCTCCCTCCGTACAGCCAGCGCCCAAAGCATTCACCCTACAGCGATGTGTACAACCCGCCTCATGATTCAGGACGTGATGTATGCCGTTGAATTCATCATAATTCCTTCATGCTCTCACGACGTCATCCTAGGATGGGATTTTCTCTCCCGCCACGACGCCGTCATTCATTGCGCACCAGCAGAAATAGAGCTAACACCATTCTCTTTTTTGACGCCGGCCGACAGTCCATCTACTGCAAGCAAATTACTCGTCAGGGACGACACGCAAGTGCCTGCAAACTCGTCCGCGGCGGTGTCGGTGTACTGTGCAAGTCTTTCAGACACCGCTGCACTCCTCTCACCATTTCATCGTGTTTTCACCAGAAAAGGTTTGCTGGTTCCTTTCGCGACCGTGCAAGTAACTCGCGGCAGCACCCCTATTTTTGTTCTGAACTCATCCCCGTACAGTGTTACGTTGGTGCGAGGGGAATGTCTCGGCAGCGTGGAACCCATCGAAGACGCACAAGTCATGGATCAACCTGATGACACGCACTGCCGAAGTTCCAATACGCTTAGTGCTGTTTCTACATCTGTTTCATCATCCGCTGATGTATTTGGTCCTTCCATTGCCGACAACCTTACGCCGGTCCAGCGCTCCCAGCTTCTGGCCCTGTTGGAAGAATTCCGCTCTTCTTTCGATGTCTCTCAACCTTCTCTCGGCCGCACATCGACTGTTACGCATCGCATTGACACAGGCGCACAACCACCACTACGGCAACGTCCATATCGCGTATCTCCAACAGAACGCCGTGTAATCAACGAGCAAGTGGACGACATGCTACGCCGCGATGTTATTCGACCCTCTAACAGCCCCTGGGCATCTCCTGTCGTTCTCGTCGCGAAGAAGGACGGTTCTGTGCGGTTCTGTGTGGACTACCGACGTCTCAACAAGATCACTCGTAAGGACGTGTACCCACTACCGCGTGTGGATGACGCGATTGACAGCCTGCAAGGAGCCGAATTTTTTTCATCTCTAGATTTGCGCTCAGGGTACTGGCAAGTACCTATGGCTGAAGACGCTCGACCGAAGACCGCTTTCGTCACTCCCGACGGCTTGTACGAATTCAACGTCATGCCGTTTGGGCTGTGCAATGCGCCTGCCACCTTTGAGCGCATGATGGATACCGTCCTGCGTGACCTGAAATGGCACACGTGCCTGTGCTACCTCGATGACGTCGTCGTTTTCGCTCCGGACTTCTCAACGCATCTTCAACGCCTGCGGCATGTTTTAACGCGTCTGAGTGACGCCAGTCTGCAACTGAACCTGAGGAAGTGCCGATTTGCAGCTCGGCAGTTGACAATACTCGGCTACGTCGTGTCCAAGGACGGAATTCTCCCCGATCCAGCCAAGCTTCGGGCCGTGACCGAGTTCCCCAAGCCGACATCCATCAAGGAACTGCGCAGTTTCTTAGGACTGTGTTCCTACTTTCGGCGCTTCATCCGAAACTTCGCGTCTATCGCATCGCCGCTGACAAAACTCCTCGGTAGTAACGGGCCTCTCCATTCGTGGTCATCACAGTGTGACGACGCATTCACAACGCTTCGTCGTTTACTGAAGTCGCCTCCCATACTCCGCCACTACGACCCTACTGCCCCTACAGAGGTACACACGGACGCCAGTGGTGTCGGTCTCGGCGCTGTCCTTGCGCAGCGCAAACCAGGGTTCCCGGAATATGTCGTGGCGTATGCAAGCCGTACGCTTACAAAAGCCGAGACTAATTACACCGTCACTGAGAAAGAATGTCTGGCAATCGTGTGGGCCCTTACCAAGTTCCGACCTTATTTATATGGTCGCCCATTTGATGTAGTCACCGACCATCACGCATTATGCTGGTTGTCCTCATTGAAAGATCCCTCAGGCCGTCTCGCCCGGTGGGCACTTCGCCTGCAAGACTACGACATCCGCGTGTTGTACCGCAACGGAAGGCAACATGCTGACGCCGACGCCCTGTCGCGCTCTCCCTTGCCTGACGACAATGCCCACGACTCAGCGTCTCACCTTGCCGTTTCTTCCATTAGCATTCATGCCGTTGCTACTGAACAGCGCAAGGATCAATGGATTGCCTCACTGATAGTCTTGCTGACTGATCAATCCACTCCATCCACTCGCGCGTTGCGTCGTCAAGCCCACCATTTCGCCGTTCGCGACGACCTTCTCCACCGACGCAATTACAGCGGTGACGGCCGCCAGTGGCTACTAGTCATACCCCGCAGTCTGCGCTCTGACATATGCGAATTCTTTCATACTGATCCGCAATGTGCGCACTCCGGCGTATCGAAGACTTACCAGCGCATTCGCCAACGGTACTTTTGGCGCGGCATGTACCGCTATGTGCAGAAATTCGTTCGCTCCTGCATAGAATGTCAGCGCCGCAAAACTTCAACGCACCTGTCGCCGGTATGTCTGCAACCTCTACCTTGCCCTGCCAGGCCATTTGGGCGCGTTGGCATTGATTTGTATGGGCCACTTCCACTAACGTCGGCAGGTAACCGCTGGGCCATCGTTGCTGTGGACCACCTCACGCGATACGCCGAAACTGCCGCTCTCCCCGCGGCTACAGCGAGCGATGTGGCCTCCTTCTTGCTCCAACGATTCATGCTGCGACACGGTCCACCTCAGGAACTGCTCAGTGATCGAGGCCGCGTCTTCCTGTCTGAAGTCGTCGAAGCCATTCTCAAAGAGTGCAACGTTGTTCACCGCAAAACTGCTGCTTACCACCCGCAGACGAATGGCCTTACTGAACGCTTCAACCGTACGCTCGGCGACATGCTCTCCAAGTACGTCGCCGCCGATCACACAAATTGGGATTCCATTCTACCCTTCGTCACCTACGCATATAACACCGCCCCTCAGAGCACTACTGGCTTTTCACCTTTCTTTTTATTATATGGAAGGCACCCGTCGCACACCATCGACACTATACTTCCATACAAGCCAGATCCGTCAGAGTGGGCGCCTATTTCTGCTACAGCCAAGCTTGCTGAAGAGTGTCGAGAGCTCGCAAGGACCTTTACAGCGCATGATCAAGAGCGGCAAAAAGGCATTCGCGCTGACACCAGCACCACTGCGCCTATGTTCCTCCCTGGAGCGCTCGTCTGGCTCTCGATCCCTACCACTTCAACTGGCCTATCTTCAAAACTATTGCCCAAGTACGAAGGCCCCTACCGTGTCGTCGAACGCACTTCCCCTGTAAATTACTTGATCGAACTCATCGAACCATCTTCGGACATGCGCCGTCGAGGGCGCGACATTGTCAACGTGGAGCGCCTCAAAGCCTACCAGGACCCGCTCATAGTAACCAGCTGCTAGGTCGCCAGGCGGCTCCCTCTTCGTACCCGGGGTAGTTGTGGTGAAGCCTTCGAACAGTGGGTCGTCCTCTCCAGCGCCTTCTAGTGGGTTGCCCTTTTTAGCAAGAAGAAGAGCAGCTCGTGCAGAGAGTCGGTACCCGCATTGACTGTCACTGTCAAGCATCGTCAACAACCGTCCGCCAATAAACGTCTCAACAATATATATATATATATATATATATATATATATATATATATATATATATATATATATATATTGTGACGACGCGAGATTGACGAGCACACAAAGCGCCTCAAACAAATACGATTTATCGATCGCAGCAAACAGACTGCAACGACTTCTTCGTCTTTTGCCCTCGGCCCAAGACACTCGCGCTCCTTCGTTGTCCTCACCACTGGCACATACGCGCGTCATTATTCCCCCTTTAAAAATAATCGTCCCGATGTTAAACGTTTGAGAAGCAAGGCGAAACCAAAACTGCACAGTTAGTCACTGAAAGTAAGGCTTCATCCGAAGTACGTGGACAATTTCTGGTGAATGTCTGCGCCGCTTTGAACACTGCACGCCGTCCGGAACAACCTCATAGTTGATGTCACTAATGCGTCGCAGAACCTTGAAGGGTCCGAAGTATCCTCGCAACAGCTTTTCGGAAAGCCCACGCTGACGAACAGGTGTCCAGACCCATACTTTGTCGTCCACGTTGTATATGACGGGTCTGTGCCGGAGGTTGTAATACTTGGCATCGTCGTCTTGCTGTTTGGTGATTCGCAACCTGGCATGTTGTCTGGCTTCTTCTGCTAGCTGGGTAAACTCTTCGGCGTCTGTCTCATTGCATTCATTTTCATGAGGGAGCATTGCGTCTAACGTTGTTGTAACCTCGCGTCCGTGAAGGAGACGAAAGGGTGTCTTCCGAGTGGTCTCTTGACGAGCTCTGTTGTACGCGAACTTGACGTAGGGCAAAATGATGTCCCAGTTCTTGTGCTCTACATCTACGTACATGCTTATCATGTCAGCCAGGGTCTTAATGAGGCGTTCGGTGAGCCCGTTGGTCTGGGGATGATACGCCGTTGTCTTCCTGTGAGCTGTACCACTTAGTCGGAAAATGGTGTCCAAAAGCTCGGCCATGAACGCAGTACCTCTGCCGGTGATGACTATTTCGGGGGCACCGTGTCTTAAGACGATGGTTTCGATGAAAAATTGCGCCGCTTCAGCTGCCGTTGCCCGTGGCAGAGCGCCTGTCTCCGCGTATCGGGTCAGGTAATCCGTGGCGACGATTATCCACCTGTTTCCAGTGGCAGACTTTGGGAAGGGGCCCAGAAAATCCATGCCAATTTGTGCAAACGGTGTCGCCGGCACTCGAACAGGCTGCAGCAGGCCAGCTGGTTTGATGGATGGTGGCTTGCGGCGCTGGCAATCTAGACATGCCTGCACGTAAGTTTTGACAACTTCGGCAAGTCTTGGCCAGTAATAGTTCTGCCTTATCCTCGCCAATGTTCTTGCGTAACCCAAGTGACCAGCGGTAGGTTCGTCGTGACAGGCTTGCAGTACCTCACGGCGAAGCGAAGAAGGAACGACGAGCAAGTAGCTGGTGCCGGTGGGTGAAAAGTGCCTCTTATAAAGAACGTCATTTCGCAAGCAGTACGACGGCAGCCCTCTCGCAAATAACTTCGGAACGCTATTCGCTCGCCCTTGTAGGTAATCTATGGGTGGTAGCAGCTCAGCATCGCCACGCTGCTGTTGAGAAAAGGTGGCAGTGTCCACAATTCCGAGAAAGGCCGCGTAGTAATCGTCGTTGTCCGGGGATGCCGTCTCAACAGGAGACCGAGAAAGACAGTCGGCATCGGTGTGTCGTTTTCCCGACTTGTAGGCAACAGTGAAGTCAAATTCTTGGAGCCGAAGACTCCATCGTGCAAGGCGGCCAGACGGATCTTTCAAGTTGACTAACCAACAGAGAGAGTGGTGATCGCTGATAACGGTGAATGGGCGGCCGTACAAATCAGGACGAAAATTCAGGACTGCCCATACCATCGCAAGACATTCTTTTTCCGTCGTAGTGTAATTAGCTTCAGCTCGGGACAGCGTCCTGCTGGCATAGGCGATCACGTTTTCATTGTTGTCCTTCGACTGTACGAGCACTGCTCCAAGACCCACATTACTAGCGTCTGTATGAAGTATTGTCGGCGCGTCTTCATCGAAGTGGGCCAGCACGGGGGGTGTTTGCATTCGCTGACGGAGCTCGTGAAATGCCTGCTGTTGGTCTTCGCCCCATCTGAAGGGGGTATCTTCCCGAGTAAACTGTGTCAAGGGCCATGCGATGCGCGAAAAATTAGCAATAAACCGCCGGTAATAGGCACAGAGTCCTAAAAACGTCGCACTGATTTTTTGTCTGATGGCGTCGGGAAGTTTGCCACGGTGGCAATTTTATCCGGTTCGGGTCGGATCCCTTGTCTGCTCACGACGTGACCGAGGAATCGAAGTTCGTGGAAGCCGAAGTGGCACTTTTCTGGTTTTAGAGTAAGACCAGCCAAGCGTATTGCTTCAAAAACTGCTTCGAGCCTTCGTAAGTGTTCCTCGAAAGTCGCCGAAAAGACAATCACGTCATCGAGGTACACCAAGCAGGTTTGCCACTTAAGTCCCGACAGAACCGTGTCCATGAGACGCTCGAATGTTGCTGGCGCTGAACACAAACCGAAAGGAAGAACCTGAAATTCATAAAGTCCGTCGAGCGTAACAAAGGCGGTCTTCTCACGATCTCTCTCATCCACTTCAATTTGCCAGTAGCCGCTTTTTAAGTCCATAGACGAAAAGTAGCGTGCGTTTCGTAGTCTATCCAATGAATCATCAATACGTGGCAGAGGGTAGACGTCCTTCTTTGTGATCTGATTAAGCTTACGGTAGTCGACGCAGAAACGCAAGCTACCGTCCTCTTTTTTGACGAGTACTACAGGTGATGCCCAAGGACTGTTAGACGGCCGAATTACACCATCTTCTAGCATCGTTTTCACCTGTTTTTGAATTACCTCACGCTCCTTTGGGGCGACTCGATAAGGATTTTGCCGGATGGGTCTGGCATCGGAATCCGTGATGATGCGGTGTTTCGTCAGTGCCGTTTGACTAACTCTTGATGTGGATGAGAAGCAGCCGTGGAACTTGTTGATCAGCGTGAGAAGGCGGTCTCGCTCAATGGGAGATAACATTGGACCAACGTCTACAGGTGTCGGTGTAGTGATAGTAGGCGCTGCTGCTTCCACCACTAAATGACAATCTTCTGTTTGCGAGAGTTCGTCAAAATAGGCAATAGCCGTGCCTTTAACTATGTGTCGGCGTTCTCTGCTGAAATTTGTCAATAGCAGTTCAGCGTATCCGTCAATAACAGTGAAGACAGCCCGGGCAACAGAAATGCCGCTAGTGAATGCGAGCTCCTTGATGTGTTCAGCGATCCCAGTACCATTTTGTAATTTGTCACAGTGCACGGATACGAGAGAACAACTTCGTGGCGGCAGTATGACGTCATCATCGGCAATACGGAAGCGAGGTGGCTGGTGTTCCTCATCTGTAGCAGTCTCCGAGCTTACAGTGAACGTTACGCTTTTGTCGCGGATGTCAATCACAGCACCGTATTCGCGCAAGAAATCCATTCCCAATATGAGCTGTTTACAGCACTCGTGGAGAATGACGAGGGTGGCGACAAAGGTGGAACCAGCAATGAAGAGTCGGGCCGTGCACTTTCCAACCGGTGTCATCAACTGACCTCCTGCAGTTCTTATATTGGGTCCCTGCCATGGCATTTTCACCTTCCTTAGTCTTTCGGCTAGCTGTAGGCTTATTATAGAAAAGTGGGAGCCAGTGTCCACTAGTGCCGTCACTTGGTGGCCGTCAATGTGAACGACGAGGTCAGCGCTGATAACGTCGGTTACGTCGGCAGTTGTCTCATTCGTCGAATCAGTCGTTGCTGTCGTCTTCTTCGCTATTGATGGCTTCGAGCTGTCACTTTTTGCAATGGGGGCTGTTCGGAATTTCGAATATTGGCAACCCCACCCCCCGAGGTCGCTGCGTCTAGTTTCCCCGTCGCAGGCTAGGGGACCTGCCCCTGGTGACGTCGGCAAAACTGCGACGATTAGGTGAACTGGGCCGCGCAGGAGATGGAGAACGTGATCTGGGCATTACTGGATTCTGCGGCGGTGTGTTCACATGGGCGTAGTTGTACATGCGTTGATCGTCGTACGCAATGTAATCAGGGTAGCGAGGAAATCTCGAGTACTGAGCGTCGCGATAGCGGCAAACTCTGTAGACGTGCCCTGCTTCGCCAGAATGAAAGCATACCGGTCGACGGTCAGCGGTACGCCACAAATCGGTTTTCCGACGCTGGTAGGTAAGTGGAGACTCACTATTGAACTACGTAGTGGGGCTACGTTGTGGGGCATGTTGGTTATACGGCGTTCGTCTTGTCGGAGGAATCGGTGAGGTTGCGAAAGTGGTCGGTGCTGACAGTGGCTGTGTTTGCAGGGTTGGTGGTGGTCCAGTCATTGGGGTCTGCTGTGCTGAAGGAGCGACGACGGGGCGTCGGACTGCATCAGCATAAGTAAAATGCCGTCGCACACCATTATAGCCGGATGAAGAGAGAGCATGGCGGACCTCATCCCGGACAACATCAGCGACAAAAGACAATGCCGGCGTCGGTTCAGTTGCTGGAATTAAACCAAGCTGCTGAAGCTCCTCCCTCAAAATCTCCCGGATGACTTCCCGCAGAGGCCTGTCGTTGTCGCAGAAGCTCGCCGCAGTCGTGACAGGGCTACTCGCTCGAACGTTGACCGGGTTCTGCTGGCGGTACCGTTGCTGTAGGGCCCGTTTAATAGCTGTGGCTTCTTTCGTGAACTCAGCTACTGTTGTTGGCGGATTTATCACAAGCCCAGCAAACAGTTGCTCCTTCACGCCTCGCATTAGATACCGCAGCTTTCTGTCTTCCGGCATCTCGGGATCCGCCCTGCCGAAATGACGGGTCATGTCCTCGGCGAACATAGCGACGCTCTCGTTTGGTTTTCGAATTCGAGCTTCCAAGAGACGTTGCGCATTCTCCTTTCTGTCGAGACTACTAAAGGTGTCAATAAGCTGGTTGCGGAAGTCGTCCCACGTAGCCATGCTTCTTTCCCTGTTGATGTACCACGTCTAGGCGTTGTCTTTCAGGTAGAAGTACACATTCGCGAGCTTGTCTTCTGGGGTGGCCCACTGGTTGTACTTCGCGCAGCGTTCGAACTGGTCCAGCCAGTCTTGTGCATCTTCACCATGAAAGCAGGTCTCACCATAGGTCTCACCATGAAAGCAGTCGGGAATCATGGGATTCTGAAGTGTCATGTGCGATGTAGCTGCAGTGGCCATGGTGGTTGAAGGAGGCAAGCGATTGCTGGCAGTTTCTGGAAAGGGATTGAGCTCGGGAGCAACGCCTCGCAGACGACGGCTGGAACGGTGGACTGGTGTATCGACGGGTGGTAGTGATTCCGGGCTTGAATGTCGGGTCCGCGAAGGGGTGCCAAGCATGAAGACGTACCCAGCACCTCCACCAGTGTGACGACGCGAGATTGACGAGCACACAACGCGCCTCAAACAAATACGATTTATCGATCGCAGCAAACAGACTGCAACGACTTCTTCGTCTTTTGCCCTCGGCCAAAGACACTCGCGCTCCTTCGTTGTCTTCACCACTGGCACATACGCGCGTCAATATATATATATATATATGTATATATATATATATATATATATATATATATATATATATATATATATATAAATATATATATATTGTAGGCATCTATTATGCGCTTCATCCTCATCCGAACAGCAGTCAGTCATCATCACCTGTTCTGGCTGACAATCATCATCGTCTTTGAACGTGCGCTTCATCTTCGGGTCCATTGCGCTTGTTCGTTCTCGAGTTCGTGGCCAATAAACCTCGTTACAACCGTGTCGTCATACGTGGTAGAGGTGGATTGACGATCCCAGTACCTCTCCTGACAACACCTACTAGCTGGAGCTTCATTCAGGCCACCGCTTGGACCCTCGTCCGCCAACATGTCTTATAGTGAGTGGACGGATGCCCTTTCTGCTCCAGTCTTTGCTCTACAAGCTCCTCCTCTTTACATCGTAAACCGCCAGCGTGACCCTCCGATCTTCGTTGGTCTCCGCGGCGAAGATGTGGAGAACTGGCTCGATAACTACTAGCGAATAAGCGCAACTAATTACTGGGACGACTCTAACCAGCTCCATCGAGTATCACTATCTCACGGGTGTTGCCAAGACATGGTTCTTGAACCCTGAGATGGACCTCACCGAATGGCGAAGCAGCAGAATACTTGGCGAAGCAGCAGCTTCGTTAAGTATTCGCACACCCGCCGTTCGATCCGCTCTAGCGAAGGGAAACCTAGATACTCGCCAACAATATCCAGGCGAGTTATACACAACTTATATCGAGGATGTCCTTGCGCTTTGCTGGTGCGTCAATTCTTCGATGTCCGAGTCAGAAAAATTACGTCACATCCTGAAGGGCATCGGAAGCATTGCCTACAATTCCCTTGTTGCCCATAATACTTCTACTGTCGCTGACGTCGTCTCTACGTGTCAGCGTCTCGACCAACTTGATTCGGTTCGCCTTCAGTCGGGCAATAGTGCACACCGTCGAGCAGACCGGGACCTGCGTGACATAATACCGGAGATCATACGCGAAGAACTCGAATCAATAGACATCTCATCACCTTCTCCATCTGTCACACAGCCCTCAAGCATAGCCTTGCGTTACATCGTAAGGGAGGAACTAACATCATTCACCGGTCCAGTCTACGTACAGCCACCTCTGTCTAGCCCTCCAACGTACGCACCAGATACGACTGCGCCTCCTCGCAACATAAACTCTAGGTTGCCGCTGTCAACGTTCACGTCGGTTGCTGCAGCACCACCGGTCCACTTCCGGCCAACGCCACCCGACCCTTCGTCTGTCCACTTGAGTGCGCTATCTCCCGGTGCGCCGAATGCCCTCTACTACCCGCCTTGGCACCCGTCTTGCCCAACATGTTTTCACTGTGAATATCGTTGCCATATATCACGCTTCTGCCGCAAGCGCCAGCAGGACGAGCGTCGGGGGTACGACATGCGCGAAGGGGACTTTTTCAGTGGGGATTTTTACGACCGGCGTTATTCGTCTAGACAACAGCAGTCTCCATCTGCGCCCACGTCGACTGAGACGCGAAACACTTACCATTCAAGCCGACGCTGATCACCTTCGCCCTTTCGTCGCTCCTCCTGCTCTCTTCTGCCAGCCTCGTGTACCACTGACAACCAGTCGGAAAACTAAGTGATGCAGTTTTCGGAGGAGAAACTGCATGTAACAGTAAGACTGATATTCGTCCAGCACGCCCGTTCAACATAGTTTCTGTTATGGTGGAAGGAGTTCTCGTGGACGCTTTGGTGGACACCGGTGCTACAGTTTCTGTGATTAGAAATGATTTGTGCAAGCACCTAAAAAAGGTTATGATACCTTATAATGGACTCAATCTAGTCGAAGCCCAGGGGAACACTATCCGCCCTTTTGCTCTTTGTACTGCTGGTGTTTTTATCAATGACATCCTGCATTACATCCAGTTCACTGTGCTTACCGGGTGCTCTCACCAGCTAATTCTAGGGTGGTATTTCTTATCTTCTTCTTCAGCCGCTATATGTTGTGGTGAACGGATTCTGCACCTAACTAATACGGACTCCGTGTTCGACGAAGGCGTCCACAAGCCACTGTGCCTGTTCGCTCGCGAAGATCTGGAACTACCGCCACATCAAGAGCAAATTGTGACCCTGACCTCTAAGGACATCGACCAAGGTGACGTCTTTGTGACCTCTTCATCGAATTGCGTCGCTAAAGGCGTAGCTCTTGCGTCAGGTGTCGTACGCTTCCACCATGGCTCCGAGCTCGTCATTGCTACGAATGTAACACCAGAGAAAGTTCTCCTGCCCGAGGGCACTGCAGTAGCCTGTGTTGTCGATGCTGAGCCTGTCAGCGTCACGCCACTTAAACCTGCCTCTACCAAGGACCATTCTATGAGTAAGCCGGAATCATTCGCCCCCTTCACAGCCCTTATCAGTGATGACTTAGCAGCTATGCAGGCGCAGCAGTTGCTTCCGTTATTAACGAAACATGCCGATTCTTTCGACACCTGCTCCTCGACGTTAGGCCGAACTACCACTGCTGCGCTTCACATTCAGACGGAGGGAACATCCATTGTGCATCGCCGCCCGTACCACAAGTCTCTCGCTGAGCGAAAAATCGTCGAGGAAAATCGTCGAGGAAAACGTCGCTGACATGCTCCAACGAGAAATAATTCTTCCATCAATTAGCCCTTGGTCATCCCCTGTTGTTTTGGTACGAAAAAAAGATGGCTCCGTGCGCTTTTGCGTCGATTACGAGGCACTTGACAGCATCATACGTAAGGACGTATACCCCATGCCTTGCATCGATGACGCCCTTGATTCACTGCAAGGTGCTGAATACTTTTCAAGCCTTCATTTGCTTTAGGGATATTGGCAAATTCCCATGCACGATGACGACAAAGGAAAAAACAGCATTTGCGACCCCCGATGGCCTATACGAATTTAACGTGATGCGTTTCGTGCTCTGCAATGTGCCCGCGACGTTTGAACGCATGATCGGCACCATCCTGCGTGGTCTGAAATGAACGATGTGTCTCTGCTACCTTGATGACATTATCATCTGTTCATCAATGTTTTCTCAGCACCTGAGGTGCTTGGATGATGTCCTAACATACCTCGCCAGCGCGGGTCTGCAGCTCAACACTAAAAAATGCCGTTTCACCACCGAATTCATCAAGGTTCTCGGTCATGTCGTAATCAAGGACGTTATTCGCCCTGACACCGAAAAGATCGCTGCCGTCATTCTATTTCCACGCCCCACAAGACTTAAGGATTTGCAAAAATTTCTTGGCCTCGCATCCTATTTTCGTCGCTTCATACGAAAATTTGCTTCAATAGCTGCGCCACTTCACAAACTACTTGATTCTAATGCACCCTTTGTGTTGTCCGAGGAATGTCAGTCGGCGTTTGACCTATTGAAGGAAGCTCTGACGATTTTGATGACATCGCCCTGACACTCCTGCATACCTACGCCAGCGGTTGCAGTATAGGTGCTGTTCTCCTCCAACGCGATAATTCTGGACGAGAAAGAGTCGTCGCTTACGCTAGCCGAGTGCTTACTTCTACTGAAAAGAACTATGCCTTCACTGAGGAGGAGTGCCTCGCTGTGGTTTGGCCCATACAAATGTTCTATCCTTATCTTTACGGCCGTCAATTCACCATCCTAACGGACCACCATGCCTTATGCTGGCTTTCGACAATGCAGAACTTGTCCGGACGCTTGGGTCGTTGGATTTTACGCTTACAGGAGTATCAGTTTGAGATTATTTATAAATCTGGCAAAACGCTTCAAGACGCCGACGCTCTTTCTCGTTGCCCACTACCTACGGCTTTGTTCGACACTCTAGCTGCCATTTCCAACGACACCAGTGCAGACGTGACTCCCAGCTGTGTCGCCTTGCTCGCCTCACTGTACCAACCGAAAATCGACGATGACCAACCCTTCAGTTCTCGCCAGGAGGCTGACCCGTATTGTCGGCGCCTTATAGACCACCTCTCAGGAGCTATGCGTTCACTCAATGCACGCCTTCGTCGACAAATCGAGCACTTCAAGCTTCAGGACGGTGTGCTGTACAGTCATATATATCATCCTGACGGTCAACTCTGGGTACCTGTTCTGCAACGCGCTCTTCGACATCATGTACTTAACTCCTTTCATGACGATTTGTCTGTTGGCCACCTCAGCTTTCACAAAACCTACAACCGCATTCGAAGCCGCTTTTATTGGCCTGGCCTTTCTACCAGCGTAGCAAAGTACGTGGGTACCTGCTCTCCGTGCCGACTTTGCAAACGTCTGACATCTCCTCCTACCGGTCAATTACAGCCAATGACATGCCCTACAACTCCTTTTGAAGCCGTCGGTGTCGATCTTTATGGGCCCCTTCCTGTTACTGGCGTTGGAAATAGATGGATAGTCACCGCCGTAAACCATCTGACACGCTAGCCGAGACAACCTCAGTTGCTACTGGTTCAGCATCGAAAGTTGCTGATATCGTCCTTCAGGCCATAATTGTACGTCATGGTGCTGCTCGTGTACTTCTAAGTGATCATGGAAAGGTGTTCTTATCACAGCTTTTAGGTGAAGTTCTTCGCGTTTCTAGTGCTACACACAAGATGGCATCTAGCTACCATCCTCAAACAAACTGTCTGACCGAGAGATTTCATGAAGCCCTTGCCGACATGGTCGCCGTATATATTCAACTGGATCGAAGAAACTGGAATAAACTTCTACCGTTCCTCACTTTCGCCTACAACACCGCCGTTCAGCGCACAACTGGCTACTCACCGTTTATATCGTTTACGAACGCTCACCTACTTTCGTTATTGATGTTTTTTCTTCACCAGCAAAGGGCCTTCATCACCATCTTCTTGCGAAGAATATATTTCTCGCCTTGCCCAGTGCCGCTAGCGCGATCGCATGAACACGGAAGCTACGCAATAAGCAAGGAAGGCCGTCTACGACACCTTTCATTGTATGGTATCATTCCGACCGTGTGACGAGGTGCTGCTATTGACACCAACTCACACACCTGGTCTGTGCGACAAGTTCCAGCCTTGATTCATCGGCCCATATGTAGTTTTAGAGCAGACTTTACCTGTCAACTATCGTGTGACGCCTCTTGTCGTGCCAACTGAGTGCCGTTACCGCAGCACCGAAATTGTACACGTTTCCCGCATCAAGCTTTTTCCACGACATTCCTCGTCACATTGACTACCCGCCCGCAGCGGCCAGGCTGGCCGCTTCCACGTGGGGGGCAATTAGTGTAGGCGTCTTTTATGCGCTTCATCCTCATCCGAACAGCAGTCAGTCATCATCACCTGTTCTGGCTGACTATCATCATCGTCTTTGAACGTGCGCTTCATCTTCGGGTCCATTGCGCTTGTTCGTTCCCGAGTTCATGGCCAATAAACCTCGTTACAACCGAGTTGTCATAATATATATATATATATATATATATATATATATATATATATATATATATATATATATATATATTAATATATATACATATATATACAATGAATACATATAAATTATCTCAATAATAATGTGTCAAAACACGGAAAAACGAGCACTTAGGTATACACTTTTTTCCCTCATATATATATATATATATATATATATATATATATATATATATATATATATATACATGAACACATGCATAGACACGTGCAAGCATTCAATAAATATTGAAACTCCCGAGTTTCTGGTCAGCAGCCGAGCGCTGTAGCCAAGAGCGCTGTAGCCAAGAGCGCTGTAGCCAAGGTATTTAGTTTACCTTTTAGTTCCACCAAGGTGGAACTAAAAGGTAAACTAAATACCTAAAAAATGCCACGGACACAAGATCCCAAAAAGCACGCTTGTTTACCAAAAGCAAGAAGAGCTGACTTTATCCAATGAAGCACCATGAAACAATGCGCAGCCGAACGAACACAGACAAAATAAGCTACTAGACGAAGTGCTCGCGCACATGAAATGTAGAGAAAACAACACGCTTTGTTGTAGAACGCTGAAGAGTGGCCTTGCTGCTATCTTTTAACGAAATGGATGCCCACGTATTCTCCTGTAGGCACTAGAAGCATTGCGGGAGGGCTTGAAGGAGGACAACATATGCGACGGAGACCTGGCCCAGTTCATTTCTCCCTTTGGTGTAGTGCTGGAGATGACTTAGAGTAGTCAAGTCAAAACACTTTACTGCAGATGAGTTCAGGACCTCCCTGGGTTCCCGTGCGACCCCACCACACTCAAACGTTCACGTTTATTAAGTTCGTGACGCTGGCAGCCAGGCTGGCGGCGATCTCTTGCCTAGCCAGATTCCAGGAGTGTCTCCCAGTCTTCCCAGGTTCGGAGTGGTGCCGTCCGGCCGGGAGGAAGATAAGACGGACATGCTAAGGAACGTTAGACAGGTTTACCCTCGGTACATTGCACAGAGGGCAAGAAGGTGGGTTGGGTCGGTAGTGGAAGAGGAAGGAAGGGGTTCGTAAGGTCTGCGTATGAAAATCGCGCCATATATGCTGTTTTCTGCTGGTAAAGAAAGAGTGAGGGGGGCGGGTATATCTGCCTTACAGCACGAGCGTTCGCAGTGAAATCAGCAAAGGTGCACGTACGCTCCTTCGCGAAACCCCCAAAAGGTCCGCCTGTGCCCGGACCCTTGACCCGCGGGCTAAAGAGTCGGCGGCCTCATTGCTAGGGTTTTGCGAATGTGTGGGCACAACCAGCGAATGGCCAGCCTGTCCAGCAAACAGCTTGCGTTGAGACGCGATGCTTGGCGCAACCATAATCATTAGCCAGGCCACGTACGTCGCTGCGCCGTACGACTGACAATGGAGACGCCTCGCCAAGATCCGCGATGCCCTCGGCAAGAAAGAGAACAGCAGGCCAGACCGCACCCCGAGATGCAGTACTCGTGGCGGCAATGCCGCCCCAGCTGGCGCTTGGACGGCAGCAGCGTGGACGGCCACGTTCCCTGGCCGGAACCTGGATTGCCTGCGTCCGACGCTTCAGCCCGCTGTCTTCCGTCTGCCTTTGCTTCGGCTCGTCCCCTACCACCAAGCTTACCGCCACGTAATGGTAACACATGGGCCAATCAAGGTACGCCACCTCTATGAGCCACCACAGGTCATCAGCTGGTTGGCTGACCTCGCGCGCACAGTTGGCTTCAAATCACACGCGCCTTGCACCGCACTTCCGTCGTTGTCGTCGTTTTCTTCACTCATCACTTATGTCTTCTGGTATCAGTACTAGATAGTCGGAGATATCGCGCCTGCAGGTGTACAACGGTGAGTTCCGGTATAGTTTTATGCACACGAAACCTTCCAAGGTCTTCCTTACTTGTGGTTTTTAGAAAGCAGAGCGCTGTCTTCGTAGATTCTCAGATTATATAGTTTATTGATTCGGCTGCGATCACTTCTGGTCAAGAAGCTTCAGTCCTTGCAGCAAGCCCTCTCTCATGTTGAGCCAGTAAGACGTCAGAAGCTTGCCGTAGTGCCTTATCTGCAAAGAATCTCCCACAACTTGAAAAAATTTGGGGAGGGGGCCAATGTAAAGGTGGTGTTTTCTGCCCCGAAAAAGCTCTCGTACTTGTGTATGAAAGTTGTTTCACATGCAAAACCGGGATGCTCTAAAAAGCACTTAACACTGTTTGTCACATGCGCGCAATTTCTAATCTATCAGATACCTCTTTCATGCGGTAAACACTACCCTACTGAAACGTTCCGTATGATGCGGAGACCTCAAGTACGGAATTATAGGAATATGGAAGACGTATGATGCGGACTCCGCATCTTATGGAAGGACGTATGATGCGGACTCCGCATCATATGGAAAGACGTATGATGTGGACTCCGCATTTTATGGAGAGACGCATGATGCGGACTCCGCATTTTATGAAAAGATGTATCATGTGTGCATGTTACGTCCGAATCTAGTGCAAAGCAATATAATGTGTAATTTGGATAGACGTTCATGTCTTGAGTACATGTAATACTGTGTACAAATCACAGTATTTCTTAAAGATGCATGATGAGGGATTGAATCATCGGCAGCTTTCCAATTGTCGTGATGAGGAAGCAAACTTAGATTTTAACTAAAATATGCTACAAAGCTACTAAATTAACATGCTAGTGATCATAAACGGTGGTTACATTGCAACACATTAATGCAGTGTTCTATGCAAGACTTAAAAACTTGTAATGTTATTATTTGCAAAAGAGAAGCATTAATATACACATCAGCCCTGTTACAATCAATATATTTTTTATTTGTCTGTATGCTCCAGCTGTGAATAGCGACATTGCAGTGTTGATGGTACACAAATGAGGTGACTACACCGCAATTTCACGAGCTCCACCTAAGCTACAAGATGGTGGCACAAAACACAATGTAACAGCAATTTTGGAACGAAATTTTAAACAAAAAATAATCATAGCACTGTGAAAGTGTGGGGCTGTGTTTATCTAATGAACGCCTTGTGGAGATCGATGAAATGCTGCTTGAGGCTCCGGCACCACTGTAGATTTGGGAAGTCACTGCCATAGAACTTATGTGTCCTTTATAGCCACTTGAAAATGTAAATAATTGGCACAAGTATTGTCAGACACACAAGTTAGCACCTTAGTTCACATGCACAAGAAATATAACACACAGAATGAAACTGAAAATCTAAGGCAGGCAATCCTTCATGTTATGCATATGTGAATAAAAGAGGAAAAAAATGTATAAATTAGTTCTGCCACATGAAAGAAAACAGCATGCTTATCACCGTGAAAATAACTAGGTTGTTACCACGATTTTCAATGGTAGAGATAATCTATTGATATGTCCTTATAAAGTTATGATTTAAATGCTTCCTGTACACTAAAACTTTAGGAACTGCCACTGAAAGCTTTCAATGTAAATTTAGTAGTGCATACAAGTACATTTGCTGCCTTTAAACTACACAATTTGTGCACAAAATTGGCGTCTTGAACAATTTTGAGACGTAAAACTATGCAACCTATGAAGATTAAAATCACCATGAAAGCAAGTAGGATCAGGCAGGTGCCGTTAAAAATCTGTGCAAGCCAGACTACTATAACCGAACTGCACAGAAATAGGGGAGCAAGAGTAAAAAAAATTCGGCTGCTGACCCGCAGGTCACGGTATGAAATTCCGGCTGCAGCAGCTGCATTTCCGATGAAGGCAAAAATGCTGTAGGCACGGGTGCTCAGATATGGGTGCACGTTAAAGAACCCCAAGTGGTCAAAATTTCCAGAGCCCTCTACCTCGGGGTCTCTCATAGTCATATAGTGGTTTTGGGACGTGAAACCCCACATATCAATCAAGAATAACAGAAATTAACTGCCAACAGAAAAGTTGGTTGCATGTGCTATCTGTAAGTGCTTACACCTTACTACATAGAGCATGCTCATTCCATTTAAAATACCGATATTGAAAATAACAGCTCTATTAGGAATGTAAAAGGTGAGGTAGAACTGAACGACTCTATAAAAAGTGACCGTATTATGACAGCACATTTTCTTATAACAAAATTGACTAAGACTCTGAAATATCATTATGCAAGAAAAAATTTTTAAAAAACAATCAAGTTTGAAGTCATAACTTTAATTATGGCTACTATGATTATAACAAAAAATGGAGCTCAACAAGGCTAATGTTAGTTTTTAAGGCCTATGTTCACTAGACAATGAACCATACCACAAAAAGCACAGCGTTCAGGCAAAGCACCACACAAAAAAAGAAAGCAGACCTTTTTGTTATTACCTACAATGGCTTTGAAATGTTATTTTTACTTCTACTTGCCGCTTTTTATCTAAGTAACTAGTGTGAGACAATTTAGCTGAATATGCACAGTGCCTTCAAAACCTGTTGGCTGAATCTAAATGTTTAAAAATAGTGAAGCTTGCACTAAGTGAGGCTCCACAAGCCTTAGAACAGCGAGACCGCGTGACTCTTAGGACTACTTTGGTTACTTGTGTTTTGTTTCTGGGCCTAAGCATGAAGACAAGGGTTTAAAGGAATGGCCGCTAACAAAAAAAATGCTTTCGAAATAGCCCGAGCGTCAAAGGATGCTCAGACATTCGTTGTTTTTCCGACTGGGCCATTCTACACCAAACATCCATACCATACTGCCTGGCGACCATCACAGATATATACTTTAAAATTGGTGGTAATTTACTCTTTTGAAAACAGTTATTTGCTTAAATATTTTGAAGAGAAAAATTAGTGGTCACATGGGTACCTTCAGATTTTCGCAGAATGTCATGGGGTGTTGTTTGTGAGTAAAATTTTAAATTACCGCTTTTTCTTACCATATCAAATTTGATCTACATATTAAGTAAAGGTGCTTCTTCAAAGTATTTGAAGGCGAGTAACTAATGTGCGATTTTCCCGCAACATAGGCTTTGAAAAACTGAGCCAAACTGTTTATCTTTTGCATTTCTTCTATGGCAATACTGCACTTTGAATGAAGATTTCAGCCATAAATACTCTCTCCACAGAAGGTATATTTCACGAAAAATAATAATGTTTTGTCCAGATTACAAATATCACTATATAAGCGTTTTTTCCACATTGAGATGCAATTTGCACTAAGTGTTTCTTTGAAAACTACTTTTATGTGTAAGTTGACAGCAAATAAAGAGTTCTTGTTATGGCAAGTGTTATCATTACAATGTTTGTTTCAATGAAGAAAATTATTTTTGAAGTCTCTCATTGAGGGCCATGGGGAACTTTGGAATGGAAGCTGCCGTATATCAAATGCGAAAACAGCCATTATTAGGAAACTTCAAAAATTATTTTCATCTCTAAAACAAAAATTGTATTCACATAACTTGCCATATAACGAGAACTGCTTTCTTGCTTCTGATGTGGCAAAAAAAATTGCACTAATGTTACTGAGCTTTGTGCACTACACACAATCACCTTTACTTAATACCTAGGCCAAACTTGGTGTAGAAGAAGCAGTATTTTTGAAATACTTTTTTTTTACAAACAACACCCAAACGACATCCTGGGAAGTCCAGAAGGCACCAAGGTCGCCTAATATTTTGTTATCTGCGATATATTTCAGCCTTTTGCTGTTTTCGATACAGTAAACGAGCACAATATTTTTTTTTCAAAACACATTTAGGATGGTTAGCAATATGGCTCGGATGTTTGATGTGAAATTGCCTCACTGCTAGTATTTATTCTTCAAAAGCTCAAGCCATCACCTCTCTGTTACTGCCTTACATACAACGCCTGCATAGGAAAGAAAAAGAAAGGCAGGTCTGACAAAGTTCGCAAAGCAAGATATTTTCATGTTGGATAAGTTCATTACCATAAACAGCAGCAAATAACATTCATTTTGAGTAGTCCAAGACACAAGCTCTATACCAGTTTACTAAGAGCCAAGTGCAAACGTTTCATTTGATTATGTGTGGTGATAGAGAGAAAGTACTTATTACAAGACTGATAAGCCTGTAATTGAACTGAATAAAGTACAATGCACTGCTCAATCGAACACTACATAGGCATGTTTGCTATAGCAAAGCCAAGTGTCATTGATTCATGCACTAGATGGGACAATGCAAATGTAAAAAGTGAAAAAAGAAAAGAAGGAAAAAAGAAAAAAGGGGGTTGCAAAGTGGTAGGAGCAGTGTAGCACACTACTTTTACTTTGCATCCCCCTTTTGCATCAACCTCCGACAGGAAAACACTTTGTATCATCGCAATATATTTTGAAAGGAAGCGAGGGCTCCACTCTTCTGCGTTATAGGTTTTTTTTTCAAACATTTCCAACAGGCACATACACCTACACCAAAAGACAATGTCATTACTAACCCCATTTAAACTAACACGCCAAGGATGACAAGGTGACTTCTAAAAAATAGGTCCTCCTATCGCAACATCGGCCAGCCTGTCTGAGGCACTTCCACTGTTCACCCTGATTACCCTACTAGATGCTTCCATCTGCCGACTCGCATCTTCATTTTAGATAACACTAAGACGAGCTTACATTGATGAATACGCACGAATGTTTAGTGATGTATCATGCATCAGATTAAGCAACTGTGCTAAATTATTATTGTTAGGTTGCTTCCAGGCTTCTTATACTACAATACGGTGCTTGAAGTAGCCTGAAACTGCGTAACATCTTCTATGCACATGAATCAGATTGACAACGTAATGCACAACATGCTTAAGAATATTGCAAGAAACATGATAACAACAAAATGACTAGCCACCCAAATTTTTCGCTGTACATGTTTAAAATGTTCATGTTCACCCAAACGAGGTGCTTAAAATTACAAGCCGAAAAACCTACAAGTAAGGCCTTGGGGCCTTCTGTAAGTAGACGTGTAGAATGTTTTTCTGTGGAGGGCTTTACAACCATAAGTGAGGAACAAAACTCCTGTACAATGAAGAATGTTGGCAGCTATCAGTTATAGAAAAAATAATGCAGCTAATCTTCCCTGACACATGTGTACATTTACAGTGGTGACGAAGCTTCTGTCATTTGTGGCAGTAACTCGAAAGGACCAGTGCGAAACTTGGCCCTAATTGGCTAGACAAATGTCTAAACACGCCTGCCCGACTCCCTCTAGCCATCCCGTCTGAATCTGACATGATTTCTTGACTGCTGACTGGACAAAACCAAAACCACTGAAGCACTCGCAATACACAGCGTGATGTTCCTCTGGAGTGGTCAACTTCGTCTTCCGCGATGAAAGAGCAGCACAGTGTACTGATAAGGCACTCCTTTCAATGGTTTTCAATGCCACACAGTGACTTTGCTGTTCCTGTCGAAGAGAGCTTGGGGAGCTTAAAGGGTGCTTGCTCTTTTCTGGGGGCTGCGGCCGCTCCTCGTTTTCTGCTCAAGGTCAAACTGCACCAAGTTGTAGACGAGGCTTCAAGAGTTGTATATAATGATATACAAATTTTCGCAGAACACACACTTCCTCGTGGCATACTGAGGAATTTCTTATAAAACTTAAGGCCTCGCATATGCAAACATTTACAATCGATCCGAAGATGCACTTGACTCTAAAGGAGCAAATTTGTTATGTACTGTATATAAAGAAAGGTCATTCAGCACAACCACTACTACAGTTGCACACGAAAACAACATTAGCTGGACGCTGTGGGCCGCTTTCATGGCATAGCTTAAGCTGACACTGATCGTCCGTTGATACTGAAAATATGCAAAGATTGTCTGATCAATCTCAGGCAGTACTGAAGGGTATGGCACAAATCTATTGTTCTACTCATGAGCAGTGCACAAAATTCAACATCAATACCAAACCATTAGGCTAAAAATTTTGATTAGGATTTCTTCATTAAAGAGACTGACAAGTCGCCAGAATGTGTGATTGGAGGTGGAAATCAAGAAATGTGAATTGAACTGCATTCTTTTTGCAACTTCAGTGGCATTTCCTTTTAAGATTGCACTTAAGAAGTCTAAAAATCAGTATGTCATGCAGCCTGTTTGTTTACTGCAAATTATTTGATGCTTTAACATGCAAAAAGATTAGTGGCCAAAGTTACAGCATATATCCATATTACTTGTGCCAACATTATTCTGTGCTGCCTACGCAGAAGAGTCAACCCTCAAAAAGCAGCACTGTCATCGTGGCAAACAGTGCAAAATATGGGCATTTCACACGCACACAAAATGCATGCATTCGCAGAAAACTGAAATGCACAAACATATAAAACTGTTATGCTGACCTCCCACTGTTTGCTGCCTGTGTTGTGTGACACTTCATAGCAGTCAGAGACCCAAAAATTCTTAAAATGTTTCCAGCACTTTTTGTGTTACCACTAGATGTACTCATGAAAGCTATGTAAAACAAAAAAAAACAAGCCCCGAAAATTCTGTTCTTTCATTGCATGTTTATACGATAAGGCCAGTAAGCTTTCTATTGCAGAAAAAAACAGCTACTATAAAAATTGATTTTCGGTCCCATTGCCTGCTTTATGCTTTAAGCCATGTTATTATGTTAAATGGGTATCCTGCTTCACACGATCTGGTCTGCATGAACTCTTGAACCTGGCACCATATAGGTTGAAAGACACACAGACTTTGAGACAAACCTAGTTTCCCATGGAGCATCCTTATGCACTATAATAACACATCTCAATCTAGTTAGTTGATCAGAACGAGGTGAACACAGCTCGCACTTGAAAAGCTCAGGCAGAAGGAATGACGCCTGCACCTTGTGCTCCCTGTACATTTTCGTTGAAGGGGCAGTTTTCACCTTATCCTTATGCAATTTCACATTTATAACATTGTTTGCTACATATTCTTTGTGGCATTAAAGTGTATGATACCGTCATGAGTAGCCCATGTAATTTATAAATATAGAATTCAAGATAGCTGAATTCAAAAATAACAAAAAGCATCCAGCACTATGTCCTGTAGCCATTCTTTAGGCAAGTGGCCGAATGATTTATTCTTCAAAACATATCTTACTTGTAACCACTACAAAATCTGACTCATACACTGGCACATTCTGTTTGCCTCTTCAGATTATAAGGTACCTCTTTTACACCAGAAAATCTGTAAAAATAGAAGTGTTGTCATTGTGAAGAAAGAAAAGTACAAGGAAAAAAGATAACCTGCCCTGGACAAAGACTGAGCCTGCGAACTTCGAATAACATGTCCGATCCTCGATCAACTGAGCTACCATGGTGGCTATCCCCCTTCCATTTTGTATGGTATATATGTGCATGAAATCATGAAAGAGTCAGTCAGCGCAGCCTGTTACCATTATGGCGAGTGTGGGACACCTTTTTTTGCCTACTGGCAATCGCATTACGATTACTTCCAATATCCATTTACTTCATTGGCAGCATTATGCATCTGTTAGTTCTCAGAAAATCTGCTAGTCACAGGAGGTGGCAACGGCTTGGCCTCCTAACTAAATGCATGTACTTGAACACACGCACAACTGATCAAAAAACAAGTCACACACCGCTGATTACTGAGATTCACTGTTTCAGATTCATGAGTGAAGGAAAGAACTATACATTTAAAGGTTCGTTGTCTTTGTTGAACACATTATAATGAGAAGTAGCAGACAATGATGCCAAACAAACTATAGGTGATGTTAAAAAGTAACTTTAACAAAACTGTGAAAAGAAAAGTTAACGAAAACGTAACTTGGTGGCAAGTTACTAATGGGTTGACATTTTTTGACAATTGAATTGACAGTACTTTTTATAACATCCCTATATTTTCCTGGGTAATGTTGTTGGGTAATTCTCATCATTAGAGTGGTGAGTAAGCTGACAAAGAAAGGATATGGCATTGATACTTCTTTTGAACACCTAATAGTTTGAGGACCTTAAAAGAGCGGAAGCTGCTTTGAGTAGACCAGAATATTTAGTTGGAGCGAAAAAAAACGTACACACAGTTTAACCAAGCTTTCTAACACATTTTGAGACATAAAAGTGTATGCTGCCAGTAATGTTAAGTACCATTACTTTTGTCACACTATGCACTGTAGCAGGTGTAGTTAGAGTGGTGATAGTTAAGCATTAGTCAAGCACACCACTAACTGCGTTCACATTTATAGTCACGTATATTAAAAATAAACCTGCTGTATAGTAAAAAAAATTTAGAGCATTTATGATTTTATCCAAATCAAGGAATACCTACTGGGTAAGCAAACCATTTGCATATAATGAAAAGGCATAAAATGATTCACGCATTACAACTATGTGAACAATTTCAGCAATTCAGGGCAAAGTGACAACAGTTCTATTAAAAACCCCTTTCATTATAACATGCATGAAGAGCACCACACCAGAATATTTTAGAGTGCATGTAATATCGAGACTACTAGACTGTCTATTGACCTTTTAGAAGAAGGGTATCTCCTTCACGTTCAAGGGGCAACCACTTAGCCTTTTCCTGAGCTTTTCTGAGAATATTTCCTGAATTTCAGATATCATTAGGATTGATTTACAGTGAACTGATTTTGCTTACGAATTGAAACCTAGTTCTGTATGTAACTGCAATAAAGGGTACCAAACCACCTCCTATTCTTTTTTTAACATTTCAAGCAAATGTGTGCAACAACTTCACAATAGTGTCCTGATCACCAATGACAACTGCAGCAGCACAACTAGCTATGGGGGCCCAAAAAGTAGCTAGAAACAATACTTTTACCTCTTTGAGCCTTTTGGAAGTCTTCAGCTCCTCAGTGCTCACCTTACAACATTTTTTTAAATACGTGTTTGTGTGGCCACTGTTCTTGCTCCTTGCACAGTGAGGAGGAGCACATGGCAAGAAGAGACAAGAAAGAAGCATAGCGAAAAAAAGCAAAATAAGCGAGGACCTCTTTTGTATCGTTCAATGTGTGTAACATTACTATTGCGACAACATATAGAAAAATTATCATGGCTATGCATCCATTGCAGAGTCATACACAGCTGCAACACCATGACTAAATTTCAACCCTGTGTTGGTTTAGAATTCCTTTATAGTGGCAAGATAAAGATATCTGCATTTGTTCGACACATAATAAGATGCAGTGAAATGTGATGTGATAAGCTCATTTAGAATGCACGTCATATGGCTTCATTGTATATGTGGCCACAAGTAACTCTGGTTGCAAATCAATATGGCACAGCCTAAACAGACGTCATTAACCACTCGGATCTGAATTTCCCTTTGCTACTTGCCCATTATTATCACAGCAAAAATTGAACAATTGAATCTGCTATAGATATGGGCAAGCTTATACTAAGGACCAAGTATGAAGGGTGTTTTGTCATTATTGAGATCAGTTATTTGTTCAAGAACACTTGCTGTCAGACACCAATACATTGCTGTCGAAGCATCAAGACTCAAATATAAAGCAAAATGAAGTGTCTCTTTAAAAATTAGAGGCCACAAGGTGCAAGATAATCATTTGATATACATGGAATGTAAGGCACGCACAAGAGGTGCGGCCATATTATACTTTTCCCTGTGTTGAAACCTGCTTGCTTTACCCACCCAACACATCTGTAAAGATGCCGTGAAAACACCTAGCAGCTGATGCAGCATGGTTGAACACATGTCAAGGGATTCTAACATTCATATTGGCTAAGCAGTCCTACAGCCTCCACAGTCCTGCAACCATTTGTCAGACAAATATAGTTCTACCCAAAGTTCTTGGTTTACAGACACACATGCAAGACGCATAACAACTCTAAAGGAAGTTTGCATGATAATGCGCTGGGTAGCAAAACGGATGCCAATAATAAGTAAGTATCCCGGCCGGCCGCTTCTTTCTTTCCGTTCTTAAAAATTAATCAATCCATGGTTAATAAATGTTCCCCCAATGTGAAGTGTACTGGCAGTCCGTTGAAGAATTGCAATGTATTTCAAACACAATCCAATTCATGGCAAGTAAGCATGCAATAGCATTTTGTCAGCTGTTCAAGAAAACAGCATGAAGTTTAGCTAAAACCCATGTTTTTTATAAACACCATTCAAGTTGATATAAAAGTTATTAGCATTATGTGAAAGAACACGGATTCATGTTTAATCAATGATTACTTATAATGTACTGATATGAATGCAACTAACTGAATATGAAACGATAATTTTGGCTTGAGCATTTCTAGTTATAAACACTATCGCACTTGCCAGCTGCATCTTGTCCAAAACAGCGGCAAGCTAGGCTAGTTTCTGTGAGTGAGCAGTAATGAACAGTGCAAAGTAACAACAGTATGGGGCAAGCATAGACTGCCAACTGTATAATTTTTTGCACAAAAGTTCGCCTGAATATCAGTCAGACAACTCGTGTAAATGAAGGTCCAGTTGGAAATGAGCAAGTTACGAAATCAACAATGCCTGCTTACTCGAACAGAACCCTCATACACATGAAGTATGCAGCGATAGGCTCCTACCGAGGTACGTCACAGCATGATGTCACTGGCACACCTAAAAGGTGTGGCTGAAAAAACACTCCCGCTGGTGGCTCAGCGAGGTACAGTCGTGCGGTGTTTGGGGCAAGTTTGAATTTTTCAAAGCTTACACTTCACATTATAATGTCGACACTAGCTGTAGTATGTGGCAGCAAATATCTAGCTGTGTGGTAAAATATTTGCCACGCTGTCTGTTTATCTTGAAGAAGTGAACACACGTGGTTACCTGTGTGAGGAACAGTGGCACAGTCTTCAAAAATGTGGACTGCTGATTGCGGCATGTAGAGTGCATTAAAAGGTATCGAGAATATTGTGTGTGGTGTGTGCAGTGTCAATAACAATGTGTCTTGTTTGCGAAGACGTTAGCACTCGTGGCAGGGACCGGTCGTTGAAAAACTTGATTGCACATTTTAGTCAAGGTAAATATGCACTTGACGCGACCATCTGCGAATGGGTACAGCTCAGTGTTTGCGCTGTGTGCAGAAAAAAATTGCATGGTCACCGGGCTGGAAGATACCATTTGCTGAAGCTGCATGTATGAATCGCCCGATGAGTACGCAAGCCCAATAAAGGTATAACTCGTTTTATCGAAGGCCCCATATGTATTCATGTAATAAGCAGAGATTCTTGTTTTACATATACTCAGTACCAGTACATTTACCACTCGATATTCATGAAGTGACAATGCACACTACAAGTTTGTGTGTTAGGTCCTAAGGGAGCAATGTAAATATGCAAATAAGTTGTAGGTGTCAGATGCCGAGATGTAACTGCACAAAAGATTACGTATATATTAGGCTACAGGTTTAGAATCGCATACATCTTAGTGGTCTATCAGGAACGTCACAAACAACTTCCTTGCTAACCAGCCCTTGCACAGAGGGAGGGAATGGCTGGCCCGGTGCTCGAAGTGACGTCACACTATTTGCAAACATAGAGAGGTTTCTTACTTAGGCAACATTTTGCACAATATATTTTTAGATGCAAGACTCTACTCATCCACAATGATCATACTGATGTCTTTTGTTGTTACTTTGTGCTGTGAGTTACTAGGCATTTAGTCACCATGATCTTTAAAAGCTAATTTCAGTGTTCTCTCTCATATTGCTGACAACTGTGTTGTTGCATAAATTGGGCAAAAAAGCAACACAGAAAGGCTGTCACAATAAATACACCAACATGGGTATTCTCCTGCAAACAAAAGTCGGCACTGGTCCTGTCATTACCCGTCTTCCTTCTCTCTTTGCCTTCTTTGTGCTGAAACAGCCAAACACCTGATCAGTTAGATGAGAAATATTAACGCATCAAAACAATAAGTGCTTGCATCAGCAACTACACAACAGCGTGATAACCGCACCCCTGCCACACAGCAGTGAAACATATTTTGAACATGCTGGCAAAGTATTATTTTATAGAAAGCAACTCTGGCAGATTACAAAATCTCACATTGTGCATGCAAGTTTTCTTCAAAGTCAGGCGTACAATGTAGGTGCTGGCCGGTACATTATTAGTTACAAGCAAAGGCGTCTTGCAGGTACACATACAGATTGCACGAACACCTCTCTCTCTACACTAGGCACACACAATATATCTTTTAACAAGTATACGCCACTCTTTAGGGGTATAATAACGCTCTACTGTGAACGTATGCTTATCGACCCACTTAGGCGGTCGGCTAGGTGAATTGAGCAAAGTTACAAATTGTATCGCCCGCGTACGTGAAAAAAATGCTGCTTTGAATCAAATGGCACCGCAGGCTTCGTTTAATCAACAACGTAGCAAGCGCCGTGTGCGTCCTCCTCACTACATTGCACTTATGAAAAAATCGATCACCATACACATGAATGTTGCCGCAGGTTCGCGAATTAGCTCCAGTAAGGCCGCGCCGATGCGCCATGGCTCTGCTGGCGTTAGCGTTGTCAAAGCGAATCGACAACCGCACTCGCAAAGGCGCGTAAGGCTGCCGTTTCACGACGCCTCGTTCGAGTGCGGCAACACACACTTGCACTGAGTGGCATACTTAGTCTACATAAAAAAGTGTCCTTCTCACCTTTAGTTTCTTACACACTGTCCTGAGGGAAGCGACCACAGGCGTCAGCCGTCACCTCGGAGTCCTTCGAGCGCCCGCACAACCCACCGATTCCTTGGACGACTCGCACTTGATCCGCACTCGAACAACCGCGAGAATAGGGCGCAATCTTAGCACATCACACGAACGAGGAACGGCGCTTCCTTCAGTAATTTATCATTTCGTGCTCTCGTGTGTAGCAGCGCGAACACATGAGAGACGCACCGAAACGGCATGCCCACGGAAACAAAGAAGACAAACAACATGTGGCTTTAGCTGCGAATGGATTTGACTTGGATATCTCTGTGAGCAAAATAAAAAAAACATCTGTCGCTGCTATAAACTTAAAAAAATGTATGTTATCTGGCAAAACAACTTGAAAAGTGATAAACTGTTATTCAAAAAACAAGTTACAACTTATGAATATTTTTGCAGCTCTTCGTTTTGTTTTTGTTCTAGCAGACGACAGCCTTCTACTGCTTCTACGACAGACGTAGTGCGGTTTTATGTTCGGTGCGTGTCGCCGACGCAAAGCTCTCTAGAAGTCATATGAGAGTTCTCAATGAATCATAGGATGACTACAAAGCAGTAACATTTTGATATAGTGCAGTACGCAATCTTTCAAGGTATGACATTTCTTTGCTCTGATGCAAATTGAAGCAAGCCGGCCGGTGCAATCAGCTGATGTCGCCGCTACTCGAGGCAATGGAGTCGCGCCCAGCACTCGATTTGTCATCAAGCGATAGAGCTACTAAGTGGAATACAGCTAGATGCAGGGATTAATGGCGTATTACTCGAATTTCCTGTGGTGGCCGACTCAATCGCAAGAGAGCCCCGGGAAACGACCTTCAACTGCTCAAGCTTGTGTGTGTGTTTAAAAATACTTGTTTTCATCCGCGACGGGGCGGGATTCTATAGTTGAAAGACGTGCGAAATGCATGTGACGTATATACAGTCACAAAACATGCACACAGCAATCGATACGATCGCATATCGTACATAAATATGTCAACACATACCATGTAAACAGCAAATTTATATATATAACTTAAACGCTACGGCACTGTTCAGCGCGAATAGCTCATCAAGTTAAAGCACTCAGTCCACGACGCGAGCACAACTAAGTGGCGCAGGTTTGAATCCCGCCATGCATCAATTTTTTTCATTTTTTTTAGTGTTTTTTGTACCGCTATCTTTTATAATGCGTTAGGTACTAAAACAAAGTAAAAACAATATTGCGTTCAAGTACGTATGTGGGACTGTCTTTTTTCAGCAACAGTTATTGGTATTTTTATTTTTATTATTACATTTTTATTTATTTCATAATATAACAAAATTAAGGACTAAGGAGAACATTGGGTCTGCTTGATTGTGAAGGGACTAGAGAAGTGAGATAAGTTGAACCAAAAAAACTTATTTGAGAAAAAATTGAGCATTTCACAGCCGGACCATCTTCTTAAAAGGTAGGCCCTAGGTGTGCGGAAGACTTGCTATATGACTCACCTCAAGCTGTGGCAGTTGAGGGAAGGCAATATCACCGAGAAGCAGTTCCAAAATATATTTTGATTGATGTTTTTTGATTCCTCCAAAATAAGGGCTGCACAATTGTGATCGAGCCAAACCAAGAATTGCGAACACGAAGTCATGAGACAGAAAATGAATAATGTTCATTGTTTGAAAAATTGCCCTTAATAAAGGAAGAGTTATGGAGTGCTACGTAGCTTAACTTGCAGTAGTAATTTTATATATACACATAGATAGTTTAAAATGGACAATGTTGCACACACAGACATTGGTTAAATTTCTTTGCAGCACAGTTGAAGCATCTATGTAGAACTGAAGCATCAAGAGAAGCTCATGCGTCCTCACTTCATTGCGCTTTACATAGCTTGTATGCGTCCATGCAGCCATGATATATTTTAAAGCATTTGTTTCACCTATAATCTTCTTATTCATTAAAGCTGGCCCATAAGTTGTGTCTTATGTAGCACTACAATTGAAGCGTAATCTGCATGGTGATCTAAAACAATGCTTTTGAAAATCTCAAAACAACCCAGCTCTATACACGACCTTCCAAGCATCAATGATAAGAACCATTATGTGTCCGTACATATCAGTTGCGCTCTCATACTTAATTATTTTTCTGACCACTCCCTCTACCCCTACCTCGTTTCTGTCGTGAAGATGTAGCAAGTTGTGTATAGCTGTATTTATATTGTAGGAGATCATTCTATCAATAAAAAATTATTTTTAGGCTACATGCAAGTAGTTTTCATAGATTTTCATTTTTTTTGTTGGTGCTCAGGAGGGCTAAGCTCATGGTCGATATTTTAAAGTGACATTTCTGTTTGCCAATGTTAATAGAAACAATTTCATTAATATTGACAAGTTCATTCGCATTGAATTTAGTTCTCATTATTATTCTTTCTACCAAAGAACGAGCCCTTGAAGTTATGCTTTTTTTGCTTGATTTGTTTTCGTGTGACAGCATGCAAGTAAAATCAGTTATTGTCATTCCTTGTGAATGACACATTTTCCGTGTGACAGACTTTAGCACCTGGTCATCTGCAGAAGTTGTATTTATTCTGGAAAGGGGCGAACAGCGGTGACTGCAACACAGACTAGCCTGCGTTATTATTTTGTACTATATATGTCACTGTGCATTGATTTATAACGTTAAAAAGCTCGGATTTCCTGCTGAAAACGTGACAACAAATGTAGATTTTTCACATTTTTGCAACAATCCACATGCCTTTCATACACTATTGCACATTGTCGGAAGCACCTTACAAAATCTGTATATTTCCGTAAGACCTTACGTTCCGCATTTTCCTTATGAAAGCTTCTGTACACTCCATACACTTTCCTTATCCTTCCATATATTCTATAATGAACTCTCCGTATGCTTTATAAGTTTCCTTATCTTTCCATATTTTCCATAAAACTCACTCCATCCTCGCCATAAAACTTCCTTATCCTTCCATATACTCCATAAAAAGCCTTCCATATGTGCCATACATTTTCCTTATCTTTCCGTATACTCCATAAAAACCTTTCCGTATACGCCATACAATTTCCTTATCTTTCCATATGCTCCATAAGAAGCTTTCCGTATATGCCATACAACTTCCGTATATTTCCATAAAACTTCATAATTTTTCCGTATGTAGCATAAGGAAATGTTACGGAGTCCCCATATTTTCCGTAAGATTTCATACGGAACGTTTCAGTACGGTACATAGGACAAACTGGCAGGTGTATTATTGACCGGCTCCGCGAACACGCTTGCAACGTAAAAAATGGTCGAGATGGTTTTTTTGCACTACAATGCAGCACGTGTGGCTGCAAACCACTTTTTTAAGGTACGGTAATCAGAGGAAAAAACTGAAATAAAGTGACAAGGGAGTATATTGAAGCAGAAAGGATTAGTAGATTAGGGCTGAACTGCGTCAGCCCTCCTTCTCTCGGTCTTTGTGAAAAAGAATTGTCGTTTTTGAGATTATAAGTTTTTAGCGCATGGCAATAGGGAGTTTTTCATCTGTTTGTCTGTTGTATTCTAATTTCGTGAGCATATATATGTACGCTCCTCGAAATAAAACTTTGTTGGAAGTAAGCGCTCCCTTCTGTCCCTTCCCTTGTCCTGTGATTTAATGCGCTACGTCGATAGATTGCGACAGTTCCAATGCCCAATTTTTATATGTGGAGATGTGTTAGAATTACGTGATTCGCCTGCCATTTTGCTGCCCAGACGTATTGAAATTAGGAGGGGGATATGTGATTAGTGGGGATGGCACAGGCTGCAAATAGTTTTTTGCCTCCGCCATAATGACGCCCAATTGTGCCTTGAGCTGAGTGGCTTCTCTAAAATTTTGAATCACTCATCAATGAGGCAGTCAATACGAGCCTCGAAAGCTGAGAATCGAGCCTCGACTACTTAGAGACGAGTTTCGAGCAACCGTTGAAGTTTGTTTTGCATCTGCTTTTAGAAGTTTGACAGTTCTGATGTTAATTAGGCCTCACATTTTGCTTCAGACTCAGCCTCCACATCTGCTCTTTTGCATAATTGCTTAAATTCAGGTGGTACATCTGATGGTGGAGGAACTCCCATTCTTTTCTTTTTCAGAGGTGGTGTGGGTGTTCGGGACACTGTAGTGGGTAAAATATTACTATCTGTGGGTAAAGTGTGACTAGGGGGTGGGTGTTAGGGTTGGATAATAGCATATCGCAAGCTTCTTACCTCCACTCTAAGGCGGGCCAGCCACTCATCCTGATGGCCTGGTTTACAGGTGACTTGTTCTGCCTTTGTGAGCTCTTCGAGGGCCGTTGCTTGTGCTGACGACTGTCATGTTAGAAATTCCTCTGTGTGCTGCTGCTGTCACCCTGTAGTTTCCCTGTGAACTAGAGGCTACACTATGATATTGTGGCGATGCCGAGGCAGACAGGCTAAAAAACAATTCGTTATCGGGCCGAAATTGTGGCCAAGAATCTAATGACTATGGTCGTGGAAGTCCGAGTAGCTCAGTTGCACAGCTCCAACCTCCTTCCTCTTCCTGGTTGCCCGAGTGCACGAACGCGCGGCGCATGCCAGCCGGGTCTTTCCTGGCGCTCGTGCCACGATAATTGCGGTGGTCTACTTCAACGTGGCCAACGTGTCACGGCATTATTCCCCTCCTCAGTCTCATCGTCCCGATACTTGAGACAGTGAAAAGATACATGCGCAATCTCACTCGTTTTCCGACGATCTGTCATGATATGGCTTCATGCGGACTACGTCTACCACTTCCGTGCGAATGCGGCGTTTTCAGCTCTTGTGTCCAGCGTAGCTGACTTTATAAGTGACGTCGCTGATACGATGGAGTACTTAATAGCGGCGAAGTATCGCCAAAGAAGCGTTTCAGAGAGTCCGCAGTGGCGCACTCAGATCCATATTCACACTTTGACACTGGGATGATAAAGTGCATCACTGCGTCACTTGTTGGACTGACTAGAATCAACGCGCTGTTGGCGGCGTATTTGGTATCTTTCCATTTGTCATGCTTCTTCGGCTCTTTGCGAGAAATCATCTAAGTCAGGTGGATAGCTGCTTGTGTCCCGTAGTGGTAACATGGCATCCAGTGGGGTGGTCACTCTTCAGCCGAATACTACTTCGAAAGGAGCAACGCGGGTTGTTTCTTAGACGGCTGTATTATATGCGAATGTTATGCGGGGTGATATTTCATACCACTGTTTATGTTCAACATCGACATACATTGATAGCATGTCGGTCAGAGTTCTGCTGAGGTGTTCGGTTAAGCCATCTCACTAAGGGTGATACGCCGTTGTTCTGTGATCGGTATTTGATATGCGCACCAGGAATTGCATTGGGTCTGCAGTAAACGCGGTGCCCCGATCCATAATAACGACGATGGGCCACCAGGTCTGAGCAATATGTTGTTCACAAAGAACTTGGGGACTTTGGCAGCTGTCGCACTGTACAGAGGATCAGTCTCAGCATGACGGGTCAGATAGTCTGTGGCTATGACTATCCATTTCTTGCCTGCGCGCGATGTCGAGAAAGGTCCTAGGAAGTCCATGCCGACTTGTTGGAATGAGGAATTTCAGAACGGGCCATTGGACTGGGGCTGCACGTAGGAGCAGGCTAGTCACCATTTTTATTTTATGTTATTTTTCTGTCCGGGTGACGTCAAAGTTTAAGACAGGGCATCCGGAGGGTCTATTGGCTGGGAGAAGGCCAGCTGGTTTTACGGGTGGAGTTTTGCGCTGTTGACAATAACGACAAGTTTTCACGTAGCTCTGCACTGATGCGAGTAACTTAGGCCAATAGTACTTCAGGCAAATCCTGGCGAATGTTCGGCTCACACCTATGGGTCCAGATGTTGCGTCGTTGGGGCATGCATGCAGAATTTCCTCTCACATGGCTGTGGGTACGACTAGAACAACATTTCGCCATTAGGTTCGAAGTTCCTCCTGTAAAGGACACTTCCTCAAAGGCAGAAGGTGGAGAGCCCTGTGAAGAATATGCGAGGGACTTAAACGTCGAGACCCTGCAGGTGTTGTATAAGTGCCAAGAAATCCGGATCATCTCGTCGTTGTTGGGCGATTTTTGATGTGTCAACAACGCCTAGAAACGGGAACTTTTCCTTTTCAGGTACACTTGGATCGATGGGGGAGTGGGGCAGGCAGTCGGCATCCCTGTTTTTCCTTCCAGATTTGTATACGACAGTAATGTCATACTCCTGCAGCTTAAGGCTCCATCTTGCTAGTCGACCTCACGGGTCCTTGAGATTTGCCAGCCAGCAAAGATCATGGTCGTCACTGACAGCTCTGAACGGTCTTTTATAAAGGTAGGGGCGAAACTTGTTTATTGCCCAGACTCTGCGAGGCGCTTTTTTTTCAGTTGCTGAGTAGTTTGCGTCAGCTTTTGAGAGTTCGCGGCTGACATAGGCTAACAGTTTTTCTTTACCATTTTGTGACGATCAAGATGGCCCCGAGGCCGACATTGCTGGCATTGGTATGGACTTCAGTGTCGGCTGTCTCATCCAAATGGGCAAGTATTGGTGAACCCTGTAGCCGTTTTCTTAATTCGTCAAACGCTTTCTGTTCGCTTTCCCATGTCAAGGGCAGGTCGTTTTTTTGTTAGTTTTGTAAAAGGTTCCACAATCTTTGAGAAGTTTTTTACAAATCGCCTACAGGAGGCACATAAACCCGAAAATCAACGAACTGACATTTTGTCTCTGGGTGTAGGGAACCTCTGAACAGTGGCTGTCTTTTCGAGATCTGGATGAACGCCGTCAGAAATAATGACTTGTTCAAGAAATCACAGCTCTTCGAAGCCGAAGTGGCATTTTTTGGGGTTTGATTGTCAGGCTTGCTGACCGGATGGCTTCCAATACTGCACGTACTCGGGCTAGTTGTTGGTCAAATATGGCAGAGAATACGCCACGTCATCCACATACACTAGGCATCAATACCCTTTCAATCCCGTGAGGACAGTGTCCAACGTTCAGTGAAACGTCGCTGGCGCAGAACAGAGGCCGAATGGAAGTGCTTTGAATTCGTAGAGGCTATCTGGTGTTACCAATGCCGTTTTTAACGGTTCTGCTAGACGACCTCTACTTTCCAGTATCCGCTTTTCAGATCCAAGGACGAAAAAAACTTTGCAGATCGCAGCCGATCTAGTGTATCGTCGATTCGTGGCAAGGAGTAGACATCTCAATTAGTTACACTGTTCAGTTTTCGGTAGTTAGCACAGAATCTAAGTGTGTTGTCTTTTTTCCTAACGGGCACTACGGGGGACAACCATTGACTATTTGAAGGCTGGATGACAACATCAGAAAGCATTTCCTCCTCTTACTTCTCGATAATTTTCGTTTGTTTTGGGACACTCGACCTGGATGCTGGCATATAGGCGTCGTGTCGTCTTGCGTTATAGTTCTGTGTTTCGCAATTGACGTGCTCGAGACCTTCGTGGCAGTTGAGCAGCAGTCGGAGAATTGTTTTATCAAGGCATAAATCTGTTCCTTTTGTCTGTTCGGAAGGTTCTGGTTGACGGTGACAGATGTGTCGATGTTGCAGGCCACTGGTCGAGTGGTTGACGTCGTTAAGCTGCATAGTTTGGCCGCCATATAGAAATCGTGTAAATAGGCAATAGTCACGCCTCTAGCGATGTGTTGAAGTTCATTGGAGCAATTAGTGAGCAGGACGTCTGCACGGCCATTCGTAAAGTGAAGAACACCCTGAGCTACGCAGACACCTTTGTTCAAAAACAGTAGTAGATAGTAGATTTGCATCCGCTATGTCTTCACGGTTGTACAATGCGTTATTTTCTACTAGCAGCCTTATACTCCAGCATGGCGGCACAGTTAAGTCATCAAGAACAACGCGTAGAGCAGTTAGGCGTCGTTCCTCAGATTCATCCACAGGTATAGCTCGTTCAGTCGAAAACGACACGCTGGACCTACGCAGGTTAATTACGGTGCCATTAGCTCGCAAACAATTCATTTCTATAATGAGTTCTCTTGAACATTCTGGTAGCACAATGAACTCGGCAGCATAAATAAAGCCCCGTATTTCAAGTCTTGGAGTGCATCTGCCAAAGGGCGTACTGATGTGACCACCTGCTGTGCGTATCTGCGATCCACTCCACTCTGTCACAACTTTGTTTAGCTTCTTCACCATCTTGTGGCTTATCACTGAATAATCAGCACCGATGTCGACTAAGGCATTAAGCTCCAATCCTTCCATTCTCAACTGCGATTCTGAAGTTATGCTTTCATTGCTGCACCCATTTACCGGAAATACATTGTCGTCACCCTCAAATCGTATTGGACGATCTTCGTGACTGACGTTATCAGTGGCCTCACCTCCACAGGTTACTTGCTTCAGTTTTCCGGGAGTGGACTTGGAAGACAATGACCAGTGTTCTGCCTTGATGGTGCACGTGGCCTGGATGACCGGTAGCGCATGGGCTATGGTGACCGTTGCCGATGTTCGCGTAGAGAGGGCGAATTCTGGCGCGTGTACAAGTACTCCTCAATCTCTGCTGGTCGTTTGCCGTTTCGGAAGCACGGTTCACACGACGGAAAGCCTCTTAATCCAGCCTGTCGGTAAGGACCGAGTCTGTACAGATGACCCGCTTCGCCACAATGAAACACAGATTCCTGCACTCGTGATCACGCCAGACGTCAATTTTCTAAACCTATGCTCCACATAGCGATGTATGGTACGTGCTCCTGGTAGCAGATAGGTAGCCGCTGGTTCACACTGACGATGTGCGCTACGTGCTGCAGGTGGGAGAGGAGTCGCTGCCGTCGCAACTACTGCCTTTCTGTGTACCGTGGGTTTCCGGGTAGCACGGAACGTTGTCCCAATGTTCTGGATTAATTGGCAATCATTGCCCAAGAATGGCCCGGATAACAACGTACCGCCAATAATGGCTGTACCAGCCGAAGAGAACGGCAATGTTGGACCAGCATTGACAACGTACCGTCAATAGTGGCTGTGCCAGCCTATTAGAACGGTGATGTTGGACCAGCGTTGAACATTCCGCCAATAATGGATGTGCCAGCCAAATAGAACGGTGATGTTGGACCAGCATTCAGAACTTCTCACCAATGTTGGCCATGCCAGCGTATTAGAACAGCCACATTGAACCGAGTTGTACAACCAGCAACCAATATGGACAGAGTCATTTACTTTGGCTGGCATTATTGACCCGTCGTTCGAACGTTATTGCCGGCGCAAGCTAAAGCGTCAACATTGTTGGCATAACATGGAACCGGTATGAGCTAACTTCTGCGTCTGCTGCTTTTGGCGCCGTTCTGGACGCACTCACGTGTCAATTTTTTAAATTCGAGAGAGTGATATGCCGGGCACAAAAGTAATATATTTTTGCCACTAAATCATGCAGACTTAATTGATATGCATGACTGTCTATTTGAAGTTGTGCAAGTTAGACTATTTTACTGATAAACATTAATCATGTTTGTCACTTGTCAGACGTCCGATGTGGTGCTTTCCCAGATGAAACTCGTGCAGATCTGTGGATGAAGCAACCGCGGATGCCATTGCTGTACGTGACCCACTTCGACGTGACCCGGCGCGCTTGTGCGCCGGCGTTCGTTTCGTTGCATCGCGCCAGCGATACCACGCCAAGCGTTTCGGACTTCGCGGATACCAGACGCAAAGCGTATCGTATCGTGTGTCCTGCTATGATATCACCACGACCAATTTGGTTCTTTCGCGTTCACAGCGCTGTACCAGTTAACGGCACACAAGTGCTTGGCGTGTGGGAACTGGAGTTATCAGTTGCGTTACGGTGATTTAGTCGTACAACACACGCATTTGACGTAATCTGAAACACGCACCGGCGCTCACCTCCTCTATCGCAACGCGCACACGAATGACCCAAAACATTGCTGCGAACGGTTGTCAAAGTGTGGTAAAGTGCGTGGGCGTCGGGCACCTTCTCTCCGTGGGTCGTCGCCAGTTACAATTTTGTTGTAAAACGTTTTTTGTTGATTATTTTGATATACATACATCGCCCTACTGTAGCCAAAACATCAAATAGCTTACGCAGTACGTAGACTTAATTGAAACTGCAGTACGACGCGCAAAAAAAAGTTCGCGTGAGTTCATATGTGCTGATGCCCAGAACACATATCACGTATGCTAAATTATTTCTAAACAAGAAACACGCACGCTTACGGTGTCATGTTGTTTTGTCAAATACAGAACCACAGACCCCTCCCCGCCCCCCGCTCTCCTGCTTTTTTTAAGTCTGGGGATCTCTGCACAGATCTCTGCACAGATCTGGCCAGCTGTTTCCTGTAAAGTACAGTTTTATTTCACACTCGCTGTCCTTTAATAATTTTTCATTTATAGGGGGGTGGCTAAGGCCAGCTGGCTGTCTTAAGATAAATTAATGGACGCACACGTTACAAACCGGAAAATGTGTCAAAATTGCTGTAAACTCCAGAACATGAGGAGGATCATTTGAGAGCTGGTGACAGGACTGGTCCTCACAACTGAAAGGTAATATCTATGAATAAATCTTAAGCTTTGAGTGAGTGACTGTAGCACTGAATGCTGTTGCCCGTGCTGTCAGCAGCTGTGCATTTTTTGTATATTTGGTATGTGAGATCTTGAAATTTCCCTCTAACAGTGTTTCTCAGTCTAGCTCAGTCATATTTTTATAGTTTCCTTTCTCCAGACTCAGTGTAGAAGAGCCAACAGGATTGTTGTGATCAGCGAATACCGAGTTAATTTGTCCTAATTATCACATATTCTGTCTCCAATTTCGTGGTGTATGTGTCTTCTGGACGGCCTATATTCAATAGGAGAGTCAAACACAACTAAAAGCAAGGAACGAATCAGTTGGCCAAAGTCACTGGTGCATATCACTCTTTCGATATTTTATATCTTTGTGCCCTATACTGCTCTACACGCATGAAATTATCATTGGTTTTTATATTCATGTGGTATAAGAACATGTTTCCACAAGGCTTTTCAAACCGAAACGAACCTTTGCGCTTTTATTTTGACATGCAGATAAAGATATTTCGCTTATCTGTATTATGAACGGCTGAAATGATCCCGTCCACCAGAGAGGCAGTTTATTGGATGAGCCACTGAAGGCCCAAAAGTGCCAGATGGGTACTTCATAGGTAATGCAGTGTGTAGCCAAGGGATGGGATAGTGGTCAAAGGGCCCACCCCTGAAATTTCAGCAATGGTATACTAAGAACCCAGTAACACATACTCGACTTGCCTGCAATGAAGACCGAGTACGTCTTCTCCTTATCCCTCCACCACACAAAGTTCCGCCTGTATCAGAGGTTATATGTCTATGGCCAATGTTCAAGCATTTTGTGAAGGTTTATGAGACTTTGTGTTTTCAAATGTAAACATTTTTCTAAGAGAAACAAATATAACCCTTTAGTATCAGTGGCGACAATTGTGTATGCTATTTGTTTTTACTAGCTGTGTCCACTTGAGGCCAGAACAGAGTAAAATACACAGTTTGTTAGATTAACTGAACCTTGTGTCTAGCCAGTATGTCTTGACTTGACCTAGGTCTGCTGCACACAACCGTAGCTGATCACTCTAGGGAAGGAACTGTTATCTTTGATGGGTCGTTCAAATCGTGTTCTAGAACCAACGTCAAGTGTTGCTTTTATTCTCCTGAAATTAATGCAATGAAAAACTAAACACACACACATCAGGAGCTTACAATTTCATTATTTCTATATCAAAACTAAATATATCTTACAGCAGAATAATGAAGTACTTATTTCTTCGAAATTGTAATGCCTTGCTGAAGCTCACACAAAAGAACACGTCATTTTCTTGCTTGGATTGTAATATTGAGTGTCTCGTTATTGTGCTATCTGAATTTGCCACATTTGTTGACAGTGCATGATAATTCACACATGAAGGGGCTATATTCTTAGCAAGTGTTATAAGTACTCTTCGCACGTGATTTGCAGCAAACTAAAAGAAGGGGCGTTGCCTGTCGAGCTAGTAATACATACTCAGGACATCACCACTGCAAAGATACACCAGCGGCAACCAAGAAAGGGCACACCTGTAGTGATTAGTCAACACTTTTTATGTTTTCTGCTCTACCATTAAGGCTGGCTTAGTAAGCACTGCATCCAGTACCAGGAGGCTGCAGCGACAAAGTCCTACTCACAAAGCACGCACCAGCTCAGAGGAGAAGTACTGATATGCGCCGTTTACTTTTACAGTCTATAAAAACATGCCAAGAGTTCAAAGTTGTAACGTTGCTCATCTTCCAGCTAAGTAAAATAAGGGTACACTGAGAAAAGATACTGAGAATACCCCATCAGGAAATGACAAAACAAGAACCGACGGAGGTTCGCCTTCATCACATGAGCAGCCTTCAACTGATAAGTCAAGTAAGTAACTGACAAACAATGAGTGCACGAGGGAGAGCTATCATACGAGCTCGTCAGCAGTCCAGTGGCACTGGCTGGATTCGGGGTTGGTGCCTGGATAGGCACAGCGAGGCTGGACTGGAGGCCCCTCTCCCCTCCTCCAATTTTCGCCTGAACCCTGTGTTGTGTTATGACTATGTGTTACGACTATGTTCCCAAGAGGGAACATAGTCGTAACACAATGTCAAAGTTGCTTGTCTTTCTGCTCCTCCTGAAGGACCTCGCTTATCGTGGGTGTACCCCGGCATAAACCAATCCTGCTACCGACCATGCCTAAAATACAATAGCAACAACAGAAAACTCAAAGAAAATGTTACCACCTTACTTTGACTTCTTGCTTTGTGCGCAAATGAATCTAGTGAGAAGTATGTGGAACACCAAATAAAAACACCGCAGTCAACACCTGCCAGTACCTGCTTTCATAATAGTACAAAGTACTGAAGAAGCATGCTAAGAGCAATCCTACAAAGTGAAATTTCTAAAGTATAGGAGGCTGCGTGCTCCTGACTGAGACAACACCACAACAAAAAGAAAAACCTTTCACACATGTCAGCAGTTCATGCACAGCACAGAAAAGCCATGAAAACCTACCCTCAATGCCTTAGATACCCTCAAAAGTGCTGACTGCAAGTAGACTAGACAAAGACAGACTACAATGCGACACAATGAACATGTCAACCACCAACCATGAAATTATGCTAGAGTGGATACCGCAAGAAATGTTGAACAATGGGGACACTCAACGTTCCCAATCTAAATCTCGACTTCACAAACACGATACTAATGTTCCGATGACCTGCTGTCCATCGCCATGATGTCAAACAGGGGCATATACAAACACACAACTCATCTTTATGTGATTAAAATTCTCTTGCTTCCAGGTTTATAGAAGTCATCTAATTAAACTTCTCTCTATTAGGCTCACCACCTTCATCTTTGCTGGGAGTGTGTTCAAATTAAAGGAGATAGATGGCACTGGTGCAGCTGCATGGAGATGGTGTTTTTCGAATAATTGAGACGTGGCCTGCATGGGCATCTTTGACCACCTTTCACGTCTCAGCAATTTGTTATGTTCTCGTGGACATGTTAGTGTAGTAGTTGTGCCAAATGAAAGGCATGAAAGACATAAATATCAGTAAGAGAGGCATGTAAACTTTGAGACGCCTTTTAATTATTGCAAATCTGAACTGTGTTAGAAGCAAAAAAACAAACTGTTGCTCTATTGAGAATATTTATGTTATAGAAAAATATTTGTACTATGTTTCTGCTATCTTTCTACTTGCAATGAGTGGAAAAAGCCAGGCTTGCTTAGCTGAAGTGAGGCTTGGAAGCAGAGAAGAGAATGACAATCGACGTGCTTTCTTGTATAGCCCCTGTCAGACTCGGCTGTCAAGTTCAATATTATTACTAATATTGGTAATAATATTATTATTATTAATATGTATTATTATTATTATTATTATTATTATTATTATTATTATTATTATTATTATTATTATTATTATTATTATTATTATTATTATTATTATTATTATTATTATAAAGGTATATAGATAGGGCTCATTTGTTCCTCAATTCATATGGCCTTTCTTAAAATGTAATGCTGTGCCTTGCTCTAAACAACTTAGTCAATATGAAAAATGCCATCACTAGCTGTCCTCTTACGTGATTTGCCTTGAAGGTGTGTTTGGTTCAGTGAACTGCAGGAAAATTTGCTGCATTGACTTACTCTCAGCGACAAATTCAGTTCATTGCACTAAAGCTGCCAGGATTGCACTCAAGCTGCCGGAAGTTTGAATAGTAGCATTATTTCAGTGTGCTAGAGTTGACTCAAAAAAGAACTAATCAGGCAGAAGGTACACAAAAATTATGGCGATAGTGGAGTCGAAAAGAGTTCATACTAGTGGATTTTCGCTTAAACAAGTAGGGGAAGAACTACTATATGTAATTTTGAGTTCCAGTAAGCTTTGTTAGACTGACAGGACACAGAAGAAAGAAAGGCTTTGAGTAACATGCGCGGGCAGAAGCATCCCGAATTGTCCTGTTATGATGTTTTGAAAAAAAAAACTAATTAAGAAGATACAGTCAAAATGAAAAACAATCATGCGTCAGCTTGCTTTCAATTGCACTGAAGGGTAGACAAATATTTTACTCTTGTGTACAACTTGTTTTTTATTTTTTGGTAATGCTGGTCAACTTTGCATATTGCCTTGTGGTTGTAGTATATATCTGTTCTGTAATTTTTAATAAACTTCAGCTGCGAATCGGCGCTTGTGTTCCTGTGGCTAATTTGTTTTTATTCTTTTCGTTGTACTGTTCTACTGTTCTAATATCATGAATCTATACCAACTTAATTATTCAGTTCTATTCAAGCTTTCTGGCTTCTAAAGTTGTATTACCATGTCAGAGTTATGACCAAGCATACCTCTCAAAATGTTTGAATGACCATTTATTGTATGACAGAGTTCAGAGCATTCACCACAATGGCTACGTGAATATTGCTTTTTGCTGTTCAGGGGTACATGTAAAGTCTTATTCTTTAACTTTTGCAAATATGGCTTTACAAGTTTCAGTGCTTTTATGATCTGAACGATTTGTAGACAATTATGCTTTTAAGATGTGAATGAGTGTGAAGACAATTAAGCATAACTTGCAGCTACAAGCTTGTTGATCCACGAATAAAACAAAGCTTGAGATACAAGACTACAGCGCCGTTTATTCCAACTGATTGAAAATTCAGATATTTAGAATAGTGCCTCAACCTTCTTTAAGTGAGGTCTGGTTGCAGGGGTCAAGCTCATAGCGAACACAAAGTCACACTTTATTTTTATAGTACTTAAGCGTAAAAACCAGGCAATAAAAAATGAAATTGCATTCTCATTTTTATTTGTGGCTTTCGAGAACTAGCACATTTGATAAGCCATGCGAACCTTAGATTTACTGAATCATATTATAAAATTACAGTTGTTATACAATAGTTTTTGTAACCATCATAACTTAGGTGTCACAATTTCAATTGGGCATTTTTTTCGCACCTAAATTATTATTTCAGATATAACAAATGCATAAAACACAGAAAAAATATTTCCACTTTGCCTGAAGAAATAATGCTGGTAAAGGCTTTATTCGCTAAAGTGACTTGACAACCAGTTAACATGCACTTTTAATTATGGCATTGTGGGGCATGTTTATTGATGTTATGTAAGTGGGATATTTACCCATTCAGGCCATTTGTGCACTGTTGATGACTTCTGCATAGAAAGTGAATCATCGGTTTTGTTTTCATAAGACTTCAGTAAAAGTTACTTGAGAGAAAGGTTTTTTTAAAGTTGGCAACACGACACCAATTAGGGATGGTTAACCCATATCATTTCATTATCATGCGTGTACCAGAGTCTAGTTCACTGCTAACATATGTGCTTTCCAATGCGCTGTAACACAGCTGTAGGCAGAAGCTTCTTTATGATTAAACATGGACGAGATGTATAGCCACTGGCGGGAAGGTGGGCTTCGTGTAGAGCAGAGTAAAAAAACGTGGTCACTGGGTAGACCTACAGTCACGCCTAAAGTAAGTTCTACAGTGATGCAACCAATGTCTGCCTTGAATGTCATGCATATACGTTTCATTAATTCCATTGCTCAATGGGAGGTAGGGTTTAGTGAAATACCGTTGGTTCATATTGGTTTTCTTTATCTGTTGAGACCAAGGATGACATGAGTGATGCAGCCTGCAGCTACAATAGTAGGAGGAACAGTGCGTAACCAAGAAATGTCTGGAGTAAGAATATACTCCACCCAACGCTGAACCATGCAATCAACACAAGCCTACAAGTTTGTCTTTTGCAAGGCAGCAATATAATCAATGTCACAATTAGATCCTAAGAAACGTCGCTGAACCAAGTGGTTGTGCCTGCAAACATATGCAGCAATGTCACAATCTGAATTAATCTTGAAGTGCTGGAAAGCATTCGACACAAGTGGTACGTAAACCCACGTGATGCTACACACCCTACGTTATCTGCCAGGAGAAGCCTTTAGATTTTCTGTGTATTAGAGCATGAAAGACAGTCTAGTAATATGCCTATTTGTGCTTGAAAGTGGGCAAAAATTGTCAGTTCTTGGTTCACAGCATGTGTTGAAGCTAATATGTCTCCTGTTACTGGCAAACGACTCTGCACCACTGAAAGTCTCGCAGCCTCGAGGCTGACCTGTCTTGCAAATGGCAGAATTTGTTGTCATGTCAACCACTCGCCCTTTTTTAAGGTGCATATTTCTCTGCGACAGGTGAATATGTTGATTGGGCTATGTGACAGGGCATCAATGACAAGGTTGACAGTTCCTATGATATGTTTCTGATATGTTTGACATCTGCTGCAGTTCATGAGATTATGAATGCCACGATTGTAACTGTGGGTGTGTAACATATACCGATAAGAAATGTACTCACACGTTCTATGACAAAAAGTCACGTAATTTCTTCCATGTAATAATGTAATGACGTAAGCACTAACCATTTTTGCCCACCTGTATGCACAATTAGGTATATCACATTAGGAGAATATTTCACATACACCCAAGTACACGAGAAACCCAAAGACTTCCCTAGGCAAATAACATAAGATGTATATAGCATCACGTGGGTGTACGCGCCACCTGAGTAGATTGCTTTGCGCCACTTCAAGATTCAGTCGCATTGTCACATTGCTGGATGTGTTTACAGGGCAAACCACCAGATTCAGTGACATTTTTGTGGGTTTATTGGCTTCAGTCTCCACAAAAATTGCTTTAATGCTGCTCAGATAGTAGGCATAAGTTTTCAGGACATGTCAGAGAACCGATTGGCCGCCATATCTACTCCTTTGACGAGTCCGTGATCTAGCAAAAATTGCATTCAAGATGTCGTAGAATGATGTATAGCGGAACTATCATTTGGTATTCAGGGTGTAGCATATACTGTCGCGCAAGCATCTTTTGATTCCCCAAAATTGTATAGGAGTTCTTAGGCTAAGAGAGCTCAATATAGTAGCATTTTTGTGTATCAATAGCACGAAGTGGAAGGAATATGAATAATGACCTAGCACGATGGTACAAAATGTTTGTAGTACGTAGTTCACAAAAATAAGACAGAGGAGCTTGCAGGGCTTATCAGCATCTAGTATTCGGAGATCGGAAGCTCTCAACACTTATAATTCTGCGTGGGTAGAGCTTAGTACTGGATGCGGAGAACACTAGGATAGGACAGGTGAGCTTTTGGACATCAAATTCACATATTCTTATGCTCACAAAAGTGTCTTGTTCAGGTGTTGGATTACAGAATTCAGATGTGAACTGTGCTCATCTGATGAACTCGTGATGAGTAGGTTATTGAGGCAAGCATGACAAAATTCAAGGCTGGGGAAAATGCTGAAATGTACTTCTGGAATTTCTCATGCCGCATGGGATAAGTAAAAGATCAGACACGATGAAAAGTGTCACTATCAGTATGTTAATTGAAATCTACACTTCTTGTTAAAGGATTTGATGGTTGAACCACATGAGGCCAATTTCGGAGGAAATTGCTGCATCATATATATCTGTGACATCATATACGAATGTGAGGTCCTGGGTTGAAACAGCTAGGCTCAGTTGACTGTGTGTGCTATGCCATCAGCATCCTGACTTAGACTTCAGCACCATTCGCAGAACACAGTACCACCAGCACACAGCAACCATTGGGCTGAGTGAAGTCGGCAAAATCTCTAAATATATGCGTGATTAGGTATGGCTGCCTCGAAAATTCTTTTGAATTGCAGCCCAATTAAGATAGTGCTTCAAATATAATTTATGTAGTACATCAATTTCATGGTTGAGTTGGCATATGCAAAATAATTCTTCTTTGTTTCTCTGTCATCATAATCCTGGGACTAGAGCTGTTTCTCAAAGAACCATCCCATACTGTTGTGGTGGCTCCGTGGTTTATTATATGAAACAGTGATAATGTAGTGTGATATATTATCGTTGCAACAAAAGAATCAGGTACAATTGATATGCCTTAAAACACAAGCAATAATCTGAGCGATCGCTTCGCACCGATGCAGAGCTTTTCTTAGAGGTTAAGCTGTCAAAAATGTTGAAAATTAGCGCTCGCGTTGTGCACTCTTCCGTCGTCCTCGTTATTTTCGCGATGTTTTGCTTATGCGCTCGCTGGTAGCATAATCAGAACTTTTCCAGAGTGTATAAATGTAATGTTGTTAGGACCAAGTTATTAGTGGACAGGCTTAGGTGGACTGTTATAGCTTTGCACACTTCTCTCTCAAGAAGCATGCACGTGTATACGCTTAGTTATTGTATTTTACGAGCTGCCGTGTTGTGTTTACGCGGTCTGGTGCATGTCGCAGTCAGAGCGAGGTGCATCTGCGACTGAAAGTACACACACGTGTGACCATGCTGGGTCACATTTTCAAGGGCGTAGCCGGTGTTTATTTCTGGATGAAGCGTCGAACCACCGGTGTGGCTGAACCGGTATTATTGTATTGAATTGTATTGTTTGAACCCTACCTTGTGGCAACGCCTAGCACCTTAGACTACCACTTTATTTATTTAGGACGAAAATTGTGCGCTTCTTCCTCTCTTTGCGGCCGTCATGCTCTCTTGGTATTTACGCGTCATTCTCGCACGTACAAACGTGGCTTTTCACGCATGTCGAGTTCAAGACTACTGCAGCTGCATACCATCCGGAGCTGCGGCCTGATGAAATGAAATATATGCGGCAACCGGATCAGCTGATGCTGGTTTTCGCGATTTTCCGAGAATCCCCTGATTTTTCTTGCTGATTCTTTTTAACGGTGTCTTTTGATCGTGATCAGACCCCTCAGGTTATGTTTGACGCAGAATCACGTAAAAGTTTGGCGAAGATGTTTGCTAAACCTTGCCCTGAGAGTCGGAAATTGCGATGCGCAGATCGCGACCGTCTTATTCTCTCCACTATAATAGGTGTCCGTGTGACACGCAACGCAAGCTTAGCACAGTCGTAAGAAATAGTACGCTTGTTTTGTTGGTTATGCAGCCAGATGGTGCTGCATAAAAGCTGTCAATTGCATGCTACTTCATTAAAAATTTAGTTTCACAGTCTTTTGCGCCAACCACAAGCTTGATGTGATAACAGCTCACCAAGCTGAGCGACAGTAGATTTTGACATATGCTGGTTGACTACACCGTCGTTGCCTCTCTGGCTGCTGTTGTGAATGAATACTTAGTTGGCCACATTTTGGGCGATTTTGTCCGATTTCTCTTACTAAGACCTGGCAACATTGATTTTTTCATCTGGGTTCTGGGCAGAGAAAACAAAATTTCAGCTGCCTCAGCAATGCCAGCGACGAGCCAGATTACATTTGTGAGTATAAGTTTTTGTTCTTCTGTATCAGTGCCTTGTTGTTAATACCTGTCACGTGCACCTTAATCAACCACTCGCCGTAGTGAGCGAGTATTCGGCGAGTAAGTAGGACGAACAAATGCGGCTGGTCTATTACGTGTGACCCCAGTGGTCATTATTTTTTTTCTTTCGATTCGAGGTATAGATAGTGGAGTACAGGTAATATTTTAATGTGCAACTTGTGTAAGCTTACCGCAGCAAGACGGGAAGCTATGTCGTCTGCCTGTTTCTCGGATATCCTTTAGAAAAGTGCCTGCCTGTCACCAATGCTAATTTTATGTGCCTGGGTATCAAACTTGTGCAGTGGATCGACAGTGTGAGCTAAATGGGGCATACACGTAGCACATGTCGCATCATTTCGCATAACCGCGGCTTTACGATGCATTTAAAACAAGGCTAACTACTGCAGTTTGTCGTGGGTTCAGCGTAGCCATTATGTGGAAAGTTGCTCATTGTAACTGAAGACAGTTCTCTGTGGGAGGTTAGTACGCTAGACAAGGCTTGTGTAACTTGCTCGCTACATTAGGTATAATGAGCAGCGACGTTTATGTCATCACATTTATATTGTTAGTGCATCAATATTTATGTCAGTTACTTCGCAGTAAAGAAAGTTGTGGTGTTGATTATGTTGCTACTAGCGGGGTTAGCTTGGCAAACAACAAAAGGAGGTGTGAGTTACTTTTTCGTTTTTTTCTTGCTTTGCATGCCCAACAGTACATTTAAGTTTGTTTTGAAAATTCACTCGTGGCGAGTAAGAAAGAAAACATAAAATTTCAAGTATTAATTTATCTGAATTCTTATGTTTGCCGTGTCTGTTAGCTTCATGTGGTTTTGAATATTGTAAACGCCCCCCCCCCTAGTTCCTCAACCAGTGATGCCACTTCTGCGGATAAATGTGCCAAACTAAGTTTCCTGCATCATCCTAACAAAATAGATGTAGACTATGCCATGCTGCACCAGAGTCTCACGTTTGACAGTGTGTATCAGTGGAAATAGCATTACTGGTCTAAAAAAACATTTGCTGGTTGATTTCGAGGCCACCAATCTCACAGTCATACACCAAGCATTATTTTAATAACTGAACAGTGCTGGTATGCAATATGTACCATACTGCATGCAACCAGAAACCAGATGCAATTAACCACCCAGAGGTAGAAATTCAGTTGTGGTGAGGAAGTTGTGCGCAAGTGCACAATAACCATGAAGCCGTTAAAAATTTTTGAAACTGTGCTGTAATAGCGGAGTTGTATGCGTTTGATTATCTAAACACATAACCACTCATTTCTGTCTTTTCACTACCCTCCGTTGGTACCTCTCCCAAAGCCGCTTGCCCCTTTGCCGAGCGCCTATCCCAATCTTGCGCGGAATACATCATTGATGACATATTGCTCCAAACACGGCCTTCTTATGGTTGCCGCGACTCCGTCCTCTGTCAACTGTGTGCTTTTTGGCGAATCTCTGTAGCTGTGCCAGCCGGTGCTTATATGAATGGTGTCGGTATGAACCCTGTGCTACGGACCACAGCACTTGATTTGCAAGTACGGGCATGCATGCGGGCATCACGACAAACGACGAGTGACGTGGACAGCTACTTGCAGGCTAACAAGAAGTCATAGGTGCTTGCCTGACCAATTGCAGCATATTTATTCTGCACGTCAGACTCATTCAAGTTCTTGAGGTCACGTGCCAGCCCGAAAGGCATGGAGGATTGTTTCTTAGACTTTGTGGAGCACTGGCGGCTTGCTGCGCAGCCACGTGGAGAATCATTGACCATGCAGCATTTTGCATATGACGCACGTGTTTACTTCAAACTTTTGAAAAAAAATTATAGCGGGTAGTATAGGGGCGCTTTAATTGGACCGGAGTTGTCGCCGAATTTCAAGATAAGGATTGCTTAAGTTATTTGCTATTCATAAAGTGCAGGGTCGCTTAGAAAAGGCTATAGCGAGACACAGCTTGGGGCTAAGGAAGCTCTATTACACCATTGCAAAGCGTAATTTACTAGAAACGGCCTATGTCGACGTGGGGGTTAATTCGTAAGCGTTTTATTTAGAATTGGAGGAGATATAAGGAAAGAACAAGAGGGCTCAAAAAGCTTGTAGGCAAGCTAAGAGAATTCGGAAATGCTTTGAACACATGTAAAAATAAAAACTGAATACAGCACAAAATAAATAATGGCACGTGTTGTTTTTCAAAGCTTGAGATTACAGACTGGGATGACTTTAGCCATTTATTCGTGTCTTGAGTAGATGCTAGGTGTCGTTGCAACTCGGAGGAGTCGTTTTGTTGTTATTTTCACAGCAGAATTATGGTAAGTGCATGTTGTTCGGAGGCCAATTTGTCTCCATTTTATTGACGCAATGCGGCCTTCACCCGTTCTATGCACTTTCCATGGCGATTCTCGTGTCTTGACCATGAAAGTAGCCTTTACCAATCTAGTATGGCTTTATTTCATTTTTTTGTTTCATGTCTGCGCTGTTCTAAAGATAATACTTACAAAGTAGCCCCTACGACTTATTGCACATCTAACTTGAAATAAAACTTTTTACTCTTTCTTTATGCTTCAAATAAATAATGGTTTGCTGCTGTAGTCATCAACGTACGCTATATATACCATTTAAACCAAAGTAAATTTTTTTGTTCTTTAGTCGTCAGTGCATAAAAAAAGAGACAATCGTATCCATAAACTATACGTGTTGATTAGCTGGTATTTCATTGATTACCCTTTAAGGGGGGGGGGGGGCGTGTGCTCGTAAACAGCACAGCAGGTGTAAAATATTTGCGTTCACGTCATCACTTTCGGGGCTTATTTTCACGTTACAATTCCACGCTGTTTGCAGCAGGCCAGTTGTGTATCGCCTGCTGAACATTTGCGAAACCACCTTTGTGCGAAAACAGTGGGAACGCACTCACTGTTAAGTGTAACAGACTTGTCAGAACAGCATTTTTTTTCAGTTTTGAACAGTGTTGACACACTTGAGACATCTATTAACATTCTACAGCTCACAAAGGTGCATACAAGATTTTTTATGAAAGAGGATCACCATTTCGAATAACGTACTTGCTCTTCTTGGGGTATAAAAAAATAACAGGGGGAGAGTCGAAGTATTCGGGTCGCCCTTCTGAAATTTGCCACCCCCACTGAAAGAGCACATGGAGTGCTTGAAAAGTACAAATAGTGAAGCAATACGTGTGCAATCCGCACCACCAAATGTTACCTTTTTTAACTCCACAATAAACAAGCAACACTAAGCAACATGTTTGAACACAACCAGTCCATTAGATAAGAATCGATGACATGCAGAAGCTACGTGGCTAATATGTAATTGTTATCGCAATGTAATCGACAAAGTAATGCCATAAACAGCTGCAGAGGCAAGCATGAGTAGCCGTGGTGCAGCTTTGAAGCTCGTGCACAAGACCGGTTTGTCTGTGCCTGCATTCACACGGTGCAAAAACTGTTTCATTCTGGCATGGTCTGAAAGAGCGTGCTGTGATGAGTGCCTATGCTGTCCCACACATGGATACAACGGAGAACATAAACAGAAAGAGAGAGGGAGAATTTATTTACAGAAAGGTAGAGAGGTCGGCCTGAGCTATAAGTTGCTCGGGCCTGCTACTCTACACTGGGGAAGGGTGACTGGGGAATGAAAGAGTGATTAATGACGATGGTAAGGTAGAGAGATGATATGTGCTTATTAGGCTGGGTAACTCTACAGACGTGCATCTAGTCCTGTGGCATCTAAGAATGCGATGATGGCTTGTATAACCACATGTGTGCTGCTGGCGTCAGGCCAAGGACCTAACACAACCTCATCAGTTAATGGTCGACTAATATATTGGCCAATCGAAGATATCAGTTGCTGACGTTCGCTTGCATATGCTGAACAGTCGCAAAATATATGTTCGTGCAATTCTGGCAACCGACAGTGACCACAATTGGGACCTGTGTCATTATAGCCAATTAAGTCAGTGTAACGTCTCGCGTAAGCCACACCGAGGCGAATGCGGTGGATAATGCATGAGATGCTTCGCTTTAACTTGTGAGGCATACGGAACTTCATTTCCGGGTCCCATTTGTGCAGCCGCTTGTGCTGGTGTTCTGGTTTCTGCCAGTGCTCTAAGATGGAGTTGCGCATTACGCGTCGAAGTAGCATGTTAGTGTCTTCTCGAGAAAATGCAATGCACACTTCCGTGGCACTATTTAAAGCTCTGTTAGCTTCAGTGTCCACCTCTTCATTGCCCATTATGTCACAATGAGCAGGCATTCATTGAAATGTTACACCATGTCTATTTTTTGTAGCAATGCCAAGAAGCTCTGCTATTTCAATCGATAAAGTATGATATGGACCTTGTCTCATGAAGCCATCGATGGTTTGAAGAGCAGCGTTGGCATCACACAGTATCGTTCATTTACGAGCGGGTTCTGTCGACATGAAACGTATTGCCTCCCGAATAGCAACAAGTTCCGCAGCTGTTGATATGGTCTTGTTATCTATCTTGCAACGTCGAGCTATCTTCATCTGCGGGAGGACAAAGGCTGCGGCGCAGGTACGCGACATAGTATATCTATCAGTATATACGTGTGCCACACCGTCATACGTAGTATAAATGTGCAGCAGTGTAAATTGCTTTAGGCCGATTGATGATACAAGGGACTTCTTCATAATCCCAGGAATCTGAAGTATCACAAGTGGTCTAGGCAGGAGCCACGGAGGTATCTCAGGAACACGTGGAGGAGAGAATCTTGGTGGTATATGTTCTCGAGCCGCGATATAGCTCTTGAATAACTGCAGTCTCGGTGACTGGCAGGGAGCGCTGATAGGGGTTGTTGCCTGTGTCGAGTCAACAGGCGAAGGTGGACTCAAAGAGGCTCCCAGAGCACATATACTTTGATTGGACAAGCCCGAGTTTTGGCGAGAGTTCCCTTGAATGATGTGCATTGAGGTAAGCCCAAACATGTGCGCAACCCTTGAGCTTGGATCTTTCTAGCGTGCTCGCACAACTGCGTTGCATGCTTGAAAGCACAGGCATGCTGTATCGTAAGTACCGTACGAATAAAGATTGGTAAAGTTGCAGGAGAGCTGCCTCCGAAGTGCCCCATCTTGCTCCGGCCATGGCCCGAAGAACGTGGACAAAACTCTTGAGCTTTGACATCAAGGCTGTGACGTGTTTTGACCGCGATAGATTCCGGTCGAGAATAACACCCAGGAATTTGTGTTGCACAACAGCGCGAATTTCTGTTCCATGCACAGTTAATTGGTATCGTGTCATTTTTCTTCGTGTAAATACAAGCCATACGCATTTTTAGTTGACATTGTGAGACCCTGGCGACGTAGGTACCTTGCTGTAATGGTCACTGCACGTTGTAGTCGAGCACGCAGTTGGGGGCGCGTAGCTCCAGAAGTCCAGATGCAGATGCCGTCCACGTATGTGCTCATCTTCACAGTGTCAGGAAGTTCAGTAGCAAGTCCAATCAAGGTTATGTTAAAAAGTGTCGGACTCAGAACACTTCCTTGGGGAACACCACGGTGAATGTTATATTGGTCTGTATCTCCATCGTTTGTTGACATATACATGGTACGGTCGCTAAGGTAGCTCACGATCCATGCGTACAGTCGTCAGCCGATTTCTAGATCCTCAACCACATAAAGAATGCCATAACGTAAGACATTGTCGTAGGCGCCTTTATTGTCAAGAGAAACAGCAGCCACTAATCTGCCTCGACATCTTTCCTGTTCAAGATCAGAGAGCAAGTTGATGACCCCGTCAATGGCTGATCCGCCTCTCCTAAAGCCATTGATGAACGCAGGAAAGCAATTATGGCTCTCTAAGACCCACTTTAATCTCGACAATACCATCCTTTCCATGACTTAGCCAACGCAGCTGCTTAAGGCGATCGGCCGGTAAGAGGAAAGCTCAATAGGGCTCTTCCCCAGTTTAAGCAGTGCGATTATGCGGCTGCACTTCTACTTATCTGGAACAATTCCTGATTCCCAGGAGGTGTTGTAGTAAGATAACAGGATCTGTCGTGATTATGTATCAAGATGGCGAAGATCAGCGTACGTAATTGCGTGCGGCCTGGGTACCGAGGAGCACCGGGAAAGTGAAATTGCAGCGTCCAGTTCCTGCGTTGTAAAAGGCACTTCGATGCGTTCGTCGAAGCACGGGGGCACAGTGGTGTTAAGAGTTTGGGTCACAGTGTCAGCGGTGGAAACGAGATGACTACAGTAGCCCTTGGCTACCTCTAATTCACTCCGACCCTGATGTAGAGCCACCGCACGGAATGACTAAATTTGTTGTGGAGAAGCTTGTAGACTTCGTACTATCCACCAGATTTTAGAGAGAGGCTGTCTTGGGTCCAAAGAACCGCAGAACGACCTCCATCGTTGTCTGTCCAGCTTGTCGAGATGCTGAAGAACGTGTCGTTGAGCTTGACGACAGGCTGAGAGGTCTGACGGTGATCTTGTTCTTCTATATTGCCGTTCTGCGCGGCGAAGGATAGCACAAAGGGCCTCATATTGTAATTCGATAGCTCATCGTTGCAGCGGAATGGTAACTTGTCTTTTTGTGTCACGCAGGGACGAAGAAATGATGTCTTCTACTTCGGATGGTGTAGTAGTGCGCTGACAGCTGGTTTTCACAGATGACTTGAAGAGACGCCAGTCTGTCTGATGAACGCAGCGTGTGGCTGAACGGCGGTACTACCTAAACTGAACATATGTAGGCAAGTTATCACTACAGTGAGTCTCTATATCCGTGGACCAAGCTCCAGAAAACAGGATACTGCGAGATACAAATGCGATGTCGCGGCAGCTGCTGTAAGAAGTACCCCGAATGAAAGTGGGCGATCCGTCGTTCAGCACCCTAGTCCGAAATTGCACACGAAGTCACACAAATCTCTGCTACGGCTCTTCATGACAGTGCTACCCCAGAGGGGATGGTGAGCATTTAAATCTTCAATGACAATGTGGGGGCTCTGAGCAGCCTGAAGCGCAAACCTAAGGTGAGAGCAGTCCATCTTCGCACTTGGATGAATGTATCTTCCTATAAATGACAACGTGCGCCTCTTATACTTTATAATCAAGCAAGCGTAATCATTCGTTGTACGCGACAGAATGGCATGTCGTACGTACGTCATATCGCGGCGTACACAAACTAGCACCTTGCTTGCACGGTGATCACTGTGAGACCAAAGCTGGACGTACCCAGACAAACGGATTGTACAATCCATGTTTGGTTCACAGATGACAATAACTGGGAACACGTATTTCAATACCCGCTGTCTGAAATAAGAGACTGCCACGTAAACCACGAGCATTCGACTGCATAACAGGCGTCTGCCCCATGCGATCTTCGAATATCGAGGCCATGTTCGCTTACTGAAGAACAACAAGAAGTGGCTCCAGCACCTCAAGTAAATGGACAGCAGCTTCATCCGCCGGAGTGTTTAGACCACCAAGGATCTTGCGCATTGAACCCAACAAATTTCAAAGCATACTCTTGATGTCATTATTATCCATCTTCTCCTGCTCGCTGTAGTCAGCAGCATTATGCGTTGAACGCGTACACGTGGGTCTTGATGGTAAAGAAGGCCACTCCGAAGTATTACGGGCCGGTGGCTGGTTCGCTCGTACATTTGTCGGCTCTAAAGGTACGGAAGCACAGACATCTTCATTTCTGGCCGGTAAAAGCAAACGACGAGAAGGTGAAGCCTGGACATTTGATGTCAGTTCTTCAATGCGGTTAGCACTGCTCCTTCGTTTGCGTCGGTGTCGTGAAACGACGTGTATTGCACCGGACAGCCCTTGCAGCTTCTCTGTGCGTGGAGTGGTCTCTAACCATCTTTTTCATGATAGTTATTTGGTTCCTCATTTTAGAAAAATTCTTTGAGGTTGCGTCGTGGGCGCCGTGCAGTTAGGACAATTTGTGGCAGCGTCGCAGTTGCCATCGTCATCAGGTACACCACATCGTTTGCAATTTACCACACCCTTACAAACTGCACTGACATGCCCGAATTTCAAACATTTATGGCACTGTAGAGGCCTCGGTACATAAGGGCGTACCGGATGACGCACATATCCAACCTTGACATGAGTAGGCAACGACTCGGACTCGAACACTACTATCACACAACGCGACCGTCCAAAGCGGTGAAAACCAATTACAGGAGCCGTCGAAGAAAGCAATTTCTCGAGGCTTGAGTCTGTAATCTCTTCGTCCACATCATAAATGACGCCTATCATAGTTGCCTAGTCGTACGCGGAAAACGTGCGCACTAGAATGTTTCCCAACTAGACAATTGCCTTCAGCGTGTCCAGTATAGCTTTTGAAGTAACCTATACCGACAAGATGTTGTTGCGGGTATTTGTACGTATTTTCTCAACCAGGCCAGGTGCGATACGTTCGAAATACTCCGACAAGCTTTGCCTATTTAGAATGTTGAGGACGTCTGTCGTCGTTGTCGGCATGTACGAGATCTTGAAGGACCGCATGCTACTCGCCTTTTTTGGTGCCTGTGGACCGGTCGGCGACGTCCTTCTGATCTTTCTCTTCAGATGGCGGCTTGGAACAGGAGTGATATCACTGTCCGAGGCCTTGTCTTTGGTGAAAGAGCCATCAGAAGCGTAACTGTGCGCCACATGTGGGCCGAAGCGGTTACTCACATCGGACGCACCCTGATGAGCCGGTTCAGGGCCCGGAAGCTGGGCGGGGTTTTGATCCCCCGTTTTACGGGACCACGTTCCCCAGTGTTCTTGTCTCAGATTGCAGAAGTCGCCGAGAAAGTCGATGAAACTTCGAGAGCTGAACGCTGGAGCTGTTCTCTGTGATCACTTCTTCCTCCCCCAGAACATAAACAGGCATTCATATGTAAGCAGCGAAATGAGCAACAAATCTGGCCCTTCATGTCAGCCATGAGGAAGTCAAATAACATAGTGATTAATTTTCTGCGAATATTTTTGAGCATCCCAGTTTTCTCAGTCTGAGCAACATGGCACTTGAAAATTTGTTGGCACTGCCACCCCTGTGTGCCACCACACGTTAATATGGGCATTCAATGCCTGCACATATGGAGCGCGCCCAGCCTTTAACATTGCAGAAATGCGCTCGGTGTGTGCTAGATGGCAGCAGATTCTACATAAGGTCTGTATAGCACTGTCGGGTGCTTCAAAAACACATCAGTTTTCCAATTATTTCTTTTTTTAGCATAGCAAGTGTTGTCGTCCTGCCATGATAACAAGGAATTCCTTTTTTTCATGCTGCTGGTGTAGTTTGCATTCCAAGCCTTGTTTAGGGCAGCATGTCGGCTATCACTTGGACACCACTGCTAGTACAGCGGGGCAAGTTTCAAAATGTCTCGCAAGTGCTTTCTATTCATAGAAACCAGAAAAGTTGAAGTCTCAAAGTGACGCTTTCCTTAGGGCTGAGCTCCTGGTAGTCACTTGCTCTTAAAAGCAGAGCCTTTTTTAGCGAACTAAAAGCACCTTAACCATATATGTCTGTCAGTCGGTTTGTGTATTATCTATCTGATCGATCAATTCAATGTAGCCTATTAAGTTTGGGCGCTCTATGATCGTCTCCTTAACTTGACACCTTAGGTCAGCAACTCACTTATGAGTTGATTTAGTCAAGACTCACTCATACTCAAATAAGCCGTGTGCTTTCGTGAGTAAGGGTGAGTAATATTTTAGCGAGCTTGAGGCCAAGCGAGTCTGGTTTAAGAGAATTTTGGTGGGTGAGAATGTGCCCCAGGCGCAAAGTATGTATAGGTGAGTTTGAGTGAGCTCTCCTTTTTTGCCAACTAATGTTTAACATGAACCAAAACTTGCATGACAGGACAGAATATGTTATAAAAGGGTTTGATTCAGCAATTCACTGACATTTGGTTTCTATATTATACAAGTTGTTTATTTACATTACTTAAAAATGTGTTAGAGAGCCAAAAATCTATGGTTGACTGTTTTCGAAAAGTCTCTCGTCATTGTCTTTTCCTCCACTGATTCACCCTGCACCGACCACGCTTGTCTTCCTCTATTGCTTGCTGCACCATCCAGTATACCAAAGGTCGGTCATGAAGTTTTTCTAATATATTGGGCGTGAGGCCCACCATCAAGAGAGCGAGTGCAGCGATCGCTTTGACGTGCTGGGTTGGATCACGTGATCTAGCCTCGCACTGGCAAAGGAAAGCTGGCAGTTGCAAGTGTGATTTTACCGTGACTTTGCAGTGTTTTCATTTTCGAACAGCATTGTTTTGCTCTGGCTTCATGTGTGCGGACTGCCCCACCGCGGTGGTCTAGTGGCTAAGGTACTCGGCTGCTGACCCGCAGGGCGCGGGTTCGAATTCCGGCCGCGGCGGCTGCATTTCCGATGGAGGCGGAAATGTTGTAGGCCCGTGTGCTTAGATTTGGGTGCACGTTAAAGAAACCCAGGTGGTCTAAATTTCCGGAGCCCTCCACTACGGCGTCTCTCATAATCATATAGTGGTTTTGGGACGTTAAACCCCACATATCAAATCATGTGTGCGGACTTCTGCAGACCACACAATCCGTAAAGACAGCAAAAGCTACCGGCGGCGTGCCACAGTGCGCTACATACGTGAGGTTACTCTCACGGCGGCTTGCTGTGCCACTGTCACCTCTCTCTTTTTGTGTTGTGGTTGTTACTCAACTATAAGGTTAACATAAGCACCGACCATGAATGCTCGCATAAAAGCGGAACATTTAAGTTTCCGCACGGCAGCCACGCTCACAACTAAAGATGAATGTGCGAACAGTCCAATTATGTATATTTCAAAATAGGATGTAGGTGTGTATATTTGGGACAAGTTGCTCTCATTGTTATTACACTCAAAATTGTGCCCCGTTGTTGTCCGAATCGTCAGAGAGTAAAGATATAGCCCAGAAGTAAGTTTTTTTTCTTTATTTTGATAATTTCCCCTTATTCCGGTCTATTTCATTGTCAGTTGCCTCTGTGTGTTCAGCCAGCACGTTGGACGCAGCTTTCTTTCTTACCTTATACATGCGCCGCTCCAGTTAGAACTGCTTCTCTCGCCAAAATAACCTAACAGCAGCCTTTGCCACTCCTACCCTCCTCCCCGGCTCTCCTTCTCTATGTGTGTACTCGACCACACAGGTTTCCATCCACCACTAGCGTAGCCAAAGGGTGGCACACCACGCTCATGCCTCTGCCCTCCCAATATTTTCTTATGGTATATAGGGGCGCAGAAAATGACGCTCTACTACATCTGCTTGCCTAGCTGGGATCCATTCTAATCAAGATGGCACCCCTTTCGAAAAAATTTATGGCAACGCCTATGCCATCTGCAACCTCAGCTTACAGGGTTCTTTGCCTATAGATTACGTCTGTAGGATGGGCCCATAGCCACTGTCACTTCCTCTCAATGCTGTTTTGATCTACAGGCGAAAACTTGGTAAGGTTGGAAAACTGATTCATCTTCTAAGAGCTGTCGTAAAATATCACACAATTTGTGAACAAAGCTTAAAAAAAACTGGACACTCCCTATTTCAATAAAATCTCTGAGCCCCCCCCCCTTTTTTTTTGTCTTGAAGTTGCGTCGTCCAGGCCATGGTTTGGGTGAAGGCATCTGCGGTACTGTCGCAAGGTCAACGGGTGCACACCGTTGTTACTTTACCTGGTCGAACGCACCTTCAAGGGAGAGTAGAAGCGATGCCTAACCCCACGGTGGAAAAAAAACAAGGTGGGAAGTTGGAAAGGGGAGGTGTAGTGATTAGAAAATATCTTGGCTTGGGATTCTAACCCGTGCAGTAAAATCCTGAATAGGCCACCTTTGCATTTTACATTGGTGCTATGCGAAAAAGCGTTTTGAGATTTGGAAGGGGCTGTTACCTTAGTCACGGGATACTACACATAATGTTCACTTACTCATGCGTTTGTACGCTGCCTAATTATGAGTATCAGTGTAATCACTGACGTCTCAATATGCTACTGGAAATAATTTGGGGCAGTCTATGTTATTTCTGCTGCCCTGAGAAAAACTTAATTGTGCACCAGTTTTTTTTCACCACCTGTGCTCTTCGGTTTCACGAATCTCCCAAATTACGTGGTCGCAAGCTTCGCAAATCCATATTTAAACTCGCAGAGTCTGTCAAATGATTTTACAGACACAGCAAATGCTAATACAGACTTTATTATAGTTGGCTCAGTGGGGCGGTTCAAAATACCACTTTCTTTGAAATAGCAGTGCTCACGTACACTGCATAACTTAGGTGATGTCGAATGGTTTATACGTATTTTGTTTCTAAATCTAAGCCTTCTTTTTTATACTGCTAAAAATGTGGTATCTAGTGATGCAAATCGCATATTTTTTCCCTGTAACCTGCTCAAAATTTACTCTAAAAGTGAAATTTTGCTGCTCCTAAAATTGCTCCAATTTGTATTTCGGCTGTTGCACCCCTGAACTTGTTAAACAGTAGCTTTCAGTGATGCTGTGTTCATGCTGCTTTCAGTGATGCTGTGACTCTGGCAGCAGCGGCGACGGTGAAAGCACGCACGCTAACCTACTGTCTGCACTCTTTGCAGATACCGGCATATCGTCAAGAAAAGTGACCTGGACAGCGCTACCGAAACCGCCATCTACCTCAGCCTGCTGCAGTTTCAAGCTGTTATAAAGTTTGTGCTGGGGGCGTTGTCTCTTTGCAACTGGCTTCACTCAGGCAGCAGCGGCGACGGCGAAAGGACGCACGCTAACCTACTGTCTGCACTCTTTGCAGATACCGGCATATCGTCAAGAAAAGTGACCTGGACAGCGCTACCGAAACCGCCATCTACCTCAGCCTGCTGCAGTTTCAAGCTGTTATCAAGTTTGTGCTGGGGGCGTTGTCTCTTTGCAACTGGCTTCACTCAGGCAGCAGCGGCGACGGCGAAAGGACGCACGCTAACCTACTGTCTGCACTCTTTGCAGATACCGGCATATCGTCAAGAAAAGTGACCTGGACAGCGCTACCGAAACCGCCATCTACCTCAGCCTGCTGCAGTTTCAAGCTGTTATCAAGTTTGTGCTGGGGGCGTTGTCTCTTTGCAACTGGCTTCACTCAGGCAGAAGCGGTGACGGCGAAAGGACGCACGCTAACCTACTGTCTGCACTCTTTGCAGATACCGGCATATCGTCAAGAAAAGTGTAAGCCATCCCATCCGGAGTCGTCTTCTGCCACCAGAGCTGAGTGCCACGCCGTTGATAGAATTGTGTTGCTGTGGCTTTACCATTATTAGGACCTGGATAGCGCTACCGAAACCGCCATTTACCTCAGCCTGCTGCAGTTTCAAGCTGTTATCAAGTTTGTGCTGGGGGCGTTGTCTCTTTGCAACTGGCTTCACTCAGGCAGCAGCGGCGACGGCGAAAGGACGCACGCTAACTTACTGTCTGCACTCTTTGCAGGTTGGTTAACTTTCATATTGAACATTATATGCACCTAGTTTCGTCGCTGCTGCTGCTGCTGAAGTTTTATTGGGCCTTGTAGTCGCAACAGTGTTTTTCTTTCTAATCTTCAATCTTTGCCTCTTGCTTTGTGTGCACAAGAGCATTTCCGTGCAGTTTTTTACTGGAACTGGTTGAAATCATGGGGGATAAAAATTAGGGCGACATGGGCAGTAATGCGGCGACCCTTGCTGAGAGGCAGCCTAGTAGCAATAAAGAGGTCGTGAAATTTCTAGGTGATCTGGTGGGAAGACTTGACGTGTTCTCGACTGAAGTTAAATGTGAAATAGCTAAGTTCGCTTCCTCGAACTCTAAAATAGTCACTGAACTTGGAAGTGTTCGAGATGCTATTGCTTTCGTGAATGAGAGCTTTGAGCTTTTTAGGACTGATGTGGAGGCTTTTCGCAAGGAGATTGACATGGTAAAGGTTGAGAGTGCGCGGTGTCGTAAAGAAAACGGACTGTGGAGGGACCTGAAATAAGCTAGACGGGAAATTGTCGAGCTGAAGCAATGAAGCTGAAATATGAATATTAAAATCCAAGGTCTTCCGCTAATTGAAAAAAAAACTTGGAGAAAACTGTCGCAAACATCGCCAAGTGCTTAGCAACTGATGTCACAGATAACGACATTGACGTCGCGCACCGTGTGCTATCGAAAGATAAAAAGAAATCAAATGTGGTCGTCAGATTCCTCACCAGAACGGCGCGAGAAAAGATGTTGTACGCAGCAAAAAAGATTGAACTAGATAGCACTCGTCTTGGTTTTGACACCAGTAACCCTGTATATATAATTGAACACCTGTGCATGGAAATGAAGGTTCTGCTCAGTAAGGCGCGGCAAGCAAGGCGTGAAAGAGAATGGAGATATGTACGGGTGTCACAGGGCAGGATCTTCATGCGGAAAGCAGACAGGACACCTGTTTTAAATGAAACTTCTGAGGCGGATCTGGCTAAAGTATTCTAGCTTAATAGTAGACATTTATTTTTGCAGTGAACGATGGCAATGTATTCCAGCGTTTCTGAATTGAACTCGTATGTAAGTGGCCGTCATAGGCAGACCATGACATTCCTTCACATTAATATGCAGTCAGCTCGTTCGAAATAAAACTTTCTTTTGTTTCTTGATGAGTTCAATTTTTTTCTTTTCCGTTATTATGATGACTGAAACTTGGTACCGTAGTGAAACAGACGTGTTTTGTATTGACGGATATAATGTTGTGTACCAAAATAGAAAATTGAGAATTGGTGGTGGTGTATGCTTGTATGTCAAAGCTGAAATTACGTATCAGTATTGTGAAGATCTGTCTCTGTGCACCGATGACCTTGACGCGTTAACTTTACAGTATCACAACTACAATTTTGTTGCAATTTACAGGCCACCAAGTGGCAATTTTGATTCATTTATTCAATATTCAGAAAAACCTAGTTTTTGTTGTAAACCAATTTAATTACAAACTAGTGCTGGGAGGTGAACTTCACATAGATATGTTGAGCGACACATAAACAGATGAGACTTTCAGACCTTCCTGGTTCTTTTTGCTTAACAAACGTAATTACCATTCCAACACGTATTACTGATACCACTTCTACTCTATTAGATTTGTTTATCACAAGTATTACAAACAGTACGTTACAGGCAGGTGTCCTGCGTGCACCGATAAGTGATCATTTGCCCATATATCTAGTCATAGAAAACATCACCAGTGTAAGGAGCGAAATCCTTCCTGCCATTCACTTTCAACAAATTAATTCATGAACGCTATCTTCTTTTAGAGAGGAAATTAGAATTCTCAATTGGAACAACGTTCTATCTAGTTCTTCTGCTGATCTTGCTTATGATTGTTTTTTTTTATTCTCTATGTTCAGTGTATAAAAACATTTTACTTACAAAGCCTTAAAGAGACCAAAACGGGCGCGCAAACCTTGGATTTCTTCCGCAATGCTCAATATGATAAAAGAAAAAAACAGGTTGTATCAAGAGTTTCTGATAAAGCGAGACCCGGATAAATTTAAAGCTTTTAAAGTGTACAGAAATAAACTCACTAAACTACAAAAACAAGCTAAACGCGATTATCACTTCAAGATGTTTGACGGTGTCACCGATTCTAAGCAATTATGGAACAAACTTAATGCTATCATATCTACCAAACAAGTGTCTAATGATATTAGTGAGCTGGTGATTGAAAATAAAATATACAAGGGCGCAGAACTAGCAAACAAATTTAACAAATACATTACCTCACTAGTTGACAGTAGTCATAAGTGTGATTCATCAGGTTATTTGCCTCCTGCTTTAAATAATTCTGTGTTTGGAAATCCTACAGACGCGCAAGAGGTCATCAGCGTTTTTCAGCATTTCAAACTGAGTAAAAGCGAGGACATAGATGGCCTAAAATTAGAACCTATAATATACATTTTAGATCTCATATGCGCCTGCTTAGTACATATTTATAATCTCGTGTTCACCATTGGGCTGTTTTCTCAGAGAATGAAAAACGCTAAAGTAATGGTTATATATAAGGGTGGAGACAAAATCAATTTAGGAAACTACAGACCAATTTCGATTTTACCAGTTTTCTCTAAGGAGTGTGAAAAACTTATTTTCTTTCGGTTATCGAATTTCTTTAATAAACACAACATTATTACGCCGTCACAGTTCAGTTTTCAGTCAAGCCTCTCAACCGAAAGTGCCTTACTATACCAAAAAGAATTGATTTTAAGGAATATAGAAGCAAAAAAACTTACCCTAGGAATATTTCTAAATTTCTCGAAAGCTTTCGATAGAATAAACCATGATACTTTGCAAGAAAAACTTCACTGTTATGGAGTTCGCGTTCCGTTTTAGCTTTAATAAGAAGCTACTTATCAAATAGGAAACAATGTGTATAAATCAATTGAGAGCTATCATCATTCATGAACATTAAGAATTGCGTACCTCAAGGTAGCATTTTGGGACCCCCATTATTTATTATTTTTATTAACGATATTGTACGTATTGACAGCTCTGTAGAATATGTAATCTACGCGGACGATACTAGTATGTTTTTTTCTGGGGAAACGGCTGATGACCTCATTGTTACTGGTATTGAAATACAAAATAAAATATAAGCCTGGATTGTGGCGAATTCTCTACACATTAATTGCTCTAAAAGCAAGGCTGTACTGTTCCGTGCGAAAGCCAAGTCATTTGAAACGTCTCACAAACTAATTCCTAATAACGTCGAAATTAAAGTTTGTCCAACAGTTAAAACTCTCGGTGTCCATTTTCACGAACACATGACCAGGAAGTACCATGCAGAACACATTAGTCACGAACTTTGTAAAGTTCTAGGTGTGTTGCGTCGATGCCAGAATATACTACCTGTGAAACAAAAAAATATTAGTGTACAATGCTCTTTTTTCTTCACATTTACACTATTGTCATCTGGTCTGGTCTACAGGCTCTACAGCATCTCTAAAGAACCTGGTCGTGTTACAAAAAAAAGGCCTTGCGGTGCATTGAAGGTGTATCCTATAACGCACACACTGCTTCAATATTTGCAAAATATAGAATTTTAAGAATTACCTGTTATTACGAATACCAGCTTTTGTCAGCTTTTAAATCAGAAATACGCAGAGGAAGTATCTTTTTACGCACGTTGGCCACCTTGCAACCAAACCTTGGCAGTCTCGTTACTCGGTGTACGGAGACTTGGCACGTACCTTGTCCTCGCACAAACTATGGATTTGAAACACTACGTTACCGCCTTCCAAGTGTGATGAACAAATGGAAACTAACAACTGATCATCTGCGTGCATTGTCTAAAACGGAAATGTTAAATCGGATGTGCTGATTGTGTTGTAAATGAACGTTGGGTGATTTCTCTAATGGTTATTCAGTTTTTATTCTTTCATGCGTTGCTTTGTTTTTGTTATGAACATTTTTGTGTGTATTTTAGAGTTGTGATTCTATTATTTGCTGTCATGAGCAACATGCGTGTTTCTTTTTGTATTGTCGCTTTCCGCTGCCTGTAATTTTTGTAACTTTTTGTAAATTTGTAGTTTAGATTTTTTTTCTGGGGGAAGGGGCCAGTCAAGCTGTGAAATTTTTCCCTTCGCACCAAACCGCGTAAACAGTGTATTTTCGTTTACATGTCACGTGGTTGAATAAACTCAAACTCAAACTCAAATAAGCAAACAAGTTTGATATTCGAACAATCTTTTCGCATTTCTTCTGGTGTTCCGTAATATAACATGCACCTACCAGTCTGACCAATATAACTGTCGGCGCATGACTGAAGAACCTTGTACACTACTTCTGTAACACAAGGAATGGGGGAGCTTCGGTGTTTCTGACCACATTCATCTTTATTTTTGGTTTTGCCTTTGGCCCCGAGCTTATAGAGTGTGCAAGTGCTGCCCAGCTTCTTGAGAGCCGTACATACTACTGCTGCATCATATCTGGATGCGACACTCTTGTGTGCCATCTTGTGAACTAGTCTCACAAGTGTTGTGTATTTTCATGTACTAATAAAGGCTTGTATTAATAAAGAACTTGAAAGTAGGGCAGCAGGCTGAAGCGGTCTTCATAATTTTTTTCACAGACCTCGCATTTGCTGAAGTGTTTGATCCATCTAGCCACCTTTTCGCAGGATCTAGTGACTGCATAATCTGGAAACCCTGCCGTTGAAAACCTCTGGATCTGAGCAGAAACACTGCTCAATACCATGTACATGCAAGATTTGCACACAGCCTCTTGTACCAAAGATGCAGCCAATCACATTGATCACTTTTGAATAAGCTAATGTGTAAGACAAAAGAGGCTGTTGTGACCTGCGCCTGTACTGCCAAAACACATGCATTTGTAAGCAGTGAGACAGCTGCTCACATTGCACATTTTGATACATTTCCGTTTTTTTTTGTGCCAAGCTGCTCTATAGGCATAATAAACAAGAAAATTACACCGGACTGCTTTGAAACAGCCTCGAAAGCTAGAATTTTGATGCCGACATCAGCTTCAGTGGGGAAAAAATGGCGAGTTTGACTAAAAATACGCACCGAATTGTGTTTTTTTTTACTTTCCATCTTTCTGATGACAAAGGCTCCCATGGTGCCGCCATAATCTTTAAACGTCAGGAAATATGCGTGACCCCAGAAAAATGTGCTGCCGCGCATCGAGCGTGCTGCTTCTACTAGCAAGGCTGTGTGTTCTAGCGCCCCTGTCGGCCAGCGAAAACCACCGAGTTGGGTGGCAAGCATAGCGGTGTTGACCCTCCGGTTCTCTGTCGTGCATAGCGCATTCCTCCAGGCATTGTGGCTTTCGTGTTGACGCTGATGCATGCGGTCACCTACGAGTACATATTTGCTGTGAGCGAGTAACTGTAAACGTGGAGTCATTTTTCCCTGCATCCGACGCGTCTCCCGGCTGCTCTGGCGCTTGCGAATGTTTTATACAAATGGATTCCGTGATAGGCAAAACTTGTGCAACCCATTCCCGGTTTACATCCATTAGCTTCCAATTTATTTAGACGGGCGAGTTCTCATTGCATTTTTAATTAAAAAAAGCCATCGCAAGCGAAATCCGCACATCGGTGTCTGCAGGTAGACGGAAACACTTGGTTACATGCGAAGCCGTAGTGACAAAACGAGTGTTGAAACTATTGCAAGTGATATTAACGGGCGCTTTGGCACTTTACTCGTGACTCATTACGCATTACCAATCACTTGGCATAGTTTTCATTAATGGCGATTTGCCACTGCTTTGTTTTGTGATCGAAACTCGCAACAGGTGCTTAAAGAGGTGTCGCTGAATGCGTGCCGGCCCTGGGCTACACGTGCTTTTGGCTTATATAAATCAGTGTTTCGGTCGGCGGCAGTGCGACTTCGTTTTATTTCTTTTCTTTTTTTTTGCAATACAAGCTGCCTCTCTATGATGAACGGTTTGTTTGCGTGAACAGGGATTTTTTTCACCTGCGGTGCGCGAGAGCTTTACGCGAGTTATGGAGCGGCGCAGGCAGCAATCGCAAGTCGATGTATTATTGGGAGTTCTTCATCGACGGGGATGACCTACAGATATTGAAAAAAATGTAAAACTGGCCAACCTGTGCTATAATAATAGCACGTGGTCGCTCAAGTGGAGAGGCGTTATCAGCATCACTCGCTTATCACTTAGTGCCTGCCACATGCGCGTGCTTTACGAGATAGTCTATGCGGCGAGAATTCTTCGCTCTCGCGCTGCACTCTCGGAGGTGGTCTTGCATGAGGTGGCCACTAACGGCAGTACAGCCTGCTTTTGTTTGTTGAAAGCTCTTGACGCAATCAAGTCAGGCTTCTTTAAGCAAACGACCACTGTTACGTCACTAAGATTCTTGTACAATCAAAATTTTTTAATTTCTTTTTGAGTGTGATGTGTTTTTTTTATGTTTCAGCGGAACCTAGCTTTCAACAAACCCTTTTTAGATACTATTTTACGTGTTACGAGGGCTAGATAGGTCACGTGTGTGGTATGTGAAAAAGTAGTGCAGTTTATACCCAGCGATAATCTGTTTAAAAGTTCCTTCAAAGTCTGTTTCAGTGTAATGTGTAATATAGGCCAATTAAAATATATACTGGTGCCCCCATGTTGCTAAACATTGGTATTTTTAAGCTCCCAGGACAACTTCGTAGGGGCTGCTAACTGCTCCAAAATTAAAATTTCGCAATTTCAAAAACTGCTCCCAATTTAGTTTCAGCCGTCTCACCCCAGTTTGAGTAAAGCGCTAGCTTTAGGTAAAAAAACTGAAGGTTTAATTCCTGAGGCAAAGCAGTCGTAAAGTGAAGTACGCTTCTATTCTCTTTAAAGAGACACTACAGAGTAAAACATTGTTTTGCATATTAGTACCTGAAATTTCATTAACCCAAAAACACCTCTCTTGACGCGACATGATGCTCGGCAACGGAGAAAACATGCAAGAAGTAAGTTTTGGTGGAGATTCCACTGAGATTGCAGTGCCAAACACAGTGACGTTGGAAATATTAAAGGCGTCTACTGGGGAGGGGGGGGGGTAATCCCATATAGCTTGTACTCAATAAAAATAAAGTACATTGTGTTTAGTGGGTGCTATACCTAGCATACGATGGTTGGAAAACTTCATTAGGCCAATGCCGTGAAAGTACGAAAAAGGCATTTGAAATTTGCTACGTGATGCTCAAATGCAGGGGTGCAACAGCTGCGCTGATTACGCCAATTTGATAAAATTTCTCATTTGTGCGCCGAGCTGTGCCAATTCCATGAAATTTGCCGAAATTGCGCCACACTGCGCCAAAATGCTTGACCAGCCTAAAAATTTTCTCATTTGCTCAAATTCGAGCGTGACATGGAGACCACTTTAGCCACTTGTAGTTTCCATCATCAATCTATGCGGGCACACCCTAACCCTAAACCGCAGTGTAAGATACCTGCTCATTAGGTCAAGATACTCGCGAAACTCGATCGACCAGATGAAGTAACAACGCCGCGTGCCTGTAGGTCTGCTGACCGTAGCAGATAGTTACCGGCCGGACGACGCAACTACAACGCAAAAGATGTGTGGCCGTAGCTAGCAACACTTCGTTGGAAGTATGAATTTTATAGTCAGCAAAAGCGGCCACGGCATGTTAGGAACCATTAAAAACTAAAGCTTGGAATGCAAAAACTCTCAGCTTTAGTTCATGCCGTGACCACGTCAGTTGCCATAGCAACGCCACATGCGGTAGATATACGGTGCCATTGCGAGGCCAACTGGCACGTGCCATTATTACTTTATCTGGTCAAGCGCGCCTTCCAACCAAGCCAAAAAGTTGTGCCCTAAACCTAACCACATCATGAAAAAAAGGAGAGAAGGGGGTAGTGGTTCGGAAATTTCATGGTCTTGTTCTAACCTGTGCAGAAACACCGCTTAAGCCACCTTCGCCATACTACATGGGTGACCTGCGATAAAGCGTTTTAATATTTAGAAGGGGCTTATAGATGTAGTCTCTAGACACTGCACACTTTGTTTAATCATTGATGTATGTATTTGCCACATATTTGTGAGTAATAATATGCTCAATGATGTCTAAAAAGTTTTTGGCAAAGTTATTTGGAGTACAATATGACATCTCTTCAGCTGTAAAAAGTCATTTTTTTCCAGTTTTACGAATCATATGGTCACAATCTCGGGAAGTTCACAACCTCTACATTGTTTGCTGAGTGCGGTGATTAAATGAAATGCTGCTTTGATGAAATAGTAGTGCTCATAATCACTGTGCATGATTTAGGGAATGTTAAAATGCTTGCACACACACACACACACACATTTATATAAATATATATATATATATATATATATATATATATATATATTGAATGAACTTGCAGATAACACTTTGAAAAGTAAATTTTATTTACTAACGTTACGGCCGTGACACGGCCTTCGTCAGAGTGAGTAGATATGATACAATGCAGCCACTTTTATAGGCTCATGTGATGAACTCTCGGAACAGCAGCTAAGACAATCAAAGTGAAAAAATGGTAATCTGTCAGAACCTTGTGATGACATGTCTGACATGCGACGGGTGCATGAATATACATGTTTCAAATTTCCTTGCGCATCAACAAGTGGGGCACCGTATGATTGGCAGGACATGTAAAAGAGCTCTGAAGTAAAGAAACCACGGTTGACTAATATAGATTTTAATATACACTAAAATATTTTACTAATCAAAGAAGTCGTGTTGTTATAGTGCGAGGCAGGTGAGCTTTCCTACGTTTTCATTGATACCTGAACGAATGGTGTTAAATTTGTGAATTAAGAAGGATTACTTCACTTCCCTATCGTGATTTGTTTTGAAACCGGACTGGATAATAGTGGCCCTAATTTTGTCGAAACCGTGGCCACGCATACTGACGTGCTTCGACAGCGGTAGATTAGGGAGGCTTACGGCATGTGCACGGTGATTATTAAAGCGAATTCTGAAACTTGTCTCTGTTTGACCTATGTAGTGAGCTCCGCATGTTGAACACTTAAGAAGATAGATGACGTTGATACTACCACACGTGTAGTTCCCATTTATCTTTAAAAAAACTGGACGATGTACTTGAAACTGTTTTAGGTGTCGTCATGTGCACACACACCTTGCAACGTGGTTTTCGCAGGGATGACAGCCGTCATGATGTGAACACGTGGTTTTAGATGAGGTTAGTAAATCAAGAAGGTTCCGCAATCGTCGGTAGGCCACGCGTGGTTGTTCTGTAAAGATTCCTTTGAGCCGCTCGCTCTGTATTAAAATGTTGAAATGTTTCTTTAAGATATGGTCCACATTTGGAGCTGAAGCCGCATGTGTCAAAATCAGATTAATCCGCGAACAATCTTTGGGTCTTTTGACCAAAGATTGTTCTATGTATATATTGACACGTGCGGTTCTTTTCTGCTCAGGCGGCGTACTGCGACTACGTCGGGAAAATTCGTGCGTCGTGGTTGTCGGCATCGGCAGCGGCGGTGGCGGCGGAGGAGGATCTTCGGCATTGCGTCGTGCAGCAACCGCAACTCAATCGGTTGCTGCCTTTAGTTTCCCGGGTAGGGGCTTGGGGATCGGCCCCGGTTAGGGCCGGTGTACTGGCGGCGATCCGGGGAGACGTAGCGGCCAGGTGAAGGTGAACGGGATGGTCGTCGTTGTTGCCACTGCGATCCGGCGATGTAGTCAGCGATGTCGCGAGGTCGCTCACCTGGGCGCGGACGCGGCGCGCTCACGTCGAAGCCACGCAGCCCCATCTCACGGTACTGGCAGTAGCAGTAGGTGTGCCCGGCTTCGCCGCAGTGGTAGCATAGTGGGCGGTGGTTCGGGGTGCGCCAAACGTCAGTTTTCCTCGGCGAGCGCTGGATTACTGGCAAGCGGGAAGGCGTCGGGGGTGGCGGTGGTGGCTGGCGACGAAACTGCGGAGACGTTGGGTCCTGGTGTTGGCGAGGAGCGGCGACAGGTCGTCGTGTAGTAGCGGCGTACGTCATCGCCTCCGGTTGGGGCTGTGGCCGTTCAGGAACGCTCAGTGAGCGCTGTAGTTCCTCGCGGACTACGTCTTCGAGAGAGGCGACTTGGGGCTGAGACGATGGCAACATGCGGCGCAGTTCTTCACGAACAATAGCGCGTATGGTCTCGCGCAGGTCGTCGGGACAGAGTCCTCGGACTTCTGCGACGTCTGGCGACATGCGCCGATCGTATTGGCTGGTCCGCATTTCAAGAGTCTTCTCGATGGTGGTAGCCTCGGAAAGGAACTCTTGTACCGTCTTTGGCGGGTTTCTGATCAGTCCGGAGAAAAGCTCCTGCTTCACTCCTCGCATAAGCAGGCGAACCTTCTTGTCCTCAGACATGTCGGCGTCGGCGTGGCGGAAAAGTCGCGTCATCTCCTCCGTGAAGATCGTTACGTTTTCCTTGGGGAGCTGCACCCGAGTTTCAAGCAGTGATGCGGCTCTTTCCTTCCGCACGACGCTTGCAAAGGTGCGCAGGAAAGCAACGCGAAAGTCGTCCCAGGCTCGAAGCGTTGACTCGCGGTTCTCGAACCAAGTCCTTGCGGCGTCTTCCAGGTAAAAATACACATGGCGCAGCTTGTCGTCCGGGTCCCACTTATTGAGGGCTGCGACGCGGTCGTAAATGTCAAGCCAGCTTTCCAGGTCTTCGTAGGTCGATCCGCGGAAGGTAGGCGGCTCTTTGGGCTGGTTGACGACCACGGTTGCCGAAGACCTTGCTTCCGTCATCGTGGATGCCGGCTTCGTAGCAGCCTTTGTTTTCTTGTTCTTGTCGGGGAGCGGCAGGTATTCGGGCGGTAGTCCTTGTTGTCTTCGGCTCACTCGAACGACCGGGTCGGCGTCGTCCTCTTGGCGGCTTGGGCTTGGCTCACGGCTGGACGGGGGCGTACGGTACATGGACCGAGAAGCACCTCCACCAGATGTCACGAGGTTGTGATACACGCAGCACTTGAGAGGAAGCACGCAGGAGTCAGGGCGGTGTCAGGCGAACTGTTTATTGGGCGAACTTGTGCCCAGCAAAACAGGGCCAAACACAACTGCGGCGTGAACAGTCGTCGGCCGACGGACAAAAAAGACTCCCCAGTGGCGCACTGCGCCGGCTTTTATACACGCGTCGTAACGCGTTCCAGAGTGGCATACAAGATAAACGCTGCCTGCGTTGCGCTTAACAGAAAGTGATAGCGGCTTTCTTCGTAAACCAAAAGAACCGCACGTGTCACTCCGTGCCGCCGAGGACTGGCTTCGTGTCACTCCGTGCAAGTATTCCGCCGAGGACTGGCTTCCTTTTTCCTGCGAAACAACGTCCTCCTGAAGAAGAACTTCTCGCCGCTCCGCGCCGACCACCTCCTCGTGGTGCCTTCAGCATTACGTCCAGAGGTTCTGGAAGCATTACACGACGACCCGACAGCCGGACATCTTGGTGTTTCCCGCACACTGTCACGAATACAAGAGAAGTACTATTGGCCTCGCCTCACTGCCGACGTCGCCCACTACGTAAAAACATGCAGAGACTATCAGCGACGCAAGACGCCTACAACTAGGCCAGCCGGACTTCTGCAACCCGTCGAACCACCTCAACGGCCATTCCAACAAATCGGCATGGACTTACTGGGGCCGTTCCCGACGTCAACTTCTGGCAACAAATGGATTGTCGTAGCGACTGACTACCTCACCCGCTATGCCGAAACAAGGGCCTTGCCCAAGGGCACTGCCGCCGAGGTCGCCAAGTTCTTCATTGAGAACATCGTCCTCCGCCACGGAGCCCCCGAGGTCCTCATCACCGACAGAGGTACGGCCTTTACGGCTGACCTAACGCAAGCGATCTTGAGGTACAGTCAGAAGAGCCACCGCCAAACCACCGCGTACCACCCACAGACGAATGGCCTCACCGAGCGTCTAAATAAGACCATCGCCGACATGCTGGCCATGTACGTCGACGTCGAGCACAAGACGTGGGACGCTATACTCCCGTATGTAACCTTCGTGTACAACACGGCCGTGCAGGAAACGACGCAGTTTGCTCCATACAAGCTCGTCTACGGACGGAGCCCAACAACGACGCTTGATGCCATGCTACCGGTCGGCACCGACGAAGAAGACCTCAACGTCGCCAGCTACCTGGATCGCGCTGAAGAAGCTCGACAGCTAGCCCGCCTGCGTATCAAGAGCCAACAGACGGTCGACAGGCACCACTACAACCTTCGACGACACCACACCGAATACCAACCCGGCGACCTTGTCTGGGTCTGGACGCCGATACGACGACGGGGCTTGTCTGAGAAGCTCCTGCGACGCTACTTTAGACCCTACAAGGTAGTCCGACGTCGTGGTGAATTGGACTATGAGGTCGTGCCCGATGGCTTAACGTCATCCCAACGACGCCGTGCACGACCCGAAGTCGTACACGTGGTGCGACTTAAACCTTATTACGCGCACTGATTAGCTGTGACGCATTGTTAATGTAATTTATTGCATGTACTCTCTCTTATGTTCTGTCTTTAGCATCGGGACGATGTTTTTTTCAGAGGGGGGTAGTGACACGTGCGGTTCTTTTAGTTTACCAAGAAAGCCGCTATCACTTTCTGTTAAGCGCAACGCAGGCCGCGTTTATCTTGTATGCCACTCTGGAACGCGTTACGACGCGTGTATAAAAGCCGGCGCAGTGCGCCACAGGGGAGTCTTTTTTGTCCGTCAGCCGACGACTGTTCACGCCGCTGTTGCTGTGAGTTGTGTTTGGCCCTGTTTTGCCGGGCACAAGTTCGCCCAATAAACAGTTCGCCTGACACCGCTTTGACTCCTGCGTGCTTCCTCTCAAGTGCTGCGTGTATCACAACCTCGTGGCAATATATATATATATATATATATATATATATATATATATATATATATATATATATATATATATATATATATATACGCAGGGGTGCCTGCGCACATAGGCGTTTGGTGTGTCGCAACACCACAGACCCGAGCTAACGGGGGAGTTTCCACTCCCTCCCACGCCTAGCCGTTTGCGGCTTTGCCGTGTCCGGGGAAAAGGGAATCCTGGGGCTTGAGCCGACGCCGAGTGATTGGACCTTTAGGGACCCCGGCAGAGGCGACACACCCCTATGGGCCCGGCTTCACGTAGACGGCACCACTGGACGGACCCACCTAGGGGAAATCGATAGTCGCCTTTTCCTATCTCTCTCTCCCTACATCTTCATCTTTATCGTTAACTTCTTAGCTGTCCTGTCATCTTCTGTTTTCCGTTTACATCCAAATTTCCTGGCGGCTAGGATTAACCCTGGGAACTGACCTCCCTGGGTCTGGATCACAGGGTTATAGTAGCAATGCAAGGCTAACGTGTGTATACGTTCCCCTTGTAGGACTCCATGGTGGGTGGCCAGCATAGCTACCGAATGATCATGCTTTTCTATGGAAAAAGTACCCCCCCCTTTCCACAATGATCAGTCCCGTAAAATTGGTCGCACCGAAGCCACTAGAAACTTTCTGACTAAAGAGAGCGAATATACGAAATTCTTTGTTGTAACGTCATTGACTGAAACCAAGATGCAGGACATGTCACCATTCCCGATATCAAAAGCGATCAGAGAATGCATTGGAAGCAATTACAGTGCAAAAAAATTGAATCTAGGAGATCTCCTCATAGAAGTAAAAAATAAAGAACAAAGTGACAGAATCAGACACCTTGAAAAAAATTGAACAACATGAAGTCCGTGTAGCAGCTCACCGATCTCTCAAATCACGCGAGGTGTAATATCCAACAATGAACTACTCAGGTGCACCGATGCAGATATTAAGGATGCTTTAGGGGATCAAGGTGTACTTAACGCACGAGAAATCATTTTCCGCAGAGATAAGAAGGAAACCCGCACAAGGAATGTAATACTAACCTTTGCAAGCACGACGCTTCCTGCTGCAGTTAAGGTAGCGTACCTTCACCTACGTGTGAGGTCCTACATACCTAATCCTCGCAGGTGCTTTCGGTGCCAGAAGTTTGGGCATGGGTCTCATTCATGTCGTGGTAATCCAACCTGCATGAAATGCGACCACAGTAAACATGAAGATGGCGAGTGCACCAACGTTTTAAACTGTGTGAACGGCAAGGGGCCCCATGCAGCGTACTCATGCTCTTGCCCAGAATGGCAAAAGGAAAAAGACATACTTACACTGAAAACCAAAGAAAACATACCGTATCCAGAAGCGCGTAAGCGAGTGATTTTTGCCCAAAAAGGGCACCTACGCTGAAGTGGTGCGAAGGGGGAAGGCACCGCCGACGATCCCTCTATGCATACAGGTTGAACTCCAAGACCTAGTGGCCACGGTCCGTCCTCCAGACAAGAGCGAAAAAAAGACAACGAGTGCCTTTTTTCAGGTAGGCCCCACAGCTTTGACCAGTGTTGGTGCCAGCGAACCTAATGTCGAGGCAAAAGAGGTCTCAACAACGGTGCCGAGTAGCCAGCCTTCCTTGAGAAGGCCAGCATTCTCGCCGGGCACTAACACTGTTGAGCACCCTGGTGGTGCAGGACGTGAGTCCATCGGACACTGAAAGCATGACAGACCCTGCTTCAACTAGCAGGGCGATCAGACAGCCCTTCATCCCTCCCTGCAAAGGAGGAAAAGGGAGCCGAAACACACTTTCGGCGCCACAAAAAAAGAATTGACGAAGCACATGAATTGTGTCGCGTTTTAGCTTATGCACAACTAACTCAAAATACTAAATTTTATACACATCATTTCACGTAATGGCATACATCATCCATTGGAACTTCAGAGGCAGGACACGAAACCTAAGCGACATTAAGGACATACTTACAAGCTTCTCTCCTGTAGCGTCATGCTTGCAGGAAACGAATCTGGGACCAAAAAACACCAAAATACTAAAAGGTTACACTGTTATACGTCGCGACCGCTCGCAAAGCAAGCGGTTGTCGGGCGGCGTCTCCATGGTTGTCCAAAGTGGTATAGCGGTAAGAGAAGTTATAGTTAACAGTTTTATTGAAATGGCTGCAGTCACCATTTTATCACATAAAACTATCACTATTTATTCCATATACATACCACCTTATACACATTTTACTGTAAAAAATTTAGCATTAATCGCAGAACAGCTACCTCAACCTTTTTAATGGCAGGAGATTTCAATACGCATAACATACTATGGGGTAGTGTAAAGACAGAGAGTAGAGGGCAGGTAATTGAAGATTTTGTTCTTAATAACTATGTGTGTCTTTTAAACACTGCATCACCAACATACTCTCTCCAGGCACAGGAACCATGAGTTGCTTGGATTTGGCACTGTGCTCTAGCTCACTGTTTCGTATGGTAGTGACCTTTAACCACCTTTATGGTTGTGACCATCTACCGTCGATTGTAAAACTAACATCGCCACTTCCGGCCATACGCTCTCGACCACAGTGTTGGAAGCTTCACAAAGCTAACAGGCCTTTGTTTACACAGAGAGCTAATCTACAGGATGAGTTCTCTGAACACCTAACAGTAGATGAAATAAATGACAAGTTCACCGATTACATACTGTCTGCGGCAAAGCAAGCTATTCCCCAGTCGTCAGGACTACTGGGAAGAAAGCTAAAGCCGTGGAGGACGAGTGAGTGTGCAAAAGCCAAAGAACTGCAAAATAAAGCATGGTGCAACTTCCGTAGGTACCCCACATGTGACAACCTCCTCGCGTTCAAACAAGATACAGCAAAAGCACGTTATATTTGTAGAGATGCAGAAAAATCATCCTGGCAGAAGTACATATCTACAATCAATAGCACAACCACATCAAAGAAAATGTGGAACCAAGTTAGAAAATTCAGCGAGGACTACTCCTCATACGCAATACAAATACTTACAGACCCAGGCACACAGACATCTTAAGGGGAGCAGGCAATCATTTTAGGCGAACACGTTTACACTATATCTAGTACCGCTAATTACACGCCATCCTTCCTGGAATACAGACAACCGAAAATCAAAAACTACCAGTAACCGGTGGCCTAGATGAGCCGTATAATGCTCCCTTTACGCTCCAAAAGTTAAGCACTGTGCTTTCGGCGGGAAAAAAGACAGCAGTCGGGCCAGACAGAATTCATTACACAATGCTCGCGCACCTGTCTCAAGCTGCCGTGCAAGCATTATTGAAGTTCTTTAACGCGATTTAGAAAACTGGCAAAATACCCACAAAATAGAAAATGGCAACCATAGTGCCATTTCTAAAGACTGGAAAACCGCCCACTTCACCGGGTAGCTATAGGCCCATAGCACTTACAATCTGTATGACGAAATCATACGAACGCATAATAAACATAAGACTAACATACACCCTTGAAATAGACAACCTACTAGATGATCATCAGTGTGGTTATAAGAAAAGCCATTCAACAATAGACCATCTTGTCCGTCTCAAACACGCAGTACGTGAGGGCTTCTTACATCGGCAACACCATGTAGCAGTGTTTTTTGACTTGGAGAAGGCCTACGACAATACGTGGAGGTACGGTATACTGAGAGACCTTGCGAATCTCGGAATACGCGGAAGAATGCTTAACTGCCTCTTTGACTTCCTATCAAACCGAAACTTTCAGGTACGGTTGGGCTCCACACTATCGCGTGTTTTTGTCCAAGAGAATGCTGTGCCGCAGGGTTGCGTGTTAAGCACTACACTCTTCGCAGTGAAAATGAATTCAGTTAATGAAGTAATCCCACCCTCCATCATGCACTCTTTATATGTTGACGGTCTTCAGATAGCATGTCGAGGCTCAAGCATATCCACATGTGAAAAGCAGCTGCAGTTAACCATCAACAAACTGACCAAATGGGCAGATCAAAACGGCTATCGATTTTCTACCCAGAAAACCATTACCCTACTTTTCTCACAAAAGCGCGACTTGTATCCGGTGCTGTTCTTAAAACCAACAATATTGTACTTCCACTCAAGTCAGAACTCCAGTTGCTAGGCCTAGTCTTTAACAGGACACCAAACTTTATTTCCCACATGAATTACACAAAAAAGAAAGCAAACAAGGTGCTCAACAATCTGAAAATACTATCGTGCAAACACTGGGGTGCCGATTTAATCTGCCTTTTACGCATATACCGCTCGATCGTGCACAGCATACTTGACTACGGCAGCGTTATTTACGGTTCAGCCAGAAAATCTTACCTCAAACGTCTTGACCTAATACATAATCATGGATTACGCTTGGCTACTAGAGCGTATAGAACCTCACCTGTGTAGAGCTTATATGCTCAGAGCAACGAGCCTTGCCTGAACATAGAAGAGCGCTACTTACTGAATCCTATGAATTAGGAGCCCGATCAAAACCAAGCCACATATGTCACACAATTGTCTCTCACATCGGTACCAAAATACAATACAACAACAGACCGCACACGATAAGACTTCTCCTGCGCTTTGAAGTAATATGTCTAGACTACAAAGTACCGAATCAGGCACTAAGTGTGGTCCGAATGCCGGAAAGCCTGGCTCCATGGTTGAACTTTTCGCACTACACTGACCTTGCCTTAACTTATTTAAAAAAGATGTAAACTCCACAGGAACCAATTATGCAGGATGTACTAGCTGTACAAGAAAAATGTAACACGCACTCTGAATACTACACTGATGGATCAAAAACACAAGAATATACAGGAAGTGCTGTCATATCAAAACACTCAGAAACATGTATAAGGCTGCTGTCATTTGTATCTATCTTCACAGCAGCAGTATATGCTCTTTAGATTGCTCTCGAAGAAATTTTATAAAGAAATCACAAAAAAGCTGTCATATTCACTAGCTCACTTAGCGCACTGAAAGCCCTACATTTAAGGTCGGAAAACGAACCGTTTCTAGTGGACATTTTACAGAAGCTAGAAAGAGCTGAGAAAAATGGCAAGACAATCCGACTTGTATGGGTGCCGAGCCATGTTGGTATCCCAGGAAACGAAAAGGCAGACAGGGTAGCAACAAGGGAAGGTGATCAAAGCATAGCATAAATAAGGGCACCATTCAGAGATTGTTTCAACAGTTGTCGGACAGCCTTTAAGGCAAAATGGCAAGAAGAGTGGCAGGCTCAAGTGCATAACAAGCTTCAAATTGTCAAGCCAATTCTACAAGAATGGAAGTTGTGCAATCGCCGAAAGCGCTTCATCGAAGTACCACTATGCCGCCTACGGATAGGTCGTACTCACCTCACCAACAACTTCTTATTGCGCGGAGAAGATCAGCCAGAATGCGAACAATGCAAGGAACCTCTGATTATCACTCATATTTTAATTTCATGCCCAGTCTTTGAAAAAAGAAGACACGCTTAATTTAAACAATTTGACAAAACACAAACACCTCTACACCCAATTTTAATACTATCAGAAAATGCACTCAATCCCATACAAGATGTTTTTCGGTTTCTACTGGCCGCAGGTCTTTTAAACAAACTGTAAACAGAAATATGTTTTTAACCTCACATTTTAACCCTATTATCAAAATCACCTAGTGTCTGGCGCATCATAGCCATTGTTGCTTTTGCGCCTTAAAACCCAGCGTAACTAACTAACTAAATATATATATATATATATATATATTTATATATATATATATACATATATATATATTTATAAATATATATATATATATATATATATATATATACATAAATATATATATATATATGTATATATATAGTCCAGTAGATCCTCCGTGAGTGGTCACAACGTGGTTTATTTCGACGTTTCGGCCTAGAGTCTGGCCTTCATCAGGATTAAAGATAAAGTTTGTTAGTGCTCAGCTTTATACAATCTCAAACCAGAGGGCAAGGAAAGAGGAAAAAAAGACAGAAAAGAAAAAAAGAAAAAAAGAAAAAGGAAAGAAAAAGAAGAGAAAAGAGAAGAAGAAGAGAAAAATAATATACGGTGGACTCCCCTCGGGCGCCCTCCTTCCACTCTTCCTTCCACTTCCCCTCTCCACTCTTCCCTCCACGTCCCCCTTCATCTCTCTCCCCCCTCTCCCCTTTACCTCTCCGATGTCAGCGGTCTGTGTACGTTTTCTTTCACTAACGCATTCCTCCCGATCAGACGGCACCTCCTGGCACTGGCGGTTCGGTGTAAGGCAAAAAAGAGCTTTTTAGGAAGTCCTAAGCCTTTAACTACTCTGACTCCTGTAAACAATTCGTCGTAGAAGGTGGGGTGCCGCGTATTGTGGCAGAGGCTGGTAAGCGGGCTTTTTAGGAAGTTTTAGGCCTTTAACTACTCGGTGCCCCGTCAACATTTCCTCGTAGAAAGAGGGATGCCGTGTATTGCGGCAGAGGCTGGTAAGCGGGCGCAATGCAAATTCCTTGCCGGCTTCTAGATTACGCGGGCAGTAGGGGCCTCCCGGCTGTGCACAGGGTGGCTGTTGGCCATGTCATGCATGTCACAATTGAGTGGGCAGTAAAATAAAACAGAAAAGAGACGACAGCTGTACTTAGGAAGAGTAGTTACACTTGGATTTGTTTTGAGTTGTCCAGTGCCCTTTGTAGAATGCGCGTTTCAGACGTTCACTTTGTTCCAGATTGTTGTAATGTCGTTAAAGGATTTTGTTTACATTGGGGAAGTTTGTGCTGTAAGTCAAGTAGAGGTTTGTTCGTTGTGGGTCTTCTCGTGGTGGTCGCTTCATAAGTAAGTCTTCACGCTTTAGTTTTCTTGCTTTTTGAAAAGCGTCATTAATTACATGTGGGGGGTATTTTTGTTTCTCGAGCATAAGTTTTTGCCTCTGTGAGCTCATGTCAGCGTCTCTAGAGCAGATTCGCTTAAACCGGTGAGCCTGGCTGTATGGAATACTGTTTTTACAGTGGCGTGGGTGATCGCTTTGGTAATGGAGGTATTGTGCTTTTTTCGCATTCCCATCGGCTACAGGCGTCATTTACCGACGACCACGTAACCTCAAGGACACATTTGTCCACTCTCAAATTAATACATCAACCCCCAATAATTCATGCTGACCTTGTTTAAAGCCACAATGTCTTGTATGTAAGGCGATGCGAGAAACACACAAAGCAACCAGCACACAATCCTAGTTCTATATTAACATACGAGGAAACCTAACATGCGATTCCTCTAATGTGGTATACCTACTCGAATGCAACATGTGTAGTATGCAGTACATCGGACAAACAGAAACACCATTTAGGATTCGCTTCAATAATCAAAGAACCCACGCGAAATCAGCCCCAAATCTACCCTATCAAAACGTGTTAATTTTCCCGATCATGCATTCGAGAAACTATCAGTAACGGTCTTAGAGACGGGATTTAAATCAAACCGAGAACGTGATCAACGAGAGTCATACCTTATCCACTGATTTAACACCCCCGATAGAGGAATAATGAGAATCCTTGTACACTTGCAGCAATTAAAGCATTAGAAAACGACAACGGCAATAATGAAAATGTTAAGTGAGTTCACGGCACTGCCTCTACGAAGGGCACTGGAAAACTCAAAACAATTGCAAGTGTAACTACTCTTCCTAAGTACAGCTGTCATCTGTTTTCTGTTTTATTTTACTACGCAATCAATTGTGCCATGCATGGCATGCCCAAAAGCAACCCTGTGCACAGCCGGGAGGCCCCTACTGCCCGCGTAATCCAGAGGCGGGCAAGGAATTCGCATTGCGCTCGATTACCAGCCTCTGTCGCTATACACGGCACCCCTCTTTCTACGATGAAATATTGATGGGGCGCCGAGTAGTCAAAGGCTTAAAACTTCCTAAAAAGCCCTCTTACCAGCCTCTGCCGCAATACGCGGCCCCCCTCTTTCTACGACGAAATGAAATGTTGACGGGGCGCGCAGTAGTTAAAGGATTACAACTTTCTAAAAAAGCTGATGTTTGCCCCACACCGAACCGCAAGAGCAGGGAGGCGCCATCTGGTCGGGAAGAATGCGTTACTGAAAGTAAGCATACACAGGCCGCTGACATCAGAAAGGTGAAGGGGAGAAAGATGAAGGGGAAAGTGGTAGGAAGAGTGAAGGGGGAGCCCCTGGGGGGAGTCCACCTTATATTCTTTTTCAGTTTTTTTTCTTTTTTTCTTTTTTTCTCTTCTTTTCCTTTTCTTCTTCTTTTTCTTTTTTTGTGTCCTTTTTTGTTTTTTTCTCTGATTTGAGATTGTATAAAGCTGAGCACCAACAAACTCTACCTTTAATCCTAACGAAAGGCCAGTCTCTAGGTTGAAACGTCGAAATAAACCACGTTGTGACCACTCACAGAGGATTTACTTGATCTACTATATATATATATATGTATATATATATATATATATATATATATATATATATATATATATATATATATATATATATATATATAAGCCTTTTTTCTCAAGCTGCTCGAAATTCGGTCTTTTGTGGTGAAAGAAAGAAGCTTTTTTCGCTTGTAACCTGCTTCGAATTTAAGTTTTAGTGCTCCAACTGTAACATTTTGCTGCTACGAAAATTTCTCCAAATTCTTGTTCGGCTGTTGCACCCCGGGCAAATGTTTAAGCATGAAATGTAGCATTGCAGTTTTTACCTTAATTTTTATTCATTAATAATAAAATGATGACAGTGAAACTTGTAGCATTAGAGTTCTCAGACCATAGTTTGTTAATCTAAGTCATTGTTTCTCTTTATTGTCACGAGTATATCTAACTGCGGCCGGTCTGAAGGCGCACGCTCGCTTTCTTTAGGACCTGTGTACAGGAAGGAGGCTGTGCTTCTACCTATCGCCGCAATCTCGTTCAAAACCAACTCGCCTCCATTCATTGGAAAAAAAGGCTAGCGCACTTAAATAATGCTCAGGTTCATTTCTACTGTTGCACTTCTCAGTGGTACCAATGCAATAGAAACATGATAGGGAGCATATATGACAACTCTTACTAATACTTCAAGACAAGAGTAAATTGATAAATATTCCATTCTGCACGCACGTACCACTGTGCGTCGTGTTCAGAAGGCTCGGTCATATGATTCGTCACAAACTGGTGGACAAAATGACAGACAACGTAATCTATTTTTTATAAGAAAAATACCTTTGGGAAAGTTTACTTCGAATCCACATGCTGGCAGCCAGTGCCCAGGAATTTGATAAATTTTGCACATTTTTGTTCAAGGTATCACATTTCGTGCTTATTGAAATAAGTACTTTAAAAAGGTGATAGTAAAATCATAATAGGGATGTCTACTATTTTACACAAGTAGGTTTGAATAGCAATCGCAATAGCGGGAGTAATAGCAATAGTAATAAGAATGTCAATGAAAATGATTGTTAAAAATGAAATACAAAAGTTAGAAACATGAAAGAGCATGTAGTGACAAAGCTTTAAAAAGTCATTGTAGTAAAGAAAAAAAGCAACCCCAAGCCCACACAATCCCTGATGTAATCTTCAGTGCCGATGAAAAATTGCTAAAGATTTTCATAAGCAATAAGGCTCGCCAGAGACGCAGAGGAACCATACAATTTTAGAAAATCAGAAAATGTTCTCATTAGTACTAATATATTTTCATTGCGCCTGAAGAAAGTAAAACAATTTTGGCAAAACTTTGTCGTGATGCTTTTAGCTGAAGTTGCGACATTGTTTCTAACCAGAAATGCTTTTTTGTGGGCTTGTAAAGAAAGCCAGACGGCATGTCATTTTGATTCGTTAACATTTTTGTGCAATTACCTAGAAGAACCCGGAAAAATATTTCAGAAGTAATTAGCGTCGACGCTCCTGCGTGACTGTTGTCCACACTTTTCGGACAGGCCAGTACTAGTGAATCTTCAATGTATGGCTCAAGAATCGACTGTGATTGTCAAAGATTTTTGTTCAAGGAAGTTATTTCAGTTATATGTCTATGAAGAACGCCATAGTGGAAGGATTTGGGAATTTTCACCATGTGGAGTTCTTCAACCTGAACCTAAATGATAAGTGCAACCACACGAGCCTCAAGCATTTTCGAATTCAGCGAATACAATGTGTGAACGTGTTTGAGCCTTAAAATGTTTTTTGCCGTTGCGTGTGCGTATTCATTATCCAATGCATAGGTGCCAAAAAATGCAGGCTTTGCCCACACACACCTCTACTACTCTCACTGTTTCCTACAAACAGAAAAGTAATTGGCATGAGAAAGTGGCCGGGGACAACTGATTTACAATGCAATGCGTATGCGGCAAAAGGCGTTCTGAAGAGTTGGCTCTCAACGCCCTCATGCGGAGTGCGCTGTCACTGTATAAAAACAACTATATTTTGCTCGCGGCGGCGGCTTGAGGCATAAAAGAAGGGAGCGAGCGAGCGCCTATAGACCGGCTGTGATCTACCATCCGTTCGTTACTATTGTTCCCTTGACAATTTATCATTTAATCGTTCATTTACCAAACTACATTCTACTAAACCATCTGATATTACTGTCCGGATTCATCTTGTTGGCATCACCTAAAGGAGTACTGAGACAAATTTTCAGTATTTAGGAATTGTTTTATAGAAGACGATTGGGCTCAAGAAGAGAGTTCTGTGTTGCCCGGGAAAGCATTGCATATATTTTCGATACCTCTACCTTTAGGAGACACTTTCAGTTCCGATATCAAGTGGGTGGCTTCTTCGTAACATGACAAGGCAGTGTGACGTTGCAGGAACTTGGCGATTCGCTACGTACTAATGGCAGATAAGCAATCTGCTCGTGGTACTTATGAGTGATGAGTGCATTGTCCCTGTTGACCGTGACAGTGGTTTCAGTAATTTAGGCCTCACGGAAACCCCGTTTAAAACCTCAGGAGAACCTTTTGACCCATCATGATAATGTCCACTCCATTGCTTACCAATACTCTGCAACGAAAACTTTAAAATCCGGGTAACTATCTTATGCATTCTGGCTGACTATTGTGCGCTAATGGGTAATACTACTTGCGTACAAAAGAAACTAAAAATTTCCCTTTCGCAATGTCTCAAAATGGTCTCGGTACACCTTGAAAATACACTAAAACTAAAATCATTCTTCGCGTATTGGTTCAGTACGATTTCTCAATCCAGAAAATACCACTTGTACCACGAAACGACACTTGGTTAGTGAGAAAACGCGCGAAAAGAAAATGTGGGTGGAGATGCTGCTTTGATCTTCTCACACAAAACCACGCGACCTCCTGAAATTTAAACACGTGTACTGGGTCTCACGTAAATACTAATTAATCAAAATTAAGTACACTGACATCTGTCGGTGTGATGGACCTAAGATACGAAGTTTCAGAAATATTCATGAAGCCAATGTTGCAAAAATACAAAATACATTTTTAAAATTTGAACATCACAAAATTGAAAAAATAAACTTCAACCCTATTATTCTCCGCTGATAATGAACTTGTGGCATGAGATGTCTCGACATGCAGTGTGTAAGTCGTCTAAACTGAGACATTGGTTCTCTTTAGTGTAACTTTAAGAAAATATTGCCAACTGCTGGTACATGAGTCACTGCAAACACGGCTTTGAAGCAATGTTCGATTTTATTCAAGTAAGACTTCAGAGGTTCACCGACATTTCAGTCCTATCACTTCATTTAACTTGGCCTTGTCGTTGACCTCGTGTTCTAGTGACTTAACAGCAGTCATGAGTTCTTTTTGGGGCATGGCCTAGCGTTATTTTGATTCCTTTCTTGTGCCCAATTCAGGGGCTGTCGTGATATATCTGCGGGTGAATGTCCGAAGACATTCAGTGAATTTAGCTTAGATGTCAGAGACCTGTACTACCGTGAAAGGGGGTTACTTTGTGACCGATTGTTTATGTTTTTCCCTAGCTGTAGAATCGTGAATATAAAGGCAAATTAATAATAGCAGAACGTTTATAAAACCTTCCCTCATACTATGGTGTGTTTTACTGATCCACATTTTCATACAAATGGCTCTATTGAAGTGGGGCAAATGACTCTACATCGTTAGGGGCAGCTTTGTGACAACGTTACTTTTGGCTGATTATGATTGGAAAAAAGGCTAGCACAAAGTTACACAATCAAAAGTTCATTTGAGTTATCTACAACTGGTTACTGTTCAAGCAACCTCACAGCTGTATGAAAAGTTATTCATACATGTACCTCCTCAATCAAGATGTTTTACCTCAAAGATACATTGTTTGCCTAATGGATTCAGTTGAGTACAAAATTGCGTCTTCATAGTCCGGCCATCTGCAGTTCTTTAGGGTCCTCCCCACAGTGCTGATCATGTGCCTATCAGGATTGACTTCTGTCACTCATCCTTGGTAATGGGTTCGTTGAAAATTTGCTATGACGAAGTTATCTTTCACGAAGTTTTTCCCCGGAACCCACACCATGGAATCCTAAACGTTGCTAGTATAGGGAACCAGCGCTGAAGTTTCCACAGCCAGCCTGGCGGTGAGAGCGCGCACTTCTCAGCTGCTCCCGCAGACGATAGTGGCGGCTGGTACAGATGGTGCGTGCACGCTTCGCCGTAACAAAACCAAAGGAGTGGCTACTTGGGCTGGTTGGTATTGCATTTTTTGAGAGAAATATACTTACTTAGTGCGCCGAGAATGTTTCAGAGGGAAGATATAGCAGAGATATGGGACAGAGCGCACACTTACAACAAATTTAATTGCACAGATGGCGGGAAATTATATATAGCCAAGAGGGTGAGGAGATCACACACAGATGAAAGGACATATGATGGCACATGCGCCAGACCACCATATTTGAATCCTAAATGACTACTTAACTACCTGTTAAGATACCTGCCAATCTGTAGGATAATGAATACAGGTATCTTTTAAGTTAAGTTGTCATTTTAAGACTAGAATAAGGTGGTTTGGCGCATGCGCCATCATTTGTCTGTTCTGTGCGTGATCTCCTCGCCCTCTTGACCGTATATATATTCCCGCCATCTGTGCAATAAAAGTGGCTGTAAGTGCACGCTCTGTCCTATGTCTCTGCTATATGTTCCTTCTGAAACGTTCCCTGTGCACTAAGAAAATACATTTCTCTAAAAAAACCAAAGGGCGCTGGCGGTACTGCTGCGTATTCAAGTGCAACAGTATGTAAAAAGGAGGACGTTAGAGGAAGGGGAGAATGTAGAAAGAGGAGGCAGCGTTGCATTCAAGTGGTCAGCCGAGTAAAATTCTGCTCTCGCTTTCCTTTCTAGTGCTGTCGGGCTCGTTTCAAAACCGGATGGCACGTGTCTGGTATATTTATTCGATAGTGAAGACAGGCACCAGTGGAAACCAGGTCCAAACAGTCGAGTTTAAATAGTGTTTTGCCGGAAACGAATAAACGAATCAAGCATATTATGCAACAAACAGCATTGTAAACATTCTTTTTTTCTGGCTCACTTAGCGTTGAGTAGAAACTTCAAGACTAACAAAGTTTTCCAGCGTCCGTCCATTTGACCATAACCACCAAACTCTATCTGATGCCACTGCGTGTAGCGAACGAAACGATAGGCACGCAATCTTTTTTTGTAAACAATTGCGTGTGAAGGAAAGTGCGTTGCCCACAACACTTGTGCAGGGCCACGTTCATACGCCTCTTGGCTGTTATAAAAGATACTCTCGTGGTCAAAACTCGATGCCGAAGTGCCTCTGTTTTACTTAATTTGTGAAAAAGACAGGGTTCTTGTTACGAACAAAGGAGCGGACTACTCAGAGTTTAGCTTTACGAAGCCAGCCAATTCAGTAAGCGCTTTTCTCACTTGCTGCCGTGGCTACGTAACATCGGAATTTATGCGTTGCTAGAGAAGTATCGAAAGTATTTGATGTTTACTTGTTTAGTTCACCTAACACATAGTTTAGGTTTTTTCCGCTGGCTTATGTGAGACTAAAATAAACATGTCAGTTCAACATCGACCAGGCTTTATTGTGCCAACAAGGTATCATTCTGAGGCATGCTGTAGTGTGCGTACCAAGATGTGACCGCTTGGGGTTCTCCAATGCACACATACCTTTTGGTTCACGCGTGTTTTTTTATATTTCGCCCCCATCTAAATGCAGCCATTGTGGTCGAAAATCCATCCCGGGTTGTCAAGCATAAGACCGCGACCCCACCCGTACCATGCTGACACAGCAGTTTGCTTGATCGACGTCCTCGTACATACATACTACAGACAGGGTGTACATATGCCGCCAGAAAAAAAGTGATGCCGCAGCCACTACTTATTTTTTTTTACTACAGAATTGCGCAGTGTAGTATTGTTGCCGCACGGGCATATCAGCTGATACTACCATAGCGAAAAATCCCAACCTGAAAATGATCACGAGGGAGTTGCGATCACTGAACATCACTGTCTCGTCCATGCCACATGCATAGATGCAGTCCGCTTTGCAGAGCTTCTCTCCATTTTCAACTGCTATTTATGTGGAAGTAGCCTTCAAACAGCTTTTTAAAACCACAGTGCAGTATTACTGGCGCCATGGCTTTTAGAGCTGTTCGTTCCAAAATGCGGAACTGCAGCGCCACAAGTACGTGCTCTCCCTGCAACCGGTCGTCTGGGCGCGAATGGCTGAGTTGTGTCGCAACTCTTCGCAAAGTGCTGTTTTTTTGCGAGCCACCTATCCAGCCCCGGTCTCCTATGAAACCAGCACTTCGAATTATTGCAAGTCTCAAAAAGCACGTGAAATTTCAGAGGTTTGTGTAATGGGAAAGGAACAATATAGGAAACCACAGCAGCACAATTTTCATAGCATTTGAAAATACCATTTTAAAATTAATACAGGAGCCTTCGAATAATCCACAAGTGTGAGTGCTAAAACTGCGTTTGCATGGATTATTTCATCTTGTGTTGTCAATATGATGATCAGACATCCTCTTGTGCAGTATTAGCTTATGTGTGCCCAAGAATAATCCAGAGTTGACAGTTCGTGTGGTCGTGTGCCTTGTTGTCCTGTTATAAATTTATACAGCCATAGGCTATAGCTGCACACTAGTTCACTTGGCTTGCAATCTTGTAAGTCTTGTTTAAAAATTATAAAAGACCTTGTGCTTATTTGTAAATTAGACAAACAAGCTTGTTTGAATCAATTTTCATTCAAACCTTTTCCTAAAATATTTGGTCTGTGGCAGAACTTTTTTCACAGTGACTGTTGAAGTGCTTGCTCATTTCTTTTTATAATGTCCGCATGGCATTAATTCTTGTTTTGTCATTGTTTTTTATTGTTTTAGCTTGCTAATATGTTATACTACAGTGCTTGAAATTATTTTGAGCTGTTTATTTCTATTCACGTAAGCAGGTGTTTGAAAAAGCTCAGCGTTTCATGAAGACTTGGCTGTTGAATTTGTTGGCCTCGATGGAGGTTAGCAAAGGCACTTCACAGATGTGTTCATAGATTTGCAGCCCGATCGCTGCTGCCCCTCAGAGCAGCGACCTGCGACCACCTGTGATGGTTGGTTTCCTGTCCAATCGCTGTTCGCAGGACCCTGGGCAGCCCATCGTCATTGCCCCATCTCCTGCTGCAGCCTCTAAGTCATCACCCCTCCTCTGCTGCCCTGGCCAGCCTTATGCCCATAGAGCCTTGCTGAACTCGCCTTCTAGTTTGGGCGGCATTACTGAACAGCCTTGACTTGAAAAGCTGAACTGAAAATGAAGTTTTTGACCTGGCGTAATTATAAATCATGTGTCAAATGTTGTGTTCTGGTAGTCTTATTATAGATTGCTTGTGTGGAGAATATTTGCACTGAGAAAGTATTTTAGTTATGGTTTTTAGCTAATACTTGATGGAACAGCCTATGTTATCATTTCTCGCAAAACTGAAAAGTAATGTGTGAAGAAAACTAGACAGTAACTAGACTTGTGCAGTCTTATGCTCTACATGTGGGAAGGGTAATAGACAATGAAAGAAAAATGCAGAAATGGACGATTTAGTGAAATCGTGTAGTGCTTCTATAATAGTCATCCAGTGGTCAGTCGCCTTGAAGCATACTACACCGGGAAGCTCGTACGGGGATTCTATAAGCTGCTAGGGGAAGTTCCGGGGGCATGATGTAAAGTCTGCAAGCTAAAGAATGCCAGTAGTATAAAGCCCATATTAATAACGGTGAGATATTTGCAAGCCAATATTCGTTGTAAAGCGAATGCTGGCGTAATAATGGCATTTAATTGACAACAAAGTTTGCCGAGAATGGTCCTATGCTGAGTGTATGTTGGCAACTACGTCGGTGAAAGGACAGGCTTTCATGGGCATATGTTTAGTGAGGCGGCATCGGTTGTATATTGGCAAAGCAACGGCAAAACTAGGACCCCAGGTCGGTTAGAACATCGGTCCTACATCGGAAGAAGTTGAACTTGACCGAGATGCCAACTTTGGGCCAATATTGCAGCCGTTGTTAGCCAATACGGGTCCAAGATTGGTCCAACGCCGGTGTGCTGCCTGGGTTGTATTAGAATTTCAGAGTTTGTTCAGATAGGTCGAACCAGCTTCAGCTCACACTCCGGCTCTCGTATGACCTGCCTAAGTTCGTCTCGAACAACGTCTGTACAGATAGTGCAGTTAGAGTCTCGGGCATTTGCACTCTGCTCAGTTCTTCCCTAATAACTGATCTAATGAGCTCTCGCAGGGCTTCAACTTCGTTTCGCACGCTTCCAGAAAACACCTGTGCAGATTCGCAGTTTAGATTCCGGTTGCACTGCTGAGCCCGCTGTTCCAGTGTTTTTTTTTTGATAGCCGTCGCTTCCGAATGAAACTCAGCAACTGTGCTTGGGGGGGTTGCGGACGAGAAAGGCGAACAGCTCTTGCTTCACTCCGCGCATTAGATGGCGCACATTCTAATCCTGATACATGTTGTAATCGGCATGCTTGAAGAGACGGACCATGTCATCAATGTACGTAACAGCACTCTCGCTTGTGAGCTGGTTTCTCGATTAAAAAGCAGCCTCCACCTTTCCTTTCCGGTCTATGTTCGCGAACGTAGCCACTGCTTGTCGTCGAAATACCTCCCAGGTAGACATGGAGGTTTCATGGTTCTCAAACCATGTCTTTGTGAAGTCTTCCAAGGCGAAAAATACGTGATGGACCTTCTCTCTTTCATCCCATTCGTTCAACCTTGCCACTCTCTCGAACAGGTCCAACCACTCTTCCATGCCCTCGTACGAGTCGTTATAGAATACTGGTGGCTGGTGCGGTTGGCTGATGAACACTTTGCCGGTGTTACCTGGCTAGTCATAGTGGTGGCGTCCATCGTTTGAATGCCTCTTGGTGTGAAGTTAAGAGTACTGAACTCAGGTGAGTCACCTCGAAGACGGTGACTTTCCCTCTGGTGTACAGGATTCACTTCCACGGGGTTGACTCGCTGGTCCTCAGGGCTACGCTGTCTGGAGCTCACGGAGCTTCGATTAATTACCCAGCGCCTCCACCAGAAATGTAGCGATGCCGAGGCAGACAGGTTAAAAAACAAGTCCTTATTGGGACGAACTTGTGCCCACGAGTCTAATGACTATGGTCGTCGAAGGGCGAGTAGCTGAGTTGCACAACTCCAATCAACGTTATTAGACCAGGTTCAGTTTACAAACTGCACCACGTTGCGCGGAACCACCACCGATTCCGCTTCAATTCGCACTACAGTCGCATCAGGATCTAACGTTGCGCACTACTCACTGTAGTCCTCCGTGTAGTCCTCGTTGAAACTGCGTGTGGCAGTTAACCTGCCGCAGTCTTTCTTCTGTTGCCGTGTGTTCGAAACATTTTTGGTGCTCTGTAGCTGATGTGTTTATGTGACTGCTAGTTCAATGAACTGTTGGGTGTGCATTTAAGCCGATCAAGTCATGCTGACGTGTTGTGTGCCTGGTTGTACGAGCGGGTACGGGAACGACACAAGCCGGTCGGATCGACATTCGTTCGCCGCTCCTAGCGACGAGAAACTACGCTTAGCGTAAAACAGTGCCATACCCCGTGCCGACAAGGACCTCATCACCAAACCCAGAGTGTGCTCTTTGCATTTTTAATACCAGGACATTCTCGAAACGTATGTGCACGTGATCAACGAAGAAACTGTCGAAATCAAGTTGGGTAAGAGGAGTCTCGGCCACGGTGCGCTGCCAAAAATCTTCCCTAACTTGCCCTCGTATTTATCAAAGCCTGCAGAGAAAAGACGAAAACAAAAGCGAGAAAACAACGGGGCCACTAACCTTGAAGCAGCATCACCGCAATCCGAGCAAGCTTCTTGCGACACAATTTCTTCTGAAGCCATGGAAGGCAATAGGCCCGAGCCGTCCGCGCTATCGTTTAGCGAATGAGAATGTGTAGAGCTGCCACAATCATGGCACACAATCATCGTGGAGAACAGCAGCGGTGAATTTGCAGCCTTTCTCACACTGAAGTTCGAACGGAAGGCGCTGCAAATCGAGAAATGCGTTGTTGTGGGCAGTGACAGTGACAACCGCAAGTGAAAGAGGCCGTGAGACGAAGGCTTTCGTGAGCGTGAACATTAGGACAATGCATGACCTTAGTGACATCTTCAGCAATGTGCACAAGCTTCATGCATGCGCCGGATACGATGTACAAGGCAACAACTGGATATCACTCAGATGTCAGGCGCTTTTCAAGCAGCCAATGTGTTCATTCTGCCGTACTAAAAACTGGCTTTTGAAAAAAATCTTTTAAAAAGCATAAAAGGCATTCCTGGTAACAAAATAAAGTGAAGTGTCTGCAAAAAAAGCCATGAGGGTGGCAGTTTAAAGAGTGTCATTCATGAAGAATATGGCACAACTAAAAGAGCAGCTGACAAGTGAAAGGTCTGCATCAATTAGTAAACAATTATTGTCACTTCTACCTCCTCAACAGCTGGCCTTCAAGATGTCCTTGAAACAAATGGAAACTAAGGGTCCACAGGGAGTACGCTACACTAGGAGCTGGGTGCTGAACTCCCTTCTTTTTTACATTTCAAGCCCAAAAGCCTACATTTGATCCGGAAGATAAGCTTGCTTCCGCTACCAAGCTGCAGACGACTTAACCAGGTACTTTCAGGTGTACGTGTTTGTACGGTTACAGCGATGTGGTTCTGCAAGCGCTCGAGGCATTTTTTGCAGACAAGCGTGATGTTGAAAAGTGTGGCACACTTTTCAAGCTGAGGGAGGGAATTGAGTTCAATAAGTCAACATCCAAATTTGGCGGCTTCGTGGAGTTTGAAAACACAGGAAAGCAAAGCGTGGCTACCTTGGCTGACCATGCCCTTGTAATTATATTTATTTCTATATTTCATAGTTAGGTTCAGCCCATTACAAGCTTTGCAACTAGAGGCGCAGTGCCTGCTGTTGAGCTGGCCAAGATTGTTTTCGAGTCAGTTCTGCAGCTTGAGCGCCATGGTGCATCAGTTCTGGCTGTTGTGAGTGATGGTGCGGGAAACAACTGATCAATGTGGACGCATCTTGGAATACCGGAAAAGTTGCATCACCTGTGAACAAGATTCCACATCCTACACTTGAGGATGTACGCTTTACGCTTTCTTCATTTCCTGTGCGACATCTCTTGACGCACACTTATGCAAAGGTTATTGAAAGAAGATTACACTAATAGTTGCGGAATGAATAATTTGAAAATAGACTGTAAAAAACTTAGTTTGTCTTTTATCCCATTGCTTTTTCTACCAGGCTGGTACGAACTGCATCAATTTTAAGCACTACGAGCGCCTGTATGATACTGTAAAGGACAGCCTTCTGAAGATCCTGCCAAAATTGATCTATTCCCTCGTCAAGCCAAGAAAGCTGGAGAAAATGAGCGTTAGACTCGCAGCACAGGTACGTTACCAATGTTATCCCTCTAGCTTGCCAATTCTGTGGTGTCTTGTTTTTCTTGTTTTGTTGCTAATATAAGTACAATAAAATGACTTCTTAAAATATTTCTTCCAGTTGCTCAGCACAAGTTTCGCGATATCGCAAAAGTTTTACAGGGAGCACCTTGCAACAGGCTTCGAGGACAGTGAGGGAACAGAAAATTTCACGATGCATCTGAATAACCTGTTCGATGTTCTCAACGCCAAACTCCCTGCCGCTGGCACTCGTATGACCTCTCCGAAAATCCAGGCAACGGGTGTTTTTATGCTTATTTGTTGTGTTATGTTGTGAGCCAAATATATTTATGGAGGCAATTGTTTCCCATGCTGTAGGTGATGAAAGACTTCCTCATTATGCTGAACACCACAAGAAAAGGACAACATTGAGAGAAACACAAAGCTCTTTGCATCTCAGCTGACGACAGAATCCCTCCGAGTGATATTGATGGCGGTAATGGATATCATGTCCCTTCTGCGTGAAAAGGACGTGACATACGTGCTGACTGCGAAACTCAACCAGGACCCATCAGAAGTAGGTATTTTAGGGTTAATTTGGGTGTAGTTTGTGGCTGCCTTGTTTTGCCTTATACATTTACAAATGTTAACGTTTCTTTTTACAACGCTTTCTTGGAGTGGTGAGGTCGTTTGGCGGTGATGAAGATCACCCTACGACTAGACGCATCGGCCAAGTTTTCAGGCGTTGGAGCCTGTACACTCCCTTGAAGAAGGCGACGAACGGAAATTGCGCTTGCCATGCAGATCCCGTTCTTATCAGCGTAGAGGAGAGCCTATGCTCGAAGAGGCTTGAAGTTCTTCAGCAAAAAAAAAAGTAACGAGAGGACAAGCTTGGACAAATCATCCACACAATTGTGTTAGAAAAGTTGCCAGAAGAAGACCTAAACCAGCACAGTCATGGCCGACCTGCTGCAACTGATGCTGCCCTGTCTTATTTGCGGGATATGTAGTCAAGAAAGCAGGGAAGCTTTCCAGCTGCCATGACTGTAGGGCCAATCTTCTTGCCACGGATGGTGTGCCACCTGGAGCCATTCTGAGCGAGATGCGCTCCTGTGTCCCGGGTGCCCTTCAGCTGCCGCCGAAAGCCCTGACAGCAATGCTTACGCGCATTCAGAAAGCTATAGCTGTGAAAACCAAGTCCAACGGGGTGTTCGGAGACTTGTTTTGGTGCATTGTTGAAGACTTGTCAGAAGGCGGTAGCCTTTTAGAAGTTGGGTGTTCTAGTCATTGTGAGCAGCTCTCTGCACGTATTTTGAAGTTTTATTTAGTAACTCACATGTATTTTATGCAATGTTTCTACAGGAACACAAAGACGCGATCGTAGAAGTTAAAGTAGCCAGAAAACGTGCAAAGTTCTTGTAAGTGCCTGACAAAGCGATGATATCTGGGGTTTTACGTGCCAACACCACAATAAGATTATGAGGTATGCCGCAGTGAAGGGGTCCGAAATTTTTGACCATCTGGTGTTTTTTAACGTGTATTGGACATCGCACAGTACACGGGCCTCTAGCATTTCACCTCCGAAATGCGACTGCCACGGCGCGGAATTGAACCCGCGACCTTCAGCTAAGCAGCCGAGTACCGTAACCTCTATACCAATGGTGGACATATCCTTCTAGCCCCTGAAATTTGTGGAGTGTGAAATTGTGTTTACAGAAAAGAGAGAGGACAACAGTGTATTTATTCTTTATATCATGGCTAAAGTAGCAGACAGAAGTGAATGCACCTGATTAAACTGATCAATGAAAGTCCTGTTGCTTTGTTACTTTCAAATCCATGCGGAATCGCTTGTGAGGCCAGTGGGCACGATTTGCCCACCGAGTTAGAATGAAGCAGCGTTTACATTGAAAGGGAGGGGTGCTCACGAGCACCAAGGCCACGGCTATTAGTGCCGACGTGCGTGGGTTTTTGCACGAGTTGTTTGTATCAAAGGCATAGCCAGGAGGGGGGCATTAGGCGAGTGGAAGCAAGGCGACCGGATAGACCCACCCACAATGCACTGTGCCAGGCACTGTTACAAGGCTCTCGGAAGCTGCGCGCTCGTTGGTTCGTGCGCGATGTCGTCAGAAAACAAGGCTGCGCCCACGACTATGCTGTAGGCAGCTGCCAGGCAGGACTTCGCGGCCCGCTGTGTTTGCTGAGGCTATCTTGATCAAGAAAAACGCCTTCCGAGCATTTGGAGGGACGCGTAGAAACTTCAAGTGTGCCGAGAAACGCTGTGAGCGTGCCTCTACCGAAGCTGCACTTCACCGCTGCCGGTAGTGATGGTCCGCTTTCAACGACTGCAGGAGACAACAAGAAGTGGACCGTCGTATCCAGTAAAAATTAAGAAGACGTCAAGATGCTGGTCTCGGTAAGTTCTTTTTTTCAGTTCCGTACACAGCCATAAAATGCTTGCTTACGAGACCGTCGGTGTGCTCAAGTTCGCAAACGATGCTCGACTGGCACAGCTTTGGTTACTACGCTACCTAGCGCGAGCACGACTATTGCTGCTGTTGCACACTGCATTTAGTTCGCAGAGATTTCAGTGGAATAATCTAAACCTTAACAAAAAAAATGTTAAACTGCAACCCACAGCTTTGAGTGTTTGTCGAAAGCTATAAAATAGAAAAAGTACGCATGCGTTGCTTGAGGCTTCACCGCAGAGCTGCTATGCATTTTCGGGAAGACATGTGGGAATCTTCACGATGGCGTGCCCAGAGTAAGCTTCATGTTGCAAATCACTGCAATTAGTGTGGGAAAGAGTGCAGTGTGTACATCAAAACTGCAATTCAGAATGGTTATTGGTTCTAGCTTGCATTCTTTGCACGTAAATTAATTGAAAAATGTCCTGTGAATGAAGAGAATAACCAGCTGTAGCTAAGTTGCGCGTAGTCTTAAAAATGCACCCCCCGTGGCATTATTCTTACTGAGAATGCATGTTCGCGTAAGGCAAATGAATTATGATTGTGTGCCGAGTGCACGTGACAGGGAGTGCTTAACTAGCTGAAGGGCTGTGAATGATCACTTTATGAACAGTTTATAATCTGTTTGCAGCACCTTGCTTAGAAATTCCTTCGGCCCTTTGGAACACTGCTAGTTTTGGCTCCATGAAAAAAAGAAGAAAACATCATTACACCTCAGGTTGACAGGTAATGTTTGATTTGTACAGATTATGCTAACTTCAATACCTACTCAAAGGTGTAACAAACGAAATGGCACAATGCTATGCAATTAACACATGAAATTTGTTATGCATTGTTTAAGAAACATACTGAAATTTCGGTGATCTTCCAAAAGTAAGTTCACATTTTTCTTTCAATGCAGACTAACCTTACCTTGGCCTATCGTACAAGTTGCTTACAGGTGGTATGTAAAAAGACTGCTACTATGATTACGGTGGGCTACTTGAACGTGGCCAACCTGTCGCAGCAATATGTCGCTGCTTTGCCTTACACCACTCTGTTCCTGCAAGGTGCTCTCCGCCGCATAGCAGCATAGCGTGCATCTGGGCACGCATTACTGACTTCTTTCTTCTTCGTGATCTTCACCACACCTTGGACATCGCAATTTGTTGTGTTGCGGGCACACATAATATCGGTGGCCTGGGGGACGGCAGTTCGTGTCCCAGGCCACCGTGCTCTATATGACGTGCACTGTGCGCTCCCCCATAGTAGGTAATTAAAGGGGGATAGTTCCCTAGGCAAACGTAATAAGAATATATTTGTACTTGCCCATGCGTCTTGTTAGAGCGACACCCGCTTCAGGTTTCCTCGCTTGCAGTTCTTGTAGAAGCTCTTCTTTTGTTTCAACCCAGAAAGCGTTGGATTCATTCCTCGAACAGTGTCCGCAGCAGGGACTATGTACGCTGCTACCACGTATGCGTTTGCGTTCAAGGTAATGCTACTTATTTTAACCAACTTGAGGGCTGTTTCTTGGTTAGTGGTGACTACTGTACAGGTATTGTTTGTTGTGTGGACACGTATTTGCACGTCTGCATCCACCATTATCGCCGCTGTCGCGCAAAGGCAATGGAGTAGAAGCTGCTATGTTCGGCATGAAAAGGCCTCCCTGGGAGCGGAAAATCTCCTTATTAGCTTGTTCTGAAAGTGGAGCCGTTTTCCGACTTCTTCATTTTCGCTTGCTTTGCGTAGGTTGTTCAGGCGCTCTATAGGCACCCGACAGTGAACCAGAGGGCGCAAAGAAGCTCTTTGGGCCGCCTCCGCATTGTTGGTACTGACCGCCAAGGATACTAAGAAAATGGAACGCTCGCTGAACACAGTGACACGCTAAAGTGTCAGTGCTCTTTTTGGCACGTTTGCAAAGAACGCTTTTTGGACACTTACATTATCAGCCGTGACCGCTTGCTCACAAATAAAAAAGACAATGATATGCACGTGCAAGTTCGGTTTTGCTGCGTCTACTCGCTAGGCTACGCATTGGAAGACTCCGTTTTGCTGCGCCTACCGGCTAGGCTGTGTGTTCTGGCGCTGCCATCAGATCTCAAAAACTGCATTGCCGGGTGCCTATTGCCTGGGACTTGCCTTGGTAGGTTATGATGACTGTAGTATAGTCTGATGCCTCGTCTTGTCGAAGGGTAGTTCCTTCGTTGTATACGACATCCATCATGTGGGTGAGCCGCCGAGCTTGGCCTCGCGCTTGGTTAGCGCGGCTGGTACGTCGAGCAGGGAATCTTCACTGCAAGAATAACCAAACTTGATGGGTTTCCTCCTCTCACTCTCCAGCAACGTCAAACGAATATTCGAGAGCCTTGATGCCGATAAACAAGAGCGGCCACATTAGTTTCGCGGAGCCAATGAAACGTGCATCCGCACCCGCCTACAACAAGACGCTCTCTCCCGGCTTCGAGCTCGTTGTGCTGGCGTACATACAAGTATGCGCTGTAGTAAAAAATTGGCAGATTCCACGTACAGTAGGAATCGATGATATGCAAAGCACGAATGAGGAAGGTATATATGTCACTTTAAAATCAGCACAAACTTACGAGGCGGGGGTAAATTAGGCCGTACATGACTTCCATGTCATCATTATCATGTTTGTACGTGTAATTCACTTTCAAAATTTATTCACCTCACTTGATACCGAATTTGGTATATGTGAAGCTAGCGAAACAGCCACGAGTGCCTTATGAAGGGCCCAATATACTCCAACGTAGAGTTGACGCGCGCACACGCTGGGCGCAGTGGCGCTACGCCTGCAAAACGCGAGCACTTTATAGTAAGACGTCGGGCGTTACCACCGTCATTCGGCGTGCCCCGGCGCCAAACAGCGTGGAATGCAACATGCTGCATTTCACGCCGCCAACGTTACCCAGACAGCACCGCGTCTGCCTCCAATTGTGACAGAGGGACGCCGGGCGCACTCAAATGCGCATGCGTCAAAGCAACGCAGCGCCTGCGAGCATATGGCAGGCTGATTGACGCCTGGCGTGGTGCCGCCGGCGTGATGCAACAAAACGAACGCCTTTACGCACGTGCACCAGTTCACGCCCAGGTGTATTCAGGCCTTGAATGTGGCTTGTTGTCATGTTCCTGCATGACACGCGTCTCATTATTAGCATGTTTGCACCAGTCACATACCTTCATCATCATTATTTCAGGTCCTGTAACACTAAATCTGGTATAAGTGAAGCTAGCGAAATGGCCGCAAGCTTTTCATGAGCGTACATATAGTCATGTAGTTACATGATACGCACCTCATGAATATTATGTTTCCACCAGTCACATACCTTCGTCCTTCAATCACGTCCCGTATTACAAATTTGGTATATGTGTGGCAGGGCGAATGGCCGCGAGCACTTCATGAGTGTGGCATGTAGTCATGTTGTTACATGACACGCATGTCATATTTTCGTGTTAAAATCTTTCACTTGTGTTCGCCATGCAGCCATCTGACACCACACCATTTTTGCAAGATGTTATGTGAATGAAACCACCGCAAGAGCAGCAAGACCATGAAACGTAAATCATTACATCAGGACGTACACGTCTTGATTTTCATGTTATGACTGGTTACTTATGTTCGACATACAGTTATGTTTTGCCATACCAATTTCGGTATTGATACCATTACCGAAACGGCCAGGAGAGCTAATTGTCATAGGCGGCTATATATATATATATATATATATATATATATATATATATATATTTATATATATATATATATATATATAGTGACGGGACGAGGTCTAGGCTTACAGGATAGCGTCCACCGAGAATCGACAGCCGAACAAGATGTCTGAGTTGCCTCTCGTGCAAGCGCCTAACGCACAGGCGTATTCTTCATTTTCGCTAAGTGCCACGCTTGCTCCTGTCAATGATGCACCGTAACATCACTCCCCTGCGGCGGAAGCGCCGTCACAGCGCTTAGTACGGCGGCGACAAACGAGGAGGGTGATACGGTTTGAGTCTGAAAACGTGTACAACGTCTGTCTGGAGTGAGGTGGTCGAAGAGGCATTGTTTAAGGGTGCGATCTCGTAGCCCACATCACTAAGTTGTCGTAACACTTTGTAGGAGCCATGGTAGTGTGATAGTGGCTTCTCTGATAAGCCGACTTGGCGGTTTGGTGTCCAGAGAAGTACCAGAGACCCCGTCTAGAAGTGCACGCTTTGGTGGCGACTGTCATAGCAGTCTTTTTGGTGCGCTTGCGACAAGTGCAGCCGATCACGGGCAAGCTGACGGGCTGCATGGGCTCGAGAAACGACATCACTGGCGTACTCAGTAGACAAGGGGGCAGCCGAAGGAAGGAGCGTGTCAAATGGTAATGCTCGATGTCGGCCAAATAGCAAATAAAACGGCGAATAACTAGCTGTGTCGTGCCGTGAAGAATCGTACGCGAACGTGACAAAGGGCAGTGCTTTTTGCCAGTCACGGTGATCTGGCAAAACGTATATTGACAGCATCTGCGTCAGCGTTTGGTTGAGACGCTCGGTCAATCCACTTGTCTGTGGATGATAGGTGGTGGTAAGCTAGTGCTCTTTGGAGCAGGCGCGGAGAATGTCATTCGCAACACGTGAAAGAAAGTACCTTCCTCGATCAGTAATCAGCTGCCACGGAGCGCCGTGATGAAGAATGACTTCATACAAGAGAAAGTCAGCGACGTCAGTGGAACAGCTTGTCGGCAGTGCTTTAGTGATGGCAAAGCGTGTGGCGTAGTCTGTGGCGACTGCAACCCATTTATTTCCGGATGTGCACGTAGGAAATGGGCCCAACAGGTCAAGGCCAACATGAAAGAATGGCTCCGTCGGTATGTCAATGGGCTTTGGGAGGCCAGATGGTAGCACAGAGGGGCGCTTGCGGCGTTGGCAGCGGTCGCAAGCAGTGACGTAGTGAACCAAAGAACGATACAGTCCGAGCCAGAAAAAGCGACGTCGCGCACGATCGTAGGTACGAGAGACGCCTAGGTGACCGGCGGTAGGTAAGTCATGTAGTTGTTCGAGAACGCTGGTACGCAGGTGATGAAGAAGCACGAGTAGTAATTCCGGGCCATCCGCGTTGAAGCTGCGATGGTACAGAATGTTGTCGTGCAGTTCTAACAGGCGAACGGAAGGGTCTGTTAGAGCAGAGGTCAGACGCTCGATGATGGAGAGTAACGACGGATCACGTCGTTGTTCGGTGGAGATATCACCCAAAGCGTGAATGGAGAGAACGCAGGGGTCTGAATCAAGGTCTGTCAAGTCGGGCGTCTCAACCGGATAACGTGACAAACAGTCTGCGTCTGGGGTCAGGCGTCCCGACTTGTAGTGGATTACGAATGAGTATTCTTGCAGATGGAGCGCCCAGCGACTAAGACGTCCAGATGGGTGCTTTAGCGATGACAGCCAGCAAAGAGCGTGATGGTCCGTAACAACGTAAAAAGTTCGGCCATACAGGTAAGCTTGACCTGAATTTCGCCAAGGCCCACATTAAAGCTAGGCATTCACGCTCAGTGATGGAGAACTTCCGTTCGGCAGGTGAAAAAAGACCACTGGCGTATGAAATCACGAGGTCCTTCTCGTGCTGTCGTTGGCCAAGGACCGCTCCGATTCCGTGGCCACTGGCATCGGTCCAAAGCTCTGTAGGTGATGCAGGGTCAAAATGGGCCAGTATTGGTGGCATAGTCAGCAGATGAATAAGAGCCGAAAGGGCGTCCGCTTGCTCTATACCACATGCAAAGGGAACGTCCTTCTTTAAGAGATCAGTAAGCGGTCGAGCGATGTCGGCGAAGTTGCGGACAAATCAACGAAAATAGGAACATAGCCCTACAAAACTTCGGACGTCCTTGGTTGAGCGTGGTTCAGTAAATTGTTGTACTGCTCGCACCTTTTCGGGATCTGGTTGAACACCATCGGCACTGACAAGGTGGCCGAGTATGGTGATTTGGCGACGTCCGAAATGGCATTTTGCAGAATTGAGCTGGAGAGCAGCTCTTCGAAAAACATCCAGAACGGCTGACAGACGTGTTATATGGCTGTCAAAGGTAGGTGAAAAGACGATGACATCGTCCAAGTAACATTAGCAGATGGACCACTCATATCCTCGGAAAATCATTCGCTCGAAAGTTGCCGGCGCAACACACAGTCCAAATGGCATGTTTTTGAACTGGTAGAGGCCATCGGGCGTAACAAAAGCGGTTTTTTCACGATCCATGGGGTCGACGGAATTTTGCCAATAGCCGGACCGAAGGTCGATAGACGAAAAGTATTGGGCACCATGGAGGCAATCGAGGGCGTCATCAATCCGAAGCAAAGGGTAGACATCTTTGTGGGTCACTTTGTTTAAATGACGATAGTCCACGCAAAAGGGCCAGCTGCCATCCTTCTTCTCAACGAGCACGACTGGGGAGGCCCAGGGGCTGGATGAGGGTTCTATTACGTCTTTAGTAATCATTTTGTCCACTTCATTCTGAATTACTTGGCGTTCCTTCAGAGATAGGCAATATGGACGCCGCCATATAGGACTGCCATCACCGGTGTTGATCCGATAAGTCACTGCAGTTGTTTGGCTGAGAGGGTGGTGGTCAAAGTCGAAAACGTCTCTATATGATGTTAGCAGAATACGGAGACTGGCAGCTTGCACTGCAGTGAAGTCGGGAGCAATCACATTGTTGATGTCATCTGCAGGCAGAGTGTAATTGCAGCCGAGACAGGGGGATGTGGTATCGGTGTCCAAACTAGTAACGTTGCAGCTGTCAAGTGGAGATAGGTTGGCCAAAGACATGTCTTGCGGAATAACTTGAGTCAAGAGACTCACGTTGAGTAGTGGTATAACCACTGTATTATTAGCGATGGCGACAACAGTGTGAGCAAGAGCGACGTCTCGGGCCATCAGTACGTCGACTATAGGAGTGACCAGGTAGTCACCATCGGGAACATGACGTGAGCCCAACAAAGTGACATATGTAGCAGATTGCGGAGGCAAGCGAACGTGGTGACGAGAGCATAAACGGGGAGAATAGTCAGCTTGAAAATCGGCAAACTGTAGCATTTCAAGCTGAAGAGCACCAGGGGAACAATCAATGAGCGCAGAATGACGTGACAGGAAGTCCAAACCAAGTATTAGGTCATGAGGACACGTTTCAATGACGGCAAACTGAACTAATGTAGGATGACCGGTAATGAACACACAGGCCGTGCACATCCCTTGAACATCAGGGGTCCTCCCATCAGCGACACGAAGTTTGTGGGAAGCGGCAGGCGTGAGCACTTTATGTAGGCTTCGGCTAAGGTTCGCGCTCATAACAGAAATGTGCGCTCTAGTATCTATAAGGGCAGAAATAGCCCCACCGTCAACGTGAACGTCTAACAAATTTTGTCTCGTCCGAAAGTCAAGAGAGGATTTGTGGAGAGAGTCGAAAATGCAGCGTCACCTATGGGCGCTGCACCGTTTAGTTTTCCGGGTAGGCAAGAGGAGGGTTGAATGGGGACGACGGCCTGCGAGTTTGCGGTGAGTGAGACGACTCGCGACGTCCTGGAGGCGAACGCGACTGACGACCATGCGGTGACGGAGATCGGCTGTTGAACGTTCTGTAGTTGCTTGGAAGAGAAGGCTGCGCGGCAGACGCGAAGCGGGTGCTGTCCTGTCGATAGTGAGGTTGAGATGAAGTCCGAGGTGGCGAGGACAAGCAGGTAATTGCAGTAACGGACGACATGACCGATACGGTGGCAATGAAAACAAATTGGTCGATTGTCGACGGTTCTCCACGCAGCAGGGTCGCGAGATCGGGCCGTAAACTGCTGCTCGTGATAAGACGAGGGTGGACGCCATGAAGCTCGTTGCGGGCTGGGCAAAGCGCACACCGAGGGAATACCTGTGCTGGTGAGTTCTTGGTGGACGATGGCTTGAACCATGATAGCAGTGAGTAGGGTGGTGTCACTTGCAGTGGTGTGAGCCGGAGCAGAGGCAATGGCTTCAAGTTCGCGCCGTACAATTCGGGTCACCTGAACCGATGAATCTAGAGGTGGTGGCTGTGTTCTTGCACGGTCTTCGCAAGATGATGTTGCACCCGTATTTGGAAGGCGGGAAAAAACGCTGTTAATTCGCCGGCTCTTCGCTTGCTCAAAGCGCCGACATTGTTTCATAATGGCGTTCACTGTAGAAAAATTTTTGCAGATGAGGAGGTTGAATGCGTCATCCACAATCTCCTTAAGAATATGTCCGACCCTGTCAGCCTCCGGCATCTCGTCATTGGCTTTGTGAGACAATGATAACACATCTTCTATATAGGAGACGTAAGACTCGGTCGAGGTCTGCGCCCGAGACGCGAGCATTTTGTTCGCAGCCATTTTTCTTCCAATCGGCTTTCCGAACAGGTCCAACATTTTCTCCCTGCACACTGCCCAACTCCCAAGTTCTGCTTCATGGTTCTCATACCACGATTTGGCGGTTCCCCTAAGATAGAATAACAGGTTTGCCAGCATAAGAGTCGGGCCCCATCGGTATCGAGTACTCACACGTTCGTGCTCTGCCAGCCAATCTTCAACGTCAACTTCATCTGGATCGCCGGAACCGCTGAACGTGCCAGGATCCCGCTGGGGTTCGAGCACAAAAGTTGTGGTCGCAGAAGGAGATGTAGTTACCGCATCATCTCCGGCCGCAGGAACAACAGGAGCAGATGCAGACGCCGTACTCTCCGTCATCGTTGTGGAATGACCCTTGAAAGCTCGGCCGCTGCGAAGTTCCGTTGCGAGGCAGTTACCCAGCACCTCCACCAAATGTGACGGGATCAGGTCTAGGCTTACAGGATAGCGTCCACCAAGAATCGGCAGCCGAACAAGACGTCTGAGTTGCCTCTCGCGCAAGCGCCTAACGCACAGGCGTCTTCTTCATCTTCGCTAAGTGCCATGCTTGCTCCTGTCGATGATGCACCAAAACATCATAGATAGATAGATAGATAGATAGATGGATAGATAGATAGATAGATAGATAAATACGCTCAAAGATGCTGAAGTTTGCTAAGAAATGCTTCGCACTTAGAAAGATTACATGTGCCCGACTTTTGCATTCAGGCATTACTCGCCTCGCACTCATACACACCGGTCAAAGGGTGAAGTGTGGCATTGGGATAGTTGGTAACCGATTATTAAACTTTTCAGGCATTACTCGCCTCGCAATCATACACACCAGCCGAAGGGCGAAGTGTGGGATTGGGATAGTTGGTAATCGAATAATAAACTTTTCAGCGCAAAAATTTCACACAAGGAACACCCTTGCCCTCGTCTTTTGTGTTCGTTGTTTAAAATTTTTGCGTTGAGAAGTTCAACAAAGGGCGAAATGGGGGGTGAGGGCGGTGGTTGTCGTTATCGAATAATTGAAATATTTTGATTGATTATTTCCCAGTCGAAAAAGCCACCAGGCTGTGACTGGTGTGTTTTTCCCGTTCACACCAGAGCGGGAATACAGACATGGTTTCTGCCGTGTACGGCTGGTCTGGTGTATACGGCCGTTTTCTGGTGTGACACAGACTGGTGTGTTTTGGCAAGACCTGGGCTGGTGTGTTTTGGGAAAACCCGGACTGGTATGGTTCGGTAAGAACAGCGCTGGTGTGCTATTGCATGACGTGTTCTCGTGTATTCCTTCTCTTTATGTAATTCAACGCATTGTGGATGCAAACATGCACTTTTACGTGGACATGGGCAAAAACAGCAGGCTTGCACAGTAGTGTAGGACTGAAAATGACTTCTCTGTTTATTTTTTTTATTTTACCCGTCTCAGCTTAATCTTTGAGTTGGCCTGCGTTGCTTCCTTTTACACAAGGGTTCAGGTAGGACTGCAGGGCATAGAAAACACAAACAATTCATTGCAACATTGCCGAACTTGTTAAATGAAGTTAAATAGGTTTGTTGCAGATTGGCGCTCTTACTTCTACAAAAAAGTTAACAGTGTACAAATATTCAAACTTTTAAAATTTTTCGTGTAGCACTTGCTAGACCATCGTTTTCCACTGAAAGTTTCAACACTAGAACTTCCCAAAGGCGGCAGTCAATGCTCAATTGAATGCGGCCCCTTCATACTTTTTTTTTCAAGTGCTTTACTTCAGTACACTTTCACTTTGTGGCAAAGCTGCCTTCCAGGCAAAGGTAGCAAATGCACTGATTTGAGAAAATGCTGGTTCCAACATGGAGATGCACTGTGCCGTTACAGTCACCCCTTCATTTTTATTAAAGTGCTTCACCGCTTCATGGGCTACGCTACGGGCAAAATCAGATTGACCCACGAAAGCGCTGGTTCAAACCTGCGTGGCAGGGGTAGCAGCTTTATTTAATGTTTCACACCATAAGGTAAAAACAAAATTGTTCGAACCTTCTCACTATCTGAAATTTCAGGTGTTTTCATACACAGACATCTGCACAGCAGATCAGCAACTTCAAAGTGGAAATGAGCATACCCTTGTCTACCAAAGCTGTAGGGCCTCAACAGAAGATGATGGGGGGGGGGGGGGCCTTTCACGTATAAACTGCTGTCGACACCACATTGGTTGCACCAAATATGGTAAATAAATACACTCCTGTCTGCAATGTCTCATCGTTGACAAAACAAGGAAGCACAACATAATATACTTGCTGCGTTCAACATGATATACTTGCTGCAGTTGATAAGAGGTGTAGCGCACGTTGGTTTTACTAGTAAATTTCTGTTTCCAGTTTTTCCAAATAACGGGTTGAATGCATCCACTTCGCATCCCGTTTTAGCCCGGTTTCACTCGTTCCTACGTTATGGTGCGCCCCTGGCCTTCCTTGTTCTGTGCTTATCTCGACAATGAACCATTGCGTGCGGCAGCTTACTTTACTTATGAGTTTGAATTCGCAGCAAGGAATCACGTGTATAAATGCCAGAGCAAACACACGTTCGTGGCGTTTGTAAAAGTTGCACAATAAATAAATCTCTTTGGCCGTGGCTTTGTTCCTGTTCTGACTCAACAAATTTCAGACAGCGTCAATGTAAATGTTCTCGCAATTTAGAGTGTGCCTTTATGTTTTGTTCATGCTGCACGGAAGATGTCGTAGGGAGTGCAATGTTTGTGCGTGTTTTCAGCAAAAAAGGCGCATGAATAAAACGCTAGCAAATCGATGTTTGTGCGTAGTTATCGCATCAAAGCTAAAACTGCTATCTTATAATCAAATCGTAGTAGCCACGCTAAAGACAAGGTAGTGTTGCCTACTTAAATGTTGTGCCCCAAGCCCACATCTTCCGTGCAGCGCACACCGCGCAAGAAGGCACACTCTGAATTGCGAGAGCAGTTTGATTCACGCTGTCTGAAAATTACTGAATCAGAACATCAGCAATGCTACTGAATTTCAGATTTATTGTGTAACTTTTACAAACGCCTTGAGCGTGCGTTTGCTCTGCTTTTTATATGTGTGATTCCTTTTGATTAGCAGCTACCAATTAAAACACGAAAGGTGCGTAAGCTATCCCACGCAATGGTTCTTTGTCGAGAAAGGAATGAAAAAACGAATGTCATGGGTGCCCATGGATGCACACGATAACGTAGCCACGAGCGAAACGTGGCGAAAACGGGATGCGAAGTGAATGCATTCGGCCCGCTGGTCAGGCAGTCTGGAACCAAAAATTTACTAGTGAAACGGATGCGTGCAACATCTATGCGTTCCGTACAAGCCTGTGTTCATCTCATTGTGATGGTAGACCACTTGATCAAATGTAAGTCCTCGAAACTATCAACAGCCGACTCTAGGTGGCACTTGAGTGCATCACACCAATAGCTAGGTGACCCTGCGCACACAAACCGTAAATTATTTCATAATAAAACACGAAACCAGCCCTCATTACATTATCCCGATGACTGAAATCATGTGCTGAGTTTATTTAGCCCTGAAATACACTCTGAACTAAAACACATGCAGTAAAACCACACTGAATAATTCTTAGGAGGACAGTAAGAAATAAACTTAACGCTGTAAAACAGGTCAAACAAAAAATTGCTGTGCTGAACCACAAAAAAAATTTGTTTCAATTCATGCACTTGAAAACAAAGTCTGCAACGTTTCCTGGACAATGTACTTATATGAGATAAGCAGCAACAACCTCTAGAGCACCTGCAGTGTCACATCCGCCTAATGAATATAGTGCCACTATAGCCAAGACTTGGCAAAAAAGACCTCACTCATAGCGATAACTGTCCCCAGGTGATCCAGTGTCAATGAGCGATAACACAGCCCTGTAGGCAAGCAAGACGAGGTTCGAACTTTAAGAAAGATGTGGCAGTATTTTCAGCCATATTCGTGATGGTCTGGTTGATTTGTCATAGAATACAACTTAAACAAAATCACATGCCTGGGTGTGTGTAGCGAGAGGTACAGTTATTCTTATTGGGGAAGTTTAGCTAGCATCCGCAGTAGCTATGCGAACACAGCCTGCCATAGGAAAAGCTGGGAGGCTGAATCCGCAGAGCTGCTGCGTATGCCCACTAAATCGGTCGTTTTACAGATTGGTTCTCTGCACGGCTATGCTTTTCGAGGCACGTGGCTCATTCTTCATCTGTGTCCTTAGCTCGCTGCCTGTTTTTTGTTTGTTCTGAAGTCTATGGCTCCTTTAAGCCCATGGCTACGACTCACTTTTTATATCTGCCAACTATTCTGACCGAGCCGCCACTTATATATTCACGAAGCAATGTCAGCCCCTCTTGTGTTAAGTCTGAACAGCACAATAGAGCTGAACACGCACACACAATGTCGACTTTCACTTTTCAATGCAGTTGTAATGGAGTTTGCTTCTTTTCTGTCGCATGCGAGATAACGCGGTGAGTGGTGCAACCACCGAATTCAGCAAAACGGTGATAATGTAGCCAATGTAACTACCACTACAAAAATATAAAATAATATGCAGTCAAATGGGAGTGCTTTACGGTTTTACTAAGCTAGGAATTTTTATAGCCTGAAAATGGCATGGCGCTAGTGACGGTGAGAGTCCTGATATCTTTTTCTTGACTGGCATGCGCTGATCATATTCTTTGGGAAGATTAGGCAATGATTTTAGCCTCTAAAGATGAGGCGTCTATGATCAGAGACACAAGAAGAACATAAACAAGAGTGGCGTCGACAAACAGGGGAGCTTGCACAATTGAGCTGGAAAAACTTCTCTTCAGACAAGAACTGCTATGAACAAACACCTGAAGAAATATTCACATTCACACGGAGGAAAATAATGTATGAGTAGTGCTAAAGAAACCTGAAAGCTGGTAAGCATCGGGATTCACAGGTCGCATGCTTGTTTCGAGCTTTTCCTGAAGCATTAGCATTGTGGTACAGCTCATTGAAGCACGTATGCCGGCTATCTAATGATAATTACATCGCGTTTGCTAATGTCCTTCGAATTAGACGTTGGCCATTTTCGCATGTACCAATATGTTAAAATAGAGTTTTTTCCTGCATTATTTCTCACCAGATTGACCCATTTGATTTATTTCTTTCTTTTTGTACGCAGTTATGCTTACGATGTAACGATATTTTTTCTGTTGAAGAACTTCTGATGTTATTGCTATTGTTTCCTATTGTATTTAGGTACCCAACTCCTGTCATAGCCCTGCATAAGGCTGCAGCACATGAAAATAGTTAAACAATATTGATCAGTCGCTTGCACTTGTCGCGTTTACTCCATTTGAGACAAAACACGTGACTAAGAAGTGTGGTATTTGATAAGTCACCATACTATTGTACGGTCACTCCAATGAATTAAATCTTTGCAAACCATAGTTTCATGAATTTGCACACTGCGCAAAGCATAGCATCGACTGGCACACCTCTCTCGCGTCGACGGCAGCTCGGCGTGAGCGCATACTGTTGTATATGCAGTTTTTGAACAGCACACGAAAAGCTTCGTGTTTGTGGTGCTCATACTTTCCGAGCCAACCTCTCGCGGGCTGATTTTTATATGACGCTCGCAAAGCTACACCTGCAAGTTGTGCGCGCGGTATACTATGCGCAGGTTACTTGTAGCGAGCGGTCAGAAAGTTCTCTGAAACATGACCTTGTTGGTTAAACACGGCATGGTTAAGCACATCGAAAGCAAGAAGGGGGGGATTCTTTTCTTGGACGAGGCTAGCGAAGAAAGTCATTAAACATACCCACACAAAATTCGGAACAAGTAATCAGGAATTGCGAATTTTACTTCACCTGTTGTATGCAGAAGTACAGTGTCGTAGCGGCAGCCTTTGCTCTTCTCACCGGTGCTCCCTGTAAGCACTGTTGGCATCCGCAGGGGTGAAGTCGTCAACGTCTTTGAGGCTCAATCATCGCCGCACTAAGGTGGCTACCACAACCATACGCTCTTCACACTTGAAACCTTATTGATCTTGTTAAACTGGTATAATATATAAAAGAACTGCGTCTCAGCAGCAGTTGACATGCAAGCGATTGTTTACGCACACAAAATGTTTCGTGAAAGCCATGAAAAAAAGAACACATCAGTGTTGCTAACAGAGCCATAAAATTGGATGTTTCACTGCTAAGAAAAGGGATATTAGCAATAAACCTTTTCAGCCTATCAACTTTGCTTGTTCAATAAAAAAACTGAACTCTCAAACGTAAGTATAGCAGTAACAAGCGTAAAAACACTATAAATATTTTATTATGTTGCCAAATTTTTTTAGTATATTCAATTTCGGTTTCTAAAGACACCAAAGCTAGTTAGATTTTTGTGAGTGCGCTATGGATTTTCACTATTTGAGTTTTTCTAAGCTCAAGACTATTTCTCCTAGGAACAGATTAAGCTGGCAAGGTCACGCTGGTGCCTAAATCAAATGACGCACCAGCAGAAAAAAGCAATAATGACGTATGTGTCAGGCCTTTTAAATACAAATTCATCATTCCGCCTGATTTTCTTCTAAAAAAACAACGAATCATTTGAAGCAGTCAGGTCAAGTCTCCCTCAACTTTACATTAACAAAAACAAGTTACTGCATTTGAAATTTAAACTTGGACGAGCGGAATCGCGTACTTGAAAGCAGCGCGCCAACAGACTGAGCTATAGCATAAAGCGAGGAGGAAAGGGCAATAACAGCACTTCTACTATCGCAAGACGTTATACTGCTATTTCAATGATTGATTGATTTGTGGGGTTTAACGTCCAGAAACCACCATATGATTATGAGAGACGCCGTAGTGGAGGGCTCCAGAAATATCGACCACCTGGGGTTCTCTAACGTGAACCCAAATCCAAACACATGGGCCTACAACATTGCTATTTCACTGATATAGCATGGTGTTTGTGTGTGTGTGTGCGTGTGTGTGCGTGTGTGTGCGTGCGTGTGTGTGTGTGTATGTGTGTGTTTGTGCGTGTCTGTGTTATTTCTTGTTGCGTCAGTACCGTGCACCTGTTGAAAGGATAGGCCCGTGGAGGTACTGGCAGTATTGGCCAGTCACAATTGTCGGCGCGTAGCGATTCAAAAACGTTTTTCTGCGGAATGTGTGGAGCCAGGAAAAGGATCGTCTCCTACCCTAGATGCCGCTTAGGTAAGTTTATATTGAAGTAACTATTGTCATCTGGCGATGTCGATTCTTATATGGGGCCGTTACGTTTGCGCTCATGTGAGGCAACCCCCCCCCCTTTTTTTGCCGTAACTGACAGTTTTGCTTTGCGGGACGATGTAGTCAGCTGTTTTACATCTACGCATCAGCTGGGTGCCCAGTGCGAAAAGCTAAGGTGGGGGGGATTGTAGTAGTGTAACAATGGGTATTCTAGTCTATTATTGAAAATTCTGCCGACTATATACGGAGCTTTTAAAGAAACCTATTTTAATGAATAAACTGAAGTAATTAATGCTCAGCGAATGCTGAGATAGAAAGCATTCCTGGCGTGGAATGTCTCTGTTTATCTTGCACTGTACTTTTAATGAAAGAAAAGCTAACCTAATAAGAAATTACCTTTAAGAATAATAAATCATCTAGGCTGTGATGTTCTCTTTTTCATTCGGTGTTGCTAGTTATTCAAAATGCTTAGCATCTGAAAAGACAGTGATAGATCAAATTGTGTGAATTAGACGAATACTTTTTTTACCAGAATAATGAATGGTATGTTCTCATAACTTGTCCGCTATTACAGCTTCTGTGATCTCTTTATTATCGCATCAACTTGCTGCCCTCACTTTCAGTTTCACATTTGCTAGCTATCATGCTGCGAGTGCAATTGAAACCCAAGTATCACGAAAGCTATTTTGAATGCAAAAGTGGCATGCAACGAAATGGACTATTACATGACCTGACCTTAGCTAGTTCTCCTTGCTAGATTGCTTAGTTGCAGAAATTAAGAATATATTTCTTGTTGGCCAGAATTGCTATAAAAGACCAGTCAGTAGCACGAAGTTTGAATATTATGCATTTTTTATTAACATGCTATACTGGTGGTCACATGGAAGGAGCAAAAAAACGAACAAACATGGTTAATTTGTTAGAACATGTGGCATGCTAGCTTCATTGTGTACTGCTGCTTTCATACCGACAACATTCGACAGCTGCCGTTGTCGTGGGTTTCAGCTTCTATAGGTGACAACTAACTTAAAGTCGCTCTGATGTCGTTTGTTGCTTTGTCTACAAATTTGCTATGTGCATACACTTCAGGATCTAACAATTGAATGGATAAATCCTTATTATTGTCTTACTGCTCTTTTGTTCTTCTTTTTTTCTTTACAGGCAAGCTCAAATGAGCTAGCTTAGGATATTGTTGGGCTGAAAGATGAAGCAAGTCTATGGGATGATCTTTATTTTAACAGTCAGCGAAGTTCCCGCTGATTCGGAAAGTAGTCAAAAAGTACCTGAAGATGCTCAAGCCATCAATAGGGATGCTGACCTTGGATTTTATAGTAAGAAATTCAGCAGTAATGTCTTCTGCCCTCTCTGTAAGCCGATAAGAAGCTTTGTGCCAGTGGTTGATTATGTTTTAAGAACTAGACTGCAATGGACACAGGTGGATGGCTCGCTGAAGCTGCATGATGCGATTTTTTGAAAAAGAAACTTGAATCTATTGGAAGCGGAGCAAACACCAGTTTTAAAAACTGAGTTAACTCTGCCGGACAAATATCCTCTATGTGGACATGATTATGAGCTAGTGTGAAACATGAGAAAGGTGGAGAATATTAACTTATCTTGGTCACATTGTGATGTTGTGGTTCTTGTGGCCCCGTGCACCAGTATGGGCAGTGTTGATGTCAGGGACAAAACAAACAAAATGGTTGCTTGTACGTCACGAACAGAGCCAACTGTAAAATTGTGTCAATATCTTGAGCTTGGGTGAGGATGTGGTGAAAAGCTTGTATCATGTCGTGGTGTCAGGGTTCACTAGGAACTGATACTTATGTGTACTTAATTTGTCAAGGTGCACTGATACTTACTATTGCATTATCCAGGGCCCTCGAAGGCTTTGCCTTGCAATTGAAGCTACACAATGCAACTGGTAATTTTTGCATCATTACCTTTGAATACAGATTTCACAAAATCTAAGCCATTAATTTGATGCTACTTTTAAAGTTTTGGCAAGATTTGAAGCCCCGTATAAATGAATGAAATTTATAAAACTATTTGTAATCTGCATCACCTGCCTACATTGCAGCAAGTAGGAGGTTGAGCTCATGGAAGTCAAGTCTTCACGTGGAGAAAAAAAAACTAATTCATTTTTAGAGTAATGGTGTGGCTCTTCGCATTGGAGAATGTGCTGCTTTGGTGAACGCCATATAAAAAACTGTCATTGGTCCTAGGATGCCATGTCAAATTGTCCCTCACGCATATAACAGATATCTGTTTACCGTGCACCAGACATACACATGAGCTTGGCACTAATGACCGCTCTAAAATATAGTTTTCTATTTATTGCTATGTGAAGGCTATGAAAAAATACAATGCAGAATATAGGTGCTGCTCAATTGAAATAACCTAAATTTCACAGTGTCCTGTTCAATTTTTAAGTTATTTTATTACTATAAGTATCTGTTGGGCAAGTGTAAAACGGCATTATGTAGTATCTTGCACATATCAACTGCCATAGGAAAGCTTTGTGCAGTGTAAATAACTATGTTCTCTGAAATAAAGTATACACACTACTGCATGGCTTCGGTTTCTCTACCTTTTGTCGGTCACCAGTTCCACAATGTGTACAGACATCGTGTTCCCAGTAAGTAGTAGGACTGTCTTGCTGTCCTAGATGATCTGGAAATCACGTGGCCCAAGGTAGCTGTGTAGAGTCACATGAAGATTTGATTTGTGCAAAAAATTATGGCATACCATAGAGGAATATACATATCAAGTCAGGAAACTTACTCGTGAGTCAGGTAACTCATATTCAGATTAAGCAGCAGGTCTGAGTCGGAGTAAGTTTGGGTGAGTAGCATTTTGAGAAGTTTTAGTCGAAGGGTCTGGTTCAGAAATATTTGGGAGATGAGTTGAAATAAGCCATAAGCACAAAATTTATTTCTTGAGTGAGCATGCAAGAGCTCCACTTTTTTGTCGGCTTACGGTCCTATCTAGTCAACTTCATTACTATCAGTCTTATGTTGGCTTATGCTCATGCTTGTGCCTACCCACATGCTTAAGGGCATGACAGTTTATACTTCATATAAATACTTGTTGATGAGAGGCGTAAGTTACAAGAGTGGGTATTTGCCCTTTGCCCCCAATCTCTTTCACAGGATGTTATTTTAACAAAAATCTCGCTTGTGAGTCGCCGTTCAATAAAAAAGTGCCTACTGAATTGCTACTGATAACTCGTATGAAAAGCTACGAGGTCAAACTGGACTAAGGAGGGCACCAATAATGGTAAATAATAACACTGAAAAAGTAATTCGAATTCCAACAGTTTTTAAAAGCAATGAGGTCAAACTGGACTAAGGAGGGCACAAAATATGGTAAATAATAATATTGAAGGAGTAATGCGAATTTCAACAGTTTTAGTATTGTTGCTTCTAAAAAAGGTTGAGGTGTCAAAAATATATACTTGTTTGGAGTGTAGTTAGTATATTTTTAATACCACTACTTAAAGGAATTTTTTGGTTTTGATATCGAGGTCGTGGTATTAGAGGGATACGTAAACAGTGTGGCATATGTCCAAGTCCCAAGGAGATAATAACACGCACTGACTAGATCGCTGTAGGTTAGTTGTACGCATTACATGCAAACAGCGAAGGGTGGTAGGACATGCAGGTGCTCCAAGAGCCATTTTGTTTGTACACAGACACAGAGTTTGCAGATAGAGTGAGCTGTTTTATCTCGATTTGATAAGTTCTGTAACGAGGGTTGTCTTACGGATGCGGGCAATTTAACAAAGCTCGCGAAACAATGCAGGTATGCCACAATACATTGAAAAAGTACTGGAAGAAGCATGGCATTATGCTTTCCATAATTTGGCAGTGCTTCAATAAGCTGCATGGGCCAAGATGACTTTGGTATTTGTTTGTCAAGGGCCTAGCATACTCTCCAGGGCAACAAAAACTTCGAAATGAAACCAAATTTTATTATACGTGTTGCCTGGTTTCATTGTTAATTGTGAGTGTTAACAATAATGCCAAGGAAACTAACAAGCATTGACACCATGGTTGGAAAAGCTAAATATAGGTAAACATACTCATGGGTAAAATTAATGAATAAGATTGAGCCCCGAGCCTGAGAACAACTGGCTGAGTAATATTCTGGTGAGTTTTAGTAGAAGTGAGTATGGTTGAGAAGAAATACTAGGAAGTGTAAGTTCGAGTGCACTCGGTTGAAGAAACTTGTTTGCCCAAGCCTAAAAAAAACATATATTTCTTGAGTCCACGAGAACACACCACACCGCTGTGGTCTTCCCACCAGAAGACATCCCACTAGAACATGTCCCACCAGAACACACCAGTCTGGGTCAACTTTCACTCCAAAACACAACCCCACCAGGACCCAACATAGTGGGTCAGTCTTCCCAACAGAACCCAGCACACCGGGCTGATGTATACATCACAACACACCAGTGTGTTCTGGTGTATCTACGAAAACACGCAGAACACACCAGACACACTCTGGGGGGATTTTCAACTAGGTTACATTAATCGAAACACGCAAATCGATTATGATATTCGAATATTCCTGCACATATAATCAATTATTTGAGTAATTGTTCAAAGATATTACCATCTCTATGATCTGAGCATCAGTGGTCACGTAGAGTAACCACTCGACCGCCATGGCGGGCATGTGAACGCTAGTGCAAAGCTGTGACGGTGGTCTCTTGAGTCTAAGAAGACGCCTTTGTTACAGTGATCTGCCTACTTCGATGGGCACGCTCTGGATACCAATATTCAAAGTAATCAGTATTTAGGTAGTAACTGAAACTATGCTTAAGAGGTGTGCTGTGGGTAGCAAGTGTTACCTGAATACCCAGGAGGTGGCGATGCGTTGGCAAACTGCATTGACAACAAGGGTACCAATATAGGCGTGTTGGCTCATCGTAAACTGCCTTCTTTCACAGCTACAAGAAATTGTATTATCACCCGGTTTGGGGAAAGGTGTACGTATCTCAATCTTTGGCGACCTATCGTAAGTGAGGAAGGTGATGCGGGCTCGTTGGTTGGTCATACTTCAACAGTACTCGGTGACAACTTTTTGTGGCAGCACAGCCAAGGCTACGAAGCCGACGCAAACCCTTTTTTACTACGCTTCTGCTTGCAGTCCATGAGCGCTTATCTTTTTATACGGCAAAGCATATTGAAAATATAAAAAGAAAAGATATAATTATCATGCTCAGTATTTTTGGCATTATTATTAGGAAGCATCACTCATGCAGGTTTTTTGTGTTTTGGCAGTTTTTAGTTTCCTGATTTTCTTGTCCACTTTCAGCTTTTCCTTGCCCCTGTAAAAAACGATGGCGTCACTCGATTGCAGCTATGTTAACTAGAACAATTAGTTCCAGCAAATTCACATCGAAGCTTGTGAGCTAGCATGAGTGCATGTTCATCAAGTGATCTTATTCATCGAGCAGGGAGAAACAATGACAGCGGTGTGTTGTGAAATATTTTGTTTCCCGCACATGCAATCACTAACAATTTGTCTGCAAGTGATATCGCCAGCGAAAGTAGAACTCTAATCGTTATAGCCGCCTCGAAAGTGACACCGACAACATGCCAGTCTTCAGCAACACCAGCTGCTTCGAAGAAAAGTGCGTTTGGAAACTGTTCGTAAAACCAAGGAAACTTTTCCTAAATTGCGTTGCACACGTTGTCCGTGTTTCGGCTGCCTACTATTGTTGATAAGGCACCACTGAAAATAGCGTATCATAAGACCGCTCCCATCAGCGTATACGGAGCGAGTCGTTCCTTGCGCTATGCTGGGTAATAGACACGTTCATGTATATTACCCTGTTGACAATGCAGAAACAGCGTTCTTGGCTGAGTAAGGAATGTGGTTCACCCACTTGGATTTATATGAACGTCAGATGCCCACTCATAACCAATCGGTGTCATGATTTCTGCATTCGCGTCCCCTCAAAATTAACGTAAGCACCCCAGAAAGTTCTTGAGTCTCTAAAGAAAGGAAAATAATGATGCCGTCGAAGTACGCAGTGAAGTTTAGGAAATGGTTGCTTGGCTTAGCATTGTTCGAACCACTGAGTACCTGCTCCGCCGTACTTTCCCTTTCTTTCTCAAGTAAATATTAACCCTTCAAAGAAGCTTCATGTTCTTTTCTCTCAAAAAATGAACATTTCATTTTCTTCCTCCCGAATTATTGTAAGTAAGCTTTATGTATGACGGTCGTGTGAAAAAGTAAAGTTGGATGCGCTTGCAAAACCGTAACCTACTTCACACGAAAACAGACTGCTTGACGTAGTAACACTTGTGCACAAGTTCCGCCCACGCGGCTTTGGCTGTGCTGACACAGAAAGTTGACAAGGAGTATATTTGAGCGCACAGAAGGACACAGAGAAGAGCGAGAGAGGTAAACACACAGACTACAAACAACAATAGACAATTTTTTTCACCTACCAACTAACCGTTTTTGAGCACGACAATATCATGTGAACACTTTTTCCTCAGTCGAAAAGATATGCCATTGATACCGAGGCCGACATACACGAAGACACAGATAATCAAGATGCTGTCACAGATTTCGGGGTGTGGACCTGCGCGATGGACTCACGCAGACTCGAAAAAGGAACAAACATTTATCACAGAAAAGAGACATAACTTCAAATTATATACAAGTATACAAAAAGGCCTTCTAACCTATACCTAACTTATATCCCTAACTTATAACCTAACTTATAAACCAACTTATAACTTAACACCTAACTTATGGCGAACGCCTAACTTTTAACCAACACCTAACAACTAGCTTATAACCAACGCGTTCCTTAAACCTCGCTTTCTCCTCACTCACCCCAGCCTACGTGGTGCCGCTGATTTGGTATAGCTTGTTGCCCAAGTCCGGTTGGTTGTGGTTCACGACGTTCACTCCGTAGCTCCACGCGTTCATCTCCGCCGGTGCGTGCAGGTGGTCGTTGCTGACGCTGGTAGATTTTTTTCGGGCAACTGCTACTGTCGACTCATTTACCAGGCGTGGCGTTCCATTGTTGACGTGGCACTCCAGGAATTGCCTTCTCTGGCTCACTTTCGAAAGGGGGCTTGCTCTGGAGACGCTCGTTCTCGCTGGGCGCGGTGGCTGCGTCCCCTTTCACGCGCTGTTGATTTCGCCGGCCACATCAAGACACCCGCGTCTCAGACAGATAACTCGAACGCCCTTCGCTCTGGTCACCGGTGCATGCTGATGATGCGACCTTCCACCACAGAGTTCTCAAAGACAATGCCAGCTCACGAACTCCTCGTCCTTCTCTTAGACCCAGCGTCGTGCCATAGACTCTATGCTAGTGCCTCGAAATCTTGAACATTCCGAGCATGCGCCTTCGAATATTGGTCATCTTTATCATCTTTCAATCTCGCAGTTGTCACTCACAACAGATGCATAGATAGGCAACCTACCGACATGAATTTAACACACCCCCATGCGCCGAAAATGCGGTATCTTCGTACTGAGAGACAGTGAGGGTTTGCTAACGCATGCGTCGCCAAAAATATAACTTTGTTTAGCTTCATTGGTGAGCGTAATGATTTCGCACCAGTTTCTGCTTACGACAACAGTAACTTTAAAATTGGATTGCAAGCACAACTCTCACAGTGTTGAGCCACAAAATCATTCGGTGGCATCTTTCCTATATCAGTACACTGCTGACTGAGCCACATATTCAGGCATTGACTAGTCTGTTCAATATAAAAGGGGCAACAGGATAAGAAAAGCGGTAGGCAACACAAGTCTCACCCTAAAAAAAGATTTTTTTCAGGCGTTCTTGGCACTTCAACCAAGCTTTCCTATCTGGACTACTTTTTTTTTACTAATGACCAAGTTTGCAAGGGGCTGAGAAGGTAACACGGGTGTTATTTCTGTCAGCTATTTTTGAAGTTGGCGTTATCTAATAAATGTACGAGACAACCACCACATTCTTATTCTGAAGAGTGAGGTTATCAATGGAGCTCAATTCAGAGCGAATAAATTAAATAGAATCGCTTCAGCCAACTCTCTGCAAATAAAACGTTCTTCAGATCCAGCTACTTTTGGTGGTCCGAAGTACATTCTTCGAGAAAAGCACTACCACTACACATAAATAAACAGATAAATGCATCACCTATTTGTAACCTTTCTTGAACCTACAAATACACACCCACTGCATCGTGTCAAATGCACTGCTACTGGTTGTTGCACAGTTTATCGCGGACAGGTTTTCAGCTGCGATTCGGCCCCTAATTATATTGCAGGATCTTAAAGCTTGCATCATATGCTATAGTAGGCTAATAATACCACACTGTTTGATAAGCTGTTATGTACAGTACCATCCACAATTAAAAGGAACATTCCAGTAATTGCCATTGATACTGTCAGCCCTGAAACAGCAAGTGCACAAGTAAACAATCTTCATTCACAGCACTAGTCTGTCAAAGCAAGTCAGACCGGTGAATCAGCGGTATACTCAAGCAGATCTAAGCCACTATGTTTCGTCCAGAGAGTGAAATCTAAACATACCAAGCACGCAAGTGTTCCCTTTAACAATGAAACCTTCTGTACATTTCGAAGAGCCACATTTATGACTTAACGAGCATACCTGAGCAAGCATTGCATAAAGCATTGCCCCACGTTCATGGTCTTGTTTTATTTCCTCCACATGATCATAGGTGACGGAACAGTCGACGGTACAAAACAAGGTGAGTGGATGGTTTTGAGTCATCGAAGCTGCATGTAACAGGCTCGGGAACTCCATGGCTGTGCACAGAAGAATAGCGTAGAACAATGTTTTCTCGCATAGCAAAAAGTGGCCATACTCGAATCGAAGCACAGCGGGAGCTTAGATAGTGACAACGCGTGCTGTTGAATGACATGGTGCGATAACTATGAGAAGCTGTAGCCACCGGCTCCCATCCTCGTGGTAGAGGTTCTTTGTTGCTAATTATTGTTGGTGGTTGACACAAGAATATGAGAGACGCTGTAGTGGACAGCTCTACAAATTTAGACCACTTGGTGTTCTATGACGTGAACCTAAACCTAAACACACAGGCCTCAATCATTGTCGCCACCTCCACCGAAAATGCCGCCGCCGCAGGCCGCGACTGGACACCACGACCTGCGGGAGCCTTAGCCACGGGACCAATAGGGCTCTTAAATGCTCTATTTTGTGTGATTCCCGCTTTAAGGCCTCAATGTCAGAGTGCGAGAGAAAGGTCCACTGCCAGTAGCAAGTTTTCCCACCAAATATTTTGTAGAAAGTCAGACAGTGCGCGGTAATTTACAGCAAACATTATGAAAGCATTGTGAAGCATGAAGATAAAACAAGGCTAGAAGGCATGCAGCCTCCTTTGTTTCGTTCTTCTTCTTTCCTCCTCTCTTTCCTATTTCCTGCTTCTCTGTGTTTTGCCTCTCTTTTGTCTCTACTTATGTCTTGATCTGTATGTTTATCAATTTTTAAAGACGATAGTCTTTCTTGGGGACCTTGAACGAAAAAGTTTTGGTCTGTCTATCTGGACATTTGTCTGTCCACTCCTAATGGTATCAGGTACCTGAAACCGCCGACCCCGTCCGCAGCGCCCACCTATGTTGCTCAAGGTTGAGCGTTCATGCTTGTGCAACTGTCAATTAAAAACCAATGATTGCGCATGTCTGGGGCACCATAACAACACGTATATATTCTGTATGTGAGCCTTTACTAGAAAAAGCATACATAAGTCATTTTAAGGACCCTTGCGCTTATCACGGTGCGCTGACCATGCAATGCTTGCATGGAAAGACGAGTGTTTCTAACGCTTTGCTAAAACGAGACGGTGGTGGCACCTACCCATCGCCTTGCGTTCTACACGTTATCACCTCTGAGATGGGCACGCACACCAGTATCAGAGCCATGCGGTTTGTTTTCTAAAAACCAGCCAGATGGCGCTTATGTCTCACGTTTAACGTGACATGATGCGCTCGTTCGCCTGCGCTGCACGCTTGAGGCACTCTAACGCATTGCCTCCAGAATACCATTGACCAATTTTCTTGCGCAGAACATCAAATAAATGTCTTTTGCACTCTCTTTACACGCAAGACTATCGTCTTTCGACGACATTTGCAGATTATATGCAGATACAGGGCCAATTTTTTCGTTCTCTTTCGGTCTTGCTTACTATTTTTTTCCTTTTTCTTTCTGTTTCGCGTTTGCTTTTTCTATTTCCTTCAATTCTATGCTGGTTGTTTGTTCATTACACCAAGCAGACTAATTGTTTTCATGCTGACGATGTTGAGTGACCATCATCAAGGTGCTCAAAAAACTTCTCCTTGGCTAGACTGAGTACTACAAATGGAGTGTCACTCCAAGTCAGGAAGACTGCAAAGGACAGGCCAGTCCCATAAAGTGCTGCTCACTTTATGTGCCTGGCACTTAGAGTGCGCAGAGGTTTCAAATTTTAGTTACAAGGATGTCGCACATAAAGTGCTGCACACTTCATGTGTGACATCCGTCACCATGCACATAATCGTGAATGTGTGGTGAACTGCACCGAGTCTCAAAGGCACGAGAACACCGGAAAAGAAAATGTTGGTAGCGTCGTGATGGGCCTGCAGTGTGGACAGTAGTGACCTTTCATTCCATTCCTAGTTTCAACCAACAGGAAAGAGAGAAGGCAGGTTAAGGTGTAGCCACGTATGCTGCAGACGCCTATAATGACGATTTCGTACGTGCGTAAGCGCCAGCTGTCCGGCCAGTTGGTGCATCGTGAGCTTTAAAATGGGCTCTACCGATGAATACACATACAGAGGTGGACAGCAAAAGGGCGTTGGATACAGATGAATTCTGGTCTTGCAGTTCTGTGTTATTGACAATTAAGCTACGGCACAGAACTTTTAACGCTTAGGCAATTCGTAAATTTCCACGGAACGTGACACTTCAATCTAACGCTTACTAAGTAGGCACACTATTTTTACGACAAAAAAAAATGATGTATTGCTGCCACCATTAACTTTATGGTACACAGTGTGAAAAAGGACCTAAAGTCGGGCTACTTGATAATGGATATTTGCTCAGTCCACTGGGTACACGTGAACACACAACATACGAAAAAAGAATCAGACACTAAGAGTACTAATTGACAACAAATTTCTTTTCAGGTTGGTAAGACACATTGATGTATAAAAGTGCGAATGTCGGGAAGATTACGATGGCAGAAAAAGTAGCGCTAAACCGTTTAACTGAGGCACCTTTTTCAACTCTCACTGAAGTAATGAATTTAATCGAAGGTAAATACAGTGATTTGTATTTATAGAAATTTGACATACCTCAGAAATTTTGCGCGTAGATTGAAGGGAATGCCACAACAGAACACTAGTTTCTCTCAAATAGTGGTAAGAATTTCTTTGAATCGTAATGCGACGCCAAATGAGATTATAGGGTTCTCCGCAAGAACCTTCAATGTTCCCTGAGACGTACATACAATCATCGGTCAATTCGGCTTGTGGGTGTACATTGGATGACAAGACTGATGCATCTTATGTACAACTTTAGTGGCGCACCTTACGAACTGTTTTTCACGTTTTTAGCGCATCTCCTGCCGTTAAACACACCCTCCAATGCACCATCGCACATACGCGGCGACTGGGTGCAGAAAAAAAAACACGCACACTGGTCTCATTTCCCACATTGTTAGTTTATGCAATCATTTGTGAATGCAAGGGATTGCTGCCGTGCCTTTGTTTAGATTAGGACATGTCACAGATATATAAGTACGTTTCTCACTATTTTTAAACATCCGCAGGAACATTTCTCATACCGATACAGTTAAATATAAAGAGTAACCAACAGCTAATAAACGTTCTAACTGGTGATACAAATGAACACCGGCTTAGAAACTTCGCATTGCATGCAACTGCAGCATTGATCAGACGCGTTTGCTCAAAGATGAATTAGTTTCTTTCAAGCGCTGACCTACACACCTTACCATGCGAATATTAAAAACTTTGCCATAAACTAGGGAAACGTAGTAATCAATACTCAACTTCAACAGAGTGCTTCAAGTGTCTTGCTTGACAGGCCTCTTTTCATCTCCCCTCGTTACCTCTCCTCGCACACTACCCTGCAAATCGTGAAGTGCGGAAAAAACCATGCCGACGCTATGCTTTCCAGCCGTTTTGTAGACGTGAAGAAACTTTGTGTAGAAGGTATTGCTTCTAAATCCTTCACTTTCCCTGAAGTCTTCCGGACTCTACAACCCTTCGCTTTCTTTTAGGGGCGAATCTCCTTAGGCCATGGGTTGTTCCCTGCTGCCTATGTGGTATGTTGCTACGTGTAGTTTATGACTTGCACAATAGATGTCGTTGTGTGGACAGGTTTTATGATAATTCAATGCGAGGTGATTTATTGTTTGAGGCGAGATGAAGTTGCCTTAGAACGTGAGTAGTAAGTGAGGTTCGATAAAGAAGAGCAGTGTACATGCTATAGGGAAGCTAAGGAAACGATAGAGCATGTTCTGAACAAATACGGCGATATCCACCCAGGTATACGTGTGGATACAAACCTACAAGATGTTTTACAATTTGTGCTGAAACATGGTAAGCTCAACACGTGCGCGATAGAAGCAAGAGACGGTAAGGTATTAGTAGCCGAAAAGTAGAGAATACGGACTTGAATTGTGGGAAAATGAGGTCATTCTGCCTGAATAGCCAAACAGATGGAACATGAAGTTATATTTTTCTTTGGTATAATAAGATCGATTTTGTCAAAGTAGATAAGGAATTAGGCCAGCCGAAAAGAAATATTTCTTTTCAATTTTTCTTCTTGCTAGCATGGTGGCACACATGTCACCGCCCCGTTGTAAAGGGGATGCTCATAGCATCCATCCCTCCATCCTTCAGAATATTGTCACGGGTATAAAAAGGTTCCTCAGGCCATGATGCAGAAATGACGCAGAAGGAATGAAGGCGACGATGTTGTTGTGGGGCCGTGTCTGAACTGCCCTCCTCTCCTGCGTCCTTGCATACTGTGTGCAGTGTTAGTCCACCCGACGTTCACTTATTAAACACTCCCCGTTAAATATTTTTGGAGGAAGTGCTGGGTAACACTCCCTCTATGAATCTCTAGCGGACATCAGCTTCGTCCAGCCACAATGTGTGAAGGCAGTGCGCCGTCCATTCAGTCTACGCCTGCTCCGTCACCTGTGGTCCTTTCCCATCTTCTCGATCCAGGTACATTTTGCGGCACCGACGCAACTTACGTTGACGAGTGGCTCGCCATATACGAGCGCGTCAGCAAGCAATACAGGTGGAATAAAACGCTTATGCTGGCAAATATCATTTTTTACCTGCGATGTACTGCACGAGCCTGGTACGAGACGCACGAGGATGACCTGACTAGATGGAACGTGTGCAAGCAGAAGCTCTTTGACTTGTTCAGCCGGTCAGTTGCTCGACAAATGGCAGCCAGGCGGGAACTCGCGTCACGAGTTCAATCTTCCGCCGAGTCGTACGTCACCTATATCCAAGCCGTGTTTACCTTGTGTCGGAAGGCCGACAAAGACATGACCGAACTAGACAAAGTCAGCAATGTGTTGAAAGGCGTAGCCGACGGTGCCTTCAACATTCTGATATGCAAGAACTGTAGCACCATTCATTCAAAGTCAGTCAATGTTGGTGGTTCGAACGAGCCAAAAGCAGGAGAATCACTCAACAATTTTCCCAACTGCCGAACACCGCTGTAACTTCTTCTTGCGAGGATCCTGTGGCGCAACGTCCATTCGTGAGTCCTATGAACATCACAATAACTGTCCGCCAGGAGCTGGAAGCCAAGGATCCTTCCGCTTATTAACCCCCTGTGCCTGACCACTCGGCCCCAATAGTTCTTATTCAGGCTGTTGTGCGACAAGAGTTTGCCAAAATGGGCGTATTAGTTCCCCGAAACACCAGCCACACACCGCATCCCATAAATCCTAACGCTCACTACCATGCCGCCCCACTTGTTGCTGCTGCTGCCTCAGTCCTGCGGTTCTCATCGCGCTACCGAAATCCACCTGAGTGGTGCACACAAGATGCTCGACCGATGTGCTTCTCTTGCCATCACGTTGGCCACATTTTCCGCCACTGCTGCAACAGATGGCCTTTCCGGCAATGTTTTCTAGACGACCACCGACAGGATCTTGGGCATATTCGCCACCTCGTTTTGCCGATGACCACCTTCAGGACCTGCCATCTAGCCGTTCTACGCTACGCTCCAAACCATCCTATGGCGATGTCGTCGCCCAGGGAACCCGGTCCAGCTGCTCGCCGTCGCCTCAGAGTCGCCAGCCCCGCTCCTATCAACGCCGTCGCTCCCCGTCGTCGGCGTATTCTGGGCAGTTCTCGACAAACTAACAGATGCAGCTCCTCCAGGTGGTGCTGCATTGACGAATCAGACCAAAAAACCTCTACCGACCACTGATTCCAGTCGAAATTCACTTGGTGTTATTATCGTAGGCCTGACCATTACAGCTCTAATAGACACTGGTGCCAACATATTCGTTATGCGTTCACGTCTTCGATCCCTCCTGAGAAAAGTTCTAACCCCTGCCGTGTCTTCGACTGTGCGAGTAGCTGACGGCAGCCGAACATCAGTTCTTGGTATGTGCACTGCCCCCGTCAGTGTTGCCGGCCTTCACACGTCAGTCCTCTTCGCTGTTCTAGACGCTTGCCCACACAACGTGATTCTCGGCATTGACTTCTTCACCGCGCATTCAGACCTCATCGTTTGTTTAACAAGCACTTTACAGCTAGAGTTGCCTTTGTACTCAAATGTCCCTCCTGCACATCACACACGCCTACGGTCCGTGGAGTGTCTTTACCGCCTCAGGCCGCTGTGTACCTTTCTATGTCGCCGTTCCCACCTGTTCCTGATGGTGACTACTTGGCAGCTCCACTCATTGACCTGATCCTTTCCCGGAAAATCATACTTTTCCATACTATAGTGAGGATTAGCGACAACAAGGTGCTCCTCCCTGTCCTCAACTTCTCCATGTCGACAGAGGTCATTCCTCAAAGTATTGCCTTAAGCAGAACTCTCCACTCTGGAGCAATGTACAATTTCATCTCTCACTCCTGACATCAAGACCGTAGCCAAACCTGTCGCAGGCGCACAGAATAGAGGTTTCTTAGAAAAAATGACATCAAAAGACCTTTCGACGTCCCAACTTGAAGCGCTCCGTGGTCCTCTATTTGCTTACCTCGACATTTTTGGTATTGACGACCGTTCCTTGGGCCGCACGTGCGTCGTAGCCCACCGTATCGACACTGGCGACGCCAGTTCCCTTCATTAGTGTTCTTACCGTGTGTCGCATTCAGAGTGCCAAATAATCCAGAAGGAGGTAGAGAAAATGCTCGACAAAGACGTCATATACCCTTCAACCAGTCCTTGGACATTGCCTGTTGTGCTTGTAAAAAATAAGGACAACCCTTGGCGGATCTGCGTCGACTATCGCAATCTTAATCAAATAACCAAGAAGGATGTCTATCCTCTACCTCGAATAATTGATTGATTTGTGGGGTTTAACGTCCCAAAACCACCATTTGATCATGAGAAACGCCGTAGTGGAGGGCTCCGAAAATTTTGACCACCTGGGGTTCTTTACCGTGCACCCAAATCTGAGTACAACCTCTACTTCGAATAGATGATGCGCTTGACTGCCTTCATGGTACCAAGTATTTCTCTTCTCTGGACCTACGATCTTGATATTGGCAAATTTAAGTCGATGACCGCGACCGTAAGAAGACGGCAATCATAACACCCGATGGCTTTATCAAGTAAAAGTAATGCCTTTCAGGTTGTGCAATGCGGCAGCAACTTTTGAAAGCATGATGAACTGCCTTCTTCGCGGTTTTAAATTGTCGACGTGCCTGTGCTATCTAGACTGTATCATACACGTGGCGCAAGATATGCGCATGAACTATGTAGAGATGTACCTGATACGCACGTATTCAGCGCATATAACCAGCTGACGGTCAAAAAACCGGTTTTTTTCCCCACCGGCTCCCAGGTGTATCATGTCATCGATACATGATGTCACAAGTGCCGCGCTGTCATCGCCGCACACGTAGGCGCCTACGGCGCGCTGAGTAGTCGGGGTGGAATCTGTTCGACCGACGGAGGCAGTACGCTTCACAGGAGACATGAGCAAGAGCAGGTCACTGTTCAAGCAAAAATTTGAGCTCTTCTTGACGGCTACAGAACCTTCCGGACAACCACGACCAAGACAGACGAAGACTGCGTTGCTGCTGACAACTGCAGGTGAAGAAGCCATAGAGGTATTTATTACCTTTGATTTTTGGGAAGGCGAATGCAACACCGATTACGCTACGATAGTCAAAAGATTTGACGAGTACTGTGAGAGCCAGAGCAATGAGACATATGAACGCTACTTGTTCAGAAAACGAATGCAAAAACCAGGCGAAACTTTTGAGCACTTCGTGCGAGACTTGAAGACACAAGCTCGTCTGTGTAATTTTGAAAACTTGCGTGACTCCATGATCCGCGATCAGATTGTTTTTGAAGTACAAAACGAGAAACTACGAGAGAAGCTGCTAAGGAGCACAAATCTCACGCTACAGAAATCGGAACAGACTTGCAAGGCAGCAGAAGCAACAGCAGCCCAGCTAGAAGCATCGCTACGGGACCATCAAGTGGATCTAACTCGGAACTTCCCAGCGCCAGGAAGGCAGCACCAAGAAGCGAGACAAGGAAACAGCAACGCCAGGAAGCCACCAGACTACATATGTCCCAGATGCGCGTGAACACACATGCCAAGAAAGTGTCCTGCGTTCAGGCGTGCTTGTTACAACTGCCAGTGGAAGAACCACTTCGCAATTTGTTGCAAAGTGGGGAGTCAAATCAACGAGTTCACAAGGAATGAAGAATGCTTTGATGTGCTGAATATACCCTCTAGAAACAAGGTCGGCGGCCGCGACTGCCTTGTTGGCGCGAACGTTGCTCACGTATCAGTGAGCTTCAAAGTCAATACTGGCTCGCAAGCAAACATAATTCCCTTGAGTTTCGTCACCAAGATGCAGCCAAAACCACTGTTAAAGTTCAACTATTCAGTTGTACGCTCGTGCGGTGGCAATGAAATCAAACACTTCGGCGGCATAACAGCCAATGTGACCCTGAGCAGACACACCGCAGTCCTTCAATTTTTTGACGTACGTAAAGGTCAAGCAACCTTGAGACTGCAAGCATGTGAATGCCTTCAGCAGGTTTCACGCCCAGTGCACAGCGGAAGGCGTAGCGGAGTATTTTCGGCACATTTTTAGTGGCACGGAATGCGTCAAGCGCCATTACCACATGGTACTCCGCAACAACGCAGTTCCGGTGGTCGAACCAGCACAGCGGATTCCACTAGCCTTGCGAGAACCACTGTGTGAAGAACTCGAGCGTATGTGAGGAGGCGGCATCATTGCAAGGGTGACAGAGCCTACGGACTGGGTGAGTCTTCTCGTGATAGTGAGTGGGTGAGTCTTCTCGTGACGCAAAAAGGATGGAAAGCTTCGAGTGTGCATGGAGCCGAGGAAGATAAACCAATGCACAAAAAGGGAGCACTATCAAATGCCGACGTGGGAGGACATAGAAGTGAAACTAGCCGGCGCAAAAGTGTTCAGTTTGCAGAAAATTTGCCTAAAGCCAGCCCCGTGAACTATTGCAGATGCGCCCAATACCTGAGCAAGCGTGGAGTCGAGTAGGTATAGACCTTTTCCACTACAGCGCCAAAACGTACCTATGCGTCTACGATGCATTTTCGAACTTTCCCGAAGTAGAATTGCTCAAAGATGCATCGGCTGTTACGGTTATCCTAGCGACAAGTGCCAGTTTTGCCAGATATGGTATACCATTGGAAGTGTGTTCCAACAATGGGCCACCTTTTTCGAGCAAGTCTTTTGCCGCATTCGCGCGAAAGTATAATTTTCAGCATGTCACTTCTAGCCCTGGCTACCCACAATCGAACAGTCTAGCAGAAAAGGGGGTTCAAGTAGTGAAACGGATTTTAAAGAAAATTGATGAAGCAAAACACGACTTTTCACTTGGTTTTATTGCCTAACGGACAGCACCCCTGGAAGGCAGCGTGGCCCCGGTGGAGCTTCTCTAGGGCAGGAAACTGAGAACAAGCATACCAGATTTTGGAGGTGATGTCTCCACATAATCAAGCATCGTCAGACAGAGAGCCAGAGACGTCCCCTGCCAGCTCTGAAGTGCAATGATGTGGTGCGTCTCAAGAAGCGATTGTGGGACACAAAAGCGCGGGTGGTGGAGCACTGCACACAACCTAGATCTTACAATGTTGTCACAGAAGAGGGGAGGATCCTACAACGTAACAGGAGAGATTTGTTGCGAACCAGAGAACATTTTGTGCGTGACTTTTCAGATGACAGCGAGGACGACAATGAGGACGAGCCACTCTACAGCTGTGGAGGTGCATCAGCATGAGAACAGTTCCTATCAATGAAGCATCAGTGACGAACGCTTCAACACTTCGAAGATAACAGAGGCAACGTATACCACCAAATCGTTTCAGATATGACAGAAAATTTGAACAAGTTCCAGAAGCGTGCTTTTTGGTGCATGCCATTAGCAGTGTACTAACGCATCACTAACAATGTACTAACCTTGCGGAGGCGGTGCGATGTGTTCTTGTTCTGTTTTTGTTTTCTGAAAAAAGAAAAATGTATCGTACATGGGGCGCAAGCTATGCGCATGAAATGTGTAGAGATGTACCTGATACGCATGCATTCAGCGCATATAACCAGCTGACGTTCAATAAACCGGGTTCTTTTCCCCACCGGCTACCAGGCGTATCACGTCATCGATACAGACGATGTCATCTTTTTCTCGCAAACTTTTTAAAGCCATCTTCCACGTCTGTCGGCCATCCTTGACGTTTTCCGCTGTGCTGGCCTCCAGCTTTGCGCGTCTTAGTGCACCTTTGGGCATCGTTAGATAAAGCTATTTGGCCACCTTGTTGACGCTGTTGCTGTACGACCCGACCCTGAAGTCCGCGCGGTGTGAGAGTTTCCGGTCCCACGTTTCGCGCAAAAAAGTTCGCAGCTTTTTGGGACTATGTTCATATTTCCACCGTTTTGTCAGCAACTTCGCAGAATTTGCTCGGCCCCTCACGGATCTCCTCAAAAAGAACGTGGCTTTTTCCTGGCGTGAACACCAAGAACATCCCTTTGAGTCTTTGTTTTCTGCGATCACATCACCACTTGTGCTCGCTCATTTTGACCCAGCCACTTGAACGGAGCTACGCACCAACGCAAATGGCCATGGCATAGGAGCATTACTCGCACAAAGGCAGAACGACACAAACCGTGTCATAGCGTAGGCTCGCCGCCTACTTTCTCAGTCGTAAAGGAACTATTCAATTACTGACGAGAGTGCCTGGCTCTCATCTGGGCTATCTCAAAATTTTGTCCACACCTATACGGACGCATGTTCGCAGTCATCCCAGACCACCATGCGCTCTGCTGGCTGTCGACCCTTAAGGATCCTACAGGAAGATTCGGGCGATGGGCATTGCGATTGCAGCAGTACACGTTCTCTGCAGTGTACAAGTCTGGATAGCTTCACATCGATGCCGACTGCTTATCTTGACACCCTGTTGACCCACCTGGCTCTTCTGAGTTGGAAGCTGATGCCAACATCCTAGCCATGACAGATTTTTCGCAAATAGCCAACGAACATCGCCGAGATCCATCGCTGCTATCGATGGTTGACTGTTTCAATCCAGTCGTAAAAACCCTTCACTGAGCCTATTTTTTCTTCAAGACAACGTTTTGTACCACCGCAAGTTACAGCGCGATGGCATGGAACTTTTGCTCGTCGTTCCACGTCATCTGTGCAAGGACATCTTGCAAGAACTTCACAACGCGCCAGCTGCCGGACATTTAGGTGTCTCCAGAACCTATGACTGCGTCCGCCGACGGGTATTCTGGAAGGGCCTTATTCGTTCAGTTATACGTTGCAGCGTGTGACCTGTGCCAGCGTTGGAAGAAGCCTACATCTTTCCCTGCCGGTCACCTTCAACCTATTGAAGTCCCTGCCGAGCCGTTTCGTCGTGTGGGTTTGGATTTGTTAGGTCCCTTCCCGACATCAGCAACGGAAAACAAATGGATAGCGGTAGCTGCGGATTATGCCACTTGGTATCCAATTACTCGAGGCTACCGACCAGCTGCGCAACGGACGTCGCAAATTTCCTACTCTATGACATCATCCTTCAGCATTGCGCTCCTTTTCAACTACTCACGGACAGTGGCCGCTGCTTCCTGTCTCGCGTGGCTGACGACCTCATTAGATCCTCTGCTACGTGGCACAACTTTGCGACTTCTTACCATCCTCAGACTAAGGGACTTACTGAACGCCTCAACCGCACACTGACGACATGCTTGCTATGTATGTTTCTGATTAACACACTGATCGCGACACTGCCCTTCCCTTCGTAACCTTCGCCTACAACTCGTCCCGTCATAAAACTGCCGGCCACTCACCATTTTATCTTTTCTTTTGTCGTGATCCCTTTCTACCTTTCGATACCGTGCTTGCGCATGACTTTCCGTCCACCATTTCGTACGCACAAGATGTGATCTTCTGTGCTCTGATCGCACGTACAGTAGCCCGCGCCAGGTTCTCATTGTCCCAGAGAGCACAATAGTCGCTCTACGACAGCCGACATAGAGATTTCGATTTTTCTCCGGGCTCTTTCGTGCTACTGTGGCTGCCATTCTGTCGTGTCAGCCTGTGCGAGAAACTTTTGTAGCAATATGTTTGGCCTTACCGAGTTCTGCGCCAAGTCACACCTAACACATATGAAATTTCTCCTACTACGAACCCCACTGTTACATCCAGAATTGACTTGCTGCGTGAGTCTCGCTGAAGCTTTATCAAAGTGACCCATCCATCTAATAACAGCAGGCACAGGGACGTTGCTTTGCGGCCCGGGGTAATGTCGCGGGTAAAGAAAGGTACCTCAGGCACGGGTGCAAAAATGGCGCAGAAGGAATGAAGATGACGATGTTGCTGTGAGGCCGTGTCTAAACTGTCCTCTTCGCCTGCATGCTTGCATACTGCGTGCAGTGTAAGACGACCCGGCGTTCACCTATGAAATACTCCCCGTTACAATCTTATAACTAGGTGGCGTTAGGGACTTTCCCAGCATATGCACGGAGTGAATGATGAGAGTGGGGCGAAGCACCTGTCCATTCATCCGTCCGTGGGTCTTTCGTTCGTCAGTGCTACTGTGCTTCTCTCCATTCGGCTGTGCGTCCGTCCTTCTGTCTGTTCCTGCATGCTTCCATCGATCCGTTCGTGCGTGCATGCGTCCGTGCTTCCGCCCAACCATCTGTCTGTCTGTCTGTGTTTGCGTACGTCCGTCATTCTGTCGGTCTCTCCGTGCTGTTGTTCGTGTCCGTCCGTTGATGTGATCGGCCCCCGTGTCTTGGCACCGCTTGGGTTCACGGAAGGATTTGGACTTGCCGCACTTCTGGAGGATCCAGAAAGCGGCAGCACAGCAAATTCTTAATATCCGTCGGCTCACCTCAAACCCTTTGTGCCCGCATGACCGATGGGTTATCTAGAAAGGGCTGTTTTTCTGTGTGGGCAGAACGACAGGTCACCTCTGCTATTCTAGAGTCGTTGAAATACACCTCACAATGAGTCAAGTGCTGTAGAATCACCTCTTTGGGGACGTTTCGCGCATTCTAAAGGGCCTATCCTGAGCCCCTCAGACTACCCGGTGGCATTGCTTCCTTCGAAACTTCCAAACCTTCGAAACTTCCCTACCAGTTGGATTGACTCTGCACAGGGGGTTTCCTGGCCAATGCACCAGGCAATAAGTACCATGCTGGTCACCTGGCGTGTTGTATGTACAGCCCCCTCCTTGTACAACGAACTTGGCGTGCCTTTACCCTTTTCCTAGGAGGTGTTTCAGACTGCCTCTTCATGAGCGCACTGAAAGATGACGGTTCGCAAGCGCAGTGAAAGACGACGATTCTTCTGAAGGGTTCTTGACTTCATTCCCTTCCCACTGAGGGATTTCTGGAAAGATGGAGGGTATAAAATGCGAGCGAAGACACGCTTGGGTGCGCTTTTACTTTATTTTGTATTACGCTGCCTAACCATGCAAATACTGTAAATGAACGTTTCAGTTTTTAGCTCTGTCTCTTTGGTTCATCTTCACCATGAACATTCAATGGCTCCGAGTGCCGTCGACGACCCATGATCGTCATAATGCCCATGCTTCCGTGTGTGAGTCCGTTCGTCTGTTAACCCATTAGTGCTTCTGTTCATCCGTCCGTGCTTTCGTTCATTCGTTCGTTCTTGCTTCCATCCCTGCGTTCATCCGGCCCTCAGCCCCTTCCTCGGCCCTCCGTCCATGCAGACGCACGAACGGGTGGAGACATGGGCAGAGGCACTGACGGATCAACTGACTGATGGTGCCTCGACGGACGCATGCACTGATGCGTCGAAGCAAGAACGAACGGGTAGACGGAAGCAGGTATGGACAGACAGAAGTATGGTTGAATGGACTGTTGGACGCTTCGCCCCACTCATCATTATTCACTCCGTGGAAATTCTGTTTTTTAAATCTAACTACTAGTACAGACCTAAGGAACGACAAAAAATACCTGCCGATATCAACCTTTTGACCAGCTGTTTCAGCCTATGAGGCAGGCGTTGAAAGCACGAATTTTCTGTCGCCTTCATAAGGAAGCCAACCACTATGTTCCTTTTAAACAACTTCGACTAGTTTGATTATTAGGGCAATCGTTGATCAGGGTCAATGAAGCAAACATGGTCCTTGTCATGACGAATTCGTGTAAGTCAAGGAACCATATGATTTTGTCGAGCGGTAGTTTGAAGAAAACAGGTGAACCTCATGAGAACATTTTCCAGAACAAAACAGAATAATTTGAGCGAAACACGCTTTCTCTTTCTCAAGTTTCACTTTGCTGACCTAAACAGTAAATCTTTACATCATTGAAAGTGTTAAAAGGGTGTTTTATATATACACTTCGTGCGTGGTGTTACACCCTTCTGCATAACACCCTAAAAGAAGGGTGTAAAGTAAAAAAAAAGATGGTAATATGCCTTTCATGAGGGGCCTAATAAAAGAGCTGAAGGGTTTACACTTATATTTGAATATTAATTTTTCGGTTTAACGTATGAAAACCACCATTTAGAGACGTCGCATTGAAGGGCTCCGGAAATTTAGACCACGTGGTGTTCTTTAAAGGCACTTTACACTAGACAGATACGACACCAATTTCGGTCGGTGCATTGTCTTTGGGACTGTCTTTTGACCTGTCGTCGTCATTACATATGCTGCAAAAACACAGTCTACTGATGGTCTCTCGAAGACGCCGCCTGTGCCTTGTCGTTCTCACAGTCTTTTATTGGCCAATTCTGTGGTCACATTGCAGGCACACGTGGTGATACCAACAAAACTTGCACACCTGCACCTCATTTTTAGCCATGCTCTCTGCTCTGCCGTTGTCCCTTTCCAGCTACGTGTCACAGCTCCTGCCATAATCCAAGATGAAGAGGAACGGGGGTGGTTAGACACAAAAGGGACGCGAAGAAAAGACTTCAGTTGGGCGTTCAAGCTACCTATTCAGACTACACGGAAGTTTCGGAGGGGTCCTTGCTAACTCCCTCAAGATTGCCCTCTTTGTGGTCGTTTAAAGCAAACACATTAGGCAAGTGTTTGCTCAGCCCCAGATCTCCTGAAGACATGCCGACGACGAGACTGCGAATGCGGCTTGCTGGTGTTTTCGGCCTCTCATCATGTTACACTACTACTAAATGCTGTCTTTTGAGGCGTCGCCATCATTGGTGGCCTAATGCGACCAGGGGGTCTGGCGACTTTGTCGGCGGGTGACTCGTCGGCAGGTAGACTGCGTCTGCCTCGTGTCCTTGTCGGGCTTGTGTCAGCGTCATGTCGCGCTAGTGCAAACTCGCCTTCACATGCACTTAAATCTAACTACACAGGCCTCGAACAATTTTGACTCCACCGAAAATGTGCCCACCATGCACGGTCGGGATTCGATCCTGGGACTTGCGCGTCAACACTAGAGCACCATAAGCACCAGAACACCAGGAGTGGGTGGTGAACGTGTAAGCATTAGGCAGAATTCATGCTTTCGTAATAAAATCACGCGCATAACGCATTGTGCCCGTGTGACCTTTTCTAAGGTTACAATGTCGTAAGGATTAAAAAAAAGAAATGCTCAAGCTATTGGCACATTTCACCGGGCACTCAAAGAACAATCGCGAAAAATTAAAAGAAAGAAGCTTTTTTCGCACTGTATGATAGAGCTATGCTTTGCTGCTTTATATTTTTCATATTAATTGTCAATAAATTGACGCGCTACTGCCGTGATCTGCTGAGAGCACATGTTAAAAGGTAGAAGCTGTAGCGAGTGAGAAAGACGTCAGACGACGTCGTGAAAGCGGCCGACGGGGCCGTGTTAATAACGCCACATTATTAGTAGGGCTAGAGCGGAGCAGCGGCGGCTGCCAGCATCCGACACGCCAGGCGTGTAAGACTGTTGCTCGCACAGTCTGAGCTAAAAACGAGCTGCCTGAGAGGTGCTGCACGACCGCTAATGAAAGATGATGATGACGAATGGTGATGATGATGACGCTACAGATTACTCCCCCTTTCCCTTGGAAATGAACGCGGACTGAAACCCACGAGAGCGTATACACATAGTGGGTTAGTTTCGCGAAACAAAACGTTCCGTGGGCTGTCCCGGTCATCAATAGAAATAGGCTTACTCCACCACACAACAAGTTGTCTAAACCTCAAGTCATAACGACTAAAATGGTCCAAACCAGGTCCTTTCGAAGCCTATTTTTCCTCAGCATTGTCTCCTCAGAAGCTTTTGCCTCTACCTATCCTGATTGTGGTGAGGTTAGTGACTTAGCACATATGCTCTGGCAGTTCCCCTCGTTACGGGGCCCAAGTTGGCTCACAGAAGCAGATTGGGACTCTGCCTTACGAAGTTTAGAGTTGCTACCGCAACTACGGGCTCTCCAGAGAGCTCATGGCGTGGCGGTGAGGCTGGGCCTCCCCTTTCCTACGTGGTAGCGGCCCGTGACGTTGCTCTAAAGGAGCAGCGTTTCTCAGGGCCCAATAAAGTTTTTTGTATGTCTGTCTGTCTATCAGCGCCCAGGGGGTCTCTGGTAGGTGACACTGGAAAAAAAGCAGCGCGCGAAGCTGAAAGCACCTAGTCACTGCGGTCAGAGACACATGTCCCCCACAAAAACTCAGCAGAAGAATTTGAGAGTGAATCCGGCGGGTAGTAGAGCGGAAGCAGCGGACAAAATTACCCATAGGTAGAGCCGTGCCAAGGCACCGAAGACTACGTGCCGGTGAGCTGGGGAGAGAGTGCAATGCACCGAAGCCGAGCTAAGACGTTTGCGTACTGCAGTGTAACACCCGCGGTGGGATCTCTGACAGCGCACATGGCACCGACAAGGCTGTCGACAAGGAGCAGCGGGCCAGTCTGGCTCGTGGGGACGTCATGCCGATGAGACACTGACCGAACCGTCTCATTGCGGCTGGCTTGCCGGCATGGTTGGCCCAATCGACGAGTGTGGAAACGCCGTGCACTGCGGGTAGTCATGTGCATGGAAAGGGGTTGGTCATTGCACCAGGCACACCTAGTAGGTGCTTGCGCCATTTTATAGAACATGTCTCCAACGCATGGATACACAGCGCCTAAAAAATGACAACTCTGTTTCATGCTGAATGTGGTGATTTCGTCGGCGTGCTGCCACGGGTAGCAGACATGCAGTAGGACCGAGTGTCGTCACTGTTGTGACCGACAAGCCTGCGTTTTAGACATGCGTAGGGGGGTTTGCTTTCCTGCATCAAAGGCACCAAGAATTGGTTCTCGTATCCATTCAGCATGAGTTTCGCCAGAGGTTCGCATGGCGCACCTGTGCTCATGGAACGACTTCCAGTTATCAGCGCGCGTTGGGTGGTGCACAAATCTGCATGGTTGATGGCTGCGTCTACAGCAGGCTTTACATGTGTGGTCTGTTCTGCCATATGCGGACCAGGTACGTGGTTTTCTGGTGCTTCACTCATTGTTGCCACGTCCTGCAAGTTCGGCCGTGGTTTCAGAGGGTTGCGAGCTTCTGCTGCGGAAGACATTAAGAGCGATGTTTGACGCAGCTTGCAAGACTCGCAGATTGGCAAGGTCGATGGGTGACGTTTTTCAGACATCGTGCACGCTGATGTACCCGCCATTGAATGGAGTATAACGGGCGAAAGGATGTCTGCGCAAGACTTCGAGGCGTTGGCAAAGTAGTCATTTTGGAGTCTGGCGGCGCCGAGGTGTCGTGTGGCGTCAATGTCGTGAAAAAGGTGCAGGCGGCAGGCACGCGCAACGGACCTTCGTACGCGGGCTCCAAAGGGACGCAGCTTTTGTTGGTGAACTCAATCGAAGTTGGGTGGGAGCGTCTTCTACCTCGTCGTCGTGGTCAGGTGCAGGATTCAATGTTCCTGCGACCGCATAGTAGGTAGAAGTTGTCATAGCCGGGGAAAAAAGGTAGCCATCACGGGAACCCTGCAGGCTGGTCCATACCTTGTTGTGCGACATCGGGGAAACCTGCCAAGCGCGCGTTAATAGAAGCGGCTGTACGTGTGGCCGTAGCAGGTGAGCACCGCCGTGCAGACGACGTCATATGGCAGTGGGCGTGTGGTTTATTCGGCTCTAAGTTGGCAAAACTTGAACGGCAGCGCATAGGGCCAGATGGCATGCATAAGCGGCTGGTCCGTGACGCACTTCACTACAAGAATGGCGTCTAGCCACATGAACCATGCCTGTGGTAATGTCGCGTGGAACAACGGCACTGACGGGCAGAGTGGCGGAAGCATGGCCGCGGGTGGGTCGTAAAAGGGGGCTGACGGGGCCATGCCGATCTCACGACTTTACTCGTGGGGCTTAAGCGGAGTGGCAGCGGCTGCCAGCGTCCGACAGGCCGGGTGCATGAAGTCGTCTTGTTGCTGGCAACGCTCAAGCTAGGCTCGAGCTGCACAAAAGGCGTGGTGCAGCAACAAAAGATAATGATGATGATTACGAGACATGTTTGGTCTAAAAGGAAAAGACAGCACTACTCTCTGCAACGATTGCGGGAGCACGAGAAACTGATTTTTTTAAGGCGAGAAAAAATTGGCCCCGTATCTGCATGTTTCACTGCAAATGTAGACGAACGACGATAGTCTCGCGTCTGAAGAGAGTGATCAAAACGTTTGTTTGATGTTCTGCTTAAGGAAATTGGTTAATGGTATTCTGGAGGAGCCGCCTTGGAGTGCCTCGATTCGTGCAGCGGAAGTGAACGAGTGCATCGAGGCATGTCACACGTGAGACATCAGTGCTATCTGGCAGTTATCTTGGAAAACGAAGCGGGCGGCGTGCGCGCCTGTCCCGGAGGTGATAAAGTGTAGAACGCAAGGCGATGGATAAGTTCCATTACCATGTCGTCTTGTCAAAGCGTTAGAAACTGTGGTAGCATAGTGTCATAAATGCTACGGTCCTTGGAATTACTTATGTAAGCCTGTTTTAGGATAAATAAATACATACGCTACAGTCTTTAGAATTACTTATGTATGCCTTTTCTAGTGTAAAAAATACATACACAATATTGACGCTTTGCTATTGTGCCTCAGACATGTGAAATAATTGAGTTTTAATCCACGATTGCATAAGTATCAACCCTGAAACTCGAGCATTATTATTGGACGCTGAAGATAGCGTTGAATTTCGACCCTCAACAGAGAAGTCAACCGACCGACAGACAGACCCAAATTTTTGCGACGAAGGTACTCAATAAAGACTATCACCTTTAATAAAGGTAAGGATTGCACGGTGGGTGTACGCAGTGCCTTTGGGAAGGGGAGAAGGGCAAATGAAAGATGTGCCGAGAGGAGGGAGGGAGAACGGCTACCACGCACACACCTCATCATCATCATCATCATTTATTTGACCCTTAAGGGCCCCTTAGGGGCATTACATAAGAGGGGGGGACATTTTTCTAAATACAAAAACAAAGAAAAAATAGAAAGTTGCACAAACACACGAGCAATATTTTTGCAGGATTCAAGAACAGGCGCACAAAAAATGTACTTATACAAGTATAAAAACATGAGCGCACAAAATTGACACATACAAGAGCGCAAAATACAGTGACAGTGGTAGAGCTTTAATGGGCTTCCAAGTTTAAGTGAGCTGTTAGTAGTTGTTTGAATTCGCACGAGTCACGCTCTGAGAAGATGGCTTCCGGCAAGTTATTTCATTCCTCGATGGCGACAGGAAGAACTGACTTATTGAATGCAACGGTCGTACCAAAAAGACGTTGGAGGCTTCTGGAATTAAATAGCCGGCGAGAATAACGGGTGGGAGGAAGCAAGAGAGAACCATGCAAGTGAGCAAAATAATAGTATAATTTGTGAAATTAACAAAGACGAGAAAGTATACGTCTGTCAGCTAGATTCTGTAAGTCTAAAGACTCTTTTATAAAAGTGATGCTTGATGAGTGTTCGTAATTGGACATAATGAGCCGGGCAGCCCTATTCTGAACGGATTCCAACAGATTAATCAGATAGGTTTGGTGAGGGCTCCAAATGGACGACGCGTATTCGAGCTTCGTACGAGCAAGGGTTACTTACGCAATTTTACGGACTGTAGGTGGTGATAGGCATAACGTTCTTCGAATGTAACCAAGCTTCTTTGATGCGTCAGTGACTATGTGTGTGATGTGATCCGACCACGTGAGAGTGTTAGAAATAAGCACGCCAAGGTATCGGTAACTATCAACATACGCCATTGTCGTTGAGTTTAAATTGTAGACGTGTTCCGAGTTAAACTGTTTGCGAGATACGTGCATGACTTTGCATTTGGAAACATTGGTCTGCATCATCCAGAGTGAACACCAGTTTTCAATTAAGGATAGGTCATTTTGTAGAATTTCGTGGTCGTCAGGGGTGGTTGTTCGGCGATAAAGGACGCAGTCGTCCACAAGTAATCGAATAGATGACGAAATTCCTGATGGAAGATCGTTCACATATATGAGGAAGAGTAAGGGGCCGAGTACTGACCCCTGAGGGACACCAGATTTAACGGGAGCAGCAGTGGAGTGAAGACCGGCAATGTCAGTGAACTGAGATCGGTGTGATAGGAAGCATCGTATCCATGACAAGGCCAAAGGGTCCAAGTTCAGACAGCATAGTTTGTTTATTAGTCGCTGATGAGCGACACGATCGAAGGCTTTAGAGAAGTCTATGTATATGACGTCAGTTTGAAATAGAGAATCTAAATTTAGGAGGAGGTCGGCAGTGAATTCATAGAGCTGATTTTCTCAGTACAAACCAGGTCGGAAGCCGTGCTGATTTTTGAAGAAAAACCCATTGTAATCGAGGTGGTGGGCAACGTGCGAATAAATAATGTGCTCGAGGCAATTGCAGGCAATGCATGTCAGCGTAATAGGACGATAATTAGATGGGTTAGAGTGGTCACCTGATTTGAATACTGGGGTTACCTTGGCTACCCTCCAGTCCGCAGGTATGATACCTTCGGACAGGGACTGAGAGAATATGATTTGCAGAATGTGGCTAGAAATAGCTCCAGTGGATTTTAGTACCTTTGCTAGTATGTTATCATGACCAGGGGCACTCGATCTTTTTAGTGGGTTTATAATTTTTAGGATACCTTCAGCATTTATGGTGATGGATGGCATCTGGGGAAAGTTATACCTGGAGGCAAAGGGGATATTGCCCGACGGCTCATTAGTAAAGACTGAGGAAAAGTAAGAATTCATCAAGTCAGAGCGCTGCTGAGCTGAAACCCGTGAGCCATCAGAATTGCACAGTGAAATGTTATGCGCTAAATTGTTGGGGTTGATAAGGTTCCAAAACTTTTTAGGTCTGTCGCGGATGATTTTTAGGAGATCTTCATGGTAATACTTATTTTTGGCTTTTTTCAGCGCGCTAGTATATTCCCGAAGGCAAGTGAAATATTAGTCCCAATTCGATGGAGAAATGCTACGTTTTGCCTCGCGGAAAAGGCGTTTCTTCTTTTGTGAGAATTTTTTCATAGAAGTTGTATACCAAGGACTGTCATCGTCACAGCGAACAGACAGTAGTGGAACGTATTCTTCGATTAGCGTCCAGACCTTTTGTTTACACAGTAACCAGTCCTGTTCGACGCTTCTGGAGATGGCCGTTTGAGAGAAGAAACTATAAAAGCTTTTCGATTCGGTAATGATTGCGTGGATGTTGGCTTTGTTGTAGTCGCGTATGAGCTTCTTCCGTGAATTATGCCTTGGTATTGGAATAGAGAGGTTGAATGGTTGGGTACAGTGATCACTCAGGCCTTCTGTACACGTAGGTGAGTGAATAAGGTCGGGGTGGGAAGCGAAGACAAAATCGAGTATGTTGTCACCACGAGTCGGAGTATTAGTTGTCTGCGTCAGGTTGAATAGGAGGGACAGTTAAATGAAGTCATTTGATAGCCGGGAAGGGGCCTTAAAGTTGGCCCAGTCTATATCGGGAAGGTTAAAGTCTCCGCACAGAAAGAATTTTGCACGAGGTCACCACGAGTCGGAGTATTAGTTGTCTGCGTGAGGTTGAATAGGAGGGACAGTTAAATGAAGTCATTTGATAGCCGGGAAGGGGCCTTAAGGTTGGCCCAGTCTATATCGAGAAGGTTAAAGTCTCCGCACAGAAAGAATTTTGCACGAGGAAATCAGGAGTTCAAATCAACTAACACCGAGTGCAGGTCCCTAATAAAATTATAGTCACAGTCTGGAGGTCGATAGCAGGTGACCAGTATGTGATTACTCGAGGCAACAGGCAGATTAATGCAGAGGATTTCATAGCTGCTGTTTATATCTACCTTATAGGAGTGCAAGTGGGATTTGACTAGAACCAGAATTCCCCCTCCCCTTCTCTCAACCCTATCTTGACTGTAAATTGTGAAGGACCCAAAATCACGTAGAATTTAGTTGCTCTGTAAATTTTCATTTAGCTATGATTCAGTAAAAATTGCTACTTCGGTGTTGTTGTCAAGTACGAGTGCCTCCATAGCTTCTTTTTTGGCAGGTAACTGCGCACATTCGCAAGTAGGACCGATAAAGTATGACGTGAACAGGCCGGAGAAGGCACAGGTGCAGCTTTATTAGATACGGAATTCGTGGAAGCATGTAGCAATTGCTGCTTTACTTCGACAACACATGCTGTATCAGCATTGACGTCAACTGTTTATTTTCCATGAAAAGCTTATCAAACCGAATTTTAAATGGGCGTTTCTTTTTTTGAGCAAACAAGTAAAGATTCTTATGGGCTAGACGAACACGAGAAGAATAGTCTTAACAAATTTGGAAATTAGAGCATTTAAATTTGGATCCAGCCGCAAGTATTCTAGTTTTATCTTCAAAATGTCCAAGTTTTACGATTATCGGACGGTTCTTAGTGCCTTGAAAATGGCTTAGCCGATGGGCCCTTTCGATTGCGTCTCTGTCAAGCGTTACGCTTTTTTCTGAACAAAAAGGCATTACTCGCGATTCGGACTCAGCCCATGTTTCACCTTCCGCGTCTGGCATTCCATAGAAAATTACAGCGACGCTGGCGATTTTCCGAGTCGTCACACTTTGCAGCTAGTTTCCTTACTTCACAAGCAAGTTTAGTGATTGTGGAGCTAGTGTTAGAATCCGATACATGCTCACTGGTATGAGCCACTCTTTTCAGTGCATCAACTCGAGCGGCGAGGTTTCTAACCACACTTTTTATGTTTGAGTTATAAGCACGAATAAGAGATAGCTCCGCCAGTACAGCATTTTGACCTTGTTCAAGGCGGGAAATAGCACTGGCTATGGTTTCAAGGGACGCGGAGGAGTTTTTGCTAGTAGGACCAGGGTTGAGTTCGACGTCTCCTGACATCAGAAGCAAAAGCCTAGCAAGGTGAAAATCGATACATAACAAGTACAACGACTGGCATAACGATCCACGAAGGTAACCACACAGGCCAATTGAAGGGCACGGCACCGAAAGAACATAACGGTCATCAACATGAACGCTCATGGCGTACGGTAAATAACTAACCTGCGCAAACAGGGGAAGTCTCATCACCGTGATCGTTGCGGTGGCCAGCCCCAGCGGATTCCAGAGTGACAGAGGCTTTTGTAGGAGGGGCGTATCACCCGCACGCCTGGTAGCACAATGTTGTCCGCCGAAATCGCATTCAGTCACCAAACGTGGAGGGTAGCTTTTGGTTGCAGTATTCAGCTGTGATCCGAGGGTCGCTGCGTCGAAGGTTTCAGGCATTGGAGTCATCGCAGTCGGGCCAGGGTAGATTTCGTGCAGAAGTAGGAACCGTGGTGACGACAAGTGGGCAAGCCATGATCGCAAGGGCAAAAACCTGCGCAAACAGGGGAAGTCTCATCACCGTGATCGTTGCGGTGGCCAGCCCCAGCGGATTCCAGAGTGACAGAGGCTTTTGTAGGAGGGGCGTATCACCCGCACGCCTGGTAGCACAATGTTGTCCGCCGAAATCGCATTCAGTCACCAAACGTGGAGGGTAGCTTTTGGTTGCAGTATTCAGCTGTGATCCGAGGGTCGCTGCGTCGAAGGTTTCAGGCATTGGAGTCATCGCAGTCGGGCCAGGGTAGATTTCGTGCAGAAGTAGGAACCGTGGTGACGACAAGTGGGCCAGCCATGATCGCAAGGGCAAAAACCTGCGCAAACAGGGGAAGTCTCATGACCGTGATCGTTGTGGTGGCGTGCCCCAGCTGATTCCAGAGTGACCGAGGCTTTTGGAGGAGGGGCGTATCACCCGCACGCCTGGTAGCACGATGTTGCCCGCCGAAATCGCATTCAGTCACCAAACGTGGAGGATAGCTTTTGGTTCCAGTATTCAGCTGTGATCCGAGAGTCGCTGCGTCGAAGGTTTCAGGCATTGGAGTCATCGCAGGAAACCCAAGATCGGGCCAGGGTAGATTCTGTGCAGAAGTAGGAACCGTGGTGACGACGAGTGGGCCAGCCATGGTCGCAAGGCCCCGCCGCGGTGGTCTAGTGGCTAAGGTACTCGGCTGCTGACCCGCAGGGCGCGGGTTCTAATCCCGGCTGTGGCGGCTGCATTTCCGATGGAGGCGGAAATGTTGTAGGCCCGTGTGGTCAGATTTGGGTGCAGGTTAAAGAACCCCAGGTGGTCTAAATTTCCGGAGCCCTCCACTACGGCGTCTCTCATAATCATATAGTGGTTTTGGGACGTTAAACCTCACATATCCGAGCCATGGTCGCAAGGGCAAAAACCTGCGCAAACAGGGGAAGTCTCATGACCGTGATCGTTGCGGCGGCGTGCCCCCTTGACACCTGCCCGATATGCCTGCAATCGGGAGGCGTATTTGAAATTGCTGGTCCTGCATCGCACGAAAAATGAAAAGAAAGAGTGTGAGGAGGACGCCGGCGCCAGGTTTGCTCGCACGCTATTGGTTCGCCTCTGGAGGTGACGTGCTGGTAACGCACACGCTGGTGACGCAGTGACGCTGACAAAGCTTGCACACCTGCGCCTCATTTTCAGCCATGCTCCCAGCTCTGTCATTGTCCCTCTCCGGCTTGCAGCACAGCCCCTGCCATAATCTATGGTAATTAGAAATGTGGTCGGAGATACACAATCAGGTAGCAAAGAAACGGCTTCCATCGAGTGCTCGAGATGCTTATTCAGACGCCGTCGAAGCCTCGGAAAGGACATTGTTAACTCCCCCAAAATTACCTGCTTCGTGGTCGTTTCAAGCTAAGACAAAGGGTGAATAGCTCAGCTGCCAATCTCCCGAAGACACGCCGACAGCCACTGTCGTCGTCCCTGAAAAAGGAAACACAGAGAAGCCTTTATGACTGTTCTGTCGTGGGGAATCACCTTTGTCTCTTTGGTGCCCTGGATGAATCGCTACTGTGCGGGGAGGGCGCGAGCGAATGGGTTTCGATAAGATGCGATAACACGGTGATGATTTCACTGAACGAAGATGTTCTGACTGTCGACGGGAAGTGCCTCCACGACGCCTTCAGCACGAAGAGCAGCAAGCAACTAATACGGCGTGGGTCTTCGTATTAGTTGCCTTGCTGTAGCTGGCGAGCCACTCGTACGCATCCGTCCATGTGGAGGTCGCCGAGGAGGCACTTCACGGCAGATGGGCCGGTTGAACTGGCGTCTATTCCGCACGTAAATGTGTTCATGGCTGATATATCATTCGTAACCGCGTCGTTTACCGAAACACGCTTCACGTTTGGTGTGCCGGCGTCCGATTCAGACGTGAGCGTCTGGATATCTGCCGTGACAGTCAGAATCGCTGTTCTGCAAGGGCAGTCGGAACTGGTACAGTATTTGACAGAAGGTTGATGCACGTGACCGAACGTTAGATGGTCATTTTGAATTTTGTTTTGCACATGAGCGTCGACCACGCCAGCAGTGGCGCGTAGGTTGTAGTGGACCATTTATTAAAACAAAACAAAAAATACAGTCACTCTTCTGCCACTCTCGCGTGTTGCATGGTACAGCTGAGATCTTGCAGGGAGAAGGAAAGAGGGATGCAGGAAGACATAAGGGAAATGCAAGGAAACAGTGCGGCGGCTGGTTATGAGTGCTTCCGTACGACTAAATAGCCGGCAAAACTCCGCACATTCTCTCGCGGGCGCGTGCGTGCTTCACCTGCGCGTCACCCACAAGCGGACACGTCACCTACAGAGAGGAACCAATAGCGCGCGAGCAATTCTGACGCTGGCGCTTGTGTCTTCCTCGCACTCTTTCTTTTCCCCCTTTCGCGCGATGCGGGACCAGCAATTCCAAATTCACGATTAGGAGCATTGGCGAAGCGTTACAGCCAAGGGCACGACCCCACATGCACAGAACCTCTGTTCTCAACTGCGAGGGAAAATGAAAGACCTCGACGCTTCGCTGTGTCTTTCTGCATTCGCATTCTCTCACTCTCCCAAGAAAGAGTGTGACTGCGCGGTGCACGCCCTATGCATAGAGTGAGTGACCCATGCATGCACCCTGGAACGAGTTTTGCTGTGACTGACAGGTGCTATTTGCCACATGGTGGTGCGTTTTCGTCCTTTAGTTACCTTGTGCGTCACTTCTGAGAGCACGCTTGATGTTGAATGCCACTTTCTTGCGCTCCGCCAATTGAGATGCCGCTTATACATCGTCTTCCGACTGTACTGCACCTCCAAGCAAAACATTAACTCCTTCGGAAGAGGTTCCTTCGTCTCCATGAAACTAGCAGCTTCCGCTTCTCTTGCATGAGGGTCCCAAGTACTGCTGTCATGCTGCAAATTCCAGGCAAGTGACATCTTATTTGTTTAAATTCGTATTTGTTGGGAGCTACGGTAACTGCTTTTCCCACAAAATGAAAGCCGAGGCGCTGAGTTTTGCAACTAGCTCCATACACGCATATAGATACGCGTTTAAATCCTGAGAACGTATGCCTGTTATATTGTAAGGTACGTACGTTTCGCCAAAACAACATACTTGAAAGCCAAATTTGGGCGTGCGAATATCTGTGTTACTATTTCTTGTGTATTCTTGTTAGATCTATGTGATTCAAGTGCCCGCGGACATGCGTCGCGCTCCCAGATGTTTCGCCATCGTACTCGTAGCTATGTTTTTTCGGGTTACTTTTAGCGCTCGCAAGCCCTACGTTCTGACCGCATTATCCTCTAGTCATTTCACGCGCACGCACAAGAACAACAGAAACGACGTGTTCATGTTCGTGATGCCATCGCCTGGGATGAGAGAGTGGCTGAACGAGTTCGCTCTGCACCGTTGAACTTGATTCGCCGAGTGTGCTGATTAAATTCAGTCAGCTCCGGAACACTGTTGATTCAGGAGGTTTGACAGCGAATTTCGCTTTTCATAGCATGCACATTTATAACATGTGTGTATGACTCAGACGCATACTTTTATTCGTTCAGCAGTACCACCTGTTTTGTTAGGAGACTTGGGTGTATTATCAGCCTTGAGCGTTCTGCAAATTGTAACTTTCCGGGGTATTTTCTATCGTCGCATTCACATAGCATGCACGATGCAAATTGTTAAGGTTCCTACTGTTATTTATCAAAAATATCAGACGTTCCTGTCAAATATTTGAGTTTATTAGTTGATTTACTTTTGAAATTCAGTTATAAGGTCCGTGCAAAAAGTTTCGTGAGCGAGAGCGAAGCAGCATGGATAAGGTATTTCTTATCAACTTGTATAATTCGAGTTATCCCGCACTCAAAGTTATGACGAGGTTCCTCTTTCAGTGTGATGTGCCTGATGCTTCTCTAGAGAACAAACCATTATAAATAGCCGAGGTTCTCAGCGCACAATACTTTTTGCTGGCTTCAAATTTCGTGATTTGTTTAGAGTGAAATAAATTTTATTGGCATATTACGCCGTTGGTGAAGAAGAAAGTGTTCGATTGTGAGGAGAAGGGGAGTGAGTCTCAACGCACTCCTTCTGGTCCAGAAGCTACCTTTCAAAAGCAGAAGAGTGAGCGAGCAGTTCAAGCATGTGTGCTGTGAAAAGAGGGGACAAGTGAGCGTGGCTTTAGTCGGTCTGGCCGTGCGTGCTGCACGTGGCGGCGGTTGTAACTGCTAAACGCGTACTAGGTGCAGGTTCGAGATGGCTGTTAGCTTCGTGTGCTCTGTATTTACGCGCGCATAGCTTGCTTTGTGTAATCGTAAAACACCAAGATTTGCGGGTTTAGCAAGAAGCAACACATATGTGCTTGGTAGTCTGTGTCAGCAACGTGAGCGCAGTTATTTCAAGTGATGGAGTTAGTTAAAAGTCATCTGTTCGTATTTTGCCTGAGCTCAAACGTAATTTAAAAAGTTTGTTCACTCACAACTTAGAAACAATCAATTACAACAACGTGCTGCTCAGATATAGCCTCGCTTCTCGGAAGCGATTTTTTTAATAATGACGCTTTTTTGGATACAAATATTTTGTGGCATACACTATACAGTTTAAATATCCCACTTGAATAGCAGTATATGGGACTCGTACAAAACTGATTTCTTTTCCTCCCCAGAACTCTGTGGCTAATTGTAGACAACGTGTCCGCTATGTTTAGAACACGTTGTGTGTTGTAATCTTGACACGAGCAACTCGCTGCAGTGTACAAGATTTAGGTGAAGCCAATTCTTATGCTCAATGTACCGTTTTCGCTTCGTCAACACAGGAGGGCATATGAGAAACATCGCGTATGGCCTTCACTCATAATTTCTTCGTAGGACGTAGATTTCTTGTGGCCTATGGTGGACCATTAGAAATGCTTCACCGTCATTTAGAGGATGAACTTGTACTGATAATTGCGTTTTGACTGTTTATTCTGCAATACACCCGCAAAACATTCAACAAACTTGTAGTGCATGAACGATTTTAAATGTGGAGACTTCTTAGATGCACGATTTCACCACGTCGTGCGTAGGCATTGCCCACACCTCCACTGCCTAAGCTCGCACCTCGCGTATCGTGCCGCTTGCCTGCGTCTTTTGTCTTGTTTGCTCCCACAGCAGAATTACTTTAAACTAAAAAGAATGTTTGGCTTTGATAACGTATGTAAAAAGTTTCATATTAATTTATTTCAAGGTCCTTCAGCGTGCAAAGAGAGCAGAAACAATTTGAAATTTTGAGCAAAGCAAGACTAACCAACGTAAGGGTGGTGAGGTGTAACCTGGCCTTGCAGGATTACTGTTTTTACGTGGAGTATGTGAAGGGACGACAAAACATGTAAGTGAGTTTTATGAGCAGAGCCATGTGAATAACGGGACAATGTTTCGGAAAGTGCAAACTATGAGGAAATTGGGTGCGATAACATGTGAGCAATGTGTAAAGAATAGCAGTGTTGACATGTGGAGAAAAAGTGCAGTGAGTGATAAATAAGGGCATTATGAGGTCAACAGAGTTTGGAAAGAAAGAGGCCGAGAGTAAAGAGCAAGGTAGGAGGCTGCATCTCTTGGATAATGGAAATAATAAGCTTTTTAGAGAAAAAAACTAACAGGTTCCGAATGTGATGAGTAAAATAGAGGCACGAGGCGCGTGCCGAACGTGGAAGCATGGCGATTGTGCACGAGGAGAAAACATTTAGTCACCCGAAGGCATGCACTTCAGCCACGTGGACGCAGAGGATTAGCCAGGTAGGGGCTTGTGGCATGCGACTTAGCTGTGATGGTGAACGACGAATGATGAACAAATGACTGTTCTGTGGGTCACCGGGCAGAAAAGACGAAGGAAGAAGCAAGTGCAGCACCCACGACGAAAGCGGCTGGTACTCGGTTCTGGAGACGGCGGCACGCAAGACCAGGGTGTGGCCATCGGCATTGGAAGGCTCCAAGCGAGGCTGCCAGACGGGTTGCCCCTCGGCACTGCAGTTCCAGGATCCCCAGCAGCCTTTCTAGGAAGGCTGCATACCACAAATCAGGCAAATAGGCGTCCATTCTCTGAGGAGCCTTGAAGCAAGGGACTTTGGCCTGGTTAGGCCCAACCTCAACTGAGCTAGGACGGCGAGAACTACGGGCTACAAACGTGACAGACTAGCGGCAGACTGGCCAAAGGCAACCAACTATGAACTTGGGCGCCTGCTAAGGACGTCGAAGACGTTCTCTTCAAGAGATTTACGCGATTGGAACATCAGATTGGCGCGACGAACGACGATCGAGCTGTAAGAGCATTCTATTATACTAATAACATAAACGTGACCAAAAAAACTGACTGCCGAAACAAAGGTTTCCCGGACTGGTCTACGAGATTTTTTGCACTGATGGTCCCATGACCTACATAGAGAAACAAAAAGCTTTCCCGGAAGTGTACGACAACATCGAAACCATGTCGATACCTTCAACGCACCACAAAACGTGCTCTCTCAACACAGCGAAAATATGAACCACTGCATCCATTTCCACGACAACCACGTCATTGAAACGGGCAGTAGCCGCAAAAAAGACAGTTCTTGGTGTCGTAGCACATATAAACAAGGCCTGAGTCCGCTCAACTAGAACCTTAACAAGTGTATACATTCACGGTATACAGAACCAGTTGAAATAATAGCGCAGCAACAACAATGATGGAAAGAAGCACATTAGAGAGAGGGATACACCACCAAGGAAAAATCGGTAGCTTTGCAGCCGGCCGAAAAGTCACCCCTGAAGAAAGGACCGAATCGGTTCCGAAACGTCGGCTGAGTTAGCAGTCTTTTTTATAACTCTGAACTATAACTTGGCTGAACAGTTTACGTTATTAGCATGAAGGTTCACTCTGACAGACAGGTATGTGTCGAAGAAGTTCACCTTTAAGAACATCGTAGTACCGCGACGCCCCTAGTGGCCAGACCAAGCTGAAGAGACGTGTCTAAGCGTGGCTAAGACGCCCGGCCTAGCTAGTTTCAGTGCTGGGGAGAAATTAATGGTTGGTAATTTAAATAGGGTTTTGTTTGTATTGCACAGTTTCTTTAACGCTTCTTCTTTGTATTCAGTTTGCTCTTTGAAAAGTTTGTTGGTCGTGCCACATCGGTCTCCTATGTCCGTCTCACTCTTTCCTTATCCGATCGAATATTCAAAGCACTCCCTAGATAATCGTGACAAGTGCTGTAATCTCACTTTCTATTCACCTGCCCTGTCCAACCAAATAAACACCTTCAACATCGACATAAAGACTCCTGCCTTCGTCAACGTTACAACCACGTGATGTTGGGTGAAGTTTCGGGTCCCTTGTTTTTGCTGACATCGTTGAAAATCCGTGTTTAAGCCACAGTTAACATTACGCCAAGGTTATCGCAGATCATCGAGCTAGCCTCTGATAACGAGAACTGCCACCAGAGTAAAGGCCCCTACCAGACCTGGAAGACGCCGACCATGGCCAGCACAACACTGAAAATCACAGCACCAAAAGCGCCAGCACTTGTTCTGCCACATGAATCCAGGGATTCACCAACCTCTCATGAATAATTTACGGAAGACCCAAAACGCTGGCTTGAGACGTATGAACGTGCCGTAATCTTCAACAGCTGCAAATCCGACCAAGACTGTATCAGCCTACTCCTACCCAGAAGATGCCACGACGAAGTTGACCGAGAATTATGAATCCACACTGAAAACCTTGGATTTCTCTTGCATGATGTCTTTAAGTATGAACATCAGCATCGTACGCGAAGAGAACGCAGCTATCCTGGAATCCCCTGTGCACTTGCCTAATCTACACGCCGCTGTAGAATCCCCTGTTTAGACACTCCGACCCAAGCTTGTCTGAAGACAAGGAAGTCGGGTTTTTTATACAGGGTTTCAAACAAGAGGTTCTCGCTGGACTTATCGGAAACTTCTGAAGTTTATCAAGGAAGCTGCATTTGAGGCTTCGACAATAAAAAAAACGCTCGAGCTGTGAACGCGCCAATACAACCACAGCTTTCGAGCTATAGGCCACGCCGACACCCACGCCAGAGGAACCACCGACCTCCGTGAGGCAATCGATTAATCGTCCTAGAGCGGCTACAAACAATTATACTTTCACCAGAACTTTAACCGCAACTTCAAGTGCATTCATTATAGTACCGACGTCACACGCCAGGAGATGCACAATCACTGAGCGCTCCCCGGCAAATACATCAAGCCCAGTTACAAACTGCCAGCTCGCCACAATTTCGTCGCCACTAACCGCCGCCACCACCAATACTGACGCTCTATCATCCTTCTGGTGGCCAGCGCTACACGCTAAGGAAGGCCCATGTCTGGCAAGCCATCGACAACCGTCCTTTTGAAGAGGCCGGGCGCACGCACCACCGCGGCCAGTACCATAAAATTGGACTGAGTGGGTTTGCCGTGGACGCGCGGCGTCTGTAGCGCGACTACCTCACGACATCACAGACTCCACCACCAGAACCTAGAAGCAACAACGAGGATCATTTCGTTCCCTGTCGACAAGTCACTGTATCTCACCAAATCGCAGGCAGTCCGCTGACATTGCTTGCGGCTAATTTCCGAGCCCTTACCGGGAAAGCTAAGCGCAGCAAATCATGGTGGCGTGGCTGCTGTACGCCAAACTACCGAAGATCCGCCACTGACGCGGACGAATAAGCCACGACGATCTGAAGAACATAACAGGCTTGAAGCACAACAGAGCCCTGAAGTCAAAACTTCGAGGCTGGAAGAGACTTGACGATGTCATCTGAATGCAGCTTAGCAAAACGACGTGGCCGTAATCCCAAGCCGCAACCCAACCACAACGCAAAAAGACCAACAAGAGACCTCGACGTTCTCATTGATCGCCACAACGTCACCACTCTCATTGGCAGGGGACCTAATATTTCGTCATCAGTAGGACGTTTGGCACCCAGCTGAAGTAGGAAACTCTTGGAATGGACCTGCAATTCGTACTGCTGGAGGCCGCCTCACAACGACTGTTGGAGTTCGCTCACCAACAGTCACTTTCAATATCGGGACTTATCCTCGGAGCTCATTGAAAGGCCGGATGTGGTAAGTATTGCTCAACATCCAGGATAGCCAAGTAACCATTGAGTTCTTCTTCAAAGGTGTAATCAACTGTGTTCTGCAATTAGTTCACCTGCTCCAGAAAAGGGACATCTTCACAGTGTATTCTGGCCAAACAGTCGTCTACGTACCTAAGCGAGAGTTTTAGTGAAGGCTGAAATCGCAAGGACATTTCATTTAAGGGTTTTTCACAGGGATATCGACCCAAGACACTGCTACCGACGTTCGCATCACTGTAATAAACATTTGCTTCTAGAAGGATCCATCAAAGCGAAAGTTTTAGTTGCGCAGGCCGAAATCCACCCCTCCGCCGGCGCGTCTGCGGGAGCAGGCGTTTGGTGTGTATAGCGACATCACAGACCTGAGCTAACAAGGTGGGGGGGAATTCGATTCTCTCTCACGCCTGGCCGTGCGTGGCTTTGCCGTGTCCTTGAAGAGGGGAATCCTGGTGTTGGAGCCGACGCCGGGTGATCGGACCTCTAAGGCCCCCTGACAGAGGCAACACACCTCTTTAGCCCGAGCTTCACCTACACAGCACTCCTGGGCTGACCCACCCAGAAGAAATCGACAGTCGCCGTTTCGTATCACTTTCTCTCCTTAGATCTACGTCTTTATCTCCTACTCTATATCTGTCCACCCATAATTTTTCTTCTACTTACATCCGCATTTCTTGACGGCGAGGGTCAACCTTGTGTAGTTGCTCAACCTTGGACAGTTATATTTGGTTACAGTGGCAATGTACGGCTGGCATGTGCAGTCATATGCAAGCGCTTCAGAGTCCTCTAGTTGGGCTCCATGGTGGGTGGCCGTCATTGCTGCCCAAACAACCAAACTATTATTGGAACACCTTCATTTCCCCCACTACTGGATCATCTCCCTCAAAAAAGGGTGCGCACCGAAGGACTAGTATGTTTCCACTATCCTGGTCTATCTCTCCCACAATTCTATGTAATTCACTGTGAAGCTTCAAACAAATAGCAAGAACAATTTCTATATTTCTGGTCTCAAGGTCACTGACCGAAATCTTTGGACCAGGTTACAAGGAAACTAAGATGCCAAGTGGGGACCGCCTGCTCGCAATGATTTACTGACAAACATTTGAGAAACTGCAATTTAACAGCATTTATGAGCATCCCAATATCCGTTTGACCTCACCGCTCGATTCATATCTCACGTGGAGTCGTCTCAGAAGCAGACCTCTTTGGGTTGTCCGAACAGGAACTCCTGGAAGGTTAGAAAGAGCAGAATGTAACTGAAATAAAAGAATCATCAGACGCGACGGCAAGAAAACATCTACCAAGCACCTCATTTTAACATTTGCATCTAGTGCCTTACCTACAGACATTGAGAAAGGGACATCGAACTCTCTGTCCGCCGATATATCCAGAACAGTAGACGTTGCAACAAATGTCAGAGATTTGACCACGGCTCGCAGAGCTGCTGAGGTCAAGACACCTGAGCAAATTGTGGAGAATAAAGACACACCTCCGATAAGTGTACTAGCACACCTCACTGCGTCAACTTTAACGGTGATCATGCAGCATATTCGCGTTCCTGCCCAAACGTGAAGAAAAAAAGAGGTTATCACGCCTAAAGTAAATAAAAATATCGCATTCGAGAAAGCCCGTAACAGATGTGTGCCATTTTATACAACACCTTACGCTGATGTGGCGCCGCAGGGGGGGGGGGACAACTTCGCACCAGCCCCCACTACTCATTCGGCCAGCGCAAAGTTAGCTGGATGGATGGATGCTATGAGCGTCCCCTTTATAACGGGGTGGTGACAAGTATGCCACCAGGCTCGACAAAAAAAAAACTTTTTTTCTTTTTTTATGTTGGCCTAATGCCTCTACTTCGATAAATTCTATCTTAATGGAAAAAAAGGTAAATTTTCAGCTTAAGTTCTCTGCCATTTACGGCACACTGTCCATATTTTATTTTTCCAATATTTATTTTTGTCCTTTCTCTCTAATTTTCTGCCACCAATACTCTAACCGTCTCTTACTTATTTCAATCGCGGGTGTGTTCAGCTTTCCATTGTTGTCCCTAAAACCCAAGGCTTCCTGTGGGCTCGTGCCCAAACGTACACCTGGGTGGATATCTCCACATTCAATCAGAACATGCTCCGCCGTTTCCTTATCTTTCCCGCAGCATGTGCATTGTTCTTCTTCTTTACTGAATCTTGCTTTATAACTACGCGTTCTAAGGCAACCCGATCTCGCTTCAAACAGTAAAGCGCTTCCCCTTGAATTATCGTAAAATGCCTCCCTCCTTATTTCATTTTTGCCCTTTCGGTAGTTAATCAAAGCCGGTTTTTTCTCCATAGCTGCCATCCAGTAAATCCTCTCCGCCTCCCTGACTTTTCCCTTAACGCTCTTTGTTGGCATATGGCTTACAATACCAGCCGTATACTTACTAGTGAGTCTTCTAGTTCTTTTTCTCCACTGTGTGTCCACGCTCTTCCTATACAAATAACGGAACACCTTCTCTGCCCATCTACTCTCCTTCATATTTCTTAGCCTTTCTTCGAACCTTATTTTGCTCTGCGCTTCCCTCGCCTCAAATCCTGCCCACCCCATATCGCCCTTTACAGCCTCGTTTGTCGTCTTCCCGTGAGCACCCTACGCGAGGCGTCCCACAGTCCTTTGATTTACATCTATTCCCGATTGCACCTCTGCCCTCATGCACACCACTGAGTTCCCAAAAGTAAGCCCTGGAACCATTACACCCTTCCACAGACCTCGAAGCACCTCATACCTATTGTATCCCCACAACGCTCTGTGCTTCATTATTGCCGCATTCCTCTTTCCATTTGCTGTCGAGGCTTTTTCCTGTACCTCCATGTATCTATCACTCTCATTTACCCATACTCCAAGGTACTTGTATTCACTTACCCTCGCTATTTCTTGGCCTTGTATGGACACCGTCTGATCACAGGGATCATTGAATACCATCAATCCACACTTCGTCACACTGAATCCTAGTCCAAGAGCTTCACCTTCCCTTCCGCATATATTCGCCAGCTGCTGTATATCATCTCGACTGTCCGCAAATAAGACGATATCGTCCGCATAAAATAAACCTGGAAGCTTCTGCTCAATCATCATGCCGCCCTGTTTGTGTGACAGATTAAAACCAATGTTGCTACCTTCTAGTGCTTTTTCCATACTCACCATGTACAGCATGAATAACAGCGGGGACAAAGGACATCCCTGTCTCAGACCCCTGCTAACCTCAACGTTCTCTTTGCTACGCATTCCTTCCCACTCTATGCAAACTGTATTTTCTCGGTATATCTCCCTCAAAAGCTGTATACAGTCGTCGCCCATGCCCATTCCTTTCAATATATCCCACAAAATTTCCTGATTAACGTTGTCGTATGCCCCAGTGATGTCTAGAAAAGCCACGTACAAGGGCCTATTCTCTATTTTAGATATTTCTATACACTGAGTGAGAACAAACAGGTTATCGTCTAACCGCCTGTCGACTCGAAATCCGTTCTGAAGTTCTCCCAAAATATCGTTATGTTCGGCCCATGTTTCTATTTTCATTTTTACTGCTTGCATCGCCATCCTGTATAGTACCGATGTAATGGTTAGTGGTCTATACGAGCGAATCTTGTCCTTTTCTCTCTTGCCTTTATAAATTAAGTTCATTCTACTTCGTCGCCAACTGTCCGGTATTTGTCCGTCCTTTAAGCTTTTTTCTACTGCTTTTAACAATGCTTCTTTAGTGTTATGTCCTAGTTCGTTAATGAGGCTAACGGGAATCCCATCTAAACCCGCGGCAGTGCGCTTTAGAATTTTTCCTTCGGCCTTTTTCCAGTTGAAATTATCAAGTACTAGCTCTTCCTCTGTTGCTTTCTCCGCCACACTTTTACTCACCGGGGAGATCCCCTGGACGCTCTTTTGAAACGAATCGGCTGTTACCTTTTGGATGTAACCTAGCGCTTCGTACCCTTCCAATTGATTTCCTCCTTCATCTAGAATATGTTGTTGCGTTGTGACAGACTTCCTACCTAGCGCCTTTATGTGGCTCCAAAAAATCCTAGGCGCGGCCTCCTTTTTTTCGTGTATCTCTGTCATCCAGCGTTCACTTTCACCTTTAATTTTTGCCTCTACCAATTTCTGTACAAGGGATTTTTTCTCTAAATATATTTCCCATATTTTTTTGACTTCGTCCTGCGGCCGCTTCTCCTTTTTTTGCCTTTCTATGCTCCCGTGATGCTTCACGTCGCTTCTCGATCGCCTCCCGGATTTCCTTGTTCCACCAACTTTTTGGCTTCCTTTTTCCTTTCCAGCAAACAGTTTTCTTCTCTTTCCCTATCTCCTTCGTCATTAGATGTAACAGCTCACTATACTCCCAGTCCTTGCCTGGTATTTCGCCTACTTCTTCCTCGACTCTTGCGGCTATATTTATTATTTGTTTGTCATTTAAATACGAGCTGCCAGACTTTGATTCCATGCTCATATTTTCAGTTTCGTATCCCATTTGTAATGTTATTCGTTTATGATCACTACCGAAGCTGTTAATGCCTTCCTCGTCTATCCTCATTTCTGTCAGTTTGTGGTAAATTCCTTCAGTCATGAGACAATAATCAATACTTGATTGCTTGTTTCCGACTTTCCATGTGATCTGGCCGTCACATTTAGGCCCCGTGTTAACTATCTCCAGACTATGTTGCTCGCAAAGATCTAGTAATAACTTCCCATTGGTGTCCTAATATCCGTCAAGGTCATGTATGTGGGCATTCATGTCCCCTAGAAGGATGATTTCGGCCCCATTACCAAATTCCTTAATATCCGCACTCATGCAATCCACTATCTCCTGATTCTTTTCTCTGCAGTTATTCCCCGTCCACAAGTAGGCTACCCCTAGCCACGTTTCCTTTCCACCTACTGTGCCCAGAACCCAGAGGTGCTCTGAACACGTCTGTTTCACTCTAACCCATTTGGCTCCGCGGTGAATTAGCATTCCTACACCCCCACCTTTCCTTTCCGATATGGTCCTGTTACACCCTTCCCAAACATAATTTTTAATATGTGGTGGCTCTTCCAAGTCTCTAAGGTGTGTTTCTGTAACCGCATACATGCCTATCTGTTCTTTGTTTAACTGCTCCTCAATCTCTAACCATTTTGCCTTCTTTCTGCCACCCTGCATGTTTATGTAACTAATTGCAACACGCGCCTTTTTCCTTTTTCTTTTACCTTTTTTCTGGTTTTTCGCAATTCTACCTGTCAAAGCGTCCTCCTGGTTGTTTTCCCTGTTACGAGCTACCCCGGACTCCGAAGGGCCCGTGAGCCCCCCAAAAAAGCTACTGCGCGTCCTGCCAGTCGCCAGCCCACCTCGTGTCCAAGCCTCTTATCGAAATGAATCTTGTCTCTTTGGAATCCACCCCACCTGTGCACTTCCCTGTTTAAATCCACTACCTCGAAACCCTTCTCTCGACTAATTCGCCATATCTCTTTGTTTGCGTCGACAACCGCTCTTTGCAGGTTGACGTTGCGTACTGGCATTTCCGGTACTGTGCATACTACAATTTGCACCTGGGGGGACACGGTGCGCATGTCATCCACCCCTTTCGCCAAGGTCGTCGCTAGTCCTGACGATTCTTTTTTCAGGACGTCATTTAACCCTCCCGCAATTACAACGAGGTTACGATTGTTAGCTTTAGCTGCGAGTTGTTCACCCGCTTGACTCATTACTGTCCCCAGCGTTTGTCCTGGGAACGTCCCTATCGCAACTCTCTTGTCGCCTTTCACCCTTTCTTTGATTGCCGCTGCGCATCGGACTAAATTTGAGTCACCGGCGATGATGACCTGTTCAGACATTCCTTCTGAAACCTGCACCTGGCTGCTGACTAGGTGACTAGCGTGAGTCACGGCTGCTGGTTTGCTCCCTCCCTCCCTCAAAACTACTTCCCGGTAGCTGGGCCCTGTGGCCAATGTATCTGCCTTTGTCATGCCTGTTTCCTTCATCTCTCCCGCAAGGGGGGTCGTCGCCATAATGCTTCCGCCGTCACCTGCGTCTGTTCAACAGCTGTGGCACCACAGCCAACAGCTGTGGTGCCACAGCTGTTGGCTGTGGCACCTGCCCCCTCGCGAACAGGTACCATGCAGCGACTCCAGAATTGTGAGGAACAGAGGCCTTGTCTCACGAGGCGAGGACCGAAACCCGAACCATCGGTCCGCGCGTGAGGCCATCCAGTGCCTCCCAGGAGGCAATGAACACTACAGTACCTCTGGTACCTAAACATGGGTGTGGCTCCTGAGAGCACGCCAGGAAGACAAACACGCCGTTAACAGAAACCTATGACGGCTCTATTAACTAAACTCAGATCTTCCTCTAAACAACGGAACCCTATTTCTCGTACACACAGCCCTACATTACATTCATAATGAACGCACAAATTATACAATGAAACGTCAGGGGCCTTCTCAGAAACCTTGACGATGTCCAAAAACTCCTATACTAGCATTAGCCAAAAGTTCTGTGTACAATAAACACACCGAAAATTGATATACACTAATTTTCGTCGTAACTACATTAATTTTCGAAAGTACCTTGACGATTCAATGACATAATCTGGAGAACTAGCCATTAGAGTAAAATCAAGAGATTGCGTGCACACATTTACAGCTTCGGTTATCTCTTGAAGCAGTGCCTGTTCGAGCGGTACTCTTTAGTAAACTCGTCACCTTTTGCTTTATATACACACCTCCACATATTCAACTGCGTAAGATGCATTCCAGTTCTTCATAAATGAACTTCCCGAACATTATCTTGTCATGGGGACTCTATAGCGCACAGTAGTCTATTGGGCGACTCTTGCTGCTACGCGCGAGGTCGCATAATTGAACAGTTCCTTTTCTCTTCCGGAGCCTGTCGTCTAAATCTGAACGAGCCTACATATTACAGCCTTGCTACTAATCATACCTACTCCTCCATAGACCTAAGCATCGCATATTCATCGATTTTATCCTTATTTCAATAGAAAACCATAAATAATCCTTACAGAAGTGACAATGTTTTGTTACATTTCAGTACAACAATATCATATGAAGGTCTTTCACAGGTACCCAAATGGCTCAACGAAAAAGCTGATTGGTAACATTTTCGGAAAGTTTCTCTTAACCTATAATGACTTGTGTGCGTTAACAATAGAGGCCTCTGTAGACTACTTTACGACCACTTTAATTAATGCTGCCAACGAATGTATTGCACAAGCAAATGGACAATCTAGCAATTGACGTGTCTCTTGGTAGAACAACGAGTTTCAAAAAACGCGTAAAACAAAACAAAGCGTAGAGATTGCATGGAGAATCATCGACGGCCAAACATCTCACAAATTTCAAGAACACAAAATTCTAGCACAGGAGGACGTGCAGACAGGCAAGAATGGAAACTTAGCAAATTTTTTTTTATATGGCACCACTTCGTGCACGCATGAGGGTAAGGTATGAAACAGGGTGAGAAGGGGGAAAGGAAAACAAGAACATGCGCTCCCTTTCGTGTACACACAATGCGACAGCTTGGAAGATCAGGCGAACCACCTAGGAGCACACTTTGATCAAGTTTCCAGCTGGTCACACTACTCTCAACAATTTCAACGCCAGAAGGCGAGGGCGGAGAAGCAGAAACTAAATAACAAATGCACAAAATACGAGGCATACAACCAACGTGTCTGCCTAGCTGAACTACAGGCATCTCTACCCTGCTTCAGCCCTTCTGCTTCGGGATCTGATTGTTTGGTCTATGATATGTTGAAGAAGCTACCTCTCGATATTTCATTTCATTTCATTTCATTTATTTTCTCTCAATGCACAAGGCGTTACAGAGAGGAGTGGTGAAAAACAAACAAACAAACTGTACAAACAAATGGAGCATGTTTAAAAAGGGTATGCGTTTATGGTATTCTTGAAGTTGGTCGGGTCAGTGATGGATGCAATGGAAGCGGGAAGGTGATTCCAGTCCGTGCTTGTTTTGGGCACGAATGAATTAAAATGGAGGTTTGTACGGCTGCTTGGAATTCCAACTTTGAAGTGGTGATCGCTGCGGGATGAAATGTAGGATGGCGGCAAAAAAAGTGAGTTACTCAGTGAGTGCATGGTATGGTACAACTTGTGGAAGAGGCACAAGCGCGAGATTTTGCGGCGAAATGATAGGCTGGGTAGATTTAAGGTTGACTTCATATGGGTTACGCTTGCTGTACGGGAATAGTTCGACAAAATGAAACGAGCGGCGCGATTTTGAATTGCTTCGATGCTACTGATATGGATGTTTACGTGGGGATCCCATACAGATGATGAATATTCTAGCTTTGGTCGGACTAATGTTTTATAGAGCAGAAGTTTCAGTTGCATCGGGGCAAGGGAGAAGTTACGGCGTAAATAACCAAGTGTGCGGTTAGCATTGTTTTTAATAATGTCAATGTGAGACTGCCAGGAAAGGTTGTCAGAAATTGTAATGCCAAGGTACTTGTATGAGCTAACTTTAGTAAGGAGAGAATTATTAAGTACATAGTTAGTAGAAATATTACATGTTCGACGTGAGACTCTCATTACTTTGCATTTAGTAACATTAAGCTTCATTAGCCAAGTATCGCACCAAGATGAAACATTGTCTAAGTCACACTGAAGGGCAAGGTGGTCAGAAGGGGTTTTAATTTCTCGGTAAATAACACAGTCATCGGCGAAAAGTTTAATAGAAGAAGAGATGTTATGTGGCAAATCGTTAATGTAAATCAGGAAGAGTAGTGGGCCAAGAACGGATCCTTGGGGGACGCCAGAGGTTACGGGTGAGAGGGGAGAGTTGCATTCATTCGCAGTTACAAATTGGGAGCGGTCTATTAAAAAGCATTCAATCCATTTTAATATGTTAGCATCAAGATTAAGTTTGCTTAGTTTTAGCAGTAGAAGTTTATGGCATACAGTGTCAAAAGCTTTAGCGAAGTCGAGAAAAATACAGTCAACAAGGGATGAAGCGTCAATGGCAAGAAAAAGGTCATTAGTAAGGCAGAGAAGTTGGGTCTCGCATGAGTACTGTTTCCGGAATCCATGCTGGTTATCACTAAGGAACGAGTTGTTTTCTAAGAAAGTGATTATGTGGGAGTAGATGACGTGTTCCATGAGCTTACACGGTATACTTGTTAACGATATGGGCCTGTAATTGCGGGGGTTATGAACGTCACCTGATTTGTGAAGAGGAACCACCTTTCCCGCTTTCCAGTCGCCCGGGAGGCAATGACATTCCAAAGACTGTGTGAAAAGCTTACATAAAATGACAGATGAGTAAACAGAGGTATTATGCAAAAACTTTGCACAGATACCGTCTTCACCTGGAGCACTGGCTAATTTCAAGTTTTCTATCAATTTTTGTATGCCGACACAGTCAAATAAAAGGGGTTCCATGGCAACAAAGTTGTGGGTGGGGGTATCGGGAAAGGAAAGCGCTGTAGGTTTAACAAAGCACGATGAAAACACAGAGCTTAAAATGACACAACACTCTTCTTTTGGTACACGGCTGTTATCATGGATTAATTCTATCGCCTTTTTTTCATTTCCCCTAATCATCTGCCAAAATTTCTGAGGGTTAGTTGCAAGCAGAGAGGGAAGCGTTTGTTGATAATAATTTTCTTTTGCGATGGATAATGCGCGAGTGTACTCGTCAGCTGCGTGATGATAAGCGGACCACCTTTCCGCGTTGTTAGTTAGCTTTGCCCTTCGAAAAATTCGTTTCTTTTTATTCAGTAGTCGTTTTAGTGTAAGCGTGAACCAAGGGGACTTTGCGCTTTGCCTAATTCTGCGGAGCGGAATAAAACGATTGGTAAGTTCTGCTACCTTCTGCTTAAACAAATTCCAGTTTTGTTGCACGGACCTTTCCAGAAATTGCGAAAGGTAATCGTTTAGGAAAAGCTGAAGCTCATTATTAATTGAAACATAGTCGGCTCTTTTGTAGTCCCTAAAAACTTTTGAGCTATCATTTCTTTTAGTTGCTTTAGTCATGTTAAAATGAATAGCTAGATGGTCGCTTATGCCCGGAATAACTGATAGGGATTTAATTAGGTCGGGATGCGTGGTCAGCACCAAGTCTAGAACTGAGGAGGTGGACGAGGTAATGCGGGTTGGAGCGTTAACCAGCTGGGTAAGGTTAAAGTCTGAACACACATCAAGAAAGGCAGCACTGTCAGCAGAAGTTGATGAAATTATTGGGAAAGGGGGAGACCACGAAACATCAGGGAAGTTAAAGTCACCTAGGAGAAACATAGGTGCAGCCGGAAACCTTACTTGCAACTTATTTAGTACATCGTGTAATTCATTTGCGAAACCGGTGGTAAGGCTAGGAGGCCGGTAGCAGCCACAAACAACGATATCTTTGTGGTTAATGCGAACACACGCGACAACAATTTCAAGCGGTGAAACAACAGGCACGCTGAACGAGCTATTCTCGTCGCTAATGGCAATCAATACGCCGCCCCCGCGCCTCGTACCCCGGTCACAGCGGTAGAACTTAAACTTTTTTGAACAGTTAAATATTTCGTTATTTTCAATTTCCGCGGACAGCCAAGTTTCAGTTACTACGACGACATCAGCTAGACATGTATCTATTAGCGCAGATAGGGCATCACGCTTGTTAGTAACACTTCGAGAATTACATAGCAAAAAAGAAAATTCATGAGCTCGAGAATGCTTATCTAGCTATCGATGTGAAGGAGGAGCGCTGGCCCCTGCGCATTCTGCATTGCTTACTTCGGGAGCAACGTGGACGGGGTTATCATAAATAGGTCCTGCCTCGGTTACACGATCGGTGACCGGACAATAAACGTAGGCTTTCTTGTTGATTAGTATCTTGTTATACTTCAAGTAATATGGCTGCCCAGTGCTTTTCGCGAAATTTAAAAGCTTTTTCTGCACGTGGCGCGTGGCCTTGCAGAAATCTTCGCTAACTGACACGGGGGTGCTGCGAAGCATCGATTTCTTAGTAAAGACACTTTCTCTTGTTTTAAACGAACTGAAGCGAACAATAACAGGTCGACATTTGTTCTGTACATATGTTCCAAGCCTGTGTGCACGGGAGATGGCTTCATTAGGAAGTTCCAGTTTAAGAGACGCAGACAGGATTTCACGGATTTTTAGCTCCGATTCGGCCCAGGTTTCTGAGGCAGAATCCAATATCCCATAAAAAATTAGGTTCTCCCTACGAGAGCGATCCTCGAAGTCATCAAGCCGTGAACTGAGAGCGACACTTTCGTGTCGCACGGCAGCCGTTACAAGACCTTGTATCTGTGCATTGTCGGGAACGCTCTCGAGGGTAAGAACCTTCTGTTCAAGTACAGTTAGTCGGGTGGTTAAATCTGTTACTTTGGCATCAAGTAGCAACTGGTTTTCTTTAACTTCGTTAATAGTCTTCTGCAAGTTGTCATGACGCTCATCCAAGTGTGCGGTTAGTTTGCTGATGGCGGCTAATACTTCGCTATTCGGACCAGGATTCTGTTCAATATCCCCGCAAAGAAGAAGTTCCTTTATAACAACAAAACACTCTGCGACTATATCAAGCAACACATGTGGGCATGGAAGGAGCAGCAGACAATAGTTGCTAGATCGCTTAGCGCTATAATCTTGGAAGGGACCAACCTGTACAAAAAGCAAAAAGTGGTTGGATGAGACCATGGTGGCGGCCGCTCCGTTCCACTGCCCACTGAGGCGCGCGGTGCAAGGCTGGCTGTATTTGTAGTTTTCTGGGTGGCTTGACGATGTCGATGCGGTTGGCTTGGTGGCAGCGTAAGGGGTTACCGGAACGGGAGGTTGAAGTGGCTCCGGGCAACAACGGCTCGGTTCGGGCTGGGGAGGGCACGTGCCGTTTGGCGTGCCAGGCGCATGTGGTTCCACGCAGTCTGGCGAGCTCGTGCTGATGACTGCGAACAACTGTACAAAAAGCAAAAAGTGGTTGGATGAGACCATGGTGGCGGCCGCTCCGTTCCACTGCCCACTGAGGCGCGCGGTGCAAGGCTGGCTGTATTTGTAGTTTTCTGGGTGGCTTGACGATGTCGATGCGGTTGGCTTGGTGGCAGCGTAAGGGGTTACCGGAACGGGAGGTTGAAGTGGCTCCGGGCAACAACGGCTCGGTTCGGGCTGGGGAGGGCACGTGCCGTTTGGCGTGCCAGGCGCATGTGGTTCCACGCAGTCTGGCGAGCTCGTGCTGATGACTGCGAACAACTGTACAAAAAGCAAAAAGTGGTTGGATGAGACCATGGTGGCGGCCGCTCCGTTCCACTGCCCACTGAGGCGCGCGGTGCAAGGCTGGCTGTATTTGTAGTTTTCTGGGTGGCTTGACGATGTCGATGCGGTTGGCTTGGTGGCAGCGTAAGGGGTTACCGGAACGGGAGGTTGAAGTGGCTCCGGGCAACAACGGCTCGGTTCGGGCTGGGGAGGGCACGTGCCGTTTGGCGTGCCAGGCGCATGTGGTTCCACGCAGTCTGGCGAGCTCGTGCTGATGACTGCGAACAACTGTACAAAAAGCAAAAAGTGGTTGGATGAGACCATGGTGGCGGCCGCTCCGTTCCACTGCCCACTGAGGCGCGCGGTGCAAGGCTGGCTGTATTTGTAGTTTTCTGGGTGGCTTGACGATGTCGATGCGGTTGGCTTGGTGGCAGCGTAAGGGGTTACCGGAACGGGAGGTTGAAGTGGCTCCGGGCAACAACGGCTCGGTTCGGGCTGGGGAGGGCACGTGCCGTTTGGCGTGCCAGGCGCATGTGGTTCCACGCAGTCTGGCGAGCTCGTGCTGATGACTGCGAACAACTGTACAAAAAGCAAAAAGTGGTTGGATGAGACCATGGTGGCGGCCGCTCCGTTCCACTGCCCACACACATATGCAAAAAACCTTACTTTACCTTTGCCGTCTGGTTTTCTGGAGACATACCTTCAAGCTGAAAAGAGGCCATTGTCAATCCCATTAAGAAAGAAGCCGAGGATTCATTGTCCGTTACGAGTTACAGGCCCATAGCACCGAGTTGCGGTGACGGGCAGTGCAGATCCACGTCCTATGTTGGAGGGCTGCAGCCAGCCACTTGAAGACGGCCCAGGTAGGCCGGCCGGGAGCGTGGGGCAATCCCGCAGGTCCACGTCGAAAGCCCGTTCGCTTTTTTTTCTTTTCGCCTCTGTCGAATAAAAAAAGTTGTTTGCAGGCTTTGCTTGCAAACAACCTCGTTTGCAGGCTTTTTTTCCGGTAGAGTGGCCCTTGCCGCAGAGTTTGTGCCTCATTTGGCACGAGTGCTCTTGCTTCAGGTCCTTGGCCCCACATTTGTGGCAAACGCTGATCAATGAATCGGGGCAGACGTCCGCACGATGACCAACGCGGGTGCATTAGCTGCACACCGCGATCTGCTTTTTGTAAAGGTAGCATCGAACTATTGCCAGGCCAACTTTGATGTAGCTTGGCACGCCTCCTCCATCAAAAAAAAAATGACGTCGGAGCCGGTATCCTTGATGCGTATGACTCTATGAGCCGTGGGATTTCAATGGTGTACGGTGAGCCTTGCGACGTTGGCGTCGCCGATGTCGCGCTCGACGTTGCGGATCACTCCCTTGACATAGTTGCCTTCAGTAGCAGCATACACCACTACTTCGTGCTCTTTCCTGTTGACGCGATGTTCTTGAGATCCAAGATTTTGCGAGCGTTGTCTTCAATTTTGGTGCACACCACAACAATGTTTTGTAAGGCGCTGGGGAAGACCAAATCAGTGCAGGCTTGGATGGCGGCAGTCCTGGTTGCCGTGAAGATGGTGGTGGAGATGCCGTAGCAAATGGTTTTGCGTAAATTCAGACCATCTCGGTGTCTGACGATAATCTTCCGATGCGTAAAAGGTAGCTTTGGCGTGCACGACACTGCGATAACTCTCTTCTTTGAGGCAGCCGCCCGGAGGCTGCTTTGGACGCCAACCTTGCTGCTCACTTGAAAGCGGCCTGAAGCATTAGGTTAAGTCAAGCCACTCTCCGCTGCTTGCCTCTGCTTGACTGATTTAGATTGAACCACTTGCCATTTAGCTCCTTTCATTGCTTTGATTTCATTTTTTCCCTCCTTCGACGAGTCGTAGACGCTCGGCATTGATTGAAGTGGCGTCGAAGCGCTCCTTGCTATTGCAAGCGTAGCTGTGCCAACGCAGCTCAGCCCGGCCGGCGTTCCTAGCTAGGTCCGACTAGGTTTCGTGGCGCAAACTTGGAAGTGCAGAAAAATGTCGAAAATTCACGCAGAGGTGACAGTCTGCACTTCCTCGTGATCAGGGGGACGAAACGCACGTGATGAAACAAAAACCCGGATGAAAGTTGTCACATAAGAGATCACACAGATGCAAAAGCCCAGAGCGACGCGGAGGCACGTCCGCACTGCTCAGAGTCCAGCCAATTTCCTAATGTTTAGGTAAACATTCCTCTTTTGTTAAAAGCTTGTATGAAAGCATTTTTTTGTTTTTGCTGTGGCCACTGCCTGTAATTATTTTTTGTGAAAGAGCGATGTGAAGCGCGTAGGAGAAAATTTGTGCAAGGTGGGAAAGAAAACGTAGCCCACAGTTTTATTTTCTTTGTTTCGTTCATGCCGTTTGAAGCGAAATGGTGTGGCAACTACGGCCGTGTTGCGCTGTGCACTGTATGTGTAGCTATGTGCATTTACTGCAGTATTTCTGTTTCGCGGGTCCCCTTGTAATGTTGCCTATATGTTTATTTCTTGTGTGTAATTTATGCTCGTCATATCACAGCTTTATTTCCGCGTTTTGCAGTGCAATATATATCTTTGGGCGCGCGTTCATCAAGCATTAGGAGGGAATGTGCTTATCCAGAATATCACCCGAATGAATGAATAAACTTTATTCAAAGTCCGACAATATTCTCCGGGCGAGGTGGGGGAAGAGGCGATGAACTCCTGTCCCTTGCCACTCACCGTCGATTACGAAGGCGGTGCCTCAGGCGACCACTCGATGTCTTTGAACCTGAAACATCACCTGAAAATAAACGTTTTGGCTATAGGAACAATTCACATGTTTTGTTCAATATGTTTGCATGAACACACAGTGGCATCGTGTGCTTGCAGCTCTGCTGGTGCAGCTTCTACGAAGCTAATTGAATTAGGTGTAATAACGTGCACCACAAGCTGCGGTACCGGCATCGTCGCCTGTATGACGTCACATCTGGCTATAATATGTATGTGCTCGAAAATAAAGTGATCATTGCTTGTCGTCACGGGCTGTTGCTGTCGACTGGTGGCGAGAGTGGGACCTCAAATCCCATGGGCTGTGTGCGGTGAAGGAGCTATATGGCGAAAAAGTACGCACGTTTTGATTACTGAAAAATCCATCCAGTCATGTAAATGGTCTCGGAGTACAACACCACAGCCTGCAACGTAGAGCAGACAGCAACGCCCTTATTGCAATGCCCTCACAGAAGCACTGAAAGCATTGACGTAGTGGCCATGAGCGGAGCTTCATGCTGAAGGGCGACCGACGACAACCTGAGCCAAGGACGGAGAAACAAGACCACACAGAGGTGACTCTGCTCGCAGACAGTATTGTCCCGTTTAGAGAAGATCGCTGAGTTTGATTCTAAGTCACAGAATTTTGAGTCTTACCCGGAGCGATTCGAACTGTTTGTGGAAGCGAGCGATTCAAAAGAAGAAAAGAAAGCTAGCGGTTTTTTCACACCTAAATGAGAGCAGAAGCTTATGAAGTCTTAAAAAAAATTGTAGCGCCGGCTTCTCCACGTGAGAAAACTTACGAGGAAGCAAAGTGGTTGCTTACAGAACATTGAAGCCTACGGAGCTTAGTAATATTGCAGGCTCAACTACGGGACTCGGCGCGAAGGGGAAAGCGTAGAAAATTTCGTAGTCGAGCTGAAGCACCTTACCAGGAATTGTAACTATGGCGACCTATTACAGGATGCACTTCGCGACAGGCTAGTAGCAGGTGTGTGCAATGAAGAAATGCAGCGAGCCTTGTTCACGAAAGAAAATTTAACCTTCAACAGCGCTTGCGAGATTGCCTTGGACCGAGAAATGGAGACAAGAGAGGCAGCACTAATGATAGAAAAGAAAAGAGAGCAGTCATTAAGTGCGGCTGGGAGTCAGCCGAAGAAAGGGATGAAGAAGACTCAAAAGAGGCAAGTTGCCAAAAAAGAGCGATGTGAATGATTTGGCAGACGGCATTCTTCAACTCTGTGCGCCGTAACTGCTCGAAAGTAGGACACTTTAAAAAAATGTGCCTCCATGCGCAAACAAATAGAATAAATGCCTTAGAATGATCTCACGAGGACTCTGAACATGAGCTATGCTAGTTAGTAAATGTGACCCACTCTTGCGATGTGAAAATAATAGTCGAAGGCCTGAACATGCAGTTGGACACATGAGTGGCTGTTACTGAAGCGCTAGAGTATGTCAATGATTCGCATTTCACTCATGTTACATTCCAGCCCACCAAAGAAGCACTGCACACGTACACCAGCAGAAAAATAACACTTAAGTGACAGTGGGAGGCTGCAGTCGTGTGCAAAGGTCCGAGCATAATTTTTCCAGTAGTATTAGTTAGGAATAGTGGAAAGAGACTGCCAGCACTGCTTCGCCGGAGTTTGCTTTAACATCTCAAGTTTTACTGGAATGCAATAAGTAAAATACCGCGGAGGACAGAGCCATGCCATTAAGTAAAAAAATACCCTTTAGTCTTTTCACAGACAATGGGCACCGTAAATAGTTCACAGTCAAAAATATCTTGGAACGCGGAAGCAACGCCAGTGTTTTGTCGTGCCGGGTCTGTGCCTTTTGCACACAAAGAAAGCAGTCAGTTTTACCTCAAGAGCGAAGCAATGAATTTGAGAGCAACAATTTGAGGTGCGACGTTGACAACGGCAAGCGGATCCAACCACGAATCACGTTGCTCACACACAAATGACGCACGAAAACAACATACACAGAACGATAGCCAACTAACAACGTTGATACCTCGACACTTAACGCGCTGTTTAAATAAGAGCGACGCATGAAACGTAACCATAGCTACCGATTTGACTGTGAACTAAGAAGTGTTCCAGTTGTTACTTCTCTGTGTTTGAAAAGCGCGCTCTTTCCGCAAGCGAGGCCTGTCCAGAGAGTGAAGTTATCTTTGTACGCTGCACCACTCTAGGCAATGGTTCTGGTCAAAGTCAAAGGCGCGCGGTTACGCCACCACAGGATAAATGCGTGGATAAGGACCCTTACTTCTGCGGAACGAATCGCACGTGGGAGATGAGCGCACATCGGCGCGTCGCGACATGCAGGGCGCCGACCTTTACTCTGAGCGCACTCATTGCACCATCTTGCTGGTAATGCTGAAAACACAATAGTTCCCCCGAGTGCCCGTCAGCAGCGGTAAGTGGTAGACATACATAGCTTGCCATTTTAACTAAGAAGGAGGTCATTCTCCATGGCTCAATGGTTAACGCCTCATAATCTTGACTCAGAGGTGCCAAGTTAGATTCTGCGCGCCAGAATCTCTTTCTGAATTCTTTTTCTTTCTTGCGTTTACAAATGTATACATACGTATACATATACGGTGAGTGACGGCGTAGCGGACGTCGACACGAATGCTGGCAGCAAAACTCAACAGGGAGTGTCCATATAAATTCTATCGCAGTAAAAGTGAGAAAAGAGCTCCGGGAGATGGTAAAAACAGGAATGCTTCAGCTGGTACCGCGTTGCGACTGGACGTCATCACTTGTCGTAGTACAAAAAAAAAGATGGCAGCAGTTAGTTTCCTCCTCCTCGACTAGCTTCAACACTAGCTAAGGAGGGAAGATGTTTAAGGTTCGTAATGGGTCCCTCGATGACTCGATTGCACGGTGGCAGCACGAAGAAAGAGCCGTAGTCCTGTGAAAACACGCTTTATTGCAGCCTCAGGCGACTGCCCGAGTCCAATCCCGAACCTCCGCGCTTATTTCAAATTTAAACATCCTCTTTTCAACGCTCAGTTGCACAAAGAGTCTTTACAAACACCAATCTCATGTTGGGACTCGCATGATCACAACCAATCACAGAACACTTTCATAACAGGTACTACATTGGTTAAAACCACGTTACCAAATAAAACACGCAAAGGGATAGGTTCTGCGCGTGTGACACTCTCTCTTATGCCAGGCCGTGCTGCCTCGGTCGGCCGATTTCCATCGGCAGCCATTCTCACGCTAGAGCTTCGTCAGTTCTCTCATTAATTGTTGCTTCGTAGAAGCTTGCCTAAGAGCGGTGGGTACACCGTTGGGCTCCGTGCACTTACCAGGAGTGCAAGCGACAGCGAGGCGCCCCGACATCCTAACAACAGCGGGAGGGGGGGGGGATTATGCTCGTCTTTCTGCCGCCACTATGTCTGGGTCAGCCAAGTGGTCGCGTCCTCGCGTCATTCTCGATGGCACGCGTGCATGCCAACAATGGCTTCAGCTCAGACGGTGGCGCCTAACCTACCTCTTGCCAGACGCTTTTCCGAGCAAGCTTCCCCCTTCTAATCCCGAACGGGGGCGACGTTGACGGCTCCCCTCGTGGACTTTGCGAACGAAGAAGTCTCTTTTCTTTCCCATGCTCAGGGTTTTCCACGTTCGCCTTCGCGGAAACGATCGCCTTCGATAGTTGACGGGTCGGGAACTGGCTACGCGCTCTACATTAGCCGCATAATTTGCGCTGCACCCAACACGCTGGTAATTGGTGCCTCATACTAACTCCTCTCCCCTCAAGAGTGTTACTGGATACTCGATGTCCAGTATTGCAATACAAAAACAAACAAAAATCGCTCAAATTAAACTCGATTTTATTACTTCCATCTCAACAGGAGAACTTTGGCATCCTTCTGCGAAATAGACACAGCAAGACATATACATAATGCTCTCAAATGGTCCTCCTAAAGAAAACAGTTTCGTAAAGCACAACACTGAATAACGCAATCAGAATGCTAAGTCCACAGCGCCAGTCAGTTCGCATTAGCTTGTCACAGCGCACATGCACCGTGCATAGTCCGGTGGCATATTGTCTTTTAAACTCACAACGCCACACGGTCATTGTATCAACAAGGGAGACCCACTCCATGCACCCTCCAGGCCCCGCATGACACACTCAAATAGAGCGTCGTACCTAACGGTATAGGTATACCTAAGTCAGAACGGATCGCACCAAGAAAAAAATTATGACAAACTCACTTCACAAACGCTACCTTATTTAATCCACAAAACTATTGCTACACAACACATCTAATACACCTAAAAGCAGTTCTACCACTTGTAAGCAAGCTCGTATCGTAAGAAGGAACCCAACCAGAAATGTACAACAAACAACGCATTTTCACATCACGCTGGAACTGTTAGTGTGTTCGACCCCCTTAAATATAACGCATAACACTTTAACGTGTGATGCAAACTCCTGTACATTCATTCAATTCACAGAGAATACTTAAGTTGCCATACAACAACAAAAAAACTCAACCATATGAGACCGACAAAACGCCACCTTACTACAAAGAGTTACAATCACGCAATCCAGTGATCATCCGAGACGCGAAAGAGCACAAGCAGCCTTGTTCAGCGCGCCTTGAAAACGAACAATTTATTTTTCCACATTCGCCTCTTATTGAACTGTGGACGTCTCCCGTCACGACTGGTTCAGTCTCTTACTGAAGAATGCGACTGATCGCTTCCATTCACCTATAGTTTGAGAGAGGCAACCTCTAATTGCCCTTTCGATGCGTCCGTGGCGAAACAAAACGCTTTGCTGGGGTTGGTTGCCGTAAGCGTAGAAAACAACGCCAAGTGCTCTAGCTCAATCAAACTCTACCTATGCCTCTACGTTTCACGACAGCGTGTTCGGCACTCTCGATCCGCCGTTACCAATAATTACTTGACTTTCCACTCAAAGCCTTTCACAATGTCACCGCTCATCGGTAACATGCCATAATTAAACACTAAAAAATGAAAACGCAAAACTAGTTACTACAATAACTTCTGTCTGCGGCGATTACAAAAAAAACTGTTTCAAAACTAAAAAAGCACAACGCAGAACAAAAATACCTTCCAAAAATCCGGTAGGCATATCCTTCTAAGAACTTACGGCTCCACTTCACTCTTGAGTCGCACACGTGACGGTCCCGTCCTGACAACCTTTTCTTTTGAACGGGGAATACGCCAGACATAGAACCCCCTCATTCTGCCACCGAAACCCAATGCTAGCCGCTTTTTAATGCGATCTCTCGTTTTCTTTTCTGGGCAGTTACCACCGCAAGAGTTGTCGATCGCTGACACTTCGTCTTGGCTCGACTCTGACACCACAGACTGGCGGGGCTGTTTCCAGTCCAACTGCGCCCTATCAACTACCCTGACGTGCGACACCTTAAAACCTGACGCCGCACATCGGCAAGGGGCTCACCACGTTCCTTCTCTCCATCGAAAGCATTTCCATCGAATGGACTAAGCCGTGTGCTGCCCACATTAATACATTCGGGGCAACTTTTTAGCTGCGCCTGCTGTACAAGTGACGTGAAATTAGTCGGTTGCGGCTCTCTTGCTCAACCGTCCTGTTTCCCTACTGTGCACTGCACACCCTATCGGAAAAATTGCCGTGGTGTGTACTGAAAAACATGGTTGGCGTAGTGGAAATAATAGTGGGCATCGTGGAAATTATGGTGGATATGGTGGGACGTAAAGTAAAACATGGTGGATATGCCGGGACACATTGGGTGGTATGGTGTACAGACGATGAGTAAAGTGGAAATGACGGTAGAAAGCAGAGGCTAGATAGTGGGCAATAATGCGACACTCTGCCCACCATTGCGATAATGCTCGGAAGCCCTAAGCATATGGTGGGTGGTGCTTATTATGGTAAGCCACATGGTGTACCAAGCTGAGAAACTCTTCCCACCATTAAGATAATGCCGGGAAGCACTAAGCAGATGATGGCTGCTGCTTGTTATAGTGGGCCACATGGTGTAGCAAGCGGAGAAGCTCTGCCCACCAATGCGATAATGCTGGGAAGCAGTAAGCAGATGATGGGTAGGCTTATAATAGCGGGCAATTTATATAGTGTACCAAGCTGAGACCTGTACACTACATGTTCTGCCACCATGATTTCCACCGAGGGTTAGGCCTACCGACCGAGCCCGTACAATTCTGTTATCCGTGCTTCCGGGTTTCAGAACACACAATTTTGACGATTATGAATGACAATACAGCGCAGCCATAACATTAGTTAACCTAAATGAAGTATTTTTCATTGTGTATGGTGTCCACTCAAGAAGCAACAAACACCGATGCGACGTGATTCAAGCACTTCCAGAGAACGTACGTGTAGCCCTTCTCACCGACCGCCGCCGGTTGCAATCGCCGGCACTTCTCTAGCTTTTGTGCGAGAACTGAGACGTGGCGATTCGTATGCTTGGGGAACGAATATGATAGCGTAATGTTTCCGGCACACTGCATTCGTTTTGGCCAAGCCGTTATGTAGTTGTTGCTTTAGCGAAAGAGCTACAGCTGGATGGATGGATGGATATGGCTGTACCCTTTAGATCAGGCGGTGGCTAGCGCAACCAAGCCGTAATACCTAATGAACCAGAAACTATATTTTTTTCCTTAAAAAAAGAGTTTGAGGATTCGTACTTTGCAGTGAAGAGTTTAATTTTCACTCGTGCCTTGACTTTAGCCACCAATCAGATAACCTCCTTCTAGTTAAGTCTACCCGCTTAAAGTTTATTTTGCCCTCCCGGTCCCTAAACCCCAGTGCTTTGAAAAACTCTGCGCCATCATCCTGAACTATAAGGTGAAGCCCTTTACAGAACATTATCAAGTGTTCGGCAGTTTCTTCTTCCTCTCCACTCGCACTGCATACTGTGTCTACCCTTCGTATTTGGCCCGATATGTCTTGATTCGCAGTACTCCCGTTCTGGCCTCAAACGGTAGAGAACTACCCCGAGTATTATCATAGATCCTTTCCTTGGCAATTTCCTGCTTAAACGTTCGATAGATCTCTAGTGCGGACTTCTTTATCATGCCCATTCTCCACATGTCAGTCTCTGTTTCCTTCACTTTCTTCTTAACCGATAGTTCTATTTGGTTTGGCCACCTGCTGTTTTCTAAGTATTTACCAGTCAACTTCCTGGTTCGCTTCCTCCATTTTGTATCGACATTCTTCATGTACAAGTAGCTGAGAACCTTCCTAGCCCAACGCTCTTCCCCCATTTCTCTCAATCGCTTCTCAAATTTTATCTTGCTGCTAGCTTCCCTGCCCTCAAATGATGTCCATCGCATATCACCTTGTACTCCCTGATTTGGTGTATTCCCGTGAGCTCCTAAAGCAAGCCTACCTATTCCACGTTGCTTAATTTCTAATCTTGCTTGAACTTCTGATCTCATGCACAAGACCGCATTGCCGAACGTCAGCCCAGAAACCATGACCCCTTTCCATATTCCTCTCACGACATCATACCTATTGTAATTCCACAGTGCCCTATTTGTCATGACTGCTGCATTCCTGTTACCTTTAGTCGTCACGTATATTTCGTGTTCCCTCAGATACTCGGTCTCATTGCTTATCCATACGCCCAGATATTTGTATTTGTCTGTTATCTCTAGCGTGACCTCCTGTATTCTAAGCTCACTACCTTCGTTGTCATTGAAATTCATGACTGCTGATTTTTCCTTACTGAATCTAAAATCTAACCTATTTCCCTCATTACCGCAGATGTCCATCAATCTCTGCAAATCTTCCTTGTTGTTGGCCATTAGCACTATATCATCTGCGTACATTAATGCTGGTAGTGCCTGACCAATAAGTTTTCCTTGTTTGACTAAAGAGAGGTTGAAGCCCAGTCCACTTCCCTCTAATTTTGCCTCTAATCCTTGTAGGTACATCAGGAATAATAAGGGTGACAGGGGGCACCCCTGCCTAAGCCCCCGTTTTACCTCTGCAGGCTTGGATACCTGTTTTTCCCACTTTATAACTACCTTGTTACCTTTATAGATACCCTTTAAAAAATTAGTGACTACATGTTCCACGCCTAGTGTGTCCAGTATTCCCCACAATTCCTCTTGAACCACGCTATCGTATGCTCCCTTGATATCCAAAAATGCTTGCCACAGGGGCCTGTGTTCCTTTTCTGCTATTTCGATGCACTGCGTCAGTGAGAACAGATTGTCTTCCAACCTCCTGTGTTTCCGAAATCCATTCTGCAGTTCCCCCAGCACCCCCTCATCCTCTATCCACGCCTGCAGTCTTTCCTTTATAATCTGCATCGCCAGCCTGTAGACCACTGATGTCACTGTTATAGGACGGTAGTTGTTTATGTCAGCTTTGTCCCCCTTTCCTTTATAGATCATGCTCATCCTGCTAAGTTTCCATCCATCGGGAACTTCACCATCGATTATCATTGTGCTCACTGCCTCTCTCAAAGCCTGCTTAGACTTCGGACCTAATGTCTTTATCAGCCTAATTGGAATGCCATCTGGGCCTGTTGATGTACTACTAGGAGCCCTTTTCTCAGCCCTTTCCCACTCTTGTCAAAATGAAGCCATTGCACCACTTGATTCGTCCTTGTCTATTGTGGTGCATAAAGTACTTCTTTGTTGAAATTTTTCTGTCACTTTTGTTCTTATATATTCAATAGCTTCGTCCCCTTCTAGCCTAGCACCTTGGGCTGTAGTTATAAATCTCTGCTCTAGGCTCGTCTCATTTCTTAGGGAGTTTAGATGGTTCCAAAATTTCGCAGCTGCCTTTCTATCTTTTTTATGTACTTCTGCCAGCCACTGAGCTCCCTTCCTTCTAATCTTTTCATTGTTCAGAAGGGATGCATCCCTTCTACAGCTTAGAAAGGTTGCCCATTTTCTTTCAACATCATCTGTCGGTTCACCCCGCTGCTTAGCATGTCTGTGTTCCCTAGAGGCTTCCTGACGTTTTGCTATGGCTCTCTTAACTTCCTCATCCCACCAACTTTTGGGTTTGTGTCTTCTTTTCCGGTGTGACTTGTCACGCGTCTTAGCAACCTCTAGCTCAAAGAGTCTAATTAGATTCGTGTATGTCCACACTGTCTTATTATCCTCCGTGATTACTTTCTCAATTTGTTTAGTGGCTATTTCAATTTGCCTTTCTGGATAAAAATTTTCCTGTAGTTGCTCATCTTGTCTCCTTCCCACTTTCACTCCTCTTCCAAAACTTAGCTTGATACGTTTGTGATCGCTACCCAGACTTCTGGAGCCACCTCCATCTATGTGCATTCCCCTGAGCTTATCATACATCCTATGTGACATCAGTGCATAATCTATCGTCAACTGAAGCCTTCCTACCTCCCATGTTATTTGCCCTTCACACTTCTCGGTACTGTTGCATATGATGAAATCAAGCCTTTCACACATATCCATGATCATTTTGCCTGTCGGGTCGGTATACCCATATATATCATCTATGTGCGCATTCATGTCTCCTAGTATAAATATCTCGCACTCTCTTCCTAACTCCTGAATGTCCTTTGATATACACTCTACCATTGTCTGGTTTTCCTCTCTGGCCTTTGCTCCCGTCCACAAGTACACGAAACCAAAAAGTGTCATTTGACCTGCCACTTTCCCTTTTAGCCATAAATGTTCCTTGCACTCCTGCTTGACCCTTTGCCAGTCTGTACTTTTATGAATGAATGCCCCAATACCACCCCCCTTTCTGCTGCCTTGTGTTCTATTACAATATTCCCACGCGTAGTCCGGATTGTTCGGAGGTTGTTCCATGTCCCTGAGATGTGTTTCTACAAAACCGTATACCATCGGCCTCTCTTCCCTTAGCTGTTCTTTTATCTCTACCCACTTCAGCCTGTTCCTACCACCCTGCATGTTAATATACCCTATGTCTGAATTGGCTCGGCGCTCGTGGCTACGTCTATTTATGCCCCGTACTCTACCTATCTTAGATATTGGTGCCACTTTGGAATCGTACCTGTCCATACCACCTGTCGAAGAGTCTCCCTGGTTGTTTTCCTCGTTACTAGCTATCCTGCACCCCGAAGGGCTCGCATCCCCCCAAAAAAGCTACTGCGCGTCCTGCAAGTCGCCAACCCACCTCATGACCTAGCCGCCCATCGAAGTGAATTCTGTCTCGTTGAACCCCCCCCCCCCCACCTATGCACCTCTCTGTTTATTTCTACCACCTCAAAGCCTTTCTCTCGACTCATCCGCCATATCTTATGGTTTGCGATGACCACCGCTCTTTGCAGGTTGCTAACACGCACCGGTACCTCCGGTATCGTGCATATCACTACCTGTACCTTAGGAGAAGTGGCGCGCATGTCATCGACGCCTTTCGCCAGTGTGGCTGCTAGTCCTGCTGCATCTCCATTTAGGACATCGTTTAAACCGCCTGAAATCATCACTAGGTTTTGTCTATCAGCTGTCGTTTCGAGCTTTGCGCTCGCTTGCCTCATGACTGCTTCCAGCTTGCGTCCTGGGAATGCCCCTACTGCAACCCTCTTGTCACCTCTTACCCTCTCTTTTAAGGCTTCTGTGCATCGATTTAAATTCGAGTCCCCGGCGATTATCACATGCTGTGACTTTTCAGCTGGAGCGTTCTGCACCTGGGGGCTCCTTGCACCTGTGACGCTGGCTGCTTTGTTCCCTCCCTGCCCCACCACTACCTCGCTGAATCTGGGCCTTGCGACAGTTGAACCGGCTAAACCTGTTTTTTCCAAACTTGCTTGCTTTTCCTTCTCCACCGTTCTGGTTGCCGGTTCCCTACTGTTCTCTCGGTAGGTCGCTTCTTTGTTCAGCTTCGCTAGCGCTTCCTCGGCGGACTTCAGTCTTTCTCCCATTGCCCTCGTTTTCTCTTGCTCTGTCGCCAACTCAGTCTCGAGCTTGGCGATTCTCATCAGCAGTTCACTCTGGGCAACCATCATTTTCTCCATTTTTTCCTCGACCTCACATTGCCTACACTTCGCGTCAGCCTCTTCTCCATCCGCTTCTACGCTTGGGTCCACTTTCAAACCCACTCCACATCCTGAACTTTTTACAGTCATTTTAACCATGTCTTTCTGACACCAATTGTCCCTATACTCGATATTTACTAAACTCGAGCCCTGCGCTACGAGAAAAAAAAGTCCAAGTTCTACTACAAAAATTTGCGTGTTCAATGTACGCCCACCTCCCCCATGGGGTGGCAAAAGAAAAAAAACAACAACAAAAAAATTCAAACACACACACCCGCACTAACTAATGAATACCTGGTGACTGGCCCCCGAAAAAGCCGTACCATAAAATAAGTGCTACGAAGATTTCAACCGCTGCCTTATAAGTATAAAGACAAGCTCAAAACATGCAAAAACACTTATCTGCGCAGTCGATCCGGAGCGCTCAAAAAACACGTCCATCCACCTTGACAGCCCGAACTGAACAGCATTGCGCTGGCAGACCGCCCTCTACATTGCGCGAAAAGCATCCCAATACTCAATCAAATTAATTAGGTGGGCGTATCTATGGAATGAGCCTAGAAGCGTCATAAAGCGTGAGCAGATGTCGCTCCTTAGAACGAGTGCCAAGCGGATATTAAACTTGGCAGACCCCGCCAGTTAACTGTTGCTGATCCCCAGTGCACTTGTTTTTTTTTTCTTGCAGTTGTGAATTGTAAAAAACAAATAGCACTGGTGCCATTAACATAGTGGCAATCGTTACAGGCAGCAGTTGCTTGTGTTTAATAAATGTGCAATTTTTATTAGCAGGGGCAGATCTCGTCTATGTCGTGAACACGACAAACATAACTGAAGTTGAACCGTAAGTTTGTGTGACAACTAACTATTTAACACACAACCAACCTAATGTTGGTATGCGCAGTGTTGTCGAGCCTTTTGACCCCGTTCCGGAGTGGCTCCCGTACTTGACGTTTGTGTGTGTTTGCCTGACTTCTGATGAAGTATGTTCTGTGTACTTTACTGGTGATAATTTCATTCATTAAAGAAAAAAAAGTTGGTATGGTGCAGTGGTTAGTGTCTCCGAAAGGGAATGCGCAGGTTGCACGTTCGATTCTCCGCGGCACCTTTTATCTTTACCGGACGTGTGTTTTTTAGACCGTTTTTATAGAATTTTTTTACTTTTGTGGCAGCTCGTCACGATGATTCTGACGCCATTTCGCGCTCAAGCGTTGCCGGCACTGCAGCGCCCACCATATACCACCATGAGCCATGGTGGGCGTTTCCCATCATTCACCCACTACATTAATCCACTATAATGGTGGGTGGTGGTTTACACCATGCCAACTATTATTTTTTTGTGATAGGGCAGCGTTAGCGCTAAGGCTAGAACCTTGAGGTACATACTCTGGCTGCCACATCGGCGAATACTGCTCTGGTGTAATGCCCTGTCTTGAACAGCTGATCTCTCTCTTATTACCCTCATTTAGATCGTGCAGTGGATTTTGCCGGTGATGACGGAGACATTCGTAATCTTTCTGTGTAAGCAAAACGGATACACTCGAAGCCAACTGATCGGTCACCGCGCATCGCAATTTCAACGACTCAGCAACACTTCCTGGCAAGACCAAAGGTCCGAGATGGACCCCCACTAGACACGTGGTCACATCTTGCCCAATAGCGTCGGTTAGCTCTGTTTTGCCCCTGCTCTCACGCAAAATTTCAGCGGATACTTCAATCGCCCGTACCACTGTTATATCCGCACCCGAGTCAACGCGTGCGAAACAGGGCTTGCCTCCCACAAGAATCTCAATGTGCGGATTCCTCATCAGCGAGTTTTTCATAATCGCAGATTGTCGCAATGGTGTGGTACGGCTTACCCATAATCGCTTCTTCAGGGATGCCACGCTGAAAACTTCGGCTGTATTAGCAGCAGTCTCACGGGAAAATTCGCAATCTCTCTGAAAGTGACCCTATTTCCTGCAGCCAAAACACAATCCTGACTTGGGGCTGAAATTTTCTTTAACAAATGGTTTCGATTGCCGCCCATAATTGAAATTTCCTGATTCTGTTCCGCGGTAACTGCCCTGACTTTCTTCGAAATTGGCGGCCAACTGCGCAACATTCTTGGCCTTCAACCAGCCCTTCAGTTCCTGCGGAAGCACCAGTGAGTGGAGCTCAGTTGGCATTCTCTGCTTTAAGCTATCAGTGATTAGCGACTCCCGAAGATCTTGGAACTACTCCACCTCTCTACTTCTTAAATAGTAGGTGAACATAGTCTCCAGGCGCGCCATCACTTGGCTCCAAGACTCACCTCCTTCTCTTTTGATTTCCATAAACATGCAATGGTACTCGCTCAGAGTCATACGCAGCTTCTTTAACACTCTAGATTTTAAATCCGAGTGCGGCATATTTCCAGCTTCTGTCTGATTGGCAACGAACGTACGCATCTTATCGGTTAAGAATGGCAACAGAATCGTGCCCTGAATTCCCCGAGGAATGCTCAATGCAGCAAAAAGAGCGTCCACGTTCATGAACCAAGCCGGAATGATCGGCTCACTACTGGGCATGGGCACTAGGACTGCTTTCAGCTCTTTCGCGTACCGTGCGATACTGGCATGCCGGTTCCGGTTTTCTGACTCCTCTGACAAGACACGCGATGACTTCACTTTCTCTAGCTCAAGCTTGAGCTTTAACACTTAAATCTCAAACAGCAACTCGCGGGTGCGATCCGATTCACTCACGCTGTCACCTTCCATGACACCTCGCTCTGAATCCAACTTCTATCAGAGTGTGCCTGAACGCAAATGCATTCAGGTAAAGAAAAGGGGGCCCCGAGAGAGCCCAAAGCAGGCCTCACGTTGCAGTGATGTGTCACCCGATGCACTTGACAGTTGAAACTGCGTCCGTCTCGTCACCAATGCTATGTGCGACGACCACTTCAAATGCTGCCGGTCTATGCCCAATCACCCCTGTCGCTTCTCTACTTTCTGCTCCTGAAGCAACGCCCTCCAGCGCCTCTCCGGTGAGTTCGTCGCACAACGACGACCTTTGGCTCTGCTCTCGTTCAGTGACGAGCAGTGCTCTTGCGCTGCCCAACTCCAGGCTCCAATGTTGACCGGCAGGCTCGTACCGAATGTCAATTCTGCTTCTCGCAGTGCAACAGCCGGTCCCGAAGCAGCATGTGTCTTGTCAGCTTCCCGGACTTTAGCACCTTCCTCGCTGCGGGCTCTCCACTGCACGTCAACTTCGCCACTTAATTTCCTCTTCCTCGACTTGATTCAACACTAGCTAAGGAGGCAAGATGTTTGAGGTTCGGAATGGGTCCATTCGATGACTCAAGTGCACGGTGGCAGCGCGAAGGTGGAGCCGTAGCCCGGTGAAGAGACGCTTTATTGCAGCCTCAGGCGACTTCCCTAGTCCAAGCCCGAAACTCCGCTCTTTTTTCAAAGTTAAACATCCTCTTTTCAACCTTCGGTGAAACAAAGAGTCTTTACAAACACCACCCACATGTTGCGACTCGCATCATCACAACCACTTGTAGAAACACCTTCATACCAAGTACTACATTGGTTAAAACCACGTTACCAAATAAAACACGCAAAGGGATAGGTTCTGCGCGTGTGACACTCTCTCCCAAGCCAGACCGTGCTGCCTCCGTCAGCCGACTTCCATTGGCAGCCGTTCTCATGCTCGAGCCCCGTCAGTTCTCTCATTAAATGTTGCTTCGTAGAAGCCTCCCTAAAAGCGGTGGGTACACCGTTGGGATCCGTGCACTTACCAGGTGTGCATGCGACAGCGAGACGCCCCGACATCCTAACAACAGCGGGGGAGATAATGCTCGTCTCCCTGCCGCCACTATGTCTGGGTCAGCCAAGTGGTCGCGTCCCCGCGTCATCCTCAATGGCACGCGTGCATGCCAACAATCACCTAAATTCAGACGGTGGCGCCTGACCTAACTCTTGCCAGATGCGTTTCCGAGCAAGCTTCTTCCTTCTAATCTCGAACGGGGACGAACTTGACGGCTGCGCTCGTGGACTCTGCGAACGAAGAAGTCTCCTTTCTTTCCCACACTCGGGGTCTTCCGCGTTCGCCTTCGCGGAACCGATCGGCTTCGCTAGTTGACGAGTTGGGAACTGGCTACGCGCTCTACATCAGCCGCATTAATTGCGCTGCACCCAACATGCTGGTAATTGGTGACTCATACTAACTGCAGCCTTAGCCCTTCACGTGCCAGAAAGTTACAATTATTCCGGTCTAAAACAGATCATTACCGAGTGCCCAGGCCAGAAAACTTGTATTCAGCAATTACAGAGGGTTAGGTGTGTGCGTTTTTGACTTATCAGCGGCACGTCAGCAGGTACCACTAATTCCCGAGTACGATCTTTTCTGACGGTCAACAAAAGTTTGGGATTGTTTCAATTTTAGCACCTTCTATATGGTGGCGTAGCTAGTGCTCCTACAATATTACAGTCCGTGATGAACGAAGTGCTGAAGGGCATTCCACTCATACAGTGATATATAGATGACGTGATCGTGGCTGCATCTGATATGTATTCCTGCCGGAAAACGATACAGCAAGTTTCTGAAAGGCAACGGGACAACATCACGTTTAACACCGATAATTACCGGTGTTTTTTTTCAAGAACCAGTCCCGTATATGTGCCACACGGTTATAGCAGAGGGGATTTATTCCATAGATGCAAAAATGAGGGCAATTTTGGACGCGCCTTAGTCCACTAACGTCACCGAACGAAAAGCGCACTGGGGTACGCTGAATTTTTACTCAAAGTTTGTGAAAAACTTATGCCACTGCATTGGCTGCTGAAAATATGAAATGGTCGTGGGCGAAGAAATGTAGCGATGCTTTCGCGGATAAGTTAAAGCTGCTTGTTAGCAGTGCAGTTTCCACATTCTATCACGTTACCGATAGAAGTGCTTTGCGATGACTTTTTCAACGGCTTAGGTACGGTAATATTCCATGAAACTAGTCGAAAAGCAAGGAGTATCGCGTTCACTTCGCGAACCCTCCTTACAGCGGAAAAGTGCGCACTTTGTAAACGCGAAGCTGTGTCACTGATATTCAACCTTAAGAAGTTTTCTGCTATATCTTTATGGCAGAGGCTTCACAACTTACACAGACCACAAGCCACTACTTGGCATTTTAGGTGAAGGGAAATCTATATCAACGCTGGCCGCCGCGCGAATGCAACAATGGGTAATGACTTTTGCAGCATACAGGTACCACCATAAGTACCGTAAAGGCAACAACATGGACGTTACCGACGCCTTGTCCAGATTGCTGCAAGCCGTGTCACCAGAATGAGAATCATACCAGTGCCTGTCAGTGTTTGAGTGTCTTCCACTGACAGCCGATGAGATCGCCAAAGCATCCAGGTGATGTCTGTCTGTATAGCTAATTTCACTCTGAGTAGTTCGCCTGGTGAATGCCCGAAGACCTGATGGCGTATTGCGTGCGCAGAGATGAACTGTCACCGGAGCAGGGTTTTTAGCATGGGTAGTTTGTGTTGTTATTCCTGAAGTACCGAGACATTGCGTGCTTCACATTCTGTACACTAAACATCCTGGGGCAAACAGCATGAAAACGCAAGCATGGTAAGCTCCGCCTCGCGCAGCTCTCGCGGGTCGCGCGAGGCGACGAAAATTCGCTGACGAAAACCAAGGAGCACTAACACGGACGGCGTATTTCACCTGCGATTGGCCTGTTGGCGTCGTTTCTACGACACGACTAAAGGTGCCCCAATGACAGCTGGCAGAGTGAAACCGGTGTCGTTTCGCTAAAGTGCAAACACACGTGTGTACGCACGCACATTCACAAACACGCCCTATCTCTGTCTGACTCACTTCGGTCCATGGAGAGAGGGAGAGAGGCTAATGACAGATGAAGGGATAAAAAAACGCTATTTTCTGCCTCCCGTCGTGGGGTCACGGCTCAGCGCCTTTAGGGAGGGGGGCAAGGGCGATGTAAAGAGGCTTAGAATAAGAGAGGAGAGAACAAAAAGTGAAAGACATGACAAAAGATTGTCTTGTCACCACAGTCAGTAGGGCGAAACAAAAGCATTCGTCAATAAGGCGGTGAGGTCGGGACACGCACAAAACTCGAGGAAGGCTCAGAGGACTTGCGTCTTTGAGAGCATGGGAAAAACCACTTTTTCCATTGTTGTCGCACGTAGACTGAGCAGACGATAGTGGTTCACCTGTACGCAATGCTCTGTGGCCAGGTCAGGTCAGAAGCAAATAATATGCTGGAGCGTTTCGTCATCACTGCACCTTTCACACGCTGGCAATGTCGAGCTACCTGCGCAATAGATGCGTGTCGTGTTCCAGGTGCTGCTGGTACGCAGGCGAAGCAACAGCTGCCACCCGTATCTGTCCAGGTCGGTCTCTAGAAGGGATGATGGAGGCTTACCGCTTGCCGCCCGCTTGACAGGGTGGGCTGTTGCTAGAAGACAGGGTTAGAGGTTTTTGGACGAGCTCTTGTTTCAAGGATGGATGAAATAACATTTAATAATATTTTGTAAGAAGCACGTGAACACGCTCAGGATTCCCGCGTTGGAACTGAGAGGCCTAGCCTAACAGCCTCATCGCAGTCTTGCTGGACGGCCTCTTTCTCGTCGGCTAGACTGGAACTGCGCATTGTAGCCACCCACCTCACCGAAGTAGCATTGAGGTTATCATCGTTATAGAATGTAGTGCACTCCCAGAGCAAGTGTCTTAGCGTAGCCGGGGTGAGTTTGCATTGGCCGCATATAACAATATTGTAGAGTTCCGCGTATATGGCATGGAGAACGTTTGCATTTGGGTATGACTCTGTTTGCAATAGGCTTAACGTGAAAGCTCGAGGCAAAATTAGCTTAGGGCTAGGTGGCTGACTGACCCAACGAGAGAGGTAGCACTGCTTGGTAATTTGGTAGCGCCTCTGTTTTCCACGGCTTCAAATCGACCAGTATCTGCGCAGTCAGCCAATACGCGCGCATCACTGTGAGCGGATTTATCGAGTTTGACGAGGCAGCCAGGGATCTGTAATGTCCACAGAGAACCAAATAAGCATATGATGACAAAGTTCTTTGTGACTGTTCTGGAGAATGCGTAGGGCCTGCCGGTATGTTCTGCCATTAGCGAAGGACCGGATTGCAGGTCTACAGTCACTAAAAATGACTTCCATATTGTATTCATCTATATCCAGTGCCATAGAAATCTGCTCGGCCACGAGTGGGTCCTTGGTGTAGATAGAAGTACAGATCTTCTTTTTGGATAATAACAACCACGGTGAGTTTGAGGCCACTTCGATACGAGGCGGCATCTACAAAACAGGCTTTGCTGTCGTGGTAATGATTTTCAGGATAATGGCGGCTGTGGCTCGGCGTCTTTGATAATTGTGTTTCGGGTGAACATATCTGAAAATTTGAGAGGCCGTTATAAGCTCTCGAAAACTCGCTTGTATTTATACAGAGTCACCATATTATGAATGTTCCCGGTAGCCGAGTGTCTTAAGGATATGTGTGTCCGTCACTGAGGAGAAAAGGCGTGTGATCTGTGAGTGCTCCTGTGCCTCACTAATTTCTTCTAGGGTGTTGTGGACACCAACCTGCAGAAGCCGATCCAAACTAGCGCTGCATGGAATGCCAATGGCAATTTTGATCTATTTTCTACTAATGAGTGCGTTGTATTGTTTTGTTCACTCATATGCCAATTGTGCATAGCAGCAATGTACGAGAAATACCAGAAGATGAATAAGTGGACAAAACGGACGAGATTGTCTTCCTTTACTATGTTGTATTTGTTGGCAACTCGCTTGAGCAGGCGTAGAGCGTTCTTAGTTTCGCTTACGAGCTTGTTGACAGTAACACTATTGGTGCCATTTTCTGCAATAATCAAACCCAGAACGCGTATATGCTTGACCTTAGGTATTTTTGTATCACAGCTCGTACGGAAGGTAATGCTCTGATAGAATTTCTGCCAATCGCAGGGCTTTTGGCAGCGCCTGAAAGAGCGGTGAAGGAGTAGTTCAGACTTCGCTGGCGAGCATCTCAGATCGGTGGGAAAGAGGTAGGACTCGATGGTATTGTAGAAAGAACGAGAAAAAAGACGGTAACGATGAGCCCGTGCGGAGGTCAGAGCTTTCATTTGGACGCAGGCGTAGGTGGAGTCGCCACTGCAGCGTCAAGCCAGGTCAGGAGCTAAGCCGCTCTGCTTTCCTTTTGGCTCGCGCACCACGAGCCACGCAGCTCACTTCTTCATCAGCGCGGATGCTGGCTTAGCGCTACATAGCTACCACCCCTCCCCCAAAATTTTTGCGCAATTGCAAATGTATTATGAAATCTTCGTTTGGAAGACATTTATTAGACCCGAAAAACCGGTAGCCGACAGCTACGATGAACGAACCAAGATAATGATGCTACGCGACAACGATGGGGATGCATAAGCAACACATGATAATTATAATAATGTACAGATGAAGAGGTTGGGTATACTAAATGCCCACACTAATTCTTCCCTCGTGAAAGTGGCCAGCCTGGCCACGGCAAGTCAAAGAAACAAAGAACCTCGCGGGAAAGGCTTCATACGGGAGACATGGATGAATTCAGTCGTTCGATAGCGGCGATCTGCTGGAGCTATAAGTGGCGTCACGCAATAATTCACTGCTGAAGCCTCTTCAAGCACTCTGCATGGCCCGAAAAACCATTGCTGAAAAGTTGTCGCACAAACCAGGTGTGCGAATAGGCGTCAAGAGCAGCACTTTGTTTCCAGGTCGAAAGAATACAGCGGAATGAGATTCTTGGTAACCTAGCTTTCTCTCTTGCTGCCGGGGTTCAGTATTTATACAAGCACGTTGGCGACACTGCGCGAGCCGTAAAACGTATTCCTCTGAAGAAGATGGAGATGAATTCGCGTGGCAGGTAAAAAAAGAGACGTCCAGGAAGGAAGTAGAGAAGCGTTCATAAACTAGTTAAACGGGGAGTAGCCAGTTGTCCGCTTAATGGTCGTATTGTAGGCGAAAGTGACAAATGGTAGAACTACGTCTCAGTTTTTGTGGTCTGTTCGAATATAGGTGGCGATCGATACAGAAAGAGTGTGGTGGAATCACTCAGTGCGGTGGAATCAAACGTTTGTTGACTAGTTGCGAAAGAAGGCTCTTCCATGGTCACTGAGCAATACACGTAGAGCACCATGGCACAGTATATTGGCTCGGAGGATGAAATCGGCAATTTCAGAAGCTGAGCCAGTAGTAACGAATGCCGGCGCAGCGTGGTGCATCAAATGGTCAACGGCTTTTACTATTCACTGCTTTCCGGCAGCACTGACAGGAGGGGGGCCATGAAGATCGACGCCTACAACTTTGAATGGTGTGGCGGGGAACTGTAGGAGCTGTAGTGTACCGACAGGAGCAAATGTCCGTAGTTTTTTTCATTGAAAGGTTGTACAGGACCCAACATACCGAGCAACGCTAGTGGTAATGCCTGGCCAATAAAACCGACTTCCAAGGCGATCGTAGGTTTTATGGTAACCAAAGTGACCAGCAGTGGGATCCTCATAAAGCGCTCTGAAGACTTCGAACCGAAGCGATCGGGGTAGAACGGAAACGCAGCGCTGACCATCAGGATGGTAAATTTTGCGGTACAGCACCAAGTTTTCCAGCTTAGGTTGCGAGAGTTGGTGACGGAGCCTCGCTTTAGGTGGACGGGAACTGGCAGTGAGATAGCCTATAATACGCCGACAGTATGGGTCAGCCAGCTGTCGAGAAAGAATAACATGGTGGTCATCCAAAGGCAGTTCGTGTATAGAGGTGGGAGAAGGAACCACCACAAACGTGGACTCCGAGGGTGTGTTGTGCAAAAAGATTGCTGAAACGCCCAGTGGAGCCGCTGGTAGAGGCAGCGAGAAAGAGCATCAGCGTCATTAAGCTTTCTGCCACACTTGTATACGATGTCAAAATCATGCTCTTGAAGGCGTAGAATCTAGCGGCCGAGGCATTCCGACAAGTTCTTGAGCGTCGAAAGCCAACATAAAGCCTGGTGGTCGGTCACAATTGTGAAATGGTGACAGTACAGATAGAGACGAAATTTCTGCACTAAGCAAACGATGGCGAGGCACTCCTGGTCGGCGATCGTGTAGTTCCTCTCGGCTGCGGAGAGGACGCGGCTGGCGTACGACTCGTCCTCGCGAAGACCTGTCTCCTTGCAGGAGCACGGCTCCTAAACCACGGCCACTAGCGTCTGTGTGCAGAAAGATCGGTGCATAATCCTAAAAATGCGACAGTATAAGGTTGGTCGTAAGGGCCCTCTTCAACATGTGGAAAGCCGGTTCACAATCCTTAGACCGCTTAAAGGGCATGCCGGAAGCAGTTGATTGATCGATATGCGGGGTTTAATGCCCCGGAACCACCATATGAATATAAGAGACGCCGTAGGGGAGGGCACCCTAACTTTCGATCACCTGGGGTTATTTAACGTGCACCCAAATCCGAGCACACGGGTTCACAACGTTTCTGCCTCCATCGGAAATGCAGCCGCCGCCGCCGGTTTTTGATACCACGACCTTGGGGTCAGCAGCCGAGTACCTTAGCCATTAGGCCACCATGGCAGGACATACCAAAAGCAAATAGCTCATGGAGTGGTGCGGCGATACAGGCCACGTTTCGTATGAATTGCCGAAAGAGGCGAGACCAAGGAAACTTCGCAAATCTTTCGGTTCGTCAGGGCGAGGAAAGTGAAGCACCGCAGCAGTTTTATCAAGGTCTGGGCGAGTTCTGTCCTTGCTCTCGACATGACCGAAGACCTTGATAGATGTGCTGCCGAAATGGCACTTCTTGATAGTAATTTGAAGACCAGTGCCCACAAAACAAGTCAGGACCTCGTACAAGCGTTGCAGATGCTGAAGAAACGATGATGAAAAGGCAACAATGTCATCGAGGTAACACAGGCAAGTCTTCCAATTCAGGCCACGCAACACGGTATCAATCATGTGCTTAAAAGTCGCAGCTTATTGCACAGACCGAACAGCATAACATTAAATCCCCATAGGCCGCGCGGGGTTGCACACGCAGTTTTTCTTTATCATCTTCCTGAAGGGGTATTTGCCAATATCCGGAAAGCAAGTCAAGGCTCGAAAAGAATTCTGCCCCTTGTGAGAAATCGAGGGCGTCGTCAATGTGTCGCATGCGGTATACGTCTTTTTTTTAGTGATCTTATTGAGTACCCCGTAATCGATGCATAATCGTACTGAACCACCTTTTTTACGCACCAGAAGGATGGGAGACGACCAAGGGCTGGTTGAGGGTTGGATTATGGCCCGTTGCAGCATGTCGTCTAAGTTTTCCTGAATGATTTCTCGTTCGGCTTGAGAGACCCAGTACGGAAGGCGGTGCACAATGGATGTTCTGTTGGTCTGAATAGGACGTTCTGTAGTGGTAGTCTGGCCCAGGGTGTATGAATAAACGTCAAAAAAGTTTGCATGCTTTTCAACAAATCAAGCTTCTGCTGCTTCTGTGCGCTTGTAAATTCTCCGGTGATAGCTGCTATAAAGGCCGAGGTTGCAGCATGATCAGCAGAATGGCCTTTAGAAAAGACCGGGTTTAGAGGCACGATGCACAAAGGCTCCAGAATAGCAACGCATGCGACAGTATTGCCCCACGGCAGTAAAACTTTATCTGGTGTAGTGTTCGCAGCAGTAAGGACCGCTCATTCAACTAGTGTAGTTTTCTTATTTTTCCTAAATTTGGGCATATATGGGTAAAAATAATATCAAGTAAACGCTTTGCAGCGTTTGAGTGCACTGGCATGGCCGACAATCTTCTTTCTGGGGGAGCTACGTTGGCACTGGCTTGATAGCATCGCATGAGCGCGTCTTTTGTGTTTTTAGGGGCGAAGCTTCTTAGGCCGTGGGTAGTGTGTCCGCGATGTAAGTAGTAGTAGTAGTAGTAGTAGGCAGCCACATCTCGTCAAGTTCTTGGAATGCCTGCTGGATGGAGGCTATCCTATATGATGAATATATTGTTACGTGGAAAATAACAGTAGTCAGTCTACAGCCTCAACGCAGCGCACCGACAACGTCCACTTCTTCACCCTCCGTCTGAGGCACGTTTCTTGGGTATGTCCCACTATGCCTTGTTTCAGTCATCCGAAATCACGTAACACAACCCCCGGCGGCTAAAGCGCTGACCCGGCGAGTTTATGGGGCCACAGCAGGAACAGTGTGGTAACGCTTGCGCCTTGATACGTGGAGGATGTTCCTTGACAGCGGAGCAGAAGAGGTTGATGGATTATCAGCGACAATTTCATATGTAGTGTCGGTCACTATTCTAAGCACGCCGTATGGGCCCGTGAAACGAGAGAGAAGTTTTTCTGAAAGGCCTGCATGTCGCGTAGGAGACCAAAGAAGAACAAGGGAACCTGTTGGAAAGTGTTCCTCGCGATGCCGCACGTCGTAACGATGCTTCTGCGAATCGTGGGACGCCATTAATCGGCTGCGGGCAAGCTGACGAGCATGGTAAGCTCGGGTATTAGCGTCACGTGCATATTCAGAAGTAGACTTGGTAGCGGCTGGTAGGAAGTTATCGAACGGCAATGTTGGTTCGCGTCCAAACAGAAGGTAAAATGGCTAGTACCCAGGAGGGTTATGCCGGGAGGAATTGTATGCGAACGTCACGTAGGGTAGTGCAAGGTCCCAATAAGGATGGTCGGTCGATACGTATTTTGATAGCATGTCTGTCAGGGTGCGGTTTAAACGTTCTGTAAGCCCGTTTGTCTGGGGATGGTACGATATCGTGAGCCTATGTTGGGTAGAGCAGGAACGCAGGATATCGTCAACCACTTTCGAAAGGAACGTACAGCCTCGGTCTGTCTGCAGTTGACGAGGGGCTCCATGCACTAAAATGAGATCGCGTAGTAGAAAAACAGCGACGTCTGTAGCGCAGCTTGTTGGCATGGTTCGCATAACTGCCATTCCACATTAACTCTGTATGCGCTAAACTGGGATCTGGATGCAGTACATTATTAACCGCTAGAAATTACTTTAAAAGTAGTATTCTCCGCATGCTCTATTTCACATATTTTCATTGTCACCTCATATATTGCATAGATTCATGGGGATGGACTTTTAAAACATATCTAGAACCCTTACGTATACTACAAAAGTGGGCACTTCGAATAATAAACAATGCTAGATATGATCAACACTGCGCGCCATTGTTTCATAATATGGAAATCATACCATTCGATAATTTACGACAGCAAAAAATTGCACTTACCGTCTATAATGTCATTTCTTATAACCTGCCCTTTCATATATCACTATTTTCATCCTCTTGCCGCCTTACCAGACGTGCCACATTACATAATTTTAATCTTCCGCCTACTAACAATGTTTATGGCAAACGATTGCTACAATTTGCTGGAGTAAAGGTCTGGAATGATATACCATACCAAATAAAAGAAAGCAAAAGTTTTGCCTGTGCTCTTAAAAAATACTTCCTGCAGAAAAATGAACAGGTACACAAACACAAACCTCGTTGTAATCTCCACTTCGTTATGTATAGATTATATGTCTAACAAAATCATACTTGACATGGTATACGTACCTTTATGTATTTGATGTATTGTATACATGCAATCCGTTGTTTGCATGGAACAATGCTGCAAGATACTGCAAATGACTTATCACAAATATGTTTCCTTCTTATATTTTGTTTCGATTTTTTTCTTGTATGATTGAAGTGTACTTATTGTTAAGGCGTTTATTAGCCGGCAACGAGCGAGAATATGCAATGGCGACAGTCACAGCAAAAGCACGGGCTCTCAGCGCGAGCGGCGTCCTTGTTGGGTAGCCCCACTAAAAGGTACTCAAGAGTTCGACCCATTTCATAGTTCGGAGGCTTCGCTACAATTACCCCGGGGTCGAAGAGGGAGCCGCCTGGCGACCTAACAGCTTGTTATTATTAGCGGGTCATAATAAGCCTTCAGGCGCTCCACGTTGACGATGTCTCGCCCACGGCGGCGCATGTCCGAAGATTGTTCAACGGGTTCGATCAGATAGTTGACGGGTGAGGTGCGCTCGATGACACGGTAGGGCCTTCGTATTTGGGACGTAGTTTGGAAGAGAGGCCAGCGGCAGAGGTCGGGATCGAGAGCCATACAAGCGCACCAGGAAGGAACATGGGCTCAGAAGTGGTAGAGCCATCACGGATACTCTTCTGCCGCTCTTGATCTTGCGTCGTAAAAGTCTTGGCAAGCTCGCGACACTCTTCAGCAAGCCTGGCTGTCTCGGAAATAGGTGTACACTCAGATGGATCCGGCGTGTACGGGAGTATCGTGTCCATGGTGTGCGACGGGTGCCTTCCGTACAGCAAGTAGAAAGGTGAAAAACCAGTCGTGCTCTGAGGGGCGGTGTTGTAGGCGTAGGTGACGAAGGGCAGTATATTATCCCAATTAGTGTGGTTGGCAGCGACGTACATAGAAAGCATGTCGCCGAGGGTGCGGTTAAAGCGTTCGGTGAGGCCATTTGCCTGTGGGTGGTGAGCAGTAGTTTTGCGGTGGACAGAATGGCACTCCGTCAGAATGGCTTCGACGACTTCCGACAAGAAGACACGGCCTCGATCGCTGAGAAGCTCTTGGGGTGGTCCGTGGCGCAGTATAAATCGATGCAGCAGGAAGGACGCAACATCGCGCGCAGCAGCCGCAGGGAGAGCGGCGGTTTCGGCGTATCGCGTTAAATGGTCAACGGCAACGATGACCCAGCGGTTACCAGCCGACGTCAGAGGAAGTGGTCCATACAAATCGATACCTACGCGCCCAAAGGGACGGTCAGGGCAAGGTAACGGTTGTAGACTGGCGTGCTTAATGGCTCCTGCAGTATACCCGCCACCGTGGCAGCGGCAGATTATAGACTGCGATGTGTCTTTCCTAGAAGTTACAAAACATGCCCCCATCGCCCATATCCGAAACTACTTCCTGGAACTTCAACACAAATACACACGTCCTGAGTTCTTTACAGATGCCTCCAAGTCTAACTCCTCTGTGTCCTGTGCTGCTGTCGGCCCATCCTTTTCGGATGCTGGCCCTCTACATCCAGGCACAAGTATCTTCACAGCGGAAGCTTACGCGATACTTGTGGTGGCTAAACACATCAAGAAATCACAAATACAAAAAGCAGTAATTTATACGGATGCCCTCAGTGTGGTTACGGCTCTGCACAATCTTAAAAAACAAAAAAACCCTGTCCTCATCTCACTCTACTCTATTTTATGCACGCTCTACACACTTGAACAACATGTTGTAGTGTGCTGGGTGCCAGGGCACCGTGAGATCCAAGGCAACGTGATGGCGGATCAGCTTGCTGCATCCGTCCACGAAATCAGTTCCACCACACCCATATCGATCTCGCCTCTTGATATTAAGCCGTCTCTCAAACGAAAGCTCAGGTACTACTGGCAGAGCAAGTGGGATAGACACACACAAAACAAGCTACACGTTATCAAGCCACACCTTGGCCATTGGCCACCAGTATCAAAATCACGTCTAACAGACGTAACACTAACGAGGCTCAGGATAGGACACACATACACGACACATAAACATCTTCTGTCCGGTGGCGATCCGCCATTGTGTGACAGATGTGTTGAAGCACTAACAGTTCTCCACATTTTAATTCAGTGCAAAAAATTGGACACTCTAAGAAAACAACACTTTCCAATACCCTACCGACAACATATACCTTTACACCTTGCAATGTTTGTTGGTAGGGAACCGCTTTTTAGTCATATATCATTGTTAACGTTTTTAAAAGAAATTCATAGTTTTGATATCATATACCCGGCCATTCCGTAGCACGACCTCTGCAGAGAGGTTTTTCCTGCGGTGGCTATACAAGAAAGCACTTGCCTCACAGCTCTTGGACACAAGGATGCTGATGAGGCACTTGTGCTAGTGCCAAATATTTTTACACGTATCTATTATCAAAACCTTTGTCACCATTTTTACTATGCATATCACGTCACTGTCATGTCTTTAATACTTATGTTTTTACCCGCATTATCGCCAGGAATTTTAAGGCCCCTATACAGCCACGCAACATATCATTGTCCACATCTCTATACTCATTGAAATGGCACTTTTTGGCCATCAATTGGCCCTTGCGCCATAAAGCGCCACACATCATCATCATCAAAAAGGCAACCCTAATGAACGCATTCATTCGGTTATTCACCGGAGTGTTACATCGAGTCTCGTCCACGCCGAGATGGCCATTCTCCAGTTTGTGTCCAGTCGCTCAATCCCACTTCTAACCAAAGTCAGCAGTTTTTCAAACGTCGCCGGAAGCATCCTCATGTAGCTGCGCAGAAATTTGCGCTTGAGTATAAAACATTTTTCTGAAAATAGTCATTTTGCAGTACTGCAGTGATTATTATATTGAAAGAAAAACAAGAAATCAGAATTTGTTACGTTCTACCAGCATCGTAAGTGCACCTGAGCCTCGGGCGTTGGTCGGCTACCACGAGCTTCGCGAAGCGTTGCAACAGTAAACTAAATGACTATGTCCGAAGAAGCTTTGATAAATGAGTAATAACACCATAAATTAAGAATACTGTTCTGCACGACCGTACTACTACAAAGTGGTTCTAAGAGAGAAAGGAGGAGAAAAGTGAGCCCCGTAACTGTCTGCTTCAGCGAGCGACACCTCAACAGTAGCTCACAAGGGATAGGGGGTGGCGAGTTATTAAAAGGGTAGGAATAATAGTGTAGAGAGAGAAAGAAAGAGGCGTGAGGTGGTAAGCCAGAGAGCGACGACTTATCGAGGGGTTAGGAGAGGTAGGAAACATGGAAACACGGTCAGGAGTCCGAGGACAGGACACCACTTGCGAGAGCTCTTGTAGGCGTCAGGAGGTGGCGTAGAGCAAATCAAGTCGGTCATAGCTACACTGTCGTCGGAGGTCGGCGTCAGGAGATGACGTAGGGCGATCCCAGTCGGCCAGAGCTACGCTGACGTCGGAGATCACGAGCGCTCAACCGGTCGGCACGGAATCCAACGAGCTCTGCGCGAACATAACATACGGTGTATACTTACTCGAAGTAGTATTCTGGGTCGGACCGGCGCAGCAAGGGAATCAGCATAGACGAGTGGCCGAACTTGCGATGTCAGTACATATTTCGAACCCACGTGCTTCTCAATCGCGGCGTTTTACGGCTTCGATGTTGTCTTCGCTTGCGAAGCAAAACCAGCAGCATTAAACCGCCAAGCATCATGACGGCAGATGCGTTGTTGCTGTGGCTCACCATATTTAGGGTTGCCAGTGTTACCAGTTGAAGCGATAAGTAACGTTGCATTTATTGCTTCAAAAGAATATTAATATTGATTTCGTATTGTACTAATAACTATTCATTTCTTGCTTTCAGTAACACTATACAAATCACAGCTGATTTTGCTTACTCACTGAGAAATGTTGATTTAATTTGTCTTCGTTTAAGCGAACAGGAGAGCGGTTGGTTAACACTGTACAAAAACTCCCAAGCATTTCCCCGAGGGTGAACATGGTTAAGTGCGAATGCACGGGTTGATGCTATGAGGGGTATTTATTAATTCGCACTATTATAATTATTATTCCCACTATGGTGCCTTTATGGTGTAATGGTTCCTGAAAATAGCAATTGGATCACACGGGGGAGTTTACGTTAACTCACTGGCGAATGCAAACGGATTTTAACTTTACTCCCCCTTATAGCATCACCCCGTGCATTCGCACTTAACCATGTTCACCCTCGGGGAAACGCTTTGGAGTTTTATTACTGATGATGATGATTAAAGTGTAATTAATGAATTTAAGTGTTGTTTGTCATGAAGCATTTGTACACAGATACATTATATACGAAGTATTATTTGTTTACACTTCACGATTTTCGTACGATGCATTCAATGCACACATCGCGAGCGCGTCACACACACACACACAAACTACACTACAGATTTGCACCTATTCCTGTTATCGTTGTAGCTCACAGTTAGCACCAGCGCTTTGTGATCCGAGAAATGTACGGTGAGCGGATCCGCCAAGATGGAGCGGACCGTACAGTTCTTACTGAACGCCAAGTCTATGAAGCCACCGTTGATCGTGGTCGGAAACTCGAGAGACAGACACGTCATCGGGTAATCCTCTCCCGCTCGGCACGTTCACTGGCTCGAACGGCTTCGGGAACGTCCACTCGCCTTTGAGCGGCGTCTTGCGAGCGGCGTCTTGACGCCGGCCTTCATCGCCCTTCTCCACCTGACGCTTGGTTGTCGTTCCGCTTCTTGGGCCGCGTTCGCGGCTCGATGCTGACGCCTCATCTCGGCCTCGCGAGCGCGCAGTTCACCATCCGCTGCACGCTTCGCCCGCTTGTCCTCGGCCTCGCGAGCGCGCAGTTCGGCATCCGCTGCACGCTTCGCCCGCATGCACTCGGCCTCACGAGCACGCAGTTCGGCATCCCCTGCACGCTTCGCCCGCTTACGTTCGGTCTCACGAGCCCTTCGCAGCGCCGCCTTGTCTTCCAACGTCGGCGAAACCACCGCGGTACCGTCCTTTCCAACGACGGGTGCAGTGCTGGCATTCGGTTGTACCGCATTCGTTGTTGATGGTAGCGTTGCCTCCGGGACATCCATCGCACGACCCGCTCTCGACGGGAGACTGAGAGAGAAGGCGGGCGCGCGAGAGAGAGGGGTGCGCGCGCTGCTGCAGCGAGCGAGGAGAGCGGAGGAGCGAGCGAAGGGGGAGGGGGATGCGCGCAGCGGCGTTAAAGATATAAGGCGCGTTACTGTCACTGATATCAGCGTCGCGTCCGTGGCTTATTCGGTAGAGCGTCGCGCTGCGGCCCGCCAAGTCCTCTTTCTTTTAAAGATAGAGAGAAGACTGCGGACGCCGCCGACGGCGGTGGATGGTTTCGGGTCGCTTATAAAGTGTATTCACACTTAAAACGTGTTGCAGTCGATGTTGCCTCCGCCATCGTCTGTTTGTACACAGCTCTATCGCGCATTTACGTTTTTTTTTTGAAGTCACATAACGCGACGGCTCGTTTGACGACTGTGAGAACGAGTCCTTACCGGGCACACCACCTCGTCTTCTAAGCTGGCGAGATTTTCAGAGACACCCCGTCAACTCACCTGTGTGTACCAAGAGCTGGCCTGGTCCGTATGAAACTTTATATTGTGACTTTTTTTGAACTGTCATATATTATACCCAGCTTTTAAATAATTGCAGTTGTGTACGCTGCATCGCGCTTAGAAATTCAGAAGCGCGACCATCATCCTTTCGTAATCATTTCTTTTTATTTCTTTTTGATTTTCATGTAGTTATTTTATTAACATTCCGCATTGTGCTACTTGTATACCTGCTCCACCAATATCATTGCAGAATATAGTTTGTTTTGTAGTTGTTCTTTTCATTTGCGCATTGCTGTTTTTCCTCTGTTATTTTTCTAGTCTGCTTGCCACTGTCTTTGTTTTAATTAAATACTTGTTTGTGTTTAGGCAAATGTCCGTGTCTGCTTTATGAGTGTGTCAGTCAGACTGATACATCACCACACGTGCGACCCCACACGGGTCGACCGACCTGCTAATAAATTTGAGATGTACCACTTCGAGGCCTTTCAGGCATCGCAGGCCAAAGCGTAAAGTGGAAGCCTGCGAGTCTGCTGTACGTCGACGTTGAATCGGCGGGATCTCACTCAAAGTTGGTGACAACGTGAATATGCTTTATTGACATGCAATGCACTGCAACTGGCTACTACAACTACGACGACACGGGTCATACTACCCACGGCGTAAGGGGCTTCGCCACAGAATTATCGTGTCCCTTTTGAAGCGGATCTACATACATATCATTCACACGGTATTTCAGCGTCCTTTCTTTCACAATTTTGAACCTCACAGGCCCAAAAACACTCAAAGGAACGCGCAAAACACGAGCAGCTGAGCCACGAAGAGATGTACGTTACCAAAGACGCGGCAAGGAACACTGGGTCTTCGGACGCGTGAAGAACGTGCAATGTTCCCGCGTACTGAAACCATTTTGTGCTTGATAAGACCACCCCACATGGTAACGTGGTGCTCAGGGAAAGGGTTCAAAATTAAGCCCTCCTCCATTCACAATTGGTGTGGGTTACGCGCCGTGACTAGACTCACCTAGTGAGGCAAACTATGAAGCCTGGAGAAATAATCTTTTCCTGTTCTACCCACTTTTAAATGTTTATTTGCGCCACACTCGGCGAACGATTGAACTCACATAAATTACCTAGACTTTTCGTATTATGGACCAAGCTACCACCAAGAAGCGCCTGTGTGATTCATAATTCATTGAAAATATTTTGTTAGAAGCGCTGGGTGATTGAGTTAGTGAGCACAACTAGGAACAAGACAAAATATGCATAAACTATATTGCAATACTCGTTCATAATTTGCGTCATAATTTGCGTGTTTCTATGGAACTGGGCAACAAAACAATTACCTGCATTCACTGCTGTCTTGTAGGTTCCCCAAAGAAGATAAAGGAATTTTCTCTTCATAAAACCCTCGAAAGGCACTTGCTGCTTCATTATATCAAAGTTCAGAGTACCAGCTTGTATAAATTTGTCACTTCATCGGTGATGCGTAGCCATGTACAGCCATAAACTGCCGCATTACCAAAATAATATTTCATCAAGTTTTCGTCATAGCCCAAAGAAACTTCGCATCTGAATTAAATGTATTACATTGTAAATAGCCACTTAGTTGTATGGGTGTGCTATAAAAAGAACAAAATGATATTCCCACACAAACTCCCATTATTTTGCTCATCTTAAGTGGACCGTAAACTACTGCATATTACGGTCCAATATATTTTCATAGACCCCTTGACTACCACTTCATCTCAAGACACAGTAAATTTCGCTTTGTTATGTTGAATAGTTATGCAGTACTCGCAGTACAACGAAGGCTGGTTCAGCGAAAATGCTTTTTATTGCTCACACTATTTCCATTGCTATAACGATTCCGACCAGGCATTAACACTAGGTTTCATTGAAAAACTGGGAGGATAGACTTTCTGAATCAACCCAATTAAATTTTCTTCGAGAAGCGCCGCGAGCACATTGCATCCGAAAACAACACGTAAATTGCAGAGTGGTTGCCGTCAGATTAGGACCGCCACCTTAAGCATGGAAAATGCTGACAATTAGGGAGAAATAGCACGAGACAGGGGAGATTACTATTGGTACGTTGTATGAATATTGTTATTTGAGGATGAGACGATGATAGCTGCTGCGCATTTTTTTCACGTGGTGTATTTCGTAGCACCAATGAGATGCCACAGATAAAACAATAATTAAATATAAACTGTACAGTCATTTTTTTGTGCCGCAACTACTCGCAAGAGCATACAGACTGTAGCGGATTACGAACAGTATCTTTTTTATGGTCTCTGGGCCAGAATTGTCAAAGAAGACTTACTGAACGAAGCAACAGGAATGCACGTGGCCATTGCGATAGGCGGTTATATTACAAAAGCAAGTCGTCAGAATGGCGAGCACCTATTCAATAAATCTAGCTTTCGCTTCAGAAAATGCCAGTGACTACAGTCATCCAAAAGGTGTCGTAAAGGCAGCAGAACATATCGATAGAGGTTTACTTATCGCCTGTACCAGGTTTGACCATTGCTTTTGTCAATATTTCTTGTGGCTCTGAAGCCTAATTTGTCACTAATAAGTATATTAAGAAGCTATCACAAAACATTAGTCCCGTATCTGCAAGTTCGACAGCAAATACTATCGAAAGATGATAGTCTTTCGTCAGGAGAAAGTGAATAAAATAAAACATTTGTTTGATGTTTTACTCGAGAAAATTGGTGAATTAGCTTTTGAAAGCGTCGCATGTAAAGCGGCTAAAACTTCGCAAATATGCACAATGTATATTGAGGCGATTCTGTAACTATGCAAGACTGTTAACTTTTGCATGTCCGAGGAGGACAAAGTCGGCCACTTGTTAAAGGGTATCGCAGAGGACGTTTATCGCTTTTTTATTAGCAAAAACAGCATTGGTACAGTAGCCGATGTCATACGGCACTGTCTCACTTTTGAGAAGCTGAAGATGTGGCGTATTGCTCCTAAATTTGATTCATTACCTAATGTGACCACGTCAGCGAGTGTCGACAATTACGCGCCTCGTGATCTCGCGTCTACAATACGTGATATCGTGCGCGAAGAACTCAGTCGACACACTCGCGTGATGCCTTGCGAAGCTACACCCTTGCAGGTTCCAGTCCAGCATCAGCATCCTGTTTACATTGCTGCAGCAGGCATTGAGAAGTATGAATACATTCCAGACACACCACCGAGGCCGCAGCGCAGCCACCACCAGGACACTAGGCGCCAGCGCCGCTTCATTTACCCTCGACAGCTGGCCTATGCCTATCAGAACCCGAACGAATACGCACCTGTGTTACCATGCCCGCACGATGCTTTCCAAAATTCATGTCGTCAACCTCCTCTGTGCTACAGCTCTGGTGCTTCAGGCCACATTGCTTGGTTCTGCCGTCGGCAGGGAGAGATGACATCGATATACGAGCCATCGTCAAGACTTCCTCGCGGTGGCCACAATTATGACGATCCTTGGTGGTCCACGTATCCCAATAGCCCCCTACGACAAGGGAGCCGGCGCGGAACCTCCCCCGCTTCTGACCGCAGCTTGACACCTCCTACTGGCCGAACGCGTCGCTCTCCTTCACCTCTACGGCAGCGGTCGCCTCCACCACCGCCGGGAAATTAGCCGGCGTGCCCGATGGATGTGCGGTAGCACAACAAGATTCACCTCATATACGTCCACCAGTTGTGATTGACAAAAACCGGATATGTGTGCCAAGAGACGGATTGTGTACAACGGCTTTAGTGGATACTGGTGCCACAGATTCTGTTTTGAGCAACTCATTTAAAGATAGCTTAGGCCGCAAAGTTATGTTTTCCTATCAGGATTCTGGTAGATTTTGTGGCGTGGGTGGGGACATACTTTGACCCGTAGGAGTAGGTACCGTCAACGTGTTGTGGCTGGAAGGGTGTTCTAAGCTGAGTTCCTGATTGTTAAACAGTGTACACATGATGTTATTCTCGGCAATGACTTCCTTCAAGAGTGTGGCGCTTTAGTCGACTGCGGTATGGGTGAAGTTTCTCTTGGCGGTGGTGATTCTCTTCCTGCCTTAGCTGAGCAGCCGCTGTCTCCGGAAGACTTACTGTTGTTTCCAAAGAGCTGACATTACCACTATGGCCAATGAGTTTATAGCCGTATCTACTTTAATAGCTGAAATATCAGTCTTTGATACCATCATTCAACCTCTCACGGTTCAGTGTGCGAAGAAAGATGTAATAGTGCCTCATTCAATTATTTCAATTACTAATGGCTGCACATTCTTGTGGGCACTAAATTCTTTCTCTGCGCCGATTATGGAGGAAAATGGAGGAACGCGTGGGCACCTCTAAACGGAGAGCCTTCCAGGAGTCCCCCATTTTGAACATGGTTAGCAAGACGCTACGGTCACATGAACAACAAAAATTAGTCGTATTATTACAACGACATAGGTCAGCTTGGGCGAAAAGGGCAAGATACCGTCTTTACCATGCTCTCGACTGCAGCATACCATTGACACAGGCTTTGCCCATTGAGTTCGGCAAATACGTTAAAAGGTGTCGTCATCCGAGCGGAAAGTTATAGCTGAACAAGTTCAGGACATCTTGCAGAAAAGCCTTGTTGAAGAGATGCAGCCCGTGGGCAGCACCTGTGATTTTTGTTCGCATAAAGACGGTTCCTTGCTGGTATTCGTTGATTATGGGCAATTGAATGCCTTGACTAAAAAGAGTTTATATCCGCTGCCTCGTATCGGCGACGTAATTGACTGTCTAAATTATGCTTCATATTTTTCTTCACTCGATCTACAATCAGGGTATTGGCAGATCTCCTTGGACCTTGCTGACAAGGAGATAACGGCATATGTATCCCCCGATGGTCTATATCAGTTCAATGTGATGCCATTTGGGCTATGTAGTTTCCCCAGAACGTTTGAAAAATTTATGAACTCGATTCGGCGCGGACTTAAATGGGAGATCTTTTTGGGCTATCTGAACGACGTTGTCATTTTTGGTCACTCATTTGAAGAAAATAACGTTCATTTAAGCCTCGTTCACGACTGTGTGGAGAAGGCTGGCTTGGTCTTGAACTCGAAGAAGTGTTTGATTAGTGAACAGCAGGCCTTCATTCTTGGCTATTTGGTAGACAAAGTTGGGGTCGGGCCTGACCTGCGGCAAATTGAAGCGGTCAGTGCCTTTAAGCCACCCACGTCTGTAAACGAACTTCGCAGCTTTCTCGGGTTACGTTCTTATTTCCAACGCTTTGTGCCTAAATTCGCGGACATAGTGTACCTATTGACCAGCCTTTTGCAAAAAGACAGTGCATACGAGTGGACATCTGAATGTGACGCAGCGTTCTGTCAACTCAAATTTCTGCTCACATAGGAGCCAATTCTTCGTCAATTTGACGCATCTACTCCTACGGAAGTACACAGCGACGCAAGCTGTATCGGAATTGGAGGCGTTCCTGTTCAGCGTCATAATGACAGAGAGCACGTCGTTGCTCATACAAGTCGTTAACTCAGCAAGGCTGAAAACAATTACACTCTGACCAAACAAGAATGCCTCGCAGCCGTATTTGCTATTCAGAAGTTTTGTTGTTACCCGTATGGGCGTCCTTCAACAATTGTAACAGATCATCATTCCCTATGCTGGTTCGTTTTTCTCCGAAACTCTTTTGGACGCCCTGCACGCTGGGCTCTAGGCCTCCCGGATTTTGGCTTTTATGTTGCGTAGAAAAGTGGAAGGCGTCATACCGCCGCCGATTGTCTATCTCACCTTCCATTGTCTACGATTGACGACAATACAGACACGTTAGACATCTGCTTAGCTACTGTTTAACGGAAATCTCCTCAGGTCACCACGTTCCAGCGGGAACAGCACAATGACTTCACTTTAGACTCTTTATTCGCTACTGTCGGAAGCACCAAGGGCATTTGATTGATTTGTGGGGTTTAACGTCCTAAAACCACCATTTGATTATGAGAGACGCCGTAGTGGAGGGCTCTGGAAATTTCGACCACCTAGGGTTCTTTAACGTGCGCCCAAATCTGAGCACACGGGCCTACAACATTTCCGCCTCCATCGGAAATGCAGCCGCCGCAGCCGGGAATCGAACCCGCGACCTGCGGGTCCGCAGCCGAGTACATTAGCCACTAGACCACCGCGGCGGGGCGAAGCACCAAGGGCAGTTGTCCCTTTTGTCTTTACGATGGACTGTTGTACAAGGTCACTTTCTCCGCAAATGATGAAATGGGGCGCAGTATTGGCTGGTGATTCTCCAAATTATGCGGTACGAGGTCCTCCATTTCATGCATGATGACTCGAAGTCTGGCCATCTTCGATGCATCCGCACTCGCATCGAACTCAAGAGCGCTTCTACTGGCCTGAAATGTGACAATGTACGAAGCAATACATCCCCGGTTGCGACAAATTCCACCACCACAAACGTCCTACAAGCAGTCCGCATTATAAAGCCGCCAAAAACAGCTTTCGAACAAATTGAAATCGACCTGCTAGGACGGTTTCCGTGGTCTTGCAACAACCACTGGATCATAGTCTGCGTCGATCACCTTACCTAATATGTGCAAACCGCTGTGATATCATCTTCCACAATGGATTCCATCGCCTCTTGCCTGTTACAATAGGCCGTTTTTCGCCATGGTCCACCTCGTGTCATCTTCAGTTATCGTGGTCGCCAGTTCATCGCCAACACTGTAGATGAATTGCTTCGTCTCTGCACTTCCCGGTTTCTCCAATCAACGCCATATCAGCCCCACACGAATGGCCTTGTGGAACACACAAACTGCACGCTTAATAATATGCTGGCTATGTATGTATCCTCGAATCACAGGAACTGAGATGAGATTTTCCCATTTATCACCTATGCCTATAATACAGCGAAGCACGAAACCACGGACTTCACTTCGTTCTACCTACTCTACGCTCGACACTCGGGCAGCTGCCTTGATACAATACTTTCATTCGAGCTCCATATGGACGATTCAGTTGCTCAAACACTGTGCCGAGCTCAACAAGCCCGCCCAATTGCCCATATTTGCACACTGGCATATCAAGATCGCTCCAAGCAGAAGTATGATCAACGCCACGACATCGTTTTATTCTAAAAGAGGGACGTCGTGTGGTTGTGGACCCCTCATGGAAACGTGGCTTATTCCAGAGATTTTTAGCGCACGATGTCGGTCCATTCATTAACGTAAATCACCTGAGTGACTTGACCTACGTGGTGACACGCTAGACATCAGCTGGTCGACAGTCAAGCCAAACACAGTTGGCACATGTAGCTCATCTCAAGCAGTTCCATTCCACACTACGCCAATGAATCGCCTTGCTCAGCGGGCTTCGTCTGTGAACCAGGGAATCATACGGTATGATCCGGGCCATGGTTTGGGACTAAAGTAGAGGAAGAGGAAATTAGTTGGTTCAGCCTATGTTCGCCATCATCGCCGATCATCGTCTGATCTTGCCTGTAAATAAACATAGTGAATGTCAGTCAAACCATAACAATACTAACGAGTGGTGCGCACAAAGTTAACAATCGGTCAATGCGACGCCGAGAAACTCAATCAAGGCCTGATAAAAAGTACGTGTTGTGCGTGGCACTAAGCAGATCTGATATGGTCTAACGCTACACTCATTAAGATAATTTTAGGATGAGTTAGACAGCTGGCGCGAATGCTCTTAGCGCACTGCCTGCCGAGCAAGCACTTTCTTTGCGAAAGGGCGTCTGCTACGCAGGATCAAGGCAGGTGGCACCACGCTCGAAGTGCGAGAGCGAAAGAGAGGTTATGGCGGGGACACGTAAGCGAAGGAGGTGAGTGTCGCTTCTTTGCGAAGTTGTAGGAGCTTCAGTTGCATTAAAGCCCCTTGATCTTGGACAAGTAACGACATTTTTCTCTATGCACGCGTTTCCTCCTCGATTCTCCTCACCTACTTGTCGTACGCACGGCGCAAGGCGCTATTTTTTACCGACGCTCCCGAGGCACGGCAGAAATCGATGGAGCCCGTTTATTTGTGGCAGCTTGCGCGCCACAGTAGTGCTGAAATGTTTTTGATGATGATAATAAAATAAGAACGTTCATGCAACCATTTAATAAAGAATAAGCTTCTTCCAAAGGTTGTATAAGTGAGGCATGCTAAATAAATAAAAGATTTTATGGGACGTTCCATGATGCAGATGTTTTTCTACCGCATGATAACATGCTGTACGTTTAAATCAGCTGCAGTTCCGCTTGTGGCATGTCCTTCTGTGTTCTGCTTTTTTTTTCATGCTTGCGCACTAGTATACGACACAGGTAGCTACAGCGTCACATATTGCAATGACTTTGTGGATGGTGGATAGTTTTATCATCATCATCATCATCATGATCATCATCATCATCAGCAGCAGCAGCAGCAGCCTGACTACGTCCACTGCAGGACAAAGGTCTCTCCCTTGTTCGACCGGTCAACTCGGTCCTGTGCTTTCTGCGGCCAAATTATACCCGCAAACTTCTAAATCTCATCTGCCCGCCAAACCTTCTGTCTCCCCATAACCCGCTTGCCTTCTCTGGTAATCCAGTTAGTTACACCTAATGACCAGCAATTATCCTGTCTACGCGCTACATGCCCGGCCCATGTCCATTTCCTCTTCTTGATTTCAACTATGATATTGCTAACCCCCGTTTGTTCCCTAATCAACTCTGCTCTCATCTATTCTCTTAAGGTTACACAGACCAGTTTTCTTTTCATTTATCGCTGCGTCGTCCTCAATTTCTGCTGAACCCTCTTTGTAAGTCTCCAGGTTTCTCCACCATAGCTAAGTACCGGAAGATGCAGCTGTTATACACCTTCCTCTTGAGGGATAGTGGCAATGTACCTGTCATGATATGAGAGTGCTTGTCAAAGGTTCTCCACCCCATTCTTATTCTTCTAGTTACTTCGATCTCGTGTTTCAGCTCTCCGGTTATTACCTGCCCTAAGTAGACATAGTCTTTTGCAACTTGAAGCTCACGATTACCTATCTTGAAGCGCTGCTCTCTTCCGATGTTGTTGTACATTACTTCCGTTTTCGGAAGAATAAATTTAAGACCCATCCTTTGCTCTCCTTGCCTAAATCTGTAGTCATGAGTTGCAATTCGTCCCCTGAGTTACTCAGCATTGCGATGTCATCGGCGAAGCGCAGGTTACTAAGGTATTCTGCATTAACTCTTATCCTTAACTGTTCAAACTCTGGGCCTCTGAAAACGTCCTGTAAGCACGCGGTAAATAGCAATGGGGACACTGCATCCCTCTGCTTACACCCTCCAGGATTGGTATTCTGTTGCTTTCTTTATGAAGCAATATGGCAGCAGTTGCTCCCCTGTGAATGTCTTCCAGGATCTGATGTAGGTACACTCGTGGTAAGTCCACCTGTAGGCACATGTTTTCCGTGCTTGTGCGCCAGTATACGACGCAGTATACAACAAAATATTGAACGTGTTACTTGTGCACGAATTTCAAATTTTTCTAGCTCAGAAAATGTTATAACCGAACATGTGTATGGTTTTCAAAACAAGTGTACTGAAAAAGCCATTTTATATAATAAAAATAAAATAATCTATAATTTTGAGCAAAAGTGCCACACAATCGGAACGTTTGTTAATTTCAAGAAAGCATTTGATTTCATCAAGCATGAAGTGTTTTCTTAAAGCTTAGCGAATACGAAATAAGAGGCTTATCTCTTAATTTAGTAAGAGGTTACCTAGCTAATCGGTATCAATATGCTGATGTGACGCATTCCAAGTCTCAAATGGCAAAGACAAATTACAGCGTCGCACAGGGTTCCACACTCGGACCACTTTTGTTTCTATTCTACAAAAACGATATAGTAAACGTGCCATTAACACCAGGTATTGTGCTTTAGGCAGACGACACTAACGTATTTTTTTGCTGGTGAGGATATGTTTAGTATAAAAAAACAAGCAAATATTTGGCTTAAAATTTTGTCTCTATGTTTGCAAGAAAATTATTTAAATTTAAATATTATGAAAAGAAAATTTTGACCTCATTATTTTGCGACCTCTAATTTGTCCTCTTCCTCGTAATCCGCAGCTTACATTCAGAGAGGTTTGATTGAGTGGGTTCAGGCTCAAAAGTTTTTAGATGTAATTTTTCACGAAACGTTGAACTGGTCCAATCACATGGATAAACTTCGTACGCAGGTCTCACGGTCCACTAGTGTAATAGGAAAAATAAGATGCTTACTACCCCTTTGGGTCACAAAGCAGCTCTACTTCACTTTAGTTTATTCGCGCCTACATTACTGCGCGTTAATCTGGTGCTCCGCAACAAAAACAAAATATTATTCACAGATAACAAAAAGAATGCTGCACATAATTGAAAATGTTCCTTGTCGAACGCCGTCCGCCCCATTTTTTCACAAGCTTGGTATGTTAATATTTCAAAAATATTTTTGTTGCGTTAGCTACAATGGCCTCGCTGAGCCAATTTTGTGTGGCACTGGTCTGCGCACGCGCATTGATACTCCGCCGCGCGCGGCTCGCCGCCGGTGTGCGCGCAATTCGATGCGCTGCGCAGACGATCAGTGGTGTCACGCACCGGAGCCGGCACCTCCGTCGCACTCGGCTGCGGCCGCGCACGACTCGCCGCCGCCGGTGTGCGCTTTCCAGAGGAGTGCCGCCATAGCCTTGGTAAACATAAGGACGCCGACCCACGCGCCTTCCCTGTGCAGTCACCATCTTACACTGCGCTGGAGCCACTTGATAGCGCCTCTGACGGGCGTTTGCCACTGTGGTACAGCCATGGAGAAGGAGAGTGCAAATGCTGCTCAACGGTGCAGCAGAGCGGATAAGCTTAACTCATCGGATCGCGAAGTAGCTGCCCGGCAAAATAAATAAACATGTGCCACATATTACGTATACCGTGCGTGTGTCATTGGAACAGCTATAAGCATGATATCTGGAAAGCTAAGAATAATCAGCTGAACCTTTTCTAACGCTACGTATATTCTGGCATAGCTGAGCTAAGCCACTGCCATTTTTTTATAAAAAAGCTTGCGGCAGTCATTTGGGATCATAAGAAATTGAACGTCGATATATCTAACCATGCTTACATCAGCAAGCAACAAACATAGAGCTCTAGGAAAACCACCTATTACAGTGAGAGGATTCGGACAAACTATAGAAATCAAAAGCAAGCACATCATATTCCTTCGTTTTTTAATTCAAACCGCATGAACATTAGCATATTCAATGAAAGTCGAACATCAGTACTTTTCAAAATAAAGATACATGATTATGTACTGACCCTTCAAGGATAATATGTGTATTTTTTCTTTTAAATTTTGTATGAATTAGCTCATCTCATGTACTTTATCGCAATACAGGGGTCTCAACGCTTTCAAAGCACGCATATTTCTGTACGCTTATTCGCAAATTTTCACTTATTTCACCGATAATCATAACATTGTTTTTTTTTCCTAAATGTTTTTTATATGTATAGAGTTTTTACGAATGTTCAATAACTTCTTGTCGCTATTTTTTTTTTCGCTGTAGATCTGCACTTATTTTTTTGTTGTATTAATTCATAAGATTATGCTTTGATTTGATGTAGATATTGTATTTTCACAGAAGAAAGTTTTGACACATTCATAAGTCGCATATTTGTGTTAAAAAATATATATATATATATATATATATATATATATATATATATACATAAATATATATATATAATATACATATATATGTATATATATTGAAATACAACGGCTCAGCTGACGCTTTATTCAAGCAACAGCAAGATGGCGCCGATGATGCAGAGGAACGGGGCGAAGACTGATGATGGTTATTGACAGATAAGGGAGATGACGCCCGATGTTTTCTTACACTAATTTCCCCCGACGACGGAAGCAGCCAGCCTGGCCGCGAATTACGCTGGGGAACGCAAACGATAGGGCTTGAGACGCGAAACGTGCACAATCTCTGTCCCGCGGCAGCGTTGGTCAGTGGGGACACGAACAGGTGTGACAAGGTAGTTCACCGGTGAGGTCTGTTCGACAAATTTGTAGGGGCCAAGATAGCGTGACTCAAGCTTCTCGCATAAGCCAGGCGTTCGCGCAGGGGAGTCCACAGAAGTACATCGTTGCCAGGGCGGTAGAGAACGACGCGGTGAGTGGCATCGTAACGATGTTTGCGATCTTCTTGGCTAGCTTCGGTGTTTACACGGGCAAGACGACGACATCGAGCAACACGGGACAGAAACTGGTCGCAAACGAATGGTTAAGAGTCGATGGGGCCAGAAAAGAATGAAACCTCGAGTGGGGATGTCGGTTGGCGTCCGTATACTAGGAAAAATGGAGAATAGCATGTGGTTCGTTGAACTGACGTATTACCAGCATACCTGAAAAAGGAAAGTATGGCATCCCAATTGCGATGATGCGGTTGGATATACATAGACAGCATGTCACACAGCGTGCGATGAAATCTTTTCGTTAAGTCATTGGTTTGCGGGTGATAGCTAGATGTTGTTTTATGAACTGTTTTTGATGCTCGAAGAACTTCACTGAGCGTGCTTGAAAGAAATGCCTTGACAGCTCAGCGACAACAGTCCCAGCCTCTTACTGCCTCCTTCTTTGCTCCCGCGATAATTCCTGACCTTTCTGCTTCTCGACGTGAGGCGTTGCTAAATTTGCTAACGAAACACCAGGCCTCCTTCGACGCCAATGCTTCGGTGCTAGGACAGACCACAGTTGCGCATCATCGCATCTACACTGACGGTCAGACTGTTGTACGCCGTCATCCCTACCGAGTCTTCATGGGCGAGGGCAATATCATCGAGGAGAACGTAACCGATATGCTAAAAAGAAACATCATACGACCCTCTACCAGTTCTTGGCTATCACCCATTGTGTTGGTATGAAAGAAGGATGGATAGGTACGATTTTGTGTTGATTACCGCGCGCTGAACAAGATTACCCGAAAGGATGTATATCCGATGCCCCGTATAGATGATATACTTGACTCATTGCAAGGCGCCCAATACTTCTCCACCCTTGACCTTCGGTCCGGGTATTGGCAAATACTAATGGACGAAGCAGACAAAGAAAAGACCGCCTTTTCTACGTCGGACGGTCTTTAGGAGTTTAACGTAATGCCATTCGGCCTATGTAATGCTTCCGCCACATTTGGTTGCGCCGGCGGGTGGTTCTGTTGGGCTTGCTCTTGTGCTATGGTGCTCTGCTGGCGTAAGTGACGTCATGAACGGAGCTCCAGGAGCTGGCTTTGGATGGAGAGAGGTCGAACAGATCGGAAAGCACCTCCACCACTTGAAATACAACGGTTCAGCTGACTCTTTATTCAAGCAACAGCAAGATGGCACCAATGATGAAGAGGAACGGGGCGAAGACTGATGAAGGTTATTGACAGATGAGGAAGCTGACGTCCAATGTATTCTAACAATATATATATATATATATATATATATATATATATATATATATATATATATATACATATATATATACGTAAATATTGAGTGGGTTGTGCATTCTTGTGGCCAGGGCAGAGTCGGTGCTCTATCAGGCATTCAGTTGCTTTTTCATCACCCCTTCCCATTCAACTACTTTATAAATCAATGTTGTATAAATTCAATTATGAATAAATTTCAAACTTCAAACTTCAAAAAAAAAGTTACTTACAGCGTCACATATTGCAATGACTTCGTGGATGGTGGATCTTTTAGCCATGTGCTCGTCTTCTTGGCGTGAAAGTAGCCTTGCGCAGTGGCCTCCAAGCTGAAGGCCATCGATCAATGTAAATACAATAAGGTACCGCGAACAGTGAGTGATCTACCATCATAACATAAGCACAAAAAAGATTATTAGGAACTGTGTTTTCACGTTTTGTCAAAAAAACTAGCAATCGGGTTACTTTCAGAAGAGAATATCTGCACCAGGACTTGCGCGTCAATAGCGACCAAAATTGCCTATCCATACTGACTGATACCAATCACAATTACACATGAGCCACTAGAATAAAAGATAATATAGTTTCTTATTATTAGGGAGTGGGCGCGGCGGCAATGCAAAAATGCATCGCTCAAACCCCTTCTTGTTTGCCTTTCAGGTTATGCTTGGCATGCTGCTTTTTTTGGTTGGACTGACATCGGGCAACTCATCAATGGATTTTCGACGCCTACCCACGAGCACTGGACATACCTGGCCTTCTCATCAGGCACCGGATGGCGGTGGCGGTCACTTCCCAGCGAGCAGCGCAACATCGTCCTAGACCATGGCGTCACGGAGCTGTTACTTAAAAGACTGTCTCGGCGAGAGATCCTTCAGTGGGCGCGGCGGCAATGCCAAAATGCATCGCTCAAACCCGTTCTTGTTTGCCGTTCAGGTTATGCTTGGCATGCTGCTTTCTTCGGCTGGACTGACATCGGGCAACTCATCAATGAATTTTCGACGTCTACCCACGAACACTGGACATACCTGGCCTTATAATCGGGCACCGGATGGCGTTGGCGGTCACTTCCCAGCGAGCAGCGCAACATCGTCAGAGACCATGAGGTCACGGAGCTGCTACTTAATTGACTGTCTTCGCGAGGGATTCTTCAGCGGGCGTGACGGCAATGCCAAAATGCATCGCTCAAACCCCTTCTTGTTTGCCGTTCAGGTTATGCTTGGCATGCTGCTTTCTTCGGCTGGACTGACATCGGGCAACTCATCAATGAATTTTCGAGGTCTACCCACGAACACTGGACATACCTGGCCTTATAATCGGGCACCGGATGGCGTTGGCGGTCACTTCCCAGCGAGCAGCGCAACATCGTCCGAGACCATGACGTCACGGAGCTGCTACTTATTTGACTGTCTTGGCGAGGGATTCTTCAGCGGGCGTGACGGCAATGCCAAAATGCATCGCTCAAACCCCTTCTTGTTTGCCGTTCAGGTTATGCTTGGCATGCTGCTTTCTTCGGCTGGACTGACATCGGGCAACTCATCAATGAATTTTCGACGTCTACCCACGAACACTGGACATACCTGGCCTTATAATCGGGCACCGGATGGCGTTGGCGGTCACTTCCCAGCGAGCAGCGCAACATCGTCCGAGACCATGACGTCACGGAGCTGCTACTTATTTGACTGTCTTGGCGAGGGATTCTTCAGCGGGCGTGACGGCAATGCCAAAATGCATCGCTCAAACCCGTTCTTGTTTGCCGTTCAGGTTATGCTTGGCATGCTGCTTTCTTCGGCTGGACTGACATCGGGCAACTCATCAATGGATTTTCGACGTCTACCCATGAACACTGGACATACCTGGCCTTATAATCGGGCACCGGATGGCGTTGGCGGTCACTTCCCAGCGAGCAGCGCAACATCGTCCGAGACCATGACGTCACGGAGCTGCTACTTAATTGACTGTCTTGGCGAGGGATTCTTCAGCGGGCGTGACGGCAATGCCAAAATGCATCGCTCAAACCCCTTCTTGTTTGCCGTCCAGGTGAGAAAGCGATTTGGCAAATGCTTTTGTAGCAGTAATGTATGCCTGGTTTCGCTGCCGTGCCCACACCTTTTGCTTGAATGGTTGTGTGATTTATCGTCTTCCTTGCGTTTGTTGCTGCTGCTGGCGGGGGACGTCGAGACTAATCCTGGCCCTCGTGACACTGGGCTTGAAAAACAGCTCAAAATAATTGGAAAGGATATCCAGGAGATAAAGAACAAAAAAATGGTGACCAACCAAACGCTTGCAGCTATAGATAAAAAGTTAGAAAAAATGGGCAAAATGGAAAAACAGGTACTTGAACGCGTGAAAAGGGTTGATAAACTTGAAAATATGGTTGTATCTTTGACTAAAAAATTGATGAGTTAGATAACAGGGGCCGTAGGTCTAACCTTGTTGTGTATGGTTTCAAGGAACTTGAAACTGAAACGAACCAGGATCTGCTTGACGCTGTTGAAAAAGGAATCTTTGAAAATAAGATTAGAGTAAAAACGGCTGGCAAAGAAAGAATTCACCGTCTTGGGCGATGGAAGGCTACTGGCAGTCCTAAAGTCAGACCTGTAATCTTAAAGTTACTTGACTATCGGGATAAAGACAATATACTTAAAAATTGCAAGAAGCTAAAAGAAACGGAATACTCAATTAGCGAGGATTTCTCGCCCGTAGTCAGAGAAATTAGAAGAAAGCTCTGGAAAAGAACAATTGAACACCGAGACCAGAAAGACAAACTTTTCTTGTCTTACTATAAAGTCAGAATTATTAATCGCTTGTACACCTGGGATGACCAGAGTAACGACATAGTGGAAGTCGCAAAAAACGGAAGCAGGGACAACGAACAAGCCGGGCGACCTCGAAACCGCCCTCGATGCTAGTTGTGCTTAACGTTAATGCACGCAGCCTTATCAATAAAATGGAACACTTTGGAGCAAACCTGATTGCACTCGAACCCGACATTATTTGTGTGATTGAGACTTGGTTACATTATAATACTGGAAACTGTGAGGTGGCTCCACCAGGCTATTTCATTATCCGAAAAGATAGACCAGCTGGAGGCGGTGGTGTCGCCTTGCTCCTAAAACAAGGCATAAGTTACACAGCGATGCCAGACGTTTCGGGTGTAGAGGTGGTCTGGTGTAGGATTCAGCTAGGCCAGAATAAAGTCTGTGTTGGTGCGGTACATAACCCCCCCCCCCCAAGCCGAAGCGTCATATCTCGATCAGCTTCCAGATTATATGCAAGATTGCATGGCGGGGAGCGGCATAATAATTGGAGGAGATTTCAATCTCCCCGATAATAATTGGAACTCTCTATGCCCTTGAAGTGCAACAAACAATATATTGCTAAGTCTTCTGTTCCCTTTCAGCCTTAACCAAGTCGTTTCTCAGCCTACTCGTGTGCAGGGCGCTTCAAGCTCCATCTTAGACCTCGTTTTTTTTGAGTGATCTCTTTTTGAAAGGGAAATACAACGTCGAATTCTTTGAAGGAATATCTGACCATGATATGGTTTTGTGTAGCCAACACTTCTAGAAAAGGTTGCTCAACGTGGTACTAGAAAGTCCGTGTACGCCTTCAACAGAGCTGATGACGATGCCATTATGACCTACCTAGCCAATGAGTACTACAACTTCCATGAGCCGGTCTCAGACGGCTCGGCTGGCTTAGACGAGATTTGGCTCTTGTTCAAAGCACATGTTATGCACTGCCTGAGGCAATATATCCAACAATTTCAAAAGAACACTAACAAGTACAACACATGGATCACGCGCGATGTAATTCACATAAAACGAAGAATAAAAAGACTGAGGAAATCTAATACGGTCCTCCCGGACCCGGACTTCCACCAAAAAATAAATTCATTAAACAGGCTACTAAAAGAAGAAACAAAGTTAGCAAGGCAGCACTACTGCAGTACAACGCTTAGCAACTTTATCCATCATTCACCCGGAAAATTCTGGCGATATATTAGATGTAAAGAAAGCAGTGCAAAACCACTGTCACCCAAGGAAGAAAAGCAACAAGCAGAATTGTTTAACGTTTTTTTTTCATTCCGCATATGCTCCTGACAATGGCATTGCGCACGCCTACAGGCCAGAAAATATAGAGAGAAACGAGACGCTAAGTGCCTCAGTCATAACCGAAGCAGTCGTGCTTTCACTCCTATTGAAGTTAGACGATAATAAATACACCGGCCCATACGGAATCCCAAACTGCTTCCTTAAACGCTACGCCAAACCCGTAAGCAAATACTTATGTCTTCTTTACAACAAGTCAGTTTCAGAACAATGCTGCCAGCTGAATGGAAAATGGCAAAAACAGTACCTGTCTACAAATCTGGTAATCCTTCTTCTTCGTCTAATTATAGGCCTATTTCTCTTACACGTACTTGCTGCAAAATATTACAGCATATTATACTAAAATCTATTACCCAGTTTGTCGAGGAAAACATTGCTCTCCATCCCCATCAACATGGCTTCAGGGCTGGTCTCTCTACCGTTACCCAACTTGTAGAACTCCTGCATGATCTCGCTAAAAGAATAAACGATCAGACACAAATAGACATAATTCTACTAGACTTTTCGAAGGCATTCGACCGTGTCTGCCATGCGAAGTTTCTTCAAAAACTCAGACATATTCTAAGGGATGGACGATATTTCCGCTGGATTAAGTACTATTTAACTGACCACCACCAATTTATCCAGTTAGGCGCCATCACTTCTGAAGTTATGCCGGTGCTTGCTGGAGTACCTCAGGGTTCAGTTTTGGCTCTTATCCTGTTTCTTTTGTTTATAAACGACATAACTTGTAGGGTTCAATCTAGAATTAGGTTATTTGGAGATGACTGCGTTCTGTATAAAGAAATACAAAGCCAGCAAGATCAAATAAGTTTGAACAATGATTTCGCCTTGATAGCACAATGGTGCGAGAGTTGGCAAATGGTCATCAACTTCGATAAAACAGTTCCAATGACAGTAACAGCCACTATTGAGGCCATCCAGCGCAAAGCCGCGCGTTTTATCTTTAACAGATATAGACGCACCGATTCGCGTACGCAAATGTTGACAGATATTAGCCTTCACACGCTAGCCAGTTGTGCGATGCTATCCCGACTCAAATTTATGTACCTAATTTTACACAACAACCTAAAGTAGATTCGAACACCTACATCTCTTTCAACACTTCTAGGAAAACTCGTCACTAGCATCACCTTACACTACAAGAATATTTATGCCCCAACAATACATTTAGTTCTTCGTTTTTCCCGTGGGCAGTGCGAGAGTAGAATGCTTTACCCGAGACGGTGGTTGTGCAGCCCACTGTCCACAAATTTTACGAACTTGCTGGCCAAGCCATTCTATCAGCTACATGATAGTGACGCTATCAGGATTGCACTGATCATTGTCCTCCCTGCCAGTACATTTGTGGTTTAAAAAGGTGGAAGTCGGTACCAACTTTGTATGTTGCGTGCTTACCTTTTTCTTCCTTTTTCGGGTTTTTTTTTCAGTGTGCGCACATGTGACTGAGACATGTGCCTCGTTAATAATGTAGGTTCATAATTGTTATCATTTTATACCATTATTTTTTTTTGTACTCATACAATTTTATAAGTATGTGAATAAAGAATGTTTTTTGACACTTTACAACTCACTCCTGTAAAAATCCCTGACGGGATGGACAGTATTGGTAAATAAAAAAATAAAAAAACATCCTAAAGCAGGCGTGACCAAAACGATTGCGGCCATGGTCTCCTACAAGTTGGCTCACTTGCTATCATCGTGCTATAGCTTTTTTTTTGTTGCTCCTCTGTATTTTTTCATTTCTTTCAATGGACCGTATCTCTTTCATGAGTTTTGTGTGTTAATCCCCCTTTCAAAAAAAAATTGAATACCTTTATGGAAACGAGCACCAATTAGCTTAATATTTATTCATCTATTTTTTGTTTTTTCCTAGGAACGTTCTCGTAAACGAATCCTCACAGTCAGAAAAAAAGCGATCGAGAAGCTGTGTCATCACCTCGTTCGTAGTAAAAGCAGACTACAGGTGTGGATTTTCGACGATTGCCGAGGTGCGTGCGAGGTGAAAAAAGTATGAGCCCAATATTTTTATTTATTCTATTTATTTATTTACACATACTGCAGACCAGCATTTTGGTCCAGTCAGAAGGGGCATAAGAAACATCAAGTCATTCAGAACAGTAAAAAAAACGTATATTGATACGCTAATAGAGCACACATGTCTGCGAAACAGCAACAAAATTTATAACACATTTGATTATTCTAATCAGCAAGTAAATAACGTTCCAGCAACATGGCGAAAGTTTTATCCGAAGAAATCTCGTGAGGCAGTGAATTACATTCATTAACCGTTCTGGGAAAATAACTGTATTTGTAAGCATTAGTTTGTGTAAATAGGGGGGCCAAGAATCGATCACGTTTACGGGTGCGTATTCCTAGCATAGCAGTGGTTGGCTGAACGCAGCAAGGAACATTAAGGCGACTTTCCCTGACATAATTTTGTATAAAAAACGTTGAACGATTCAACTTTCTTCTTGTTTCTAAAAAAGGAATTCAGCATATTGATGCTAACTCAACATTGATGCAACGCACGAATAGCCAAGAAAAAAATCACAGCATATCCACGAGGTGAATGATGACGAGTGTGGTGAAGCTTGCGGACAAACGGACGCACAGGTGGATGAACTGATGGCTGCACAAATAGACGCGCGGAAGCATAGATGGACTCTTCTTTCCACTGATCATTCACTCCGTGGATATGCTGTGACACCGTTTTTATTGACATCCAATGCAATGCAACTGGCTACTACGATAACGACGATGACACGGGACTTACGACCCACCGCGTAAGGAGCTACACCCCTAAGAAACGCGTATGTTCATGAGCAGGCCGAAACAATATTTCCAACGCAGCATTCGGTGATGCTTTCATACGAGCAATAAGAAGGGCGCCTTACCCCACAAACTACACTGTTCTTTGACGAAACGAAGATTTTCAACCAATGTTGTGCAGCCCCGGCTGCTTGCGCAAGCCAACGCGTTTACCTTGGGGCATCATAAAAACTGGGCAACGATTTTCACGGTGGTTGTGGCAGTCATAGGCGACACAGCACGGCTTGGCTCCCGCAGAAAGGACAGAAAACAAAGCGCGCGCTACGTTTGCTACGCGGAGCGCCGGGGAAAAATCACTACGAAAAGGGATAACACAAGCAAAGCGCAAGATCCACGTATCTCCAAAGACAACTGCGAAGGAGACCAATCATCGTGCAGAAAAAATGTTGGGGACCGAGAGGACGCAAAGGGGGAGTGGAGGGAAAGAGAAGGTTGAGCGCACGGCGGCGCGTACAGTGGATGGCGGTAATTTCCCGAGATCAAGCGGTTTTAACACGGAGGAAGGAAAGATAGGAGAGGCCCAGACGTCACTCGTTGTGAAGCCGTGGTGAAGCCGGAAATCAGCTACATTGACTGGGCAAATTCTCCTCTCTTGTTGATCCGAATGTAAAGCAGAAGGTGCGACTCTCTCTTTGGCTCGGAAAGCACGTGGGCTACGCAGTGCGCGTGTCGTGATGATCCGAAACCAATGTAGCAGGGCTCAGCCCTCTGGTCCAGTGCGGCACCTTCGCGAAAACATTTCGTCCTTGTATCAACAGCGAGAAGGAACACTCCACAGAATACTTACTTTGGAATATTTTGGCTCAAATATGCGCAATATTTCTTTCCTAAACTACAATCGCACAAGTGTGAACGCTGAGACCTTGGCAATAATGGCGGGCGGTGTGGATGTGGTCGTACTTGAGCTGTTCAAGTTGGCCAATAGACATCCAGACAGACAGACAGACAGACAGACAGACAGACAGACCAAAATTGTTTCGCTCAGATATCGCAAGACTGACCATCCTATTTAAAACACATTTTTAGCACGCGGTGTCTGTATGCTAAGCCAGACCGCAACTTGCCGCCGCGTACTAATAATTTCAGCGGCCTTTATTCTCCTTCATTTTAAAGAAATGATAACGAAGTGCATGAGCTCTCCTAAAAAAGCGTTCGACGTTACTTAGTGAAACCCCGGAAAAAACAGGAAATTAGTGATGAAGTTGCAACACAATAAGAATTGAACTTCTTTGACGAAAACAATACAGTAAAAGGAAAAAAGAAGAAAAAGTGAGAAAAGAAACAGATTGACGCCAGATTAAACCACGTGACGAAAAAACCACAGCTGTTTTACTGAAGTTTTACTGAAGTTGAAGCACTCGCAGAATAATTGGGCTCGTTGGTATTAATTTGTTTTTACACTGAATACGGCGCGTTCACAAACAGGGACACAAGAACGAAAAAAAGACGTTAACACCCCATGTCTACTCGCAAGTGCAATGTATTGGGATGAAAAACGACTACTTAGAAATCACATATGACATAGCTAATAAAACAGCAAAAAAGAGGGAAAGAAAGAAAAAAGAAACAAACATGGTAGATTCCTCCGTCATAGCATGATAGTAAAGTGTGTCTTCAGAAAATTAGCTGAACGTTTACGGTTTAGTAATATAAAAGAGCTCGCGCAATGTCTTTTGGTGTTTGACAGCTATATCAGTGCGTAGCTTAAGTTCATCCACGTTGCCGCTTGGTCATACATCTCCATCCTTATGACTAACCATCATCATTATTCAATAAATAAACCATAGAGGTCATAGTTCATTGTGGTAGTGGTAGTAGTTAATGGTGAGAGCGAAAGCAGAGATAGCGTTGTCGCAGCCAGATGAGCCTGACTGATTGGACGGCAAACTTAGTCTAAGGGGGCCTACTCGCGGCATGCTAGAGGGGCGCCGTAAAAGTTTTCACGACCTGATTGTTTTACATGTTTTTGTGGCTGGTTGCGTACAGTGAGGGCTTAAGAGATAAGTGCCGCAAGAACGGCAGCGATAGGAGCACGCAGTGAAAAGCTAATGGGTCTAGAGATATCAAATTACATTGAAATGATTGCTTGCCCTCAACTTCTATTTCGTGGGCTCACCTGACCGTATTTTCCTTGGCCTGTGACGTCGGAAGGCTGCCCAATGTTAAAGGAGGATACAACTTTCTTAAAAGAGATTTCATGAGTTTCGAGATGGCCGTTTCTCTGCGGTGACCTTTTGTGCCCATGCAATGACTGCTTTCTGCAGTTTTTCCTCGGGGGACCGTATTAAGGTCTCCCTTGTCGTTTCGGAGAGAACTGGCAGAAGCTCTCTGGGTGGGGGAAGGCCCTCGCATTCCCAGAGGATGTGACTTTGGTTTGCTATGGCGTTTTTGTCGCAATTTTTGCATGTTGAGTCAACCTCTCCACCTGTGATTATCGCAAAGCGTTGTGGAGTGGTGAGGCTGTTCGTTTGAATACGGCGGAGGATAGTGGCTTGCGCTCTCGTGAGGTTGCTGTGCGGTATGGGATATAATCTCCCGTCATTTTTATACATATTTGTAATTCGTTATAGGAGGTCACTGCCTCTCCTATCGGGGAGCCCGGTTCCAATGAGAGTGCGACCCGGCTTGCTAACCCTCGGGCCACTTTATGCGCTTCCTCGTTATTGGGGTTTCCCGAGTGAGCGGGGACCCAGACCAGATTGATTTTCATTCTATCATTCTGATTAAAGTTTCTCAGGACCTTGGCTGTATTTAGTCCCACACTTCTCCTTACAAAGCTGAGAATAGCGCTCTTAGAGTCGCTAAGGACAGTCTGGCTGGTTGGATGCATAATGGTCTGCGCTATGGCCATTTCTTCGGCCTCTTTCATTGATGCGGCTCTAGTGGAAGCCACATTTACGATTTTAAGTTCTCCGTCCACGGCACTCAGGGTGTATGTGTTGTGTCCCTGGTTGGCGGCTTCGACGAAGACCACGGTTTGGTCGTACTTGTGCTTTTCACTTAGCCTATCTGCTCTGGCTTTTCTCCTAGCGTCGTGTCTGCCTGCCAGGGTATTTTTGGGTATTGGTTTGATCTGTAGATACTGTCTAATCGCGGGAGGTAGTGGTGCTCTGCCTCCCGTGGTGTGTATGGGCTGAATTTTCCATTTATGCAGGAGATGTAGTCCCATAATTGTGTCTGAAAGGCGTGTTATTTTTGCTGTTTTGTGTGCATCGATCGGCTCCTCTGGGGTGTTATGCATTCCAAGTTGCAGGAGCTTCTCGGTGCTGGTATAAACAGGCAACCTAGGGCCCATTAAAACGCCTGTCGAATTACAGCTTCAATTTTATCTCTTTCTGATTTCCTGCGAGGATAATAAGGGAAAGAGTAGACTGTTCTGCTGATTAGAAAGGCCTGAAAGAGCCTACACAAGTCCATCTCCTTCATGCCTCTATGTCTGTTGGCCACTCTTTTGAGCAGTCCACGAACTTGTTTGGCGGTGTTCTGCAATTTTGTGAGGGCCATGGTATTTTCTGTGTTATGTTGAATAAGCATACCCAGCACTCTTATGTTCAGAACTGGAGGAACCGGGCCGCTTTCCAACATAATTTTTATCGGTGCTTGTTGTTGGGCGTCCATGCCTGGCGTCTTTTTGGCTTTGCTTCTAATGATTAGGAGTTCGGAGTTCGACGGGGAGCATGTTAACCCGTTGTGTCTAACATACTCTTGCACAACGTTGGCTGCCTCCTGTAACGCGTCATTTATCGCACCGTCCGAGCCACTGTTCGTCCAGATTGTAAACTCGGCCGCGTATATGGCATATTTGATATGTGGTATCCTGTTTAGCTGTTGTGGTAAGTTCATCATGGTGATATTGAAGAGTAGGGGCGAGTGGACGGCACCTTGCGGGGCTCCTCTTGTGCCTAGAGTAAACTTTTTACCGCGCACTTCACCCAGTTGGATGGCGGCCGTGCTTTCTCTGAGAAAGTCAGAAATGTGTACGCAAACGTTCTTTCGTTTACGTTCAACTGGGATAAGCCATTTAAGAAGGCCTGATGTGCGACATTGTCAAAAGCTTTACTGACGTCCAGGCCCAGTATGGTCCGAGTGGCTCGTAATGGACCTGGGTCAAGGATGTCTTGTTGCAGTTAAAGCATAATAACTTGTGTTGATAGACACTCTCTGAAGCCGATTAGGGTGTCAGGTAGCAGATGCTCTTTTTCAATGTATTGTTGAGTCTGAATAATATAATATGCTCCATGACATTGCCTAAGCAGGAGGTGAGAGAAATCGGTCGAAGGTTTCCCAGTTCCAACTTCTTGCCCGGTTTCGGAATAAAAATGACGGTAGCAAGTTTCCAGCTAGACGGAACTTTTCCATCAGCCCAGTAAGTGTTGAATAGTTTAGTGATCTGGTTGATTGAGTGGTCATGTAAATTTTGGAGCATTTTGTTTGTTATTCTGTTTTCCCCCGCTGCGGCAGTGGTTTCATTCTTGTTGAGTACTGCTCCAACTTCAGCTTCGTCTATATCGCCATCTAAAGCTGGATTGATTTCTCCTTCATATTTACCCGGAGTGGGCATGTCCGCGTCGATGTTGAAATATTTGCTTTGCAGTTCCCGCATTAGGTCATTCTCCTGCTTAGGATAGGAATGGATTAGTTTCTGCAGGTTCTTACTTGCGTTAGATTTCGTCTGTTCGAGATCTATCAGATGTCTGAGTAGAAACCAGGAGTTTTTGTTAGCTAATTGGCCAGTGAGCTGGTCACTCATTTGGTGCCAGTGTTCTCGACTCAACGCTTGTGTATAATTCTCTATTTTGTCGATTTGAGCTGCCTTCTTTCGTAAGGTTCTGTTGTGTTTTTGTGACATCCAACTCTTCTGAATACTGTCCCTAACATCCCACAGGTGTATAAGCCGTGAGTCAAGGGCCGGGTGATCCTCCTCGATCTCGGCTTTAGTGGTGGCCCTGTTCGCGTCTTGGATTAGAGTGGATGTCCATTCTTCCAAGTCTGTGAGTTCTGTGGGTTCTCTCTTTTCTAATGTATATGAAAGTGTCCCAATTAGTATGTTTCACTCTGAACTTTCCTTTCTTTATTTTACTGAGTGGGATTGTGGTGGCTATGATGTAATGATTGCTGCCTGCATTAGTTTCTGTGTTTTCCAATTTGGCAAATTCGATGTTTTTGATGAACGTTAGATCAGGTGATGTGTTTCGACAGATGTTGTTAACTACTCGGGTGGGGCGCTCGGGGTCTGTGAAAAGGTTTAAGCCCAGCTCTAGTGAGGTTGTCCATAGGCTGGTCCCCTTCTTGTCACAAGGCTATTATCCCCATGCTGGAAGGTGAGCATTGAACTCACCTACTATGATTAGAGGTGAGCTTCTGGCATGTTTCTGCGCCTTTACAATAGGCTTAAAGGCGATGATGCCTTTGTTCTTTGGTGAATGATATGCGTTTACGGTGTACAGGGTGGGCTAATTTTCCTTCTTGGGGAAGATTTCTACAAAGTTGGGGGCTATACCCTCGATGGCGACATCTATCGCGTTAGCGGTGAGGTTTCTATGTATCATGTGTGCCGTGGAGGAATTAAAGCCTTCCGCCAGTGTCGTGTTGAAGGTTGTGTAGCCAACAAGCTTGGCTCTTACGCCAGTTTCTTGTAACGCCTTAACATCAGGTTTGAATGTAGAATGATGGATCATATATGCGAGATTACGTCTTTTAGCTCGGAACTCTCTGCAGTTCCATTGCCAGATTAAAATTTGGTCGCTGGCCATCATGAATGCTTAGGAGTTTCTGCACGTGGTCCGTGTATTCTGATTGTGCCTCCTGCTTGTGTTGTTGATAAGCTTGTGTTGTTGTTAGGTCCCTCGACTCTAACTATGAGTGGTTTTGTGCAACAGGGCTTTGGTGTTGTTGCTGTTGTTGTGTCAGTGCGCCTATGTTAGCTATTTTGAGCCGATTAAGACCTGCCAGCATGTTTTCGATCGCAGCTTCGATTCTGGTGAAGCGAGCTTCAGCAGATGCCTGAAACTCAGCCTGTTTGGCTTCTAGCTCCTTGAAGCGCACGTTTATTGCAGTTTCTAGCTTGGCTATTCTGAGTGTCGAGTTTTTTACTTTTTCTCGTTTTTTTCTGTAGCAATTTCTCGCACTGGGCTAGAAGCTCTGCGCTTTTTTCCTTTCATTCTGTCAGTTTCCATGTTAGTTACCTCGCTGTGAGCGCATGCCATTTGTTCCTCAGCCGCGGGTGGGAACAAATGTTCCCTCACCTGATTGTTCTCTCACCTGATTTCCCTCACCTGATTCCCTCACCTGATTCCTCACCTGATTGTCTAGAGGTCTGGCCGGTGGCTGGTCCCTTGATTTCGAACTGGATCTGGGATGGCCGCCTCGAGTCCGGGATGTTGACCGGTTCCAGGTGTTGCCCCCTTGTTTGGTGTTGCATGCTGCCTGAAAAGTTGCCGCTTTGCTGGTTTGCCCTGGATCGTCGGTACTCCAACCTGCGCTCTTTGGTGGGCCGTTGCTCCAGGCGTTCTTGTTGTTGTACATTGCTGGCGTAGAAGCAGATGTCTTCTCACCGGGACTACAGCTCTTCTGCGCAGAGATGGAAGAATTTCTGTACCTGCTCTTGCTTCTTTTTTGCGACGTCGATCTTGATCGATCGGCTGCTGATTTTGATCTTCCTCCTTCAATGGTGCTGGAGGACATCGATGTTTTCTTGCTGTGATTAGGTTTGACAGGTGTGAAGTGCAGCTTGCAGCTCCTGCTGCCAGTGGGATGTTCGCCGAGGCAGACTACACACTGTGGTGTACATGTTGGCTGTTCTTCCTGTGGCGATGGGGGATGTTCTCCACCGCATCTTCAGCATTTCGGTATTCCAGGGCCTGGCAGCGGGCACACATCTGTGCGGTGCCCAAGCTTTCTGCAGTTGAAGCAAGCCTCAGGTCTTTCCCTGAAGGAATGCACTTCTAAGGTGAAACACCTGAAGCGGATCGTGGCAGGAAGCTTGTGTCTGGCGAAGGTGATGACCAGGTGTTTTGATAAGCCCAGTCTCCTGGCAATTACTATTGGGATGTCAGGGTTTTTTTCATAAGTTGTGCTTGAAGATCGTGGTCTGTTTCGTTCGTGTGGGCGTTGTAAACTACTCCACGGATGGAGTCGTCCGGCGCTGGTACGTAGGTGGCCACTGGCAATTTCATCTTGTAGCTCTGACTTCTGAGGACTTCTAGTGAGCAGTACACCTCTGCCCTGATTCTGTCGAGTGTACTGACTGTAAGGGTATTTTTAGTAGGGTGAATTCTTCTTTGCTTTTCTTCTTCTGCTCAGGCCGGGTCGACTTTGGCAGTGTTTTAGATGGCTTCCATCAGCGTAGCGAAGCCAATGTTCGACAGGTTGATTGGGTGTCTGGGTCGAATTACAATTTTGTAATGTTCGCTTGGCAGCCTCGGCATGGGTCTCCGGCATGGAAGCTGCGGCGGGTGCGCTGCTTGCACGACAAATGCCGGGGTACTGGCGTGTTCAGGCATTGCCTTTGAGGGCTTGGGCGCAGCCGTTCTGTACTTGTGCTGTAGATCTAGGGGGTCTAAGCCTCCCTGCCTCGTTTTCGGTGTGACCCAGGTGCCGTCTTCGAGCTCTGCTGGGTCTAGTTGCTCGCCTTCTACAGCGTACTGCGTACTCTTCCAAACGTGCATCTGCAACTTGCGCTGCCAGACGGCTTCTCGCGGGTTAGCGCAAATGATTCAAAAAGGCTCACCACTGGCACTTATGGTTTCTGAAGTCAGTTTCGGTTCATAATTCATCGTCACAGGGCTCAGGGCGTCCCTTAGCGTCGCTGCGAGATACTGCTCATCCAGCTCATCACCGCAACACCGCCGGCGTCGATGCTAGGGTAAGCGTCGTGCCCACTTGCAGCCGGTTTACTGTCGGTGAATTTTTGAAAGTGGAGACGTCCACGCCCGAAACAATGATGTCATTGAGTTCCTCTTCACCTTAGGAAGACGATAAGCACATTTCTGGTTGTGGCACCCAAAGAATTCGCACAAAGACACCCAAAACGCAGGAGCTCAATGTGAACGCGTCCTCACTCGTGAGCGCCTCCCGAGCCGCTGTCTGATGTAATAAATTCAAAGGTCTACCGTACAGGCAGCTTGCATGCCATGTTGCCTGTCATGTCTAACGTGTTAAGGATGCCGTTGCAATGGTAACAAGTAATGTTGTGCTTGAAGAGGCAATGAGACGTGCAAAATAAGGGAGCCCGCGAACGATTTTATATTGTTTTGAATCTTTGCAGGTCTTTTTTGGGGGGAGGCACTTTTACATTTTTTTTGTTTTAGTTTCCCTAAACAACGATGCCTGGAGCGTCCCCCATGTTTCTCTCAGCACAGTGGCGGTCGGTGAATTCTTTAACCGGCTTTGCAGTTTTCATGCTGAAAACGTGACATAGATTTATCCTTTTCTCATTCAGTTAAAAGCTTGGCTAAAGTAAAAAGAAATCTAATGTAATGCCTATTTTAATGGAATGCTGCGATTACATTTACCGTTACATTTACGCAATCAAAGGTTTATGCCTTTTTTGTCATTTCCACTCGCCATAGCTCTGGCGAGTGTCACTATGAGTTCTTCAGTCAACACCTATGTAGGGACTTTACACCTATGTAGAGTGCCTCAAGGCTATCATTCGCCTACGCTCGGGGGCGCGCGCATCCAGGCACTCCTCACCAATGTTTCCGAGCGTTAGAGAGCCCCTTCAAACAGCACTGCCCGGCGAGAGGGAAACGCAACGTTTTCCAATGACCGGCTCTTCGCAGGCCGAGAGTATGTCGGAAACGCGGAGCCACACGAAGCCGGCGAGCGTCGCAAAACTCATTGGCGTGAATGGATGCTATGAGCAACACGGAAGCCTGAGGGATGGTCGCCCCGTGCGGGTGTGTGAACGCGTCGACAAAATTACTCTTGTATAAAACTCGCCGAATTCGACGGATGCTTAGAAACGACGCGTTGAAAGAACCATTGCTGAGTACCGTTAAAGAAGTTTGAAGGAACTGTGGCGCAGTGAATAGCTTGCTGCGCATCTGCTGCCGCCGATACTGGAGTCATGGGTTCGAATCCAATTGACGAAGCTTCTTTTTTCTCTTCTGCACGTGAACATTTTTTCAACATCGCTTGCATGATAGAAATACGTCACTGAAAACTTCGTGACCCATGGCGTACAAGACTTTAGTGTTGAAAGATACTCACAAGTCTTAAAAAAACGCACGTGCCTCAACTGCAGGTCTTCAAAGTGCTGATGAGATACTGAACTTCGTTGCCCGCCACGATGGCTTAGTTGCTAAGGTACTCGGCCGCTGACCCGCAGGTCGCGGGATCGAATCTCGGCTGCGGCGGCTGCATTTCTGAGGGAGGCGAAAATGCTGTAGGCCCATGTGCTCAGATTGGAGTCCACGTTAACGAACCTCAGGTGGTCGAAATTTCTGGAGTCCTCCACTACGGTGTCTGTCATGATCATATGACGGTTTTGAGACGTTGAACCTTGTCACACACTTCGGGTGAGACCCCGCCGATCCAACATCGACGTGCGGCAGACTCGCAGGCTTCCACTTTACGCTTCGGCCTGTGACGCCTGAAAGGCATCGAAGTGGTACATTTCAAACTTATTTGCACGTTGCTCGACTCGTGCGGGGTTGCACGTGTGGTGATGTATGAGCCTTATTTACGTACTCATAAACAGACACGGAGATTTTCTACAAAATGAACACGCGTTTTAATAAAACAAGGGCAAAGGCGGGAGTTAACAAAAATGGCAGAGGAATAAAACTGATACGTGATGAAAAAGAAAAGTTATACAAGAAAGTGTGCTCTAAAAGAACACTACAGGACGTAAAAAACACAAATACGTGAAATGGTAGTAAACTAACGACATAGTGGTAATCGCAAAAGTTACAAGAAAAATTAGATAAAAAGATCATGGTCGCGCTTTTGAATTTCTACGTGCGACGCAGCGCAAACAACTACACATATTTAAAACAGGCTGGTTATAATAAAATGACAGTTAAATAAAGTCGCAATAATGTTCCATACTGACCAGGCCAGCTCTCCGTACACGTAGGGAAGTGGACGGGTGCCGCTGAAGATCTCGCCGGTTCGGTAGACGACGAGGGTTCCCAGAATTGCAGCCGTCTCATTACGTTGCGCGGGTCACTCCATGCTCACCGCCTACGCGAGACTCGTGACACCGACGACCGCACTTCTTGCTGGCTGTACGTCAACTGCCTATTCCGAAGCAGTCCAAACTTTTTCAGGGGCGCACCCATGCTCATTTCATTTTTTTAGACCGCACGTGCCCCTTTCGGTACAGGTGCAGGGAAGAGGAGGCGGCGCCGCACTGGGTCGTTAGTCGCCAGATGTCGTCCTCCCAACCCAAAAGCGCCCTTCCTTGGAAGATGGGGCCCGCGGATGATCCGAAAATTAGAGTCGTTTGTGCCGAACCTCACATATTATTCTATAGATCAATCAATTTTTTTGTTACCACTTATTATTGTGATGGAGGCTGCACTTACGCACATCCTCCCACATCGACTAAAGTGAAGCTCCTCTATCAGCTTTCTATTGGTTTGATTTGAATGTTTTGATACAAAAATTTTATCACTAAAATTATGTTCAACTGCCGCAGCTGCAATGCGGGGCATGTGTGAACTCTTTTGTATCTAACGACCATCAGTACTGCTGCAACCTCGTAATAAAATATACCAGTTTAACCTATAAGTCCGTATTTGTGTGTGCGCCGTATCCAGTTTAAACTTTGAAATGTCAGAACGTAGTGATGCATGTATTGGATCGGTTAAATTTTAACAGAAAAGGCAGGTATTATCAATAAAAAATGAAATGGGAGAGCATCTGATAAGCATTTGTGAAACGTCAGCTAAATTGATATTGTCAAGTGCCTCTAAACGGATGCAAGAAAGAGAGGCACTAATATCCTGAAAGCGGCAATAATATCAAGGCTTTGTTTTTTTGAGGTCTTCCCCACAAAAGGAGCAATGCCGCACTTTGGCTGATAGTGAGCCGGGAAGAAGTTCTGGCCCGCAGCTATCTGCCACCATTTTAATCTACACGTAAAAGGCTCGCACTATCTCGTGACATCACCTATTTCCGACAAGGAATTTTTGGTCGGCCCCAGGAACCAGGGGCGTAGGGACACACTTTTGAGAGGGGGTCATGTCCTTATTTCGAGAGAGAGGAGTTGGGGGCAGCTCTTTGAAATGGTAATTGGTCGCTCTGTTTGCCTTGAGCAAATATCTTCGTTGGGGGTGGGGGGGGGCAAGGGGGTCCATGCTTTTTGTTTTCTCGCTGGCTGCGTCACTACTTGGAACTTATCCAAATGCGCCTCGTTTATCCGAAATACACAAATACACGCTACACAAGAAATCACTTTAACCGCAAGAAAGAATCAATGTGATAGCAACAAATTGAGGGAAACTGGCAGCAAATACTTTTGAATCTGACCTCTTGTGACTCTTGAAAACGCTAGTGCATGAATATACGGCTCATATGGGGACAGCGTTTTTCAGCGCACAGAACGGGCTTTTTTTTACGTGGAAATAAACATCCGTTTATTCGCCCCGCCATGGTAGTCTTGTGGCTAAGGTACTCGGCTGCTGACCCGCAGGACACGGGATGGAATCCTGGCAGCGGCGGCTGCAATTTCGATGGTTTCGAAAACGTTGTAGGTCTGTGTGCTCAGAGTTGGGTGCACGTTAGAGAACCCCAGGTGGGCGATTTATCCGGAGCCCTCCACTACGGCGTCTCTCATATTCATATGGTGCTTTTGGGACGTTGAATGCCTCATATCAACGAATGATCCCCCTAATCTGTGTTCGAGAATTGTGAGCACATTGCCACTTATCCGCCAAACTGAGTCCAACCCAGTTGATGAACAAAACGCAAGCATGGTTTACCGTTTAGGACACTGAAGGTTCAGGTCATGTCCGGCACGTGGATATGGGCACTCGGTAGAGTAATTCGCGATAGCAAGTATTTGGATGAGTATATCGCACTGCGAATACCTTTAATCATTTTTATGAAAGAAATCTATGGCACCTAATACATAACTCGTAGTTTTGTTGGTCAAATTTCATATCGCTATTTGTTACAAATGACTCCATAATGTTTTCGGAGTGCGACTTAAGCTAAATACCAGAAGCGAAAGCTATGTTTTGCTTGCTTTTGAAGAAGCTATCAACACTGTTGAGGGTGGTCTAACTTCGATATCGACAGGCATTCGAGTTTGGTGATCTGATTTAAAACACGAAGTTCTAGAGTTTCAGCCGGCTGCTATGTCTGTGTGCGAGCTTTCGTAGCCTGCCGTGCAGCCATACCGACTGGCTGAATGTGTTGAGTTGTACGTGCGCTTGAAAGCTAGCTTGTCACTTGCATTCAAGCGCACGAAAAAGGCGGTCCAGTGGACAGTCCATCCATGGCTACACTGACCGACCAAGTGGTGGTGAAGCCGCTTGATCGTTCGTGTACTTACGTGATGTCGAATGGGCTAGGCTCGTAAGTGAGCGCAGCCACGTCGCCTCCCCCTAGCTGATCATGTGGCGTTACTTGCAGCACGTAAGACCCAGAGATGAAAAAGCATGGTATGCGAGTGAAGCATTCGAGCTGGCGGAAACCCTTCTCACATTTCTCTGGGTTGTGACAAAAGCCATCTGACTTCTCATTTTTTATTTGTGAAGTATCTTTAGCGAACTTCGATGAGTTTGACCGCACCAATCCATCCGTCAGTCCATCCGTCCGTCCGTCAGTCCATCCGCCCGTCCGTCCGTCCATCCGTCCGTCCGTCCGTCCATTCATCCATCCTTCTATCATTCAATCAATCAATCTATCCGTCAGTCTCTCCGTCCGTCTTGATGCAGATGAATATTAGCCCACCTGGCTGTTTGGACAAGGGAATACATACCAAAATTGGTATGGCATAACACGTCTGCATGTCGAGAGTATGGGACTAGTCATGACAAGAAAATTATGGTATGTATACCATGGATGTCTCAATTTACGTGTCACGGTCTTTCTGCTCCTGCTGTGGTTTCGTTCACATGACATACCGCAAAACTGGTAGGGCACGACATGACTACATGATACGCTCATGATGTGCTCACGGCCGTTTTACTAGCTTCACATATACCAATTTTGGTGTTACGTGACGCGAGTGATTGGCGGAGGTATGTGACTGGCGCAAACAAGATAATTATGACATGCGTGTCATGTGAGAATATTACTACATACCACGCTTACGACGCACTCACGTCCATTTCGCTAGCTTCACATATAATAAATTCGGTATTATGTGACCTGAAGAGACGACGATGTTGAATGACACGTTAAACAATAAAGATGACATGCGTGTCACGGAAAACATGACTACATGATACGCTGAAAGCATGCTCGCGGCCGTTTAGCTAACTTCACATATACGAAATTAGTATTACGTAACGTGAATGAACGACGAGCACAAGTGCCAGGCGCAAACATGATAAATATGACATGAAAGCTATGAAAATCATAGTTTACGTGCGCCTCGTATCGTCGTCCTGATTTAATTGTGACAAACGTTTCATTTGCCGAACGTGAATTATGAACGCTAACTACCTTCCTAAATTGAGTTTGGTATATCATCGATGATTCCTTTGTACGTGGAATCTACCAATTTTTTTTTCGAGGGCTACTCGGTGCTAATTACATTGCGCTGGTGTGCGGTCGTCACTGTGAGGCGAGGAATGACCTTGCGAGACATAAAGTAGCACTTTTATTGAAGAGATATTACGAATAAATATGCCAATCCAGCTCATAGTGATGCTTCCATTATATGTTCAGCTGCGTTACAGAACAAAATAGTAAACAACAGCTGGAATCGGGTCGATGTGATGTTAGACCACAAATGCGTTAGTAGACTAATCCCTGTGTAGGAAATGTGAATCCTCTAGAAATGTTTTCGTCATCATGTACATGAAGCTGATACTTGCTTCTGTGCGATAGCTTAAAAAAAACACTTTTCTGTGACCTTTTCAGATCTTCTAAGTGACCGCACGGTCTACTGTTCTGTGGTTCATACTAAAGCAATAAACTTATCCGTGTTCCTCCCGGAAGGCGTCTGCCACGTATTCGTGGCGCTTGGCTTGACAGCCCCCGATGGAACTGTAAAAGAAGGTACTCTGTCATCTATCTATCTATCTATCTATCTATCTATCTATCTATCTATCTATCTATCTATCTATCTATCTGTCTGCCTGTCTGTCTGTCTGTCTGTCTTTCTATCTGCCTTTTGATTGATTGATTGGTTGATTGAATAATTGATTGATTGATTGGCGAAACTGAGAATTTGTATTGCTTAGTCGCGCTGCCAGAAACTTCAAGCAAACTGGGACCGTAGAGCATCCTCCCAAATACCAAAAGTTATAGCGGCTGGCATAGTAAAAACTTAGCTTCTAGAGCAGGCACAATCTGTAGGAACGAACACACAACGCTCGTCTCTGTGCACTTCTTGATTCCTGTAATTTTAGTTTTTGGTTTTAATCAGAACTAACTATAGAACGCGAACAACCATTAACACTTCGCTCCTTAATTTCGACGTGATCAAATATCACTCACAAAACAAATTACCTCCGTATTGCATGGGCTAATGGATGTATTTGGCTGTGTCGTTTAGATCGGGTGGTGGCTCATGCCACCTAGCCTTAAAGTTAGGTAGTATAACTACGTACTGAAGGATTGAATTTCACTGGGGCCTTGATTGTGGCTACCAATAAGCTACCATCCTCCATACTGTTTCTACCCGTTTAAAGTCTATTTTGCCTTCACTGTCCCTAAACCCTATTTCTTTGTAAAATTCCGCGCCATCCTCGTGGACTTTAAGTTCGAGCTTATTTACAGAGCATTTCGTAAATCCTCAGCTGGTTTCTCCTCCTCTGCACACCCACTACATAACGTGTCGGTGCCTTCGTATTTGGATCAGTACGTCATCGTCTGCTCTACTCCCGTTCTGGCCTCAAACAAAACAGAAGTACCCAGAGAATTATCGTAGATCTTTTCTTTCAAAATTTCCAGCTTGAAAGTTCCGTAAATCTCCTGTGATGATTTTATAAGAATTCAAACTATACCATGTACCTCTCTGTTTTTCTTCACTTTCTTAAGGAATGTTTTCTTTTGGGTTAGTATTCTGCCGTTGTAGACGAAATACTTGCTTGACGATTTTCGAGTTTGCTTCCTCCAATTAGTGTCAACAATCTTTATGCACAAGTAGCTGAAAAATTTCCTAGTTCAACGCACCTCCCACCTTTCCCAATCGTTCCTCTAATTTCATCTTGCTGCTAGCTTTTCTGTACTATAACGTTGTCCAGCCCACGTCACCCTGTTTTTACTGGTTTAGGGTATACCTGTGTGCCCCAACAGCAAGTCTACCGGTGCCACGTTGTTTATTTTTCACTCTTCCTTGAACCTCTGATTTCCTGCACAAGACTACATTTCCGAACGTCATACCCAGGACCATGACACATTCCCGAATTCCTCTCACAACGTTATACCTATTGTCGTTCCACACAGTGCCACTTTTTTCTTTACAGCTGCATTCCTGTTGCCCTTAGTCATTATGTATATTCCATGCTCTCTCAGGTACTCGGCCCCGTTGCATATTCATATGCTAAAATATTTGCATTCATCAACTATTTCTAGCGGGAAGTCTTGTGTCTTATGCTCACCGCCTTCTTTACAAGTAAAAAATATGATTGCCAATTTTTCCTAACTGAACTTCAGATTGAAGCTGTCTCCCCTGTTTCCGCAGATGTTTATCAATAGCTGAAGATCTTCCCTGTTGTCGGCCACTAAAACCATATCATATGCATACATCGATACTGGTAATGATTGTTCAACGTGTTTTCCTCAATTTAATGGCAAAAGAGAGGTTGTAGCCGAGTAGACTTCCCTCTAATTTGGCCTCTAGCTCTGTAGATAAAGCATAAATAACAAAAGTGGCGAAAGACACTTCTGTGAACGCCAGCGTTTTATACCTTTTCTTTTCTTTTTATAACTACCTTGCTCTTTTGATAGATATCCTTTAAAAGATTAGTTATTTCTTCTTCCACGGGCAGTATGTCTAGTATTCACCGCAAATCTTATTGACTTATACTACCGTAAGCTCCCGTGGTATATAAAAATCCCAGCCCCAATGGCCTGTGTGCTTTTCAGCTACTTCAATATACTGCATCAATGAAAATAGATTGTCCTCCAACCTCTTTCGTTTACGGGACTCATTTCGTAGTTCTCTCAGCACCCCCTCGTTCTACACCCATGTCTGTATTTTTTACTCTCTGCATCAGCAGCCTGTAAACTACTGATTTCACTGATACAGGATGGTAGTTGCTTACATCAGCTTTGTCTTTCTTTCCTTTACAGATCATGCTTATCATGCTTAGTTTCCACCTGTCGAGGGCTTCACCATTCATTATTGCTTTGCTCGCTGCCTCCCTTATTGTTTGCTTAGAGTGTGGGCCTAGATTCTTTATCAGTGTAACGGGGTTTATTTGCAGAGCAGAACGCAGAAAGCGAAGCAGTCAGCAGCGTTGGGCCAAGCGCAGCAAGCACGAGCTTATGCCGATGGCGATGCCCCTGATGCTCCGAGAAATGCCGCTGAAGCTCTTCTTCTTCACTACAATCGCCCTCCGCACAAAAAAACGCCATCCTGGTGGATTAGAGAGAAGAAACGACTAATGGGTCGTAATATGGCTTGAGACGAGAGATGTGGACAGTGTCGCGGCCGCGGTAGCGTAGGCCTGTGGATGGGATGATGGGCTCCACGACATAGTTGACGAGTGACGTTTGCTCTACAACGCGGTATGGCCCGGTGTATTTGGGAAGAAGTTTTGCGGAGCGGCCAGGCGCGGTAGCAGGTGCCCGAAGCCATACCAATGAACCAGGTGGAAAGTTTGGAGCCGAATGGTCCCCAGTCTGGCGGGATTGCTGCTGCCACTGGTCATCGGTAGAAAAAGAGCGGGCAAGCTTCAGCATGTCGGGCAGCTTCAGACAGAGTTGTACTTTCGGACTCATAAGGTTTATATGAAAGAATAGTGTCTACTGTATTTGAAGGTTCTCGTCCATACAGAAGGAAGTATGGCGAAAACCCAGTAGTAGCTTGTATGGCAGTATTATACGCGTAAGTGACGAACGGGAGAACTTGGTCCCAATTTGAAGGATCAGAGACGACGTACATCGACAGCCTCCTGCCAAGAACACGGTTGAAGCGCTCCGTCATGCCATTCATTTGAAGGTGGTACGCTGTACTTGTGTGGTGTACGATTCGGCATTCGTTGAGTAGTGCCTTCAAGGCGTCAGAAAGGAAGGCACGGCTTCTGTCACTTAAGAGTTTGCGAGGGGCACCATGACGCAGAATGAAACGTTGCAACAGAAACGTTCCAACGTCACGGGCTGTGGCAGTCGGCAGCGCGGCTGTTTCGGCATAGCGTGTCAGATGGTCTATCGCAACAACAATCCAGCGATCACCAGCTAGAGTTGATGGTAGTGGTCCGTAAATGTCAATGCCGACGCGATCAAAAGGTCGACTAGGACAAGGAAGAGGTTGTGACGGGTAGACTTGCCCGGGAGGTAACTTTTGTCGTTAGCACTGAGCACACGAGCGAATGAATTTTCGCACGTAGTTATACATGCCACGCCAATAAAATCTGAGTCGAAGCCTAGCGTATGTCTTGAAGAGGCCTGCGTGGGCGCACTGTGGGTCCGCGTGAAAAGCTTCGCAGATAGCAGCTCGAAGATGGCGGGGTATCACAAGGAGACAATTGCGACCGTCAGAAAGGTAGTTGCGTCGATAAAGAAGATCATCCCTTATGCAAACGTTGCTAGCCTGGCGGCGGAGAGCGCGAGACGGCGAAGGAGTGAGAGGATTAGAAATAATGCTTATGAGGCCACTGATCCAGGGATCCTTTCGTTGTTCTACCGTCATGTTGCGCAAGGCGGATGACGCAACTGCAGGCTCGAGGGAAGAGAGGCAAACACCTTCATCCGATATGGGTGAGCGAGAAAGGGCATCGGCGTCCGTGTGCTTACGACCAGATCTGTAAATAACGCGGATGTCGTATTCCTGAAGTTTGAGCGCCCAGCGAGCAAGTCGTCCGGAAGGGTCTTTAAGTGTGGACAGCCAACAAAGGGCATGGTGGTCAGTGACGACGTCGATTGCGTGACCATACAGGTAGGGGCGAAATTTTCCAAGGGCCCAAATAATAGCTAAACACTCTTTCTCGGTCACGGAGTAGTTAGCCTCGGCTTTCGTCAAAGTTCGGCTTGCGTAGGCGACGACATATTCATCAAACCCTGCCTTTCGTTGCGCGAGTACAGCGCCAAGTCCAACGCCGCTGGCATCAGTATGAACCTCCGTGGGAGCGGCAGGATCGTAGTGGCGGAGGATGGGTGGTGAAGTCAGCAGGTAGCGTAATTTAGTGAATGCATTGTCGCATGCTGGTGACCGAGTGGAAAGGTCCTTGTCGCCGCTAAGAAGCTCCGTAACGGAATTTTGCTTCCGTATACGGAATCAAAATTTCTAATAAAGCGTCGGAAGTATGACGACAAGCCGACAAAACTTCTACGTTCTTTCAAGTTCTTTGGCTTCGGAAAATCAGCGACTGCTCGAAGCTTGGCGGGGTCGGGAAGTACGCCGTCCCGCGATACGACGTGGCCAAGAATGGTGAGCTGCCGGGCACCAAAACGACACTTCTTGAGGTTGAGTTGAAGGCCGGCGTCGGTGAGACGTTTGAGGGTGTGCTCGAGATGATTTAAATGGGTGTCGAAATCGGTGGAAAAGACAACTACATCATCGAGGTAGCATAAACATGTGTTCCACTTGAGGCCTCGTAAAATAGTGTTCATCATTCTTTCAAAAGTGGCTGGAGCAATACAAAGGCCGAAAGGCATAACAGTAAACTCGTATGATCCATCAGGTGTGACGAATGCTGTTTTCGGTTGGTCAGTTGCTTCCATAGGAACTTGCCAGTATCCAGACCGTAAATCCAACGATGAGAAGTATTCTGCTCCCTGCAAACAGTCAAGGGCGTCGTCTATTCGCGGTAACGGGTAAACCTCCTTGCGGGTGATCTTGTTTAAACGTCGATAGTCCACACTCCCGATAGTCCAGCCGTCCTTCTTCTTAACAAGAACGACCGGTGACGCCCAGGGACTGTTAGAAGGCTGTACAATACCCCGCTGGAGCATGTCAGCAACCTGGTTGTCAATAACATGGCGCTCAGACGCTGAGACTCGGTAGGGGCGCTGCGCTGCCGTAGAGGCGTGTGGCTTCCTGTGTCAATCTTGTGAGATATGTTCGATGTGCGACTGAGGCCAGAAGCGTGGCTGTCAAAAGAAGTACGAAACTTTTGCAGCAGGTTCACTAACTGGCTTCGTTCTGAAGGAGACGTTGCGACATCGATGAAGCGGTGAAAAGCGTCAAGGAGCGACTGGTCAATAACAGAGTCAGAAATGAGTGTGCTGTGTCCGAAGAAAGTAAACTAGATGGAGCGTCAAAAATGTGACGGGCGTCGATCGGATGCACGTGACCGAGACATTCACCATATAATAAATGTAAAGGCCCTTCTAGCGTATTGTACACGAGCGTCTTCGTGACGCCGTGGTGGAGAGTAAGGAGAGGAATGGGCAGTGGAGAACATTTGCGTTGAATGAACAGGGCAGAGGGCGTAAATAAAACATCACCGTCGCAAATAGCGTCACACGACACAGTCACCAGCAGAGAAGAACGCGTTGGTACGGTGGTGTCGTCGGAAACAGACAGTTTATAACACGGCAGGGAGGCTTCGACAGCGTCAACATCAGGAAGTGCAGATAGCTCAAGTTCAGGGTGACAGCATTCAATGACGGCATTATTATTCACAAGGAAGTCTCAGCCGAACATCATGTCATGGGAACACGAGGGCAGCACTACGAATTCGACGATATACACAATCCCTTCGATGACGACTGGTGTGGTACAGGCTGCGAGAGGTGTTACACTTTGTGCGTTAGCCGTTCCAAGAGAGAGGCCGGATAATGGCGTCAGTACTTTGCGGAGTTTGCGGCACAGGTTGATGGAAAGGACGGATAGAACAGCTCCGGTGTCGACCAGCGCCATAACGACAATACCATCAACTGACACTTCAATGACGTTAGCTGGACAGGGGCGAGGACTTGTGCATGGCGAAGGCGACGCAGTTCGTGCCTCGGGAACTGCGGCCGTTAGTTTTCCTTGTCGGTGGGTCCGGAACGGCGACGCATAAGGGAAAGCGAACGTCGACGTGCTGATGGGGAGCCGCGGGTCGAGCCGTGTGGACGATCAGAAGGAAAGGAAGATGAAGGAGGGCTTGAAGGCGTAGAAGAAAACTGAGGGTCGAAAGAGGGCATTCGTCGAGTGTTCTGAGCAGCCTTGCGACGACAACAATAACTTGCCACGTGGCCAACACCACCACAAGCAAAACATATGGGATGGTTGTCGTGGGTCCGCCATTCGTCGGAGTAGACTCCGACTTGCGGCTGGGGGGCAGACAACTGCGGCCGAGGTGGTATGGGCATAGGCGGCGGGGAATAGGTCGGCGGCGAAATGGGCGGCGGCGAATACATAGGCGCTGGCTGGAGCGCAGGCTGTCGAGGTCGAGAAACGGCCTCGGAGTACGTGAGAGGTGCAGCGACTGGGGGCGGTTCACGGGCGGGAGGAAGAGCTTGTGCGACCTGGTCTTGAATGAAGTCGAGGAGAGTTGATGTCAATCTGCGTGGTTGATCGGGTACGCAGAACATCAAAGAGAGCTGACGAGCGACCTCAGCGCGGATGAACTCTTGGATCTTGGAGAGAAGAGGGGCATGGTCCTCTCCTATGCCAAGGGTGCAAAGGCTGGACGAAGAGTCGTCGGGCTCCGAGGGACGTCGGGTGGAAAGACGTTGCCTGTGCAACTCGTCAAAACTCTGGCATAACTCGGTCAGTTCTAGGACAGCGCGAGGACTCTTAGAAAGCAACATTTGGAAAGTGTCGTTCTCAATGCCCTTCATGATATGCTTGATCTTAAGCTCTTCGGACATCGACTCGTTGACTCGCTTGCAAAGGTCCAAAACGTCCTCAATATAGCTTGTGAAATTTTCACCAAGCTGCTGGGACCGAGTATGTAAGCGTTGTTCGGCACGTCGTTTGCGTACCTCAGGCCGCCTGAAAACTTATGTGAGGCTCGTTTTGAAGACCGACCACGTAGGGAGTTCCGCTTCATGGTTTATAAACCTCAGCTTGGCCACATTCGACAGGTAGAAGGAGACGTAGGTCAAGCGCAGCAAGCACGAGCTTATGCCGATGACGATGCCCCTGATGCGCCGAGAAATGCCGCTGAAGCTCCTCTTCCTCACTACAATTAGATTTATTGAGATACCGTCAGGGCCTGATGTTATTTGGAATTCTCTTTTCCGCCCTTTCCCAATTTTCTTTTCCAAGTGGAGCCACTGTGCTAAGTGTTCCATCCTCATCCAGCATGATGCATGCTGCAGTTCCTTGGATTTTAAATTTTTCTATCATCATTATTCTTATATATTCCATTGCGTCATCCTCTTTCTAGCCTATCCCCATGAACTGTAGTTATAACCCTCTGTGTCGTGTTTTTCTTATTTCTTAGAAAATTGAGACGGTTCTAAAATTTTGCAGTTGTAGTCAAAATTTCCGGAGCCCTCTACTGCGGCTTCTCCCATTATCTTATAGTGGTTTTGGAACGTTAAATCGAACTTATCAATCAATCAATCACTCAAAATTGATATGTGAGGTTTAACGTCCCAAAACCACCACATGATTATGAGTGACGCCGTAGTGGAGGGCTCCGGAAATTTCGAGCACGTGTGGTTATTTAACGTACATCCAAATCTGAGCACACAGGCCTACAACATTTCCGCCTCAATCAAAAACGCAGTCGACGCAGCTGGGATTCGAACCCGCGACCTTCGGGTCAGCAGTCGAGTACATTAGCCACTGAACCATCACGGTGGTGCATTAATCAATCAAAAGTTTTCAGCTGTTTTTCTATCCTTTTTCTTTACTTCCGTCATCCATTGGACCCCTTTCTAGTCGTCTAAACGATCAGATGGACGCTTCTTTTCACCAGCTCGAAAGGTGTTCCCATTTTTTACATCACATTTAGGTTCACTCCTCTGTTTACCATACCTGTGTTCCCTGGAGGCTTCCTGACGTCTTACTATGATTCTCTTGACTTCCTCGTTTCACCAGCTTCTGGGTTTGCATCTTCTCTACCCGGTTGATTTGACTCGTACATTAGCAAGCTCCAACTCAAACAATCGAGTGAGATTTATGTACGTCCAATCTGTTTTAGTATCCTCGGTGCATAATTTTTCTAATCTTTTTAGTCGCTTTTTCTCTTTGGCTTTCTGAATAAATATTACCTATTGGTTGCTCATAATGCCTCCTCCCCATTTTAATTTTTTTATAAAACTCAGCTTGGTACGTTTGTGATCACTACCTATTCTTCTGTACCCATGTTATTCTATGTTTATCATTCTTAGCCAATCATACATCCCATGTGCCATGATTGAGTGATCTATAGTCGACTACAGCCGTCCTATTTTCTTTTGCACTTCTCGGTTCTGTTGCGAATTCAGAAATCATGCCTTTCACACATATCCATTATCATTCTCCCTGTTGGGTAAGTGTATCTTTTCATATTTGTTGTGTGTGCATTCATATCTCCTAATAAAACTACGTCACTCCCTTTCCCTAGTTCACCAATGTCATTTTCTACGCACTGCATGATTTCTTGGTTTTACTCTCTGGCTTTGCTCCTGTATACAAGTATACAAAACCCAGAAGCGTCATCTGTCCTGCCATTTTCCTCTTTAGCCAGAAATGTTTCCTGCACTTCTGCTTCACCCTTTGTCAGTCTGTACTTTTATGAATAAATGCCCGAAAACCATCCCCCTTTCTGCTGCTTTCTGTTCTAATAGAATATTCCATGCGTAGTATATTTGCTGTTCTTCTATCTCTCCCCACTTAAACCCATTTATGCCGCCCTGCATGTTACCCTACGTAAGGATTTGCTCGGTCCTCGTGCCTACGTCAATTTCTCTGCCGGACTTGACATATCAAAACCACCTATCAAAAAGTCCGACCGTACGACTATCAAAAATGTACGACCTATCAAAAAGTCCTCCAGGTTTTTTTCCTCGTTACTAGCTATCCTATACCACGAACTTCCCACGTGCCCCCAAAAACGTTGCTGCGCGTCCTGCAAGTCACCAACCAACCCAACGACGTAGCCTCCTATCGAAGTGAATTCTGTCTTGTTGAAAACCACCCAACCCATGCGTCTCTATGTTCTGTATAGCTTTAGTTGTGAGTTTCGCGCTCACCTGCTTCATAACTGCTTTCAGCCTATGTCCTCTGAACGTCCCTACTGAAACCCTCTTGTCACCTCGGCCTTCTCTTTTATTGCTTCTGCGTGTTGATTTATATTCGAGTCCTCGGCGATTATCACATGCTGTGACTTATCTGCCATGGTGTCCCGCCGCCGGATGTTATTTGCGCTTTGTAACACCAACTGGTTTGTCCCCTCCCATCCTCACCACTACTTGACGAAAACTGGGTATCGTTACCGTTGATCTGGTTAAACCTGTGTTTTAGAACCTGTATTGTCTTTCTTTTCGACCGTTCTGGGTGATGGTGCTCTACCGTTCTCCCCATCGGCTGCATTTTTGTTCACCTTCGCCAGTGCCTCGTCAGCTGACCTAAGCCTTTCTACCATAGCCTTCTTTTTTTTTTCCTCTGTCGCCAAGGCAGTCTCCAGCTTGGTGATTCGCGTCAGTTCATTCATGAAAACCGTCGTTTTCTCTATTTTTTTCGAACTTACATTGTCTACACTTCGCGTTAGCTTTTTCTGCATTTACGTCCGCATTACCCTCCATTTTTTATCCCAATCCGCGCCCTGAACATTTTACTTTCTTTTTCACATTGTATTTTTTTGAACGACTTTTCGAAACAAGTTCACCAGTGTCCACGAGCAGCTGAATAGACCAACTCGATTATTGCAAGACGCGGAATACAATGAACTTAGTAGTAGTAAACAACTTTATTAAGGCAGCTGACGGTTTCCTAAGTGGCGAGGGCTGTCAGGCCATGCCTGGTCGCCACCTCGTCAGCGCGTTTGATGGCCCGGAGCTGGGTGTCCAGGCTTGTGGTCGTGAGGATTCTCTCCCAGGCCTCACTTGAAGGTGACTGTCCTAGGAGGTTTGGTGGGGGAGGGTCCTTGCTGCATCCCCAGATGATGTGATCCAAGGTTGCGGTCTGGGTCTTGCAAAGGGTGCACGTAGATGTGAATAAGGCAGGGTATATGTGCCTGTATATGTACGGGGAAGGGAATGAGTTCGTTTGAAGCCGCCGCCAAGTGATTTGTTGAGCTTTGTTTAGTTCCGGGTGCGGGGGTGGTCTGGTTTGCCTTGATAGCTTGTAGTACTGTGTGATGTCGTGAAAGGTGATGAGTGCTTCAGTTGCTTCGATATCGTGGTCCGAAGTCTGGCCCACCGCTCGGCATACGAGTCCTCGAGCTTGTCTGTGGGCGGCTTCGTTGCCCGGGTTTCCTGCGTGCGCTGGGACCCAGATGAGTTGGATTAAACGAGGATCGTCATCGTCGGTGCTGCTGGCAGTAGTGTCGCCTGAGGCGTTGCGTGCCGCTCGGGGCAGAGGACGGAGGATGCGCGCCGTGGTTGGGGAAACAGTGCCCCGGGCAAATCGGATGATAGCAGATTTGGAGTCACTGATAATTGTTTCAAAACCGGCCATTGCGGCGAGTGCTATGGCAGCTTCTTCGGCCTCGGTTGGGTCTTGTGTGCGTATGGAGCCGGCGCACCTCGTGGTAGGCTCTATATCGACTGGGGTACGTTTCGACGAGACGTTGATTGCAAAGGCTTGTTTGGGGGTTGGGTAGCTTGCCGCGTCGACGTGAGCCACTTTTGTGTTCGTACCATAGGTATTGTGAAGGTTTCTGGCGCGGGCTGATCGTCTACCGTCATGAATGCCGGCCAGCATGTTTTTCGGCAGCGGCTGCACAATGAAGCGCTGTCTGAGGAGAGGCGGTAGCGAGATCAAGTCTTGTCCGCTTGGTGACGAGGGAATTCCGATTCGTTGAAGTATCCATCTTCCGGTTTTACTACCACGCAATCGTTCAATTTGTGCAGTTCGGTGAGCCTCGATAAGTTCATCTATTGTATTGTGAATTCCAAGGCTGAGGAGGTGCATGGTCGATGTGGTGCGGGAGAGGCCCAAAGCGATCTTGTGGACTGTGCGAATAAGTCTGTCTACTTTTTCTTTTTCAGCCTGGAGGAGTCGTAGGTACGGTAAGGCATAAGTTATTCTTGTGGTTACGAAGGCGTTTAACAGCTGGAGAAGTTCCTTTTCTTTCATGCCGTGTTTCCGCGCGGAGATTCTTCCTAACAGACGGGCAGTCTGAGTGACGGTGACCGCAAGCCTCTCTAGTGCGACGGTATTGCCCCTGCCGGCTTGTACGTGAAGGCCGAGTACCCGCATGTGCTGCACTATCGGTATTTCGGATCCGGCCATTCTGAGAGTGATGGTTGGTAGTGGCGGGTGTTTAACCTTACGGTAGTCAGGAGGACGAAGAAGGAGGAGTTCAGATTTCTCCACTGAGCATTCGAGACCTGCACACGCGACGTATCCGGCCACTGTGTCCACAGCACGTTGCAGTGCCTCCTCGATCTGTCCGTCGGAGCCAGTAGTGGTCCATACCGTCACGTCGTCCGCGTATAGGGTGTGTCGGATATTGGGTATGCAGTCTAGTAACTGTGGGAGTTGGCTCATTACAAGGTTGAAGAGGAAAGGTGAAAGAACAGCTCCCTGTGGCGTGCCTTTGTTGGATAGGGCAAGTCTCTTCGTGGCGTTGCTGTCAATCAGGGAAAGTTCCACAGTACGGCCTTGGAGGAAAGAGCACACGTAGTTGTAAATGCGTTCCCCAGGGTTTGTTGAAGCCAAGTGCTGGGCTATCGCTTCATGTGTTACGTTATCGAACGCCTTGCGTAGGTCTATGCCTAGCATTGCTCGCGTGCCCGCGCGTACGGGGTCTTTCAACAAATCGTGGTAGATTTGTACGAGGGCGTCTTGAGTAGATAAGTGGGCGCGAAAACCGAGCATGGTTGGGGGGAAAAGGTCTTGCTCTTCTGCAAGTGTTTCTAGCCGAGCCAAGACCACGTGCTCAAATAGTTTGCCAAGGCATGAAGTTAACGAGATGGGGCGAAGATTTGATAAGTCTGCCTTTTTTCCGGGCTTTGGTATAAACACTATTTTCGCGTGCTTCCATTCTTCTGGTATATTTCCGGCATGCCAGCAGTCATTGAAATATTCAGTAAGGGCAGTTACTGACCTTGCGTCTAGGTTGCGGATTGTTTTGTTCGAGACGCCGTCTGGACCTGGTGCCGAAGTTGTGCGAAGCTTTAGAATGGCTGCATACACTTCGGCTTCTGTGATGTCGGCATCAAGAGTTGGATTTGGTTTACCTTCATAGGGTGGTAGCGGTGTCGCTGGTTGATGGGCTTGGTTGATGTATTTGTCCGCCAGTTCAATTAGTAGATCTTCGTCTGATCCGGGGTGTTGGTGGACAAGTCGCTTAAGTCTGTGCCGTGCGGCTGTTTTCGAGTCGTCGGGATCCAGTAAGTGGCGTAACAGGTGCCACGTCTTCTTGTTGCCTAGCTGTCCGTTGAGTCCGCTGCACAGCTGGCCCCATTGTTGGCGGGCGAGGTAGGTACTGTGTCGCTCAATTTCTTCAGAGAGGGCCTGTATGCGGCGACGCAATTTCTTATTGTAGCGCTGCTTCTGCCATCTGCGCAGCAGGCTGGCGTGTGCGTCCCACATGTGGAGAAGACGAGAGTCTGTGGCAGGCGTTTCCTCTGCTGCTTTACTTTCGCGCGTTGTGCGTCGCACGTGGTCGTTTAGGGAGGCTGTCCATTCCTTGAGGTTTGTTATGCGTTCTGGGGCTTCACTTTCACGGATGTCTCTAAATTTTGGCCACTCCGTGATTTGAGCGAGGGCGTTGTGTACTCTCTTGCCAGCGGACGTCTGTACCTGGATGGCAATGATGTAGTGGTCACTACCAGCGAGTTGACAGGTGTTCTCCCATCTGGCCTGCGCAATATTCTTGCAGTATGTGAGATCGGGTGACGTGTCCCTACACACGCTGTTTCCTATGCGGGTTGGTGACTGCTGCAGGTCATTTAGTAGAGTGAGCCGGAGGTCCTGACCGAGTTGCCATAGCTTCTTGCCTCGTTTGTTCGCCTGCAGGTAGCCCCAGTCAGGGTGCCTGGCGTTGAAATCGCCCAGTATAAGCAGTTGTGCGCCTCGAGAAAGCGATGTGGTTTTCTGGAAGAGCAGGTTGAAGTCGTCGGCGCGTGCCCGGGGTGCGCAATATACGTTGAGGATGAAGACTGATTGGTGCGAGCGTTTTCGCGGAAGAATTTCAACGACCGTGTGTGGAATGTCCGAGAATTCTAAGTCGTGTTGTTTCGCCGTGAGGCTCTTGTGGACGAGCGTGCCTGTACTTGGGGCTTCTTGGTTGTGCGAGTCGGTGAATTGTTGGAAAGCGATGTATCCAGGGAGTGAGACAGAAGCCATTGTTTCTTGTAGTGCGATGACGTCTGGAGGCGTTTGGCAATTGGGCAGTTGTGTTTCTTGTACGAGTAGCTGCAGGTGGGCTTTCTTTTTACGAAAGCCCCTGCAGTTCCACTGCCATATAGTCAAGTGGGTGCTGGCCATGATGCAGCAGCTGGAGCATTACTTGAGGCCGTCGTGGGTTCGCTGTGCTGGGTGGAAGAGTGAGAGGTCACTCGGTTGCGTGTGATAGCTGGTGCTCTGGCCATGCTTTGCTTGATTACTGCAAAACTGGTGTCTGTGGCAGTTCTGAGTGCTTCTAATCCGGCTACGGTGTTGTTTACGGTGGCTTCCATGTTTGAGAACCGTGTCTCTATGTTCGTTAGGCGTGAGTCTACGGTTGCGAAGGCTTCTGTTACGGCGGCACGAACGGCGTTGACGACCGTGGTTTGGACTGTCGTGCGGAGGGCTTCAGCAACGGATGCGTTGACCATTTCAATAATTCGCGCCGTCATGTCCTCTTCGGATTGCAGCGTTTCCGTGGAAGTCGTTGCTTTGCGTTTGGCTGCTGCGGGTGGTTGGGGCTGTTGAGTTGAATTATGCACGGACTGGCTGGCCTTTGCCAGTTTACTTTCTAGGGAGCGGTTCTGCGCAAGGAGCACTTCGATCTGAGCTTGTTGCGTCGCCATTTGGGATTTTAACGCATTGATTGTTTGCGTAAGTTCCTTGACGAGCGGGTCATGCGTTGAGGCGCACGGTTTCGATGGCTGCGGGGGAGATGATGGCAGCGGAGACGCTGCGCTTGGCGCCCATGCTACACTAGGGTTGCTTGGTGGTGCTTTGGATATATCAGCATATGGGATGCGACTTGATGATCGGGTTCTTGATTTGGACCTAGAGTGGGAGGCTGCTTGACCCTGGCGAGATCGTGACTTCGATCGGCTGTCGCGTTTCGTCGGCGTTTGTGATGTCCCGAAACTGGGGTAGTTACGCTCGTCCAAGGCAGGCGGGCTATCGTCATTTGAGGTTTGCTGCGTCGCTGGTGACTCGGTTTGTAGCGTCTTTCCTGCTTGTGCTGCGTTAAGTGGTTCAGACTTTTTGGCGAAGCGGTACTCGCATCTTGAGCTGTTCGTCATGTGTCCTCCTTGACAGACGATACAGCGTGCTTGGCATGTTGGTGGCGTTCCTTGCGGCGGTGGCTCGTGGTCTTCTCCGCAACGCGGGCAGCGTCGGCGCCTAGGTTGAGGGCACACATCGGAGCGGTGCCCGGTCTTCCGGCAGTTGAAGCATGCGTCTACTTTGGGATGGAAAGGGTATACTCGAATGAGACCTCCACGGTGTAGAAGCCATCTAGGTAGGTGGTCCCCGAGCAGCGTTATAAGTAAATTCTTCGTTTTTCCCATGCGTCGGCCACCTACTATTTGGTAGTCAGGGTTGCTGTCTTGAAGGTCCTTCAGCGTCTCATCATCGGTGGGGAACGTGTGGGCGTAGAAAGAAATGCCTCGTATCGCGTCGTCTGGTGGCGGGGCGTACATGTGTAGCTCAATCTGCCGGTCTTCTCCGAGGAGGATTGATGTGATGCGTTGGTACGCGATTGCTCGGTCGGTGGTTGCCACACTAACGGTGAAAGTGTTATTCCTTGGGTGTATGCGTAGTTGATCACGCTTGGCTGGGTCCAGGTCACACAGAGATGCCGCTTTAAGCAGTGCTCTCTGCAAGTCTCCGGGTGATGTGCGCGTGAGGTCAATGGGTGTCTTGGGGCGTCCCACGATGTGGTACGTGTGCGACGGCAGTCTTGGCAAGGGATGGCGTTTCAGTTCCGGCGGCGGCCGGGGGGTTGGTGGAGTTTTGGGGGCTTTGCTTACTTGCGCGTCGTTCATTTGGGCTTGTTGCTTAAGTGCCTGGTGACGTTTCGCCTGGGCTCGGAAACCTTGAGGTGGTGTCCAGGAATCGTCTGACCATTCTTCGAGAGAGATTTCGACGCCGTCGACCTCGATTTCCATGTCGGCTAGTGTCCCAGCGGCCGCGACAGCGGCGTTCGGTGTAGCGTCGCTAGGCTTAGGCGTCCAGTGGCGGATCTTGCCGGCGTGGCGTGAAAAGATGAAAAGCTTACTTGAAAATTGTGACCAATATCTGTCGGAAAGTTGTATCCTCGGGACCGGTATGATTTGCAGAAACCATTCGTACAAGAAATCTTGAGCTATGGCACGTCTTCCTACTGAAACATCGGAAAACTCCGGAGCTCGGTGCAGACGCGTCCGATCGCGTCGATTCTGAGAATCCTATTCCATGAACTTAGTAAAAAAAGTCCAAACTCTGCTACAAAAATTTGTGAGTTCAGTGTACTTGCACCCCCCTCCTTCCTGGGGCCAGGAAAAAAAACGCATAAACAAGAAAAATACCGGGTGACTGAACCCCCCCCAACAGTCATACAATGTAAAAGCTTCAATAAATGTTTACACTACTACTCACCCAATTAATAAAAACAAGCTTAAAGCATAGACAAACATTTATCATCGCAGTCAATCTTGCGCCCTCGCAATACACGTTCATCCACCACCAAACCAACTCGCCAACTCTTGGCAGGCAACACCACATCGCCTGTGAGTAGAATTTTGTGATACTTCATTGTCAATTTATAAAAGAAAACGTTTTGGCGACAAATAGAGTGGAATCTAGTCAATATATTCAGTCTAAAAATATGCATTTTACTAGCGACCTTGAATCCCTTCTTGGTAAAATTACTATATAGATATTTTGTATTGCTATAACCCACAGGCAGTTAAGTTTTATCACGTGTATTACACAGGGTGTTTCAAGAAATGTGTCCAATGTATTTTTCTTAATCAGGTAAATGCGTTCATTGCTCGTTGTTTTCTCAATTGTTTTGTCTGGATTTTCAGGCACCCTAAAATTGTTGAAGACATCATTTCAGACAGTACTTAGGCAATTTGATTTTCATTTATTTTAGTTCAGCAGTTACACGGACAATAAAGTCAAATAGAAATTTGCGTGAGAGCGAAAGTTCGCTGCGTGACAACTAAAACGATAATATTATCGACGACGGTGCCTTGTTTATTGAGAAATCAGGATAAATGCACGAGAACACAATAGGCTACGTTAGGACATTCGAAAAATGATCCTGATCTTGTCATGCGTACCACCAACAAAGATTAACAGGTAATCGAACTAACTGCACTAAGTAAAAGACCTTCCGTGAACAAAGAAATGTGATAACATGCTGCTTGTAACTTAGAAGTGTGGCAGCTTGGGCTAGTTGGTATGACATGACGATAGTTATAGCGCGATAACTAAACGACGACCCAGAGACGCTCGTGTTTTTCGTGTCCTTCTTGTCTCTGTGTCGTTGTTTTCTTCTTGCGCTATAACTACCGGCTGCTTGTAAGTTCCTGTTTTTGTCATTGGAAATGAACCGCTGGACGTTCCTTTACGAAATGGAGAGAGTGGTTGAAAAGTTTAATTTTCACCTGGTCAAATTGAACAGGTCGTGCTATATAAGGGGGGCTCAGTTCAACCAAGAACATCTGTTCTTCACAACCAATGGCAAGAAATTTTTTAAAGGCATATGTTGCTGCTGTGGCACCCGCCGCTTCCCTACTGCCGCTTGTGTCAGTGGCTGTACAGGAAAGCCGGGCAATGTTGTGCACGGCAACAGTGATGGGAGACGTTCTGCTTGTGGCGGGCAATTTGAAGTGCACTAAGCAGATGTATACCACTAAACGTGATTTCATTTCAAAATAAGCTCTTCCTTGAGGAAAACATAACACTACCAGGTTTTTGAACCACTATTTGAACAAACAACGTGGAATTGGTAGTGGCGTTTGTTTCCAATGTTTTTTTCTTTCTTTACCGCAGGCACTACCATTGTCGCATACCCACAAGTGGCTAATTGTGTGACCCCACCCATTTAATGCGTTTTGTCGAACTCTTTTTAGCTGCTGGAACCAGTGCGAAAGGCACCCTAGGTGCCTTCAAAAACTTCGAAAGAGAGGGTGTTTTAAGAACTTCTTGCTCACCTCCACTTTTTCTCCAGTCTTCATCGGCTCCCGTGCTGAACTAAACTTGTTACAGGAAAATGCAGCGTTTCAGTCGAGCAACACATGCTGTAACTCCTCTCAGCCCAGAAGTGATGGTACTCTCTGCCCAGTAACGTACAAGGGTATTTGGATACTTTTCCCAAAATCTCTAACAACAGCTTCAGCTACTTCTGCTGGTTCGACTAATCCACCTGTGCATGCGCGTAGACGCAATTTTGTCGTGCGGAACTTCTAAGAGTTGAACAACTGTTCTTGTTGCTTGCGAGAAATCATGGAGACCGCTGCCCCCATATTTAACTCCATTTAGGCTGTGTTTCAATTCTTAGGCAGCACGTAGACAGTCTACGAAGACTGCTTAAAAGACAGCATCGAGCCCATGCTGTCTGAGAAATGGAACACATTTAGACGGCTTTCACGCGACGATGCGCTACTTCGCGTCGAGAAGCAAAAGCTAAGATAAACAAACGTAACAGTTGTAATTTCTGGCTTATTTTGTGTTGAAATAAAAAAAACAAATAAACGTTACTCAAATGGAGCATGTGGGAAAACGTCTGCTTGTGTGCAGATGATCAGTTCCAGCGAGATTTTGATCTATCTTAGCCATTCGCTAAGCCGCCATCTTGTTAGGCAGCAATGTGGCCTGCATCGTATTTGTCTACGATGCGGTCTTCTCCAAGCTGTCTATGTTTCCGGCTACGTGAGAATTGGAATGTAACTGAAGATGGCCGCCGTCTATTTAAGTGTCTATTTAGCCGTCTACGGGGACTATTGGAACATACCTTCAGAGTCGAGCCTTGTTGATCAGTAGCCGTAGTTTTTGGCATATTTTACCAAGGTCATCGTGCCTTTTATCACCGCTTCTGAGGCACAGTCAACAACTGCAATGCTGCGCGTTCGCCCATTAGACAATTCAGTTCTTATCAGACTGACATGCACGTTGAAAATGCTTTTTCATGCGACAGCCGAAAAACGTCGCGCATGCATGTCTGCAGTTTTCTTCACGTGCTTAGAAGAGCCGCACCGCCAACATGCTTGACGGTTTATTTTAGATGGAATTTTCCACTGCAACTGCTGTCTACTCTTGCTTTTATGCAGTTATACTGTGTAAGTCAGATACGCTCTTAGTTATATATAAACTGATGGCGTATCTTCCACAAAAGCTCATGGATCTAGTAGTCGGTGGCTCGTTGCCGCCGTTGCCACCTGCGTTAAAAGGGGACAACTAACTGGAAACAAAAAATAACAAATAAAAATAACATCCAAACCGGAAGCGGTAGCGACATGAAGCATTTGTCCTACATAATGCCAAATAGAAATGTTTCTCAACTTTCTGGTGCCGTTCTTAATACGCGATTTTAATGTGCATTGTGGTATAGTAATTACATGCGCGAGAAAAAAAAACAAAATATTGAGAAAGCAAAGTTGTTTTAGTTTTATTAGCCAATAACGTACTTGCAATATACACAAGAGACTTGAAAGAGGCAATTGTGAGACAGCATTCACGAGCACAGTAGCATAATGGTTGAACACTCACGCTGCCCAATTGTCCAAAACTAATGAAGTGAGCCAGCAGCGTGGACAATATAGCTTTGAAGCCGTAGAGTAGAGCAGGTCGCTGAGCGTGTTGCGTTTACCGTCACCAAAGGCGAGGGCACGCCGGCCGTGTGCCAGTGAAACAGTCGGCCATCACATGAGCTGCTATCCACACGCTCTGTTAGCTAGTTCAGCTCTGAAATGTCACACCAGTAAACAGCACCAAATAAATAAGTAAACTACTGAAGGTACACACGAAACCACTCAAAAAAGTTAGTGGTGCATTGTTACCTGGCAATGCGCTGAACGAAAGAACACCCCGAAGTTAACACAAGTTCTGGGGTGCCATGCAGGATGGGCTGAGCTTCTCGAGCTGTAGAGTTTGCTCCAAACTCGCTCTGCGGTAGCGGGGGCATGAAGACAGTGCGGAGCACGTCATAGCAGCGTTGATGAAAATAGCTACATGAACGCGCGTGGCATTGGAAATGCATGTATGATATTTGCGGTGGTTATCATAGAAACTCCGCATGGGAGCACGTCAGTGCCACCACTCGCTCAACATTTTAGCAGTGAAGCGATATATCAGCGTGATTGTTATGCTGTCTTTTTGACAACTCAACACGCACTCCCCACAGGCGTGTTTGTAGGCTTGTGTTCTCTTTCGCACAAGTTCTTTCGTCCCACCTGCAGCAAGGGTGCACGCGCAGCACTCTTGCGCTGCTCGTTTCGCTTCTATCAATTATTGCAGATATATATAGGGAAAGGAGGCCACCAGGGGCACTCGCATCTTCTCGGCAGCGCGGCTCTAATTGGATACGTCGTGATGGCGGCAAAACTGAATGCGAGCTATTTTATCTGCGTGGTGATATCACTTTTTCTTCTGCCTGCGTGTGAGCAAAGTCTGCGCGATAAAGCTGATAGTTTAATCGTGCCGCTCAGCGTGAAAAATGCTTCTCGGCAAAAGCAAACGCAATGGGCATTCTACATCTTCGCCGCGGGAGTCCGTCAATCAAACTGATGGACGCGTGAGCTCGGATGCAGACTCGTTGATTTTGAGAAGACCCGAGTTGAACTCGTGACTTTGTAGGTGTCGGTTCGACTGTCAAGCGTTTGATGCGGTGAAGGCTAAGAGGCAGCTTCTTCGCATATAAAATAATATGATGAGCTTACACTACTTGTGTAAGGCTGAAGGCAAAGATGGCTTTGTGATATTTTAGCTTCTTGTAGCTTTTCAAGTTGGTTGTATACCTACGTGCGTGGTCGGCTTCGATGTGAAAACCGCATCAGTTCTGTCTTAATTTAGATTGTACTAATTGGCTGATCCTTTATGCCCAATACAGTGAGCTGTCTTGTCTTCCTTGGTAAGGTTTTAATTAAAACCAATTATCTAGGGCGCAACTACCAAGGCCTTGATGAACAATAAACTACTAAACGTAATCCTGATTAGAAGGATAAAATTATTATCATATTAGTAAGGGCTAATAACATGGTATTTTGAGCCCTAATGACTAGCGTCGCATTATATAGCACAGCTTAGTTAGCTCTTCAACTAACATGTTTTAGTTAAACCGGTTATAGCTACATACAACTTCATTAGCGTGGTCCTCTTTATATGTGGTGTAACTACCTCTGGCTTGCCGTGCCTTGGCGTAATCGGCTTGGTCATAGTAGCATGTCTGGCCATAGCATGGCGTAACTGTTTGAGTATACTGTCTTGTCAGAAAAATCACCGCATATACACTAAGTGAATTAGGATGAGTGAGGTAAAGCTCTTCCTGCTTCTCCGTCTGTTCATCCGTCTGTCTATCCGTTCACACCTGCTTATTGAGACATTAACTCGGCGGTCACGTCCCACGAGCTAGGAAGGACAGACCCACCTCTTAAGGAGCTTCGCCCCTAATAGCTAATTACCCGGCTGCTGTAGTCGGGTGCTAGCTGCCTATGACAACGAAGATCACGCGCACTGGCTGACGAGCGCGGTAGAATGTACAGGCTGACCATGATGATCAACACGTGGCCTCGGGTTTAGTTTTAAGACGCTCGGCTGGTGCTGATCGCAGAGGCTACCGTACTGATTATTCTAAAACAGACTTAGTGCAGGCTATAAAAGCTTCGAAATTATTTTAAGCATCCCGTGCCTCAGAAAAATGTCATCGCGAAATGTTTCTGGCACTTTTTTTGCATGGGTGCACTTCTGCACTCAGTGGAACGACAAAGAAATAAAAGAAGAAGCCTCTGGTTTGAAAACACTTCCCAACTTAGTCATCTGCCCTTGATGCGATAAAGTGTTCCATCGTAACTAATGAAACACAGCGCGCAATGGTGTAGATTTGTCTTTTTCGTACTGTTGGGTCGTTTTTAGGAGGTGGCGCCAGAGCTCGGGACGATCCCGAGTTTTGCGAAACTCGGTCGATCCTGCAAAGAGCCCCTCATAGCTAATTGCCTGGACACGCCTCCTCTTCGAATTTATAAAACTCGACCAAAAGTTGAGGCCAACAACTGTTTAGCCAGGTGTGAGATACACGATAAAACTAAGTTTATAGTTAACTGTGAAATAGCTAAAATTAGGACTATTCGAACAAATATTATAATGAGTTGGTAATTTTGGTTGTTTGTCTCCTCCTGACGTAGTCGCACTTCAATCGTGGGCGGGCATTGATACCTGTGGCAATAGTTTTTCAACACTTCTCGTTCCAAGTTTCGCAACCCAGTCAATTTGACCAATAATGCTCGTTGAACCATGTGATTTACTGCACTTATTTTATGAATCCAATAATAAAGCATTTTAAAGTTCTTTTTAAAATGGTCACTTTTTCTTTTCAGCAAATAACGGTCACCAAATATCTCGTCTTTGTAACTAACAAACGAATTTTTCCTGCAGTGCCTCGTCTAAAAAATTAACGAACTTGCACGAACACGAGAGGCAACGCAGTTCACCAACAAATTCGGCAATGGATTCAATCTCGCGCTCGGATCATCAACGCAACTTGGCTCTTTACCACTTATTTAAGGCAAGTGTGCCGAATGGTCGCAAAGCAATCGATTGAAGGTGTCGTAAGACCCGCTTCGTGGAAGGTCAGGTGCAAGAAATGACATGAGTAGGGCGTAAGCCTTCGCCCCTATTAGTCTCAAGAACGCGTAAACCTTGTCTGCCTTCGGAACCTTGTTCAAGTGAAGAAACGACGTCAACCGCTCGTCGTTTAACATGCAGTCACTCAAAGAGTCTTCAAAAGGTTCAATGTGGCTAATTCTTAGCACCACGTCTGTCACTGGATCTGCCATTTCTACTGTTCTGGTAGCTCGCTGTGTTGCGTCGACAGCCACAAGAACTTCAAAAAAGTAGAGCCTTTCTTCTATTGTGCGAACGAAGCTGCAGGTTTGATGCGCTTTATCGCAGATGTTACGTCCTAACCCCGGAAGCGAACGTTGAGCAGCACCAAACTATTTATTGATTTATCTTGTTGCATGTACGCCCGTAAAAAAGGAAGGGAAAAAGGTGAGCGAAGAGGCAGCCTTGACATGCCAGTTTTGTACCGATCGCCGTTGCGTCACGTGATTACTGGGCAGCTTGCCTGACTGCTCTTATCTACAACAGAACAAGCGAACCACAGAACAAGCACAAAACAACAGCTTCGACTTCTCCGCACACGGTGCCTATAAGAAGAGCATCAACTGAGCATCTTTTTAGTGGGCACGTCAGCCGGCCGTCCGTGAGCAGGATGTCAAACCCGTTCTATTTCACGCAGGTGAGCAATACGTACTCCTCAGTGTCTAGTGACCATTGTCTAGTTCAGCGAACGTGTTCACGTCATTTGTGTGCTTTGTTTCACTATGCGAAAGACTGTGTACTCTTCTTTGATGCTTTGTGATTGATGATTGATATGTGAAGTTTAACGTCCCAAAACCACCATATGAATAGAGACGCCGTAGTGGAGGGCTCCGGAGGTTTCGACCACCTGGGATTGTTTAACGTGCACCCAAACCTGAGCACACGGGCCTACCAAATTTTCGCCTCCATCGGAATTGCAGCCGCCGCAGCCGGGATTTGATCCGGCGACTGATGCTTCGTGGGGATATCGAGCCGAATACAGGGCCTGAAACAGAAAAAATGCTTTGCAAACTTTTTGACGGTCAAAAAAACAAAGCATAAAAAACTAGAGAAGTTGGAAAACAGGCTTCAGAATGTCGAAGACTCAGCGGCAATTGTTGAAGAACCCGGAACGCAAATTGTGTATTTGGAACACACAGTGACACTGTTAGATGAAACGTTGAGCAAGTTTCTTTCACACAAACGACACTTGCGGCCTACACACAATCCATGGATGAAGAAAGTGCGCGTCACCAACGTAAGTCAGACAAAGCGAAAAGGCAGTACTGGCGGTATCTATGTTCAAGTGGTGGAGTTAAGATATTTAAGTTACGCGAACAACTAACGAACAGCCTTGAAAAGGCGAAAGATATTTATGAACACGTTTGTAAGAAAAACGTTCTTAAAACATCGTCAGGCCCCGCCGCGATGGTCTAGTGGCTAAAATACTCGGCTGCTGACCCGCAGGGTGGGGGTTCGAATCCCGGCTGTGGCGGCTACATTTCCGATGGAGGCGAAAATGTTGTATGCCCGTGTGCTCAGATTTGGGTGCACGTTAAACAACCCCAGGTGGTCTCAATTTCTGAAGCCCTCCACTACGGCATCTCTTATATTCATATAATGGTTTTGTGACGTTAAACCTTATATATCAATCAATCAAAACATCGTCAGAAACATTTTGGCGACCCAATTCGCCTAAGAAGAAAAATCCGCCCACATTATTGGTCAATGGTGTTCCTGTGACAGATAACGCAGTATATTTGCCGAAGCGGTTAGTGCTTACTTTGGTACTGTGTTTGTCATTGACGATGAACGCGCGCCGCAATTCAGCACACTTGATCATAGTGAACCTATTGATGTGTGTATATCTGGAGAAGGCGTACTAGCACTACTGCTAAAATTAGACGACAAGAAGGTGCCAGTCATAGACGGTATGCCAAATGTATTTTTAAAACGATATGCAGAATGGTATTCTAATCATCTATGTCGGTTGCTCGAAAACTCTCTGTGAATTGCGAACCTTCCATGCGACAAGAAGTACGCGAAAATCACATCAATCCCTAAAACAAACGCACCATCAACTTCATCATTATATAGAACACTTTTTTATTATTCAAATGCGCGAACCTACTAGAACACATAGTTTTTAAACATATACCTAGCTTTTTTTGAAAACAAAGGCTTAATTGGTTCCTTCCAGCATGGCTTTCGCCTGGATTACTCTACAGCGAACCAGCTCATCGAAACTGTCAACGACTTACATCGACTCTTGAAAGACATAACCAGGTCGAAATTATATTTCTCGACTAATTATTATTGAAGTTAAAACCAGTACTCAAGAAGACCACATTACTAGCTTGGGTAGAAGCCTACCTCTCATGTAGACAAGTCATGGCCATTGACAACAAAACTTCGCGTGCCAATCCAGTCCTTTCGGGAATATCACGATGCTCCGTTCTTGGTTTTTTATTTATTTCTCGTATTCACCAATGACACGTTCAGAACATACCCCTTCGAAATAAGGCTCTTTGCTATTGATTGTGTTATATGGTCACGACTCAGACATAGCAGAAATTGGATTTAGAAGAGCTGACTTTAAATAAATGCAGAGGACCAGCAAGGAATTCTTTCTTTTTTTCTCTGCAGGTTGAATGCGGCCTTTGCCTCCCTCCAGTAAGAGCATCGGGACGATGCTCTGCTACACAATACGCTGTGTATGGAGTTGGCGTATTGTGCAACTGGCTCACTGCAATAAGACTTCATCCGCAGAACGTGTACGATTTTCGATTTACGCTGGCGAGTTCGCGAGGAACTGTCAGGAAGAACCTCATAGTTCACGTAACTTAGGCACCGCACAACATTACAGGAACCAAAGTACACCTTCAGTAACTTTTCAGAAAGGCCGCGTCGGCGAATAGGGCTCCAGACCCACACTTCCTCGCCTGAATTATAAGTGACATATAGGTGTCGCAGGTTATATCATTGTGCGTCGTAACTCTGCTGTCGGGCAATTTGCACGCGTGCTAGCTGCTGCGCCTCTTCAGCTCGTTGGGTCAAGGCTTGAGCATCCGTGTCTATACCGTCACCGTCGTGCAGCAACATGGCATCAAGCATTGTCCTCACTGCACAGCCATAAAAAAGAATGAATGGCCTGCTTCAGGTAGGTTCCTCCTTCGTCTTATTATAGGCAAACATCACGCCATCCCATTTTTATGATCGACGTCGATGTACATACTCAGCATATCAGCAATTGTCTTGTTGAGGCGTTCTGTTCAGCCCTTAGTTTGTGCGTGGTGGTAGGTGGTTTTTCAATGCGCTGTTCCACTGAGCGCAAGCACTGGCTTAGGAGCATGGCCGTGAAAGCAGTATCTCTGTCCGTTATTAAAATTCTAGGAGCACCATGCATATAACAATATTTTCAACAAAAAATTATGCCGCTTCTACTGCGCTTCCGCTTGATAAAGCCTTTGTTTCTCCGTAGCGAGTATGATAGTCGGTAACGACCATTACCCACTTGTTTCCAGTATGCCAAGTCGAAAATGGTTCAAGAAGATCCATTCCAATTTGTGGAAAAGGCATTGTGGGCACACAAACTGGTTGAAACAATCCGGCTCGTGTTAAAGGTGGCGATTTTCTTCGTTGACAATCGAGGCACGTACGGACGTAATGCTTTACAGTGCCTGGAAGCTTCGGCCAATAATACTTCTGTTGGATTCTGGCCAATGTGCGCGTCTATCTGAGGTGGCCGGAGATTGGCTGATCGCGGCAAGCGTGCAGGATCTCATCGCGAATGGATGTCGGGCCGGTAAGTGGGCACTTCCACTGGAGGAAAAGTTCTTCCTCTATAGGACACCCCTGCGCAAGTAGAACCATGGCAGGCTTCTTGCAAATATCTTCGGAACGCTTGTAGACTGGCCGTTGAGAAAATTAATGAAAGGAAGCAACTCACTGTCTTCTTTCTGATTAGACAAAATAGTGACCGTGTCGACCACTCCTAAAAACGCAATGTCATCCTCTTCTGAGACATCGTTTTGCTTTAGAGGTGACCTGGATAAGCAATCGGCATCGTAGTGCTGCCATCCCGACTCATACACAACCGTGATATCGAATTCTTGTAGGCGTAAGCTCCAGCGCGCTAGCCAACGAGATGGGTCCTTCAAGTTGTTCAGCCAGCAAACGGAGTGGTGGTCGCTGACTACGTGGAAGGGACGGCCGTAGAGGCATGGGCGAAACTTCATAACTGCCCATACTACAGCAAGACATTTTTTTTCTGTTGTGGAATAATAGCACTCGGCGCTGGAAAGCGTCCTAGTTGCATATGCAATTACTCGCTCGGCTGAGTCTTGCCAGTGGACGAGTACAGCGCCTAAACCTGCGTTGTGGCAGCGGTGTGGATCATGGTAGGAGTGTCCTCATCAAAGTGAGCAAGCACAGGTGGTGTCTGCAGGCGCTCTCGTAGCTCGTAAAATGCTGCTTGTTCCTCTTCGCCGCATAAAAATGAGACATCATCTCTCGTTATGCGTGTTAAAGACGACGCTATGTGCAAGAAATTGGCAATAAATCAGCAATAGTAGGCACAGAGACCAACAAAACGTCTCACGGCCTTCTTAGCCGTTGGCACCGGAAATTCTTGGACGGCATCAATCTTGTCGGGGTCCGGACGAACACCCTTATGGCTCACCACGTCTCTTAAGAATCGGAGTCCCTTGAAACTCGGATGACATTTGTCAGGTTTCAGCGTTAGGCCAGTGGACCATATTGCTCGAAATACTATTAGCAACCGTCTTAAATGTTCCTCGAATGTTGCTGAGAAAACAATGACGTCGTCGAGGTATGCCAGATACTTCTGCCACTTAAGGCCTCATAAGACGGTATCCATCAGTCTTTGAAATTTTACTGGAGCTGAGCACAATCCAAAAGACAAAACTTTAAACTCGTAAAGCCCGTCAGGCGTTACAAAAGCAGTCTTTTCTCTGTTTCGCTCATCGCCCTCAATGTGCCGATACCCGCTTTGCAGGTTCATCAACGAGAAGTGTGCATGCCTCAGCCTGTCAAGCGAATCGTCAATACGCGGTAACAAGTATACATCTTCCTTTGTCACGCGGTTCAGCTTGTGGTAGTCCACACAGAATCGTAAGTTGTCGTCTTTCTTATCTAGCGCTACCGGTGATGCCCAAAGGCTTTTTGACGGCGGAATGATGTCAACATCGAGCATTTTCTAGACTTGTTCTTGAATTGCTTCGCGTTGTTTTGGTGCCATGCGGTATGGGTTTTGTCGAATTGGTCTTGCCGTTTCTTTAATTATATTTCGGTGCTTTGTCAGCGGCGTCTGCTTTACCCTCGAGGTCAATGAAAAACATTCTTCGTACTGGCCGAGAACATCTAGTAGACTCTACCTCTGCGCTGGTGATATATCTGTGCTCCAGTCGACATGTGATGGTGTTGAAGTGACTGGCGTCTCTACCTGTTGCACTGCAAAGCACTCGCGGAATGCTACAATTTATTTGAAGCATTCAACTGTGAAACCCTCTGTAACGTGTCGACGCTCGTTGGTGAAGTTCGTCAACAGGACCTCTGCTTGCCCAGACACTACACTGACGAGACTTCTGGCAATACCAATTCTTCGAGAGGGTAAAAGCGTCGATATTTGTTCTGCGACACCTTCTTCAGTATGCTAGGTGATACACGTGACGCAGACAAGGCGGCATGATAACGGTGGCTTGGGCACGTCATCAATGACGCGCATGGGCTTGCGCTGAAGCGCTGCGCTGAGGCTAATGAAAAAGGTGAGTACACCGTGCGGTATATTTGTGATGGCATCGTACTCCCGCAAGAAAAACATACCCAAGATGTCCTCTTTATAACACTCAGAAAGATTAACGAAGGTTGCGATTATTGATGAATGCCTGATCTTGATTCGTGCGGTGCACACGCCGGCAGGCATCAGCAGCTGGCCTCCAGCTCCTCTATTTTGTGGTCCCATCCATTCCATTTTCACCTTCTTGAGTTTGTCGGCTAGATACACACTCATTATTGAAAAGTCCGCACAAGTGTCGACCAGTGCCATCACTACGTAACCGTCAATCAAAAGTGTTATGTCGGCAGTGACAATCTCAGATTTCGTCGATTCATTCGAAATGTGCGGCGCTTCGTGTGGTGGCAATGGGGGATTCTCAATTATTCGGCAATTCGCAACCTCCCCGCCCCCCGCTAAGGTCACTGTTTTCAGTTTTCCCAGCGTGGACTAGGAGATATTTCACTCGCCTTGTCCATGATGCTAAGATTATTAGATTTGGGAAAATGAGCAGGAGAGGGTGAGCGTGACCGGAACCCAGGAGATACGTACCGCAGGATCGTCATGCTCTTATCAACGTTGCGTCTTCCTTCGAAATAGCGCCGAGGGGTAGTGGACGGAAATGCTTGGTACCCGGTACGAGATGATGACAATACCGCACGATGTGGCTTGTTTCCCCACAAATGAAGCACAAGGACCTGTAGTCAGGGGAACGCCAGATGTCGGTTTTGTGGAGGGGAGGTGTCATCGGCGTCGACGTTTCCCTGTAGTACCAAGGCACTGTCGGCGGCTGGTGCTGGTAATACTGCTGAGGTGGCGGCACGTTACATGGCTGTTGACGGAGAATATCTGCATAGGTTCGCCTAACCATGTAAGTGTTCGGCTCGGGAAGTGATAGCGCTTGCCTTATCTCTTGGCGCACAAGTTCTGTGACCGACGCACTCGTGCAGTCATTCGTGTGGCAGCGAGCTTCCTCACCTCTTCTTGTATAATTTCGTGTATCAGCCCATGCAAAAAACGCTCGTCAGATGTCACATTGGTCATAGCGGTTGCGTTGTTTTGTGAGCTGTAGTTTGGGCGGGCGTAGCTGTAACGCAGCTGTAGAGCGCGTTCGAAGGCAGTCGCCTCCTTCTAAATTCGTTGACGCTTCAAGGTTGGTTCCACAACAGACCAGCAAAGAGCTACTCTTTGACACCGCACATGAGGTGGCTGATTTTTCTGCCCGCGGACATATCGGAATCGTCTCGATGGAAGAGACGGGCCATGTCCTAAACAAACATAGCAACAGACTCATTTGGCTTTTGAATCCGTGATCCGAGGAGCCGTTGTGCATGCTTCCGCCTTTCGGTGTTTGCGAAGGTGTCAAGGAACTTCGGCCGGAACTCGTCCCACGTTGACCACACGCGATTTATGAGCCATGTGCAAGCCCCATTATAAAGAGAGAAATACACGTACCTCCATTAATGTGCCGCGTTCCACCCGTTAACATTGGCTGTGCTCTTGAACTCCTCAAGCTAGTTATCTGCATTCTCATATGTGTTGCCGTGGAAGTCCACAGGAAGCTTAGGGGTAAAACAGTCACCTGTGTCGTACTTGGGCTGGTCATGGCGGGGCTACTGCTTTCGGGCGCGTTCATGTTTTCCGGCCAAGGACCGAACTCTGGGCTCAGGCCTAGCAGGCGGTGGCTGGCTGTGTGAACGGGCGTTTTGACGAGCGGAGATCTTTGTGAACTAGATACCTGGCTGTTGGAAGGTGTCCTGGACATGTGGCATGGGACAATTATGGGACATGGGACAATATTGGCGATGTGAATACATGGTCCAGAAAAGTTATTGTCACAACCCCTTAATAGAGATGGCAGTAACCAGGTAGACTCAAATGGCTGACTTAACAGCCCCCGAAATGCACTGCTAAAGCTTGAACAGTTTAATATCAGGTCCTTTTAGCAAAGGAGCAACAGGTGCACCAATTTTATACGATTCCAGATGGCTGCACCAAACTGTGCGAAACCCGTGAAATTGTTGAAATTGCACCACGCTGCACCGAAATTCCCAGCCAGCTTCAATTTTTTTTTTCAAGTTCCCATTCAGGTGAGCAATGCACGCCATGTCGGTCACATGCAGCTTTGAGCCATCAGTCAAAGTGCGCCGACTCGAACTACAGTGCCTGGAATATACTTAAAATAACCTAGCCACCAACCCTATGCTACAGAGACGTGATCAACCAGTAACAACATTTCATGCCCATCAGTCCGCTGACCGCAACAGATACGTATCGGCGGGATGAAGGAACTTCAAAACACAAATGTGTGTATGTAGCCACCAACGCTTTGCGGAAAATGTAAGTTTTCTTCCCAGAAAACGCGGCTATGGCTTATTAAGGCTCGAACAAGCTCGACGTGCTGCGAATGCCGGCGTTGATTACCTTAGCAGTGGCACATGAACATTTTTGTGTTGAAGCTGCGTCGTCCTTGCCACAGTCCTGGGGATAGTTATCTGGTACCATCGCCGGGGCAAAGGGCACGCGCCATGTTTACTTCATCTGGTCGAACGCGAATTGCAAGGTCGCCGAAGTGGCACATAGCGCCACGGTAAAAAGGGGGGAGGGAGGGGGAACGGTTAGAAAATTTGTTAACTTTGGTTCTAAAGCTGCTTGAGTGATCTTTGCCACACTAGACTTGTGCCCAACGAAAAAGCAGTTGAGATTTACAAGGGCTGTCCGCGATACTGGGACACTTCACATTTTGCTCAGTTACTCATGCGTTTGTACACGGTTCAATTTTGAGTACCAGTATAATCACTGACGTCTAAATAAGCTTCTGGCAATCACTTGAAGCCGCGTCTGACATTTACACTTCCCTACAGAAACAAACTAAATTGGGCACCAGTTTTTTTCACCACCTCTTCTTCTCGGTTTTACGAGTGTTTCAAATTTCAAGGTCACAATTTCGGCAGACCTATACTGAAATCCTCAGAGTTTCTCAAATGATTTATCAGGTTTAGTAAATGCTACTATGGACTTTATCATTGGTTAATTAGCGAGGTGGTTGAAATTACTACCATTATTGAAATTGTAGTAAATAGTATGCTCACAATACACAATTTATGTTATGTTGAATTGTTTATACATGTTTTTTCTCTAACTGTAAGCCTTATTTTCATATTGCTCCAAATTCGCTTCATCAAGATAGAAATGCATGTTTTTTTCCATAACCTGCTCCGAACTTGGAATTTAGTGCTCCAAAAGTAACATTTTGCTGCTCTGAAAATCGCTTCAAATGGTATTTTGGCTATTGCAACCTGTTTTAGCACACCAGCAAATGCTGGTCGGGGTCCAAAGATAAAGTCTGAGCTCAGAGTATTGTTACAAGCCCGAAGCAATGAATGACATAGGAGCAAACGGTAATGCTATACAAAGATTAGCACCTAACTCCTCAGATTCAATCTCAAAACGAAACACTGGTTAAAGCCAATGTGAGTGCTGCTGATAGTGAATGGGTTTCCGTTCTGTCAGTAGTCTCAACGAATAGAAAGTGCTGAGAGCACACCACGTAAACAAGCCTTGTAGTGATATTTATTCAATCAGCACGCACCAGCACTCGTAATGGCACCCTTATATTCAAAGTTAGCAGCTGTTGAAAGTGTCCTTATAATTGCAAATGCAATAATTTATTTTAAATGAACGGCTAGTTAAATCACTGAACAACTCAAATGGGGTTAACAATAATGGTGAAACAATCAAATATTGCTCATGAAATGCATGAAACTCATGCACTCAAGAATATTCAAACCTTCAAGCAATAATTTCATCACCCGACTAGTCCCTCTATGTAGGCTGCAGTGTTGACCAGGGGCTCCCCGGATGCAGTTGGTGAATACTTGTTACTCCTCAGTGTGACTGTGCAAGATTCTCTTTCAAAACACCTCCTCGGTGACTGCACAGCAAAATCTATTAAGTCTTCATCATAGACTGACTGACTGATGCCATAACGAGGTGTCACTAGGAGCTGTTTGGTATGCAAAACTTCACGCTGTGTTGCTTCTAATTTTTCTAGTCACTGTTTTTCTCGGCAGTGATGTAAGATGATCTGTGGCACTATCTAATATTGTAACACTTCTCTGAACAACCAAATCACTCTTCTACATCATAACACATTGCCTCATCAACTGGACCACCTGTACATTTACCCTGTCTCTTGGCGCTTATATTGAGCCGCACCCTGCGTACGTTAAAAAGAAATCTGGGAATCATTCACACTCACTCATGAACTATATTTTTTCCTTAGGCCTTACTCATGAAATCAGACTCGCGGCTCCATGCAAGTCTGACAAGTCTGTTGAGTCGCCTTCAGAGTCCATTAAAATATGATGATCTTTTTCACACATGGTTTCAGTGCTTCTTAACAGAAATATGTTGCATAAATGGTACTCTATTTAAGGTCTTTTCCAAACGTGGTTTTAAAGCTCCTCAACAGCAATGAGTTGCATATTTGGTGCTCCAGTTGATGATCTTTTCCACACAAGGTTTGAATGCTTCTAAACAGAAATGTGTTGCATAACTGGTGATTCAGTTACAACCTTTCAATCTCAGACCTTTATATTGTGACAGCAACCCAGTAAGGTCATCTCTAATAAAGAGATAGCGCCTCAGATATTTTCATGGGAGCGTCCCAGGAAAAAATTCACAGGAGGGCATGTTAACTTGACCCCCTCCTGCTTGTAGTTCTGGCCCCTCAGCTATAAATAAAGAGGAGGCGTACCAATGCTTGTGCATTGAGATATGTGTGAGCTGTGAAAAGTGAGAGCTCAAGGAGCAATTTTATGTGGAGGGAGGCCGCTACACTGGTCCGAGACTCTGCAAGGTGCCAACTGGAGCACCGAATATGCAATATACTGCTTTTATAGCGCATTAAAACCATAGGTGAAAAAGATAATCACATTTTAACGGACTCAGAAGTCGACTTGCCAGACTTGGTCTTCGCATTGAGCCGCAAGTCTGAGGGAGGCCAAAAGGCAAAATATATTTCATGAGTGAGTGTGAATTATTTCCAGATTTATTTGCACACCTATGCAGGGCACTGCTCAACATGAGTGAACAGAGACAGACAAAACACAGAAGTGGTTTGGTCGGGGAGAGAAGTGTTGCATTTCAAGTAGTGCCATCTGTCACCATGCTTGTGATGCGCTGCAGACTAATCCGCGCACCAGAAAAAGAAACGCAGGGTGATGTTTCATGTACAAGCTAGCCCCTATTACTGCTTTATTTGACATGAGGCACTCAGCCTATGAAGAAGAGAGAAGACATGACGCTGCGCAGTCACAGAGAAAGTGTTTTGAAAAAGAGTCTCGGACAGGGACACTGAGGACAAACAAGTATTCACCAACTTCAGCATAGAACCGATGCTTGGCAATGCAATCTACGTAGTGGGACTGGTCGTGCTGGCAAATATGAAATTATTGTTCGAAGTGTTGTTTATATTCTGAAATGCCTGAGTCTATCTGAACACAATTTGACTGCTTTCTCAATATTGATAAACCCATCTGATGTGCACAGTAATTTTACTAGGTGTGTGCAAGTATGTAAGACGGATGGGTGGAGGGAGAGATGGCAGAACTTTAGAGCCCTGAACGACGTGGCCAGCACAGAGTGAACTGTTGATACTTTATTCATTTAAAAAACATTATTCAATGAATATTATATCGACATAAAGGTGCAGTTGTGAGTGCTGGCACGTGCTGTTTTGACAACTATCACTAGACGGCTTGTTTGCATGGTGTGCTCTTAGTGCTTATGTAGTGGAGCATACGCACTAACGCGTATGAGCCTTCCAAAGAGTAGGAAAAACCACGTGCTCTGATTGCACGAGAACCTGGGCCGCCTTTGCCAGACTTGTCGTACGGCCATTTTTCGTTGCGACATCCTTGCGACTTCTCCGGTTCAATAAACGTTATCACATTCGGTGGAGGCTGCTGAAATCCCCAAGCAGACCTGGAGCTCCGCTCTCGGAAGTTGCCCGAGAGACCACCGCGAAACATGATTTACGCGACTGCCAACCAGCCCATCCGAGCCCAGCCAGCACCACCGGTGGTCCCGTTACCTGCCTTGGTGCTACTCGCCTACGGGACCCACCAATTTTCAGCCGCAGTGGTGAGCAAGACGTCGAAGACTGGCTCTCCTTGTACGAACGCATAAGCACCAGCAACAAGTGGGACAACGACTCTAAGCTCGCCTACGTTATCTTTTACTTGGCAGACGTAGCTAAGCTTTGGTTTACCAACCGCGAAACCGCCATCGCCAACTGGTCCTCCTTTAAGACACTCGTGACTGAAGCGTTCGGCCGACCAGAGGTCCGCAAGCTCCGCGCTGACCAGCGCCTGCGCCACCGAGCCCAGCAGCCTGGCGAGACGTTTACTAGTTACATAGAGGACGTGCTTGACCTCTGCAGACGTGTGAATCCATCTATGCCCGAAGAAGAGAAAATTCGGCAGATTCTCAAGAGCATCGGGGATGGCGCATTCTAGATGTTGCTAGCGAAAAGCCCGAACATGATGGCAATCCTCATAAGCCTCTGCCAGAGCTTTTATGAACTGCGCCGTCAGCGTTCCGTCGCCCGACAGAATGTCCCACCGCCGGATTCAATCTCGGCCGTCGCACTCACAAATGCCAACGTTCGCCAAGAAAGTCTGTCCAACCAAATCAAAGACTTCATCAGGGAGGAAATCGGCCGACAGCTCTCCCTGCTGCAGCATAGCGACGCGCCCACCGCAAGCCTGCCTTCGACACTGCAGCAGGCCATACGCAGTGAAATTTGTGATGTCCTCCCTACAGTGCAGGCCCCTTACCTGGGCACTTCGGTAGCACCTAATCTCTCAGTGTCGGCTACGCACCACCTGCACCACCTTCACCTCTCAGCTACGCAGCTGTGGTCGCGAGGCCCCCTCCGCATCCAGTCGCCTTATCGGCTCCACCTCCTCCGGCCTCGCCTCCAGTTTACAGGCCCTCACCTCGCTTTTTCCGTCGATCTAATTAGTGGCACACCCAAGACAATCGTCCTATCTGCTTCACCTGTGGCATCGCTGGCCACACTGCACGCTTCTGCCGCCGTCGCCCCACACCAGCGAACACATACTTCGGAACTCCTACCTACGCACCGCAGCAGGCCTCCGCCTCTGCATATGAACAGAGGCACTCAGACTCGGATCGCCTCACATCGACTGCTCGTTTCGCAACCCCTCGTCGCCGATCGCCATCGCCTATGCGTCATCGACCACCTCCTGAGGAGGCAAGTTAATCAGTGCAGTTCCGGAGGCAAGAACTGCAACTTGTGCGCAATTCCCAAGGCCTCCATTTTTGCCGCAAAATGTTGTTGATGTCGATGTTGAGAGAGTCGCCACATTAGCATTAATTGATACCGGGGCCGCCGTGTCTGTGATGGACGCCAAATATTGTCGGAAACTGAACAAAGTGTCCACATCTCTCTGTGGCATGGTGCTGTCCACGGCTAGCGCGCAACACATTCATCCCTCGGCTCTGTGTACGGTGTGCGTCGTCATCCAAGACGTTTTGTACGTCGTACAGTTTTTTGTTCTGCCCTCTTGCTCTCATGACCTTATCCTCGGTTGGGATTTCTTATCACGTCATGAAGCTATCATCGATTGTTCCCGTGCCGAAGTATCCCTTGTGCCAACATATGAAGTTCCACCACCAACCGGTCTTCTCGGCTCTGCAAACTTATCGCTGACGACGACCTCACCTTGCCCCCGGAAGCTTCGGTCCCTATAAGCCTTTCATGTGTGGCGCAACCTGACGCCACGGTGGTGTTTACGCTATCTGCGGTTTTTACTGAACGCAAGGGCATCGTTCTCCCATTTGCCGTTCTTACAATTGCGTCTGGTTTAACTGTAATGTTGGTTACCAACCACTGCAACAACCCCATTGGCTTACTTCGTGGTTAAATGTTGGGATATGTGCAACCTGTCGACCATATCGATGATATTATTCTTCCCTACGAAACGCCATGTCACAATGCGACAATAACTCATGCGTCTGAGCCATCAAGTTTGTCAGCCTTCGACAATGCTATTGACGCAGGCCTTTCCCTCTCGCATCGCCGCCAACTTGTTGCTCTCCTTAACAAGTTTCGCTCTTCTTTCAACTTTCAAGAACGTGCTTTGGGCCGCACCACGACTATCACTCATACTATTGACACCGGCTAACATTAGCCTCTGCGATAGCGTCCTTACCGAGTTTCCACCGAAGAGCGCCGCGTCATTACGGAGCAAGTAGACGACATGCCTAAACGTGGAGTGATACAGCCTTCTCAAAGCGCTTGGTCATCACCTGTGGTTCTGGTAAAAAAAAGATGGCCTCGTTAGATTTTGCGTGGGCTATCACCACTTAAACAAGATTACGAAGAAACATGTCTACCTGCTACAACAAATAGACGATGCTCATGACTGTTTACAAGGCGCCGAGTACTTTACATCCTTGGATCTGCGTTCTGGGTATCGGCAGGTACCGATGGCTGATTGAGATCGCCCTAAAACAGCCTTTGTAACGCCAGATGACCTACATGAGTTCAAAGTGATGCCATTTGGGCTCTGCAGCGCACCTGCCATATTTGAGCGCATGATCGATACCATCTTGCGTGTCCATAAATGGAAAACTTGCTTGTGTTACCTGGACGACATCGTAGTCTTTTCGTCTGATTTTCCGACACATCTCGTTCGCCTCCACGAGATTCGGACGTGTCTAACTTCTGCAGGTCTACAACTTAACTCCAAGAAGTGCCACATTGCAGCACGAAAACTAACCATCTTGGGACATGTCATCACAAGAGACGGTGTTCTTCGGGATCCCGATAAGCTTCGCGCTGTCGCTGACTTCCCGTTGCCCACATCGCTGAAAGCCCTAAGAAGTTTCGCCGGTCTTTGCTCCTACATTCGTCGCTTCGTGCGCAACTTCTCGTCCATCATCGCACCTCTCACGAGTCTGCTTTTCAACAGCAAAGGTATATCTGCATGGTCACCTGCATGTGACGACGGATTTCACCAGCTGCGCCGCCTGCTGACCTCACCACCTATTTTCGTCACAACCACCCCACTGCTGCCACAGAAATTCACACCGATGCAAGTGGCATCGGTCTTGGTGCATTTTGGCACAACGGAAAGACACCCAAGCCGAATACGTAGTCGCCTATGCAAGCCGCGCTCTCAAGAAGGCTGAATTGAATTACTCCGTGACAGAGAAGGAGTGTTTGGCGATAATCTGGGCCTTGACTAAGTTTCGCCCGTACCTTTACGGCCGCCCTTTCGACGTGGTCACAGACTACCACGCTCTATGTTGGCTGTCCACATTGGAAGACCCGTCCGGACGCGTGGGACGTTGGGCACTTCGATTGCAAGAATACGACATCCGTGTAGTATATCGTTCCGGTCGCAAGCATGCGGATGCCGATGCACTTTCGCGATTGCCATTAACCCCAGATGTGGCTTCTCTTTCACCACTTTTTACCGCCTTGTCACCAATAGACACCACTGACATGCTTTCGGAGCAGCGTAAAGATCCATACCTTGCAATGTTACTCGACTACCTTACCCATCCGTCTTCTGTCCCTTCCACGAGAGCGCTACGACGACAAGCAGCCCACTTTTCCGTGCGAGACAGCATTCTGTACCGCCGCGACGGCATGCCTGGTGGTCGGGAGTGGCTCCTTGCTGTCCCAACCTATATGCGCTCTGACATCTGCATGAATTTCCATGCAGACCCCCAAAGTGCTCACGCAGGTGTCCTGAAAACCTACGAAAGGCTGCGCCAACGGTATTACTGGCGAGGAATGTATCGCTTTGTGCAGAAATACGTTCAGTCTTGCACCACTTGCAAACAAAACACTACACCTCCACGGCACCTTACTGGCATGTTACAGCCCCTCCTATGCCCGGCTCGCCCATTCGACCGCGTTGGTATCGATCTCTATGGCCCCCTCCCATATAGACGCTCTGGAAACCGGTGGATAATTGTCGGCGTCGATCATCTACCACGCTACGCTGAGACTGCAGCTCTACCGGCAGCGACCGCCCACGATGTTGCACTGTAAGTTCTGCGCAGCTTCAGTCTCCGCCATGGGGCTCCACGGGAATTACTCAGTGATAGGGGTCGAGTGTTCCTGTCGGAGGTCATCCAAGCTATTCTTGCAGAATGCAACATCATCCACCGGAAATCTACCGCAAACCACCTCAGACGAATGGTCTCACTGAACGGTTCAACCGCACACTTGGCGACATGCTGAGGATGTACACCTCCTCTGACCACACTAACTGGGACGCTGCCTTACCTTTTGTTACCTTCGCTTACAACACCGCGACACAAGGGACTACCGGTTTTTTTCCGTTCTTGCTGCTGTATGGTCGCGAATCATCCCACCCACTCGACACCATACTCACGTACCACCCTGATGCATCGGAGTGCTCCCCGCTTTCGGAAGTCGTCAGATACGCTGAAGACTGCCGTCAGTTGGCTCGGTCTATGACAAGTGAGGCTCAAGGTCTACAAAAAACCCGACATGATGACGCTCATCACATAGCGCCTGCGTTTCGTACTGGCTCCCTCGTGTGGCTTTGGGTGCCCCCCACGTTCCTGGCCTGCTTTCTAAACTTCTGGCCCGGTACCATGGTCCATACCGTGTCATTTACGCAACCTCGCCGGTGAATTACATCATCGAGCCCCTAACACAATCGCCAGATTTGCGCCGTCGAGGACGCGAGACCGTACACGTCGACTGCCTCAAGCTCTACTACGACCCACTCATTGTGCCTACTCCCTGAGTCGCCAGGATGGCTACTCTACAACCCGGGGGGTATTGTAGAGGAGCATACGCACTAACGCGTGTGCGCCTTCCAAAGAGAAGGGAAAACCCCGTGCTCTGATTGCACGAGAACCTGGGCCCCGCGCTGTGATTGCACGAGAACCTGGGAGCATGCATGCTTCATAGAAATGACTGTTGGTGGCTCGTGTAGCTGCAAAGGGCTCATTAAGGCCTGTGTCTGAAGGCTTCTTTTTTTTATGTTGTTTAAGTGCTCGTTTGTGTCAGCAATGGGCGCATGCTTGTGTGGAATCACCTTATTTTATAGCTGACTGAGCTATTCATTTTTTCGCTTTTCGGGGGGCAGGTGCCAGTAAGAGGACGGTTGCTTACAGTTTTGGCCCTTATAAATAACAAAGTAGACAGCGGTGCTTCTTTTGAAAATTTTTGTTTGCTGTTGGTGAATTAGTACTCATCAGTACTAGTTCCACGACATTCCTCATACAGCGTGAATATGCCATTTACACTTCTGCTGCTTGGACTTATTTTTTTATGCATGTACTCTATTTTCTCATATATTAATCGCATTTTCTTCATTTTTGGGTAATTTATTGTTTTGAAGGTGTGGTTTGTACAGTGGGTAACGTTTTCGAACAGGTAGACTAAATCTTAAACTGGAAGCTGGAAATCTGATGGCTACGTTGGGCCATAACCAAACCATATCAGGTTGAGTGCCTACCTTCATGTTACAGGAACATGTTCGCATTGCCTTGCGATGAAGAAACCCTGAAAATCCTTTCTAAGTAAACATCAAATGTCTTCATTAAAGAATTTAATTCATCCCAAATCGACAGTTGGAAAAAATTTTGCATTCTGCGAAGTACTAGTGGCGCTACAGGAATTCGTCACATGCTTTGCGTGCTTTTTTTCACGTTTCGATCGAGTGAGCACACTCAAATCCACGCAGGAGGGGAGGACAAGAGGCAAGAAGCTATGCCTTTTTATCGACGTGCGTCCTCACCTTGAGCGCTTTTATTCACCTTATTTTCTACAAACATAGGGCTTCTTGCTAGTGTAATCACAAACAGGTGCACGGGCATGTGGCAGCCTCCCGTTGCGGTTCTAGACATTGCACTTGAAGCGCAGTCAGTTGGCTTTGGAGCCTCGTTTGTTGAGGGAAAACAGCGTTTTTAGGCGACTGATAATAAAGTATGAATAACTAGCTGTGTGCTGCCCTATAATGTCTGTCTTACATGCACTCAGGTGGAACGACTACCCTCGGATGCATTTACTGACCATGCTCGAAGAATGTTGCGGGGCCACTTCAATTGCTTCATGGAGGGTGCTGTGTACATTTTACTGAAGTTGTTGAAGAAAGTGCCACTTTTACCATGTCTAATTCCTCTATATTTGCCATCTGTTACAATTTATAAAAACAATTTGAATATAGTTTAACTGATGACAGATGATTCAGGCCCCTTAATTGCTGGACAGTTAATTTTGACGTAGAGGCACTCGAAGAAAAATAGTAAAGGGTCTCTTTGGCGCAAGTGTGCCCTAATTGGTTGTGCATTATATGGTTTTGCCTGCTTCAACATCATCAAAGTGCTTGAACAAGACGAAGAATTTTCTGTGGCACGAGTGTGTGATCAAATGCTCAGCAATTTCTGGTTTTCTTACTTCTCTTGAACTTTATTGTTATAGCTTGGGTGCCAATATAAATTTGAATATTAAAGTGTGATTGCAAATTGAATATTTTTGTAATATTTCTGAAATACTTTTTAAATTCTCTTCAAATACTTCTTGTGAAATTCATGAAAAAAGTTGGTGAGGCTTCTAAAGTTCATTCCTATGACAATAAAGTTTTCCATTTGGCAAAATTGATGAAGTGTTGGTAGGGTGGCATTTCGTAGTTGGCATAATAAGGATGAGGCAATCCAGCAATTGAATTTTGATCTACACGAATGTGTTTATATACACAATTTCATGCAGACAAAGAGTTGATCAAATGTTAGCTCGAAACCACTATAAATAAGCCCCTGCCTCTGCCCCATCTATCATCTCCTTCTTAAAATCAGCCTTCACTAGAGTCAGTACATTTGCGACCGTAGCAGAGCCAGAAAGGCATCTTTCACGCGATACGAGTGTGATGAGGTGAAACACAAAAAATTTGGAGGGTCCCTTTCCGTCAGACATTGACCGTATTTTTTTGTATTTGGTAAGTTAGAATAGTTCAAATAGCAAAGTTTGCAATACGAATTGAATCGAATAGCAAACATTTTTCGAAAGATATTCAAAATTATGAATGTTTGTGTACCCATATTTATTGTTTACTTAATATTTTTACCCCATTTTGTTCTCCGTAGAATAGACAAGTGCCATTCTAGATGCTGTGCTAAGGCACTGATCAGAACTCATGCACGTGCCTAGAGCTCCAGGCATATTGTTCTGTGAGACTTTCAATTTAGTTGTTTGAATTCGAAATTGTGAAACCTCATGGTACAATTTTCGCTATTGACATTTTATTCTTTGAAGCAGTTACGCTAGTAAATTTTAAGAGTAATAACAACAGTTTTAGAGTGAATGTAACGACGTTAACTCAGACACACAAAAAAAGGATTACTAAGACATTTTTCCAATGCAAGTTCATCTGAGAGGCAGAGAGAGCAGTGGCTTGTCTGCGTTCGTGATGCTAGGAGGCCAAAAAGCTCCTGTGGAGTATGCTTCAACTTCAGAACAAGAACCTCATAGTAGCCCCGTGTTAGAGTATTTGAGCATCAAGAGGACAAACAAATGCCCCTGAACAGGGCCCTGACAGTGAAAAATTTGAAGGTTGTGGCTAGTAATTATTGCTTAAAATGGTACTGACACAAATTTCCTGCTTTTTTGAATTCCTGCTAGCATTCAAAATGGTACACTTAAACGGTGTTTCCTGGAATAGGTAGCACTTGCAAAGCAGGCCTATCAATAGTGAAAGCGGGCGGTGACAACCGACCCAGTAATCAAGGCGCTTGGGCAAACAGCTTGCGCTCAGCGCTTCTGGCTTTATAGATGGCCTGCCGTGGCATATTTTTATTCTTCCATCTTACACACAGAACACTGACGCACTTCCGGGCTTCCTGCATCATGTGCTCATATTTTTTTGCTGCTGCATATGCAGCACAATGTCGTTGTCGCCAACATTATCTTTGTCGTTTGGGTGCACAGATTTTCTTGAGGCATCCTCACGTTCCAAATTTTTACATCAGACATTGACACAGCAGTCGTTGAGTAGTACCTTCATAGCACAAGTATGGTCAAAGGGCAACAACGACCGTGATGTTAATAATGTAGCTGTGCCAACTCTAAGCTCGGCAACAATGGTGGGCAACTGGACGTTGGGACTCAGCTTCAGGTTACTTTCAGTGATTCAATGATGTGAGGTGTGGCATATGGCACTGGATCAGGCACGCAATCTTCAATATTCATATATTTGGCCGTCTAAGCTGTAATTGCTCCTCAAATTTGTAGATATACGTGTGTTCAAAGGAATCGATGTCACAGGATATATGAGCCACAAAAGTTTGTGTCAGTACTCTTTTTGGTATTTTGCTTTATGTTTTAACTTACAGGTAAACAAATAAGAAAAGTATTTAGTAAGTGCTGCAAGTATTTGCCCATTACTGTGCAGATAGTTTTGCAAAACTTGTGAATCAGCCAGCACATATGCATGCATCTAGCAGGCTGAAAAAGAAAAACAAAACATTTCCTTGAAAAATGTTTAATCGTATAAATAAAACTCAGGGTGCAAAAATAGCTGTCTTCTTGTTTTTCTCCAATGTCCCGACACTTCAATACATACAACACTTTGTTCCACCCATTTAGAGTACTGTACTTTTGAAGCACCATTAAATTGCCCATTGAGGCGTATTTGTAAATTTCACACTTTATAAACTGGCATTGCCTTATTACTTTGCTTAGCCAAACATTACTTATGAACCTTATTACTTGCCCATAGGAACCGGATATGTTCTGCAGAAGGACCTGTTCTTGGGCTAGTTTTTTCTTGCTTAATAATATGTGGTGCATGATTCTGTGTGACGGTTCTGTTTTTTTTTTGCACTACATTATAATTTTCAGCAAGAACCAGGGAATTCATGGGACCCCTATCACCTATATGGTCCATAAGCTTTTTATCTCCTATATGGGCTGTAACCCTGTATCACCTGTATCCAATAACATCGTATGATACAGGTGCTATCCGTAAGAAAATTTTCGGTAGGGTAAAACTCATGGAACTGTAATAAAACTATCGTCGGAGTAGACCTTTTGTTTACTTTGACGCCGGTTTTATTCGGCAGTGTTTCATTGATTCCTTTAATGAAAACTTTATCAACTAACCGAGAGAGAGAGAGAGAGAGAGAGTGGATGTTTAGAATGGACGTGCATGCGCATTGAATTTGTACAAACGTACCAGTATAATCTGTGGTGGTTGCTTTTCTTTCATATTAGTGTACCATAGAATGTCACGTGGAATGTTTCTTCGTAATTTGGGGGGGGTCGCTCATAGATTTCAGTCAGCCAAAGGCTCGCCTTGATGTTCACCAAGCATAGATATGTTTGGTTTACAGAATCGATTCGAGGTGTCAAAGATGCATGACTGTGATTCGACATAGAGCATTGCGATGCTTTTCAGGTTTTGCTTTAGTGTTATTCATTACAAGCCATTACCCACTTGCTCAACTGACCACTCTTCTAAGAACACGAAAGGAAAGGAATAAATGATTTTATTGGCCTAGCTAGGCCACTGCAGATGACCACAGTCTTGGCTAATATGTCATGACATTCTTAAACATTTCTTCGTAATGCCGCTTAGTAGATGTTCCTTCTGCCGACCAAACACTACAAGTATTTTGACGTAGTGGACGAGCATCTTGTTTGGTTATGATGCGCTGCCTATAAATTGGCGTTTGTCGAACTCTTAAAAACGACAGAGAAGGCAAAATAACTACCAATATGGATAGGATTGTTAAAATAGCGGAGGTGTTTTACAGAGATCTGTGCAGTAGCCGGAAGAACCACGACCTTAATACCATAAGAACTAGCTGTAACTCAGATAAAACTCCACTAGTAATGATAGAAGAAGCCACATATTCTTGGAAAGCATGCAAAAAGCCAAAGCTGCTCTTGAGGATCAGGTAACATCTCACGGCTGAAAGACGGAGGACCGATTGTGTTAGAAAAACTAGCCACCCTGTTTACGAGATGTCACCTGATGGGAAGAGTACCAAAGTCTTGGAAGAATGCTAACATAATCTTAATACATAAGAAAGGAGATGACAAGGACTTAAAGAATTGGAGGCGGATAAGCTTGCTCCCCGTAGTAAATAAGCTATTTACAAAGGTAATTGCCAACAAAGTTAGGAAAACAATAGGATTAAATCAACCAAAGGAGCAAGCAGAATTTCTAACAAGCTACTCAAATATTGACCACGTTCATACTATCAATCAGGTAATAGAAAAATGCTCAGAATACAGCCAACCACTAAACATAGCCTTCATTGATTACGAGAAGGCGGTTGATTCAGTCGACATATCACCAGTCATGCAGACACTGCGGAATCAGGGCGTTGATGAAGCATATATAAACATCCTAGAAGAAATTAACAGGAAATCAACTGCTACCATAGTGGTTCATAAGGAAAGCAACAGAATACTAATCAAGAAGGGTGTAAGGCAGGGGGGCGCAATGTCCCCAATGCTGTTTACCGCATGCTTACACGAGGTTTTCAGAGTCCTAGAATGGGAACAGGGATGGATAAGAGTTAATAGAGAGTACCTTAGTAACCAGCGCTTAACCGATGACATTGCATTGCTGAGTCACTCAGGGGACGAATTGCAACTCATGATTAAGAAATTAGACAAGTAGAGCAGAAAGATAGGTCTCAAAATTAATCTGCAGAAAACCAAAGTAATGTACAACTACCTCGGCAGAGAGCAGTGCTTCAAGGTGGATAATAGTGAACTTCAATTTGTAAAAGACAATGTCTACTTAGGGCAGGTAATAACCACGGAGCCTGACCACGAGATTGAAGTAGTTAGAAGAAGAAGAATGTGATGGAGCACAATTGGCAAACACTCTCAAATATGACAGGTAAATTGCCACTATGTATTAAGAGGAAGGTATAAAACAGCTGTGTCTTGCCGGTATTTAGCTGCGGACAGAAACCTGAATGCTTACAAAGACAGTTGAGGTTAAATTGAAAACGACGCAGCGAGCAATGGAAAGAAAAATGGTAGCTGTAAGCTTAAGAGACAAGAAGAGGGCAGAGTGAATTAGGGAACAAACGGGGATTAAGTATATCATAGTTGAAATCAAGAAGAGGAAATGGACATGGGCCGGGCATGTAGTGCGTAGACAGGATAACTGCTGGTCATTAAGGGTAACTAACTGGATTCCCAGAGAAGACGAGTGAGTTAGGGGAGACAGAAGGTTAGGTGGGCATATGAGATTAAGAAAATTGCGGGTATAAATTGGCAGCAGCAAGCACAGGACCGAGTTAACTGGCGGAACAAGGGAAAGTCCTTTGTCGTGCAGTGGATGTAGTCAGGCTGATGATACTGATGATGATGATAACAAAGATGAAAAGCATATGCTCACTTTTCACCAGGATTAATCGACAAATGTGAAGTGTGTAGGGCAGATACATCAAATGCCGGTAAAAATTGGAAGCGACATAAACAGGCTCTACACTGAACGATTGATTTATTTGAATGCAAATTACTGATATCTGTACTTTGAAAGCTGTTGTATTTGTTTCGTTTGTAACGCTTGCCAAACCAGCTGCACGCGCATCATTTCATTTGGGCCCTGTGCGCCTTCGTTCGCCCTCTCTCTCCCCTTCCTTCACCCTCTCCTAATGCCAATGTATATAACCACGCTGCGGACAATAAACGCCGTCGTTGACTGCCCGACCATCGTCCTTGCTGCTTCGCTGCACGCGCCTGTGTTACTACAGTGCCGATGAGCCCGGAAACCGCCCATGCTGCCGTGAAAGTTGAAGCCGACGGCCTGCCGCAACAAGTACCGGCGACCATGACCAGCCTCCAGCTCCCGGTTTTCGACGACACAAGAGATAAGTGGAAACCATACCTTGTTCGGGCTGAAGCGTATTTTGAAGCAAATGCTATTACTGACTCCAAAAGGCAGAGAGCACTTCTAGTGGCAGCACTCAGCACGCAGACTGTGCAAGTGCTAGCGGGGCTAATTGCACCTCGCACGACGAATTCCCTTACTTACGCCGAAGCGGTCGCAGCAATAAATGACTACTACGATCCCAAGCGTCACGAGATTGCAGAAAGCTACAAGTTTTTTCATCATCATCATCATCATCATCATCATCATCAGCCTGACTACGTCCACTGCAGGACAAAGGCCTCTCCCAAGTTCCGCATTTAACCCGGTCCTGTGCTTGCTGCTGCCAATTTACAAGTTTTTTACCCGTTGACAACAAGAGGGGGAGTCGGTGCACGCATTCCTAGTCGAAATACGGCGCATAGCAGACAATTGCAACTTCGGAAGTGCGCTGAACCGGATGTTAAGGGACAGGATTGTTTGCGGCGTACACTCAACTAACTTGCGCAAGCAGTTACTGGCACATAAAGATTTAACCCTCGAGGAGGCTGAATCAATGTTCATTGCAGCCGAGGCAACCGACAGCGATGCAAAAAATATGAGTGCAGAGCCGCCGACTGTGCTAAAAATGCAAGCCCATCATCGCTCGCCCTCTCGAGGTAATCGTACACTAGGCACGTCGCATTACTGCGGCCGATGTGGAAGCACGAAGCACGACGATAACGCCTGCCGCTGGGTTAACGCACGCTGCTATCACTGTGGGTGGCGCGGTCATTTGGCAAAGAAATGCTACAGTGCTCCAACTGATGCAAAGGGGGGAAGGCGGGCAGTGAGCGTAAAGGCACTGACAGTTGAAAGCGCGTCTAGCAACGACGACCTGGATAGCGCACACGTTTGAACGTTGATTTCGGGAAGAAAAAACGGTTTGGAACCACCCATATGCCGCACGTTTCGATGGGGCAAAGTAGACCTTGCCATGGAAGTGGATACTGGTTCCCCGGTGTGCGTCGTATCGTGCCAAGTGTACCATCGACACCACGCACAGTGGCCACGCTTACAACCACCACGAATCAAGCTGTCATGTTACGCGAGACAGCTTCCGGTATTGGGGGAACTCACCTCCCCCTGAAGTATAAAAATGTATCTGTGCCTTGCCCGCTCATCGTGCTTGACTGTGCAGGACCCAGCCTATGTGGCCGCGATCTCATTGCTTTGCTTAGCAAGACGGGCGTTCCCATTGGAGACCTGACTGCACCGGACCCTACAGCAAGCGCCGAGCCAAGCGACCCTATGCTGAACCGACTGCTCGGCGAGTTCGAGGATGTTTTCTCAACAGACCTTGGACTAATCAAAGGTCCACCAGCCAGCCTAAAACTCAAGGAGACAGCGACACCGAAATTTTGTAAGCCCAGATCTCTTCCTTACGCCCTCCGCGATAAGGTCTCTTCTGAAATTGATCGGCTGGTGTCACTTGGTGTTCTATCGCCCGTGCAACATGCTGAATGGGCTACACCTATTGTGGTCGTTTTGAAAAAGGACGGGAGCGTGAGGATATGTGGTGATTTTAAGGTTACCCTTAACCCGGCATGTGAGGTGGAGCATTACCCTCTTCCGGTGTAAGAGAACATGTTCGCAAGCTTAAACGGAGGCGAATATTTCAGCATCTTGGATTTAAAAGATGCATACAATCAAGTGCCCCTTGAGGAATCGTCCAGCGGGCTGTGTGTCATTAACACGCATCGAGGGTTTTTCCGGTATAACACTCTTTTGTTTGGCATAGTTTCCACACCGGCCATTTTTCAAAGAAAGATGGATGCAGTACTCGACGGGCTGCCGGGTGTTCAAGCCTACCTTGACGACGTGCTAGTGTCAGAACTCAAGAGTGATAACGGAGAGCAGCTCAAGAGAGTGTTGGAGCGGTTCCAAGAGCAAGGCGTTAAACTTCGGATTGACAAACGCAAGCTTCGGCAACCTTCTGTGACTTACCTTGGCCATCGTATAGATCGGCAAGGCCTCCACCCCATTGAAAAGAACGTAGACGCCGTCATGCAAGCCCCGCGCCCGCGTAACGTTAGCGAATTGCGCTCGTTGCTTGGCATGCTCACGTTCTACGCACGTTTTCTGCCCAGCATGTCGACTGTGCTCAGCCCTTTGTATCAGCTCATGGAAAAACAAGCCCGTTGGGAATGGCGGGAACCGCAGCAGTTAGCGTTCGAGAAAGCGAAAGAAATGTTGAAGAATGCGCAGCTTCTCGTTCATTTTGATCCCAACAGGGAACTGAAGCTAGAATGTGATGCTTCTCCGTATGACGTGGGTGCTGTTCTGTTTCACTCGGCGGGAAATGAGCACAGACCAATCGGTTTTCGCTCCAGAACGTTAACAAAAGCGGAGCCAAACTGCTCTCAGCTGGAGCGAGAAGCCTTGGCACTGATTTTTGGCGTTTGTCGTTTTCGTGACAACCTCCTAAGTCGGCAATTCACCCTTGTTACCGACCATCAGCCACTGCTGGGACTGCTCAAGCCTGACCGCCAAACGCCCCCGATGGCCGCCGCGCGCATTCAACGGTGGGCAATGTTCCTAGGAGGCTACCAGTACAAGGTACAGTACGTTCCGGGGAAACAACTACTGCAGCAGATGCCCTCAGCAGACTACCAGCCCCGGCGGAAGCGGAACCAGTAGCCGAAGGGGAGCCTCCCGAGTACGTCCTGTCGTTAGAGGCCCTGGACGAAGGTATAGTGACGATGCACGAGTTGCAGGAGCTCACTGCCAAGGACTCGTTGTTAGCCCGTGTCGCGGAATACATCTTGCATGGCCGGCCTCGAGCAACAAGTGGAATGGTGCCCGACTTGCTGCTCTTTTTTGATCGCAAAATGGAGCTGTCGATGGCTCACAGGCTAATCTATTAGGGCAACAGAGTCGTCATACCACGAAAGGTGCAGGAAAGGATGTTGCAGCTGCTACATGAAACACACCAAGGCTCCTCGTCAATGAAAGCGGTGGCACGGTCACTGTTTTGGTGGCCAGAGATGGACAGGGAGATTCAGGAATTGTCGGCGCAGTGTGTAAGCTGTGTAGAAAACCTGCCCATGCCTGCGGCAGCACCACCGGTGAGTTGGCAGAAAACGGCCGAGAGGTGGTCCCGGATTCACATCGATTTTGCGGGCCCATTAGCCGGCAAGATGATACTTGTGGTGATAGAAGCACACACGAAGTGGATTGAAGTAAAACCTATGATGCATGCGAACACAGCGCGTACTATTCGCTGCTTACGAAGTCTGTTTTGTCGGTTCGGAGTGCCACGCACAATCGTGTCCGATAATGGCACGTAATTTACGAGCCAGGAGTTCGCCACGGTTGTAGCAAGAAACAATATTGTGCACTTGCGTACAGCGCCTTTCCATCCTCAGTCGAATGGAGCAGTGGAAAGAGCAGTGCGAACCCTTAAAGATGGCTTGCGGAAAATGCAAGATGGCCCACTAGAAGATAAAATCATGCGCCTGCTATTCAAATACAGGAGGACCCCGCAAAAAGAAGGAAAGTCACCCTCGGAGGTGCTTCTCAGTTACCAGCTGCGGTCCCGTCTTGACACCTGCCTGCCACCCAGGGATAAGAACTGGTCGCCGGGTGCTGACGATTGGACCATCTCGTCAGGAAGCAGCGTCTACGTGCGCAACTACGGTGCTAGCAAAAGATGGAAGCCTGGACGCGTAAAAGCTGCGTCGGGGTCGAGAATGATAGCAGTGGACACACCAAGACGGTTAGTGCAGCGTCATATCGACCAAGTCCGTCGCCGCCGCGAATCGACGCCGGAGTCTGCAATTGCGGGGACGGCTGAAGGCGCGGACGCTCAAGCTGAACCTGCCAGCGTGACTACTCCTGTCCCGTCTCTTGCGTTGCAACGCACGTCCAGGCGGAATGAGCAAGAGCGAGGCCCAGAGCTACCAGCAGCGGATGGTCGGAGTGACTTTCCCCCACCAGCTGCTACGGAACCTCCAGTCGCTACGGGCGAACACTCGCCTGAGGTGGTCCCGCATCAGCCAACGCTGAGGCGATCGACAAGGGTAAGGAACCCGCTACAACGGTTCCACTTTTAAGAGGAAAGAAATGTTGTATTTGTTTCGTTTGTAACGCCAGCAAAACCAGCTGCGCGCGCATCATTTCGTTTGGGCCCTGTGCGCCTTCATTCTCCCTCTCTCTACCTCCCTTCACCCTCTCCCAATGCCAATGTATATAACCACGCTGCGGACAATAAACGCCGTCGTTGACTGCCCGACTATCGTCCTTGCTGCTTCGCTGCACGCGCTTGTGTTACTACAAAAGCCCAACGCTCAGGCATGTGCATTTTTATAGAGGAAAACTATTGCTTTGTTTGTCAAAAATAGTGGCTGAGTACGAACTAAATCTTGCCCAAGCCTACAAATAGTTACTCATACAATGATTAATCTCGTAAGACCTTCAAAGTACGTACTCTCTTTGAAACACTCGTTAAAGGTGAAACACACCAGACGTTCTACAATGTGGAGCTAACCAGCCATCGCTATATCTGCTTACTTTTTCGCGACCTTCCAGATAAGCATCTGATTAAGCATTCACCCAGTTTTATATCACTATTGCGTAAATAAACACAGTTGTTGTAAAAGAAGTAGGCATACGCGTAGTGCACCAAGGATGAAAAAAAAAGACACATCAACTTGGTGGTGCGCGGTCTTTTTCTACATTCACATATTTAATATTCAGCAGTTTCTTGTGTTATGAGGCTGGATGTTGCCATGGTTTGTCTGCTCGTTGGTTTTGGTGTTTGTGATTTCTCTGAATAAAAAGAATCAGATAAAGTTTAGAGCTTGTCCTCTGTGGCTTTCCTCTTCCGTCGAAGTTCGCAACGACGCTAGAAGTTTAGGACGCTGTATATATATGTTTGTTCTTTGTGCCCCATGGTGGGCAGGCGAAACCTTTAAAGGTGCCCTCTTTTTTCCCACGTCTTCCGCTGGTGACGCCACTGCTTGGACCTTGGTGGGGCCACCGTACTGCCAGCATTACGATAAGGTGAAGCCTGGCGAAACAGAACGGGATGAGCACGCAAAGATTTACTTCGCTGCTATAACCTAGTCCGCATTGGGTTGTGGTCGTTCACCTTACTGTTGACTCAGAACGTTAATGGCGATGCCGCTGGCTCCATCTAGCGGTTCTGAGTGCGATGGTAGGTGTGTGCCGCGTCGCTCTTTGTTGTGCCGGCTGAGAGGTGGCCATGCATGTGTGAGGAATAAGCAGAATCACCGACAGATGCTGCAGTTTTTGCTCAATCCCATTGTACGACCGAAATGGTCGTAGTGAATTCGTTTGATTACACCATAGTCTCGCGCCAATAAGAGGTTGAATTTCTTGGCGAAAATCGCCAATGCGTTTTTGAATGCCGCTGCATTACTAGGAATTAAGCCGCCGTCATGCGAATAACTCAACCTGAATAGTCCTGAAAATAGTTCCTGATTGACACTGCGCAATAAGCAACGAACGTTTTCCACGGGCATATTAGGGTCACCGTGACAAATAAGGGACATCTACTCCATCGACATTGTCACACCCACTCTCTTACGCTGCCGTTATTCTGCACGTCCGTGAAATGCCTTGGCGGTCATGCACTTTCTATAGAACCACAAGCATATTTACGCACACGCTTGAGACATATGAGATGAAGAGCCCTATAGGAAGCAACATAATTAACTCGCATCTTTTACGCATATGTAAATATATGGCAGAAAGAATAAAGTATAAAAATGAAACAGTCACTCTGTCGTGCGGAAAAATGCGATCAGCAGTAGGCTGAGGTAACAAGGATATAATACCGCAATAAACTATATTTATGGTAAGTATGCATCAAGCATTTGATGAAAGAGAAAAACTCATTTCTGAACTTAATACGTTTCATGAGAATAATTTTTACATGAGACCAGCCGACCTGACCATAAGACCAGCGTAAAAATAAATTGTGGGCAGTTCCTAACCTAACTTCAGAACGACTGCACAACGGAACAACACAGCGACGACAAGAAACACAAAGCTAGGTGTGTTTTACAGCAACAACAAGGGCAGATTACAGAACCTTAGCGGTCCACCTCTGATTTTCGTAAGTGCTGTCGCACGAAATAAATAAAACAAAATTCAGTACAGAAATGAATTTGAACCAGGCCCTCTGCATTCAAAAGAATTATTGTGTCACAGAGTGATTCTTTATGCGTTGAAACTACGACTACTTTACACTTCATGTCAGTTAAGGATTACGTTAAGATATGTATTAAAGGGTTTCGGAAGAGTGAAGTAACAACCTGGCGTCACAATATTTGATTTGCGTAACGAGTGAGTCGTTGAATGCTCCAAACTCATTACAAAAGGCTCAACCGCAAGCTTCTTCGCCATCGGCCCCAGCATCGAGAAAGTATAAAAATGTCTTACCGTTGCGTAGCGGGTGCCAAGCTTCTGCGCAAAATGAGCGTAGTGGGCGTTTCTCGGCTTCACAACCATTATGAGTATTTATAGTGCGGTGCACGGGTGGGCCACCCGAAGGGCTGCTTGCTGCATCTAGCACGTCATTAGAACCCTCCCGCCCCCATGTCAATCCCTTTGTGAAGACCGAGACACGACAGTTCTGACCTTAAATCTGCTTTTTTGCTTGTAACATATCATTGTTAATTTGAACCTTGTGGCATGCGTGCTGAAAATGAGCATTTATATTTCTTTTGTGTATGCTGCTTTTATGAAAACTGGAAAAACGTTGCCGCTTTGCCTGCAAAGGCACCCGTCTCCTCACATTAGCCCCTGGCCGGGGCCGGCTTCATGCGACTTGGCCCTCAAAAGGTTTCTGACCCCTGGACGCAGCACGCCAGTGTACTTGCAGCAGTTTCCTCAAGATTGTTTCAAAGTGCTGCAAAAAAGTTGCTCTTCCAGCTTTCGCTGTAACATTGCTTCTCATTCAGCTTTGCCTTGGCGGCTTCATCAGAGTCAAAGCAATTCCAGACCTCAGAATGTCCGCGTGTTGCCATCGTCTACAGCAGATCTACCACAAGTGCGTGTAACAAACCGAAATACCTGTACAGAACAACAAACAAGATCACCATGCAGGCATATGTACATACAATTAACCAGCGAAATTTGAAACGTGTGGCCCAACTGCTTAGCAGTGGGTTCAACCTGACGATGCACTGAAACTTTCACAATTATTGGTTACATGATCACGCTTCCTAATGAGGGTAGACACACGTTTGACTTCGGTTAACGCAGTGTTTGTTTCACACTCCGCACCATTGTGCCTCGTTTTATCACGGGCATTGAGGAGTGTAAGTAACAGTTTATTGGGTTTGACAATGTGTTTATCCCAGTGCTTGTTCTCGAACCACAGGCGGTCACAGACATCGCAGCTGAAGCCGCATTGCCGCCGGTGAAACTCCCGCGGAAAGCAGGCGTTTGCTCCGGCAAACGCGCTGCAGCAAAAATCACGAGAGAGTTTCAGGTGGGTCGGTTTACGAACGGGCGGGCGAGCGGAGAGGGCATTGAAGCGCGACCCGATAAGAGAGTGATAGCTGAGCGACACCCCACTCGCTTCAGCGGACCGCATTGCTGCGCTGCGAAAATAATATAGATAAATGCATATTATTGGTGACAGGTGTTTATTACAAAGAAAGATTCGTTTTTCTTGCGTGACTTGGTGTCGTCTGAATGCATGACGGACTGCTCTACGTCCAAAAAATATGGGGGAGAAGGGGGATTCCTTTCAAAAGGGTGAAGGTGAAGCCAAGACAAGCAATCGAATTGAGTATCTGGGTTGTTATCAGCACCGTTGTAGTACCTGGAAATATATTTCTAGACACTATAGCAATGTTGTTGAACCATGCGCATCCTGAAGCTTCAGCGCACACACACGAGGGCAAACACTATAGAGACACAGGGACGAGTGCAGACTAACAACTCATTTTTATTTCGCAATAAAACAGATTATATACACTCTAAAATATGTTGTCAAATTCACAGTGAAAACACCGGTATATATATATATATATATATATATATATATATATATATATATATATATATATATATATATATATATATATATATATATATATATATATATATATATATATATATATATATGGGTGCTAATTTCCCAACACTGCACTCGGAGGGCGCACGGCTCACGGTCATTTCTGGGCCACAACGAGATGAAATACGAAAAAAGCTTTGGTAGATACGACAAACAGTGCAAATCGATGCAATGCAAGTGAAATGCATTGCATCATACAGCGCAACGTAGTGTCATACAGCAGCAACGTAGCGGTCAAAAAAATTTTGGTGTATGCCAAACTAGCGAAACTACCACGAGCCAGCCATGTATGCACGACTTAATTTTCATATTAGCAGATGTCATTTATGTATTTCACATGATTATGTCATGGAATAATACTTTTTATGTATAGCAAGCTAGCGAAACTGTCCCAGGCCGCACAGAATGTTGGCCCAATGTTGGGGATAGATCGGCAGTTCACGGCCCAAGAATGACGCAGTCTTGACAATGTACCGTGAATAACGGCTGAGCCAGCCGAACAGAACGACGTTGCTGGACCAGCATTGACAGCATACCGCCAATAATGGTTGCGCTAGCCTGATAGAACGGTGATGTCGGGCCAGCATTGACAATGTTCTGCCAAAAATGGCCATGCCAGCGTATTAGAACGGCCACATTGGACCGAGTTGTACAACCAACAGCCAATATGGGCGGAGCCATGCAAATTGGCCGGCATTATTGGCCCGTCGTTCGAGCGTTATTGCCGGCGTTAAGAGCTGATAACTGCGTCTACTGCTTTTGGCGCTGTTCTGGTTCCACTCACGTTCGATTTTTCAAGTTTGAGAAAGTAATATGCCGGGCGCATGAGTGATAAACGTGTAGTCATTAAATCACGCACACCTAGTTGATATGCATGATTGTTGTGTGAAGTTGCGCGAGGTAGACTATTTTACCGATAAACAATATATCGAGTTTGTCACCTGTCAGACGTCCGATGCGGTGCTTTTCCAGGTGAAAATTGTGCAGATCTGTGCGATGAAGCAACCGCGGATGTCACTGCCGTACGTGACCCACTTCGACGGGACCCGGCTGCGTTCATTGCGTCACATCACGCCGGCGATGCCATGCCAAGCGCTTTCAATTTCGTGGATAACGGACGCAAAGCGTATCGTATCGTGTGTCCTGCTATGCTATCCCCACGACTGATTTGGTTTTTTCGCGTTCACAGCGCTGTACCAGTTAACGGCACACAAGTGCTTGACGTGTGGGAACAGGAGTTATCAGTTGCGTTACGGTGATTGAATCGTACAACACACGCACCGACGCTCGCATCCAGTATCGCAACGACCACACGAAATACGTTCAACATTGCAGCGAGCGGTTGGTAAAGTGTGGTGGAATGCGTAGGCGTCGGGCACCTTCTCTCCGTGGGTCGTCGCGAGTTACAATTTTGTTGTGGAACGTTTTTTTGTTGAATACTTTGATGATATATATACAATGTACTACTGTAGCCAAAACATCAGCTAGCTTACGCAGTACGACGCGCAAAAAAATGTTTCCGTGAGTTCATACGGGCTGATGCAGAGAACACATAACACGTAAGCTAAATCGTTTATAAACAAGAAACACGCACGCTCACGGCGTCGTGTTGTTTTGATCAAATACAGAACCACAGACCCCTCTCCGCCTCCTCCTTCCTGCTTTTCCTTTTTCAGTCTGTGAAAAGAAGAAAGTGCTCTGCACAGATATGGCAAGCTGGTTTCTGTACAGCAGGGAGGTTTATTTCACACTCACTGTCCTTTATTAATTTTCTGTTTAGTGGGGTGGCTAAGGCCAGCTGGCTGTCTTTCAAGAAATCAATGGACGTACACGTTACAAACCGAAAAATGTGTCGAAAATTGCTGTAATCTCCAGAACATAAGGAGGATCAATTGACAGCTGGTGTCAGTACTGGTCCTCACAACTGAAAGGCAATATATATGCATAAATCTTAAGCGATGAGTGAGTGAATGTTTGCAGTACTGAAGACTGTTGCCTGTGTTGTCAGCATCTGTGCATTTTTTTATATTTGGCATGTGAGATCTTGCAATTTCTTTCTCACAGTGTTCCTCATTCTAGCTCAGTCATATTTTTATAGTTTCCTTTCTGCAGACTCAGTGCAGAATAGCAAACAGGATTGTTGTGATCAGCGAATAACTAGTTCATTTGTCTTATTTATCACATACTCTGTGTGCAATTTTGGGGTGTATGCGTCTTCAGGGACGTCCTATAATCAGTGGGACAATCAAACAGAACTAAAAGCAAGAAATTTCTCAGTTGGCCAGAGTAGCAGGTGCATATCACTCTTCCCATATTTCATATCTTTGTGACTTATACTGCTCTACACACATGATGTTCTCATTGGATTTCATATTCATGTGGTATATGAACTTGTTTCCTCAAGGCTTTTTAAGCTGAAACGCTCTTTTCACTTTTAGTTTGACATGCAGATCAAAATATTTAGCTTATCTGTATTATTAACGGCTGATATGTTCACGTCCCCCAGAGAGGTAGTTTAATTGATGAGCCACTGAAGGCACAAAAGTGCAAGATGGGTGCTTCATAGTTAATGCTGTGGTGTAGCCAAGGAATGGGACACTGGGCAAATGGCCCACCCTTGAAATTTTAGCAATGAGATTCCGAGAACCAAATAACACATCTCGACTTGCCTGCACTGAACACCAAGGATGTCATCCCCTATCTCTCCACCACACAAAGTTCCGCCTATATTACAGGTTATAAGTGCACGGCCCAAGTTCAAGCATTTTTTCAAGGTTTATGCGACCTTATGTTTCGAAATGGAAAAATTTTTCTAAGGGAAACAAATATAACCCTTTATCATCATTTGCGACATTTGTGTATGCAATTCGTTTATGCTAGCTGTGTCAACTTGAGGCCAGAATAGAGTAAAATACACAGTTTGTTAGATGAACTGAACCTTCTCCCTAGTCAGTATGTCCCGACCTGACCTCAGTCCGCTGCGCACAACCATAGCTGATCACTCTATTGAAAGAACTGTTATCTTTGATGGGTCGTTCAAATCGTGTTCTAAAACCAACGTCAAGTGTTGCTTTTCGTCTCCCAAAATTAATGCAATCAAAAACTAATTGCACACACATCAGGAGCTTATGATTTCATTTATTTTATATTAAAACTGAATATAACTTACATAAGAATGATGATGTATTTTTTTCATAAAAGTCGTAATGGCTTGCTTAAGCTCACACAAAAGAACACATTATTTTCCTCCTTGAAATTTAATATTGAGTGCCTTGTGATTGTGCTATCTGAATTTGCCACATTTGTGGACAGTGCATTATAATTCACACCTGAAGATGGTATATTCTTAGCAAGTTTTAATAGTACTCTTCATGCGTGATTTGCAGTTAACTAAAAGAAGAGGCTTTGCCTGCCGAGCTAGTAATACATACACAAGACATCACCTCTGCAAAGATACACCAGCCGCAACTAAGAAAGGGCCCACCTGCAATGATTAGTCCACATTTTTCATGTTTTCTGCTGTGCCAATAAGGCTGGCTGAGTGGGCACGACATCCAGTGCCAGCAGGCTGCAGTGACAAAGTCTTACTTACAAAACACTCACCAGCTGATAGGAGAAGTACTGACGTGCCAACCATCCAAAACAGAATGCCGCAGAAAGGAGCGGCGATTACATTTACATTCCATAAAAACATGCTAAGAGTTCGAAGTTGTACTGATGCTGATCTTCCAGCCACGTAAAATAAGAATACACTGAGAAAATATACTGAAGATACGCCATCAGTGAATGAAAAAACAAGAACCGACAGAGGTTCGTTTTCATCACATGAACAGCCTTCAACTTATAAGGCGAGTAAGTAACTGACAAACAATGAGTGCACGAAGGAGAGCTGTCACACGAGGTCGTCAGCAGTCAAATGACACAGGGTGGAATCGGGGGTGTTGCCAGGGTAGGCTCAAGGAGGCTAGACTGGAGGCTCACTCCCCTCCTCCAATTTTTGCCTGACCCCTGTGTTGTGTTATGACTACGTGTTACGACTATGTTCCCAAGAGAAAACATAGTCATCACACAATGGCGAAGTTCCTTGCCTCTCTGCTCCTCCTTCAAGACCTCGCTTTTCGTGGTTGCACCCCCGGTATAGATCAATCCTGGCACCGACCTTGGCTAAAATGCAATAAGAATAACAGAAAACTGAAAGAAAAAGTTACCACATTACTTTGTGCAAATGAATTTAGCTTTGTGTGCAAATGAATCTAGCGAAACGTATGTGAAACACTAAATAAAAGCACCACAGTCAACACCTGGTAGTACCTGCTTTCCTAATAGTACAAAGCACTGAAGAAGCATGCAATGAGCATTACTATGATGCGAAATATTATAAAGCAATGGGAGGCTGGGTGACCCTGACTGAGACAACATAACAACAAAAAGAAAAACCTTTCAAGCATGTCAGCAGTTAATGCACAGCCTTTCCAACCTACCAGCCAACCAATGCCTTTCCAACCAATGCAAAACCTACCTTCAATGCCTTTCTTTCATAAAAACATTAAAGGAATACACACTGATGGAGAAGAAATCCATTACTCAAATCCGGCTATTATGCACTGATGGGAGATATTTGGAGCTGGATTCTTAACAATGGCTTTAGTACAGCTCTTGAACATATCCTCAAAAGTGCTGACTGCAAGTGGACGAGACATGAAGGCAGACTACAATGCGACACAATGAACACGTCAACCACCAACCATGAACTTATGCTAGAGTGGACGTTGCAAGAAATCTTGAACACTGGGAACATTCAACGTTCCCAATCGAAATCTCGACCTCACAAACACGATAAGAATCTTCCAATGACCTGCTGCCCATCGCCATTATGTCAAACAGGGGCATATACACACTCCCAACTCATCTTTACGTGAATAAAATACTCTTGCTTCCAGGTTTATAGAAACCGTCTCACCAAATTTTTCTCTAATAAGCTCACCACTTTCATCGTTGCTGGGAGTGTGTTCAAACTAAAGAAGAAAGAGGGCACTGGTGGGGCTGCATGCAGATGGTGTTCTTCGAATAAATGATCAATGGCCTGCTTGGTCTTCTTTGACCACCTTTCAGGTCTGAGCCACTTGTTATATTCACGTTGACATGTTAGTGTAGTAGTTGTGCCTAATGAAAGGCATGAAAGATATAAATATCAGTAAGAGAGGCATGTAAGCTTTGAGATGTCTTTTTATTATGGCAAATTTGAGCTGTGTTAGAAATAAAAAAGCGAATTGTTGCTCTAATGACACTGTGTATATTATAGGAAAATATTTGTACTGTGTTTCTATTATTTTTCTACATCCATTGAGTGGATTAAGCCAGGCTTGTCTAAGCTAAAGTGAAGCTTAGAAGCTGATCAAAGAATGACAATCAACGTGCTTTCTTGTATAGCCACTGTCAGAGCGGCTCTCATGTTCATTAATAATATTATTATTAAAAGTATATAGATAAGTCTCACATTTTCTTTATTTATATGGCCTTTCTTAGAATTCAGTGCTGTTCTTTGCTCCAAAGAACTTTTTCAATATGAAAAATGCCATCACTAGCTGTCCTCTTACTTGATTTGCCTGGAATGTGTGTTTGATAAAGTGAACTGCAGAAAAAATTGCTGCATTGAATAACTGTCAGCGAAAAATTCAGTTCATTGCAATAAAGCTGCCGGGGGTCTAAATAGTAGTAATATTTCAGTGTGCTAGACTTGACTCAAAAAATCACTATCCAGGCATAGGATACACAACAATTATGGCAACAGTGGAGTCGAAAAGAGCTCATACTAGTGGATTTTGACATAAACAAGTAGGGGAAGAACTACTATAACTAATCTTGAGATCCAGTAAGCTCTCTGGTATTTAGATTGGCACGACATAGAAGGAAAAAGACTTTTGAGTAATGTGCGCGAGCACAGGCTTCTTTAGTTGTCTTGTGATGATGTTTGGAAAAAAAGAAACCAATTGAGAATGTACAGTCAAAATGAAAAACAATCATGTATCAGCTTTCTTTCAATTATACTGCAGGGTAAACAAATCGTTAACTTTTGTGTACAATTTGTTTTTTATTTTTGGTATTGCTGGTCAGTTTTGCGTATCGCCAGGTGGATGTATATATCTGTTCTGTAATTTTGAGTAAACTTCAGTCGCAAATCGGCATTTGTGTCGCTGTGGCTCATTTTTCTTAAATCTTCGATGTACTGTTCCAATATCATGAATACATACCAACTTAATCTGTCAAACGTATTCAAGCTTTCTGGCTCTCATAGTTGTATGCCAGAGTTATGACCAAGCATACGTCCCAAAATGTTTGGAAAACCATTTGATTAACGACAGGGTTCACAGCATTCATCACATTGGTTACGTTAATATTGTTTTTTGCTCTCCAGAGGCACATGCATGGTCGTAATCTTTTTTTGTCAAATGTGGCTTTACAAGCTTCAGTGCTTTTATGAGGTGAATATGTTAGAAAGGACAATCAGGCATGACTTACGACCACGAGCTTGTTGATCTACAAAGGAAACAAAGCTCAAGATGCAAGACCACACTCTTTTATTCCAGCTGATTGAAAATTCGGGTATTTAGAATAGTGCCTACACCTTTTTGAAGTGAGGTCCGGTTGCAGGAGTCAAAGTCACAGCAAACATGACGTACACTTTATTTTTTATAGCACTTGAGCATAATTACTAGGCAATAAAAATTGAAATCACATTCTCATTTTTTATTTGTGGCACTCAAGAACTCGCACACCTGTAAGCCCATGCAGAACAATAATTTACTGAATCATATGATAAAATTACAACTGTTATTCAATTATTTTTGTAGCCATCATAACTCACGTGTCACAAATTCATTAGGGGCAATTTTTGCACATAAATTAATATTTCAGATATAACAAATGCAGAAAACACAGAAAAAATATTTTCGCTTTGCCTGAAGAAATGATGCTGGTAAAAGCTTTATTAGCTGGATTTACTTGACAAGCAGTTAACCTAAAATTTTAGTCATGATATTGTGAGGAATGTTTATTGATGTTATGTAAGTGGTATATTTTTGCTGTTTCTCGCCATTTGTGCACTGATTATGACTTCTGCATAGGAAGTGAATCATCTGTCTTGTTTTCATAAAACTTCATTGAAAGTAACTTGAGAGAAAGGTTTCTTTAAAATTGGCAGCACGACACCAATGAGGGATGGTTAGCCCATGTCATTTCATTATGCATGCGTGTACAAGAATCTGGCTCACTGCTGCCATATGTGCCTTCCAATGCGCTGTCACATAGCTATAGGTAGAAGCTTCTTTATGATGTAACATAGACGAGATGTGTAGTCACTGGCAGGAAGTTGGGCTTCGTGTCGATCAGAGTAAAAGAACATGGTCACTGGGTAGACCTACCGTTACGCCTAAAGCAAGTTTTACAGTGTTGCAACCAATGTCTGCCTTGAGTGTCATGCATATACGTTTCAATAGTTCCATTGCTCATTGGAAGGTAGGGCTTGGTGAAATACTGTCGTCCATATTGGCTTTCTCTATTTGTTTGGACCAAGGATGACATGAGTATTGCAGCCAGTAGCTACAAAAGCAGGAGCAACAGTGCGTGACCTAGAAATGTCTTGAGTAAGAATATATTTCACCCAACGCTGAACCATGCAATCCACACAAGCCTACAAGTTTGTATTTGGCAAGGCAGCAGTATAGTCAATGGCGCAATAAGGTCCTCAGAAACGTCGGTGAATCAAGTTGTTGGGCCTGCAAACATATCCAGCAATGTCACAATGTGATTGAATCTTTAAGTTCTGCAGAGAATTCAACACAGGTGGTACGTAAACCCAATTGATGTCATACACCTTACTTTATCTGCCAGGGAAATCCTTTGGATTTGCCGCGTATTTGGGCATGAAAGACAGTCTAGTATTATGCCTAATTGTGCTTGCAAGTGGACTTAAATGGTCAGTTCTTGGGTCACTGCATGTGTTGAAGCTAATATGTCTCCTGTTACTGGCCAACGACCTTGCACCACTAAACGTCTAGCAGCGTCAAAGGTTATATTTCTTGCAGATGGCAGAATGTTTTGTCATGTCAACCAGTCGCCACTTTTTTAAGGTGTATATTTCTCTAGGAGATGTAAACATGTTGTTTGGGCTATGTGACGGGGCATCAATGACAATGTTGACAGCTGCTATGATATGTTTCAGATATGTTTGACATCTGCTGCCGTTCATGGGAATGTGGATGCAACGATTGTAACTGAAGGAGTGTAACATGTACCGACGAGAGATGTACTCACGTATTCTATGACAAAAAATCACATAATTTCGTCTATGTAAAAATGTAATGACATAAGCACTTACCATTTATGCCCACTTGTAAGCACAAATAGGTGTATCACAATTAGAGGGTCTTTCACATGCAACCAAGTACCCAGGAGATCCTAAGACTTTCCCAGGGAAATAACATAAGGTTTAGTATAGCATCAGGCGGGTGCGCGTACCACCTGTGTAGATTGCTTTGTGGCACATCAAGATTCACTCGCATTGTCACATTGCTGGATATGAGAACAGGGCCAACCACATATTACAGTGACATTTTGAAGATCTGTTGGCTTCAGTCTCCACAAAAAAATGCTGTGATGGTGCTCAGATAGCGGGCATAAATTTTCAGGTAATGCCAGGGAACTGATTGGCTGCCATATGTACTCCTTTGACGAGTAGGTGATCTAGCACAAATTGCATTCAAGATGTCTCCGATGACGCATAGTGGAACCCTCAATTGATATTCAGGGAGTAGCATATACTGTCGTGCAAGCATCTGTTGATCCCCAAAAGTTTTATGGAAAATTTTGGTTTAAGGGAGCTCAATATAGAAACATTTGTGTGTATCAATAGCACGAAGTGGATGGAATATGTATAATGGCCTGGCACTATGGTACAAAATGTTAGTATAGTACGTAGTTCACAAAAATAAGACGAAGGAGGTTGTAGTTTTTATCAGCATCTAGTATTCGGAGATGGGAAGCTTTCAACACCTATAAATCTGCCTCGATAGAACTGAATTCTAAATGTGGAGAACACGAGGATAAGACAGGTGATCATTTGGACATCAAATGCATAACTGTTTATGCTGACAAATGTGTCTTGTTCAGATGTTGGATTACAGAATTCAGATGTGAACTGTGCTCGCTATAAATCTGCCTCGGTAGAGCTGAATACTGGATGCGGAGAACACAAGGATAGGACAGGTGAGCTTTTCGACATGAAATGCACACCTGTTTATGCTGACAAATGTGCATTGTTTAGATGTTAGATTACAGAATTCAGATGTGAACTGTGCTCATCTGATGAACTCGCGATGAGTAGGTTGTTGAGGCAAGCATGACAGAATTCAAGGCTGGGGAAAATGCTGAAATGTATGTCTGGAATTTGTCATGCTGCATGGCAAATATAGAAGATCAGACACGACGAACGATGTCATTATCAGCATGCTATTTGAAGTCTACAAATCTTCTTAAAGGATCTGATGGTCGAACCATATGAGGCCGATTTCGGAGCACATTGCTGCATCATAAATCTGTGACATCATATACGAATGTGAGGTGCTGGGTTGAAACATCTAGGCTAAGTTTACTGTTGGTGCTATGCCGTCAGCATCCTGATTTAGACTTCAGCACTATTCGCAGAACACAGTAACACCAAGAGACAGAACACATTGGGCTGAGTGAAGTCGGCAAAATCTGTAAATATATGCGTATTTGGTATGGCTGCCTCGAACATTCTTTTGAATTGCAGCCCAGTTTAGATAGTGCTTCTAATATAATTTATGCAGTAATCAAGTAAATAGTTGAGTTGCCATACGCAGAATTATTTCTTCGTTATTTCTCTTTCATCAGAGCCCTGAGACTAGAGCTCTTTCTTGAAGAACCAACCCATACTGTTGTGGTGGCTCCGCAGTTTAATATATTAAACAGTGATAATGTAGTGTGCTATAATATCGTTGCAACGAAAAGAATCAGGTACAATCGCTGTGCCTTAAAACACGAGTAATTATCTGACCGATCGCTTGGCACTGATGCAGAGCTTTCCTTAGCGGTTAAACTGTAAAAATGCTGAAAATTAGCGCTCGTTTTGTGCACACTCTTCTATAGTCCTCGCTATTTTTGCGATGTTTTGCTTATACGCTCGCTGGTAGCATAATCAGGTACTTTTCCAGAGTCCATAAATGTAATGTTGTTAGGACTAAGTTATTAGTGGACAGGCTTAGGTGGACTGTCATAGCTTTGCACACTTCTCACTAAAAAGCATGCACGTGTATACGCTTAGTTATTGTATTTTACGAGCTTCCGTATTGTGTTCACGCGGTCTGGAGAATGTCGCAATCAGAGCGAGGTTTATCCGAGATTAAAACTACATACACATGTGACCAAGCTGGGTCACGTATCAAGGGCGTAGCCAGTAATTATTTCTGGGTGAAGCGTCGAACCCACGTAGTGGCTTGACTGGTATTATTGCATTGAACTGTATAGTTTGAACCCAACCTTGTGACAACACCTAGCACCTTAGACTACCACTTCTTTTAATTAGGACGAAAACTGTGTGCTTCTTCGCCTCTTTACGGCCGTCTTTCTCTCTTGGTATTTACGCGTCATTCTCGCACGTACAACCGTGGCTTTTCACGCATGTCGAGTTCAAGACTACTGCAGCTTCATACCATCCGGAGCTGCGGCATGATGAAATGAAATATATGCTGCAATCCGATCAGCTGATGCTGGTTTCACGATTTTGCGAGGACAGCCTGATTTCTCTTGCTGATTCTTTGAAACGGTGTCTTTTGATCGTGATCAGACCCCTCAGGTTGTGTTTGGTGCAGAACCACGCAAACGTTTGGTGAAGGCGTTAGCTAATTCACAGCCTGAGAGTCGGAAATTGCGATGCGCAGATCGCCACAGCCTTATTCCATCTGCTATGATAGGTGTCCGTGTGACACGCAACGCAAGCTCAGCACAGTCGTAAGAAGTAGTACGCTTGTTTTGTTGGCTATACGGACAACTGGTGCCGTATAAAAACTATCAATTTCATGCTGCTTCATTAAAAATTTCCTTTCACAGTCTTTTGAGCCAACCACGATTGTAGAGTACAGGTAATATTTTAATGTGCAACTTTTGTAAGCTTACCGCAACATGACGCGAGCCTATGTCGTCTGCCTATAACTCGTGTATCTTTTAGAATCTAAAAGTGCCTTCCTGTCACCAATGCTATATTTATGTGCCGGGGTGTCAAACTTGTGCAGTGTATCGGCAGTGTGAGCTAAATGGTGCATACACGTAGCACACGTCGCACCATTTTGCATAACCGCGTCTTTACGATGCACCAAAAACAAGGCCAACTACTGCAGTCCACCGTGGGTTCAGCGTGGCCATTATGTGGAGCGTGGCCCATTGCAACTAGAGGAAGTTCTGTGTGTGGGATATTAGTACGCTAGACAAGGCTTGTGTAACTTGCTACGTAAATTAGATATAATGAGCAGCGACGTTTATAAGCTTCGTGACATCAATACGAGTGAATAAAAGTGACATCAACCTTTATGTCAGTTACTTCGCAGCAAAGAAAGTTCTGGTGGTGATTACGTTGCTACTAGCGGGGTTAGCTTGGCAAACAACAAAAAGAGGTCTGACTTACTTTTTCATTTTTTCTTGCTTTGCAAGCCAAACGATACCTTTCAGTTCGTTTTGAAAATTCTTTCGTGACGAGTCAGAAAGCAAATATGAAATTTCAAGTAATAATTCATCTGAATTCCTATGTATGCTTTGTCTGTTAGCTTCGTGTGGTTTTAATAACGTAAAAGCCCCCCATTCCCCATCAAGTGATGTTGCTTCTGCCCACAAATGTGCCAAACTAAGTTTCCTGCACCATCCTAATAAAATTAATGTAGGTTACGTCATGCTGCTCCAGATTCCCACAATTGACAGTGTGTATCAGTGGAAATAGCATTGCTGGTCTAAACATTTGCCACTTCATTTCGAGGCCACAAATCTCACTCATGCACCAAAGATTATTTTATTACCTGGACAGTGCTGGTGCTGGCACGCAATAAGTGCTATACTGCATGCAGCCAGAAACCAGATGCAATATTTAACTACTCAGAAGTGGAAATTCAGTTGTGGTGAAGAAGTTGTGCGCAAGTGCACAACAACCGTAAAGCTGTTAAAATTTTTTGAAACGGTGCTTTATTAGCGGAGTTAAATGCGTTTGATTATCTAAGGACAGTAATCATTCCTTTCATTCTTTTCACTACCCTTCGTTGGTACCTCTCTCGAAGCCGCTTTGCCCTCTTGCCAAGCACCTCTCCCACTCTTACACGGCATGCATCATCGATGACATATTGCTCCAAACACTGTCTTGTTACGGTTGTCGCCACTCCGCCTTCTGTCAACTTTGTGCTTGTTGGCGATTCGCTGTTGCTGTGCCAGCCTGTGCTTATACGAATAGTGTCGGTATGAACCCTGTCCTACGGACCACAGTACCTGATTTGCAAGCACGTGCATGCATGCGGGCATCACGACAAACGACGAGTGGCATAGACAGCTTCTTGCAGGCTAACAGGAAGTCATAGGTGCTTGCTTGACCAATTGCAGCATATTTATTCTGCACATCAGATTCAACTTCTTGATGTCACGTGCCAGCCCTAAGGGCATAGGGGGATTGTTTCTTTGAATTCGTGGAGCACTCGCGGCTTGTTGCGCTGCCACGTGGAGTTTCACAGATCATGCAGTATTTTGCATATGATGCACATGTTTACTTCGAACGTTTGAAAAATAATATAAGAGCTTGTTTAGGAGCCATGTAGGTGCACCGGAGCAGTGACCGGGTTTTGAAATAGGGATTGCTTTAAATATTTGCTTTTCATGAGGAACAATGCAGGGTGGCTGAGAAGAGGCTATAGCGACACACAGCTGAGTCTAAGGAAGCTCTGTTACACCATTGCAAAGCGTAATTTACTAGAAACGACCTATGTCGACGTGGAGGTTCAATTGTAAGGGTTTTATTTAGAATGGGAGGAAATGGAATGAAAGACCGAGAGGGACCAAAACGCTTGTAGGCAAGCTAAGAGAATTCGGAAATGCTTTCAACACATGTAAAAATATAAAATGAATACAGCACATCATCAATAGTGGCGCTTGTTGTTTTTCAAAGCTTGAGATTGCAGACTGGGATGACTTCAGCCCTTTATTTGTGTCTTGAGTAGATGCTAGGTGGTGTTGCAATTCGGAGGAGTCATTTTTTGTTATTTTCGCAGCATGATTATAGTAAGTGAGGCGCAAAATAAACTACTTCGATTCTTTGGGCTCAAGTGCTTCATTTCAATCGAATCCATGTTGTTCTGATGCCATTTTGGCTCCATTTTATTGACGCAATGCGGCCTCCACCCGTTCTACGCACCTTCCATTGCTATTCTCAAGTCTAGACCATGAGAATAGCTTTAACCAATTTAGTGTGGCTCCATTTCATTCTTTTATTTCATGTCTTCCCTGTTCTAGATAGAATACTTGCAAAATAGCACCTCCACTTTATCGCACATGTAATTTAAAATAAAACTTTTTACTCTTTCTTTCTAGTTCAAATAAAGAATGCTTTGCTGCAGTAGTCATCAACGTACGCTATATATAGGATTAACACACAAGTAAAATTTTTTAAACTTTAGGTCTTCTGTGCGTGGAAAAGAAAAATGAAAGGCGTATTCATTAGGTAGGTGCTGGTTAGTTGGTATTTCACTGAGTATGTTCTTTTTGGTGAGGGGGCATGTGCTCGTAAACAGCACCGTAGGTGTAAAATATTTCGGTTCACGTCATCACTTTCGGGGCTTATTTGCACCTTACTGTTTCACGCCAATTGCAACAGGGCAGCTGTGTATCGCCCACTGAATATTTGCGAAACCACCTTTGTGCCTAATTAGTGGGAGCGCACCAACAGTTAGGGAAACAGATTTTCCAGAACACCATTTTTTCAGTTTTGAACAATGTTCACACACTTGAGACATCTATTAACATTTTGCGGCACACAAAGATGGATACAAGATTTTTTAAGAAGGAGGATCACCATTTCTAATAACATAATTACTCTTCATGGGGGTAACAAAAAATAATAATAACAGGCGGAGAGTCACATCATTCGGTTTGCCCTTTAGAAATTGGCCGCCCCTTCGGAAAGAGCACAAGGAATGCCTGAAAAAGTACACATAAAGAAGCAATACGTGTGCAAACCACACCACCAAATGTTACCTTATTAAACTTTACAATAAACAAGTAACTATAAGCAACATGTTCGAGCACAACCAGTCCAGTAAATGAGAATCGATGACAAGCATAAGCTACGTGGCTAATATTTTTTGTTATCGCATCGTAATCGAAAAAGTAATGCTGTAAACAGCAGCAGAGGCAAGCATGAGTAGCCATGGTGCAACTTTGAAGCTCGTGCACTAGGCCGGTTTGTCGGTGCCTGATTTCACACGGTTCCAAAACCGTTTCATTCTAACATGGCATGAAAAAAACGTGCTGTGATGAGTGCCTATGCTGTCCCATATCTGGATAGAACGTAGAACATAAACAGGCATTTAATTGTAAGCAGCAAAATGAGTAACAGATCTGGCCCTTCGCGTCAGCCTCGAGAAAGTCAATTAACATAGAGGTTAATCTCCAGAAAATACTTTTTAGCATCCCCGTTTCCTCAGTCTGAGCAACATGGCACACGAAAATTTGTTGGCATTGCCGCCCCAATCTGCCACCACACGTTGATATGGACATTCCGTGCCTGCACAGGTAGAGCGCGCCAAGCCTTCAGCATTGCAGATATGCCCTCGGTGTCTGCTAGATGGCAGCAGATTCTACACAAGGTCTGCACAACGCTGTCGGGTGTTTTAAAAGCACATCAGTTTTCCAATTATTTCTTCTTTTCAGCCTACCAAGTGTTGTAATCCTGCCATAATAACAAGGAATTCATTTTTTCTCATGCTGTTGACCTGTCGTTTGCATTCCAAGGCTTGTTTAGGGCAGTGTGTAGGCTATCGCTTGGACACCAGTGCTAGTACAGAGTGGCAAGTTTCAAAATGTCTCGTAAGTGCTTTCTGCTCATAAAAACCTGAAAAGCTGAAGTCCCACAGTGACGCTTTCCTAAGGGCTGAGCTCCTGGTAGTTACTTGCTCTTTATAGCAGAGCATTTTTAGCGAACTAAAAGCACCATAACCTTATCTGTCTGTCAGTCGGTCTGTGTAGTATCTATCTGATCTATCATTTTAATCTAGCCTATTAAGTTTGGGCGCTCTCTGATCGTCTCCTTGACTTGAAACTTTAGGTCAGCAACTCACTTATGAGTTGACTTAGTCAAGACTCGTTCATACTGAAATAAGTCGTGTGCTTGCGTGAGTAAGGGTGAGTAATATTTTAGCGAGCTTGAGGCCGAGCGAGTCTGGAATAAGAGAATTTTGGTGGGTTAGAATGAGCCCTAGGCGCGAAGTATGTAATAGGGAGTTTGAGTGAGCTCAGACTTTTTGCCAACTAATGTTTGACGTGAAACAAAACTTGCATGACAGGAACGAGTATGTTATAAAAGGGTTTAATTCAGCAATTCACTGACATTTGGTTTCTATTATATAGAAGATGTTACTTACAACTACTTACAAATGCATTAGAGAGCCAAGAATCTATGGTTGACTTGTTTTCGAAAAGTCTCGTCACTGTCTTTTCGACCACTGATTCACGTGCATCGAGCTAGCTGCTTCTACTAGCTAGGCTGTGTGTTATGTGCCGTGTGTTGTGTGCTGTGTGGTTTTACCATCTAGCCTGTGTGCACAGCTAGCTCGATGCACGGCAGCACATTCTTGTGAGTCATGCATGTTTGCTAAAGTTTAGAGATTATGGTGGCACCATGGGAGCCTTTGTCACCAGAAATGTGGAAAGTAAAAAAAAACACAATTGGGTGCATCTTATTAGTCAAACTCGCCATTTTTTTCTCACTGAAGCTGAGGTTGGCATCAAAATTCTAGCTTTGGAGGCTGTTTCAGAGCAGTTCAGTGCAATCTTCTTGATTACTATGCTTTTAGAGCAGCTTGGTGCAAAAAAACACAGAAATGCGTCAAAAAAGCGCAATGTGAGCAGCTGTCTCATTCCTTACCAATGCATGCGTGTTCGCAGTACAGGCCCAGGTCGCAAACGCCTCTTTTGCCTTACACATTACCTTATTCCAAAGTGATCAAAGATGGATTGGCTGCATCTTTGGTACAAGAGGCTGTGTACAAGTCATGTGTCATGTGTGCACAAGGTATTGAGCAGTGTTTATGCTGAGATCTAGAGGTTTCCAACGGGAGGGTTTCCAGATTATGCGGTCACTAGATCCTGCGAAAAGGTGGTGAGATGTATCAAACATTTTAGCAAATGCGAAGTCTGTTAGAAAAATCATGAAAGCCACTTTAGCCTGCTGCCCTGCGTTCAAGTTCTTTATTGATACAAGCTCTTATTAGTACATAAAAATACACAAGACTTGTTAGACTTGTTCACAAGATGGCACAAAATTAAGAGTGTCGCATCCAGATATGATGTGGCAGTGGTATGTATGGCTCTTAAGAAGCTGAGCAGCACTTGCACACTTGTTGAGCTCGGAGCCAAAGGCAAGACCAAAAATAAAGGTGAATGTGGTCAGAAACACCGGAGCTCCTCCATTACTTGTGTTACAGGAGTAGTGTACAAGATTCCTCAGTCATGCGCCAACAGTAATACTGGTCAGACTGGTAGGTACATGTTAGATAACGGGGGCACCAGCAGAAATGCGAAAAGAATGTCCGAATATCTGTCCGTCACTGAAAGCTACTGTTTAACAAGATCAGGTGTGTAACAGCCGAATAACAACTTGGATAAATTTTAGGAGCAGCAAAATATTACTTTTGAAGCACTAAAAAAAATTTTGAGCAGGTTACAGAGAAAAAGATGTGCAATTTAATTCAATAGATACCGAATTTTGAGCAGTATAAAAAGAAAGCTTACATTTAGAACGAAAACATGCATAAACCATTCGACATCACCTAAATTGTGCAGTGTAAACATAAGCACTGCTATTTCAACGAAAGTGGTATTTTGAACCACCCCACTGAGTCAACAATGATAAAGTCCATATTAGCAGTTGCTGTGCCTGTAAAATTATTTGACAGACTTTGCGACTCTAAATATGGATCTGGGAAGCTTGCGACGATGAAATTTGGGAGATTCCTGAAACTGAAGAGCATAGGTGAGGAAAACAAACAAAAAAACTGGTACAAAATTTAGTTTGTTTTTCACGGAAATGATGTCATACACTGCTCCAAAATATTTCAAGTAGCATATTAACACATCAGTGATTACACTGATACTCATATTTAGGCAGCCTACAAATGCATGTGTAAGTGAGCATTATGTGAAGCGTCCCGTGTCTAGGGATAACAGCCCCTTCCAAATCTCAATACACATTTTCGCAAAGCACCGGTGTAAAATGCCAAACTGGCCCATTCAGAATTCCCTCCACGGGTTAGAATCCCAAGCCAAGAAATTTTCTAATCACTACACCTCCCCTTCACCAACTTCCCACCTTGTTTCCCCCCCCCCCTCCCGTGGGGTTAGGTATCGCTTCAGCCCTTCCTCGAAGGCACGTTCGATCAGGTAAAGTAACAACGGCGTGCACCCGTTGACCTAGCGACAGTACCGCAGATGTCCATCGCCAGGACCGTGGCCGGGACGACGCAACTTCAAGACAAAAAAAAGGGAGGGGGAGGCTCAGAGCTTTCAATGAAAAAGGGAGTGTCCAGTTTTTTTTTCTTTTAAGCTTTATTCATGAACTGTGCGATATTTCACGGCAGCTCCTTTAATATAAATCAGTTTTCCAAGCTTACCAAGTTTTCGCCTGTAGATCAAAACAGCATTTAGAGGAAGTGACAGTGGCTATGGGCCCATCCTACACACGTAATCTATAAGCAAAGAACCCAGTGAGTTGAGGCCACAGATGGCAGAGGCCTTGCCAGAAATTTTTTTTCGAAGGGGCGCCACCTTGATTAGAATAGGTCCCAGCTAGGTAAGTAGATGTGGTAGACTGTTATTTTCTGCTCCCCTATATACCTTAGGAAAATATAGAGAGGGCAGAAGCACGGGCCTGATGTGCCACTCCCTGGCTACGCTACTGGTGGATGGAAACCAGTGTGGTCGAGTACACACATAGAGAAGGAGAGCCGGGGAGGAGGGTAAGAGTGGCACAGGCTACTCCTAGGTTACCTTGGTGAGAAAAGTAGCTCTAAATTGAGCGGCACATGTATGATGTAAAGAAGAAGTTTGCGTCCAACGTGCTGGTCGAACACACAGAAGCAACTGGCAACAAAATAGACTGGAATAAGGTGAAAGTACCAAAAAAAGGGAAAATAATTGGACTTACGGCTGTGAAGAAGAAAACGCATAGTTGGCAAGCAACATAGCCACCGCTTGGGTACTGGGTGCTGGGCTTCTCTCGCTCGGCTCGTGCTGATCATCACCGGCATCTGCCTGACCGTTGCTCTAGCTCGATAAAGTTTCATCGTAGGACCACCGTCGCAACAGTCACCAATAAACCCTTTTTCAATTGGTGGAGGGTGCTGACTTTCCCCGTCGCCTGAACCTGGGTGCTGCCATTCGCCGTCGCCTAAACCTGGAGCTGCGCAACCGAACGCTACCTCCCATCATGGCTACCAACAACGCGCAACCTGGCTCTTCCACTCCATCCCCCAACAACCCCGGCGTTCTTTGTTTGCGAGAGCCCAAAGTCTTTAGCGGAGCTGATGAGACCGACGTGGAAGACTGGTTCGCTAACTACGAACTGGTGAGCGCAAACAACAAGTGGGATGACGCGGACAAACTGACTAACGTCATCTTTTACCTCACTGACGTGGCCGAAATGTGGTATAACAACCACAAAAACGACATTACGACGTGGTCCATCTTCAAAACGTCATTTGCTGACGTTTTCGGCCGACCCGCTGTCCGCCTCGACTCTCTCTCTTTGACAATATCTCGACTCTCTGACAATTCGGACAACAACGGGGCACATCCTTGAAAGTAATGACATTTACAGCAACTCCCCTTAGATATACACACCTACATTCTATTTTAAAATATATACAATTGTACTGTTCGCACATTCAATGTCAGTTGTGACAGGGCTCCCGAGCGGAAACTTATTAGTTTTGCTTTTATGCGACCATTCATGGTCAGTGCTCATGTTAACCCCATAATTGAATAACAACCACAACACAAAAAGAGAGAGGAGACGCTGGCACTGCAAGCCGCCGTGAGAGTACCCTCACGTATGTGGCACACTGAAGCATGCCACCGGTAACTTTTGCTGTCTTTTCGGATTGTGTAGTCTGAAGAAGTCCGCTCACATGAGGCCAGAGCAAAACAACGCTGTACGAAAATGAAGACACTGCAAAGTCGCGGTAGAATCACACATGCAACCACCAGCTCTCCTTTGCCAGTGCGAGGCGAGATAACGTGATCCAATCCTCCACGTCACAGCGATTGCAGCCCTCGCGCTTCCGGTGGAGGGCCTCACGCTCAATATGTTAGGGAAACGGCATGACCGACCCTTGGTACATTGAACGGTGCATCAAGCAATAGAGAAAGACAAGTGGTCGGCGCAGGGTGAATCAGTGGTCAAAAAGACAATGACGAGACTTTTCGAAAACAGTCAACCATAGATTCTTGGCTCTCTAATGCATTTGTAAGTAGTGTAAATAAACATCTTTTATATAATAGGAACCAAATGTCAGTGAATTGCTCAATCAAGCCCTTTTATAACATACTCGTTCCTTTCATGCAAGTTTTGGTTCATGTCAAACATTAGTTGGTAAAAAAAATTGGAGCTCACTCAAACTCACTAATACATATTTCGCGCCTGGGGCTCATTCTAACCCACCGAAATTCCTTAAACCAGACTCGCTCGGCCTCAACCTCGCTAAAATATTACTCACCCTTACTCACGCAAGCACACGGCTTATTTGAGTATGAGCGAGTCTTGACTAAGTCAAATCATGAGTGAGTTGCTGACCTAAGGTGTCAAGTTCAGGAGACGATCACTGAGCGCCCAAACGTAATAGGCTAGATTAAATTGATCGATCAGATAGATACTACACAGACCGACTGACAGACAGATACGGTTAAGGTGCTTTTAGTTCGCTAAGGAATGCTCTGCTTTAAAGAGCAATAACTACCAGGAGCTCAGCCCTTAAGGAAAGCGTAACATTGAGACTTCAGCTTTTCTGGTTTCTATGAATAGAAAGCACTTACGAGACATTTTGAAACTTACCACTCTGTACTTTAACTGGTGTCCAAGCGATAGCCAACACACTGCCCTCAACAAGCATTGGAATGCAAACCACAGGTCAACAGCACGAGAAAAAATGAGTTTCTTGTTATTATGGCAGGACGACAACACTTGGTAGGCTGAAAAGAAGAAGTAATTAGAAAACTGATGTGCTTTTGAAACACCCGACAGCGTTGTGCAGACCTTGTGTAGACTCTGCTGCCATCTAGCAGACACCTAGGGCATTTCTGCAATGTTGAAGGCTTGGTGCGCTCTACCTGTGAAGGCACGAATGTCCATATCAACGTGTGGTGGCAGATAGGGGCGGCAATGCCAACAAATTTTCGTGTGCCATGTTGCTCAGACTGAGGAAACTGGGATGCTAAAAGATATTTGCAGGAGATTAACCTGTATGTTATTTGATTTCCTCGTGGCTGACGCGAAGGGAGAGATCTGTTACTCATTTTGCTGCTTACAATTAGGTGCCTGTTTATTTTCTCCGTTCTGTCCAGATATGGGACCGCATAGGCACTCTTCACAGCACGCTCTTTCATGCCATGCAAGAATCAAACGGTTTTGGCACCGTGTGAAAGCAGGCACAGACGAACCGGCCTTGTGCACGAGCTTCAAATTTGCACCAAGGCTTCTCATGCTTGCCTCTGCTGCTGTTTACAGAATTACGTTGTCGATTACAATGCGATAACCAAAACATACTGGCCACGTAGCTTATGCATGTCATCGTTTCTCATCTAATGCACTGACTGTGCGGGAACATGTTGCTTATAGTTACTTGTTTATTGTGGAGTCTAATAAGGTAACATTTGGTGGTGTGGTTTGCTCACGTATTGCTTCTTTATGTGTACTTTTTCAAGCATTCCATATGCTCTTTCAGAGGGGGCGGCCAATTTCATAAGGACAAACCGAATGATGTGACCCTCCGCCTGTTATTATTAATTTTTGATACCCCAAGAAGAGTAATTATGTTATTCCCAATGGTGATCCTCCTTCATAAAAAATCTTATATCCACCTTTGTGTGCCGCAAAATGTTAATAGATGTCTCAAGTGTGTGAACACTGTTCAAAACTGAAAAAGTGGTGTTCTGGCAAATCTGTTCCCCTAACTGTGGGTGCGCTCCCACTGTTTAGGCACAAAGGTGGTTTCGCAAATGTTCAGTGGGCGATACACAGCTGCCCTGTTGCAATTGGCGTGAAACAGTAAGGTGCAATTAAGCCCCGAAAGTGATGACGTGAACCCCAAATATTTTACACCTACTGTGCTGTTTACGAGCACATGCCCCCTCACCAAAGAGAACATACTCAGTGAAATACCAGCTAACCAGAACCTACCTAATGGATACGCCTTTCATTTTTTTTCACGAACAGACTTCAAGTTTTAAAATTTTTACGTGTGTGTTAATGCTATATATAGCGTACGTTGATGACTAATGCAGCAAAGCATTATTTATTTGAACTATAAAAAAAGAGTAAAAAGTTTCATTTTAAATTCCATGTGCGATGAAATTGGAGGTGCTATTTTGTACGTATTCTATCTAGAACAGGGCAGACATGAAACAAAAGAATGAAATGGAGCCACACTAGATTGGTCAAGGCTATTCTCATGGTCTAGACATGAGAATAGCCATGGAAGGTGCATAGAGCGGGTGGAGGCCACATTGCGTCAATAAATTGGAGCCTAAATGGCATCCGAACAACATGGTTTGATTGAAATGAAGCACTTGAGCCCAAAGAATCGAATTAGCCTGTTTTGCGCCTGACTTACCATAATCGTGCTGCGAAAATTACAACAAAATGACTCCTCCGAATCGCCACACCACCTAACATCTACTCAAGACACAAATAACTGAAGTCATCTCAGTCTGCAATCTCAAGCTTTGAAAAACAACAAGTGCCACTATTGATGATGTGTTGTATTCATTTGATATTTTTACATGTGTCGAAAGCATTTCCGAATTCTCTTAGCTTGCCTACAAGCTTTTTTATCCCTCTTGTTCTTTCAATCTATCTCCTCCTATTTTAAATGAAACATATACCAATGAACCCCCACAACGACATAGGCCATTTCTAGTAAATTGCGCTTTGCAATGGTGTAACAAAGCCTCCTTAGCCTCCAGCTGTGTCTCGCTATAACCTGTTCTCAGCCTCCCTGCATTGTTTCTCATGAATAGCAAATAACTAAAGCAATCTTTATTTCAAAATCCGGCCACTGCTCCTGTCCTTTTGAATGGCTCCTAAACAAGCTCTTATATTAATTTTCAAACGTTCGAAGTAAACATATGCATAATATGCAAAATGCTGCATGATCTGTGATTCTTCACGTGGCAGCGAAACAAGCCGCCAGTGCTCCACAAATTGCAAGAAACAATCCCCCTATGCCTTTCGGGCTGGTGCGTGACATCAAGAAGTTGAATCTGACGTGCAAAATAAATATGCTGCAATTGGTCAAGCAAGCATCTATGACTTCCTGGTGGCCTGCAAGAAGCTGTCCACTCCACTCGTCGTTTGTCGTGATGCCCGCATGCATGCACGCGCTTGTAAATCAGGTAAAGTGGTCCGTAGGACAGGGTTCATACTGACACTATTTGTATAAGCACCGGCTGGCACAGCAACAGTGATTCGCCAACAAGCATAAAGTTGACAGAGGGCGGAGTGGCGTCAACCGTAACAAGACAGTTTTTGGAGCAATATGTCATCGATGATGCATGCCGCGTAAGATTGGGAGACGAGCTTGGCAAGAGGGCAAAGCGGCTTCGGGAGAGGTACCTACGGAGGGTAGTGAAAAGAAGATTGAAAGGAGTGATTACTGTGCTTAGATAATCAAACGCATTTAACTCCGCTATTACAGCACCATTTCAAAAAAAAAAACATTCACCAGCTTTACGGTTGTTGTCCACTTGCGCACAACTTCTTCACCACAACTGAATTTCCACCTCTGGGTGGTTAAATATTGCATCGGGTTTCTGGCTGCATGCAGTATAGCACATAATGCGTGCCACCACCTGCACTGTTCAGGTATTAAAATAATCCTTGGTGCATGGCTGTGAGATTGGTGGCCTCGAAATCAAGCGACAAATGTTTAGACTAGCAATGCTGTTTCCACTCATACACACTGTCAAACGTGGAAATCTGGTGCAGCATGGCATAATATACATTGATTTTATTAGGATGGTGCAGGAAACTTAGTTTGGCACATTTGTGGGCAGAAGCAGCATCACTAGATGGGGAATGGGGGGCTTTTACGTTATTAAAACCACACGAAGCTTACAGACAAAGCATACATAGGCATTCAGATGAATTATTACTTGAAATTTCATATTTTTTTTCTGACTCGTCACGAAAGAATTTTCAAAACGAACTGAAAGGTATCCTTTGGCTTGCAAAGCAAGAAAAAATGAAAACGTAAGTCAGACCTTCTTTTGTTGTTTGCCAAGCTAACCCCGCTAGTAGCAACGTAATCACCACCACAACTTTCTTTGCTGCGAAGTAACTGACATAAAGGTTGATGTCACTTTTATTCACTCGTATTGATGTCACGAAGCTTATAAACGTCGCTGCTCATTATATCTAATTTAGCTAGCAAGTTACACAAGCCTTGTCTAGCGTACTAATATCCCACACACAGAACTTCCTCTATTTGCAATGGGGCACGCTCCACATAATGGCCACGCTGAACCCACGGCGGACTGCATTAGGTGCCTTATTTTTGGTGCATCGTAAAGACGCGGTTATGCAAAATGGTGCGACGTGTGCTACGTGTATGCACCATTTAGCTCACACTGCCGATACACTGCACAAGTTTGACACCCAGGCACATAAAAATAGCATTGGTGACAGGAATGAACTTTTAGATTCTAAAAGATACCCGAGACATAGGCAGACGACATAGGCTCGCGTCATGTTGCGGTAAGCTTACTTAAGTTGCACATTAAAATATTACCTGTACTCTACAATGTACCCTCAAATCGAAAGAAAAAAGATCGATGACTCGGGTCGCACGTACACGACTAGCCACGACTGTTCGGCCTACTTACTCGCCGAATAATCGCACACTACGGCGAGCGGTTATTTAAGGTGCGCGTGACAGGTTTGAACAACAAGGCACTCGTACAGAAGAACAGTAACTTATACTCACAAATGTAATCTGGCTCGTCACTGGCGTTGCTGAGGCCGCTGAATTTTTCTTTTTCTGCCCAGAACCCGGAAGACAAAATCATTGTTGCCGGATCTTGGTAAGTGAGCCTCGATGAAATCGGACAAAACCGCCCGAAGTGTGGCCAGGGAAGTATTTATTCACAATAAAACTAAAATTGATTTCAAGCCTCCTTAACAAAAGTGATAGTTAGGCACTCGGAAAGGCAGCGATGGTGTAGTCAACTAGAAAATGTCAAAATCTACTGTCGCTCAGCTTGGCGAGCTGGTACCACGACCAAGGTCGTGGTTGGCGCAAAAGACTGTGAAACGAAATTTTTTGAATGAAGCAGCATGAAATCGATAGTTTTTATACCGCACCAGCGGTCCGTGTAGCCAACAAAACAAGTGTACTACTTCTTACGACTGTGCTAAGCTTGCGTTGCGTGTCACACGGACACCTATCATAGCGGATAGAATAAGACTGTCGCGATCTGCGCATCGCAATTTCCGACTCTCAGGCAAAGATTTAGCTAATGTCTTCACCAAATGTTTTCGTGATTCTGCACCAAACACAACCTGAGAGGTGTGACCACTATCAAAAGACACTGTTACAAAGAATCAGCAAGAGAAATCAGGCGATCCTCGCAAAATCGCGAAAACCAGCATCAGCTGATCCGATTGCAGCATATATTTCATTTCATCTTGCCGCAGCTCCCGATGGTATGCAGCTGCAGTAGTTTTGAACTCGACTTGCGTGAATAGCCACGGTTGTACGTGCGAGAATGACGCGTAAATACCAAGAGAGAATGACGGCCGTGAAGAGGCGAAGAAGCACACAGTTTTCGTCCTAATTAAAAGAAGTGGTAGTCTAAGGTGCTAGGTGCTGCCACAAGGTTGGGTTCAAACTATACAATTCAATACAATAATGCCGGTTCAGCCACACCGTGGGTTCGACGCTTCACCCAGAAATAATTACTGGCTACGCCCTTGATACGTGCCCCAGCTTGGTCACACGTGTACGTAGTTTTAATCTCGGATACACCTCGCTCTGATTGCGACATACGCCAGACCGCGTGAACACAATACGGCAGCTCGTAAAATACAATAACTAAGCGTATACACCTGCATGCTTCTTTAATAAGAAGTGTGCAAAGCCATAACAGTCCACCTAAGCCTGTCCACTATTAACGTAGTCCTAGCAACATTACTTTTATACACTTTCGAAAAGTACCTGATTATGCTACCAGTGAGCGTATAAGCAAAACATCGCAAAAATAACGAGGAATATAAAAGAGTGTGCTGAAAACGAGGACTAATTTTCAGCATTTTTACATCTTAACCGTTAGTGAAAGCTCTGCAGCGGTGCGAAGCGATCGGTCAGATGATTACTCGTGTTTTAAGGCACAGCAATTGTACCTGCTTCTTTTCCTTGCAACGATATTATAGCACACTACATTATCACTGTTTAATGTAATAAACTGCGGAGCCACCACAACAGTATGGGATGGTTCTTTGAGAAAAAAACTCTAGTCTCAGGGATCTGATGGAAGAGAAATATAAAAGAAATAATTCTGCGTATGGCAACTCAACCATGAAATTCATGTACTGCATAAATTATATTAGAAGCACTATCTAAACTGGGCTGCAATTCAAAAGAATGTTCGAGGCAGCCCTACGAAATTACGCATTATTTTCAGATTTTGCCGACTTCACTCAGCCCAGTATGTGCTGTCTGTTAGTGTTACTGTGTTCTGCGAATGGTGCTGAAGTCTAAATCAGGATGCTGACGGCATAGCACCAACAATAAACTTAGCCTAGCTGTTTCAACTCAGCACCTCACATTCGTATATGATGTCACAGATTTATGATGCAGCAATTTCCTTCGAAATGGGCCTCATGTGGTTCAACCATCAAATCCTTTAGGAAGATGTGTAGATTTCAAATAACATACTGATAATGACACCGTTCATCGTGTCTGATCTTCTATATTCGCCATGCAGCATGAAAAATTCAGACATACATTTCAGCATTTTCCCCAGCCTTGAATTCGGTCATGCTTGCCTCAACAACCTACTCATCGTGAGTTCATCAGATAAGCACAGTTCACATCTGAATTCTGTAATCCAACATCTGAACAAGGCACTTTTGTCAGCATAAACAGGTGTGCATTTAATTATTGAAACGTATACGCATGACACTCAAGGCAGACATTGGTTGCAAAACTGTAAAACTTACTTTAGGCGTAACGGTAGGTCTACCCAGTGACCATGTTCTTTTACTCTGATCGACACGAAGCTCAACTTCCTGCCAGTGACTACACATCTCGTCTATGTTACATCATAAAGAAGATTCTACCTATAGCTGTGTGACAGCGCATTGGAAGGCACATATGGTAGCAGTGAACTAGACTCTTGTACACGCATGCATAATGAACAGACATGGGCTATCCATCCCTCAATGGTGTCATGCTGCCAACTTTAAAAAAACCTTTCTCTCAAGTAACTTTCACGGAAGTTTTATGAAAACAAGACTGGTGATTCACTTCCTATGCAGAAGTCATGATCAGTGCACAAATGGCCCGAAACAGCAAAAATATTCACTTACATAACATCAATAAATATTCCTTATAATATCATGATTAAATTTGCATGTTAACTGGTTGTCAAGTCAATCTAGCTAATAAAGCCTTTACCAGCAACATTTCTTCAGGCAAAGCGAAAATAAATTTTTCTGTGTTTTCTGCATTTGTTATATCTGAAATATTAATTTATGTGCAAAAATTGCCCCTAATGAATTTGTGACACGTGAGTTATGATGGCTACAAAAATAATTGAATAACAGTTGTAATTTTATCATATGATTCAGTAAATTATTGTTCTGCATGGGCTTACAGGTGTGCGAGTTCTTGAGTGCCACAAATAAAAAATGAGAACGTAATTTCAATTTTTTATTGTCTCGTACTTATGCTCAAGTGCTATGAAAAATAAAGTGTACGTCATGTTTGCTGTGAGCTTGACTCCTGCAACCGGACCTCACTTGAAAAAGTGTAGGCACTATTCTAAATACCTAAATTTTCAATAAGCTGGAATAAAAGACGGTGTGGCCTTGCATCTTGAGGTTTTTTTTCCTTTGTAGATCAACAAGCTCGTGGTAGTAAGTCATGCCTAATTGTCTTTTCCTAATATATTCACCTCATAAAAGCACTGAGCTTGTAAAGCCACATTTGAAAAAAAAATTAAAGATTAAGACTGTGCATGTGCCCCTGAAGAGCAAAAATCGATATTAACGTAACCAATGTGATGAATGCCGTGAACCCTGTAGTACATCAAACGGTTTTCCAAATATTTTGGGAGGTATGCGTGGTCATAACTCTGGCATACAACTATAACAGCCAGAAAGCTTGAATAGGTTTGACAGATTAAGTTGGTATGAATTCATGATATTGGAACAGTACATCGAAGAAGATTTTTAAAAAAAATGAGCCGCAGCAACAGAAGTGCCTGTATGCGACTGAAATTTACTCAAAATTACAGAACAGATATATACATCCACCTTGCGATACGCAAAACAGACCAGCAATACCAAAAAATAAAAAAAACAAGTTGTACACAAAAGTTAACGATTTGTTTACCCTGCAGTATAATTGAAAGAAAGCTGATGCATGATTGTTTTTCATTTTGACTGTACCTTCTCAATTGGTTTCTTTTTTTTCCAAACATCATCACAGGACAACTAAGGAAGCCTGTGCTCGCGCACATTACTCAAAAGTCTTTTTTCCTTCTTTGTGGTGCCAATCTAAAAAACAGAAAGCTTGCTGGATCTCAAGATTACTTATAGTAGTTCTTCCCCTACTTGTTTATGTAAGAATCCACTAGTATGAGCTCTTCTCGACTCCACTGTTGCCATAATTGTTGTGTATCCTATGCCTGGATAGTGATTTTTTGGGTCAACTCTAGCACACTGAAATAATACTACTATTCAGACTCCCGGCAGCTTTATTACAATGAAGTGAATTTTTCGCTGACAGTTAGTCAATTCAGCAAATTTTTCTGCAGTTCACTGAATCAAACAGACATTCAAGGCTAATGAAGTAAGAGGACAGCTAGTGATGGCATTTTTCATACTGAAGAAGTTATTTGGAGCAAGGCTCAGCATTAGATTTTAAGAAAGGCCATATAAATTGTAGAAAATGTGAGCCCTATCTATATACGTTTAATAATTATAATATTAATGAACATAAGAGCCGATCTGACAGGGGCTATACAAGAAAGCACGTGGATTGTCATTCTATGATCAGCTTCCAAGCTTCACTTTAGCTTAAGCGAGCCTGGCTTAATCCACTCATTGGATGTAGAAAAAAAGTAGAAACACAGTACAAATATTTCCTTATAATATACACAGTGTCAATAGAGCAACAGTTCGGTGTTTTTATTTCTAACACAGTTCAAACTTGCAATTATTAACAGACATCTCAAAGTTTACATGCCTCTCTTACTGATTCATTGATTGAATGACTTGTGGGGTTTAACGTCTCAAAACCAATATATGATTATGAGAGACGCCGTAGTGGAGGGCTCTGGAAATTTTGACCACCTGGGGTTCTTTAATGTGCGCCAAAATCTGAGCACACGGGCCTACAACATTTCCGCCTCCATCGGAAATGCAGCCGCCGCAGCCGGGATTCGAACCCGCGACCTGCGGGTCAGCAGCCGAGTTTCTTAGCCACTAGACCACCGTGGCGGGGCAGCCTCTCTTGCTAATATTTATGTCTTTCATGCCTTTCATTACGCACAGCCACAACACTAACATGTCAACGGGAATATAACAAATGGCTCAGACGTGGAAGGTGGTCAAAGAAGACCATGCAGGCCATTGCTCATATATTCGAAGAACACCATCTGCATGCAGCCCCACCAGTGCCCTCTGTGTTCTTTAATTTGAACACACTCCCAGCGACGATGAAAGTGGTGAGCTTATTAGAGAAAAATTTGGTGAGACGGTTTCTGTAAACCTGAAAGCATGAGTACTTTAATCACGTAAAGATGAGTTGTGAGTGTTAATATGCCCCTGTTTGACATTATGGCGATGGGCAGCAGGTCATTGGAAGATTCTTATCGTGTTTGTGAGGTCGAGATTTCGGTTGGGAACGTTGAATGTTCCCAGTGTTCAAGATTTCTCGCAACGTCCACTCTAGCATTAGTTCATGGTTGGTGGTTGACGTGTTCATTGTGTCGCATTGTAGTCTGCCTTCATGTCTCGTCCACTTGCAGTCAGCACTTTTGAGGGTAGGTTCAAGAGCTGTACTGAAGCCATTGTTAGGACTGTAGTTCCAAGTATCTCCCATTAGTGCATGATAGCCGGATTTGAGTAATGAATTTCTGCTCCATCAGTGTGTATTCCTTTTAATGTTCTTATGCAAGAAAGGCAATGAAGGTAGACTTTCGTGACTTTTCAGTGCTGTGCATGAACTGCTGACATGCCTGAAAGGTTTTCTTTTTGTTGCTGTGTTGTCTCAGTCAGGGCCACCCAGCCTCCCGTTGCTTTATAATATTTCGCTTCATAGAAATGCTCTTTGCTTGCTTCTTCAGTACTTTGTACTATTAGGAAAGCAGGTACTAGCAGGTGTTGACTGTGGTGCTTTTCTTTGGTGTTCCGCATACTTCTCGCTAGATTCATTTGCACACAAAGCAAGAAGCCAAAGTATAGTGGTAACATTTTCTTTCAGTTTCATGTTATTCTTATTGTATTTTAGCCAAGGTCGGTGCCAGGTTTGGTCTATACCGGGGGTGCACCCACGATAAGCGAGGTCTTTCAGGAGGAGCAGAGAGGCGGGGAACTTCGCTATTGTGTGATGACAATGTTTCCTCTTGGGAACATAGTCGTAACACATGGTCATAACACAACGCAGGGGTCAGGAAAAAATTGGGGGAGGGGGGTTGGCCTCCAGTCCAGCCTCCCTGAACCTACCCTGGCAACACCCCCGTTTCCAGCCTGTGTCATTTGACTGCTGACGACCTCGTGTGACGCTCTTCCTCACGCACTAATTGTTTTTCAGATACTCGCCTTATCCGTTGAAGGCTGTTCTTGTGATGAAGACGGACCTCTGTCGGTTCTTGTTTTGTCATTCACTGATGGCGTATCTTTAGTATCTTTTCTCAATGTATTCTTATTTTACTTGGCTGGAAGATCAGCATCATTACAACTTTACAACTTTGAACTCTTAGAATGTTTTTATGGACTGTAAAAGTAATCGCCGCTCTTTTCTCCGGCATTCTGTTTTGGATGGTTGGCACGTCAGTACTTCTCCTCTCAGCTGGTGAGTGTTTTGTAAGTAGGACTTTGTCGCTGCAGCCTCCTGGTACTGGATGAAGTGCTCACTTAGCCAGCCTTATTGGCACAGCAGAAAACAAGAAAATAGTGGACTAATCATTGCAGGTGTGCCCTTTCTTGGTTGCGGCTGGTGTATCTTTGCAGTGGTGATGTTTTAAGTATGTATTACTAGCTCGATAGGCAAAGCCTCTTTTTTTAGTTAACTGCAAATCACGTGTGAAGAGTACTATAACACTTGCTAAGAATATACCACCTTCAGGTGTGAATTAAAATGCACTGTCTACAAATGTGGCAAATTCAGATAGCACAATCACACGGCACTCAATAGTACAATCCAAGGAGAAAAATAATGTGTTCTGTTGCGTGAGCTTCAACAAGCCATTACGATTTCTATGAAATTAAATACTTCATCATTCTTATGTAAGGTATATTTAGTTTTGATATAAAAAGAATGAAATCATAAGCTCCTGATGTGTGTGCAATTAGTTTTTGATTGTATTAGTTTTGGGAGAAGAAATTTGAACGACCCATCAAAGATAACAGTTCTTTCAATAGAGTGATCAGCTATGGTTGTGGGCAGCAGACTGAGGTCAAGTCAGGACATACTGACTAGGAAGAAGGTTGAGTTCATCTAACAAACTGTGTATTTTACTCTATTCTGGCCTCAAGTTGACACAGCTAGCATAAACAAATTACATACAGAAATGTCGCCACTGATGATAAAAAGTTATATTTGTTTCCCTTAGAAAAATGTTTCCATCTGGAAACATAAGGTCGCATAAACCTTGAAAAAATGCTTGAACATGGGCCGTGCACTTATAGCCTGTGACAAGGCGAAACTTTGTGTGGTGGAGGGATAGGGGGATGACATTCTGTGTCTTCAGTGCAGGCAAGTCGAGTATGTGTTATTTGGTTCTCGGTATCCCATTGCTGAAAATTTCAAGGGTGGGCCATTTGCCCCGTGTCCCATTTCTTGGCTACACCACTGCATTAACTATGAAGCAACCATCTTGCACTTTTGTGCCTTCAGTGGCTCATCAATTAAACTACGTCTCTCGTGTACGTGACCATTTAGCCAGTAATAATACAGATAAGCTGAATATTTTGATCTGCATGTCAAACTAAAAGTTAAAAGAGCGTTACAGCTTGAAAAGCCCGGAGGAAACATGTTCATATACCACATGATAATGAAATTCAATGAGAACTTCACGTGTGTAGAGCAGTATAAGTCACAAAGATATGAAATATGAGAAGAGTGATATGCACCAGCTACTCTGGCCAACTGAGCGATTTCTTGCTTTTAGTTCTGTTTGATTGTCCCACTGATTATAAGACGTCCTGAAGACACATACACCACGAAATTGCACACAGAGTATGTGATAATTAAGACAAATGAACTAGTTATTCGCTGATCACAACAATCCTGTTTGCTATTCTGCACTGAGTCTGCAGAAAGGAAACTATAAAAATATGACTGAGCTAGAATGAGGAACACTGTGAGAAAGAAATTGCAAGATCTCACATGCCAAATATAAAAAAATGCACAGATGCTGACAACACAGGCAACAGTCTTCAGTACTGCAAACATTCACTCACTCAACGCTTAAGATTTATGCATATATATTGCCTTTCAGTTGTGAGGACCAGTACTGATACCAGCTGTCAATTGATCCTCCTTATGTTCTGGAGATTACAGCAATTTTCGACACATTTTTCGGTTTGTAACGTGTACGTCCATTGATTTCTTGAAAGACAGCCAGCTGGCCTTAGCCACCCCACTAAACAGAAAATTAATAAAGGACAGTGAGTGCGAAATAAACCTCCCTGCTGTACAGAAACCAGCTTGCCATATCTGTGCAGAGCACTTTCTTCTTTTCACAGACTGAAAAAGGAAAAGCAGGAAGGAGGAGGCGGAGAGGGGTCTGTGGTTCTGTATTTGATCAAAACAACACGATGCCGTAAGCGTGCGTGTTTCTTGTTTATAAACGATTTAGCCTACGTGTTATGTGTCCTCTGCATCAGCCCGTATGAGCTCACGGAAACGTTTTTTGCGTGTCGTACTGCGTAAGCTAGCTGATGTTTTGGCTAGAGTAAGGCAATGTATACATATATCATCAAAATAATCAACAAAAAACGTTCCACAACAAAATTGTAACTCGCGACGACCCACGGAGACAAGGTGCCCGACGCCCACGCGCTCCATCACACTTTACCAACCGCTCGCTGCAATGTTGAAGGTATTTCGTGTGGTCGTGGCGATACTGGATGCGAGCGTCAGTGCGTGTGTCAAATTACGGTAAATGCGTGTGTTGTACGATTCAATCACCGTAACGCAACTGATCACTCCAGTTCCCACACGTCAAGCACTTGTGTGCCGTTAACTGGTAGATGCTGTGAACGCGAAAAAACCAAATCAGTCGTGGCGATAGCATAGCAGGACACACGATACGATACGCTTTGCATCCGTTATCCACGAAATTGAAAGCGCTTGGCGTGGCATCGCCGGCGTGATGCGACGAAACGAACGCAGCCGGGTCCCGCCGAAGTGGGTCACGTACGGCAGTGGCATCCGCGGTTGCTTCATCGCACAGATCTGCACAATTTTCATCTGCAAAAGCACCGCATCGGACGTCTCCGATTTTCATCTGCAAAAGCACCGCATCAGACGATAATGTATATCAGTAAAATAGTCTACCTCGCGCAACTTCAAACAACAATCATGCATATCAACTAGGTGTGCGTGATTCAATGACTACAAGTTTATCACTCATGCGCCCAGCATATTACTTTCTCGAACTTGAAAAATCGAACGTGAGTGGAACCAGAACAGCGCCAAAAGCAGTAGACGCAGATATCAGCTCTTAACGCCGGCAATAACGTTCGAACGACGGGCCAATAATGCCAGCCTAATTGCATGGCTCCGCCCATATTGGCTGTTGGTTGTACAACTCGCTTCATTGTGGCCGTTCTAATACGCCGGCACGGCCAATAATGACGGGAAGTTCTGAATGCTGGTCTAACATCACCATTCTATTCGGCTGGCAAAGCCATTATTGGCAGAACCTTGTCAATGCTGGCCCGACATCACCGTTTTATTAGGCTGGCACAATCATTATTCGCGGTATGCTGTCAATGCTGGCCCAACATCGCCGTTCTATTCGGCTGGCACAGCCATTATTGGCAGTACATTGTCAAATCTGTGCCATTATTGGGCCATGAACTGCCGATCTATCCCCAACATTGGGCCAACATTCTGTGCTGCCTGGGAGAGTTTCGCTAGCTTGCTATATATAAAAAGTATTATTCCATGACATAACCATGTGAAAGACATAAATGAGATCTGCTAACCTGAAAATCAAGTCGTGCATACATGACTGGCTCGTGGTAGTTTCGCTCGTTTGGCATACACCAAAATTGTTTTTGACCGCTACGTTGCTGCTGTATGACACTACGTTGCGCTGTATGATGCAATGCATTTCACTTGCATTGCATCGATTTGCACTGTTTGTCGTATCTACCAAAGCTTTTTTTGTATTCCATCTGGTTGTGGTCCAGAAATGACCGTGAGCCGTGCGCCCTCCGAGTGAAGTGTTGAGATATTAGCACCCATTTATATATATATATATATATATATATATATATATATATATATATATATATATATATATATATATATATATATATATATATATCGACGCAGAGAACCATGAACAGGGGAGCAGCAGGAGATGGTGGAGTCATTCAGTGAGCATCATTGTCAAGCGGCAGCGCAAACTGAGGGAAGCACGAGAGAGGGCAATGGTGTCCTGTAAGGCGTGTCTTAAACTTGTGACGGCAAGAGAAGTTTCACAAAGAAGGTTAAGCGGCGCAGACAATCTTACAAGAGGTTCTTGCAAGTTCGGTTTTTCACTAAAATGTATTCTTTGCATCCATCGTTTAATATTCCTACAGCTTGTTAAACAGGAACAATTTTAATGTACGATGCCAACTCTAAAAATCCTTCTTAGCAGTTCATAAGTGTCAACTGCTGTAAGATAGCTTTGCAGGTACACACTGGATTTCTGCAATTTCCTGACCATGTGTGTATGTGACAAAGGCATCTTCGCCCGAAGAGTGCTATATTTATGCTGTGCAATGGATACTTCACTGCAGCGCCTTTCATGTGAAACAAGACACAAGCAAAACATATACAGGTGAAATATCTTGATATTTTACTGAAAGTTAAGCGGAACAATTTTTGGAACACACAATACCGCCTCCGTCTCTTTGCTCAGCTCCACATAAGAACGATGAGCATAAAGAAAACAAAACGAACCTTCTATATAAGACCCACTTATATGTCTCGTTTCACCTATAACAGTTCGGATCCAGATAATTTTATGTGGACCACGTTTTTAACTGGAACAGATATGGAACCAGATTAAGAGCGTAAGCTTGTAATATGAACAGCATTATCAGCTGCTTATGTTGAACAGTGCAAGTTGGCCCTTAGATGTTTCGTTATGATGAGTGGTTGAGATTGGTATGTCTCGTTATTTCAATTTTTCTCCCGACCCTATCTAATTTTTCGCTTGTGAATTCCCAGCATGCAGGTGAAGAGATCCTGGAGAGAATGGCAGCAACACATCCTCTTGCTGTAGTTGGCGAGTATGTCATATAAAAATTTTTTGCTCAAAACATGACTTGGTTGATTGATATCTGTGGTTTAACGTCCCGAAAGCCCCATATGATTATGAGAGACGTCGTAGTGGAGGGCTCCGAAAATTTCGACAACTTAAGGTACCTTAAAGTACACCCAAAGGTTAGGAGATGGGCCAACATTTCGCCTACATCGGAAATGCAGTCGCCGCCGACGGGATTTCATCCTGCGACCGGCTAGTCAGCAGCTGAGTGCCTTAGTCTCTAGACCAGCGCGGCAGGGCTCAAAATATGACTTGTGTAGCTGAGCTTGTTATTCAAGGCCAAAGTTCTTGGAAGCTTAGAGATGGAAAATTCGAGAACGTGTAGTGTCACTGAAGCAAACGTTTTGACAAGTAAACTTGTCTTTTTCAAGGCTGCGGCCTTCAAGGAGAAATGTACGCTTTTGGAAAGGCCGTTTCTAGCGACATTGCATGATCATGAGTTTTCCAACCGAAATATTGTTTTTTTATGGCTTGACTTGATCTGCCAGCTGTATTACATGCTGGTGATGAGAGGGGCTTTAGGCAGTCCCACTCTGATCCCCTAATGTACGGCAGGTAGAATGCACTTAAAATTTAAGATTGAGGCCGCCTCAAAATGCAAACATTCAGTATTTTTCTATTGATAAGAATAATTAGGTTCGCCATCCACTTTAGGCTTAAAGACCAAGCCAGACAGATTTTTGTCGTATACGTTCACTTCTAAAATGTGCCAATTACTGCATGAACGGCTGGTCTCATAACATTGTGCCTATGAGAGCAAACTTGGCCTACATTCAGCATTTCTATTTCCTTTCCTAATAAAGATGGCTATTCCAAGAAGCGTATTCTGGTTTGTTGCTGCTCAAGGTAGTTTTCTTTTTATTTCTCGTGCAATATCTGGTTACAAAGCTATTTCTACTAAGAAGTGTTATGTGTCTAAGGGTAACACCTGGGTCATTCTAAGCCAAGTGCCCCAACCATTTTGGTCGCCATGTCAAATGTATTGGGTTATATTTAATATCAAGCGTACCCGGTCAATTTCGACCAACTCTGATCATGCTAAAAAAATTGTACGCAAATGTGAGTACTGATTATTGAGCAATTATATTTTGCAATAGAAATTTGTGTTGCCCAAACGGCACTTCAAACTTTAGGAACCCAAGTGTAACTGTTTCACAATAAATAATTTATAGAGAATTGCTGGTTTTATCATATATAATGATACAGTGTTTTCATTATTGTAGAGGTGCTACTCTTTATGGGCTCTGTAGAGGTGCTACTATTTCAAGACTCTAATGGGTTGGTTACTCATTTTGTCTTTATTTCTTGCCTTGGCGAAAAGTTGCAATTGGCTGCATGTTTAGTGCTTTTTATAAAAAGCACAACTTTTTCGCAAAACTGTAATATATTAGTGTTTTCTCTTTTCCATATCTTTAGCATATGATAAAAACCACTACATTTGCTGCACAAAATTCCTCTCTGGTGTCCTTTATTTCATAATGCGGTGTCTGTGTCACGCAAGTTTTTGCATTGGACACATTTTCGACGTTTGACTTCTGAAGCCCAAGTATGTGATTGGCACAGTTTATGGAGCATCAATTTATTTTTTCATTCTGCTTTTGTTTCTAGGTACAAGAGGCAGAACAACCCGACTAAACACTGCGGTAAAGGCAGAATCAGAAGAGTAGCTCGTAGGGTGCTGAGCCTTCTCAAAATACTTTGAAGAATAAATGTGCAAGTATTAACAAAAGCTTTCGTTGCATATTTCATGCAGTGCTACCCATGTCGACTGACAGTAGCATGGCGACGTAGACTACACTAGAATTCATAATGACACATTATACACTTCTTCTCATGAGCCATTATAGACAACGCAGTGGGAGCCTGCTGTCACCTTACGGACAAAATTCTATAATGATGGTCTAATAATCGTTTTAATTGACAAAGAGAAGTTAAGTGACACTAACTAGTAGTTACATTCATCTAAAATAACAACTTTCCGTCATTTTGATGGTCAAAGATTTTCGATCGAACAGTTAAGTTGGTATGGAGTTCACTAAAAAAAACGTCAATATGATGAAAGAATACCGTCATTTGCAAATGACAAACTTTAGTTATTTTGACGTAATTTTCATCAGTTTGACAATTTGCTTGTATTTTGAAATCATGAAAAACACATCAAATTATTAAAAATGTGCTGTCATTTCAAAATGACGGCAGGTCACCATTTTATTATTGATATTATAAATTTGACGGTTTGCTTGTATATTTAAATGACGGTAAACACATAAAATTGATCAAATTGTGGTGTCATTTGATAATGATGGCCTGTCATCATTCTGACGGCCATAAGCTAGGAAATAGAGCTGCCGGTGTTTTCACTGTAATTTTGACAAAATATTTTAGAGTGTATATAATATGTTTTATTGCGAAAGAAAAATCAGTTGTTAGTCTGCACTGGTCCCTGTTTCTCTGTAGTGTTTGTCCTCGTGTGTGTGCGCTGAAGCTTCAGGATGCGCATGGTTCAACAACAATGCTATAGTGTCTAGAAATATATTTCCAGGTACTACAACGGTGCTGCTAACAACCCAGATACTCAATTCGATCGCTTGACTTGGCTTCACCTTCACCTTTTTGAAGGCAACCCCCTTTCTCCCCCCCATATTTTTTGGACGTAGAGCAGTCCGTCATGCATTTAGACGACACCAAGCCACGCAAGAAAAACGAAGCTTTCTTTGTATTAAACAGCTGTCACAGATTATTATGCATTTATCTATATTATTTTCGCAGTGATATCAGTTTTATTCGGCAAGTGCCACAACAAAGCCTCTGCTCGACCGACAATAACTTCAGCTGCTTTGAGCTTGATCAAGCGGCACAGCAATGCGATCCGCTGAAGCAAGTGGGGTGTTGCTCAGCTATCACTCTCATATCTAGTCGCGCTTCGATGCCCTCCCCGCTCGCCCTCCCGTTCGTAAACCTACCCAGCTGAAACTCTCTCGAGATTTTTGCGGCAGCGCGTTTGGCGGAGCAAACGCCTGCTTTCCGCGGGAGTTTCACCGGCGGCAATTTGGCTTCAGCTGCGATGTCTGTGACCGCCTGTGGTTCGAGAACAACCACTGTGATTAACACATTGTCAAACCCAATTAACTGCTAATTACACTCGTCAATGCCCGTGATAAAACGAGGCACAATGGTGCGGAGTGTGAAACAAACACTGCGTTAAACCGAAGTCAAACGTGTGTCTGCCCTCATTAGGAAGCATGATCATGTAACCAATAATTGTGAAAGTTTTAGTGCAGCGTCAGGTTGAACCCACTGCTAAACACTAGGGCCATACGTTTCAACTTTCGCTGGTTAACCGTATGTACGTATGCCTGCGTGGTGATTTTGTTTGTTATTGTTTACAGTTCTTTCGGTTTGTTACGCGCACTTGTGGTAGATCTGCTGTAGACGATGGCAACACGCGGACAAGCTGAGTTCTGGAATTGCTTTGACTCTGATGAAGCCGCCAAGGCAAAGCTGAATGAGAAGCACCGTCACAGCTAAAGCTGGAAGAGCAACGTTTCTGCAGCACTTTTAAACAATCTTGAGGAAACTGCTGCAAGTACACTGGCGTGCTGCGTCCAGGGGTCGGAAAACTTTGGAGGGCCAAGTCGCATGAATGCGGCCCCGGCCAGGGGCTAATGTGAGCAGACCGGTGCCTTTGCAGGCAAAGCGGCAACGTTTTTCCAGTTTTCATTAAAGCAGCATACAAAAAGGAAATATAAACACTCATTTTCAGCACGCATGCCACGAAGTTCCAAATAATAATTATATGTTACAAGCAAAAAAGCAGATTTAAGGTCAGAACTGTCGTGTCTCGGTCGTCACAAAGGGATTGACATGGGGGCGGGAGGGTTCTAATGACGTGCTAGATGCAGCAAGCAGCCCCTCGGGGGGCCCACCTGAGCACCACACTATAAATACTCATAATTGTTATGAAACCGAGAAACGCCCACTACGCTCATTTTGCGCAGAAGCTTGGCACCTGCTACGCAACGGTAAGACACTTTTATGCTTTGTCGATGCTGTGGCCGATGGCGAAGAAGGTTGCGGTTGAGCCTTTTGTAATGGGTTTGAAGCGTTCAACGACTCAATTGTTACGCAATTGAAATTGTGTGACGCCAGGTTGTTACTTCACTGAACCCTCGAATACATATCTTAACGTAATGCTTAACTGACATGACGTGTAATGCAATCGTAGTTTCAACGCATAAAGAATCACTCTGTGACACAATAATTCTTTCGAATGCAGAGGGCCTCGTTCGAATTCATTTCTGTACTGAATTATGTTTTATTTTTTTCGTGCGATAGCACTTACGAAAACCAGAGGTGAACCGCTAAGGTTCTGAAATCTGCCCTTGTTGTTGCCGTAAAACACACCTAGCTGTGTGTTTCTTGTCGTCGCTGTGTTGTTCCGTTGTGCAGTCGTTCTGAAGTTAGCTTAGCAACTGCCCAAAATTTATTTTTATGCTGGTCTCAAGGTCAGGTCTGCTGGTCTCATGGAAAAATTATTCTCATGAAACGTAATGAGTTTGGAAATGAGCTTTTCTCTTTCCTCAACAGCTTGATGCATACTTATCATAAATATAGTTTATTGCTGTATTATATCCTTGTTACCTCAGCCTACTGCTGATCACATTTTTCGGCACGACAGAGTGACTGTTTCATTTGTATACTCTATTCTTTCTGCCATATATTTACATATGCGCAAAAGATGTGAGTTTTATATTTTTGCTCCCTATAGGGCTCTTCATCTCATATGTATCAAGCATGTGCGTAAAAATGCTAGTGGTCCTATAGAAAGTGCATGACCGCCAAGGCATTTCACGGAAGTGCAGATTAACGGCAGCCTAAGAGAGTGGGGGTGACAATGTCGATGGAGTAGATGTCTCTTATTTGTCACGGTGACTCTAATATCCCGTGGAAAACGTTCGTTGCCTATTGCGCAGTGTCAATCAGGAACTATTTTCAGGACTATTGAGGTTGAGTTATTTGCATGATGGCGGCTTAGTTCCTAGCGATGCAGTGGAATTCAAAAACGCATTGGAGATTTGTGCCAAGAAATTCAACCTCTTATTGGCGCAAGAGTATGGTTAAATCAATTGAATTCACTGCGACCATTTCGGTCATACAATGGAATTGAGCAGAAACTGCAGCATCTGTCGGCGCTTCTGCTGATTCCCCACACATGCATGCCCACCTCTCAGCCGGCACAACAAACAGCGACGCGGTACACGCCTACCATCGCGCTCAGAACCGCGAGATGGAGCCAGTGGCATCGCCATTAACGTTCTGAGTCAACAGTAAGGTGAACGACTACAACGCAATGCAGACTACGTTACAGCATGAAGTAAATCTTTGCGTGCCCATCCCGTTCTGTTTCGCCAGGCTTCACCTTATCGTAATGCTGGCACTACAGTGGCCCCACAACGGGCAAGCAGTGGCGGCACCAGCGGAAGACGTGGGGGCAAAGAGGGCACCTTTAAAGGTTTCGCCTGCCCACCATGGGGCACAAAGAGCAAACATATATATACAGCGTCCTAAACTTCTAGCGTCGTTGCGAACTTCGACGGAAGAGGAAAGCCACAGAGGACAGGCTCTAAACTTCATCTGATTCTTTTTATTCGGAGAAATCACAAACACCAAAACCAACGAGCAGAGCAACCATGGCAACATCCAGCCTCATAACACAAGAAACTGCTGAATATTGAATCTGTGAATATAGAAAAACACCGCGCACCACCAAGTTGATGTGTCATTTTTTTCCCATCCTTGGTGCACTACGCGTATGCCTACTTCTTTTACAACAACTGTGTTTATTTACGCAATAGTGATATAAAATGGGGTGAAGCTTTAATCAGCTGCTTATCTAGAAGGTCACGAAAAAGTAAGCGATGGCAGATATAGCGTTGGCTGGTTAGCTCCACATTGTAGAGCGTCTGGTGCGTTTCACCTTTAACGAGTGTTTCAAAGAGAGTACGTACTTTGAAGGTCTTACTGTATTAATCATTGTATGAGTAACTATTTGTAGGCTTGGGCAAGATTTTGTTCGTACTCGGCCACTATTTTTGACAAACAAAGCAATAGTTTTCTTCTATAAAAATGTACATGCCTGAGCATTGGGCTTTCAAAGTACAGATATCAGTAATTTGCATTCAAATAAATCAATCGTTCAGTTTAGAGCCTGTTTATGCCGCTTCCATATTCACCTGCATTTGATGTATCTACCCTAAACACTTCACATTTGTCGATTAAACTGGGTCAAAAGTGAGCATATGCTTTTCATCTTTGTTATCATCATCATCAGTATCATCAGCCTGACTACATCCACTGCACGACAAAGGCCTCTCCCATGTTCCGCCAGTTAACTCGGTCCTGTGCTTGCTGCTGCCAATTTATACCCGCAATTTTTTTAATCTCATATGCCCACCTAACCTTCTGTCTCCCCCTAACTCACTTGCCTTCTCTGGGAATCCAGTTAGTTACCCTTAATGACCAGCAGGTATCCTGTCTACGCACTACTTGCCCGGCCCATGTTCATCTCTTCCTAATTTCAACTATGCTATCCTTAACCCCCATTTGTTCCCTAATTCAATCTGCTCTCTTCTTGTCTTTCAAGGTTACACCTACCATTTTTACCATTGCTCGCTGCGTCGTCCTCAATTTAACCTCAACTCTCTTTGTAAGTCATCAGGTTTCTGCGACCATCTGATATGCCATAGCCCACGATTTGCCTCTGAAAGACAGAAGCTTTCAGACGCATTGCGACAATTGGACGATCGGCCACTCTCTGTGCAGATGCTATTAGAACACCGTCATCGCCTTTCGTCGGCTCAAAAAGCAGTGAAAGCTGTCTTGTGCTTTTCGAGGGCTACAGGCCTATGTGACCAGCTTTAACGTTTGTGTAGTGCCACCGCTGTCTACGCGCCAGCCGATTGAATGACAATCCTCCTTTTTTTGCTTTTTTTGTTGTTTCCCTCTTGTTGTTTACCCCCCCCCCCCTTCAGGTTTCTGTCCGTAGCTAAATACCGGCAAAACACAGCTGTTATATACCTTCCTCTTAATACATAGTGGCAATCTACCTGTCATAATAATTGTAGAGTGTTTGCCAAATGTGCTCCATCACATTCTTATTCTTCTAATTACTTTAATCTAGTGGTCCGGCTCCGCGGTTATTACCTGCCCTAAGTATACATAGTCTTTTACAAATTGAAGTTCACTATTACCCATCTCGAAGCACTGCTCTCTGCCGAGGTTGTTGTACATTACTTTGGTTTTCTGCAGAATAATTTTGAGACCTATCTTTCTGGTCTACTTGTCTAATTCCTTAATCATGAGTTGCAATTCGTTCCTCAGTTACTCAGCAACGTAATGTCATCGGCTAAGCACTGATTACTAAGGTACTCTTTAATAACTCTTATCCATAACCGTTCCCATTCTAGGACTCTGAAAACTTCCTGTAAGCATGCGGTAAACAGCACTGGGGACATTGCACCCCCCTGCCTTACACCCTTCTTGAATAGTATTCTGTTGCTTTCTTTATGAAGCACTATGGTAACAGTTGATTCCCTGTTAATTTCTTCTAGGATGTTTATATATGCTTCATCAACGCCCTGACTTCGCAGTGTCTGCATGACTGGTTATATATCGACAGAATCAAACACCTTCTCGTAATCAATGAAGGCTATGTTTAGTGGTTGGCTCTATTCTGAGCATTTTTCTATTACCTGATTGATAGTAAGAATGTGGTCAATATTTGAGTAGCTTGTTATAAATCCTGCTGGTTCCTTTGGTTGATTTATTCCTATTGTTTTCCTAACTTTGTTGGCAATTACCTTTGTAAATAGCTTATTTACTACGGAGAGCAAGCTTATCCGCCTCTAAATCTTTAAGTCCTTGTCATCTCATTTCTTATGTATTAAGATGATAGCATTCTTCCAAGACTCTGGTACTCTTCCCGTCAGGGGACACCTTGTAAACTTGGTGGCTAGTTTTTCTAACACAATCGGTCCTCCGTCTTTCAGCCGATCTGATGTTACCTGATCCTCACCAGCAGCTTTGGCTTTTTGCATGCTCTCCAAGAATATGTGGCTTCTTCTATCATTACTAGTTGAGTGTTATCTGGGTTACAGCTAGTTCTTATAGTATTAAGGTCGTGGATTTCCCGGCTACTGTACAGATCTCTGTAAAACTCCTCCACTACTTTAACAATCCCCTCCATATTTGTAGTTATTTTGCCTTCTTTGTCGTTTTTAAGAGTTCGACAAACGCCGATTTATAGGCAGCGCATCCTAACTGAACAAGATGCTTGTCCACTACGTCAAAATACTTGTAGTGTTTGGTCGGCAGAAGGAACATCTACTAAGCGGCAATTCGAAGAAAAGTTTAAGAATGGCATGCCATATTAGCCAAGTCTGTGGTCATCTCCAGTGGCCTAGCTCGGCCAAGAAAATGATTTAATCCTTTGCTTTCGTGTTCTCAGAAGAGTGGTCAGTTGAGCAAGTGGGTTGTGGCTTGTGATGAATAACAATAAAGCTAAACCTGAAAAGCATCGCGATGCTCTATGTCGAATAACTGTCATGCATCTATGACACCTCGAATCGATTCTGTACACCAAACATATATATGCTTGATGAACATCAAGGCGAGCCTTTGGCTAACTGAAATCTATGCGCGACCCCAAAAAAAGACGAAGAAACATTCTACGTGACATTCCATGGCACACAATATGAAAGGAAAGCAATCACTACAGAATATGCTGGCACGTTTGTACTAATTCAATGCACATGCACGTCCATTCTAAACATCCACTCTCTCTCTCTCGGTTCTCGTGTACTCAGATTTGGGTGCACGTGAAAGAACCCCAGGTGGTCAAAATTTCCGGAGCCCTCCACTACGGCGTCTCTCAAAATCAAATGGTGGTTTTGGGACGTTAAATCCCACATATAAATCAATCAATCAATCAATCAATCTCTCTCTCGGCTGGTTGATGAATATCCCATTACACTGCAGAATAAAACCGGAGTTAAAATAAATAAAAGTCAACTCCGACGATCGTTTTATCACAGTTCCATGAATGTTAGCCTACTAAAAATTTTCTTACAGATAGGGCCCGTATCATACGATGTTATTGGATACAGGTGTTGCAGGGTTACAGCCCATATAGGAGACATAAAGCCTATGGACCATGTAGGTGATAGGGGTCCAATGAATTCCCCGGTTCTAGCTGAAAATCATAATGTAGTGAAAAAAAAAACAGAACGGTCACACAGAACCATGCACCACATAATATTAAGCAAGCATAAACTAGCCCAAGAACAAGTCCTTCTGCAGAACATCTCCGGTTCCTATGGGCAAGTATTAAGGGTCATAAGTAATGTTTGTCTAAGCGTGGTAATAAGGCAATGCCAGTTTATAAAGTGTGAAATATACAAATATGCCTCAATGGGCAATTTAATGGTGCTTCGAGAGTACAGTAGACTAAATGGTTGGAACAAAGTGTTGTATGTAGTGAAGTGTCGGGACATGGGAGAAAAACAAGAAGACAGCTATTTTTGCACCCTGAATTTTATTTACACGATTAAACATTTTTCAAGGAAATGTTTTGTTTTTCTTTTTCAGCCTGCTAGATGCATGCATATGTGCTGGCTGATTCACAAGTTTTGCAAAACTATCTGCACAGTAATGGGCAAATACATGCAGCACTTACTAAATACTTTTCTTATTTCTTTACCTGTAAGTTAAAACATAAAGCAAAATACCAAAAAGAGTACTGACACGAACTTTTGTAGCTCATATATCCTGTGACATCGATTCCCTTGAACACGCGTATATCTACAAATTTGAGGAGCAATTATAGCTTAGACGGCCAAATATATGAATATTGAAGATTGCGTGCCTGATCCAGTGCCATATGCCACACCTCACATCATTGAATCACTGAAAGTAGCCTGAAGCTGAGTCCCAACGTCCAGTTGCCCACCTTTGTTGCCGAGCTTAGAGTTGGCACAGCTACATTATTAACATCACGGTCGTTGTTGCCCTTTGACCATACTTGTGCTATCAAGGTACTATTCAACGACTGCTGTGTCAATGTCTGATGTAAACATTTGGAATGTGGGGATTCCTCAAGAAAATCTGTGCACCCAAACGACAAAGATAATGTTGGCGACAACGACATTGTGCTGCATATGCAGCAGCAAAAAAATATGAGCACATGATGCAGGAAGCCCGGAAGTGCGTCAGTGTTCTGTGTGTAAGATGGAAGAATAAAAATATGCCACGGCAGGCCATCTATAAAGCCAGAAGCGCTGAGCGCAAGCTGTTTGCCCAAGCGCCTTGATTACTGGGTCGGTTGTCACCGCCCGCTTTCACTATTGATAGGCCTGCTTTGCAAGTGCTACCTATTCCAGGAAACACCGTTTAAGTGTACCATTTTGAATGCTAGCAGGAATTAGTTGCACCCGGTGCTCGTGTTCTCAGAGCTGTATCAAGATAAAACTAGTCTGTAATAAACATACAGCAATTGTCCATCTGTCCCATGCCGCAGTAAGAAATCCGCTACATTGCAACTAATGAACTGTAAACAATGTTAACATTGCAAGACAAAAATTTGTGTCAGTACCATTTTAAGCAATAATTACTAGCCACAACCTTCAAATTTTTCACTGTCAGGGCCCTGTTCAGGGGCATTTGTTTGTCCTCTTGATGCTCAAATACTCTAACACGGGGCTACTATGAGGCTCTTGTTCTGAAGTTGAAGCATACTCCACAGGAGCTTTTTGGCCTCCTAGCATCACGAACGCAGACAAGCCACTGCTCTCTCTGCCTCTCAGATGAACTTGCATTGGAAAAATGTCTTAGTAATCCTTTTTTTGTGTGTCTGAGTTAACGTCGTTACATTCACTCTAAAACTGTTGTTATTACTCTTAAAATTTACTAGCGTAACTGCTTCAAAGAATAAAATGTCAATAGCGAAAATTGTATTATGAGGTTTCACAATTTCGAATTCAAACAAGTAAATTGAAGGTCTCACAGCGGAATATGCCTGGAGCTCTAGGCACGTGCATGAGTTCTGGTCAGTGCATTAGCACAGCATTTAGAATGGCACTTGTCTATTCTACTGAGAACAAAAATGGGGTAAAATATGAAGTAAACAATAAGTACGGATACACAAACATTCATAATTTTGAATATCTTTCGAAAAATGTTTGCTATTTGATTTAATTCGTATTGCAAACTTTGCTATTTGAACTATTCTAACTTACCAAATACAAAAAAACGGTCAAATTTCTGACGGAAAGGGACCCTCCAAATTTTTTATGTGTTTGACCTAATCACACTCGTATTGCGTGAAAGATGCTTTTCTGACTCTGCTACGGTCGCAAATGTACTAACTCTAGTGAAGGTTGATTTTAACAAGGAGATGACAGATGGGGCAAAGGCAGGGGCTTATTTATAGTAGCTTTCGACCTGACATTTGATCAACTCTTTGTCTGCATGAAATTGTGTATATAAACACATTCGTGTAGATAAAAATTCAATGGCTTCATTGCCTTATTGTTATTAGGGCAACTACGAAATGGCAACCGTACCCACACTTCATCAATTTTGCCAAATGGAAATCTTTAATGCCATAGGAATAAACTTTAGAAGCCTCACCAACTTTTTTCAAGAATTTCACAAGAAGTATTTGAAGAGAATTTTAGAAGTATTTGAGAAATTTTAGAAAAATATTCAATTTGCAATCACACTTTAATATTCGAATTCACTTTGGCACCCAAGCTATAACAATAAGTTTCAAGAGAAGTAAGAAAACCAGAAATGGCCTAGAATTTGATCACACACTTGTGCCACAGAAAATTCTTCTTCTTGTTCAAGCGCTTTGATGATGTTGAAGCAGACAAAACCATATAAAGCATAGCCAATTAGGGCACACTTGCGTCAGAGAGACCTTTTCCTCTTTTTCTTCGAATGACTCGACGTCAAAATTAAATGTCCCGCAATTAAGGGGCCTGAATCATCTGCTGTCATGACTTAAACTATATTCAAATTGTTTTTATAAATTGTAACAGATGGCAAATATACAGGAATTAGACATGCTAAAAGTAGCACTTTCTTCAACAACTTCAGTAAAATGTACACAGCACCCTCCATGAAGCAATTGAAGTGGCCCCGCAACATTTTTCGAGCATGGTCAGAAACTGCTGCCGAGGGTAGTCATTGCACCTGAGAGCATGTAAGACAGACATTATTGGGCAGCACAAAGCCTGTTATTCATAGTTTATTATTAGTCACCTAAAAACGCTGCTTTCCCTCACCAAATGAGGCTCCAAAGCCAACTGACTGCGTTTCGAATGCAATGTCTAGAACCGCAACGGGAGGCTGCCACATGCCCATGCACCTGTTTGGGATTACACTGGCAAGAAGCCCTATGTTTGTAGAAAATAAGGTGAATAAAAGCGCTCAAGGTGAGGACGCACGTCAATAAATAGGCGTAGCTTATTGCCACCTTGTCCTCCCCTCCTACGTGGCTTTGAGTGTGCTCACTCGAACAAAAGGTAAAAAAAGCACGCAAAGCATGTGACGAATTCCTGTAGCGCCGCTAGTACTTCGCAGACTGCAAAATTTTTTCCAACTGTCGATTTGGGATGAATTAGGTTCTTTATTGAAGACATTTGATGTTTACTTAGAAAGGCTTCTCAGGGTTTCTTCATTACTAGGCAATGCGAACTTGTTCCTGTAACACGAAGGTAGGCACTCTTCAACCTGATATGGTTTGTTTATGGCCCAATGTCGCCATCGGAATTCCAGCTTCCAGTTAAAGATTTAGTCTAGCTGTTCGAATATGTTACCCACTGTACAAACCACACCTTCAAATCAGTAAATTACCCAAAAATGAAGAAATTGCGATTGATAAGTGAGAAAATAGAGTACTTGCATACACAAAAGATACGTCCAAGCAGCAGGAGTGTAAATGGCACATTCACGCTGTATGAGGAATGTCGTGGAACTACTACTGATGAGTACTAAGTCATCAACAGCAAACAAAAATTTTCAAAAGAAGCACAGCTGTCTACTTTGTTATTTATAAGGGCCAAAAGTGTAAGTAGGAGTCCTCTCACTGGCACCTGCCCCCCGAAAAGCTAAAAAATGAATAGCTTAGTCAGCTATAAAATAAGGTGATTCCACACAAGCATGCCTCCATGCCTGACACAAACGAGCACTTAAACAACCACAAAAAAGAAGCCTTCAGGCACAGGCTCTAAGGAGCCCTTTGCAGCTACACAAGCCTCCAACAGCCATTTCTATGAAGCATTCATGCTCCTGCACCCTCCTCTGAAAGAAGGCACCGCACCAATAGCGAGCAAGCTTCATACCAAACGCTGGTGTAAAAGCGCAAAAAATGAGAACTCAGGACACAATGTCATGTGGAAGCCGCTACAGTGCTGTAAGAAAAGCGTGCAAGGAACTTGTTCCTTTCAAGGCTTTGCCTTTGTTTTGCTATGCATGGATGAGTCATGCAGATATTCTTCGAACCAGGGTGCAAATGGCAACTATTGACAACTTTGTTCAAGAAAGATAGCAATTGAGTATCGATATGAGCAGTTACCACTTTTGGATTCAATCTCACTTAACTATACAAACCAAAGCGCTTGTTAAGGCAAATGTGAGTGCACCCAAGAGTGAAGGGTTTTTTGTGCTGTTAGTAATCTCAACAAAAACTAAGCACTAAGAGCACACCATGCAAACAAGCCGTCTATTGATAGTTGTCAAAATAGCACGTGCCAGCACTCACAACTGCACCTTTATGTCGATATAATATTCATTGCAATAATGTATTCTAAATGAATAAAGTATCTACAGCTCACTCTGTGCTGGCCGCGTCTTTTGGGACTCTAAAGGTCTACCATCTATCCATCCACCCATCCGTCTTACATACTTGCACACACCTAGTTAAATCACTATGCACAACAGATGGGTTTATCAATATTGAGAAAGCAGTCAAATTGTGTTCAGATAGACTCAGGCATTTCAGAATATAAACAACACTTCGAACAATAATTTCATATTCGCCAGCACGACCAGTCCCACCACGTAGATTGCATTGCCGAGCAGCAGTTCCTTTTTGAAGTTGGTGAATTCTTGTTTGTCCTCAGTGTCCCTGTCAGAGACTCTTTTTCAAAACACTTTCTCTGTGACTGCGCAGCGTCATGTCTTCTCCCTTCTTCATAGACTGAGTGCCTCATGTATAAATCAAGCAGTAATGGGGGCTACCTTGTACATGAAACATCACCCTTCGTTTCTTTTTCTGGTGCGCGTATTAGTCTGCAGCGCGTCACAAGCATGGTGACAGGTGGCACTACTTGAAATGCAACACTTCTCTCCCCGATTAAACCTTTTCTGTGTTTTCTCTGTCTCTGTTCACTCATGTTGAGCAGTGCCCTGCATAGCTGTGCAAAAAAATCTGGAAATATTTCACTCTCACTGCAGAAATATATTTTGCCTTTTGGCCTCCCTCAGACTTGCGGCTCAATGCGATGACCAAGTCTGGCGAGTCGACTTCCACGTCCGTTAAAATGTGATTATCTTTTTCACCTATGGTTTTAATGCACCATAAAAGCAATATATTGCATATACGGTGCTCCAGTTGGCACCTTGCAGAGTCTCCGGCCAGTGCAGCCGCCTCCCTCCACATAGAATTGCTCCTTGAGCTCTCACTTTTCACAGCTAACACATATCTCAATGCACAAGCATTTGTACGCCTACTCTATATTTATAGCTGAGAGGCCAGAAATACAAGCTGGGGGGGGGGCCAAGTTAACATGACCTTCTGTGAATTCTTTCCTGGGACGTTCCCATGAAAATATTTGAGGCGCTATCTCTTTATTAGAGATGACCTTACTAGGTTGCTGTCACTATATAATGGTCTGAGATTGAAAGGTTGTAACTGGAGCACCAATGATACAACACATTTCTGTTTAGGAGCATTCAAACCATGTGTGGAAAAGATCATCAACTGGAGCACCAAATATGCAACACATTGCTGTTGAGGAGCTTTAAAACCATGTGTGGAAATGATCCTCAACTAGAGCAACAATTATGCAACTTATTGCTACTAAGGAGCATTGAAACCATGTGTGGAAAAGATCATCATACTTTAACGGACTCTGAAGGTGACTCACCAGACTTGTCAGACTTGCATTAGGCTGCGAGTCTGATTCCATGAGGAAGGCCTAATTAAAAAAATATAGTTCATGAGTGAGTGTGAATGATTCCCAGATTTCTCTTTAACGTACGCAGGGTGCGGCTCAATATAAGCGCCCAGAGACAGGGTGAATATTGAAGTGGTCCAGTTGATGAGGCAGTGTGTTATGATGTTGAAGAGTGCTTTGGTTGTCCAGAAAATTTTACATTATTAGATAGTGCCACAGATCTTCTTACATCGCGGCCGCGAAGAACACTGACCATAAAAATTAAAAGCAACACAGCGTGAAGTTTCGCATACCAAACAGCTCCTAGTGACACCTTGTTACGGCATCAGTCAGTCAGTATACGATGAAGACTTAATAGATTATGCTGTGCAGTCACTGGGGAGGTGTTTTGAAAGAGGGTCTTACAGAGTGACACTGAGGAGTAACAAGTATTCACCGTCTGCATCAGGGGAGCCCCTGGTCAACACTGCAGCCTACATGGAGGGACTAGTCGGGTGATGAAATTATTGCTTGAAGGTTTGAATACGCCCCGCCGCGGTGGTGTAGTGGCTAAGGCACTCGGCTGCTGACCCGCAGGGCGCGGGTTCGAATCCCGGCTGTGGTGGCTGCATTTCCGATGGAGGCAGAAATGTTGTAGGCCCGTGTGCTCAGATTTGGGTGCACGTTAAAGAACCCCAGGTGGTCTAAATTTCCGGAGCCCACCACTACGGCGTCTCTCATAATCAAATAGTGGTTATGGGACGTTAAACCCCACATATCAATCAATCAAGGTTTGAGTATTCTGGAGTGCACGAGTTTCATGCTTGTGATGAGCAATACTTGATTGTTTCACTATTATTGTTAACCCCATTTGAGTTGTTCAGTGATTTAACTAGCCGTTCATTTAAAATCAATTATTGCATTGGCAAATATCAGGACACTTTCAACATCTGCTACCTTTGAACTTAAGGGCGCAGTTACGAGTGCTGGTGCGTGCTAGTTGAATAAATATCACTACAAGGCTTGTTTACGTGGTGTGCTCTCAGCACTCTCTATTCGTTGAGGCTACTGACAGAACGAAAACTCATTCACTCTCAGCAGCACTCACATAGACTTTATCCAGTGTCTCGTTTTGAGATTGAATCTGAAGAGTTAGGTGCTAATTTTTGTATAGCATTACGATTTGCTCCTATGTCATTCATTGCTTCGGGCTTGTAACAGTACTCTGAGCTCAGACTTTATCTTTGGACCCCGACCATCATTTGCTGGTGTGCTAAAACAGGGTGCAACAGCCAAAATACCACTTGAAGCAATTTTCAGAGCAGCAAAATGTTATTTTTGGAGCACTAAAGTTCGGAGCAGGTTATAAAAAAACAGGCATTTTTATCATGATAAAGCGAATTTGGAGCAATATAAAAATAAGGCTTACATTTAGAGAAAAAACATGTGTAAACAATTCAACATAACATAAATTGTGTAGTGTGAGCATGCTATTTAATACTATTTTATTAAAGGTAGTATTTTCAATCACCTCGCTAATTAACCAATGATAAAGTCCATAATAGCATTTACTGAACCTGTTAAATTATTTGAGAAACTCTGAGAATTTCAATATCAGTCTGCCGAAATTGTGACCTTGAAATTTGAAAGATTTGTAAAACCGAGAAGTAGAGGTGGTGAAAAAAAACTGGCGTCCAATTTAGTTTGTTTCTGTAGGGAAGTGTAAATGTCACACGCTGCTTCGAATGATTACCAGAAGCTTATTTAGACGTCAGTGATTATACTGGTACTCAAAATTGAACCGTGTTTGAACGCACGAGTAACTGAGCAAAATGTGAAGTGTCCCAGTATCGCAAACAGCCCTTGTAAATCTCAACACGCTTTTTCGTGGGACACAAGTCTAGCGTGGCAAAGGTCACTCAAGCAGCTTTAGAACCAAAGTTGACAAATTTTCTAACCGTTCCCCCTCCCCCCCCCCTTTTTACCGTGGGGCTATGTGCCACTTCGGCGACATTGCAATTCGCGTTCGACCAGATAAAGTAAACACGGCGCGCGCCCTTTGCCCCGGCGATGGTACCAGATAACTATCCTCAGGACCGTGGCAAGGACGACGCAGCTTCAACACAAAAATCTTCATGTGCCACGGATAAGGTAATCAATGCCGGCATTCGCAGCACGCCGAGCTTGTTCGAGCCTTAATAAGCCATAGCCGCGTTTTCTGGGAAGAAAACATATTTTCCGCGGAGCGTCGGTGGCTACATCAACACATTTTTGTTTTGAAGTTCCGTCATCCCGCCGATACGTATCTGTTGCGGTCAGTGGACTGATGGGCATGAAGTGTTGTTACTTTATCTGGTCGATCACGTCTCAGGAGCATAGGGTGGGTGGCTAGTATATTTTATATATATTCCAGGCACTGTAGTTCGGGTCGGCGCACTTTGACTGATGGTGCAAAGCTGCAGGTGACCGACATGGCGTGCCTTGCTCACCTGCATGAGAACTTGAAAAAACATTGATGCTGGCTGGGCATTTCGGCGCAGCGTAATGCAATTTCAGCAATTTCACGGGGTTGGCACAGTTCGGTGCAGCAATCTGGAATTGTATAAAATTGGTGCCCCTGTTGCACCTTTGCTAAAAGGACCTTATATTAAACTGTTCAAGCTTTAGCAGTGCATTTCGGGGGCTTTTAAGTCAGCCATTTGAGTCTACCTGGTTACTGCCTTCTTGATTAAGTGGTTGTGACAATAGCTTTTCTGGACCATGTCTCTACTTTCCAATTATTGAATAAGACAGGTATGCGGGTGTGTGTAAAGTCAGCCTTATTTCAGAGCACTGTGTCGCTTAGAGAAGACCGGGGAAGTCCCAGACGTCCACGTGTTTTTGGCTTTATTGTAATCATTTTTGAGCATGTAATATTGATAACGACCAAATGTTTTACTAATTTGTTCAGAGTCTCGTGTTCTATCGACCGAACCAGAGTATGCTTTATTTTACAAAAAAATGCATTTTTTACTCCTGTACATAATTGTAGACAAGTTTTGCACACTTTTCTTTAGGTCAAATGAAAGTTATTCTAAAGCATCAAAGTCAGTTCAGTACAACAGCATGTGTAGCTTATGCGCGCAAACAATCAGCATGGAATTTTTCGCCATTTTAAAATTATCATACTGACATAACAAAAAATGCCTTTTCGAGAAGATGAAGTTCAATTATTGCAATGAAAATTGCACATTTTTTTCTGTGCTGACCTTTTTTTATGCCAACTTATCTATTTCACTGTGTCTGACTTCGGTAAATAATTAAACATTACTAGTTGGACGGCCTTTTCAATTCCCTAAAAAGTGTAAAACTTTATAATTTTTCAATTTACAAAGAAAAGAAGCCACAAATATACCATCTGTAAAACGGCCCTTTGCTTTCAGGTTGCTTTTTTCAGTTGAATAAAGAAAGCTACGCAGGTTGAGGAGCAATGCAGTATTATCTCAACCATGCACCCCCACCTAAGCAAGTGCCATCCTCTCTCTTATAAGATATTTTAAAGATGCGCGAACAACGGAGGAAGCACCTCCCTCCCCCCTCCTTCCTGCCATTTCTGCAGTTTCCTTCACTTTCTTTATTTAGAAGCGCAACGAGGTTGCAGAATCATAGCAAATGCATGCATATTTATTAAAGCGTATCATTTTCATTGGAAACACATGCGGGTTTACCAGCACCATCTTGATTTTTTATTCAAGACCGAGCAGGAACTCCCCCCTCCCATCCAATTCTCGTCACTTTCACAATAGTAGGAGCACTGGCTTAGGATTTCATGGTACATGAAAATTGTGAAAAAAGAATCCGCTCCCATCACTAGTAAACAAAAAAAGTACTTTTTTAATTTTTCCTTGCCCTGCTTCCTTCATACACAAAATTATTAACATCTATAACCATAGAATCGAAAGTTGGGCTAGTTTAATATCCATGGTATAACTATCAGTTAAAGCGCAGGAAAAACAGACAGGAAGACAGGACAAGCGCTTTCTCGCAACTAAAGTGTTAAATGGAAAGGGCAGAATATATATACAGACAATTGAAAAACACGACGCATGCGTGGGCAGACAAAAAAGTACATCCGTGGTACATCGAGAACTCAAGGTAAAAGAAGACAGAATATCTCGGAACATAATCTAGAAAAACAAACTCTTTATCGTGCAGCAAAACCGAAGGCTGGCTGACGCATTGTTCCCCTCTTTTTCTTATGTGAAAAGCTTCTGTCAACTCTCGAGTTAATTTATTTTTAGACTGAAAAAGCACTTCAGTATCCTGAAAAAGAGGATAACAACCGCACTCTCTGCAATGAGTCGCGAGATGTGATGCACCCAAAGATTTCAAAGAGGAATCGCGCTCTCTGAGACGAACATTGACACATATTCCCGACTGACTGATATACACTTTACCACAGCTAAAAGGAGTCATGTAAACAACGCCCTTTGCGCAGTCCACGAACTTCTTGCTGTGTTTCATGCGATATTGCGGAATCTCTCGGCGCATGCGTGAACAAATAGACTCGTGTTTGCCTTTGGCTGAGAAAAGCACATCGAATTTATATCTATTAGCTAGTTGCTTAAGTTCAAGTGAAGTCTTATGAAGGTAAGGAATCACTGATATCATCCTACTTTTCCTACTCTCTTCACGACGCCCCGAGTGGTTCCCTTCAAATTTAAGTTTCTTAATCATGTTACAAACGGACGTGATGACATCATTAGGATACCCTGCTTGTACTAGTTTCTTTACTTGACTATGAAAACTCATTTTCAATCTGTATTGAAAGGACTTTCTTTAGAGCAAAACTCAAACTCGTAGTAACGATACCTCTCTTCACCAGCTTTCAGTGGCTCGACCTGTAATTGAGTATAGGCTTTACGGATCTGGGACAATAATACCAGCAAACATGCTGGGGTTCGAAGACCAAGTTAAGATCTAGAAATTGCAGTTGATTTAGACGCGCCAATTCAAAAGAAAAGTTTAGTTTCTTGCCTGTTTTTTTAAAAATCTTGAAAATACTCACAACATCTCACATAAAATCTGAGGACGTAATGAACACAAGAAAATCGTCTACGTATCAGAATACGCGAAGCGGGAGTCCTGAAAAATGATTTTGAAGTGCTACATCAATTTTTCCGAGAAAAAGTTCGCTTAAAATCGGAGCTACTGAAGAGCCTATGCACATCACTGATCCCTGGACAAAAAGATTGCCACACCAAGCCACAAAAGTTGACTTCAGGTAGAAGCTAAGTAACTCTAGAAAACTGAATATAGAAGTTCCACACTTCAGGCTGAAAGACAATTCATCATTATTTCGCACAATGAAGCTTTGAACACTTGCCATCAGCTCATCTTAAAGTATCGAATAGTACAAGTCCTCAATGTCTATACTGAAAGCCCTACATTTGCTAGAACTATCGGAGCTCAGAAACTGTACCACATCTTCGGAATTACTGACACGAAAAAGATTCGAGATAGCAAGAGTTTCTAAACAGCTTTGCAGGTATCTCAAAACAACACTTTGCCACGTGTCTCTTTCGGACACAATCGCTCTGAAAGGTATGTCTGGCTTGTGTGTTTCGACAGAAAAAAGTATATCAAGATCAGATTGCTTAGCAGATTTGACCTCAGAAGCTAACCGCTTAAAATTCATGTCCGAGAGCAAAGAACATCCATTTTTCTTTACTTTTGAACTCTTGCAGTTTGCAGGCACAAATTTCTTGTCGAGTGCCTTCATGGCCCTCTCTGAAAAGGTTCCCTCATCCATAACAACAATAAAACCCTCCTTGTCAGCTACAAGAAGTTGTAGTTTGTTATCTGCCAAAAACTTACAAATTGGGCAAACTCTGTCCCTACACTGTGCGTTCTTCTCAGTCTTAACAATGAATTGCCACAGAATCGAAATGAATTGCAACAGAATCGAAAGTTGGGCTAGTTAGACATGCATGGTGAAACTATCAGTTAAAGCGCACTAAAAACAGACAGGAAGGCAGGACAAGCGCTTTCTCGACACTAAACTGTTTATTGGAAAGGGCAGAATATATCTACAGACAATCGAAAAACACGACGCATGCGTGTGCAGACAAAAAAGTACTTCCATGGCAAATCGAGAACACATGGTAAAAGAAGACACATAATCTCGGAACATAATCTAGAAAATTTGATGTTCTTTGTCTTGGTGCCAAGTTTCGTTTCGAGCTGTCACTCAAGCGGGTGGACAAGTTAGTGTTAGCACGGTCCATTTCCAGGCAAGTGGCGGAAGAGGAGCGACCCAGGTGCATTTCGGAGTGTGTGAATATCATTGTTAAGACTGACACGAACGCACAGTGTAGGGACAGAGTTCGCCCCATTTGTAAGTTTTTGGCAGATAACAAACTACAACTTCTTGTAGCTGACAAGGAAGGTTTTATTGTTGTTATGGATGAGGGAACCTTTTCAGAGAGGGCCATGAAGGCACTCGACAAGAAATTTGTGCCTGCAAATTGCAAGAGTTCAAAAGTAAAGAAAAATGCTTGTTCTTTGCTCTCGGACATGAATTTTAAGCGGTTAGCTTCTGAGGTCAAATCTGCTAAGCAATCTGATCTTGATATACTTTTTTCTGTCGAAACACACAAGCCAGACATACCTTTCAGAGCGATTGTGTCCGAAAGAGACACGTGGCAAAGTGTTGTTTTGAGATACCCGCAAAGCTGTTTAGAAACTCTTGCTATCTCGAATCTTTTTCGTGTCAGTAATTCCGAAGATGTGGTACAGTTTCTAAGCTCCGATAGTTCTAGCAAATGTAGGGCTTTCAGTATAGACATTGAGGACTTGTACTATTCGATACTTTAAGATGAGCTGATGGCAAGTGTTCAAAGCTGCATTGTGCGAGATAATGATGAATTGTCTTTCAGCCTGAAGTGTGGAACTTCTATATTCAGTTTTCTAGAGTTACTTAGCTTCTACCTGAAGTCAACTTTTGTGGCTTGGTGTGGCAATCTTTTTGTCCAGGGATCAGTGATGTGCATAGGCTCTTCAGTAGCTCCGATTTTAAGCGAAATTTTTCTCTGGAAAATTAATGTAGCACTTTAAAATCATTTTTCAGGACTCTCTGTTCGCGAATTCAGATACGTAGACAATTTTCTTGTGTTCACTACGTCCTCAGATTTTATGCGAGATGTTGTGAATATTTTCAAGCTTTTTAAAGAAACAGGCAAGAAACTAAACTTTTCATTTGAATTGCTGCGTCTAAACCAACTGCAATTTCTAGATCTTAACTTGGTCTTCGAACCCCAGCTTGTTTGCTGGTATTATTGTCCCAGATCCGTAAAGTCTATACTCGATTACAGGTCGAGCCACTCTAAGCTGTTGAAGAGAGGTATCGTTACTACGAGTTTGGGTCTTGCTCTAAAAAAGTCCTGTCAACACAGAGTGAAAATGAGTTTTCATATTCAAGTAAAGAAACTGGTACACGCAGGGTATCTTAATGATGTCATCACGTCCATTTGTAACAACATGATTAAGAAAATTAAATTTGAAGGGAACCACTCGGGGCATTGTGAAGGGAGTAGAAAAGGTAGGAGGATATCAGTGATTTCTTACCTTCATAAGACTTCACACGAACTTAAGCAACTAGCTAATAGATATGAAGTCGATGTGCTTTTCTCAGCCAAAGGCAATCTTCAGTCTATTTGTTCACGCATGCGCAACGAGTTTCCGCAATGTCGCATGAAACACAGCAACAAGTTCGTGGCCTGCGCAATGGGCGTTGTTTACATGACTCCTTTTAGCTGTGGTAAAGTATATATCAGTCAGTGGGGAAGATGTGTCAATGTTCGTCTCAGAGAGCACGATTCCTCTTTGAAATCTTTGGGTGCATCGAATCTCGCGGCTCATTGCAGAGAGTGCAGTTGTTATCCTCATTTTCAGGATACTGAAGTGGTTTTTCGGTCTAAAAATAAAGTAACTCGTGAGTTCACAGAAGCTTTTCACATAAAAAAAAGAGGGGAACAATGCGTCAGCCAGCCTTCGGTTTTGCTGCAAGATAAAGAGTTTGTTTTTCTAGATTATGTTCCGAGATAATCTGTCTTCTTTTACCATGTGTTCTCGATGTGCCACGGGTGTACTTTTTTGTCTGCACACGCATGCGTCGTGTTTTTCAATTGTCTCTATATATGTATTCTGCCCTTTCCAATAAACAGTTTAGTTGCGAGAAAGTGCTTGTCCTGTCTTCTGTCGGTTTTTCGTGCGCTTTAACTGATAGTTATACCATATATAACCATTACAAAAAGTATTGAAATCTGCACACCATTTCGTAATGGAATATTCTGCCCGCTGATACTGCGTACTGCTCTTTTGTCAAATTCATGAGCAGAATTCAGAACTTATATGAAAACCTTGTTTACTGTACAATGTGGATATTTTTCTTTTACTTGCTTTCTACATAAGTTCTATTTTTTCCTTCCAATTTTGTGTATTCAAGTTCAACCCATTCCTGCATGGGCCGAGAGGAGGCCTCCAGTATTGTAAAAGAAAATAAAAAAGAAGCTACTTTGAAATTCACATAAACCTTGTTCTCTGCGCTGACAGACACACGTAGTTTTAACCCTGTTCAAGAAGCATGAAGTTGGCAGACTTGTCAATTATTCTGCCCATTCAAAACATCAATGCCATTGAAGCCTAATTTCCTCAACAGTGCACACTTGCCTAATGGCTTCCTTTGGAAGCAGGTGAAGCCCTGTCAAGGTGAGGCATCGTTGGGAAAGACTGTGGTAGCGGCTCAGAAGTGGTAATACTGGTTGTGATGCAGCAATGGCTGAAGTGCAATCTAGGCTGTGGTGGTGGTGGCAGCAGCTGCAGTGTTTGTGCCGAAGGTGGCTGACCTGGGGGATATGACTGAAAATTAAGGAATGACAGATAATACGTACCAAAAAATCATGAAAATGAATGTTCACTACATTATAGAAATTTACACCTTAGAGTGACGAACGGCTGAGCTCGTTGGTAGAGAGTCACGTTGGACTTCTGTGAACATAATAAGTGAGAAGCGTTGCAAGTAACAGGTGTGCCGTGGGTAGTCCTTACATTCAAAACATAGCTCACAGGCTAAAGAAAGTGATAGATAGATACAAGATCAATGTATTAGGCCAACAATAGACTAGGTACTAGGTGAGATACGCGTCATCGTGCTGAGAAACAATAGGAGGGAAAAAGAGGCAGGACTTTAATTGGTTTCGTAAACACACCAAACAATTTGTTGATTACCACACAGGCGCTAAGTAAAATGTTCTTTTTAGCTTTGGCCATATTTACATAGGGGACCACCAGGTGGTGCCGTTTTTTTCGGCTGGCTGCATACAGTGCTACGCTTTAACGTGTTCTTAAACTGTTACCGGGCCCAATCCGTGTCTGAACAAGTTCACTTTTCCTTCTAGAAGACTTCTGGGGTACGCCGACACTGCGTGGTCCCCGGTCCGACCCCGAGCTGGCCCTGAAGGCTCCTTGAAAAGTACGAGGTGGCGTGGTGCCGCGATAAACCTAACGCACCGCGCCTGCACCTGCGCGATACAGCGTCCCGCCCAGCGCTCGACACCAACGTGAACTGACGCCCTTTCGGTAAGCCCAGCCTCCTCTGGTCGTACCACCGATACAGCCATGCCTCCACGGTCAACATCTGGCAGTGTCACCAGCCCCGCACCGACAACAATACAGCAACAGGCAGCGTTCCTCAACAGTGTGCGCGGTATAGCAACGTGCGAGGCTGGCAGCGTATCTGCTACTCCAAGCTTGATAACTATGCAAACGCCGGAGCCCGAGAGCCGTAATGCTGCGTTGGCGTTCCAATCAACCACGCCTGCTGCTTTTCCCAGCGTATCTGCACCTGGCCTACCCATTGGAAGTACCGAGTCTGTCGAGAAGCGTATTTCGACGAGCATCGTTCTTTACATCACTAATGTTTGGCTTCCACCACTTATGCTTAAGACTCATCGACGGAAATGGACTTCACGGCGTCACAGGTCAACGAAGCTGATACGCCATTTCTTGAAGGCAGCTGGAACACCGTTAGTGCCAATCAAAAACCTGCCTCGACCGCCCGCCTCCGCTCCGAGCTCATCACCATCAGAATCCAACTTCCACCCGGAACACTCACGCCGAAACTGCCTCTCTACGACCTGCTTTCTACCATAACAGGCACCGCAAATCTCTTTCCCAAGACCAGTGCGGAGGTCACCTTTCAGGCCAAACCTGCTGTGAGTCTTGTGTTTCTGAAAACGCACTCGCCCCTCACTGCCCACCTCCTACGGTCCCTTACAAGTCTGGGACTTAATGGTAAGCCGATCACCTTTAAGCCCTATGCCCCCAGTCCTCCAAGATCTTGTCCAGGCGTCATATACAGCCACGGTGGTCACTTCACATCATCTCAGCTCTTGCATGACCTCAAATCCTTTACTTCGGACATATTAGCTGCACGTATGATGGGCTTCCTTGAATTTGTCTTCGTAACCAGTGCTGGAACTGTCATTCCTCGCTTTTTGTATTCTAAACACGTCTCTTTCCAATGCAGTTAACATGAACCTAAGCTCCTTAGTTGCACTCAGTGCCTTGCTGTAGGGCACCGTGCTCATCAGCGCCCTCAACACAGCGTTCCGACCAAGTGCCGCCACTGTGCGTCTCCTCTACCAGCAGATGCCCATGCTCACGTTTGCGCCCTATCCTGGTGCCTCCATTGCCAAGTCAAAACCCACTCATTTCTCGACTCCACCTGCCCATATCTTCTAGCTAAGCAACGCGATCGCGCCAAAGGAGCTTTTCTCCATCGCACAGTCATGCGCCGAGCCACTCAGCCTTCGCTGCCTTCCTCTTCAGCGTATGAGTTCATTTCACCTCGCGCCGCTAAAGTGAAGGGCACACCTCCCGTGTGCACTTCTTCATCAAACACATATTCACCATCCTTGAGTAACGAGAGCGGCTCCTTCGATCTGTGACTGGCTATGTTGGGGCGCAACCAGCGAGAGCAACAGCTGGTCTCAGATGAGCTACAAAAGAAAACATTCGCGCTGACGCAGATACTCGCAACTACCACATCCTCTTTTACTTCTCAACTCACGGAGCTGAAAAAGCAACTCGCCACACCCACCGCCCCGACCTCCAGCTCCCATGTAACCAAATTAGCCGACATGGTCGAAACCATCACCACTACGCATCACACTCGTTTTTTCCAGCTGGAAAATTCAATTGTCCGGATTCTTACGACCCTTGAAACCCGAGCCAAGCAACTGGAATCCTTCACCCATATGCTTAACTCTTTGCAAGAGTCGCTTCCCCCAGCATAAAAGAAGGAACGCGCACGCGCAGGCGCTTGCTCTACTCCAAACATCTAGATGGCGCGTGAAAAGGATCTCGAGATTTCGCAGTTGAACTGCCACAACTTTTGTCATAATAGGACCCCTCTCCACGAATATCTTCTCACCCGCTCCACATTACCCCATTTTCTTCTTATACAGGAGACTCGTACGGTCCTTATCGTCCCGGGCTACCGTGCATATCACGCTACGACGGGAACGCCACTTGCATCCATTTATGTACGCAATGACGTTCTCGTTGAAATAGTACACGTACCTGCCACCTTCCTTAAATATTTAGTTGGTGTGGTCTATTACCAACCATCTACTCGTATTTATCTCGTTCTGGTGTCCTTTTACAACCCCCCTGTCACATCCTCTTTGTTTAGTGCTCTTGGCAAATTCCTGCACTTCCTTCCATGGACCACCCAAATGATCCTTGAGGTGACTTTAACGCTCCTCATAGACTCTGGGGTTACCCCCAAACACTCAAACCAGGTCGACTTCTACACTGCCTCACCCAGGAACGCCATCTCACCCTTCTTAATACCCCTTACACCCCTACTCAAGCGGGCACTGTTTCACAGCACTCCACTACACCCGCCTTTTTACTGGCAGGTGTCCGCTGATAACCTTTCAATGATCACTTTCTCATACACATCACCACTCATTTTTTCCACAACAGGCGGAAATAACGAGGCGCTCACACTGGCTGGGAAGCATTCCGTAATAACCTTTTGTCTGTCTCCTGTGAATGTTACGACGACTGGACGTCGCGGATCTCCGCAGCAATGACATCCTGTAGTCGCCGCGCTCGTTTTACACTCCCCATTCCTGACCCTGATCTTCACTTCCTCTGTTTATGGCGACGTCATCAACGTTTGAAACGCTCCCTCCGCTCCCAGCCACACAACATCCAACTTTCCTCCCGCATTGATGCTATGCGGGCTGAAATCGCTTTCGGTACTTCCCTCGAGCACTCTCGTTGGAACACGCTGTGCGCCGGCCTTGACTCCACACTGCACTATCGCTCTACATGGTCCCTGTTTAGGTCTTTGTTAGGTACCCAGCCTGCCGTTGCTCCCACCCTAGCTAAAGCTCTCACTCAAGGGACTGCATTTGATGTTTTTGACAACTTAAAATCTCTGTATCTCCCAACCCCCCCCCCCCTCACACCTTCTATCCAGATTACTGTGGCGTAGCTAACCCAAGCCTGGAGCGCCCATTAACGCTCAGGGAGCTGGGAGCTGCCTTAGCCACTCAATCTACCCGCTCAGCTTCCGGTGAGGATGAGATAACGTATACTACAGAACGTAATTTCCCGACAACGTGAAGAAATTTCTCTTACACAGATTCAACGAAGCACGTAACAGCGGCTGTCTTCCAATCTCTTAGACATCTTCTCTAACTTGCTTGACTCCGAAGCCAGGTAAGCCCCCATCTCTCTCTAACCTTCATCCTATCTCTTTGACGTCATGCGTTGGCAAAACTCTTAAGCGAATGGCCTTGACTCGACTGTCTAATTTTATTGAGGCGAAAACGTTTTTCTCTCCTTTTTTATTGGCTTCCGACGTCATGTATGTGCGCAGGACATGTTCCTTGTTCTTCAGCACAATTTTCTTTCACCTTCTCGTAGTCATATCTATGCTCATGTAACCGTCGATGTGCGGGAAGCATTCGATGGCATGAGTCATGACCACATACTCGCTCAGCTCTCCACCCTGTCACGTGGTATTCTTACATCAAATCCTTTCTTTGGAATCAAGTTGATCGCTTTAGAGTTGATACTGATTTGTCTAAACCACACTCCTTCACTCGCGGCCCTCCTCAAGGTGCTGTATTTTCTCCTACTCTATTTATTATGGCTATGGCCATCCTTTCCTCCCAACTGTCTCAAATATCTGACCTCCACCATATTTTTTATGCAGACGACATCACTCTCTGGTGTACGTCTGGATGTCCCGGCCGCATACAGGATACTTTGCAACGTGACCTGCACCTTATCGCTTCTTTTCTAGCTACTGCTGGGCTGTCTCCTGCACCAGAGCAATGTGAACTACTTTTGCTAAACCAGTCTGCGTACCAGCGTTTCCACAACACCCTCATCTCCCTAAATTTTTCTAGCTCTCTCATCCCCACTGTTCAGCAATGCAAAATTCTTGGCTTCCCTTTGCACGCGACAAACAACGCACAGGCCCTACATCATGCTGGGAGGACTTGCCACTCGGTTACTCACCTCCTGCTACGCGTTGTCACTCGGCAGTCGGGACTCCGCGAGGCTCATGCGTGCTGGGTTGCACATGCGCTCGCCCTTAACAAGCTCTTGTACTTTGTACACTACGTTCAAATCACTCAAATTCAACTCAACACACTTGAAAGAGCTCTGTTAGGCCTCTACAAGGCAGCTCTAAACCTCCCTGTCACTACCTCTACCACTAAGCTCTTTGCCAGAGGCCTGTTTTATTCATTACATTCTCTTATTTCTCTACACCACAACTCTCAGATTGCCCGTCTTTCTTTCACTCCTCAAGGCCAATGGCTATTGGCCCAAGCCGGTATCCCTCACATTCCCGTTTCTGTTCCCACTTTGCCTTCTGCCGCTAGCACCGCTGCTTCTAACCTTCGCATCCTTCCCCTTCCATCCAAAATGTCTCCAGTTCTTCACGCCGGCCGGCGTCATGCGGCAGCAGATCATCATTGTCCTCCTCTCTCTACACAGGAAGTTGCCTATATGGATGCCTCATACATGGCTCCTCGGGGCTCGTGTGGCTAGATTGTCTGCCATCCACAACTTTCGGCACCTGACATGCACACCAGCGGGCCATATTTGCACCCGCCAAATGAACTTTTGATCGAGGTCCTTTCCATGTCATTTTCATGCCTCCCTTCTGTCCTCCAGTACACAATTTACTCCGACTCTCACGTCGCCATCCGTCACATACAGAACAACACGTTGCCCCCTGCTCTTCAAAAGGAGGTCGAGCGAGTGGCCTCTGCTCTTCAACCCTTCACTGTCTTCCTCCACTGGGTTCTTGGAAATGGAGGTATTAACGGCGATGAGCTAGTTTATCAGCTTGCCCGCGATATATTGCACTGGGCACGGTTCATTCCCTGTCCCACACCTTCGGAAGGCAGTGAAAGCTCCATGAATAATGATGAAAAGATCTCCTTGCGTCACACTATCAAGGAGGTATATCCCCAGCTCCGGCTCGACAATCGTCTTTACTCTCCCCCTCATCCATAACTTACTGCGGTCGAGGCTTGAACTCTACTGCGCGTCCAACTGAATTGCCTGATAACCCCCTCTCGCCTTTTCTTTTGTAAATATAGGTTCAACCCCTGCTGTCCCAATTACCCCTCCCTATATGCCGACCTGTCACACTGCCTGTTTTACTGGCCAACTTCTCAGTAATCCAGCTACCACCCTCTTTGACTTATGGCTTGTAAACATCCGGTCGTGCAAAATGAAATCGGCAGCTAAGCATTCTGCGATGATTCCGTTGACTCTCATTGACGCACTAAAAAACTGGACCTACCTACAGCGATGAGCAAGTGAAAAAAAAACTTTTTTTGAACTTCGCTAAGCTTCCCAGCAGATTATTGTTCAGCAGGATGCCATGACGGCATACAAAATATGGCGTACATAAGCATACAATATCGCCAAAAGAACGTGACCAGCACACCCAACTTCGAGGGGACCAACAGAAAAAAACACTTCAAAGATAAAATTCATCTATTTTGTTCTAGATTAACCACGAAAGCATAAAGCGCAGGTCTGCGAGATGTTGACTATTTTCCGTTCAATACACCAGGTGAAGGTAGAGATATTCTCGTCAAGGCCCCGTATTAGTGTGTGGTTTTGTTTAGAATTCTTTTACGAGCCGCAAGTGTTACATAGATGAGTGTTCGGATGAGCTTACTGTACCTGTAAGCATTAATATATTTATCTTGTACTTACATATGCCAGACCTCAGCGTAAGTAATAGTGTAAAAACAGCTGAGCTGTGAAGAACTTTCTTTGGCTAAGTTGTAAATAATGCGTAAAGCTCTTTCTCGAATAACGTGGAGCTTCTTCAAAGTTCTGCTAGTAGGAACAACAATTAAAACTTGAGGCAGCTTAACGCACGACACTGGCCTGTACATTCCTCAGCAACATTTCTGTTATCCAAACATCTAGAGTTTTAGATGGCTGGCACAATTTTTATGTTTCCAGAGCTGCAAGTCAGTGACTCCTGTCATAGCACATGCTTTACATCGTGGCCAAAAAGTTATCCCTCTCGTATTAGCCACAAAAATTTTTACTGCACTTTCCCTAGTCACGCTTTATTTTTACTAACCAAAACAATCTACGAATATTATAATACCTAACACGAATTCTATGCGCAGCTTGTTGAAGCAATGCTAACTGCTGCCACATGCACTCCGCAGTTGTGGAAACGTAACATTAAGTCGCTGCAAGTTGCACTAAAAATACTAGTGCTCAAGCTTCATGCACACTACTTTGTTCACTGAAGGCGCCGCGAACTATGCAGAACGGCTACAGCCACTTTAGGAGAATCGAAGCCTGCCACACTGCATGCGCACAAATTTCGACCATAATGAACGAAAGCGAGGGGTGGGGAGACAGGCTGCGTGGCTGAGGAAGAAAATGAGGCTGCAGTCACTTTTGATATCCGCGTTTACTCTCTCCTCTTCGATCTATCGGTTACGTCTCTAACGCAGACAGCGACGCTGCGTGTCCTAGAGCTCACGCCTAGAGATCAGCTCTCAAACCCAACTGTATTATCGGTGCCATAAGTGCATGGTCATTGGCAGGATTTTCTCTTGGGGGATGCAAATGACTGGTATAGGGCGAAAGCACTGGAGCAGCTTGGGTGGGTGCCAGTGCTAGTGAGGCTTAAGGGCGACAACTACACCATTTGTTCCACTTACCGACGCCCATGCATAAGTGTGCAAAACAAATTGAGTAATAGATACTGACAATCTTGTTAATAATTGGTTAAACAAAGAACAAGCCAGTTTGCTTCCTTATGTGACTCCTAGCTGGCGTAGGATCTAGTGTTTCTCATGAGTGCTAATTAATATTAACATACTGATGTTGAAGCGACACAAGAATTCACAAGTTGGAAGACTCTGTTGCCATCATATTACGAAAATTCAAGCTTTACAGAAATTATTTCTTGCTTTTGTTTTATAAGTGTAAGACTACCTTAAAGTAAATAAAGAAGGCTAGCAATGGAGACTTCTCTTCAATTCTTTGGAGAATGAATTCTTTCTGCAGTTACAGTACACCAATGTTTTTTTTGAAACCATGCTTGTGTGGCATTGGAAGATTACGTCTCTCAATAAAATGAGAGAGACATCTTCAAATGACGTTTTCTAGGCCTCTAAAGAAAGCTCAAAACGAGCAAACAAAAATGCACAAGTTTGTGTCACACAATTACTCAGATATCACATTTTAAACAATGAATATTTATGTACCGCATCATTCCAACTGAACACCTTATGGTCACGGTACTCATGTCTTGCAAACAAGAGTGGCTGAAGTTGTTGTTTTGAGCTTCCACGCATTGCTTTAAATGATTTATCCGTGTGTTGGGTGGCACAAGCTTTCTTCTTCCTGATACTTGACAGGGCTATCACAGAGAAGGGGCACAATATCAAATAATTCCTCACGCCTTGTTTTGTGCACTTCCCTCTGAACCTTTGAAAACGGCTTGTTGTACGCTTGCGTGTACAGCATCATCCCCATTGGACGGCTATTTGTAACGGCACTCATGTCTTGAAAACAAGAGGGGCTTTTTTAGCGTCCACGTATCGCTTGAAATGGTTAATAAGAATGTTGTTGTGGCTCAAGAATTCTTGTCTGTGATAGTTTGTTGTAACAATACTGATTGTTAGCCTAGTTGGTACTTTTTTACTGACATACGTTTGTGTTGTGTGTGTGTAATTTGCGGCCAAAGCATGTCAGAAAATAATTGGTTGTGTTCATCCCTTAGAAGGTGGACAAGTAGAAATAACTCTCTAGGCTTTGTTTTGTGTGCTTGCATGAGATCCTTTGAAAAGAGCTTGTTGTAGGCTGGCAAGAAAGCATCGTCCTCACCTAACAGCTTGTAGCTGTACTTCTGTCTTGCAAACATAAGTCGCTCGAACTTTCGTTTCAGTTTTCACATTGTTTGAAATTCTTCAGTCTGTTTGGTGGCAAAAGCTTTCTTCTTTGTAATCAGAGCGTCACTTCGGTTACTACAGAGAAGGTGCGCAAGAGTAAATATTTCTGAATGTTTCATTTCGTGTGCATTCATCTAAGCTTTCTAAAACAGCTCGTTACAGCTTATTGCGCGTATGCGTGAAACCTTACCACCAAGCAGAGAACTATGTATGTGTGTGCAGAACTTGTGTTCTTGGACCAAGATGAATACCTTGAATTTTTTGCTCATATTTCCATGCAAAGGTTCACACGGAAGCATACAAAACAAAGCATGAAGAATTATTTCCTCTTATCCACCTTAGGAGTGATAAACACAGCCGAGTATCACAGACAAGAACTCATGTGCCGCAAAAGCACTCTCACCAACCATTTCAAGCAATACGTTGAAACTCAAAATGAAGAATTGAGCCCCTTTTTTTTGCAAGACGTGAGTACAGTTGCAATTAGGTGTTCAATGAGGTTTATGCGGCACATGCAAGTGTACAACAATCTGTTTTCAAAAATTCGGATAGAAGTTTAAAAAACAAAGCGTGGAGAAATATTTCCATTGCGCACCTGGATGGATGGATGGATGGATGAATATGGCTGTACCCTTTAGACCGGGCGGTGGCTAGCGCCACCAAGCCGTAACACCTAATGAACCAAAAACTATATTTATTTTTTTTTCCTTAAAAAGTGAGTTTGAGGATTCGTACTTTGCATTGAAGAGTTTCATTTTCACTCGTGTCTTGACTTTAGCCACCAATCAGATAACCTCCTTCTGCTTAAGTCTACCCGCTTAAAGTTTATTTTGCCCTCCCGGTCCCTAAACCCCAGTGCTTTGAAAAACTCTGCGCCATCATCCTGAACTATAGGGTGAAGCCCTTTACAGAACATTATCAAGTGTTCGGCAGTTTCTTCTTCCTCTCCACACGCACTGCATACTGTGTCTACCCCTTCGTATTTGGCTCGATATGTCTTGGTTCGCAGTACTCCCGTCCTGGCCTCAAACAGTAGAGAACTACCCCGTGTATTATCATAGATCCTTTCCTTGGCAATTTCCTGCTTAAAAGTTCGATAGATCTCTAGTGCGGACTTCTTAATCATGCCCATTCTCCACATGTCAGTCTCCGTTTCCTTCACTTTCTTCTTAACCGATAGTTCTTTTTGGTTTGGCCACCTGCTGTTTTCTAAGTATTTACCAGTCAACTTCCTGGTTCGCTTTCTCCATTTTGTATCGACATTCTTCATGTACAAGTAGCTGAAAACCTTCCTAGCCCAACGCTCTTCCCCCATTTCTCTCAATCGTTTCTCAAATTTTATCTTGCTGCTAGCTTCCCTGCCCTCAAATGATGTCCATCCTTCTCTGTGACAGCAGAGCCACGTATCAGGAACAAAAAAGCCTTTGCCACTAATTACTCTTGTCAACCATATCAAGCAATACACGGAAGCTCAAAACAAATTCTGGAGCCACTCTTGCTTGTAAGACATCAGTATATTGAACATTAGCTCTTCATTTGGAAATATTTGGTACATGATTGTGTACAACGAGTTGTCTTCAAGGGCAAAGATAGAAGCACACAAAACCAAGCATGGAGAATTGTTTCCTTTTGTCCAGCTTCTCAGTGATAATCGCAGCCAAGTATCACAGACAAGAATTCTTGTGCCCCAAAGCGCTCTCATAAACTATTTCAAGCAATACATGGAAAACGAAAATTAAAAATTGAGCGCCTTTTGTTTTCAAGACATGAGTACCGTTACAACTAGGTGTCCGATGAGAATAATGCTGTACATGCAAATGTACAACAAGCTGTTTTCAAAGGCTCAAATAAAAGTGCACAAAACAAAGGGTTAAGAATTATTTGCTATTGTGCACCTTCTCTTTAATAGCCCAGCCACGTATCAAGAACAAGAAAGCTTGTGTCAATAAACACTCTTGTCAACCATTTCAAGCAATGCGTGGAAGCTCCAAACAATTACCTCGAGCCACTCTCGTTTGCAAAACTTGAGTACCTTGACCATTAGCTGTTCAGTTGAATGATAGGGTACATGTATGCATACAACAAGCTGTGTTAAAATGTTCGGATTGAAACACACGAAACAAAATCTTGGGAACTATTTGCTCTTATTCAGCTTTTGACCAATAAACACAGTCAAATACAATTCACAAGCAATGAAGCTTGTGCTGCTCAAACACTCATTCAACTATGTAAAGTAATGTGTTAACACGTACACAGAATATTTCAATCAATTTTTTTAAGACATGAGTACCATGAGCAATAATTTGTTGGTCAGTGGTGAAGATGCTTTCATGCATACGTACAACAAGCTCTTTTCAAAGGCTCAGATGGAAGCACACGAAACAAAATTTGGTAATTATTTGCTTTTATTCTGATTCTGACGAATAAACACAGCCAAGTACCATTCACAAGTGAGCAATTTTGTGCCAAGACAACCAAACTCTGCGCATAAAAATTGATGTAAATTTTTGATGTAGTTTTCTTTTAACAACACTAGTACTGCATAACTTTTTAATGTGTTTATATATTTGTTTTGTACTTGTATAGGTCAATGACTTATTTTAAATCTTTCAGTGTGTGTGTTTAGACCACAGAGCGCAGTTGCAGTGTCACAACAGAGACGCCTTGCCCCTCGACCGTGTCGTGTGCACTTATGCCTCAAGGCACAGGCCGGGGCTGTGCCTCGAGGTCCAAGCTGCGTAAAGCTCATTAGCACTCTTTCTTGGTAGTTCTGAATGACCCCTTGTGCTTTGTGCCTTGGGGCAATGACAGAGCATGTGAGCGATACTTGTTTTATCTCTCCGGAATCTAATAATGAATTGTCTTTTATCTTCTTTTGTATTGTTTATATCATAGAAAATTACTCAATCACTACTCACCGTTAGGGGTTCTTAATAAAAAGATTCTTCATTGCACAAATACAACATTTAAAATATTGTTTTTTTTCATAAACTGCACAGAATTATTTGTGGAAATATAGCACGTGCACAACTAAGGTGATCCAATGAAATTAAAGTACTTTGGTAATTATCTGATATACTTATCTGTTATACTTCAGCACACATTTGCATCTCATAATATTGACACGTGCGGTACTAGTTAAAGTTGGTTATTTCTTAGGTTGTGTACAGCCAACTAATGGAGCAGAAAAACTGACTATGCCCTTCAATGCGAAAAAAACGTTATGCATGCCTAGTTCTAATAGGTTTATTCATATCCTACATTGAATATTAAGGTTGGCATTGAGCCATATGCATGTCCTATGTATGGGCCCCATTCAGGCCCATTAGCTCCTATATTGTGCTAAGTGAGACCTTCGTACCAAACTTATATTCCATACATAGCTCATACATACCCCTATATGTACTGCCCAGGTCCCATTCAGCTCCTTTATACCATCATCTAGGTCCTGTATAAGGCCTATTTACCTCCATTTGTTTCCTGTACAGTTTCTTCACTAACTCCTTGAACTCCTATAATGGAGCATACGGATCCTGTATGGTTTTTACAGTAGGACAGTGAAATTGCTGGTTGCGTACCTTAGCACACTTCTGTTACAATGCCCCGAAAGACCTACTTGACTCGCAACAAACATCGATTTTTAAGCTCGTAGCCTTCGTACAACATCGATTGACTGAAATAACATTATTGTTGCTCGCCACTCGATGGGGCTAATTAACAAGCTTGTTGAGCTGACGTGCAGTATACGTTTCAAATTCTGTGCACCGAAAAATAACGCTGCCGGAGACAGCTTCAGACGTCCTATACGCAGCGTGCAGCATGTAGCTAACGTACAGCCTTGCGTGCGCCAAACTAAATTTATCTACTGTGTGTGCTCTCAATGCTCCAGCTGATGGTTACGAAAAGGCATATTGGTTCTACTGTACCTCAGACTTCTTGCTTTGGAGACGGATTTTGCCCAAGTAATGGTGATATTTTAAAGTCTTCTGATGCTCTTCACTATGAAAACACGGACCTCGAGGAAGCTATCTTCCTTTCAGAGAAAAAGAACCTTTTGCATTTTACACTCCGCTGCCTATTCGAAGGTAGACAATTAGGATCGCGAAGGTAAGGTAATCCCGTAAAACCGATAGCGTATTTTCAGCAATGATTCCTTTTCATCCACCACAGAGATACTTGGAGCACTCAAGAAGTGAAACGGGATTGATTGTTTGATATGTCGTAGTGTAGAGATGCCGTAGTGTAAGGCGCCGGGAATTTTGACCACCTGGGGTTCTTGAACCCACAACGAAATCTGAGCACGCGGGCCTACAGCGTTTTTTCGCTTTCACCGGAAACGCAGCCGCCGCAGCCGGTATTTGATCCCCCGACCTGTGGGTCAGCCGCCGAGTACCTTAGCCACTATAACACCGGAGCGGGCCGCAAATGCAACCGGAGGATACTTTTACCTCAGCAGTACGTCATTGTTGCAGCCGAATATAAAGAATCAAGGTCTGTTATATAACGTTAGGCTTCGCCAAAGGAAAATTGGAAGAAAATTGATACGAGGAAAGACAGGAAAGATATAAAAGTGCTAGAGAAATAAGATGACGGGGGGACAGGATGTGACTGCCGATTTCTCTTGTGTTGGTCAGCAAAGTGGTATGGTCAACGCAAAGGCGGAATTAGAGGGGTCTGTTGCCTTTGCAGGAGAGCCCTAAAGGTCTAATTATGAAGCATCGGCTCAACGTCCACAATTGCTTTTGTCATGCTGCGTGCATGACGTCTGAGGCTGCCATACTATCAGTATCATACCAACCAGCCTAAATCGCCCTCCTCATTGCCTTTTTCACGTACGCGTCTAATGAACGATTTTCGAGCAGTGACAAGTGATTGAAGCTGTGGCGACCGACTCTGCACATAATGCTACGCAGCCTTTGCCTCACTGTTTTTCACCGACAGTACAAAGCAGCCATCATATTCCACCCGGATTCAACCTGGCTCGAGGCCATCCCAAGCGTTGCCCTAGGTTCTCGCGCCTCCTGCAAGCCAAACATCTAGGCTGCACCAGCACAGCTTATATAGGGGGAACTCCTCCACTTTTCAGGTAAATTTCTCGCTGCACCGCCATCAAACGCCCTGGCGTGAAATCCCACCGATTTCATTGACTGGCTCTAACGCACCATCACCACCCTACGCCCTTCAAGCGCAGCTCACCACTGCAAGCCACTGTTTTGTCTTCAAGGAGCTAGCACGCACAGTTTCCTCCGCGACGATACCATCTTCACTCCAACACACCTACGATGAACTTTGCCTGGGTTTCCGTCTCGACAAGAATTTCTCCCTGCGCGTGAACACTAACAAGATCATAATTTTGATCAAACAATTGAAGCCAGCGTTGATATTTTCGCACGAAGAAGCCGAGCAATTATTGCAGTGTTGACCTAGTGAACTTGTCCATTTTGATCGCCTCTGGTTGGCTGGAGCTCGGCGTACAGAGCCCCGCCTGTTTCTTGTCTTTCCTCCGCAACGCCGATTTGACGCCACGCAGCTTTCGCAACTCTCGACACGAATGACAAAGATGGAATGCGTTTTCTCGAGACGAATGCTGCCCGCTGAGATCCGCTTCTGGATTCACACCTCGGAATGCGTGCATGAACTTTAGTCAGGTTAGCCCGTGAATTAGGCTTAACGTGGCCACACCTCTAATGCACCTGTAAGGTTGGTTCGTATTCCCAGCATTGTTCTCCAAACCTCCAAACATGTTCATGCGCCGGTTCACACTTCCAAAGTTTGTTCCGAAGTGCTGTTATGTGTGTACATTACGGACACTTTTATTCTCATCCCCTTGGAGTGTGGTGGCGAGTTTAGTGCGTCGACGTAGTCAAGAGCGACATGTCGTCACGAATTGCTCTTTTTTTTCCGGGTAACTCAACGCACTTGCCACAAGTGGACATGTCCGCTAAGTGGACAAACATGCCGTTCGCTCCCCAGGCAACACCAGAGTACCCACTGGCGCCCATCTGAAACTCGCGACATCGCTGCCTGCTTCTGTCACAACACGCTTTGGACGACGCGTGCGACCTACAAATTTTTCATGCCCTTACGACCCACCTCTATAGAAGGGGGGGGGGGGGGAAGGAGTGATGTGGCGACACACTCGGCGCATATTCCTAAGTAGTCTTCTCGGCGTGACATTGTTTACATGGCTACATGCTGCATCTCCTTTCGATGAACTACAGCGCCACCAGAGCGTCATGACTGATCAGAGTAAAGTGTCGCTGGTGGTAGATACTAAAACAGGCTGACAAACATGCAAGATTCTCCTTCACTACCCAGATGAACGTAACGTCGGTATGCTCCCCTGCGGCTTCTACTAGACGAATGAAGAATCAATATGTTCTCATGTTGGGATTCGTCTTTCCGTCGACTCGACGTTTCCATAGAGCCTTTTGTTGACCCAAGTTTGTGCTGTCGCTACACAGAAAAGGCCTGCCGAAGGAGAGCGGCCTGCGGGGAAAGGTGTTTATTCTGTAACCGACTAAGTGTTAGCAGGTATAAAGAAACGTTCGCATGTTCTGGCAAAGATGCGTGTAATCAAAACAAACAACACGGCAGGTCATGAAACCATGTGGTACACAAAAAATAGCAATCTTCGATGCTTTCTTGGCAGAGTGTACAGGCAATATGCAACAGATAGAGGGGAACATTTCAATAGAATATTACTATTATTATTATTATTATTATTATTATTATTATTATTATTAATATTATTATTATTATTATTATTATTATTATTATTATTATTATTATTATTATTATTATTATTATTATTATTATTATTATTATTATTATTATCATTAATCATAATATTGTGACTTTCAGGTAATGCAGTAAGCGTGGAACGGCTACGAGCTGTGGACCCAAAGGCACTGGCATTTGTCTCAGTCGACTATACTGTCCTACTTTCGAACAACGACAAGTTTAAAAGCAGCCTTTTGAAGTTCGTGGACACGTACTCTAATGAGTTCTGGAGAGACCGCTTCCAAGGCTTCGAGGTTCGCGGTGTACCTCTCACCGACTACCTGGACGATGCCAAGATGACTGCGCTTAATGCCATTGTGAACGTACGTATGTAGTGCGTACGTACGTACGTACGTACGTACATACGTATGTAGTTTATATGTACTACATACGTACATATATAAGGGTTCAAAAGTGCGAGGAGAGTAAGAAAAAAGTGCTTCTTTCATTGTATCTATGATCTATCGGAGTTAACCAATAAAATGCACTCCATTATTGTAAGTAATGTAGAGGTCAGGTTGCTGTTCGTGTAATTTTGACTTCAAAATGATCCTACGTTCACTTACCTGGGCACACTGAAAAATGCATAAGAACGATTGCATTTGTAATTTTTAGCGGGTGTTGTGCGAAAACCACTGTAAAGCCTGGAAGCCTTTTTCGAATTAGCTACCGAAGCTGAAGAAACTTTATTACGAATACCGAACGTGAGTTCTGTTTTCTGATTGCCATGTTTCCCGTCACACGCTGTGAACGAACAATATCGCACGTCGGCTACATAGGGCGTCCAAAACAGTATAAGTTCTTCCGTCATCAGTTTATGGCATGGTATATCTACGTGGACATTGCTTTCACTGCTTGTTGATGTCGGATTAGTCAAGTTGCTTCCAGCAGTCTTTGTACGCTTATTAGGTATATTCGTTTGAGAAACTTCTTTATAATGTTTGTTGTAGAGAAAGAAAGATAAGTTATTGGAAGTGCCAAACTAACCCCTGCCATAAAGCTTTGAACACCCCTCTAACGTTCAGTTACGTAACATCAATCTAGGAATACTTTTTTGCAGAGAACGCGGGGAATTGCTATCTATTTTGACTTCACAATTACGCCTATTCAAGGAAGCTGCCCTGGGATGCCTAAAAGTTTCTCAGCTTCTGGGAATTTGTTTTATAATACTGTAGTTTGCCGACTAAATCACAAATATTCGATCTTGTAAACGAGTCTTTGCTCCTGAGGTAAAATATGTAAAAAAAGAACTACAACTCACAGTGGTCTACTATATTGCAGAAATTTCGTAGAAAGGCCATCTAGACTGAAACTGGCTTTAAATCACTTCTTTCCAAAATGGGATGCCTTGCAACCAACACATAGTTAAGGTTGCAGAAGCCCTCTGTATGCTTTTGACAAAGAAAATATATGACAAATTTTGAGGCATTATAAATGTTTAAAATTATACAGACATATTTCATAGTACGTGTACCTCGTTGATACATTTATTTCACGGCAACAAGAGAACTGCTGATTCCAGATAATAGTCCTAAAGTGAAGTGTGTGTTCTAATATGAGGTATGTACTCTATCTTTTTTGCTTAGCTCCTGCTCTTCCGTAGCTTGTCGTTACCTCTATGCCACCTTGCCTTTCTCCTGATAGCTGAGCTATAAACATTGTCCTAAGGCCCTAAAAAGCAGACAAAAGAGAAGGTAAAAGTAGTTTTACCAGTGTGCTATATTGCTTAACCATCTATAACTTCCACAAAAGCGCAGACGTGTTACTTGGCTTGCAACATCTCATATAATTCTGAACATTTTTGAGCTCTTCACCAACCGAGATTGTGCGTCTGATAAGGAATTCTTGGGTTCAAGCTAGAAATAATAATAATAATAATAATAATAATAATAATAATAATAATAATAATAATAATAATAATAATATTAAAAATGATATTATTTATAATAATTATAATCATACGTTAATAATAGTACTATTTCGGTTCAACCTCAAATGACGAAGTACAGAGGTTCACTGTAAAAGCAAAGCTGTAATAAACGGTTTCACTGAATTGTAGCTTCTAGATGCAATGCGGCAGCGACGTGCAATACAAATACATCAGAGAAAAGTGCGGCCAATTGTTTAAGAAAACAAGGCACAATACATAATAAAGCTGCCAAAAATAAACAGTCCTATCTACACTCATGTGCAGGCTGCGCAGGTGTCGATCTCAATATAAACATACCTATGCACATTTAACGCCGATATGTATTTATTTATCCATTTATTTACTTGTTCTTCATTAAATAATCCTAAAGACCCTAAGGCCTTATTACTTAGAAAGAACAGAACTATGAATAATACAGAGTAACACAGTTTCAAAACAACAGAACTCCGCAAAGAATTGTCTAACATGGTACAGCAATATATACGCGGCAGTAGTATCAAGATCCTATAAAAGTAAATGATTGTGGAATTATAAGCATGGCTGTAATTCATAGACATCGGACATTTGAAAATGCACGCACAAAACATGCGGCACAGCAACCAAAATACGATATAACACAGTTTCGTCAACGAACCGAACTAAACAAAAAAGCACAAATCAATGATGCTATTGATAAAACAATATCGAACAATAATGAAGGGCTGCGTAGTTACATCACCAGAATAATTTCATTTACTAAATACCGAGGCGCTGTCGTACTTACGATCCGGAAACACAAATTGCAGAAATATGAACTGGACAAAAATAGATATGCTCATTTGCAACGGTATTCCTTCACCGCATCTGAGACTCAGGTTACCATCAGTCAACAAATAGCTGACAAAATTATAAGCTTTACCTCTATCTACAACGGCGTACTATGAGCATGAGCGACATATGCTGTAGACAAAAAAAGGACCATTACAGCGTGAGAAACCGTTGCAAGGCCCACCTCTACCCCTCTCAGCAAGATTGGTGTCTTCCCATGTGGTACCGACCAGTAGTGTTGGTTAAACATCATTCAGAATTCTATTTTCGCCCGCATGGTAACAAAACAAAATTGTATGCAATGACACGGGCACAATGCACAAAGCACACAGCGGTGTGATCGTGTCATTACCCTGTCCTCTCCTGTTAACAAGTTCGGTGAAATTGAAAAAAAAAATATTAACACGCCCAAGCGTATGCTCTGTCAATCACTAGGGCCCACGTCACAATCGAACATGGCAACGCTTCCGCACGGTCGTGCACCAGGCGAAAAGTAGAGTGGTCACTTTCAACAGAATCAGAAAGAGCTTTATTGTCATTAAATCATTACCAAATTTCTGTATACAGCCTATAGACAAAGACTGAATAGGATCTCGCACTTCAGTGTCCATTGAACTGTTCTATTTAGTCTTATTACGCTGTAACAACAGTAATGACACATTGACGGCGTTTTCAATTGTGAAAGTAAACACGGCATAGAGGTGTAGCGCCTGTTTAGATGTCAGCGGAAACGGAGCGCTGGATTGTGAAATTAGTGAAGGAAAATGAGTGAGGTATGGTCATGGAAAGAGCTAGAGTTTAACGAGAGGCGCGTTCTGACTTTAGAAATTCATCAATCGTGACAGTTTGGTGCTTAAAAGAAGAGAACTTTGGGCTTGTTGCATGGTATTCGCTAATGCAATTTATCACGGCTCGACACGGCAGAAACTACACATAATTGATATACGGCCAGGTACTGTCTTTCAATAAGTTAACCCAAGCTTAACAGATGACGCCACGGGCCGTGAGTTAGAGCTGATAACCCTCGGTGGGCATGCTAGAAAGAGTGCCTATTTTTCGTTTATACCTGATGACATGGTGTTGAATATATAGATGAGGTACGATTAGCGGATTTTACGATCGTGATGGGAATGAAATGCTGGTGCATGTATAGCGACCGCTATTTTATCAAAAGAGTGCCGTGGTAAGCTAATATTGTCACGGTTTTGTCTATATTTGTACGGCCGCCCGTTTAAAGTCATCAGCGATCACCACTCGCTTTGTTGGTTGACGAACATAAAGGACCCGTCAGGACGATTGGCGCGCTGGAGCCTTAAGCTTCAAAAATTTGATATGGCTATAGTTTAAAAATCCGGAAAACGACATGCAGACGCCGATTGCCTTTCTCACGCCCCATTAGAAGACGCAAATGCTGAAGATGATGACGATGCGGTGTTTGTCGGTGTAGTCAACACGTCTACAATCGAACAGCAGCAACCTGATGATCCCGAGTCACAACCCCTAATTGATTACTTAGAGGGACGCATATCTGCTATGCCAAAGCTCTTCGCAAGAGGGGTAGCATCGTTTTGTTTGCGCAACGAGGTCCTTTGCAAGGTGAACGTTTCTCCGAGCGACAACACCTACTTACTTGTCGTCCCAACACCACTCAGGAAAGAAGTACTAGAGGCATGCCTTGACAAACCGAAATCCGGTCATTTAGGCCACACACGAACGCTATGCCGAGTGATACAGAAGTATTACTGGCCGAAACTGGCGGCAACCGTTCAACAGCACGTTCGGACTTGTCTTGAGTGCCAACGTAGGAAAGTGCCAGTCGTTAAACCAGCAGGGATCCTCCATCGAATTGATGTACCGGAAACTCCATTCGCTCAAGTCGGAATGGATCTTCTAGGGGCATTTCCAACTTCGGCTGCTGGTCGCAAATGGATAATTGTAGCCACAGACTATCTTACTCGCTACGCCGAAACCAAGGCTTTGGAGCGGGGTCCAGCAAGTGAAGCAGCCAAGTTTTTTATTGAGAATATAGTCCTGAGCCATGGCGCTTCATCTGTAGTAATAACTGACAGAGGAAAAGCGTTCACACTCGAGCTATTACGCACAGTTTTAAATCTAAGTGGAACATCTCACCGGCGCACAACGGCACACCATCCACAAACAAATGGTCTGATGGAACGGATGAACAAAACACTTGCGGATATGCTGTGCATGTACGTCGATGTGGAACATAAAAACTGGGACGAGATACTGCTTACGTCACTTTCGCTTACAATACGGCACAGCAAGAGACAACACGCATGACACCATTTCGGCTTCTCTATGGCCGTGACGTCACAACCATGCTCGACGCTATGTTGCCGCATGAAAGTGATGGCGTTGACACAAGTGCAGACTTCATAACTCAGCTTGCTGAAAAAGCCCGCCAACTTGCCCGCGCACGTATTCGTTGCCACCAGGAGTATGACACAAGGCGCTATAATCTTCGTCACCGACCTGCCTCCTATGAACCAGGGCAGAAAGTTTGGATCTGGACTCCAGTTCGCCGTCGTGGCCTCTCGGAGAAACTCTTGAGACGGTACGTTGGGCCGTATAAAGTCCTCCGTCGTCTCAGTGATTTTAACTATGAGGTGATTCCCGACAGTCCCCATTATTCAAGACGTCAAAGACATGCACCAGAAGTTGTGCACGTGGTTCGGATGAAACCTTATTTGTCCGAATGGACCCCTGGTCTGCTAGTGACTACAAACCCTTCCGCCATGATGACGAAGCACCGGGACGATGCCTTCTTGAGAGGGAGGCTAATGTCACGGTTATTAGCAGTAAACACAAAAGGACGAAGAAGCCAGCATCACGAGTGGCAGTCTCTGGCGTTTTTCGAGGAAGACAACGTTGCACGTCTGCTCTTGCGCTTTGTTCTTGTATGTGAATAGAACCTTGCTTTTAACGTCGAAAGGAAGCCTTGTGTCCTGCTCTTTGCACGTTGCGACCATATAAATTGAGAGCGGGAGGAAGGGAGCGTATTGGTATGCAATGTATGGATGTTGAAGCGTATTCAGAACGATGTTTCTGTTTTGCCATTATACTGTTCTTGGCAGACGGTGCACTCGAGCATGCGTATAACGTTAGAGGTGTCGCAAATGAACGAGCCGCGAATTTTAAGGGTGAAGTTTTTTGACTTACTAACAGCTTCCTGGATGGTTCGCTTATGTAGACAAACCTATCAGCGTGGTTTGTTGCAAGGTGAACAACCAGTTTCAGTAGGTTTGTTTAATTTTCACAATGTCAACATATTGTGGGCATTCTTCGAGCGCAGGTAAACTACTGGAGGTGGTTCAGAAAAAAATTGACCCTGTATCTGCATGTAATCTGCAAATGTCGTCGAAAGACGATAGTCTTGCGTGTGGTGAGAGTGAACAAACAAACATTTATTAGATGTTCTGCGCAAGAAAACTGGTGAATAATATTTGATATTCCAGAGGCGCTGAATTTGAGTGCCTCGAGCGTGCAGTGGAAGCAAACGAGCGCACCAAGTTGCGTTACACGTGCGACATGAGCGCCATCTGGCAGTTTCTTTTGGAAAACAAAGCGCGTGGCCATGCGCGCCCATGTCAGAGGTAAAAAGGTGCAGGACGTGAGGCGACGGGTAGGTGTCACCACCATCTCGTCTTAGCAAAGCGTTGGAAAGACTCTCCGTTCCGCGCAAGCGTTGCTAGGTAAGCGCAGCGTGATAAGCGATACGGTCCCTAAAATTACTTAAGTATGCGTTTTCTAGTTACAGATGCATAAGCAGAATATATGCGTGTTGTTATGGTGCCCCAGGCTTGCGCAATAATTGCTTTTTAATTGACAATTGCACAAGCATGAACGCTCAAACTTGAGCAACATTGGTGGTCGCTGCGGGTAGGGTCGACTGTTTCAAGTACCGGATGCCGGTAAGAGTAAACAAACAGACGAATGTACAGACAGACAGACAAAAAGTTTTGCGTCGAAGGTCCACAAGAAAGACTATCGTCTTTAAAAAATATTTTGATATGCTCACTTTGGGCAAGGATGTTCTGCTGACATTTGAGTACACAAAGAATCTTCAGCACTGATACCATGTAAGTTAGTACGAGATTAGTACCACCACGTTGTGCAGGCAAACGGTATCCACTAAAGATGTTGACTGTAATCAAAGAGAAAAATAAATAAAAAGAGAGAGAGAAAGGGTAACCTAAAACACTGGTTTGGTACCCTGTAGGGTGGAGAAATAAGGGTCAGAAAGAGGAGACAGATAGAGGCATTGCTAAAGTAAATAATTTATTACACAATTGTTCATCTCCTGGTTACAACTTTGTTGACACCAAACGTTTGAAGGGTACTTCTGCCTTCAGTTTCGTCGTACTAATCAAGATTTTTCAGCAATCTCTTGACACATCTAGCCTTCCGACAATTTGAAATATTAGGAAGGTAATTGCGCTTCATAAATCTGGCAGCAAAACTTCACCTCTCATTTACAGACCCATTTCACTAGGCACTACATGTTCTAAATTGCTTGAGCACGCAATAATTGAATCATTAGCTGGCCATCTAGAAGATAACTCATTTTTGACGCTTTAACAAAATGGTTTTTGCAAAACATATTTATCCAAATCTCAGCTTCTATCATTCACTCATAAACTGCACCAAATTCTTGACGAATCATCACGCGTGGACTGCATATTCTTGGACTTTTCTAAAGCATTTGACGAGGTTTTTAATCATTTGCTACTTCACACACTCAGATTTCTTAACCCCGATTATAACCTTTTCAGATAGATTAGGTATTTCCTTCTCAACTGCTTACAATGTGTTAGTACTAATGAACGTAACTCACCCTTTACTATCGTTAATTCCGGTGTGCCACAGGGCTCAGTCCTCGGAGATCTGTTATTTTTAACCTACACTTATGGTCTTCGGGCAAATTTTTTTTCGCACATCTTTCTTTTTGCTCATGACTGCGTGATTTTTCGCAAACTAAAACCGCTACTGACACTAACGCTCTCCAATAAAGATCTATCTGCTATATCTCACTGGTGCAATAAATGGCGAATGAAGCTTAAGTAAAAAAAATGTAAAATTATGCGAGTCACCCGAAATCCTAACATTCCTCCTTCCTCCTAGTTCCTTAATGGTGTTCCAAAAGAATCTGTCTCTTTATATAAATAGTTAGGTGTCCACATCTCATCTAATCTAAATTGATCTGTGCACACAGAGTACGTCATTAAGAACGCTAATTGCATGCTGGCTATCTACGCCGCTGTTTTTTCGCCGTTCCATTTTCTTTTAAACTAATATTTTACAAAACCCTAATTCGGCCAAAGTCAGAATACGCTGCCTCTGTGGTGTACCCAATGCAAACAACATTAACCACTGCCTCATAACTTGTTCAGAATAACTTCGCTCATGTCTTTCTCTATAGCTACAATTGCATTACTAGACATTAGCCACGAAAGCCATCCTTTCATTTCCATCTTTATGCATGCGTCGAAAAATTACTCACCTGAACTTGTTTTATAATATTGGGATGTAACGGTGAAGGCAACCTTAATTAGGCCCAGAAGACACGGTGAAGCGACCACACCCAAAGCACAGAACTCAGGCAAACCAAATCCCCACAGCAGATGAAGATGAGGACCACTCATGATGATGAATATGTGTAAAGATAGTAGACGTGCTTGATGAATACCTACACTAACTCCCCCCCCCCCCCCCACGTGAAAGCGGCCATCCTGACCGCAGTTCTTGGCCGCAGTTTAAAGCGAAGAGGAACGCCATATGAAAGGCTTCATGCGGGAAGCGTGGACTATTTCTGCTGCCCTGTAGCGGCGGTCCGTCGGATAGAGAACGGGTGCCACGCGAAAATTCACAGCAGACGTTTGCTCCAAGACAGTGTAGGGGCCAATAGAGCGTAATTGAACTTCTCGCACAGGCCAGGAGTGCGAATGGGTGTAAGAAGGAGGACTTCGTCGCCAGGGCTGAAGGACTCGGCACGATGAGAGGCATCATACTCAAGCTTGTGATCCTTTTGCTTGGCTTCAGTGTTGACGCGAGCCAGCTGGCGGCGATGAAGTAGACGAGACACATATTCCTCACTTGAAGATGAACATAATTTGACAGGCGCAGGGAAGAACGAAACATTGAGGAAAGAAGAAGGGAAGAGACCGTGGACGAGGTAGAACGCCGAGTAACCGGTTGTGCGCTGTACAGAGGTATTATACGCAAAAGTGACAAATGGCAAAACGGTCTCCCTGTTTCTGTGATCGGGTTCGATATACATCGCTATCATATCTGACAGTGTACAATGAAAGCGCTCAGTCAGGCCGTTCGTCTGAGGATGGTAACTGGAGCTTGTTTTGTGTGTAGTGCCGGATACTTTGAGCACTTCTTCGACCAGTTCTGAAAGAAATACTCTTGCACGGTCGCTCAGGATTACACGAGAGCTCCGTGTCGAAGGATTATTGCTCGAAGGGTGAAGTCAGCCACTTCCGAAGCTGATGCAGAAGAGTGGAAACTTGGGCTAGTTGGTGCGTAGTCATATTGCAAGATGTTTCAGCGCGCGAACAAAAGAAAAAGGACAGGGTAGACAGAAAGAGCGCTGACTTCCAACTAACTTTATTTGACAGAGTGCCAAGAATATATACTGCTAAAAAGGATGATAACAGAGCATGAAGGTAAAGGCACGCCTAATCTACACATCAGTAACAAACACGTGTGACAGGTCCTCTATTGCCTCAAAGCCCAGCTAGGTAATCACGTTCAGCCTGTGATAAAGCAATCGATGGTGTGCTTACACATTTATCTCCTAGCAAGTGTATTTTTTCGGCTTCAATAATTTCTCGTGTCAGCTGATCCCTGTGCCTTGCCAATATTGAGCACTGATCAAAGAGAGGGGTGCACCCACAATCTCGGCAATGAATGCCAAGATGCCCTTGTACCACATTGTGCACATTGTTTCGGTGTTCTCGGAGGCGGTCATTTATGCACCTGCCGGTTTGCCCGACATAGATGCACCCACACGTCAGTGGAATCAAGTAAACGACTCCCACTGCGCATGGGATGTAGCGTGTCCTGTGCGCGACAGAGCACGAGGCAGAATTTGCACGAGGTGCATTGACCCGTTTGCAAAGCCTCTGCAATTTTTCCGGGGCAGAAAAAACCACAAAAACGTTGGCGTCTCGAGCAATCTTTTTTAGCCTGTGTGATACGTCGTGCACGTAAGGCAGTACGACAGGCCGGCTCTTTCGGACACTGTTTCGCTTATCCGGTTTGTCGCCTCGCTTCAAGACAGTGACCAGCTTTTCCGCCACCGAAACGAGAACATGCGCGGGGTACCCAGCTTTGGTGAGCCGCTCTACTTGTAGAGCAAAGCTGTGGTGTACCATGTGGGGGCATGACTTCTTTAAGGCATTGACAAGGCAGAGGTTAGCGATGCCCCGCTTGACCAATTTAGAGTGAGCCGAGCTGAAAGGCAGAAGAGGCTTGCCGCTTCTTGGTTCATACATCCAGCAAACATGTCGGGAGTCTAACAAAAGCTTCAAGTCTAGAAACTTCAGGTTGTTATCAGTGGGTGATTCATGGGTTAGAACTAGTGGTTTTAGGCACTCTCGGAAAACAGTCAACACGTCAGAAGAAATGGTCTGAAAATTTTGACTATCACATTTCAACAACACTAAGTAATCATCAACAAAACGGCAAACTTTAAAAACTACAGAGTCGTCAAGCTTGTTTGACAAGACACGATCATGATGTGCTAGAAATATGTCACTTAGAATGGGTGCCAAACATGAACCAATACTACACTACACTCGCTAACTACACTCGCTTGGAGCAAACTACACTCGCTTGAACCAAACTACACTCGCTTGGAGTAGTTGGTTCCACAGTAGCTAATGACAAAACATGTGGGGAAGAGACGGCCGAAAGCTTCTTGAGTGCGCCAGTGGCGGGTTTGTTAAGGGGCTCCGAAGAGAGCGGGCAACGCGAAAGTGCGTCGGCGTCTTGATGTTTGTTTCCCGACTTGCATGTAATCGTGAAGTCGTATTCTTGTAAGCGAAGAATCCAGCGACCAAGGCGGCCGGACAAGTTCTTGATTGTCGAGAGCCAGCACAAGGCGTGATGGTCCGTAACCACAGTAAAGTGGCGGCCGTGGAGATAAGGTAAGGTCGAAACTTTTGTATCAACCATACCACCGCTAGGCACTCTTGTTCGGTGATTGTATAATTTTTTTTTCGGCAGGGGTCAGTGCACGGCTTGCGTTTGCGACGTATTTCTCACGTGAAGATTTGTTTCGCTGTAGGAGAATTTCACCAATGCCTCGACCACCAGCGTCTGTATGAAGGAGCGTATTCTCGCCCAACTGTTCACGGCGCACTTCTTCCACCACAGTATATGTTCTACCGCATAGATTATCGCCATGAAATAAGTGTTTCATTAAAAAAACATACTACAAATCATTTTACCACACATCACGATTGTGAGGAACCATCTTTCAACTGAAATTGCATCAATCAGCGACAATAAACATTTTTGAGAAGCACTAGACAATGTTTTTTTTTAAATGTATTAGCCCGTTTTACTTTACTGTGAATATTACTCTCTGTACTCATTTTATTGGTGTATATCAGTAGTTTTTTTCATCGCCTCTAAAATGTCTTTGACATTGAGGGGTATAAAATACCTTAGGAAAAAGTACACATGTACACACATGGAGGGCGTTCCGATCACCATTTCAGCATATGGTGTAGTAGCGTATATTCTACGGGACACAAGAAAAAACAATACACTCACTACACTCGCAACTAATTTTATTTCAGGAGCAGCACTTCATATATGTAACCCAAATCTCTAGTGACACAGAAAAGAACTACGGAAATAACTAAGTCGTGCACTATAATTGAGTGTGCGCAAGTGGTTTTTTGGCAATGATTCAATGTTCGTATAGTTCTTTTCTGGGTCGCCAGGGATTTGGATTATATATACGAAGAGCGGTTTCAGAAATAAAATTACTTGCGAGTGTAGCGCGAGCCGTGTTTTCGTGTACTCTGTGTCCCGTCTAATTTCCGCTACTGCACCATATGTTGAAATGATAGCCCACCAACTAGCCCAGCTCTTAACCCACTGAACTTCGTCCCGGTCACAGGCGCTTAAAGAGACCGGCTGAACACAGGAAGCGCAAGAGCGCCTTCACAGTCTTTTTCTGCGACATACAGTCCTGTCGGTAGCGCAGGATTTTTTGTTCCGAAAGAGCCTGGTTGTCGAGTTAGACTAGCGCGTTGCAGAGAGACTGTCTCTGCGAGAGTACTGGGGGCACTCGCACAAAATATGCCAGGTTGTTTCGTCGCTGCCGCAATAGTCACATGCTGCAGTGTCGGCGATGGTCTGCTCGGTGTATAGCGTCATAGACCAAGTCTGCCGGATACCTTCGTTTAATCAGAGCGCTTTTAAGTTGCTCGCTGGTAGATAAGGAATCATCGCGGTCAGAACACAATCGCTTAGAATGATGAGCTTGGCAATGATGTATACATGTCTCACAATGTGGCACATTGCTGCTCTAATAAAGTAGAAGCTGGTTTCTATGAGTAGGTTTGCGGTATGATTTTCTGAGCGAATTTTCTTCTGGAAGCGTGACAGTGACATCTAGAAAGTTAAGCAAATTTGTGGAATAACTGTGTGAAGGCTTGATTGATGGATGAAAATTATTGAATCCATCAATAGACCTTAAGAGCGTCTCCTCCGCATGCATCAAAAATAAAAATACATCATCTATATACCGTCCACAAAAAGAATGCTGCAGGTCAGTGCTAGACAGATTATCATTATCTAGAATGCTTATGAAAATGCTAGCATAAGTAGGACCCATTCAAGATTGTATTGACGTTCAGATGATCCGAATGTAACAATTATGAAATTCAAATTTATTCAGTTGAAAAATAAGTTTCAATAGCAATCGCGGGGCTCCTTTGTTGGTAGGTTTCTCGAAGCAAAAATCCTCGTATGCCTTGAGCACTACAGCAATTCCATCGGCATGTGGTATGTTAATATGAAGTGTGGCGACGTCTAGTGTTACAAGTATCGCAATTTGGGAAGTGTTAAGACCTAGTAAATGTCTGAAAGAAAGATATTCGTGTCCTTGAAAATGATGGAAATGTCATGAAAATATGCTTAATAACGCAATCATTAAAAGAAGACAAGTTTTCAGTTGTAGTGATTATATTGGAGACGATTGGACGACTCAGGTTACGTTGCTTACGAATCGGAGGCAGTATATAAAATATGCGGGCCACAGGATTGAGCGCAATAAGTGAACGATCCATTTTTTCCCTCTTGTTTTCTTTTTCTCTTGATGTAGTCACAAGCTTTTCTTGCAAGATTGACCTAAAACTATCGATGGGGTCGGTCAGGAAGACTCTACAAAAACTGTCGTCCGAGAGTTGTCAGGTAGCTTCCGCTATGTAATCCGTCCTATTAAAGATGACATTTGCTCCTATCTTATCGGCAGGTTTGCCGACAATGTCGGGGCTGTCAGCTCTTCAAGCGCTGCCTTTTCCTTCTTTGTCAAGTTTTGGTGGTAACAAACACAATCTTGTATGCGTCCAGAACATCGCGTTGTATAGCGTTGTTGTAAATATCGAGGCATTGATTACGTTGTGGGGGAGGTGTCAACTTTTCGTGCGAGGGCATCGGTAATGCACTATTTGTGGAATTTTTATGGTCCTGAAAGTGCTCTCAGAAGCGCATGTTACGCGCAAAATTTGTCAATCATATAGAGACTAGAATCCACTGAATTCACTTGAGGCTGGGAAACAAGTGACACCCTCCAACAATGCAGCTATTCGAGCACCAGAATTAGTGATAACTGATGGTATGGTATGAAGAACATTATTGAGGTCCTGATAAACCGTCCAGGATTGATGCTGGCTGCTCCCACGTTGGAACAGTGAGGCTAAGCCCTGAGTTGGTCCGCCAGCGCATCGGTGTTCAGCATTCGCTGCCAATACTGTGCATCGTGAGAAGCTGCACCGACGAATGCCGAGCAGCTCCTGAGCATGTGTTTAAATTGAGGCGAACCCCAACACTTCCTTTAATAAAACGAAATACGTAGGTCCAGAATAATTTTATTCATGACGACCTGACGGCCGGGTTGGGTTAAATCCGCGTTTACAGAAGTCCTAATGTAACCGCCTGTGGCCTGTTAAGTCTAGATTGTGGCAAGGGGAATCCCCGGTGCTCTAAGTAGTAATGTTTGGTTGTGTTATTGTACGTTGACTCACAAGCAATAGATTCAGCAGCTTTAGTTATCGCACCACCCACTAATTCTCGTGCCTTTTGTGCACCACCTCGTGGAAGTTACGCAAAGCTTCCTCCACTGACTTCATGAACGACAGAAACCAAGCGATGCTATGCGGCGTGATGTCCTTACCCAGCTGCAGTTCGTAAGCCGGTTAACTAAAGCTACCCCTGAGAAGGCTTTAATTGCAGAGCAAGAACCACCTGCTCTGTGACCCCGGATTCTGTTATGAATAGAAGCGGCATTTCGAATGCGCCCTTTGCTATCTACCACTTCTACCGAGTAAGCATGTTTCCCTTTCCCCTATGCTGCATCAACAGTCGCAGACTCTTCTTCCTGAACCTTTGCCTCGCGCAACAAACCCATTCTTCTGCCGACAATATATACAGGGTGCACATTTCGTGGAAACAGACAAATCATATTATTCCTGATGTTCGTTAACTCATATAAACAGTGGCTATCATGGGTCTACCACATTGTAACTGGGTTCCGTGGGCATGCTTGTGACTGCCGTTTTAACAGGAGCATTATTTGTAATATTGAAAAACACAGACCGCCGCGCATGAATTCATTGTGTTTGAGCGCACTTAAGGTATTCTCTTTTATGCTTATAAGCTTCCAAGTATACTGATTCTAGGGACCCCAACTTTGCAGCAAGACAGGCTTCTTCACTTTAAAGGGTAAGGGCACGTGATTTGTAGTGACCCGTACCTATACGTAGTAATTGTAGAGTGGCGTCACTTATTACATGTTGCAACTTGAATTTGTGTAAGGCAGGAGGATCGCAAATGGCTGGTTGCAATGTAAACAGAAAACCTTTGCGAACTTTGGAAGCATTCAGGTATGGCGACAGTGCTGTGACATGCAGCTCTGAACAAATGCCTTATCGGTGATGTTTCTAGATTTCAGATATGTTCTGGAACACTTTCGTATACCAGATTTACCAAAAACTGAGTCAATTGGTAGCGTTATTGCGAGCAGGGTTCCTTCGGAACGGCCAAAGATGCAGAAGTCTGAGCGCTTTCCTCACGAAGGTTCTGACGGCTCAGAACGGGAGAGTTCATTTCGGCGTTTGGAGAGGGTTTAGGGTAGCACCTCCTTGGAGAAATCTGCATAGAACCATGTGAAGGGTAGCGCGACGCGAATTCACACCACAGTGGCACTGCTTGGTCATCGCGCTTGCTGCAGCCTTTATTATCGTAGCTGTCCGTGAAAGCCAAACCTTCGAAACTCGGATGAAGACAATGGATGGATGTATTGATATAGCTGTACCCTTTAGATCGGGTGGTGGCTAACATCACGAAACCGTAATACATATTTAAATAAAAAAAGATTTATCTTATTGTTCTTTAACTGGTGAAGTTGCGGACTGGTACTTCTCAGTGAAGGTTTATATTTTTTAACGTGTCTTATTTTTAGCCACCAATCAGATAACCTCCTTCTAGTTATTTCTACCCGCTTAAAGTCTATTTTGCCCTCCCTGTCTATAAGCCCCACTGCTTTGAAAAACTCTGCGTCATCATCCTGAACTATAGGGTGAAGTGCAATACAGAACATTATCAAGTGTTCGGCAGTTTCCTCCTCCTCTCCTCAAGCACTGCATACCGTGTCTACCCCTTTGTATTCGGCCTGAAATACTTTAGTCCGCAATACTCCAGTCCTCGCCTCAAGAAGTAGAGAACTAAGCCGAGTATTATCATAGCTCATCTCCTTGACAATTTCCTGCTTAAAAGTTCGATAGATCTTTAGTGCGGATTTTTAATCATGCCATTTCTCCACATATTGGTCTCAGCTTCCTTCACCTTCTTCTTAACGGGTAATTTTTTTTGTTTGGCCCCCTGCTGTGTTTTAGGTATTCACCCGTCAATTTTCTGGTTCGCTTTCTTCATTTTGTATTGACGTTCTTCATGTACAAGTAGCTGAAAACCTTCCTAGCCCAGTGCTACTCTCCCATTTCCCTCAATCACTTCTCAAATTTTATCTTGCTGCTAGATTCCTTGCTCTGAAATGATGCCAATGCTATATCACCTTGTACTTCTTGATTTGGCGTATTCTTGTGAGCACCTAAGGCAAGCCTACCTAGTCCAGGTTACCAATATTCTAATTTTGCTTGAACTTCTGTTCTCATGCACAAGACCACAATGCCGAACGTCAGACCAGGAACCGTGACCCCTTTCTAAAGTCATCTCACAATATCATTCATATTGCAATTCCATAGGGCCCTAATTTTCATCACTGCTGCATTCCTGTTACCTTCAGTCGTCACTCATGTATCGTGTTCCCTTAGGTACTCGGTCCCATTGCTTATCTATACGCCCAGATATTTGTATTTATCTGTTATATCTAGCGTGACCTCCTGTATTCTAAGCTCACTACTTTAATTGCCATTGAAAATCATGACTGCTGTTATGCCTGCGAGTCCACAGCAAATGTCCATGCCTCTGAAAAAGGCAATCTGTGTCAATGCCAGCCCGCGAGCCAGCCTGACGCGAACAACTCAACGGCGTCAACACACGGCGGTGCCTCTCCGCACACGCACAGTGAGTCACCTCAGCCAGCGAGCCCGTCGAGCAAGCAACCGGCGCCTTCCTGTCTGGCGAGTCTGACGCAATGCGTGGCGACGTGACTCGTCCTTGGGTGCAGCCACATGCAGCGCAGCAGCTCCAGATTCGATTAGGATGACGCGGCCCAGCGGGGACCCCATTGGAAGATTCTGAACTCACGACCAGCGGCGCTTCTGGTTGGACATTTGGTTTTTCAAAGAATCCACCCGGTGCATATACAAGAAGCCCTGCGGCGCGTCGCGACCAGCAGACCTATGTATTATAGAAGAGAGCTCGGCTCTTCGGGTCTCTAAGCTGTCCGCCCCAGTGCCGAATTGGTAACGCCTCTGTATATATGCTGTACATAAACCTTGTTTAACTCACCGTCGTCTCGTCCGCTCGTCAACGAGCTCCGCGCAGAAGCAGTCGCGAGCTGAGAAACCTACGCTACCAAACGGCTGGTGACCTTCCCGGCGGAATTCGAAGCAGTGGCGCCTTCGGAACCGTGTTGGCGTCGCCGTCTATCAAAACAGTGGTTGCAGCGGTGAAATTCGTGGCGCCCTTCGTAACGTCGTCGGAGGCGCGCTTCGTAACAGTGGTTGGCAGCTGCGGGATCGGCCGGCGTCAGCGACATCGATGCGGTGAGTGCCTGATGTTTTCCCCTCAGTTAACCAGACTACTCTAGCACAGCTTATAGAAGTTTAGAGAAGGGCTGTGTGAAGCATTAGAGTGAGCTTTGATCGTTTCAAGCCAAGTCGAAATGCTTTGAAACCAAAGTTAATGGGGAGAGTGTAAACACGGGAGTGTTAAAAATTGCTTGCGCGTCTTGCTAGTAGGCTTATAGGGGGTACGGCATGTAGATTCTTAACAGGGGCAAACAGCAAGAGGCTAGTGTGAATGATGGAAAACCTTAAAGTGAAGGAACTCATCGAAATTTGTGAGGAACCCGGCATTACTTTGGGCCGTGCGAAACGAAAGCAAGCGATCCTTGAAATCAAGAACAAGGAAAGAGTGTCGGCTGAGGAAGTCGATGAGGCCTGGGCGGATATGAAAGCACGCCGCGAGGAGGCTGAAAGGTGAGAATTAGGATCTCGCGAACGTGAAGAAGCTGAAAGGCGAGAAGTTCGGGAACGTGAAGAAGCTGAAAAGCGCGAACGTCGCGAGCGCGAGGAGGTCGAGAGACAGGAGCGCCTCGAGTTGAAACGAATAGAATTGGCAATCCTACAGTGTTCGCAGGCGCCTAGCGTAGCTTTTTCGACGATTCAGGTCAGCGGTTATAGAATTTGGGACCAACTGCCACCGTTCGTAGTAGGCGAGAACATGGCGAAGTATCTCGTCAAGTTCGAACACGTCTGTGAGCGAAATGCTCTGGAGCTGTCTCTTTGGGCGCAGAACCTGTTAGCTCTTCTTCCCGGCGAAGTGTCTGACACGATAACTTGCTTGTCGAGGGAAGCGTTTGAGAGCTATGACGAAGTTAAGGAAGCGCTCTTGCGAAGTTATAAGTTGTCACCCGAGGCTTTCAGGCAAAGGTTCCGGTATGCTAAAAAGGGGAATAAGTCACACGTTGACTTCGCGTTTCGTCTTAAAGCCGATTTATTTCAATGGCTCAAGGGCGAAGGTGTTTATGGCGACCGCGATAAAGTGGTAGAATGCATTACATTGGAGCAATTCTACCGCTGTATTGAGGAGGATGTCAAACTTTGCCTACTGGACAAACTTGGTGAAGTACAGCTAAACACGGCAGCAGAGTTAGCTGAGGAGTATTATACTCGCCGAAAGTTGCATAGCAGGGCAGTGCGCATTGAAAAGGATGAAAGAAAAGAGGGTTTTCCAAAGAAACCTGATAAGCGAAAACCCACTCTGCTCCGTAATATCAAAAAGGAACCGTCTCTTACGAAGGACACTATAAGGGAAGGGCAAACGAAAGCGGAGAAATCGAGTGAGGTTCCTAAAGAACGCAGTGATACCACACGGGCGTTTGAATCACGAAAACCGCTAATCTCCTACAGCTGCAAAATGAAAGGGCACATCGCGATGAACTGTAAGCAAAAGTTTGCTTTTGCAACAATCCGAGAATCGGAAAAGAACATGCGGTTGTTAGAGCCGCATCTCCAAGAAATTAGGGTGAATGGAAAAACGTGTCGAGCACTTAGAGACTCAGCGGCAACAATGGACGTTGTCCATCCTTCATTGGTGTCTCGGGATGACTTTACAGGATAATGCGCGTGGATTAGGCAAGTCGCCGAGGGGCAGAGTGCTTGCTTACCAATCGCTACGGTTGTCATTGAAGGCCCGTTCGGTAAGCTTAGCGCCAAAGCGGCTGTGTGTGCCGCACTTCCCGATAGTTTTCCTTATCTTTTCTCTAACAACCCAGAGCAGCTTCTCAAAGAGCAGGGTACATCATTTTTCCCCAACTTAGCGTACATGGCCCTCACGCGATCGCAAGCGCGGAAGCTTTCCCAGGAGCTTGATCTTGTTCAATGCTGTGAACCTTCAAGTGACCTTGGCGGCGAGTCGACGGAACTTCAGAGAGGAAATTTTCCGTGTGAGTCATGTGAGCAGTCACTCGAGTGGCCCGTCGCCAAAGCGACCAGCGCGGTTTTCGTAGCAGGGGGAGACGACATGGTTCCATTGAGTGAGAGTGAGAGGGATGCAACGCGCTCGCCTGTAGTGGAAAGTTGGAGTGAGTTGTCGAGAGTTGATGGAGAAACGCTCATTCGAGAGCAGTTTGAGGAGCTCTCGATAAAAACGCTAATTGAAAGCGCAAACTTGGGAAAAAAGAAAAGGAGTGTTTCTTTTTTTGAGAAAGCATGGCTTTTGTATCAGAGCTATACACAAATGCGCAAAGTCGCAAGTATGAGCAGCTCTTGGTGCCACAAAAGTATCGTCACCAACTATTAGAACTGGCGCATGAAAACGCATGGGCAGGGCATCTCGGCATAAAAAAGACGAAGGCTAGAGTTTTCCTTGAGTTTTATTGGCCGAAATGCTGGAAGGATATCGAATACTTTGTACGCTCATGTGACACTTGTCAGAGAGCGGGGAAATCCACGGACAAGTGGAAGGCACCCATGAAGCTTGTGCCAATTATCACAGAACCTTTTCGGCGCCTAGTAATTGATATCGTCGGGCCACTGCCAGAGTCAAGGCAAGGTTGTCGGTACATCCTGACGGCTCTCTGTGTAGCCACAAAATTTCCGGAAGCGATACCAATTTAGGAGCTCAATTACACTCATGTCGTGGATTCACTGCTATCTACATTTGCCCGCGTCGGAATTCCTTCTGAAATCCAATGCGACAATGGTAGTGTCTTCACCCGCTGCTTTACCTCTACCTTTATGGATAAATGCGGAATAAAAGTTGTGCACAGCTCGATTCATCACCCGCAATCTAATCCGGTAGAGCGTATGCATTCCGTTCTGAAACGGATACTGAGAGCTCTTTGCTACGAGCACAATTGCGACTGGGAAGCGTGTATTCCTCCCGCTATGTTCGCTTTGAGATCAGCTCTTCATGAGAGCACTGGTTTTAGCCCTGCAGAGTTTGTCTATGGCAGGAGTTTGAGAACACCATTGCGGATGCTGCGCGAGTCCAGGGAAGGTTTCGATGGGGACCCTAATGTAGTTGCGTATGTTCTAGACCTCCTTCAGAGGCTTGGAAAAACGAAAGACCTAGTGGAAAGCCACATGAAGGCTGCACAAGTGTTGTCAAAGGAGTACTATGACAAATCGGCGAAGAAGCGCACATTTGAAGTTGGTAGTCAAGTAATGCTGCTGCGGCCGTGCTAAAAGAACAAGCTTGAGGTTCATTCGGAAGGGCACGCCAAAGTAATGTCGAAGCTTTCTGATACCAATTATGAAGTGAAATTAGGAAGGCGGCTGAACAAAATTTTCCACAGTAACTTGATGGAATCATACGTTCAACGTCAAGTGGTCGTAAATCTGCTGTTGAATGCTTCAGAGGAAGAGGGAGCAGAAATTGTGAGTTCTAGTGATGTAATCGAAAGGGGATCGGAGGTGATCTTGAAGCAGTTGAACCTAGAGCCTAGGTTAAGTGAAGTCCAGAAGGAGCACCTGAGAAGGATTGTCTCCGAGTTTCAAGACGTGTTTTCGAACCGTCCCGGAAACACGACGGTGATCGAACACGATATCGAGCTAACTTGTGAGAAGCCAATCCGTAGCAAGCCGTATCGTTGGTCCCCCGTGCAAAAGCATATCATAAAAGAGGAGATCGATAAAATGCTGGAGTTTGGTAGTCATAGTACCGGGTGAGAGTGACTATACAGCCTCTCTAATATTGGTTCCGGTGCCAGAAAAAGATCCGAGGCCATGCATCGATTACCGGCGTCTTAACGCCATAACTCGAGACAAAACTTACCCGATTCCAACCCGTAAAGAGAGGGTGGAAACTGTGTCATAGTCCAGCTATATTTCCACGTTAGACCTCGTGCGAGGGTATTGGCAAGTCCCCCTTACAGAGCGTGCTAGCCGCTATGCCGCATTTGTTTCTCCATTTGGAACGCATCGTCCACTTAAGCTGAGCTTTGGATTGAAAAATGTACCCTTTTGTTTTTCAGGCTTAATGGACCACGTTCTTAAAGGCCTCTCTGAGTTCGCTTTGCCGTATCTTGACGACGTCGCCATCTTGTCTAACAACTGGGAAGAACACGTCGAGCATTTACGTGTCGTGCTGAACAGGTTGAAAGAGGCTGGCCTTACCGTGAAACCTACTAAATGTCACCTAGTGTGTGGCGAGGTGTCTTACCTGGGGCGCGTTGTGGGGCGTGGCCGGCGTAGACCTTCAGAAATTAAGGTAGCCGCCATCGCGAACTATCCACGACCAACCACAAAATCTGAGATAAGGGCATTCTTGGGCCTGGCTGGATACTATCAGCATTACGTGCAAAATTACTCTAGCATTGCCAGCCCTCTAACTGACGCACTTCGAAAATTTGAGCCAGTTAAAGTAGTAAGGGACTCAGAAAAGGAGAATGCGTTTTGCCAGCTAAAACAGGCCCTAAGCGAAAAGCCTGTTCTCGTGGCACCAGATTTCTCTAAGAGATTTGTGATTCAATGTGACGCGAGTGATTGCGACTCGGGATCTGTATTGTGCCAGGAAGACAGTGCTAGTAACGAAAGGCCAGTTTTGTATTTAAGTCGAAAACTCAGCGGCAGGGAAGAGGCGTACAGTACCTCTGAAAAGGAATACGCTTGCCTCGTGTGGGCCGTTCTAAAGCTAGCTTGTTATGTCTCCAGTTCGAGGTTTGTGGTCAAAACGGACCACTGTCCTCTAACCTGGTTAAATAACACGTTGCCTAAAAGTGGCCGGTTACTGAGGTGGAGCATGATACTCCAACAGCACAACTTTGACGTTTGCTACAAAAAAGGAAAGCTAAACGCTAATGCAGACGCATTTAGCCACGCGTTTAGTTAGTACCTTCTCCAGCTTTCGGTTTCTCGCTGGCGATTACGGGCAAACTTTTGACCTCATCACGACCTTAGCTGAGCGCTCTCGTCCAGAGTGAGCTCAAGGGGCCAACTTTATGTTCTATTCTATTTCGTTAAGTTATTTTGCGTCTAAAAATTTGAGTTGCCATTTTAAGAGTCTTGTGTCCCACATGAGCCTCTTTATGTAGAAGGAACGAAGTTCCGATAGACACGTAGCTGGGTATATGTTGTACTATACTTTGTCTGGTGTTCTGTCGGGTGACCGAGGGCACTTGCTTGTGTCGTGTGTTGTCTGTTGTCGAACCGTTCTTGACAAGTTGCAGAACCATCGACAAGTGCTGAAACCAAGGATCGTCAGAAGAGACGAGCGAAGCTAGTTGACAAGTTGTGGCGACAAGCCAGTGAAGCTGGGATCCGTCCTCAAGGACGGGATGTGTTACCAGAACATAGTCTGGAGCTGCATTCTCCCCATGGCCCTGGAGGCGAACCTGGAGGGACCTGGCGAACGAGCGCACATGACATCCGAGCCACTTGGAAGCAGCTTGTCTTTCCGGCGCATTGTCTGGTGGCGGGGGTGCTGTTATGCCTGCGAGTCTACAGCGAACGTCCATGCCTCTGAAAAAGGCAATCTGTGTCAAGGCCAGCCCGCGAGCCCACGTGACGCAAACAACTCAATGGCGTCAACACGCGGCGGTGCCTCTCTGCCGCGCACGCACAGTGAGCCACCTCAGCCAGTGAGCCCGTCGAGCAAACAACCGGCGCCTTCCTGTCTGGTGAGTCTGACGCAATGCGTGGCGACGTCACTCGTTCTTGGGTGCAGCCACCTGCAGCACAGCGGCTCGAGATTCCATGAGCATGACGCGGCCCAGCGGGGACCGCATGGAGGATTCTGACCTTAAGACCAGCGGCGCTTCTGGTTGGACATTTGGTTTCTCAAAGAATCCACCCGGTGCATATTAAAGAAGCCCTGCGGCACGTCGCGAGCAGCAGACCTATGTGTAATAGAGAAGAGCACGGCTCTTCCGGTCTCTAAGCTGTCGGCCCCAGTGCCGAATTTGTAACGCCTCTGTTTATATGCTGTACATAAACCTTGTTTTACTCACCGTCGTCTCGTCCGCTCGTCTATCAGCTCCGCGCAGAAGCAGTCGCGAGTTGAGAAACCTACGCTACCAAACAGCTGGTCACCTTCCCGGCGGAATTAGAAGCAGTGGCGCCTTCGGGACCGTGTTGGCGTCGCCGTCTTTCGAAACAGTGGTTGCAGCGATGAAATTCGTGGCGCCCTTCGTAACGTCGCCGGAGGCGCACTTCGCAACACTGCTGATTTTTTCTTACTGAATTTGAAATCTAAACTATCTCCCTCATTACCGCAGATGTCCATCAATCTTTGCAAATCTTCCTTGTTGTCAGCCATTAGCCCTACACATTCTGCTTACATCATTGCTGGTAGTGTCTTTTCAATAAGTTTTTCTTGTTTGACGAAAGAGAGGCTGAAGCCAAGTCCACTTTCCTCTGATTTGGCCTGTCATCCTTGTCGGTACATCATGAATACCAAGGATGACAGAGGACACCCCTGCCTAAGCCCTCGTTTTACCTCTGTGGGCTTGGATATCTGTTTTTACCTTTTTATAACTACATTTTTACCTTTGTAGATATCCTTTAGTGACTACATTTTTCACACCTAGTGTGTCCAGTATTCCTCACAAGTTCTATTGAACCACGCTATCGTACGCTCTCTCGATACCCAAAAAGTGCTACCCAGAGGGGCTTGTGTACCTTTTTAGCTATTTTGATGCATTGCGCCAGTGAGAACAGATTGACTTTCAACACCCTGTGTTTCTGAAACCCATTCTGATATTCCCACAGCACCCTCTTATCCTCTATCTATTCTCGCAGTCTTTCCTTTATAATCTGCATCGCCAGCCTGTAGAATACTGATGTCAGCTTATAGGACGGTAGTTGTTTATGTCAGCTTTGTCCCTCTTTCGTTTACACATCATGCTCATCCTGCAAAGTTTACATCCTTCGGGGACTTCACCATCGATTATTTTTTTGCTCACTGCCTCTCTCGAAGTCTGCTTGGACCTCGGAACCAATATCTTTATCAGTTTAATAGGAATGCCATCTGGGCCAGTTTATGTACTACTAGAAACCCTCTTTTCTGCCCTTTCCCACTCTCGTTGTAAAAATGATGTTATTGCGCCACATGATTCATTCTTGTCTATTGTGGTGCATAAAACACTTTGTTGAAATTTTTCAGTCACCCTTGTTCTTATACATTCAATAGCTATGTCTCCTTCTAGCCTATCACCTTGAGCTGTAGTAATACCCTTTTGCTCTAGGCTCCTCTCAATTCTTAGTGAGTTTAGATGGTTTCGAAATTTTGCAGCTGCCTTTCATCCTTTTTATGTACTTCTGGCAGCCAATGAGCCCTTTTCTTCTAATTTTTTATTGATTCAAAGGGATGCTACCATTTTACAGCTTAGAAAGATGTCTCAATTTATTTCAACGTCACCTGTTGGTTCACCTTGCTGATTAGCATGTCTGTGCTCCCTAGAGGCTTCCTTGCGTTTTGGTATGAGTCTCTATTTTCCTCATTCAACCAATTCTTGGGTTTGTGTATCCTTTTCCGGGGTGACCTGTCACATGCCTTAGCAAGCAATAGCTCAGTCTAATTAGATTCGTGTATGTCCACACTGTTTATTTATCTTCAGTCATTACAATCTCAATTTGTTTAGTAGCTATTTCCATCTTCCTCTCTAAATAAATACTTTCCTGTAGTTGCTCATCTTGTCTCCTTCCCACTTTCACTGCTCTTCCAAAACCTATTGATACTTTTGTGATCACTACCAAGACTTCTGAAGCCACATTAATCTATGTGCATTCTTCTGAGCCTATCAATCATCCTAAGTGACATCGATGCGTAATCTATCATTGAGTGCAGCCTTCCTACCTTCCATAGTATTTGCCCTTCACACTTCTCAGTACTGTTGCAAATGATCAAATCATGCCTTTTACACATATCCATGATCATTTTGCTGTCGGGGCAATATCCCCATCTATATCTTCTATATGCGCATTCATATCTCCTAGTATGATTATCTCGCACTCTCGTCCTAATTCCTCATTGTCGTTTGATTTACAGTCCACTATTGCCTGGTTTTCCTCTGTGGCCTTTGCTCCCGTCCGCAAGTACACCAAACCAAGAAGTGTCATTTGCCTTGCCACTTTTACTTTTAGCCATGAATGTTTCTTGTACTCCTGCTTGACCCTTTGCCAGTCTGTACTTTTATGCCCCAATACCATACCCCTTTCAGCTGCATTCTGTTCAGTTACAATATTCCCACGCGTAGTCCAGATTGCTCCATGTCCCTAAGATGTGTTTCTACGAAACCGTATACCATCGGCCTCTCCTCCTTTAGTTGTTCTTCTATCTCTTCCCAGTTAGGCCTGTTGCTGCCACCTAGCATGTTATTATACCATACGTCTAAATTGACTCGGCCCTCGTGTCTACGTCTATTTCTGCACCGGACACTACCTGTCTTAGATATTGGTGCAACTTTGGAATTGTATCTGTTCAAACCACCTGTCAAAGAGCCTCCCTGGTTGTTTTCCTCGTTAGTAGCTATAGTGCACACTGAAGGGCCCTCGTGCCCCCCAAAAAAGCTACTGCACGTCCTGAAATTCGGCAACCCACCTCAAGACCTAGCCCCCCATTGAAGTGAATTTTGTCTCGTTGAAAACCTCCTCACCTATGCACCTCTCTGTTTATTTCTATCACCTCAAAGCCTTTCTCTCGACTCATCCGCCACAACTCTTGGTTTGCGTTGACAACCGCTCTTTGCAGGTTGCCGTCATGCGCCAGTATCTCCGGTATCGCGCATATCACTACCTGTGCCTGAGCAGAAGTGGCGCCCATATCATCGGCCCCTTTCGCCAGTGTGGTCGTTAGTACTGCCGTATCTTTATTTAGGACATCATATAAACCACCTGAAATTATCTCGAGGATTCGCGCATCAGCTGTAGTTTTGGGTTTTCCACTCGCTTGCCTCATGACTGCTTCCAGATTGCGTACTGGGAACGTTCCTACTGCAACCCTCTTGTGACCTCTTACCCTCTCTTTGATTGCTTCTGCGCATCAATTGAAATTCGAGTCCCTGGCGATTATAACGTGCCCTGAATTTTCAGCTGGAGCGTCCTGCACTTAGGGGTTACTTGCACCTGTGATGCCGGCTGCTTTGTTCCCTTCCAGCCCTACCACTACTTCGCTGAAGCTGGGTCTTGCGACCATTCAAACGGCTGAACCTGTTTTTTTTTTTCAAACTTGCTTGCTCTTTCTTCTCCGTCGTTCTGAAAGCCGGTGCCCTACCGTTCTCTGTGTCGGCCGCTCTTTTTTTCAGCCTCGCTAGTGCCTCCTCGGCGGACTCTAGACTTTTTCCCATAGCCCTCGTTTTGTCATCTGCCGGCAACGCAGTCTACAGTTTGGTGAGTCACACCGGCATTTCACTCTGGGCAACCATCATATTCTCCATTTTTGTCCCTCTACCTCTGATTGCCTTCACTGGTGTCAGCCTCCTCTTTGTTCGCTTCTGCACTTGGGTTCATTTTCCAAACCACCTCGCAGCGTGAACACTTTACATGCCTTCCTGGTACCAATTGTCCCTATGAATAGTACCACTCGATACTCACCAACCCTGCTCTACGAAAACGAGAAAGTCTAAGCTCTACCACAAAATTTGCATGTTCAATGTACGTGCATATCCTCCACGGGGTCGCAAGGAAAAAAACACCAAGAAACGCACACCCACACACACACACACACACACACACACACACACACACAAACTAGTAAATATCTGGTTACAGACCCCGAAAAAAGCCGTACAATGTAATGAGTGCTGCAATAATAACACTTATTACATTGAACGGCTTATTTGTACGACTATTAGATTGTACGGCTTTTTGTAGAACTCAAGTAATAAGTGCTACAAAAGTAGGATGATTACACAATAATTATAAGACGAACTTGAAACATGCAAAACCGCTCAATCTGATAAGTCGATCGGGAGCGCTCAAAAACACGTTCATCCACCGTGCCAGTCCAAACTGAACTGAAGACCGTCGGCAGCGAGTAGGCGCCCTGGCAGCAAGTTTTGGAAGCCATTGTCCAAAAAGAAGACAATTCTTGAGTGACTTGCTGTTACTCAAGACTATTTTTGTGCTCTAAAGTATTGTTTTTATATCTGTTTATTTAACCAGCATTTGAAGAAATGAAGTTGGATAAAAATTTGAATGGGAAAGATGTAAACAGGTTTGCCAAACTCTGATTCGATTAGACGATTTTGAACTTTTTTATTTTTAATCACTAGTGCTTTTGCCAACTGAAAATTGCCGTAAAAATATATATATAGTCAAGTAGATCTTCCGTGAGTGGTTAAAACGTGGTTTATTTCGACGTTTCGGCGTAGAGTCTTGCCTCCATCAGGATTCTCATAAAGGCCAGACTTTAGGCCGAAACGTCGAAATAAACCACGTTGTGACTGCTCACGGAGGGTGTACTGAACTACTTGCATCGCTACGGCCACTCAACAACCGGGCCTGCCTATGTATGTATGTATGTATGTATGTATGTATGTATGTATGTATGTATGTATGTATGTATGTATGTATGTATGTATGTATGTATGTATGTATGTATGTATGTATGTATGTACGTATGCATGTGTGTGTATGTATGTGTGTATGGATGGATGGATGGATGTACGTACGTATGTATGTATGTAAGTATGTATGTATGTATATATACATATATCCGTAGCGAGGAAGGAAGCGCACTGGCTCCGTAGTAAAAATGGAAGCGAGAAAGCACGACGTACGAGGAAACACTTTTAATATTCACATACGTTTCGGCTGGTGGGCCAGCCTTCGTCAGTGTGATGAAGGCAGGCCCACCAGCCGAAACGTATGTGATTATTAAAAGTGTTTCCTCGCACGTCGTGCTTTCTCGCTTCCACATATATATATATATTTATTATATATATATATATATATATATATATATGGTTCGATATGGTTCGAGGTCGTAGGTTCGATTCCTGCTTACAGTTGGTAATTTTTTCATCCACTTTTCTTTCTTCTTATTTACATTCCATTAATGTTAATAACTTCCCCTGTACATTCCTTGGCATTACTGTCTGTTATATCTCATTATTATTGTGTTAAAAACACGGAAAAACGAGCCCTTTGGTATACACTTCTTTCCCTTATATATATATATATATATATATATATATATATATATATATATATATATATATATATATATATATATATATATATATAGTATTTCAGCATAGCAGCGCCAGCTCAATGCGATCGAGAAAGGTTGACGTCCGTGTGGCTCATGCTTGCCCTGTTTCTGCATAAATTAGCTTGGTGTGGTGAACGCTTCATCAGTATTCTAAGAAGCGTTCGTAGGCGGCCTTTCTTGTTGCATTTGGTAGAAGTGCGGAGCGATACTCTTCCACGCCCTTGAGCTCCGCAGCTGTAAGTATACCACCTTATTCTGGAATGACCGAGCGCGTCAATACCTCACGAGCCTCTCCCACGCCACCGTCTGCCATGTGCTCTGGTGTACTCTGTCTGCGCGACCCACCAATCTACAAGGGCACTGAAGACCATGATGTCGAGGACTGGCTGACAGAGTACAAGAATGCCAGCGCGACTAACAAGTGGAATAACCCTGCAAAGCTGACCCACGTCATCTTTTACCTGACAGATTTGGGCAACCTATGGTTCACGAACCACCAAGCGGACATCCCCACCTGGTCGGTTTTCAAAAAGACCGTGACCTTGATTTTTGGTCGTCCAGCTATTCGCAAGCTTCGCGCTGAACTTGACTTGCACGATTTCAGCGAAATGCTGAGAGGTTCGCGAGCTACATTGAGAATATGATCCGCCAATTTAGGCGCGTTGATGCAAGGATAATGGCGACGGACATAATAAAACTAATAATAAAAGCATTGGTAACGACACTTTTCAAATGCTCATGGTCAAATACTCACAGACCAACACGGCCGTGATTAGGCTCTGCCAAATTTTTGGTGAGCTGCGCAAGCAGCGAAATTTTTCACGTCGCGCTGATGTGCAATTAGCGGATTTTTCGACTTTGGAGTACAAATGCATGTTCCCGACTACATCGCACTTATGCTACAAATGCAGTAGTACATGCGGGAGAGCGTTGCTCGACAGCTCTCTTATGGCCACCAATAACGGTACCCCCTAAGAACTCGACCACTGTCTTCGCCGTGCTATCCAAACGTTAGTTGCCGAGGCTCTCCCTTCACCCACGTCCGCAATATGAGTTATTGTACTGCTGACTTATGCAGAAGCCATCATCCGACCTCGTGCCCAACCACCGCTGCCTTCATACAGCGCAGCCACTAACTACTACAAGTCGCCACTGTCAGTTTATCCGGTAAATCGACCCTTTTCGCCACCTTGAGCACCTGGAAGCTATTGGCGTGCTCCGGATAACCAGCCCGCCTGCTACAGCTGTGGGATCCCAGGGCATGTCACTCGCTACTGCCGCCGCCATAGATTCTATCTTTATGATGCTCAGCATTCCGACAAGATCTCTCGGCAATTAAAATCGCATGTTAGAACTGATGCGCCGGAATCCCGCTCACGTTGACCAGACTTCAGCTCACGTCGATTTTCTTCACACTATTCTTGGTCTCTTTCCCCCATGCTTCACCGTTCCGGCCGCGCCCAGGAGAAAAACTGAACAGTCGCTGTGCTTGAGGCAAAACCTGCGCTACTGATGGAATTTCCATGGCCTAACCTTCCGCTTCCTATTGAGATTGCCGTATTTGTGGATGGTTTCGCCACAACTGCTCTTGTAGACACTGGTGCCCTTATTTGTGTAATCAGTGAAGTGATATGCTGTAAACTGAACAAAGTTACAACTCCAATGTTTAATATTGCTACGTAGCTATCACATGAAGGGTGAACCATTATCTGGACAGAATACGAAGAAGAGGACTGGTTTGCTCGCTCTGTATCCGGCACTCCGATTTTATCGGTGTAAGTACACTGGTAAATAGCCATGACCCGTCTCATTTTGCGTAACACATTTGTGGTGGACGGGCTGGTCCTTCCCTGTACCCATCACGAAACACCACAACAGCGGCATCATAACGGGTCCTACAATGTAACAAGTTCAAGGAATATCGTCTTCACCACCCGCCTCTTCTGTGACTTCTACCTACGTTGTCCTACCTCCTGCTCGTGATCCTGGCGTATTTTCCGTGCAAGATGGCCTTGAGGTTGACAAGTGGCTCAACATGTATCAACGGATCAGAGTCGGCGTTTGGTGGGACCCGACACTCATACTTGCCAACGTGTTTTTTTACCTAGATGGCCGTCCAAGGGTATCGTTCGAGACGCACAAAGCTGACGTTACCAGCTGGGACACTTTCTAGGAGAAGATCCGTGACCGTTTCGGGAACACCGCTGCACGACAGATAACTGCGCGAAGTCATTAGGCTACTCCTGCAAAGACGTCTACCGATTCTTACGTCACGTATATTCATGACGTCATCGCCTTTTGCCAACAGGATAACAGACACATGCCTGAGCATGAAAAGGTATGGAGTGTGCTCAAAGGCATCGCTGATGATGCCTTCAAACTGCTTGTCTACTCTAACGTCACGATCATCGATGAAATCATCAAAGAGTGCCGGTGGTTTGAACACGCAAAAAGCTGGCGCATCACACAGAGATTCACTCGACTGCCCAACACGGCCGCAACTTCATCGTGTGAAACCGCTCACCAACCACCCACATATCACCACGTCACCCGAATTCTTCGTGGGGAGCTTGCAGCTGCCTGTCCAGCACCCATTCAACAGCCAGTTTTTATAACACAAGCCACTGACTTATCACATCCACCGGTAACCTAAATCAAGCTGTGTTAAGGCAGGAGTTTGCTAATGTCGGTTTTCCAACAGCGTGTCTTGTGACTCACCTTGAAGTTCGCCCATACCCCTCAAGTAACGCTCGCCGATCTCGTCCATTATAGCCCTTTCGGAAGCCTACGCAATGGTGAACCCCTGACGACCAGCCTATTTCCTTTTCGTGTCATAACACTGGACATATTAGTCCTTATTGCCGTCGCCCCTGGTCCAAACCACCACGTCAGAGCTGCCCTACTTCTATGCGCTCTATCATATTTGGACATCCAGCCGCTGCCACGTATTTTACTCGGCACCTTCTCACGAGCTTCTTTCCACTGACGCCCCTTCTTCCGGTCATCGCAACGCCACCAATCCCGCTCTCCGCCGCCTCGGCGCTTTTCCTCGCCGAGCTTCTCGGGAGCATCGCAGCATGAAAACTAGATATTGCAGCTTATCGAGGTGAAGTTGCAATACCAACGATGCCCGGAAACCCTCTACTGACGCTTCCCACACATCATAGTCTGATTAAAGTGAAAGTCGACATTGTTCCTGTTGCTGCCCTTGTTGACACAGGCGCCCACTTATCTATTATGAGCGCACATCTATGCCGCCATTTGCAGAAGGTCATCACGCCCTCTACGCTCAAGCCATACGTGTTGCCGATGGCGGCGCTGTAAGAGTCGTCGGAATGCGCACTGCTCGTGCCAACTTAGGTGGTCGTCACGCCGTATTTCTGTTGCTGTTCTAGCTCGTTGCCCTCATGACCTCATACTAGGCCTTCATTTCTTGTTGGCACACTTTGCTGTAATTAACTGTTCTGCCACGCTGAGCCTCGGCCTTCCCCTGCTATCTGATGCGAGTGAAAAGCTCGTCAGCCGCTTGGGTCCAACAGCTTTCGTTTGCTTGCTGCCTCAAGCTGTGATTTACGTCTGTCTGTCATCTACCCATCTAGCTCCCGACGAAGACTACACCGTTACACCGATAACAGACGCACGACTGACGCGCAGTGTTGCAGAGCAGCATACCATCGCCACCATAGTGGACAACTGTAGGTGTCTTTCACTCCTACTCCTAAATTTCTGCCCCAGTCCCCAAGTGTTGACCTACCAGAAGTCGCTTGCTCAGCTCACTGCCATAAGAGATGATTACATTAATGTTGTCGCTGTAACTGTGCCGGACCAAGCCGATATCTCACAGTTTCTCGGTTCTGCCGAAGCCATATTTCGAAAGGCGATCGGAGCAGACCTTTCGAGTGATCATGTCGACGCTCTCTGCCGGGTCTTGGCATCCTACGGTGACAATTTTCATATCCGTTATCGACCCTTGGGCCTGTCTAATATTGTCAAGCACCAAATTAACACTGGTGACTCTGCACCCATCAACCGTCAGCCTTACCGCGTGTCCGCATCTGAACGAGCAGTGATTCAGAAGGAAGCGGCCACCATGCTAGTGAAAGGCGTCATCGAACCATTGTCAAGCCCTTCAGCCTCCCCATTGGTCTTGGTAAAAAAGGAAGACGGCTCCTGGCGCTTCAACATTATTCATCGGCACCTCAACAAAATAACCAAGAAAGACGTGTATCCTCTTCACGTATTGACGACGCACGTCACTGTCTTTATGGCGCCATCTTCTTTTCATCCCTCGACCTCCAATCTGGCTACAGACAAAATGCTGTAGACGAAATGGATCGCGAGAAAACAGCATTGTTTACCCCCGACGGCCTTCACCAATTCAAGGTCATGCCGTTTGCTCTCTGCAACGCCACAGCTACCTTTGAGAAAATGATGGACATGTTGCTTCAATGATTTAAATGGGCGACGTGCTTGTGCTACTTGGATGACGTGATAATCTTCTCACCCAACTTCACCACACACCTTGAATGCCTCTTGAAAATTCTATCAGCATTTCAACATACCGGCCTCCAGCTGAATTCCTCGAAGTGCCACTTTGGGCTTCGTCATATTACTGTGTTGTACCACCTTGCTGACGCTTCCGGTGTACGACCAGACCCGGCGAATGTACGCGCAGTAATGAACTTTTTCGTTCTGCGCTTTATCCATGATGTTCGCAGTTTCCTGGGCCTATGCTCTCACTTTCGCCGGCTCGTGAAAGACTCGGTGGCACTCGTACGCCCACTCACACACCTTCTGAAACACGACGTCCCGTTTTGTCAGGGTCCTCTTCAAGCTAAAGATTTCTCTCGAGAAAGCACCGCGCTGGCGACACTACCGATACTTGCACGTTTGACACCACCGATACTTGTGGTGCAAGTATCGGTGTTGTCTAGCGACACCACCGATATTTGCACAGACGCTAGCGGTCACGGCATCGGCACAATTTTGGCACAAACTCAGCGGGGCACTGATCGAGTATTTACATATGCAAATCGTCTCCTTTAAAAGTCTTAGCGTTACTACTCTATAAGAAAACAAGAGCGCCTTTACCTTGTCTGGGCGGTTTCAAAATTTTGTCCCTACTTGTATGGCTGCGCGTTCGTTGTCTTCATAGATCATCATGCTCTCTGTGGGCTTTCTTCACTGAAGGACCCTTCTGAAGGACTTGGTCGTTGGGCATTGTCTCGTCAGGAGTATTTCTACTCAGTTGCCTACAAGTCTGAACGCCTCCATCTGGATGCCGAATTCTTGCCTCGCTACCCTGTTGACCAACCAGATGAATCGGTCGGCGAGCCTGGCCCCAGCGTCATGTACATGTCTAGGTTTTGTCAGATTGGTGACGAGCAGCGTCGCAATTCTTCCTTGTGGTCACTCATTGCCCGTCTGGAATCTGACCCTAATGACATGTCACCCCGCATGTTCGTCCTCCTAAATGGCTTGCAGTATCGTCGTAGCGTTCGACTAGATGGCCTTGAGATACCTCCAGTTATGCCTAACCATCTCCGTTCAGCGGTCCTGCATAGGCTTCACAACGAACCAACTGCCGGCCACTTAACCCTATCTCCACGTAAGACTACGTACGGTCCCGCTTTTCTTGGCGTGGTCTCTCGCGGTCCGTTGGAAGTTACGTATCCTCCTACGATGAATGCCAACGTCGCAACTGACCTGCCGCACCCCCTGCTGGACTCCTTCACCTGATCTCCATCCCTATCTAACCTTTCTTCTGTGTTGGTGTAGACCTCCTTGGACCGTTCTCTGAATTAAACTCTGGAAACATGTGGGTCGCCATTGCTATATACCCTGCATTTAGGTTTGCTATCACTAGAGCACTCCCCACCAGTACGGGAACTGAAGTTGCTGAATTTCCACTCCACGATGTTATTCTACACCATGGCGCTCCTCGGCGATTGCTCACTTATCGTGGACGCGCATTTTCGTCACGCGTACTCGACGACCTTTTGCGGTCTTCCTCAACGCAACACAAACTTACCACTTTTTACCATCCTCAAACAACTGGCCTTATGAAACGCCTAAATCGCACCCTCACGGACATGCTCTCAATTTATGTTTGATCGGACCGCCTTGACTGGGATCTAGCGCTATCTCATGTGACGTTCACTTTTAATTAATCTCGTCATGATACAGCAGGTTATTCACCTTTTTATATACTTTATGGCCGCAATTCAACATTACCACTGGACACCCTACTACCGAATATTACACCTCCGCCGAGTAAATATGCTCGTCATGCTAACGCTCTTGCCGAGCACGCACGTCGGATGGCGCGCTCTAGACTGTTGGCTTCACAAGCAACCCAGAAGGCTCGCTTCGACAGCAAGCATGTTGACGTTTACTTTTCACCTGGTTCTTTAGTTTTTGTCTGATGCCCAGTTCGTCGTGTTGGATTGTCAGAGAAGTTGCTGTCCCAGCACATGTAAGGAACCTTACCGTATCATACGACGGGTAACCGACGTTACCTACGAGACCATTCCAGTCTCCTGAACTAACTAGTCTGAAAACACCCCAAGTTACGTAGTTCACGTAAGTAGGTTGAAACCATATCACTCTTTTTCTGAAAACATGTATGAATTGCGCCAAGCAGGTGCACTTCATACTTCAACCAACTGAAGTTCTTGCTCACGTCACAGCCTATCTTTCGGCACTTCGATCCTTCTGCGGCGACAGAAGTTCACAACGACGCAAGCGGCAGTGGAATAGGTGCGGTCCGGGCACAGCGATGTATTGAAATGAAACACGTGATCGCATATGCCAGTTGCACATCATTTACGCTAGAGCGCAAATACACTGTGACCGAGCAAGAACGTCTCACACTCGTCTTCGCTATGTACCGATTCTACTCATACCTGTATGGTCGCCCTTTCCGGGTAGCTACAGATCATCATTATTTGTGCTGGCGTATCAACCTTCAAGATTTATCAGGCCATGTTGCACGCTGGGCCCTCCGCTTGCAAGAGAACAACTTCACGGTATCGTACAGAAGCGGCAGAAAACACACGGACGCAGAGTGCCTTTCGAGGATGCCAGTAGATGCCACAGTTTTCGACGCTAAAAATTTTGATCATCAGATTGCGTTTGTGGCACCAACGTTCCTACAAAGGCCACCTTTGAAACAGAGCAGTGCAAGGACGTGAATTTGAAGCCATTATTTGTAATCGCACAAGCATACACTCCGTAAGCCCGCATTTGTTTTTCTGATGCCTTCCTGTACAAAAAAGCAATCTTTGGCACTGGTGCCTGCTTCCTGCTGGTGGTTCCAGAAGTAATAAGTTCATCAGTTTTGCCCGCCACGCATGATGAAGCCACTTCAGGTCACCTAAGAACGACGCGCTCTCTTCCTCGTACGCAAGAACGCTTTTACTGGACACGCATGCGCCGGTCAGTTGAGTTGTACGTGGCCAGTTGTAACCAATGCCCGGCCCACAAATCTCTCTCAGCAGCTATGGCTGGACATTTACAGCCTGATGATGATGATGTGTGGCACTTTATGGCGCAAGGGCCAACTGATGGCCAAAGAGCGCCATTTCAATAAGTAGAGAAGTGGACAATGATATGTTGCATGGTTGAATAGAGGCCTTAAAATTCCTCGCAATGATGCGGGTAAAAACATACGTATTAAAATCATGACAGTGCCGTGATATGCATAGTAAAAAAGGGGTCACAGAGGTTTTGATAATAAAAACGTGTAAAGATATGTGGCACTATCACATGTGCCTCATCAGCGCCCTTGTGTCCAAGAGTGGTAGGCAAGTGCTTTTCAAAGTAGCCACTGCAGCAGCAACCTCTCTTGAAAGGTCACGCTACGCATTGCCAAGGTATATGACATGATAAAAGCGAACATCTCTTTAAAGAGCTAGCACCGATTTATGAATGAACAGTGGTTCCCTGCCGACGAACATTGCAGGGTGTAAAAGTATATGTTGTTGTTTTCTAAGAGTGTCCAGTTGTTTGCACTGGATTAAAATGTGAAGAACTGTTAGCGCTTCACCACATCTGTCACACAATGGTGGATCGCCACCGGACAAAAGATGTGAGTGTGTCACGTATGTGTGTCCTATCCTGAGCCTAGTTTGTGTTACCTCTGTGTGACATGATTTTGATACTGGCGGCCAATGGTCAAGATGTGGCTTGATAACGTGTAGTTTGTTTTGTGTGTGTCTATCATACTTGCTCTGTCAGTAGTCCCTGAGCTTTCGTTTGAGAAACGGCTTAAGAAAAAGGGCCGGGATTGATATGGGTGTAGTGGCAGTGCTTTTGTGGACGGATGCAGCAAGCTGATCCGCCATCACGTTGCCTTGGATCTCACAGTGCGCTGGCACCCAGCACACTACAACATGTTGTTTGAGTGTGTAGAGTGTGCATAAAGTGGAGTAAAGTGAGACGAGGACACGGTTTTCTTGTTTATATGGGCAATATAAACAAGATATGAGCAATAGGCGCATGTTTTGTAACTTCTAGGAAGGACACATCGCAGTCTATTGTCTGCCACTGCCACGGTGGCGGGTATGCTACAGGAGCCACTAAAGTGTGTTCAAGTGACTTTCCAGTTTCTTCAGCTAGACCCTCCAGGCGAACTGAGAAGCGCTACCTCATCGAAGACCTGTTTTGAAACAGAATGGAGCTCGACAAATCATTAATAGTAGAGTATAAGGGGTGCTTCTTGTCTGCTTTCATCTTAATTAAATATACAAAGGAAATGTAAGTTCTCTGCAGATGAAGCGACCACTCATTTGACTCAACGTAAAGGCTTTCTACGGGGCTGGTGCGAAAGGCACCCGTAGAAAGGCGGATGCCCAAATGGTGCGCAGGGTCCAGCATCTTCAAAGCACTTTGAGTCGCAGACTGATGAACAACGGCCCCATAATCTAAACGGGATCGAATGAGGCTTCTATAGAGGTTCATGAGACATTGCCTGTCACTACCCCACGTAGTACGTGACAACACTTTTAAAAGATTCATAGCTTTTAAACATTTTGTTTTTAAATACTTGACGTGCGGTACGAAGGTCAACTTGTTGTCCAAGATTAAGCCGAAGAATTTATGCTCCGCATTAACAGACAGACGTTGACCGTTCAGTTCAATGTCGGGTTCTGAGTGCATGCCTCTCTTTCGGGAAAACAAGACACGTGCTTTTTTGTGGGTTCAGTCGGAATTCGTTTTCCTCCGCCCATTTGAAGACCTTGTTTAAACCTAACTGAACCTGCCGCTCACGCATTGTCAGGTTGCATGACTTGAAGCCAAGCTGAACCGCGTCGACAAATGTACAATAGAACATATTGCGGGGAATGGACAGGTGCAAGGAATTCATTTTGATGAGAAAAAGTGCGCAACTAAGTACACCACCTTGCGTCACGCCTGTTTCGTGGACAAATGTTTGGGAGAGAACACTGCCCACACGGACATGGAATGTCTGATCGGACAACGAACTCTCGATTATGGAAAACATTCTACTGCACACGCCAAGGTGGGAAAGGTCTCTTAGAATTCCAAAGCGCCATGATGTATCATAAGCCTTTTAGATATCCAGTAACAATGAGAGAAAATATTGTTTACGGATGAAAGCGTCTCTGATCTGTGCCTCGATACGAACAAGATGGTCTGTGGTGGACCTACTCTCTCGGTTTATCTGCTTTCCAAAAAGTTTGCAAAGGCAGCTTGTAAGTGCAATGGGCCTATAACTCGAAACTGAGGAAGGGTCCTTGCCCTGTTTCAAAATAGGGATAACGATAGCCTCTTTCCAGGAAGCAGGGATGGTGCCAGAAAAGCCAGATAGCATTGTATAGGGAAAGCAAAGTTTTTCGCGTTTCAAGCGACAGGTTTTTCAACATCTCATACATGACACGGTCGTATTCTGGGGCAAAATTACTGCAGGAGTTTAGTGATGTGTGCAGCTCAGCGAAGTTGAGAGGTTGGTTGTATGGCTCGCAGTTTGTACGCTTGTGTTCTAGTTTCTGCTTTACTATTCTTGCTTTATACCTTTGGAAAGCTTCAGTATGGTGTGACGAGCTGGACACCTGCTCGTAGTGTGCACCGAGGAAGTTCGCCTGATCTTCCAGACTGTCACCTTGTGTGTTTACAAGTGGAAGCGAGTGTACTTGTCTACCTTCTACCCTAACAACCATGTTCCAGACTTTAGCTGCTTGTGTATACGAATTGATCCCCGATAAAAACTTGTACCAGCTTTCTCTTCTGGCCTGCCGACGCGTTCTCCTGCCTTGAGACTTTATTTTCTTAAAGCTGTCGAGATTTTTGGCTGTCGGTGAGTTCCGAAGCAACCTCCATGCCTTATTCTGCTCCTTTCGCCATTACGACACTCAGTGTTTCACCATGGGACGTGTCGCTTGCCGGGCAGTCCAGATGTTTGTGGGATGCATTCGGCTGCTGCGTTAATAGGGAGAGCTGTGAAGTACTGCACAGCTTCATCTATGCTTAACCCACATATGTCAGTTCAACAAAGCTAAGCGTTGTTATGGAACTGTTCCCGGTCGGCTTCGTGTATAAGCCATTTGGCAACTCGTGGAGGACATTCGTATGATGTTTGTGTACGCAAAACGACAGAAAAATGGTCATTTTCGTAAGGATTATTACGAACTCTCCACTGGAGCAAAGGTACAAGTGAAGGAGATGCGATGCTGAGGTCTATGGAACAGTAGGTTTTGTTGGCAAGGTTACAATATGTTGCCGCTTTCTTATTCAACAGACAGGCACCGGAGAAAAAATGGAACTGTTCCATGAGACGACCTTGTGCGTCGCAGCGAGAATCACCCCATGAACTGCTATGAGCATTTGGGTCACCAAGGACCAGATAAGGTTCAGGTAGTTGATCTATTAGGGACTGGAATTCTCGTTTGTCAAGACGGTGGTGTGGGGGTATGCACAGAGAGCAGATGGTGACGAGCTTGTTGAAAAGAACTGCTCGAAGAGCCACTGCCTCTAGAGTTTTTTGTAGTGGTAAGTGTGTGCATGCTACGTTTTGATTAACAATAATGGCTACACCACCGGATGACGCGGCAGCATCATCTCCGTCCTTCCGGAAGAAAACATACCGGACATACTGGCTGCTGCAAGAGCTTGCATCGGCCGTGGGTGTGGCCGTGATAACAAGTGGCAGGGCAGCCTTGGCTGTTCCCACCGTGGGTGGGGGCATTCGCAACCGCTTGGGCACACTGTGCCTGGCATGGGCAGCTGCCGCAGGCCCGTGTAGTGCTGCCCCTGTTGCACTACATTGGCGAACGATGGTTTATTAGTGAAAAATCCGGATACTTTTTGTTGAGCTTCTCGGTAAGTTAGGTTTTGTGTGAATTTGATAGTGATTATTCCCTTTTCTTTTTTCCATACTGGACATGTTCTGGAGTACGCGAGGTGGGCACCATCGCAATTTGCGCAGTGGGCCCCATCCTCCACCTTACAATCGTCTGTGGTGTGTCCTGTGGTGGCGCACATTGCACAGGTGAGTTGGCCGAGGCAACTTTGAGAGCCGTGACCAAAACGCTGGCATTTAAAGCAACGTCGTGGGTTGGGAATGTCGGGTCATACATTTAACTTCAATTATCCAGTTTCTAGATTGTCAGGCAGGGTACTGGTGCAAAACGTCACAATTATGTGTTTTGTTAGGATTTCCTTTTTATCACGCCTAATTTTGATTCTTTGTACTTGTGTCACCTGCTGGTCCTTCCAGCCCTCGAGGAGCTCTCCTTCAGTCAGGCCAAGCAAGTCTTGATCGGACACAACGCCTCGAGAATTGTTGAGGGAACGGTGTGGTGATATTTAAAAATAGAGATGTTTCCAAGCGATTCTAGTTTCGAGAGCTTTATATACTAGGCTTGACTTTTTACTTCGAGGAGGAGATCCCCACAGGCCATTCTTGTAGCCTGGTAACCTGGGCTAAGTGCAGTGGTGAGGCATTTGGAGACAACAAAAGGCGAGATTGTTCAGGCATTCTTTTCAGCAGTTTCGCAGTGAATTACATGGTAGCGGGGGAAAGTTTCTTTTGGTTTTTTGAAATAACTAAAAATTTTTTCGGTGCCCTCTCTCTTCGAGAGAGGGCGATCGTGCTGTGAAGGAAAAGAAGTAAAATCCATAAAATAGGAGTGAATTCGGCAGCCATGCCAATCACCTACCATGGAGCCCAACACGGGACGTGACAGGCCCCAAAATTGTATGGGCATGTCAACGTCAGCTGTACACAGCCACTATAACTGAATATATTGTGCTCAGGACAGAGCACATACACAAGGTTAACCCTTGCCGCCAGGAAAGATCGGAAGTACACAGAAGAGAGAAGATAACAGGACAGATAAAAAGTGAAAGATAAAGACCAAGATGTAGAGAGAGAGAGATAGGAAAAGGCGACTGCCCATTTCCTCTGGGTGGGTGAGCCCATGGGGTGCCGTCTGCGTGAATCTGGGGCCAAAGAGGTGTGTTGCTTCTGCCGGGGGGCCTCAAAGGTCCAATCACCAAGCGTCGGCTCAGGCCCACACCTAACGCCTACTTGCGCAGGCGCCCTTGCGGGAGTCTACAGCCTGTGACGCTTCCCAGTTCTCCGTTTGATCAAATTGGCGTTGACCTGTTGGGCCCTTTTCCGCGTTCATCGAAAGGTAACATATGGACTGTGGTATGTGCTGACCATCTTACTCGGTACTGCGTGACGGCTGCCCTGCCATCCGTGACAGCTGGTCGAGTGTCGTTATTCCTTCTCCATTATATCATACTGAGTGGTTGACCTTCCCACGTCATCATAAGTGGCCTTGGATGTAAAATTTATGGCAGACGTTGTCGAGCAACTTCTCTTATGTGTGGCCTTGAACTCATACACTCGACGCTTTATCAGCCGCAGACGGCTGGTCTCGCTGAGCGAACAATATGAACACTCGTGAATATGCTTCCTTTGTAAGTTGCTTCAAATCGTGAGAACTAGGACGATATCTTACCGTTCGTCACATACGCATTTATTACTGCTCAACATGAGGCCACCGGCTACTGCCCAATTTTTCTCCTCCATGTTTGACCCCACCATTATACTCTGGATACAATATTTCATTTTTCTGATTGAGACCAAGCAGAAATTGCTCTAGCATAATCTATTTGTCTCCTGGAAAAAGCTCTATCGTTGCCCTTGACCGCTTTAGCGCAGTCTACTACCTCGTCGCACGCCTTACAGCTAGTAGGAGACGCTCCACCAAGACAGAGGTCACGCATGTCGCTCACGTTAAGCCTTTCAGTCAGCGGTACGCGCTTCGTCTGTGAGGGGGAGAAATGTTACACCGGTATATGGCGGACCAAGAAGCAGGGGAAGAAGCGAAGAAGGTGAAAGAAGTTCTCGCTTGCATTCTGGGCGTGTACGGCTCTACATCCGAACCATGTACCAACAAACCTCCAAACACCTGCCGAGAACGTCACACACACACACACACACACACACACACATGTATATATATATATATATATATATATATATATATATATATATATATATATATATATATATATATATATATAATCAAAAGGTGGCATGTGTTTTGACGGTGGTCCTACGTTGAAAACACGATCAGGACAGAGCAATTATCAAGCAGATGCCGGCGACAATCAGCCCGAGGCGAGCGAGAGAAGCCCAGAACCCAGTACCCAAGAGGTGGTGATGTTGCTTGCCAACGATAGGTTTTCTTGTTCACAATATTGCCACCATTGATGAACAAGCCGCTGTGTTGCATGCTCCTTTTGGGCTGCAAAGAAGAAGAGAACATTTTTTTGGCTCTGGTTCAGGGGATCTCCTGTTGTAGGTCTTGTTTTGCTCGTGACATTACTGGTGGATGTGCTGGGTACGTGTACTTCAGCTTTATCGGCCATGTTGGAGAGGGATACATCTCCCAGAGCAAGAAGCAGCCGCCGCCTGCGTGGGTTACTCCCTGAATTCGGTTCCTTGGTATAGACACCCAGAAAGATGGCAACTCTGATGACAAGCCAGGCGGTCCAAACTAGCGATGCCCATGGTTCTCTTCTCGCGCAGGTTTTTCATGCGCCACAGACACCGAAGCTGTTTCATAGAGACATCTTCGAGGATGTTGGTGACTGGCTCGACCACTTTTATCGGGTTGCCAGTATTATCGAATGGGACGATGTTCGCAAGCTGCGCCGAGTTTACTTCTAGTTAGAGGATTCTGCGAAGACGTGGTACGAGAACCAAGAGGGCTCTTTACAACCTGGCAAGAGTTTAGCCGACAGCTCCGTGACGCCTATCGCAACACCGAGAGGAAGGAGAGGGCTGAACAAGCCATATCCTGCAGAAACCAGCGTCCGAACAAACGAGTATCCATGCTTGTCGAGGACATGCTTCGGCTCTTCAAGTGCGTGGATCTGGCCATGGCCGTGGAAAAGAAGATGCGGCATTTGATGCGCGGAGTAAAAGAACAGCTTTTCTCTGGGCTCGTGGGCAATCCACCGACGACAGTCGCCCAGTTCATCAGTGAGGCAACCACGATGGAACGTGCGCTGCAGCAGAGGATCCCAGCCACCACATGCTCTATCGGCTCTGACAGTGAGAGACAGGCTCTCGCAGACTTCATTCGAAGTATCGTTCGGGACGGATTGCGACAGCTTCAGGCAGTGAGTGGTATTCCATCTACCTGTGTCAGCCCTCGCGGATGTAATCAGACAAGAAGTCCGGCAGGCTGTCACACCCCTGGCCCCGATTGCATTATCGATTCCCGAGGCCCCAGTCCTGACATACGCAGCGGCATTGCGATCCCTTGCGCCACCGGCTACAGATCCTGCTATGCGCCCAAGGTATCAGGCTATCCAGCCATTCCACGACACTGCTTTGAGCCCACCTCTCGGCTCAAGGTTTCCGAGCACACCCACCTATCTGCCGTCTGCCTCAAAACAAAGTGGTAGCAAGGCAAGTACGTGGCGCACTTCGGATAACCGTCCGCTCAGCTATCACTGCGGCGAAGCGGGTCATGTAAACCGGAACTGTCAATACCGGCAACTATGTCTCCACGGCTTCCACCCTGATGCTCGATGCCCACGCTACGGTGAGCGGCCCCACGAAATCGAAGCCTATCTCACGGGCCAGCGAACACCTTCGAATGTTCAGCAACACCACTCGCGATCACCATCGCCTCGCCGGTCTACATCACCCAGTTTGTCCTTTAACGTCTTCCGTTCTTTTCAGGAGCCGGTCACCAAGTCCCCGCAGGGGAAACTAGGAACAGCGAATTCTGGGAGTGAAGTTGCGGTCCGGCTAACTGCAAAGGACCGTCCTTCGACGACGTGACCGGACGAGGATCAATCAGGTTTTGCAGTGCTTTCCGACAGCAGAAAGAACGTTTCCGCCAAACGCGCTGTCTTCGTCGACAATCATGCTGTCAACGGCCTCGTCGACACCGGTGCCGACTATTCCGTAATGAGCGCCACACTGGCATCTGAACTGAGGAAGGTTATCACAATATGGCAAGGACCCCAGTTGCACTCGGCAGGTGGCCTTCTAGTAATGGCTACTGGTATGTGCACGGCACGCATTCGAATAGGTAAGTCGACATTTGTGGGCTATTTTTTCGTATGGCGCGTGTGCTCTCGGCCAGTCATTCTAGGAATTGACTTCCTTCGTGAATACGACGCCGTCACAGACCTCTGTGAGTTACTTGTGTCGTTCGAGGATCGTTTTTGCGCTGCAACTGACAGTGCACAAATCCGGGAAAGAGTGCTTCGTGTTACCGACGATACTCTGACTCTCTCACCTCGAAGCAGCTTCTTTGTCAAAGTACATTTTGGACAGGACGTGTCTTACGCGGTAATTGTGGAGGCCAATTTGTCTCCCCTTATTTAACGACAAATCTGTATTTCCCGAGGAATAATTCAGCCTAGCATAAGGCATGTTCACCTGCTGGTCACGAACTACTTCAGCGACAAATATGGTCACCTAACGAGACACACTGCCATTGCATATTGTGAAGAACTTGCCGATGTCGATGGTTCGTCCACGTTAGCTTCAATTTAATTGAATGGACATCTTGACGAGGCCTTCGCGAGCACTCTCGACGTAAACAAGAGACTACCTTCGGCTCAACTAGAAAGTCTTTTGCGTATTCTCGGCTCATTTCAAGACTGCTTTGCCCCTTCGTCAAAGGTTAAACAGACACCGCTTGCTCAACATTGTATCATCACGGAACCCCCCGAGAGACCCATTCGACAACATGCCTCTAGGGTGTCACAAAAAGAGCAAGACGCTATACGTGATGAAGTGCAGCAGATGCTTCAGGACGACGTCATCCAGCTATCGACCAGTCCCTGGCTTCGCCAGTTGGCCAAGTAGGGGAGAAGGACGGTACGTTGTGTTTTTGCGTTTATTACCATAAAGTGAACAATGTCATCAAAAAGGACGTTTATCTTCTACCCCGGATAGATGACTCGCAGGACCGTATACGCAACGCTAAATATTTTTCCTCCATGAATTTGCATAGCAGCAACTGGCAAGTCGCAGTGGATGAGCACGACTGCGAAAAGACGACGCTATTACTCCCGACGGCCTGTACGAGTTTGCCTTTTTGTGTTGCCTTTTCGTCTATGCTAAGCGCCAGCTACTTTCCATAGAATGATGGATACGGTCTTCACGGGGCTCAAATGGCAATCATGTCTTGTATACCTTGATGGCATCGTGGTCTTTGCAGACACATTTGAACAACACGTCCAACGCCTTCAGGCACTTTTTCAGGCAATCAGAACAGGCGGGCTTTCTCTCAAACCCGAGAAATGTCATTTTCGATATGAAGAACTGAAGTTTCTTGGTCACGTTGTGAGCCATGTCGGCATCCGCCCAGATCCGGAGAAAACCCGCGCCGTTGCCGCTTTTCTCGTGCTCACAAATATACGCGACCTACGCCGATTTCTGGGGCTCCTTGCGTATTACAGGCGCTTTATCAAAACCTTTTCGGAGGTTTCTGAACCCGTCAACAAGCTTACAAAAGACGGTGTCTCGTTTTTTTTTTTTGGAGTCCTGATCAGTGCCATGCGTTCGAAACCTTCCAAAACCTCTTCCAGGCTCTGCTTGTACTGGGTCATTTTGACGTAAGCGCCGACACGAAATTACACAATGACGCCAGCAACGCTGGACTAGGAGCGGTATCATTTCAGTGGCATACAGGCGTGGAGCGCGTGATCGCTTATGCGAGCAGAACATTATCCCCAGATGAAAAAATCTATTCTGCAACCGAAAAGGAATGCCTCGCTGTTGTCCGAGCCATAACAAAGTTTCGCCCTTACTTGTATGGCCGCCCATTCAGGGTATTTAGCGACCACCAATCCCTTTGTTGGCTCGCAAATATCAAAGATCCCTCAAATCGTTTAACACGATGGAGCCTTCGGCTACAAGATTTTGATGTTACCATCGTCCACAAATCTGGACGGAAACACACCGACGCCAACTGTTTCTCACGTGCACCGGTAGAAACTGCTAACACTGACCTTGAAGACGACGACACTTTTCTTTCTGCCATATCAGCGACCCGCTAGGCTGAGCAACAGCGTCATGACTCGGAGCTTATCCCGCTCATTCACTACCTGGAAGGACGCGATTCCCACCCTCCTCGAAGCTTTGCTCCCTCACTATACTCTTTTTGTTTCCGCGATGGAGTGCTTTATAAAAAGAACTTTAATCCTACACAAGCTAAGTATCTGCTTGTTGTGCGAACTACGCTTCGTGGTGATATTTTACGTGCGTGTCATGATGAGTCATCGTCCGCACACCTCGGCTGTACGCGCATGGTGCAACGGATTCAATGCTCCTATTACTGGCCACGTCTCGGAAAGACTGTGAAGCACTACGCTCGCACATGTCGCGACTGTCAGTGACGTGAGATTCCACCTTTACGACCTGCGGGGCTACTGTAATCAATAGGCCCACGAAAGGCGCCCTTTCATCAGATTGGCATGGATTTGCTTGGGTCCTTCCCCATGTCTTTGTCAGGAAACCCGTGGATTGTGGTCGCTACCTACTACTTAACACACTGCTGTGAAACCAAGGCACTTCGAAAAGCCACCGCAGCAGACGTCTCCCAATTTTTTGTTAACAAAAAACCTAAAAATAACCAACCGTGAGCAGTTCCTGCTCACGGCTGGTTATTTTTTCACCCACTTTTCTTTTTTCCTATTTACATTGCATTGGTTCTAATAACTTTCCCATACATTCCTTGGCTGTACTGTCTGTTGGATCTCAATATATTGTGTCAAAACACGGAAAACACTGAAAACGAGCCCTTAGGTATACACTTCTTTCCTATATATATATATATATATATATATATATATATATATATATATATATAAATATATATATATATTTATATGTATATGTATATATATATATTTATTGCTACAGACATGGAACGAGATATGCTATGCCAATGCGAGTACGTGCCATTTTGCGATAAAGAAGACGGGTTTTTGTGCTTGTGGTCTGAAGTTTCGTTCGGCTCGACGTTTTGTGCTGCTGTTCCTGTGAACAGACGATGTGGGCTATCCGCAATCACGTGACATTCTCTAGTTGAGGCTCTGGGTAGTGTTGTATGAACTGCAATCAGCAGCAAGATCCCGACACTATTCGCGACTTGAAAAAACCGGCTGACCTACGGCGCAGTGATCAGTTGCGGAATATCTTCCGAAGCTCCGACCGAAAGGAGCAAGTGGAACAGCTCCTCAATTACCGAAATCAGCGTCCGAAGAAGAGTGTCGCCATGTTCGTTGAGGACATGTCGCGGCTGTTCAGGCGAGCTGACTCCTCAATGACGGAAGAGAAGGTGCGCCTCCTGATGCGAAGAGTAAAAGAGCAGTCGTTCGCTGCACTAGTGCGCAACCCTCGCAGCAGTGTAGCGGTTTTCCTCCGCGAGGCCACGACAATGGAGAACATGCTAAGGCAGCGTTCTTATCAGTGTGAGCATCCTGGCACTCTTTCGTCTGTGTCATCGGCCCTGCGCACACCTTACGTCATGACTATAAGAGGCCTGATGAAGCTAGTGCGCAGAATTGTGCGCGAGGAGCTGCAAAAGCTGCAAATGGTGTCTTCTCAGCCCCGTGTAGCTACTTTAACGGATGTTGTGTGCAAGGAAGTCCGACAACTGGTGCAACCCATGATGACTTCGCGTCCAGCCGAGATCCAACCCATGATGGCCCTGCGTCAGGTCGAAGCTCCGCTATTAACGTACGCGGAAGCATTGCGTACTCCTGCACTGGCTGTTGGCTATCCGTTCTGTTCATCCACCTTGTAGATGGCACCGTCATTCTACTCAGGGCCACCGTAGTACAGCAACCCACCGCTTACGCGAAAATCCAGTGTTAGGCATGCTCCCGACTACTGGCCTCTCCGTTATTACGTTGATGAACCAGGTCACATCTACCGTGAGTGCGCCTTCAGGCACATGGGTCTTCCCGGCTTTCGTTCAGATGCTCGCCGACCCAGAGATGATGAGTGGCCCCGTGCTATCGCCGAATAATTGGCAAGCCAGCAGTCTTCAACACCTTCCGACTCGACAATATTGCTCACCGTCTCCATGGCGCTCCACCTCATCTGGCCAACAATCAACCTTTGCGGACGTCCTTCCAGAACGATCGCCTAGATCCACGAGGCCACGCCGAGAAAACAAAGAACAGCGACCTCTGGGGTAAGGGCACTGTTTAACGACTCTTAAAAGACCCTTCCTCGAACTATCTGCCGCCATCCGAAGACATCTTTTCACCGACGTGTGCCATGGACGACAAACGCGTCTCTGCTCTCATCTCCGTTCTTGTCGACAACCACCAGTTAACCGCTCTGGTAGGATACGGATGCCAATTCCGTGATAGGCGCTGACTTCGCTGCACAGCTGCGAAAGGTAATTACACCTCAGGGACATTAACCCAACCTCCAGACGGTGGGAGGTCACCTATTGACACCGCTGGGATTATGCACTGCCCATTTTCGAATTTGTGAGACGACCTACATTCCTTCTTTCGTAGCATTGCGCGAATGCTCCCAAAACCTAATTCTCGGAATAAATTTCCTCTGCGAGCAAGCTGCCGTTGTTAACCATCACCACCTGCTCATAATGTTCTCTGACGACCATACAGCCAGACAAAAGGATACAGCTGCCAAGACCGCAACACTTCGAATAGCTGACGACACCATCACCACACTTCCGCCGCGAGGCAGTATGTTGTTAACTGTGGAGAGCGACTGTGACAACAAGAGTAGTGGTATCGCCCAAACTAATATCTCGATGCTCTTGGCTCGGCAGATTTGTGTCGCGTGCGCTGTCATTCAACTGAAACATCGGAGGACACAGCTTCTGATCACAAATTTCAGCGGCCAGTACCAATACTTGGCAAAGCGAACAGCGATCGCGAACTTTGAAGCCATCGATGACGAAGAATGTTTCACTAATTCCCCGATTGCCACTGCCACCGAATGTGACACTGCGTTAGCCAATACAATTGACGTGAATTGCCAGCTATTCTCTGAGTAGCAGCACCAGGTACGCATGATTTTACGTAGGTATAATGACTGCTTTGCCTCCATCTCCGAAATCAAGCAGACCCCAACCGTGAAGCACCACATTAAAACGTACCCTACCGAACGACCTGTACGACAGCACGTCTACCATGTGTCGCAAAGAGAACAAGAGTCAATACGTTTTCAGGTGAAACAGATACTTCACGACGACGTCATCCAACCCTCGAACAGTCCATGGGCGTCACTCGTCATACTTGTCAAAAAGAAAGATGGCACTCTGCGATTTTGCGTCGATTACCGGGAGTTCAACAAAGTGACGAAGAAAGACGTCTACTCTCTCCCACGTATATATGACTCACTGGATCAACTTCAACGTGCCCAATATTTCTCATCAATAGATTTGCGCAGCGGCTACTGGCAGATAAACGTCAATCAACGCGACAGGGAAAAACAGTGTTCATAATTTCCGATGCCCTCTACGAATTCTAAGTGCAACCGTTTGGATTGTGGTCTGCACCGGCAATGTTTCAAGTGATGATGGACACCACCCTGTCCGATATAAAGTGGGAATCTTGCCTCGTCTATGTAGATGACGTTCTTGTTTTTTCCAAAACAGTTTATCAACATTTACAAAGACTTCAGTCCGTCTTTGTCGCTATTCGATACGAAGGCCTATCACTAAAGCCGGAGGGCTACGAGGAACTGAAGTTCCTCGGCCACCTTGTGAGTCACGATGACATTTGATCAGAGCTAGAAAAAACCATGGCCGTCACTGCATTTTCTTCATCTTCGAACAAACGAGATTGGGCCAATTTTCGGGTCTCTGCGCATACTACAAGCATTTTGTGCAGAGCTTTGCCAACATTGCTGAACCTCTTACCTGCTTAATGAAGGAGGATACTTCTTTTGTATGGGGTCCTGTGCAGAGACCCGCTTTTTCCAAGCTTCATCAGCATCTTCAGAGTGAGCGCTTACTAGGGCATTTTGATGAAGATACCACCACCGAACTGCACACTGACCCAACAAACATCGGTCTTGGTGCAGAGCTCGTCCAGTGGTAAGATGGCGACGAGCGTCCCACCGTTTCATCTAGTCGCATTCTGTCATCTGCGGCAACTAACTACTCGACCACGGAGAAAGAATGCCTTGCTGTTATTTGGGTGATATCAAAGTTGCAACCGTATCTGTATGGCCGTCCATTCAGAGTAGTAGCGGACCACTATGCTCTCTGTTGGCAGGTCAATCTCAAGGACCCTTCAGGGCGGCTCGCGAGGTGGAGCTTGAGCCTTCAAGAATTTGAAGTTACAGTCGTCTACAAGTCTGGCCACAGGCGCACTGATGCCGATTGCCTTTCATGTGCTCCCCTCGCACCGAAATCGAGCGATGATAATACCTATGAGCATTCTCTTTGTGCAGTTAGTGAATCTGTTTGGTCCAACAACAGTGAAATGTTTCAGATCTCCGACAACTAATTAAATACTTTCAAGGTCACAGCTCGAGTCTAGCATAGGCATTCGCACGTTCAGGGTCATCTTGTCTCCGGAACGACATTCTCTACAAAAAAACTTCAAACCTTATGCGACTGAATAACTCCTCGTCGTTCGACCAGGGCTACGTGCTGACATTTTATCTGCCTGCCACGACGATCCTTCTTCCGGCTACCTAGGATTTGCACGTACCCTTGCCTGGATACGGACCCACTACGACTGGCCAAAGCTCAACCAGGATGTCAAGAATTACGTTAAAACGTGTAATCCTTGCCAGCGTTGTAAAGCCCCACCTGTGCACCCTGCTGCTTTATTACAGCCTGTTGCACCACCTTCACAACCGTTTGAACGAATCGACATGGACTTGCTTCGGCCCTTCCTGAAGTCACATGAGGGCAACCACTGGATCGTAGTCACTACTGACTATTTAACAAGGTACTACGAAACATAAGTCTTACAATGAAGCACCGCCAATGAGATTGCGTATTTTTTCATGAACACCATCGTCATCCGCCATGGGGCGCAAACAGTTCTTATCACTGACCATGAAACAGCCTTTACAACCCCATTGATTCAAGACGTCATGAGACTTAGTGGAACAGCTCATCGCGAAAAGACTGCATACCATTCACAAACCAATGGTCTGACGGAGAGATTAAACCAGACGCTCGCTAATATGCTGTCTATGTACGTCGACCGCGATAACAAAAACTGGGATGAAATTTTGTCATACGTAACGTTCCCTTACAACACTGTGGTTCAAGCTACTACAGGTTTCACTCTGTTCCAGTTGCTTCACGGCTGAGAAGCAATTGCGATGCTGGATGCCATGCTCTTGCCTTACAGCCTGACTTGACCGATATTCCTACTGATGCGAACGACTTTATCCTGCCCGCCAACGCGGCCCACCAGCTTGCACTCGAGCGTATCCGAAAACAACAACGCATCGGCTCGCAGAGGTGGAACTCCCGTCATCGCCATGTTATTGACCAACCCGGTGATATGGTGTGGCTTTGGATCCCCGTTCGCCAAAGGGGCCACTCGGAAAAGTTACTGCACCGCTACTTAGGTTCTTATAAACTACTATGGAGCCTCACAGATGTCAACTAGCAAGTCCTGCTTAAACACACAGCTCGGTGATTTCGAAGTTCCCAGCAGGTGGACATTGTTCATGTGTCACGGATGAAGCCACACTACCCCAGAGCCACCTGACACAGCTTTATCATGCGTCTTTGTGCATTTACGCGATAATTTTAATTTCTATTTGGCATTGAGCATCAGGGCGGCACTTTTTTTGGAAGGGGGGTAATGCCACGGGCATGGAACGAGATTGAGCTATGCCAATAAGAGTATATGCCATTTTGTGACAAAGAAGAAGATGGGTTGTTGCGCTCGTGGTCTAACGCTTGGTTCGGCTGGACGTTCAGTGCTGCTGCTCCTATGAACAGACATTGTGGTCTATTCCTAATCACGTGACAATATATATATATATATATATATATATATATATATATATATATGAGTGTGTGTGTGCGTGTGTGTGGGTGTGTGTGTGTGTGTGTGATTACGACGTCTGTCAGAGACAGCGGTTATTCAGCGCAAGGGCTCAGCAACAAACGGGCAGTCTGAGACCGAGCGTGCAGACACACGATGATGATTGTGGTGACAGACACCCAGTGAAGATGAGGACAGAGACCCAGGCGGATGATGATTATTATAATGCATGTATGAAAAGAAGCGCATGACGAATGCCCACACTTCTTCCCCCCACATCGCAGCGGCCAACTTGGCCGTAGAAAGCCAATGTGACAGAGAACGTCGCCTGAAAGGGTTCAAGCGAGACATGTGCACGATCTCTGTGTTGCAGTGACGGCGGTCTGTTGAAACGACAAGCGGGTTCCCACGATAATTAACGGGCGAAATCTGTTCGATAACTATGTGAGGCCCAATGAAGTGTGGATGGAACTTGTCACAAAGACCGGTTGTACGAATAGGCGTGAATAGGAGCACCTCGTCACCAGGTCTGAAGAATACAAGGCGATGGGATGCGTCATAAATGTGTTTTCGATCTTGCTGTCACACTTCCGTGTTGATGCGAGCACGATCGCGACACCAGGCTAGTCTTGAAATGCATTCATCGCTGGAAGACGGAGATGAGTTGACGTCACTGTTGAAAAAGGAAACTTCGAGGAAGAAAGTAGGAGAACGTCCGTAAACGAGGTAAAACGGCGAATATCCGGTGGTGCACTGAACGGCCATGTTGTAGGCTAAGGTGAGGAATGGCAGAAGAGTGTGTCAGTTTTTGTGGTCTGGACTGATGTAGACGGCTATCCTATCAGCAAGAGTACGGTGAAACCTCTCGGTGAAACCGTTGGTTTGAGGGTGGTAGCTTGAAGCTGTCTTGTGTGTTATTCTAGATATGCGCAATACTTTATTGAACACTTATGACAAGAACACCCTTCCACGGTCACTCAGCAATATACGAGGGGCGCCATGGTGCAGCATGATGGCGTGCAGAACAAAATCGGCAACTTGCGAAGCAGAGGCAGTTGATACAGACGTCGTCTCCGCGTAGCGTGTCAAGTGGTCTACTGCAGTCACTATCCAGCGTTTGCCAGTAGATTTGACGGGAAAAGGGCCGTAAAGGTCAATACCTACAACCTAAAATGGCGTTGTGGGGCACGGAATCGGCTGCAGAGGCCCAGCTGGTGCAGTTGTCTGTATTTTAAGACGCTGGAACGGGACACAGAAACCGACGTAGCACGCGATGCTAGTAGAAATACCAGGCCAGAAGAAGCGACTTCGAATGCGGTCGCGAGTTTTTTGAATAACAAGAGGTCCGGCAGTCAAGTTGTTGTGGAAGTCTTTAACACGTCAAGTCGAAGAGAGCGTGGTAGCACGGAAACCCAGCATCGAACATCTCGGTGGCAGATGTGACGGTACAGAACTCCACTCTCCAGCTTAAATTGAAAGAGTTGACGACGACGTCGCGCGTTAGGTGGATGGGAAGCTCCTAGGAGCTGGTCAATGATACGCCTACAGTAGGGATCAGACAACTGGCAGGAGCGAAATGTGCGCTTGTCATCCGAGAATGTCTGGTCTATTGAGGCGAGTGCAGGCGCAGCTACAGTAGAAGTGATGGCCGCACTTTGACCAATACTGTGCTGGGTATTTGGTAGCAGGCAGCGGGGAAGAGCCTCGGCGTCTTGGTGTTTTCTACCTGACTTGTAAGCGATATTGAAGTCATACTCCTGTAAACGTAGAATTCACAGACCCAAGCGTCCAGACAAGTTCTTCAGCGTGGAAAGCCAACATAGGGTGTCGTGGTCTGTAACGATCGTAAAATGACGGCCGTGGAGATACGGACGGAACTTTCGCGCTGACCAGACCACTGCTAAGCACTCTTGATCAGTTATGGTATAGTTTTTTCTCGGTCGCAGTTAGAACTCTACTGGCATATGCAACTACTCTCTCTTGTGAACAGGTGTGACGTTGGAGCAGAACAGCACCTATACCACGGCCGCCAGCGTCCGTATGTGGGATGGTCGGTGCAGCCTCATCAAAGTGACGGATTTCAGGTACAGACGTGAAGGCACACTTTAAAAGGTCTAATGCTGTTTGAAATTATTCCTACCACAGAAAGGGCACGTCGGAAGCAAGACGCTGGTGCAGTGGAGCCGCTATTGATGCGAAGTTGCGTATAAAACGGCGGAAATAAGAGGTGAGACCAAGAAAGCTTCACAACTCTTTCGGCCTTTCGAGGCGCGGAAAGCGAAGCACCGCAGCAATTTTGTCCGGATTCGGCCGAATTTCGTCTTCGGTCACGACATGGCCCAAAACCTTGATAGCTTTTGTGGCGAAACGGCATTTTTGTGTTGAGCTCGAGACCAGCGGCGGCAAGACACGTCAGGACGTCATCCAATTGTTGTATATGCTGAGAAAACGTTGACGAAAAAAATGACAATGTCGTCCAAGTAGCAGAGGCAGGTCTTCCATTTGAGGTCGCACTGCATGGTATCATTCATGTGCTCAATTGTAGCGGACGCGTTGCACAACCCGAAAGGCATAACGTTGAATTCGTATAGCGTGTCTGGGGTTGCGAGTGCCGTTTTCTCTTTATCCTTTTCGTGCATAAGAATTTGCCAGGTTTCGAAACGCAGGTAGAGATTGGAAAAGTATTTTGCGCCTTGTAGAGAATCCAGGGCGTCGTCAATGCGAGGCATTGGATATAGATCCTTGCGAGTGATTTTGTTGAGCGCCCTGCATTTGACGCAAAAGCGCATAGAGCCATCCTTCTTACGAGTCAGAACCACAGGCGACGACCAAAAGCTAGATGAGGGGCGAATAACCTCTCGTTTGAGCATGTCGACTACATTTTCTTCGACAATTTTTCTCTCAGCAGGAGACACGCGTTAGGGCCGGTGGAGTACTACAGACGTTCACACTGTGTGGATTCGATGCGTTGTAGTAGTAGTGCGGCCCAATGTCGAGAAGTAAACATCGAAGGAACTTGAGTGTTTCTTTAACAAAGCAAGCAGTTGTTGCGTCTGTGAAGGTGTCAAGTCGTCGCTAATGGCTGCACTAAAGGCGGAAGTAGCATGCTCATCACTAAAGCTGTCGTTGGAGGAAACGGCATGAAGTGGCTTGATGCACGCAGGCTGCCGTGGTGTTCTGAGGCAGTAAAATTTTTTCGAATGTTGTATTCGCAGCGGCGACAAGTGCGGAACCATCGAGAAACCGAACTACACTGGAAGAGAGAATGATGTCTTTACCGACGCACCTAAATGATGGTGAGACCAAGACGTCACCATTATCGATGTCCTTGAAGGTAATCGTTACAATTCGCTAATGACCTGGTGGTAATTCGGTATCCTCCGCAGATCTCAAACTAAGTGGCCAATGGGGGTCGTCGTTGAGTGCGCAGTCCGTGTCGGTGAAGTGGACAACGCGTTGGCCACAGCAAATAGCCGCGGAAGCAGAAGAAAGAAAATCGCACCCTGAAATTATTTGGGGAGAGCAGTCAGTCAGGACGGCGAACAGAATGTGGTGTCGGATACCATCAATAAAAACGCACACTGTACAGAATAGCGGAAGAGCGAATGATATACCCCTGTGCAGCAACCCACGTGGGTCCATCGTAAGGGGTCATCACTTTTTTCAGACGTTGGTCTAAATCGACGCGCATAACAGAAAATGCCGCACCCGTGTCTACCAAAGCATCAACGTACACTCCTTCCCCTACAACCGAAATCATGTTGCACGGGCCTGACGGAGGAATATCAGTCCTAATTTAGAATGCACTTTTTCCCCAGAAACTGCATCACTGAGTTTCCCGAATGACTGGTAGTGACGAATGCGGCAGGCCGAAGTAGGGAGGAGAAGCGGCGAAAGGGTGATGGTGAACGGCGTCTGCAGTTCCCGCTGTTCCGTGGTGCACTCGATGCGGGCGGGGAGGGAGACAGGTGTGGAAGTGATAAATGGCGTTGACCTTGATAGTACACACCTCGTTCACGCATGTCGTAACCACGGCGCTCACCTTGCTGGCACTTGAGGCAGAAAGGAGAATTGTGGCCATGATACCCACTGTAATAGCAGGCAGGGCGGGACGAGCGCCAGGGTGGGGAGTAGAAGGCGTTAGGGGCACTTGGAGATAGCACGCTCAGGTAGGCCGAAGAAGGTTCAGGTGGCATCGAACAGTAGTTAACCAGGGGAGCTGCAGCAACCGACGCTTAGGATGGTTGCGGCAATGTCACGCGTACGTTGCTTGGAGCCGCGGCAGCGACTTGAGCGTAGGTTGATATGGTGCGAGAAACAGGTTGTTGTACGAGATCAGGGCCGGTCATGGATGTAAGTTCATCCCCAATGAGGTCACGCAAGGAAACTCCCGAAGGCTGTGTCTAACGCAGTGAAGAAGGTGTGAAGCCCATAGACCACAATTCTTCTCGTTTAATGTCCCGGATGAGGTCACGCAGATGGCCATCGGACGTGGAGTGGTGGTCGCCAATGTCCGTTTGGAGACGAACGGAGTCCAGTGAACTTGTCACGTTGTTTTGGAGGCGTCCAGTGCTCGCAGGATGGCATGTGCAAAGAAGATGGCCAGTCATAAAAGAATTTTCTTAAGCGTACGTTTCGTGCAAAAATATTTAAATCATTTGCCAGCTGAAACTCGTTCAAGCCACCAGTGACAGGACAGACGTTTAAACCCCGAGCAAGTACCGCTAATTCCGGTTCGGAAAGATTAACCTCAGAAATATTGACAATGTTAGTGGACTAATCTACTTCTGTATTATCAAAATCTGCTATTTCTTTACCAGCTGTCTCAGGAAGCACTTCGTCTTGGAGCAACTTCTTAGCCTTTTTGAGTGGATTTCAGCGTATCTACTTTGTTCGTATTCGTTGAGGGCCGTGGCCCGACATTTTGGAAGTTGCTGGTTTCAACGAAAGTCCAAGCCCCTTGGGTACCGTTGAATCAGTTACATAGGTACCAAGTGTGGACGCGTGGGCAGCATGAAAGATTTCTTTTCAATAACCTTCTTGACTTTACGAAAACCCGAATAGTTTAATAGATTGACTGCCGGTTGGGATACTAGTCAATTATTAGAGACCTTGCTGAATTTAGCACTTCTAAGTTTGTATGGGTGGGAAGCAGGAAGAGTGACGGACCTTTTTTGCGATGGCTATGTCTGCAAACTTGAAGCGTTGTTTTGAGGAGCCCGGTACTCTGTCGTTTTAACCTGCTAAGAGAGTCACCGGTGCGTTGGTATTGTGCGGTAGACGGCCGGGTGGCGTGCGCTTGCTTTGAGGGACTGTTCAACTGTTCAATGAAGGAGGGCTCCTTTGTGTATGGCTTCTGTTCGGATGGTATGTGGTTGAGCGCAGCTTGCTTCGGAGATGCGCTGTGCTGCCGACTGCCCGAGGGTTGATTTAGCTGTTGGTCCAGGGATGACGGCAGTCGATCGGCAGACTTCTGTTTTTGGAAACAGCTGGTTGCTTGATCAAGCCATGAGCAAGATACGCCAGTGCGCATGTTGCGACGACAGAGTTGTCGGATATGGCTCGCCATCAGTGCTACGCCCTCGTAGCTTGAATATAGGCCATCAGCAGTGAGAACACGCGCAGAGCGAAACCACTCGAAACCGTGGTTCATGAACAATAGAAGACGAGAGTTGCGGCAAAAACTCTCTCAGGCGGCGGTTAAATTCACATACGTCTTGACTGCAGTGTTGTACAGCCGCTGTGTTGCGGCTGACAGGGCGGCAATTCGTATATCAAGGAAAGACTAGACTTGCATGTATCCGGTGTATTCCAGGGTGTTTCCGAGCAATGAAGCTAAACAAATCTCTGTATTTGTTAAACACCACACAACCGGTGTTGCGGGTGAGGTCATTAGTCCTGACGCTAAGAATAAGGGTTGTTGACGGCGGCACGAAGTCAAGTAACGCACGTACGTCATCGATGTTGGCACCACACTGTGTGACGAAGGCGGGACTGCCTTCTAGAGCAGGTTCAAAGTTCTGGTAAAGGTACTTTGTTCGGGAGTCCCCTACAACGACAATTGAAACCACCGGGAACTTCCACAGTACAATTTTCGTCACCGTCCATTCGGGATCCACAGGCCTAGGGTATGATGAAGAAGGCGACCTTGGATCCAATGAAAAAATACCAAGAAGTAGAGGACGGGAAAACGAAAACTTTTTTTATTTTTTCTACGTTTCAGCTGGTAACCGGCCTTCATCAGGGAAAACGCGATAAGAAAATGCGCTTTTCTTAAGTAGGCATGGTATATCAGCGGCCCCTGACACGTGAATTGTCACTATCATACACTATCTACTGCGATGTGGTGAGTAGTAAACGGTGAGCAGAGAATGTCAAAGCAATGTCAAAGTAAAATTATGAGAATGCATGAATAGATTTCATATCGAGTAGATCACATGAATAGTAGTTTGAAAACTACGCTATATACAAACAAAAAATAGAAATAAAGCTATTAAACCCATACAGCAAATCACGCGCACAAAACGCAAAAGTACAGGGGAAAATATTCGAATAAAACTAGACGCATTAATAAGAAGTTCACGGGGCACAAACAGAATACATAACACAAAGACAAGAAATTCACTGCACCAATAACGTGTACTGAAAAGCTGCGTGTACAGTGATTTGGAGTAGACTGTGATGAAACAAGAACTTAGTTCTGCGCTGAAAGAAACGTTAATTTGCCTAGATTTTTATTCATGCCAGACAAGATCGCGTTGAATTTGTGTATCAGGAATGGCTCACGCAGTTCCCTAGCATAATGTGAAGGGAAACCTGATTCCAGTATAGTTGCTGTTAGTTTATTGAATGATTGACCAGGAATGTTGACGTGCTTACACAAAGGTAGATTGGGTAGGCTTGTCGCATGTGACTTATGGTTATTAAAGCGCCGTCGAAGAGACCTTTCAGTATGTCCGATGTATGAAGTTTGCACACAGAGCACTCAAGCATGTACACCATGTTGCATGTGTCGCAGTCAAAATCCTCTTTAATTTTTAGATGGAAGTTTGATACTTTACTCTTAACTAAAGTTCTCTTCGTCATATGGTTGCAAACTTTGCAACGGTGTTCGTTGCATGGATGACAACCAGAAAAATTGTTCGGGGTAATCCTAGATCATATTAGTATGTCGCGTAAGTTCTTAGATCTGCGATATATCACACTTGAGGGATCAGGAAAGACGTTTTAAGGTGATTTTTCTGTAGTAGTATGTTGTGATTCTTCTGAAGAATGCTGTTGATATTTGGTGTTGATGCGGAGTGTCTAATAACCAGGCTTGTGCTTGAGGGTGCAGCGTTCTTCTTCCAAATAAAAAGTTCCTTACGGCCAATGTTCTCAGCCCATTTATTAGCATCGCTAATGATTTGTTAAGGATATTTTTGTTTCTGTCAGACCTCTCGAAATTTGATGCAATTTTCTGTAAAATCTAAATTTTTTGAACATATTTTCCTAAAATGAAGTGCTTGACCATATGGTATTTTCGTTTTGCAGTGCCTTTGATGTAAACTTTTGAAGTGTAGAATCGATATATATATATATATATATATATATATATATATATATATATATATATATATATATATATATATATATATATATATATATAATAAAAAGAACAAGAACGTGTGTAATAACTCCGAGAGCACGTTATCGCTCTCCTCTAAACAAAATGCGCAATCTAAGGCCCCTTTTTCTATACAGATGTTAGCAGCAAGCAAGAAACTGTTGCAAATTTTTGCTACCCTAGAGTAGGAGCAAAACATCGCAAGAATTCTTACCTAAACTTCAATGTCTAATAATAGCAGTTCAGTGGCACGGCCGCTACACGTAGAAGTGCTGTTCCCGAGAATATTGTTACGAACGCTGCGCGACGCACCTTCAGTAACATGGAGAATGCGCTAGCACTTGGGTAGTGCTCGCCCCTAAATAATGGTGGCTGGCACATCTGCCGCCGACGGCTTCATCGCCCACATTTTATACATATGTTCAAAATAAACGGTTTCCTTCCGGCTGCCTTTTGCCTCCACTGCCTGAACGCTCCCAGTCCAGTGCATTGGCCCTGACGTCACTCTACCGTTGAGACCACCGGGCCCTCTCGCAACAACTGGTGCCAGCGGTGGGATTGCAGTAGACCTCGGAACTTGAGCCAGCTAAAACCTTGACATGGCAACGGAGCCCAAGACTTCGACTATATATGCGAGTGTTAGACGTTTCCCTATACAGATTTACCAGGCTTTTAGGAAGAGCTTTAGAGCTTGCAGCTGGCAGATTTACTTTATCCACATTCACCGCGCTTTCGTAATTGCACTTCGTGATATTGATAAAGAATAAACACGAAGAAGCGTTCGAAGTTCGATCTTGTGGACATGTTTCTGCATCGGCCAAGCTGCATTTGCTATTGCTATGCGCTGAGTTGAAAGTAAACGTTGGGAAAGCTATTCGAAAGCCGCACATTATTCAGCCCTCACAAGTAGATGACCGTGAGCTTCTCGAATCTTGAGAAAATGTTAAATAGTGAAAGACAAACGAGCAAAAAAGTCGGGCTCATGGAAAAGAGCGTCGAACAAACGAGCAATAGGCACCTACATATGAAAAAAGTGACTTGTTTTAGATCAAATAAAAAGGCTACAGCTTCAGAAGTTGATTGCGAAACGTGCAAGCGTTGAGTGTGCTGGAGAGCAGGGACGCGTGATGATGAGGATGCTGAACAACTGTAGGCCTTGCTGAGGTGCCTTATGTGTTCGGCGTCAGGTGCAACTCAGAGAAAGCACGCGTTTGCCTCATCAGCGAACGGCCGCATAGGGATTGCCCTGGTCGAAAACGAAAGCCTGAACGTCAACTAGCTAACTACAGGAAGGAAGCAGAATAACCCCTGGATGACTCAACTGACGGAGCATGAAATATTGTGTGGAACAGCGATGGCGAATGCCTTAATAATGAAGGCTCGGAAGAGATGTCCATGATTGCAGAAGCTACTTTCGCAAACAAAATTTGACATTTAGATTTTAAGCCGGTGGAAGACGGAATTCATGCGACCTGAAATAAATAGTTTTATTTGAACACCTTGGATACCCAATAAATAGAAATATTGAGAAGCGTCCGCGTGTTTTCGTGTGGAACTTTTATATGCGTTTCAAAGAGCTTGTTTGAGAGTCTTTTTTTTATATTGCCACGTTTCATTTCTCAAGTTTTTGTTATCGTCCCAAAACACCACACGATTCTCAGCGCAAACTGCGCCTGCAGTTTTCGAGAAGGTTCCGGACTGTAGTAGATCATTTCAATAAGATCACGCCCACTGTGCGAACGGTACAGATTGTTCTGGAACCTACGCCACCGCCAGCGATCACGCTAGAACATTCGACTGCAAGAGTATAAATGCCAACGCGCTCGAAGTCGATAAAAGAGACCGAGAGAAGACGGCGTTTATAACACCGGACGGCCTCTTCGACTTTAGGGTGATGCCCTTCGGCCTTTTCTCTGCGCCTGCAACTTTTCAACGCGTTATGGATACAGTACTGGCAGGATTAAAGTGGCAGACTTGCCTTGTGTACTTGGACGACGTTGTCGTGTTTTCCTCGAGTTTCGAAGAGCATCTTCGGCGCCTTGAAGCTGTACTTCAAGCCATCAAGACGTCCGGACTCACTCTGGGGCACGTTATCAGCAAGTCTGGAGTTCGTCCCGATCCACGGAAAACAGCCGCCATCGCCGAATACCCGCCGCCCACTGAAAAGAAGGCCGTGCGCAGATTTCTGGGCCTGCGCGCCTATTATAGGCGGTTCGTGAAAAACTTCGCCCGCATCGCCGATCCTCTCACTAACCTTACCAAGGCCGACGTGTAGCTCAAGTGGAAAACACCACAGGAACACGCTTTCCAGGAGCTTCGAATAACGCGTTCGATGCTTTATCCACTGAGCTACCACAGCGGCCTACTTTCCAGGAGCTTAAACATCGCCGCCAGACGCCTCCGTTACTTGCCCATTTAGACGAATTTGCCGAGACAGAAATACATACTGACGCAAGCAGCGTAGGTCTTTGCGCCGTTCTTCTGCAGAGAGCTGACGGACTTGAAAGGGTTATTAGTTACGCCAGCCGATCGCTATCCAAAGCAGCAGCAAATTATTCCACAACAGAAAAGGAGTGCCTCGCCATCATCTGGAAGCGTCGAAATTTCGCCCCTACCTGTATGGCAGGCCCTTCAAAGTTGTGAGCGACCATCACGCCTTGTGTTGGCTAGCCACCTTGAAGGAACCTTCAGGTCGCCTCGCACGATGGAGCCTGAGACTTCAAGAATATGACATTACCGTCATTTACATATCCGGCAAAAAACACTCCTACGCCGATGTCTCTCTCGTGCCCCTGTCGACCAATCGCTACCCGACGACCCGGATGACGACTACTTCTTGGGAACGATAACTACCGACGACATCGCTGAACGACAGCGGGCCGACCCGGAACTTAAGGCCCTAATAGGATAACTCGAAGGCAGGAACGCCGAAGTCCCGAAGGTATTCAAGCGCGCACTTTCGTCGTTCTTTCTACAAAACGGTCTTCTACAAAAGAAAAACTTTTCACCGCTTCGAGCTAAGTACCTCCTTGTGGTGCCTTCAGCTCTGCGACCAAAACTTCTGCAAACCCTGCACGACGATCCGACGGCAGGACACCTCGGTGTTTCTCGCACGCTCGCGAGGATACAAGAAAGGTACTACTGGCCACGTCTTACCACCGACGTCACTCGTTATGTGAGGACATGCCGGGACTGTCAGCGACGCAAGACACCGCCGACAAGGCCAGCGGGACTTCTGCAGCCAATTGATCTAACTTGCCGACCTTTCCAGCAGATTGGTATGAACCTACTGGGGCCGTTCCCGACGTCGGCTTTCGGAAACAAGTGGATCGTGGTAGCTACCGACTACCTCACCCGCTACGCCGAGATAAAAGCCCTGCCAAAAGGCAGTGCATCCGAGGTAGCTAAGTTCTTCGTCGAAAATATTGTCCTACGTCACGGCGCCCCGGAGGTCCTTATCACCGACAGAGGAACGGCATTCACTGCTGACTTAACTCAAGCGATCTTGGCATACAGCCAAACAAACCACCGCAGGACGACAGCGTACCATACACCGACCAACGGCCTCACCGAGTGGCTTAACAAGACGATCGCCGACATGCTGTCAATGTACGTCGATGTCGAACACAAGACGTGGGACGCCATTCTTACGTATGTGGCCTTCGCATACAACACGGCGGTGCAGGAGACGACGCAGATATCTCCATACAAATTGGTCTACGGAAGGTGCCCGGCAACGACGCTCGATGCCATGTTACCCAACGTCACTGGCGAAGAAAACCTTGATGTGAACGAGTACCTTCAACACGCCAAAGAAGCCCGACAACTTGCGCGTCTCCGTATCAAGACTCAACAGACGACCGACAGCCACCGCTACAACCTTCGACGACGCTTCGTGGAATACCAGCCCGTTGAACGTGTTTGTGTGTGGACGCCGATACGCCAACGTAGACTAAGTGAAAAGCTCCTGCGATGGTACTTCGAACCATACAGGGTGGTTCGACGTCTCAGCCCACTTGATTACGAGGTTGTCTCCGGCGGCATCACGAACTCTCAACGACGCCGATCGTGACCTGAAGTCGTCCATGTCGCGCGCCTAAAGCCGTTTCATGCGCGTTAACAAACTGAAACAGTGCTTTTGTATTATTGTTGTATCGTAATTTATTCATTGTACTTTCTTGCGTTATTATTGTGCCTTCATCTTTAGTTAAAGCATCGGGAATATGTCTTTTTTCAGAGGGGGGCAATGCCACGTTTCATTTCCCAAGTTTTTGTTATCGTCCCAAAACACCACACGATTCTCAGCGCAAACCGCGCCTGCAGCTTTCGAGAAGGTTCCGGACTGTCGTAGATCATTTCGATAAGATTACGGCCACTGTGCGAACGGTACAGATTGTTCTGGAACCTACGCCACCGCCAGCGATAACGCTAGAACATTCGACGGCAAGAGTATAAATGCCGACGCGCTTCGCCGCTTGTCTGTTGTTGATCGAAGGCCGACGCTCCGTTCACCGCTATCAGTCCGAGACTGCTATCTGTGCAAGACTGCTGCTGTAATTAGACTTTCCGTTTACCGGGCACAAGTTCGCCCAAATAAACAGTTAAATCCCAACACGAAGTTTCCTGTCTTCGGCCACGTCACGATCCCGTGGCAATATGGTCTGGCCTGCATTAAAAGAGGTTCCTCCGCCTGGTTTCGTATGCCATCTTTTCAGAGGAGATGACTCTTCTCCTTCTCACCTGCCACCTTTATTAGTGGTTGTGAAATGAGCCTGGTAGGTCTTAGGGAAAGTTTTCTGGCATTTGCGGGCATCATTGCGATAGCGCTGCTGCAGAAGGTGAGTCCCAAGGCCAGAACTAAGTCCAGACCAACAACTGTGCCATGACCAACTGTGCGTGGCGGACACAGATCCCGGCGTCGCCCACAACGTTCTCCACGAACTTCTGAAAAGTATCCCTCCGGACCTAAGCTGCTGAACGTTGTCCATCTGGACAACGTTACCCCAGCTGAGACGCTGCTAAGAACGCTACGCGACGCACCTGCAGTAACGTGCAGAACGCGCGACCACTTGCGCAGTGCTCTCCCTTCTTTGCTGGCTGTTTTCAGAGACACTCCACGTATCCTTCACAGCATCTTGGCACTTACACTCCTTGTCGAGCATCTTGGCGCCTATAGAAGACTGATGCGTATGGCATCGGCTGCTTCCTCGTGCACGTTTTGCACATACATTGTGATTTATACGTTTTCCCTTCTAGCAGCATTTCGCCTCGCCACCGCCTGGATGCTTCGTTCTCAGTTCATGAGCTGTCGCCTCACGCTACCTAAGAGAGTGGTGGGACCTCTCGTTAAAGCGTTGGATTACCTCACATAATACGGCACAATCGAAATTGGTATGCTTGGACCACTTCACGTTGAACGCAAAGAATGCCTGCTCAAATGACACTGCAAAAATCTCTGCGTTCCAAAGATTGAACATCGTCTAAACCGTGTGCAGAATCCACAACAAATATGGCGGAGAGCGGTCTTTCAAGTGCACAATCTTTGACAGCTTCCCCTGAAAGTTTGTTAATCTCCCTGACCACTTCCACTAGCGGACCAGGCAAGGCTGGCGTGCTTCACATGGGCTCTGTATTCTACGAAGTTTTTCTCGAACCAAGACTGCTTTTTTTGGTGCCAGCAATGGTTGATCTCTTGAACTTCAGCAAGTTGCTGACACTGCTTGTGAGTGCCTCAAACCTCTTCGTTCGTGAGGAGCTTTGCAAACTTCAACTCTTGCTGAGCGGAGGAACGCCACATCGTTCGCCCTAACGGCACCGGCACCGGCTCGGACTCGTGCTTCGACGCGCATGCACAAGTTCAATCGGCAGAGCAATGGCGTACAAGGTGAATGGCATAGACCTACCTGCCACACAACTCCAACCAGAATAGTTGAGTGTAGTCCTGAATGTCCGACAACGCTTACCTCGACAGCAGTCAAAAGAAACTGAAGGAACTCACTCAAATAAAGAGGCGTCAGCTGACCAATCACCAGCATACAAAACAGAATCAGCACCTAGCGTTCCTTAAAGCTCGATGACACAGCTGTGGCGCGTGCTCGCTTAAAACGACTGCCACGATTGCCAGTCGATGACTTCAAGATCGTCTTTCATCAAAGTTCGGGCGCAGATCTGACCCAGTACAGTGATGGAGAGATACGAGTGTCTGTAGTCGCCAACAGTCGGCTGCACTCTGCGTGAGCCTAATAGGATGTTGTGTGCACCAACCTGGCCAAATTCTTTTCACCGTGCCCACTTCTTGCGCCGACCGAGTTGCTAGCGATGCGAAAAGACGAGAACTTACGCTACGTGGTAAAAACTGGCATTCCACTGTACTTGCTTCCCCGGACGGGGCACTGGTAGGGATAATCTACCGTGCTTGAAATTGCGAATCATCTCGGTACTTGCTGCAAGAATTACGTTTGGCAAATCTCCTCTTACCAATTGTCCAAGCAAGAGACATGGGGCATACTTCACGCTTAGTGCTCATTCATTTTATCGCTGAAGAGTTTTCTCCCTCATTGAAAATGTTTGGCATCCTTTACACCATTTTCAACTTTTGACTGAAGGTGTAAGCGTGCCTAAATTGAAGACAAGTCGGCCACTGACGACATGTATGTCATTTGCCGAATCACCTCACCTGCTCAAGCTGCGGACAGACACACCTTGAGGACTATCACTGCACTACGCAGCGCATCATCTGTGGGACGCTCAAAATACGGTCGACAGGGCATGCAAGCAACGTTTCCAGTGCGGCTTCAGCAGTCCCTCTCGCCCACGACAGAGGCTGGAACAGGAGCACCAGCAACAGCAGCCTGATTTCCGGTTCAAGGAGAAGTTTTGTTTTCAAGTATCGACGATGGAATTATAGCAGCAAAAGCAAAAGTCCTAGACGAAGTGCGCCACTGCGGTGGTCTAGTCGCTAAAGTACTCGGCTGCTGACCCACAGGTCGTGGGATCAAATCCCGGCTGTGGCGGCTGCAATTCCGATGGAGGCGGAAATGATGTAGGTCCATGTGCTCAGATTTGGGCGCACGTTAAACATTCTCTGGTGGTCAATAAACTACGGAGCCCTCCACTACGGCGTCTTTCATATTCATATGGTGGTTTTCGAACGTTACAACCCAGATATAATCATCTTCACCTGAACGAAGTGCATCTCAAAGCTGTGACTTCGGCACCAAACACGAAGAGGTGAGCTGGGCAAAGCAAACCTACTGCTCCTGTTGTATGCTCTCTCACCCTGAGAACAATTCTAAAACTCTGGAGACTAACGGACGTCTTATGCGAGAGAATCAAAAGTTAAAGCAACAGTTGGATCTGGTGCTAGACCATTTAAGTACACTTACAGCTGCCCGACCTGCATCTTCTCTACAACTATCAATCTCCACCTCAATCATAGAGTCTGATATGGCAGCTGAGTCACGAACAGATATTATAAATTCCTCGCCATAGCCCGCAAAAAGGAAAAGTACAGTGCAGCCCGAGTCAACAGAACATGATTTTAAATGCACCAGTGGAAAAATTCTGAAAACATTAGGAACTCAAGCTATCGGTTAATTTAGGCTTTACGCGAATTGCTGAACGCTTTATTAAAATAGAGATTATCCTACAGTGGTAGTTGCTCGGCTCGACTCTCCTCCCCCCCAATCCCTATCCTCTACACTGCCTTCGCAGCCATAACCCTCTCCTGCACTCTTGCCTCATCCTCACGTTCTTCACTTTGCATATGACAATGAAAATGCCGTGGATTAAGAAACAAGAGATATAACATCTCCCTTTATATACAGTGGTATACACGCGCCCCTGATGTCATCTCCGTACAGGAGCCTTTAAAAGCTCGCAAACTTCTTGGCTATCAGGCTGTACTTTTGCATCCTAGCTCCTCGCGGGCCACCACATATACACACAGAAATATGTCGTTTATAGCGCACGATCTCTCTGATCCCTACAGTGACTACATTCTTCTCGAACTTCTCCCGCGTCGTACAGGACGAAGTACATAGTTGATTTTAAATACTTATTCGCATTCTAGTCATGGCCTCACTGCTGTTTTTGAAGCAATCGATAGGGCCATCCAAATAGCAAGCTCCGCTCCCATAGTTTCAAAAGGGGGTTTTAATGCCCCGCACGTAGATTGTGGTTGCAGCAGAAACACTCTGAAGGGCACCAGCCTTTTTCAATACATTCAGCGAAAAATGTACACCCTGGTCACTGATTGCGTGCTAGCAACACGCGTTGGCAACAGTGTGAGTAGAGATATCGCCCCAGACCTTACTTTCACTAAAAACGTGCGACACGCTAACTGAACACACAGTGGAGCCAACCTCGGTGGTGATCATTACTTCTTAAGAATGACACTGCCCCATGACAATTTTCATCTCCAGTTTCATTTAAAACCTACTGCCGACTGAAACAAATTTCACAAAATCCGAGATCAAAACCCCAAAAAAAGAAATTCTGGACTACAAAGAAGCCCCGGCAGCACATATTTACTAGACAGGAGGCTTCTCCACCTACGGGAGGATTTTACAGAAGCGATGGCTCAAGCAAAAATATAATCGCAAACTAAAACGAAAATGGCGCAAACGGTCCAACTTGTAACTGAACGCGCATCGATGGAACAAGATATGCAATCAACTTTACGGCACTTTACAACTCCTGGTCCCTGCTTCACTATTTGTTAGAAGCATGCTCCTGGCAATCTGTAAGTAATAAGCGAACTACGAGACTCTTGTTTGAAGTAGAGAAACAAGGACAAGACATTGAAAGGACTCTTAAAATACGTATTTTCCTGGCCGAAGGTGAGAATGGTTACCACACCTACAATGAAGATACCAATCCAAACTTGCATGCACTGATTGCAGAGGTGGAAGCTTGGGCTGCACTAAGCAAACTTCGCACCATTTCCGCTTTAGTACTAGATGGAAATACGAATAAAACACTTTAACTCTTAGACTTTAAGTTAGTGGCTGCTCTCACCGGTTACGTGAATTAACAATGGGAGCAGGGCACGCTGCCCCAGGAATAGAAATAGGCTTAGGTGACTCATACCATAAAATAACAACCCCTTCGACTATAATAACTTGAGACCAATCTCTCTTACCTCGTGCACAGGAAAACTGATGGAGCATGTATTTCTCAATCGCCTTAGCCGCATTATGGACCCAGAAAAACTCTTTCGCTTCACCGTGTACAACTTCGGTGTGAGACGCTCCCCTTAGGATGTCATGCTGCAGCTTAGAGAGGATTTGTAAGTCCTACTTTCTCACACATCACGAGAGCTATCCTCGCATTGGACCTGATGAAAGATCACTATAATGTTTCGAACTCTTTGATTTTACAATCTTTTAGCGAATTAAAAGTAGGATCTCGCGCGCAAAGGTATGTCATTGCCTTTCTCAGAAAGGTCACGGGTCCCTGCTGCGGCGGCTGCGTTTTCGATGGAGGCAGAAACGTTGTAGGCACGCGTGCTCAGATTTGGTTGCACGTTAAAGAACTCCAGGCGGTCGAAATTTTCGAAGCTTTCCACTACCGCGTCTCTCATGATCATACGGCGGTTTTAGACGTTGAACCTCAAGTATTATTCAAGCCTTTCTCAGCAACAGGCCCATCCGCCTACAATTAGGCACTTTTAAAACGGATTCCTTCACGCTAGATAGCAAGGAAACACCCCAAGGATTGGTTCTGTCCCCTTTTCTTTTTAACGTTACTTTCACCCGCTAGTGCGGAAACTTGCCAAACTACCTTCCATCAATCACTCCTTGTACGCGGACATCACCATCTGGTTCAATGCTGGCAGCCATGGCGAAATTGAATCAAAGCTTCAATTGGCTGCTGACACTGTTGTTATTATGCCAACAGTATTGGGCTCACCTGCTCAGCGGCTAAATCGCAACTCATAGTAATCGAAATAAAAAGGTAAGACACGTGACACATTCAAGTCATCCTTCATTCAAGTCAACTTTGACACCCCCATTCGCAGGGTCAATAGGATCAAAACTTTAGGCCCTAATATTTCTGAGAATGGTTCCAAAGGTGACACCATAAAGTAAATCCCCACTTCAGGTAATAATCCAGATTCCCTCATTAAGCGCATTTCCAATCGTCATCGCATCATGAGGGAAGCAAACACACGCCGCCTCATTCATGCCTTTTGCCTATGCAGAATTATCTATTCCATCCCCTACCTCTATTTCACAACCACGGAGACCGAGCAACTTAACAGACGCATTCGCATTGCCTATAAAACTGCACTCCGTCTTCTTAAATCAACATCCACGGATAAATACTTCAACTTGGGATGCACAACGCTCTTGCAGAGCTTGTATAGGCGCATCTTTTCAGTGAGTACCAAAAAATTGCGCTAACAAAAACAGGACAAGTACTCCTGTGCCGACTTGGAATCAACGTTCCTGGTCACACCCCAGCCACACACACTATTCCAGTCGCTGTTAGGAGAAAGTTATGAAACCCGCAACTCACTAAAAACACTCACCCCGAACATAATCGAGCGTGACGGGAAGCTAGAGCCAAGGTCCTTCACAAGCGCTTTCCTCCTAGTTCTCTCGGAGTCTATGCAAACTCGGCTGAATAAGCAGATCATCCAGCTTTCATTTTGGAATCCTTGGAAGCAGAGGAGGTGGCAATTGCTTTAGCTATTGTTCACTCAACCGCTGAGTGTGATTTGTCCGATTGAAAAACTCCAATTCACAATTTTGCGACTCTCTAAATTCATTCAATGGCTGCTAAAATTCTTGAGTTATCATCTCCACCTCATCGCCTCATCACCCTCCTCTGATTCCCTGTGCACTGTGGACACCTAGGCAACACGCCCACTCACACCCAAACACGAGCATTCACCAACCGGGCTCACAGCAACCTGGCTTCACTTCGAGGTGCCAGGGATCGACTCCTCAACTATCACGATGTCACGCTATTTTACAGAAATTTCCGCCTAACGTTTTCCCCACCGCATAAACTTTTTTGCAGAAGTGACCAGGTTTTGTGGCGCAGACTTCAAACGACTACAATGACGACTCCTTTCCTTCTCTTTTTTACGCATGGTGATACCTCTCCTCATTGAAACTTATGTCCTAGCCCTAGAGCCGACTTCCATCACGTATTGCTTAATTGTCTAAACAAACCCCAATCCCTGGGGCAAGGGTCAGAACACCAGGAGTAATGGGACGCTGCTCTACACAGCTCGCAATTTGAGTTACAGCTCCGGACAGTGAGCTGGGCCAGAAGGGTTGTTGAAGCACAGCATTGTCCGCCCACCTAGAGCGGCCTAGAGCTTGTCGTCATTCTAACATCGTGGCCACCTCGCGTTCTTTCACATGCACCAAAAACTTAGCACACAGGCCTACAGCCTTGACTGATCCATCGAAAATGCAGCCGCTGCAGCCGTAATTTTATCTCGTCATCGGCGGGTCAGCAGCCGAGTACCTTTACCACTTGAACACCGTGGCGGGGGCGTTTTATAAACTCGATGTGCATGAAAACTGAATTGTGCACTCGTTGTACTGATATCACTCTAAAAAGAGCTGTGTTTATATGTTTCAGCAGTCAACAGTCAAAATTGTCTGATTTTGGAACCATTGTACGTCAGTATGTACTATCGGCGTCAAATTAAATTCGAACAACGGCAAGCCTTCGTGATGGTATAGTGCGTACCGTTCACTTATTAACATGAACAGGCACAAATTTAAGCGCAGAGATGCCGAACAGGATGCGAGCACCTGTAAACGGGGATAACTGGATGGCACGCACTATACTATCGCGAAGGCTTGCCGCTGTTCGGGTTTCATTTGACGCCAATAGTACCACAACAACCTGAGGTGTAAATGCTTGTAGGTGTGCTTCTATGCTTTGCTGGTAGGGTGGCACGACCTAGTAAGGCGTTAACTCCACCTTTAGTCATGTTCTCGATCCATCTAACCAACCACGAAGATCTTCGTGCTCTAGAGACTGATTGATTAGCTTGTTGTATACCAAAATAGGTGTTTCGTGACAAAATAGTGTAAGGAGCGAAAGTAATGAATTATTACGCCAAATTTACTGCCTGTAGGTTAAGTACAACATGATATACATGACCTGGTCAATGAACACTAAGAAGCGTTCTATAAACTTGATGAGCACCGAAGTTGAGCTCAGCGCTCGTTGTATTGATACCACTCTAAAGACAGGTATGTTTATGTTCTTGTTCGTGCACTCAACCCCCAATTCTGTTCTATTTTGGAAGCAATCTGCATTAGTATGGACTGGTGCACTTACGCTTTAAATGATTGTTAGTGTGCTTCTTATGCTTTGCTGCCCGGGTGGCATGACCTAGTCAGGCATTTATTCAGCCTTTAGTCGTGTCCACGAAGCAAAATTTTAACACTTTTGCCTTCAATGAGTAAACAAATAAATAAATTATTAACTAAAAATTAAGAAGATGTGACAACAGTGGATTACGAACAAAATTAAGTGGCCGTAAACAAAAATCTTGTAGTGTACCTCATGTGTGTCATGACATTCTTCATAGAGCTTTAATGGCAGTTTTATTAGGTTCATGTGCATCAAAACTTACTGGGTATGGCAAGAACGTGTCGTTGACATAAACGACTGGTCATAAGACGCCATGTTCAGCGTGTCATGAACGCCATCCGTCATAGTTCTATAACGACCGTTTTATTACCATAATATGTACTAATATTGAAATGGCATTAAGACAGCGTTTAATTAACGAACGTTACTGGCCATAACACAAATGATATGTCATATATATTATGTTGGTAATGGGATACGTACATGACGCTATCATTAGGCTTTAGTTACCACCTTATTACGCATTTAAACCAATATTAGAATGGTATAAATTCGTATCGTGCGCATAAACAACTGGTCATATATGAAAGGTATCTCATACATGTCATGTATCATGATATGCATGGCAGGGTTATAGAACTATTATGACCATTTTAATAACTTCTACGAGTACGCCGATATTGGCATGTCATCTGATGTAATTACATATTCTAGAAATATAGAAGGGAAGTAGGGATATTGTAGCCGTGTATCATGATTTGCACCAAATTCTGGGGTGATGTCCCACCGCATCTCAAATGGTGGTGTTCTGTTGTCGTGGAAGCACCGCTGATAGGAACGATTCCAGCAGAGCGGTGGTCTGAGGCTAAGGTATACTCGGCTGCTGACCCACAGGTGGCGGGATTGAATGCCGGTAGCGGCGGTTGCACTTTCGATGGAGACAAAAATGCTGTTGGCCCGTGTGCTCTGATTTGGGCACACGTTAAAGAGCTCTGGGTAGTCGAAATTTCCGGAGCCCTCCACTACGGCGTCTCTCATAATCATATAATAGTTTTAGGACGTTCAACCTCACGTATCAATTAATAAATCAAAGATTCCAGCACATTGTCATAAAGACCCAACGAACTCTTTTGATGGCTCATTTATGACGTGGTCCAAGCAATAAATAAACAAATTTCACCTCGATGAGGCAACGAAAGGTTTTGTGCGTCATGCATACGTACAAGCAATCAACTGCAGCGAAAATTAATTTATGAGGTGGCTATCTACAGTGGGAATTATGAATGCGACAGCATCGATGTTACGATTTTGCATGCAGACAGAATCGGACAGCAATGAGCATTTTCACACGTAACCTCAACCACACCTAACCTGAGTAGCTTCTGTGAATTGAAGCTTCAAAATTATCGCGAGAGAAACGTGATACTAGACAACGTGTTCAGTGAGCAAGTAGATGAGAGAAACTAACACATCAGCTGCGGTGGTGCCCCATCGCCGTGGTCTAGTGGTTAAGGTACTCGGCTGCTAACCCGCAGGTCGCGGGATCAAATTAGGGCTGCGGCGGCTGCATTTTCGATGGAGGCGGAAACGTTGTAGGCCCGTAGGCTGATATTAGGGTGCACTTTAAAGAACCCCACGTGGTTGAAGTTTCCGGAGCCCTCCACTGCGGCGTCTGCCATAATCATACGGTGGTTCTGGTACATTAAACTCCACATATCAAATCTTTCAAGCTGCGCTGGCATTTTAGGGTGAGTGCATTTGAGACAATTTTTCAGAACCGATACTGCTCGTAAGCGCAGTGCTTAGCACATCAGTCAAAGCACTGTACGAAGATTCGTAGAGTACTCGGGCACAAATCACCGAATGGAGGAGGGAAAACTTTCATATCTCTTGAAGGAAGAAAGTTTTTTTTGTTCCGTTCCATTCCTAAAGGAATCAACCTTGAACAACTCAACCTAATTATGCCAATATTGTGCGTTGTGTTTAAAAACCACGGGAACATGAGCCTAGTGAGTTTGCTGTATTCTATCAGAACCGTTTTGTTGCTCTTTACATCCTTCAGCATGCGGCTGTCATGGCCAGAAATGGAATTTATTATCAGCTTTATACAGTACGACACAGGCGTTTTCCCCTCTCTTTTGTTACGTATGACTGAGTGCGTGATTGTGTCGAAGCAAAAGTAAACTTTTATTGCTTTAACAGGAACATTACAGATTCTTTTTTTAACTCATCTGCAGCGTGCCCAGCCGTGGTGGTCTAGTGGCTAAGGTACTCGGCTGCTGACTCGCAGGTCGCCTGATCGAATTCCGGCTGCAGCGGCTGCATTTCCGATGGAGGCGGAATTATTGTAGACCCGTGTGCTCAGACTTGTGTGCACGTTAGAGAACCACAGCTAGTCAAAATTTCCAGAGTCCTCCACTACGGCGTCTATCATAATCATATGGTGGTTTTGGGACGTTGAGCCCCACATATCAATCAATCATCTGCAGCGTAAACGAGCCGAAAGCGAACGAACACAGTGAAAGAGCGCACAAATCGAGCTCATCATTACGTTGGCGCGCCGCGGCGGGCATCATTGAGTCCTTGCCGTGACGTCATGCAGGCCTGCGTTTCAGGTGGCACCACTGCGGCTTGTCGAGGCTAATACCATGTCACAATGTTTAAGTGTCCCCATGTTACCATGCGTAACATTTTGCTTTTAAACTTAGCAAATCACCTGCAGTTTCCTGCCACCTATCAGCAAACGTACAAAACCAAGTAGCGGAGCACTGGCTAAATTGAAATTGCTCAGTTGGACAAGAGTATGTCAATACTTCACGCTTGCAATATTATGCAGTTCATGCAGTACTAAAGCACCTACGTTTGGTATTTATTCATTCATCATTTATTCATTTATTTGCAATCCTCTAAGCTCCCGCAGTATGTTAAATGGACGCGAATTCAAAATATACAATAATAAATTACAACACTATGTGCAAATCAATTCCAAACGACGCCGACAACTTCAGCTGACTGGTACATAACAATCAAACTTATATTGTCACGACACTTTAAAAGAACTGAAGCCTTTTAATAAACCGCCAAGTTGCTGGCGCTTGAAAAGTGCATCGATTGCGGCTAGCTCTCGAGCGAAGAAGATGCACGCGGGCTTTTTTCTTTTCCAGGGCGACAGCTGCGGTTGTCTAGCACCTATTAAAAAGAAGTAAAATAACAGCCCATTTATATTGGAATAGCGCAGAGACGTATCACACACACACACAAAAAAGACTGAACAACAAGAGCGCCTTTGTGATTAGTATTTGCACTATTCCAATATGAATACAAGCCAACAAGCCCAGCTCTCTCTTCTGCTGCATTACACCTCCTCCCGAAAAAAAGCGAAAAACAGAAGAAAACGGAAAAAGTAAGCGCAGTAAAACCACCTCGGTGCCACAACATAGTCGCTTGAAATTAAATTAAAAGGAAATAAAAACTTTGAAAAAAGAAGAATCCCAAGATTACAATTATATTACAGTCACGAAGTTAATGAGGGTGGTGAAGCTTCCGCGTTTTTTATCGTAAAACCATGAATCCTCCATCCGTCCGTCCGTACACCTGTCTGACCGTCTGTCTGTCTGTCTGTCTGTCTGTCTGTCTGTCTGTCTGTCCACTCCTGCTGGGTGAGTCATAGAGCTAGGCGGACGTACCAAGAAAGACAATCATGTACAGACCCATGATTTGAGGGGCTTCCCCCCTATATTGAACAAACAAAGTAATTCACAAAGCTAATTTGAAGACACAAAAGAACGTCGGTAAACATCAAGAGAAACTTACGAATGGTACGCTTTTAATTGCAAAACAAATGCTTCTGTCCGGGGTCGGTCGCGTGGTGATCTGTGCTTGCGATGTTGTGCCCGGGAACACTCCGTACTTATTCTCAATAACGTGGCGTAGAATCAAATACGGGCCGAAATGTCCGCTCAGTAATCTTTGAGGCTACGGCGTCGAGCGGGCTTCGACACCCATAACCTGGTGGCTGCTGCTGTATATAGTAGTATTAGTAGTAGTACAAAACTTTATTATATACATATTCCAGAAAGGCTTGAACTCCAGTGCCCCGAAGAATATACGGGGTGGAGAGCGAAGTCTGTCCGGCAGGGTGGTGCCCCCATTCCAGGGCCCCACTGGCGCGAGCCATCTGTTCAGCTCTTTGGATCAGTCGCAGCTGATCCACTAAGCCTGGGCTAGACAGCAGCGCCTCCCATTCCTCCCACGTGCCAGTGGTGTCGTGCTCTTCGTCGTGCTCTGCGCACTCCCACGTGATGTGAAAGAGTGTAGGGGTGGCTCCACACCACGGCCAAATATCGCTGTACGCCGTGGGGTAGATCAGGTGAAGAGTGTGCAGATTTATGTAAGTGTTAGTCTGTATTTTTCTTTGCGCTGTTGCCTCCGCAGCGCTTAGCTTGCTGTGAGGACGTGGATACAGCTGCCTATTTTCTCTGTAGTACTTTAAAATTGTTGCGAAGCAAGAAAGCAGGGGTGTAGGATCATCACTTGCATCGGCTTGAGTGGCTCGATGATTTGTGAAGCCTCGAGCTGCCTCATAAGCGCGCAGGTTCCCTGTCACACCCTCGTGCCCCAGTGCCCAAGTCACAGCCTGTACTTATTTCACTGTGGGGTCCCATCCTGTCCCTACCAATATACGGAGCGCTTGTGCTTCAATTTTGCCCTTTAGTTAGTTTCTGCAAGCTTTTTGCGAATCTGAAATGATTGTTAATGGAGCGTTTCGCGTCCATCCCTCTTTTATTGCGAGTGCTATGGCAACTTCTTCTGATTGTGTTGTTTACGCCTTATCTATTGAAGCGCAGGCTGTAATTTTCCCTCTATGGTCGGTGGCTACACACACATATCTCTTTGCATTGGTCTGATAAGGCGCGGCGTCAGTTAATATAGAAGGCATTTCTTGGGCTCGTGTTATACCACCACGCATCCGCCTGCTGCTGCTGACCCGCGCGCAGTCAATCAAGCTGTCGAGCTTTCTCAGTACGCTCTGCAAATTTCTTGTTGTGAGTTGTAAAATCGACGACGTCTTGAAACGGTAGCACAGGATCAAGCATGGCCAGCACTTCGTGACCATAGTTTCTCTACGGTCCCGAAATGACGTGAATAACGTGGTCTCTTGCAAAGATGTGTTATACGGGAAAGTAAAAAAGGGAGTAGTTCCTTGTTTTGTGGGTTATATCAATTTACTACGCTACGGTGACGTCAGCGAGCGCCTTGTTCAGTTCTTGAGTAAGTTAGTTTGTCGGCGGCTGGTGCGTGATCGTGTTTTGGTGTCGGGTGTTGCTAAGCTGAGTAGCTTCGACCACAAGCTTTGCTGCGAATGCTGTCCTTCTGGCCGTTATTAAACTGGAAGGATCACAGTGACACCACACGATGTGGTAAATGAAAAATTAGCCCATAGGGTTCATTTGCCTATGGGTTACACAGTTGTCTTTGAATACGAAGGACATTTTTGTTGTCATAGCTATTTGAACGTGAATAATATACACGGCAAAACAAAAGTGGTCCCACAAAACACACTTGTGAACGAATTCCAGATACCAGAAGGGACCACCTGATACTATACTTAGTCTCAAACTGACCTGCTCGTATGCGTAATGCTGCGTTGCTTAGTTGTTGAACTGAATATTAATCCCTTACTTATATTGGTTATTAAAATCATCTCACAGCATTGAAGAAGTCCTTGTGCTAGTCCTATAAAAATAGTCTGAAAAGAAAGAAAGGTTGTGGCGCGATGTAAAAGCCATCAAGAGTTCAATATTGCACAATCTGTAGCTTTGCCGGAGTGCGATCAAGAAGAAATATGGTGGGAGATTTCAATCAATTAAACCATGCTGGAGTGTTGTTTCCTGAAACAATTTTATTTGGTAGCGCCGAATACGTTATCGCCAGAGTGATAAGTCCGGCAACATAGTGGGTGTTCAAACAAAAGTAAAATTACGGTTGTCTTTTTAATGAATTATTCAGCTTCTATTTGTCTTTGAGTATGGGGTTAGGAAAAAAAGCTGCAATACTGCGGCCTAAGGAAGCTCCGGCCCCTAAAAAGTCCAGCAGCGAACTCGTGAGCTGTTGTTGCCTAACGGCCATCTGAGTGCGTTATATAAGGAGAAAGGTGACCACGAAGCACTGAGTGTCACGGTAACTGGTCGAAGGGACTTTCTATTGAGCAGGGAAAACAGCTACAACGTAAACGCCATAGAGCCAGTTTATTTGGCAAAACTATGAATAATTCCGTCGTTGCCTGCAGGGTGTGAAGACGCAGGTCACCAAAATGAAGCTCGCAATCGCCACCTTGGTCTTTCCTCCGTCCGGCGTGCCTGCTACGATAAAGGAATCGACAAGCATCACGTGAGGACCTATTTTTTGCGCCCTAACTGTTTGCTGATTAATGAATTGTGAGTGCCATGCGCAAAATTGTATGCATCCCCTACACTCCCCTATAGAGTAGCGGTAATTATCTTTGTCAGCGCGTTATAGAGCTTTCTTGCAGGAGCAAACCTGACCTATTACTCACAGCTCATTAAATATGCTGCGAAACGAAAGATCAACCTCAAATAGGTGCTATATTGCTTTTCATATGAATGATTTGCGTTTCTTTTTGTGTAGTTTATTTCGGCGTTTCATAAAAACTAGGACCATGTTCACATAGAGGCCCAGCACGATGTTGTTTAGGTACTTGCTCAATTGTTTCCCATTCCACTTGTTGTTAGGACAAATGTAGCAGTACGACAGATGACCCTGTAAATCACCGTGTGTGTGGAAACACTCGCCTTGAAGCACTGCTGCCAAACAGTATCATGGATATTGTGATGAAACGTTAAAAACTTGTGGCGTAGGAGAGGGAACAGGGTGATCACCTGACGCACGGCATCTTCTTAAAGCGAAAGCCTTAGATATTCATAAAACGCAAAAAGTTGCAGTCGGTAGAGTCAAGAGTCAAGACGAGAAGACGAGTAATGCTAAAATAATTACGACACGGCGTTGCAGGGACGACACAGGCTACCATTATCATTGACGTGGCTGGGTTGGTCTCGAGTGGTTGGTCTATCACGGAGGCAGTGATTTCCTAAGTTCTCGCACACAGTATCAATTCACGTCAGGGGCAGGAAGATTTCAAGCGGGATCAATAAATTCGATAGAGAAGATGACCTTCAACATCTTAGTTCATAAAATATGGTGTGGCTTTTTACAGCCCTCTGAAGCTGGTCTGCGTCTGCACTGGTTTATAGCTTGGTCTGTTATTGCCCAATATAAAGATCCGGCACTGGCATGCAGATACTTATTTAGGGTGTGTTGGGACACAATGCTGATGATATATGTAAGCAACTAGGAACAAATAACATGAAAAGAAATATCTGTGTACGCTTCATGACTAGCAGCCACAAAGTGATTAAATTTTTGTAGATTGGTACCAAAGCGTCACCACGCCATGAACACTTGCGCTAGACCCTTCAAAAACACAGCAGGTACTGTTTAATTAGGCGATTTCGCAGGAACGACCATTCCGTATCTCACCCTCAGGTTATTTTTTGGCGAGTCATACGTGCTGCGTGACATGGAATATTTCCATAACCTCCATTTCAGTCCTCTCGAAACCATTGGTGACCAATTCACTCTGAATGTGTGGCCAAGCGGTCGTTTCAGGTGCCCTCCAGATTAGTTTCGTGTTGTCTTGCTGCCAAGTCGAAACAGCGTACACCGAATACGCACTTTACAGCGACAGAGAAGATTGACATACACAACACCCGAGATGCTTTGTCTGATGCGCCTTGTACTTTAATTATTACCTTTCTGTCCCAGTTTTGACCACATAAAAACTGCGAGAATTCGCATGGACCTTTTGTATGCTTCGCAACCTGTCAGAAAATTCAACCTATGTGACCTATTGTAATCCCGACTAACGCGCCCTGGGCTCCGCCACTCACCATCTGGACGGCTTGAGCACAAAAAACTTGTTTTTAGAGCAGCTAAAAGCCACAAAAAGGTTTGCTATTCTCTAAACGATGCCATCAAAGTATTTTCCTTGTTCTTCACTGCGGGGTCGACAAAATTTTTCAAAATCTGCGATGAAACTTTCGAATGCGCAACGCTCGGCTGAGAACCAAGCCAAGAGACTGCTGCCACGGACGGAACTGCACATGTATGCGGGCTACCTGAGTGGTTTTTTAAACAGATGGTTCGCTTCGATTATTAGTCTATATATCTATCTATCTATCTATCTATCTATCTATCTATCTATCTATCTATCTATCTATCTAGACGCCTACGGCTTTTAGCTCTCCTGGCCGTTCCGATACTAAAACTGGTATGGCATAATATGACTGTGTGATTGATTTAATACGTTGGGTTTAACGTTCCGAAACCACCATATGATTATGAGGGACGCCGTAGTGAAGGGCTGCTGAAACTTCGACTACCAGGAGTTTTTTAACGTGCACCCAAATCTGAGCACACGGGCCTACAACAATCCCTCCTCTATCGAAAATGCAGCCGCCGCAGCCGGGATTCGATCCCGCAACCTACGGGTCAGCAGCCGAGTACCTTAGCCACTAGACCACCGCGGCGGGGCTCCGAATTTGCAGTAGTACAACAAATAAAACTGAATCGCAAAAAAGGAAACAAATATATGTAAAATTTGCTGAACATCCGCTGAATCATTCAAAATGCACGAGAGCGCAGCTATTTCAGTAAGCAGTCTTTTGAACTGCCCTACAGTGCAAACAATGCTAGACCTCACAATAGCATTTGCCGGGCTTCAACCACCGTGGCGGGGCATGACTGTATGACGAGAAAAGTGATTAGTCATAACATGAAAATCATGACATGTATGTGATGAATGTGGTGACTTACATTTAATGGTCTCGCTGTTCTTTGGGGGGGGAGGGGGTTTGTACACATGACATGTTGCAAAACGGGTATGGCATGACATGATTGCATGACGAACTCAAGCGACCAACGCTAACCATGGAAATCATGACATGCATCTTATGTAAGTCATCACTTCACACCACGCTCATGAAGCACTCGTGGTCATTTGGCTCACTTCGCATTTACTAAATTTTGTACTACGGGTCGTGAATGGATGACGAAGGTATTCGACTGATGTGAACATGATAATCATGTTATGTGTTTCATGCAAGAACATGTCGACTTGCCACACTCATTTATTTGCTTATTTATTAAAAACATCTTACAGAACCAACAGGGAAAAGTGCAAGGTGAGCATAAAAAGAATAGATCCATGAATTTGCACAACTTACGTACAAACAATAACATAAAGCATCGTCGAAGATTGTGCAACTTCTAACACCAATATAGATTAGAAAAGGTTAATTTCATTAGAAAGGCAACAGCAATGAAAAGCAGATGATGGTAAATTTGAAATACTGATGTTGAACAAACTACAAAAAGTAAGAACAATGTGTGAAAGCACTTTTTATTATCCAAAATAAAACATTGCTCAAGACTTCATAACATAGTTGGAACGAATGCTGGCATTCATGATGCACTCACAGCCGTTTTGCTAGCTTCACTTATACCAAATTTAGTATTACGTCACGTTAACGAATTACGAAGGTATGTGACTGGTGCAAACATGATATTAATGAGATGCATGTCATGTAAGGGCCTGTCTACATGCCGAACTTGTGAAGCACTCACGGTCGTTTCGCTAGCTTCACATAATAAATTTGTTATTATGGGGCGCGAGTGGATGGCGAAGAGAAATAACACGTCCGAACATGATAATTGTGACATTCTTGTCAAGTAAAACATGACAACGTGCTTTTCTCATAGCACGCTCGCAGCTGTTTTGCAAGCTCCGCATATACGACATTGGGTATCACGTGACGTGAATAGACGATGAAGGTAAATGACAGGTCCAAACAATAATAATGATTGCGTGTCGTGTGAAACATCACTACATGTTACACGCATAGCACGTTCGCGGCTGTTTTGCTAGTTTCACATATACCACTTCCACATATACCGAGGTTGGCATCGTGTGACGTGAATGGACGACGGAGCTAATCGACACGACTAAACATGATAACTTTGACATGCTGTCTTGTAAGACATGACTACAACCCTAATGAAAAAACGAATCGTGGGCATGGTAATGAGATCTAACAGACAGTAATGCCAAGAAATGTACAGGGTAAGTTATTAGAACCAATGGAATGTAAACAAGAAAGAAAAGTGCATGAAAAAATAACCAGCCGTGAGCAGGAATTGAACCTACGACTTTCGAATAACGCGTTCGATGCTCTAACCACTGAGCTACCACGGCGACCTTCCCTCCAACCCCTTTTTTGGGTTTATATGTGAATTTAGAAGTAGGAGTGACAGGCAACGCCATCTATAAGCCAAGCGACGAGTGAGAAAACACTCTTTTATGCGCATGTTTGGCGTCACGTAGCACGTGAACTTATTATGAGCGGGCAGCTGATAGATTGTCCCTCGTATACAACCTAATGCCACCAAGTCTGCCAGTACGAGACCTGCTCATGGCTGGTTATTTTTTCATCCACTTTTCTTTCTTCGCGGTACATTCCATTGGTTCTAATAACTTCCCCTGTACATTCCTTGGCATTACTGTCTGTTAGATCTTAATAATATTGTGTTACAACACGGAAAAACGAGCCCTTAGGTATACACTTCTTTCCCTTATTTTCATTAAACGAGGGTCTCGTGCTGGCAGACTTGGTGTTATTAGGTTGTATACGAGGAACTATTATTCTGCTGCCCGTTCATAATAAGTTCACGAGCTACGTGACGCCAAACATGCGCATAAAAGAGTGTTTTCACACTCGTCGCTTGACGTATAGATGGCGCTGACTGTCACTCCTACTTCTAAATTCGCATATAAACCCAAAAAAGTAGATGGAGGGAAGGCCGCTGTCGTAGCTCAGTGGTTAGAGCATCGAACGCGTTAATCGAAGGTCGTAGGTTCGATTCCTGCTCATGGCTCGTTGTTTTTTCATCAACTTTTCTTTCTTCTTATTTACATTCCATTGGTTCTAATAACTTCCTCTGTACATTCCTTGGCATTACTATCTGTTAGATGTCATTAATATTGTGTTAATACACGGAAAAACGAGCCCTTTGGTATACACTTTTTCCCTTATTATATATATATATATATATATATATATATATATATATATATATATATATATACATATATATATTGTACCGGAGCATCGTGGCGCCAGCTCTGTGCCAGCGTGAAAGAAGACGTTGGCGTCCGTGTTTGGCTCGTGCTTGCCGGGCTCCTGCCTGTACCAGCCCTATTAAAAAAATGCCCATCATAGGAATGTTGGATTTTACCGTTACCATTTTGGTGGACTATGTTGGTGGAAATGTTGGTGGCACATGGTGTATGTTGGCGTATGGTGCAGTGGATGGTGAATGGCCCGCTCCAGCCGGCAGTGCTGCAGTTCGAAGCAGCGTCAGAACCACCGTGACCATCTGGAACTAAAAAATATTAAAAACAAATGTGTAAAAACAATGTCCGAAGCACGCGCAAAAAAAGTGTGACAGCGCGGAAGGAACCTGCCAACTTCAGATTCCAAACTAAGCACACTAACCACTGCGCCACGCCGACCAATGGCTGATCTCGTGTTAAAGAGTAGTCAACTTACAAACTTACTGTTTAACTTCAGTTTTGTTTGTCGGTTACTCGAGATATATGGGATCTGCACCTGCTACTAACATTTGCGCATTTGATAAACACAAACAAGTGCTGCCTGTAACGATTGCCACTGCGATAATGGCAACAGCGCTATGTTTTCGTTACAATTTACAACCGCAAGAAAAAGAAACAGCTCAGTACACTGAGAAGCAGGTAGAGTTTATTGGTGGTTACTGCCAAGTTTATTATCCGCTTCTCGCTTCTTGCGTAGGGCGATATCTGTTCAGGCTTTATGACGCTTATATGCTCATTTGAGAGATACGCCCACACAATTGATTGTGACGTTTTTCGCGCAAGGCACAGCGCAGTCGTGCCAGCGCACCGCTGTTGCCCTGTTGTTTGGAACAACTACATAACGGCTAGGCCAAAACGAATGCAGTGTGCCAGACAAATCATGCTATCAAATTTGTTCACTAAGCATTGAAATTGACGAGTCTGTGTTCTCGCATAAAAGCCAGTGAAGTGCCGGCGAGTGCCACCAGCGGCTGTGAGTGAAGGAGGCGTACATTTGGTAGAAGGGCTGCAAGCGCGTCGCATCGATATTTGTTGCTTCTTGCGCAGACACCGTACACAATAAAAATGCTTCATTTAGGTTGAATGATGGCGCAGCTGTGCTGTATTGTCAACTTTACTTGTCAAAATTGTGCATTCTGATACTCAGAATTGCCGAGAACACTTGTGTGGGCTCAGTCGATCCGAATAACCTTTGGTGTAAATCATGATGGTAGAATAGAAGGGTGAAAGTGAAATTACTGGGGCTCATTTCAACACATGTCGAAAGTGAAAGTTTACGCATATTCGCACGCACAATGTTAACATAAAAGTATGGCTCAAGCAATAGAGTGTGCGAGAATTGCCAGGGTTGCGTTTTTAGGGTGATGACATGATGTGACTGCTGTGTTCTGCTCTAACATTGAAAGGGGTAATTGCAAACTGGAGCTCATTTATTTCTCGACAACTGCGCGCCGATGTAAAACATTTACGGTCACTGTTCACAGTGACACCTATAGTCTTCTAAACATCACAACAAAGAAAGACATCGCGGATGCCAAACTGGTGTAAGTACGTCCGCAAAATGTTAACATATTCACGGCCGCATATTCTACGCTACACTAAAATTGAAGCGTTGTTGACACCCCTGGATTAAAAAAATAAACGTGCTAGAAAGCGTAATGAGAAGCATTGGTTTCTTTTGACCATGAACACATATATGCGAAATAAAACAAATAGAATCGGTACAGAAAAAGGCAATTAGATTCATCTTCAGGAGTTATGACTCTGCTTTTTCACCTACGTCAGCATTACCATCTTTGAACCTATCTCTACTTTCATCGCGAAGGAACATTGAGTCTCTCAAATTATTACATTCTATAATTTATTCGACGTGCAAACTTTCAAAAGATTTCTACTTAACATGTTCCAGACCTTCTTCAACACGCCAATACCATCCTTTGAATACGACACCATTCTATGCCCGTACTAACACGTATAATTTCAGCTTCTTTCCACGAACTGTTGAACTTTGGAATAACTTATCCGGTGACATACGTTCTTTGCCCTTAAATGAATTCTTCTTATCCATAAATACCCTTTGACAGTTTGTCTTTTTCCGTTTCACTGCTTACTGTATTTACTGTGTTCTCTTCCTTGCCACCATGTCTTCATTCCAGATTTGGGTGCACGCTAAAGAACCCCAGGTGGTCTAAATTTCCGGAGCCCTCCACTACGGCGTCTCTCATAATCATATAGTGGTTTTAGGACGTTAAACCCCACATATCAATCAATCAACCATGTCTTCATTATGCCGCCATGTGATGCCATGTATTGCCACTTTGTATTTTGCTTTCCTTCGCAAAGAATTAAACCATGTTTTGTACCGGCCTGTTACCCACTCCTGCCATCACCCTTACGGGCTGCAGTATGTAAAAATAAAACAATAAATAAATATATCTGCGCATACAAGAATTAAAGACTAGAAATAAGTGATTTCACATAATGTCATTTGCTTTTTTTATCAAGCCACCATCATCCACAAAGCTTCCTTCACGCCACCGTCATCCACCTTGCTCACCAAGCCTTCCACCAAACACGTCTTGCCTCGCCACCATCAGCCCGCATTTTTCATCATCACCACCATTGATTCTCCACCACGACCACCACCACCTTCTGCCACGATTTGTCTTCTCTAGCCATCAGCAGCCGGCGTTTTCCACCGTCACCACCATTGGCTCGCCACCACCACCACCATCTGCCACCAATTTTTCCCGTTCTCGCCGTAATGAGCCATCATGCCTACTGCAGTGTCCATCATATGCCCTAATATTTCCACCATATCCACCAATGATTCCAGCTTCCTCCAACCCAGGATTTTCATTAAGGAGCTTGTTGCGGCAAGCGCGTGTAGCATTAGCCGCAAACAAGTGTTTTTACGTGAACTCGCTCGTTACATTTGGTGGAAACGTGTTGCGTAACGCCCTGGTGCTCCGCAGACGTAAGCTACCATCTACTTCCGCGATGACCGAGCGCGTCGATCCCCTACAAGCCTCTTCCACGCCACCGCTTGTCATGTGCCCTGGTGTACTTCGTCTTCGTGACCCACCAGTCTACAACGGCACTGAAGATCATGATGTCGAGGACTGGCTGGCAGAGTACGAGTGTGCCTGGGCGATTAACAAGTGGGATGACCCTGCGAAGCTTAGACACGTCATCTTCTACCTGACAGAATTGGCCAACCTATAGTTCAGCAACCATCAAGCCGACATCCCCACCTGATCGGTTTTCGAAGAAATTGTGACCTCTTTTTTTGGTCGTGTAATCATGCGCAAGCTTGCCACTGAACTTGGCCTGCGGAGACGATATAAGCGAAATAATAAGATCGTCACGAGCTACATTAAGGATGTGATCACCCGCTGTAGGCGAGTAGATGCCTGGATGACGGAGGCTGACAGAATAAAGCATATATTGAAAGGTATTGATGACGACGCTTTTCATGGGCTCGTGGCCACAGACCAACAGACCGTCACGGCCGTGATTCAGTTATGTCAAAGTTTTGATGAGCTGCGCAAGCAGCGAATTTCTACACGTCGCGATAATACGTAAACTGCGGATATTTCGGCTTTGGAGTGCAAAAGCAGTGGCCCCGACTACAGCGTGTTCATGCCTCAAATTCAACGGTAACTCGAAAGGAAGTTGCTCGACAGCTTTCTGTTGGGGCCACTATCAACGAGACCCCGACAGCACTGGACCATTCACTTCGCCGTGCTGTTTAGACGCAAGTTGCCGAGGCTCTACCTTCGCCCGCGTCCCCAATCTCAGTTACTGCACCACTGATTTATGCAGAAACCGTCCGCCGACCTCCTGCCCAACCACTGCTCCCTTCATACAGTCCAGCCACCAACAACTACAGGCCACCAGTTTCGGTTTATCCGGTGAATCAGCCCTCCCCACCACCTCGAGCTCTTGGCGTACTCCAGATAACTGGCCCGTCTGCTTCAACCACGGTATTCCAAGACATACACTATCGGAAAAACTGCCATGGTGGATACTGGAAAACATGGTGGCGTAGTGGAAATATTAGGGGGTATGGTGAAAATTATGATGGATATGGTGGGACATATTGGGTGGTATGGTGTACAGAAGATGGGTAAAGTGGAAACGAATATGGAAAGTAGAGGCTTAATAGTGGGCAATCATGGGACACTCTGCACACCATTTCGATAATGCTGCGAAGCAGTAAGCAGATGGTGGGTGATGCTTACTATGGTGGGCCACATGGTGGACGAAGCTCTTCCCACCATTGCGATAATGCTGGGAAGTACTAAGCAGATGATGGGTTCTACTTGCTATGGTGGGCCCCATGGTGTACCAAGCTGAGAAGCTCTGCCCACCATTGCAACTATGCTGGGAAGCAGTAAGCAGATGATAGGTGAGCCTATAATGGCGGGCAATTTATATAGTGTACCAAGCTGAGATCTGTACACTACATGTTCTACCACCATGATTTCCACCAAAGGTTAGGCCTACCAATTGAGCCCGTACAATTTTGTTATCCATGCTTCTGGGTTTCAGAATACACTATTTCGGCGATTAAGAATGACAATACAGCACATACATGGCATCAATTAACCTGAATGAAGCATTTTTCATCGTGTACGTTGTCCGCGCAAGAAGCAACAAACATGGATGAGACGCGATTCCAGCACTCTCAGTGAACGCGCGTCTCCCCTAGCCAACAGCCGATGGTCGCACTCGCCAGCACTTCTTTATCATTTATGCGAGAACACAGACTTGGCAATTTGTATGCTTGGCAAACCACTATGATAGCGTAATGTTTCCAGCACACTGCATTCGTTTTGGCCAAGCCGTTGCTATAGCGAAAAAGCTACAGCAGTGTGCTGGCGCGACTGCCCTCTACGTTTCGCGAAAAGCACCCCACTACTCAATTAATTAGGTGGGCGTCTGTATGGAATGAACGTAGATGCGTCATAAAGCGTGAGCAGATGTCGCCCTTTGGAACGAGCGCGAAATGAATAATAAACTTGGCAGACCCCGCCGGTAAACTGTAGCTGCTCCCTAGACTACTTGTTTTTTTTTTCTTGTGGTTGTGAATTGTAAAAAAAACATCGCTGGTGCCATTATCTCAGTGGCAATCCTCACAGGCAGAAGTTTCTTGTGTTTAATAAATGTACAAATTTTAGTAGCGGGTGCAAATCTCGTCTATGTCGAGTACACGACAAACAAAACTAAAGTTGAATTGTAAGTTCGTATGTGGGCTAGCTATTTAACGCGCGAAATACGTCATGTTCGTATGGCGCAGTGGGCCACTTCCGGTTGCGAAAGCGTTCGGACGTATGTATCATGAGCTCCGTAGGAGTGGCATCAGCGGCTCAGCTTAGCAGCCGAAATACGTCATGTTCGTATGGCGCAGTGGGCCACTTCCGGTTGCGAAAGCGTTCGGACGTATGTATCATGAGCTCCGTAGAAGTGGCATCAGCGGCTCAGCTTAGCCGCGGTTTAAGGATTGAAATGCCCCAGGATTATGCTGTTATTTTGCTTCCTCTGCCGATTGGCTATGTGGTTCCGAACACTGTTTTACTGCATGCGGATGTAAAAGGAAGACCATATCACGCGGAAGACTTTCGCGAGTCACTTTTTCGACTTGTTCAGCCTACCGAGGTTCTTGCGCTCGACGCATATCAAATGAACCACTTGTGGGTGGTGACGTGCAGAAGCACTGACGGTGTACAGAAACTTTTAACTGATCCGCAATTGACTGCGAAAGGCCTCAAATGCATGGTAATCGACCCAAGCCACCGCGACGTCCGTCTGAAGCTGCATTGGTTGCTCTAACACGTACGAGAAAAGGACGTACGAAATGCTCTGACCCTCTACGGGACAGTGCTTGGCGTAGGAATGGGTAAGTGGCGAATTAACGGCTACACCCAGCAGAATACCATGACGAGAACCGTGACGCTCCGGCTATAGGCTAACGTTACGCTGGACTATATACCTCGCCAGTTACGAGTAGGAGGAGAGCTCGCACTCAATGTGGCAACCGGAAGAGCGCCGCTGAGTTTGCGTTGCCAGCAGATTGGCCACATTAAGAAGGACTGTCAATTCCCGCAGCGGGACACTTTCAAGCGTTTTGGTCATGCCTCTGGGAACTGCACGAAGACGTATGCGGCAGCTACACTGAACACCGGAAGCATGGATAAATCCTATCTCACTATGGACGAGGCCGAAGCGGAAAAATTGGTGAAATCAAAAACGGCGTGTGAAGAAAAACACCTAGTGCAGCAGGCATGACGCGATTGCAGAAACAACCACCAAGGTCAACTGACAGTGGGGGAGTGCAACCTATTGCGGATGCGTCGGCGAAATCACACGAGACTTATGCGAGAAAAAAACATTCAGTACAGGAGGCGTGATGGATGTGAAAGAAGCAGAAAAATAGGTGAACGTGCGTGTATGCAAGCGGCCGCAGAATCATTGACGAGTGCGCCGCTGCGGGAGTCTAGTGGCTAAGGTACTCGGCTGCTGACCCGCCGGTCGTGGTATGAAATCCCGGCTGCGGCAGCTGCATTTCCGATGGAGGCGAAATGTTGTAGGCTCGTGTGCTCAGAATTGGGTGCACGTGTACGGCATCTCTCAGAATCATAAGGTGGGTTTGGGACGTTAAACCCCACATATTGTCACGGGGTCGTGACGTGGCCGAAGACAGGAAACTTCGTGTTGGGATTTAACTGTTTATTTGGGCGAACCTGTGCCCGGTAAAGGGAAAGTCTAATTACAGCAGCAGTCTTGCACAGATAGCAGTCTCGGACTTATAGCGGCGAACGCAGCGTCGGCCTTCGATCAACAACTGACAAGCGGCGAAGCGCGTCGGCATTTATACTCTTGCCGTCGAATGTTCTAGCGTTATTGCTGGCAGTGGCGTAGGTTCCAGAACAATCTGTACCGTTCGCACAGTGGGCGTGATCTTATCGAAATGATCTACTACAGTCTGGAACCTTCTAGAAAACTGCAGGCGCCGTTTGCGCTGAGAATCGTGTGGTGTTTTGGGACGATAACAAAAACTTGGGAAATGGAACGTGGCATTGCCCCCCTCTGAAAAAAGGCATCGTCCCGATGCTTCAACTAAAGATGAAGGTACAATAATAATGAAAGAAAGTACAATGAATAAATTACAATACAACAATAATAAAAAAAACACTGTTTCAGTTTGTTAACGTGCATGAAACGGCTTGAGGCGCGCGACATGGACGACTTCAGGTCGCGATCGGCGTCGTTGAGAGTTCGTGATGCCGTCGGGGACAACCTCGTAATCAAGTGGGCCGAGACGTCGAACCACCTTGTACGGTCCGAAGTACCGTCGCATAAGCTTTTCACTTAGTCCACGTCGGCGTATCGGCGTCCACACCCAAACACGTTCACCGGGCTGGTATTCCACGAAGCGTCGTCGAAGGTTGTAACGGTGGCTGTCGGTCGTCTGTTGATTCTTGATACGGAGACGCGCAAGTTGTCGGGCTTCTTCGGCGCGTTGAAGGTACTCGCTCACATCGAGGTTTTCTTCGTCGGTGACGTTGGGTAACATGGCATCGAGCGTCGTTGCCGGGCTCCTTCCGTAGACCAATTTGTATGGAGATATCTGCGTCGTCTCCTGCAACGCCGTGTTGTATGCGAAGGTCACATACGGAAGAATGGCGTCCCACGTCTTGTGTTCGACATCGACGTACATCGACACCATGTCGGCGATCGTCTTGTTAAGCCGCTCGGTGAGGCCGTTGGTCTGTGGGTGGTACACTGTCGTCCGGCGGTGGTTTGTTTGGCTGTATGCCAAGATCGCTTGAGTTGAGTCGGCAGTGAATGCCGTTCCTCTGTCGGTGATAAGGATCTCCGGGGCGCCGTGACGTAGGACGATGTTTTCGGCGAAGAACTTAGCTACCTCGGATGCACTGCCTTTTGGCAGGGCTTTTGTGTTGGCGTAGCGGGTTAGGTAGTCGGTAGCTACCACAATCCACTTGTTTCCGAAAGCCGACGTCGGGAACGGCCCCAGTAGGTCCATACCAATCTGCTTGAAAGGTCGGCAAGGTAGATCAATTGGCTGCAGAAGTCCCTCTGGCCTTGTCAGCGGTGTCTTGCGTCGCTGACAGTCCAGGCATGTCCTCACATAACGAGTGACGTCGGTGGTAAGACGTGGCCAGTAGTACCTTTCTTGTATCCTCGCGAGCGTGCGAGAAACACCGAGGTGTCCTGCCATCGGATCGTCGTGCAGGGCCTGCAGAAGTTCTGGTCGCAGAGCTGAAGGCACCACAAGGAGGTACTTAGCTCGAAGAGGTGAAAAGTTTTTCTTTTGTAGAAGACCGTTTCGTAGAAAGAACGACGCAAGTGCGCGCTTGAATACGTTCGGGACATCGGCGGTCCTGCCTTCGAGGTATTCTATTAGGGCCTTAAGTTCCCGGTCGGCCCGATGTCGTTCAGCGAAGTCGTCGGTAGTTATCGTTCCCAAGAAGTAGTCGTCATCCGGGTCGTCGGGTAGCGGTTGGTCGACAGGCACACGAGAGAGACAGTCAGCGTCGGAGTGTTTTTTGCCGGACTTATAAATGACAGTATTGTCATATTCTTGAAGTCTCAGGCTCCATCGTGCGAGGCGACCTGAAGGGTCCTTCAAGGTGGCTAGCTAACACAAGGCGTGGTGGTCGCTCACAACTTTGAAGGGCCTGCCGTGGAGGAAGGGGCGAAATTTCGACGTAGCCCAGATGATGGCGAGGCACTCCTTTTCTGTTGTGGAATAATTTGCTTCTGCTTTGAATAGCGATCGGCTAGCGTAACTAATAACCCTTTCAGGTCCGTCAGCCCTCTGCACAAAAACGGCGCCAAGACCTACGCTGATTGCGTCAGTATGTATTTCTGTCTCGGTGATGTCGTCGAAATGGGCAAGTAACGGAGGCGTCTGGAGGCGATGTTTAAGCTCCTGAAAAGCGTGTTCCTGTGGTGTTTCCCACTTGAACTCCGCGTCGGCCTTGGTAAGGTTAGTGAGAGGATCGGCGATGCGGGCGAAGTTAATCACGAACCGCCTATAATAGGCTCACAGGCCCAGAAATCGGCGCACGGCCTTCTTGTCAGTGGGCGGCGGGAAGTCGGCGATGGCGGCTGTTTTCCGTGGATCGGGACAAACTCCAGACTTGCTGATAACGTACCCCAGAAACAAGAGCTCCTCATATGCAAATCTGCACTTTTCTGGCTTCAGTGTGAGTGCGGACGTCTTGATGGCTTGAAGTACAGCTTCAAGGCGCCGAAGATGCTCGTCGAAACTCGAGGAAAACACGACGACGTCGTCCAAGTACACAAGGCAAGTCTGCCACTTCAATCCTGCCAGTACTGTATCCATAACGCGTTGAAAAGTTGCAGGCGCTGAGCAAAGGCCGAAGGGCATCACCTTAAACTCGAAGAGGCCGTCCGGTGTAATAAACGCCGTCTTCTCTCGGTCTCTTTCGTCGACTTCGATTTGCCAATAGCCAGTCTTGAGGTCCATTGACGAAAAGTACTTGGCGCTATGGAGCCGATCAAGTGCGTCGTCTATTCGTGGGAGAGGATACACGTCCTTTCTTGTGATTTTGTTCAGGCGGCGGTAATCGACGCAGAAACGTAGGGTCCCATTCTTTTTCTTCACTAACACCACGGGGGATGCCCATGGACTCTTGGACGGCTGGATAATGTCATCCCGCAGCATTTCATCAACTTGTCTCTTCATGGCTTCACGTTCTCGCGTCGAAACCCTGTACCGACTCTGACGGAGTGGTATGGCATTTTCTTCAGTTATGATGCGATGCTTCGTGATTGTGGTCTGCCGAATTTTCGATGACGACGAAAAGCAATCTTTGTATTGCAGGAGCAGGGCCTTGAGCTGTTTTCGCTTATCATTCGGAAGTCTGGGATTGACGTCGAAAGCTATGGGAGGGGCTTGGTTCTTCTGAGCAGGTTCCGCAGAATCGGCGAGGGCGAAAGCACTGGTGGCTTTGACAATTTCTTCGATGTATGCGACCGTTGTTCCTTTGTTCACATGTTTGTACTCATTGCTGAAATTCGTGAGCATAACCGTTGCTTTGCCTCCCCGCAGCTCTGCAATTCCTCTTGCGACGCAACTATTTCGGGTGACCAGCAGATGCTGATTGCCTTCAACGATGCCTTCCAAGTCAGGTGATTTAGGAGCGCCGACTGAAATAATGACGCTTGAGCGAGGCGGAATGGTGACTTGCTCTTCCAGCACATTCAAGGCATGGTGTCCTGACGGCGTGCACGGCGGTAGTGCTTCTTCTGTGGATAACGTTATCGACTTTGTTTTTAGGTTTTGACAGCACCATGGAGGCATAAGAAGTCCATGCCAAGGATGACATCTCTCGAGCAACGCTGTAGGACTACGAAGTCTGTAGGATAAATACGGCCGTTAATGGTGACTCTCGCTGTGCAGATTCCTGCAGGCGTTACGAGATGACCTCCGGCTGTGCGGATTTCAGGGCCTTTCCAAGCTGTCCTAACTTTCTTTAACTTTGCGGCGAACGACCCACTGATGACAGAATAGTCGGCTTCAGTATCGACGAGAGCGGTCACACTGTGGCCGTCGATAAGAACGTCGAGGTCGCTAGTTCGCCGTCTCGCATTACAGTTAGGGCGTGGCGTCGGGTCACGGCTGCGTCGGCTTGTTCCACTGCTTCCATGTTGCGTCGTCCGGCCACCTTCGGTAAGTGAGCTTTTGCCTTCATGAATTTGCCTGGTTGGTGTTGTGTTCAAAAAGCTCCGTCGCGGCGGCGTCGTCGTCGGAGGATCTTCAGTAGTTCGTCGCACAGCAACCGCACCTCCATCGGTTGCTGCCCTTAGTTTCCCGGATACGGGCTAGGAGACCGGCCCCGCGTTGGGCCAGAGTATTGCCGGAGGTGCGGTGACATGCGGCGACTGGGTGACGGCGAACGGGAAGGACTTCGTGGTATCCATTGAGTTCCTGCCAGGTAGTCGGCGATGTCACGTGGCCGATCTCCTGGCTGCGGACGCGGTGCATTGACGGCGAAGCCACGCAGTCCCATCTGTCGGTACTGGCAACGGCGATATGTGTGCCCGGCCTCGCCGCAGTGGTAGCAGAGCGGGCGGTTGTCAGGTGCACGCCAAACGTCAGTTTTCCTCGGTGCACTGCGCTGGCCCGCTGGGGAACGGTAGGACGTCGGCGGGGGTGGTGGCGGCGGTGGCGTCTGGCGACGGAAGTGCGACGAGGCGGCGTTTTGGCATGGACGGGGAGGAGCGTTGTGGCGCACTGCAGCGGCGTAGCTTATAGTTTCTGGCTCGGGCGGCGGTGTTTGGGGAATTTGAAGCGATTGCCGGACTTCTTCTTGCACAATGTCGGCGATCGAATCCACTTGAGGCTGCGCCGAAGGCAACAGTTTGCGCGGCTCTTCCCGCACGATCGCTCGGATCGTTTCACGCAGGTCGTCGGAGTCACTGGCTTGAGCAGCAGCGCACTCTGGAGACAGGCGACGATTATACTGTCTGGTGCGCTTGTCCAGCGTTTTTTCGATGGTGGTCACCTCGGATACAAATTCTTGGACGGTGTTCGGTGGATTCCTCATTAGTCCCGCGAAGAGCTCCTGTTTGACCCCTCGCATGAGGAAACGCACTTTCTTTTCCTCAGGCATGTCTGGGTCAGCGTGACGGAATAGGTGGGTGTGACGAAGCAGGGAAAGCGAGAGCAGACGACGGAGTGGCCGATCGCTGGAAGGCGAGAAAAACGAAGGAGCTCGGGCTGCAGAGAAGATTAAGAAGGGCGCGCGCAGGCGAGACAGTTTTTTTTTTTTTTTGGAACGCCGGCAGAACGGGCGGCAGGTTGTTGGAGAACCCGCATCTACGCGCGAGGTTCGCATACACAGGGCGCCTGTCTTCGGGACAGCGAGCGCCTCACGGTCCTCGCCTGGCAAGACCTGGGACGCGGCCTGCTGCTCTCGGAGAACCCGCACCTACGCGCGAGGTTCCAGATTGTCCACCGCCGTCGAGACGAGCGTCGCAAGGTCCTGGCCTGGCGCGGACGAGCCCTGTCTGGCTACCGGCTACCGAGCGACGGTTCGTTCACTCGGCCCTTAACCCCTGCTGCTGCTACGTCGTTTCCACACCGGACATCTACCCGACGACGAATTACGTCATCACAGGGACGCAACCAGCCCACAGCCTCCTGGTCCCCAAGCACCGCCACGTGAGACAATTGACTAGTAGTGTACGCTGCCGCTTTATGTATTTCGTGTGTGTATGCTGTCAAATACAATTGTAGTGTGGTTTGTTAACGTCAGATACCGTCTCCTCCATCCGCAACGCGTCACACGCTCTGCGGCGCGACGAACCTCACCAACAAACTTCACATCTGGCGTCCGCGACAGGACCGCTCTTATCCTATAAAAGAGCAGCGCGTCGCTTATGCGGGTCTGACGGTTGACGATGGAGACGGACAAGCTCACAGCAATTGGAAAGGAACTGGGGTTGAGCGGTCCAGGGCTAAAGCAGTGGATCGATGAGGAGCGCGTACGTGAACGAGAAGCGCGGGAAGTACGTTTAGCCGAACGCAATGCGGCAAAAGAAGCTGATGCCGAGGCACTGGCGAGGCTACAAGCAGAAAAGGAGGTTCTCGAACTAAGGTTGAAGCTCCGAGAGTTAGATGCGACAACGGGTAGCGTGACTACAGGTCAATCAGTAGAGGGTCCGCACATGGGTTCTCCTCAAAGCTACGAAAGTCCGCACAAACTCATACCGCCCTTCAACGAAGTTCGCGACGAGCTGGACGCGTACATCCAGCGCTTTGAACGCGTCGCCAGGAGCCAGGATTGGCCGCAAGACAAGTGGGCCCTTTCACTGAGCCTTTGTTTGACAGGTGAAGCGCTAAGTGTTGTTGGCAGGATGGCACCTGACCATGCCATGGATTACGCAACGTTAAAGAAAACGTTGTTGCAGCGCTTCCGGTTTACAGAGGAGGGCTACCGCACTAAGTTTCGGTCGGCGAAGCCTGAGGACTGCGAAACGGGTCGACAGTTCGCTGGGCGATTGCTAGGTTATTTCGACCATTGGCAAGAGATGGCCAAGACCGAACGGACGTACGAAGCTCTACGAGACGTTATTGTTTCAGAGCAATTCATCACGCAGTGCCACGAGAAGCTGGCAATCTTCCTGCGGGAAAGGGATTGCCGAGGAATTGAAAAGCTAGTAGAAGCTACTGATCATTATATGGAGGCGCAGGGTTTCGTCAACCTTGGTAAAGGTAAGGACGACAAGGACCATAAAAAGCCACCAGATCGAGCGCAGGCCGCACTACGGAAAGAGGAAAAGGACAAACCACATTGTTTGCTTTGTGGAAAGCGCGGTCATAAGGCCTCAGATTGCTGGGCAAATACTAAAGGGCCAAGGACAAAACCAGCCTTCTGCGGAAAATGTAGACGTAGTGGGCATAGCAAAGAGGACTGCCCTAACAAGGGAAGCGGTAAAGCCTCGTGCCTGAAAGAGCAAGCAGAAGGTCCGAAAGCATCAAACCAGGAGACACAGGCTTCCCGGCAAGGTACTGATTGCTCGAAACGTACGAGAATCAAGTGGGAGGACAAGTCTATGCCTACGGCCGAAGGCGTCCTTGAAAACCAGCCCGTTACGGTCTTACGGGATACAGGATGCGACTCGGTTATTGTGAGAAGGTCCCTTGTACCAGTCAGCAATCTGACGGGGAAAGTTTCCTCTGTGTGTCTTCTTGATCGAAGGGTACTGAAACTGCCGGAGGCAGACGTGCGAATTATTTCACCCTTTTTCTCAGGCAAGACTCGCGCGATCTGCATGGATGACCCACTGTATGACGTCGTTCTGGGAAACGTCCAAGGGGTCCGTGACGCCTCCGATCCTGATCAAGATTGGAAAAGACACCTACGTCCAGCTAGTCCGATGAAAATATCATCTAGGGTGGGAGCGGACGACGGATCGCTGACTGGATCTTATACTACAGATGCATTCACTTCGGTTGCGAGGCAATCAAAGGAAAACGAAGTCGCCGCGACAGTCGGACAGAGTTCTCGTCGCCTGCCGGTACCAACAATAAGTCCCCTAGATATGAGTGCACGTGACTTGCAGAAAAGTCAGAGGGATGACGCTAGCTTACAGAAATGCTTTGAGGCCGTCGATAAACCCATCCAGACCAGGTTTGCCGAGATTCTTTTCTTTACAAAAGAAGAAATTCTATACAGGAGGTACAAGCTCAGATCGAAGAGAGAAACTGAACAACTTGTTGTACCTACAGCCCTCCGCCATTGTGTAATGCAAATGGCTCATGAAGGAATTCTTGCGGGCCATCAGGGTATAAAACGCACAACAGACCGTATCCTCGGGGAGTTCTATTGGCCAGGGGTACTTTCTGACATCACACGATTTGTGAAATCGTGCGACACGTGCCAGAGAACTTTCCCAAAACACTTAGTTGGGCGAGTACCGTTGGGTAAAACCCCCGTCATTGATACACCGTTTAAGAGAGTGGCCATTGACATTGTGGGACCATTATCTCCCAAGTCAGAAAAAGGGAATAGATACGTTTTGACAATGGTGGACATGGCAACGCGGTATCCTGATGCGGTGGCGCTGCCAAGCATTGAAACAGAAAGGATCGCTGAAGCACTGTTGGAGATGTTCTCGCGAGTGGGGGTACCTCAGGAAATCATCAGCGACCGAGGCACGTCTTTTACGTCCCACCTAATGCGCGAATTCAGCAGGCTTCTATCCTTCACACAGTTGCCGACGACACCATATCATCCCATGGCAAATGGTCTTGTCGAGAGGTTCAATGGCACACTTAAACGAATGATAAGACGAATGTGTCAAGAGTGCCCGAAAAGTTGGGACCGGTACTTAGCGCCTTTACTTTTCGCATATAGAGAAGTTCCGCAGTCAAGTTTGGGCTTCGCCCCGTTTGACTTACTGTATGGCCGTTACGTCAGAGGGCCCATGTCAATATTGAAAGAGATGTGGACTGGTAATCATCTAGATGATGAGACGAAGACCTCGTACGGCTATGTAGTTGACCTGCGGAGACGTCTTGAAAACACTTGTCGTCTAGCCAAGGAGGAGCTGCAGAAAGCCAAACTTGTGCAGAAGAAGCACTATGACATGAAGACTAGACCACAGCGTTTAGCTGTTGGAGACAAGGTGCTGCTGCTACTCCCGTCGGACAACAACAAACTGATTCTAACATGGAAAGGGCCTTTCACAGTTCTAGAGAGGAAGAATGACGTGGATTACGTTATTGATTTAGGAACGCGAACATCTCTGTTTCACGTCAACCTCCTCAAAAAATATCAAGAACGACCATCGGTACCACAGCCAACAAAAGAAGCGTCAGTCGCGTGTCTGGCTGATGATACTGAGCACGACGATCTACCATGCGTACCTTTTCAGCAAAAAGAATCTGCTGCCGATGTGAACATATCGGAAGCACTCTCTACTAAACAGCGCACGCAGATCGCTAGAATACTGCATACCTACGAGAATGTATTCACCAACAAACTTCACATCTGGCGTCCGCGACAGGACACCGACATTCCCGGTGGGTCATCTCCTCTGTGAAAATTCCAACCTTTTCATTTGGTAGCTGAACCCGGGTCTCGAGTAGAGCAGCGGCCCTCTCTTTGCGAGCGACGCTCGCGAACGTTTGCAGAAACGCCCCGCAGAAGACATCCCACGTTCGGAGCGTGGACTCCCGATTCTCTAGCCAGGTCCTTGCGGTGTCTTCTAGGTAGAAGTACACACGACGGAGCTTTTTTTCGTGGTCCCAGTGGTTGAGGGCAGCCACACGGTCATATGTTTCTAGCCAGGTTTCCGGGTCTTCAAACGATGAGCCATGGAACGTTGGTGGTTCCCTGGGTTGATGAATGACGATCGCGGGCTGGGACGCTGCGGTTTTCATTGTCGCTGCAGTCGAGGTCATGGTCTTGGTCTTCCGCACCTTGTCTTGTAGAAGGCCGTACTCCGGTGGGAGACCTTGCTGTCGGCGGCTTGTTCGCTGCTCTTGGTTGGCGTCGGTGTCTTCTCGGCGACGGGGACTGGGTTCAAGGCTTGACGGGGGCGTCCGGTATATGAGCGAAGCAGCACCTCCACCAGATGTCACGGGGTCGTGACGTGGCCGAAGACAGGAAACTTCGTGTTGGGATTTAACTGTTTATTTGGGCGAACCTGTGCCCGGTAAAGGGAAAGTCTAATTACAGGAGCAGTCTTGCACAGATAGCAGTCTCGGACTGATAGCGGCGAACGCAGCGTCGGCCTTCGATGAACAACTGACAAGCGGCGAAGTGCGTCGGCATTTATACTCTTGCCGTCGAATGTTCTAGCGTTATCGCTGGCAGTGGCGTAGGTTCCAGAACAATCTGTACCGTTCGCACAGTGGGCGTGATCTTATCGAAATGATCTGCTACAGTCTGGAACCTTCTAGAAAACTGCAGGCGCGGTTTGCGCTGAGAATCGTGTGGTGTTTTGGGACGATAACAAAAACTTGGGAAATGGAACGTGGCAATATCAATCAATTATTGACGAGCGCAAAGGAGACTGATGTTTTAAACGACACAACCGCTGCAACAGATATGAGCGAATCGTCTACTCAAACTGTCCATGAACCTGCCGAGCGTGGTGCCATGGAATGGCACGACGCCGAGGAAGCACGTACGGGAAGAAAACGACCGCGAGACGCCGCCTCAACAAAATCAAGTGATATAAGCAATCAAGAACCGCCACCGAATGCAGCTCTCCTTCGGAAGCAGCGACTCGAGGTCAAACATAATACAACAGAAGAGGAAAAGGGCGGGAAAACCGGCCTCTTGACAACACATTACGTTCCGCCTTCTACCAAGAAGATGCACCGGACGACTAGATAGGCGGAGTTCGGCTAAGACGGTATTGTGAGCAGCTACTTGTACTGAAAAAAATGAGCCTGAAACCTAAAAGAGCAATGCGATTTGCCAGCTTAAATGTACGTCGGTTAGCTTCAAGAAGGCCGCAGTACCAGTTGAGTAGGCTGTTTTCGGAGCGTGGCTTGGATGTGATTGCTGTGCAGGAAACTAAAATAGTGACAGAGAAAGATACCGATTATATGACGTTACCTTTTGGCTCAATGTATAACATCTGTGTATCCTACGCTGATGGCTTATCAGGAGGATTTGCGCTCTTCATACGACGATCATTAGGCGTTGTTGAAATAAGTGTGGCAAGCAGTGGTAAAGGACGCTACGTAGTGTGTGATTTTTCTTTCTTGAATTTCGAATGGCGTGTTATATGCGTTTATGCTCCAAACCAAGACAGTGAAAGGAAAGATTTATTTGAAGATAAAAGTAACTTACTGAAAGGTGACAAATATGTAGTCCTTCTTGGTGCTTTTAACTGCGTTTGTAGAAAGGAGGACCATGCCAAGCCGGTGCAGTCATTTGGTAAAAGCGCAGTGTTCCTAAAGAAAATCATTGCAGCAAATGGCCTGGAAGATGTTGGTTTATATATGTCTAACTGCAGTGTTCAGTTTACGCACTTTCATGATCTAAGCCACGCACGTTTAGACAGAGCGTACATCTCACTGGACCTTATTATGAGCTGTGAGGAATATGTTGTTACACCAGTGTCTTTCAGCAACCACTGTAGGATTAGTTTCAAATTTGGTGCAAAAGACAGGACTCCGAAATTAAACTGGCACTTGTGGAAACTGAACAACCATATCTTGAGTGATGAATCTTATGGTGAAGATGTAACCGGATCCCTCACAAAACTCTGCGGTAATCAAACAGTTGACTGGGAAACAAAGTTGGAAATTTTCAACAAGAGGTTAAAATGAATGCGATAGAATGATCTACAAAAATGTAAATTTGAGAAGAAACAGGCAGAAAGAAACCATCGAAGGCAATTACAAGTGCTCTTGCAGGAAGAAACTGGAAACCAGTGAGACGTCCCCCGCCATTCCACCGATTACCAAAGAGAGGGAAGACCACTCAACCCCTTGTCTATCCGGTTCCCTCTTGGCTATGTGACTCAATAACTTCTCACGTACAGGGATTCATGCTGGTGCCGGGAAGTAAGAGACGCTACGACCTGTTTCTTTTTACTGATTCATTATTTTATCACTAACCGCAAACATAGTATACCCGCGTACATCAACCACTACACAAAATTATAACACATCATTTACACACTCGCGACGTTCGACACAGGGCAGGCACATAAAGAAAGTAACTGTAATACAAGGGTATGCATAAATAAAGAAAACACGACGACACAAATGATGAAGTTATTAATTATTAAAACCGCGCAATGTCTCAATATACCGCATCCCTTCCCGCAAACTTTGTTCAAGTAAGGGAGGTGAAGTTCGTCTCACAGAATGTCCATGTTGACGGGGGCCTCGGAGCTGGCTGTTCGAGTCGGGGCTCAGGGCTTCTTCCTAGGGTCATTGTCCGATTCGTCAGCGTCTTCATCGTCTTCGTCATCGTCGCCATCGTCGTGCCTCTCAGTGATTTCCATCTTAGCTTTCTTTCGTAACGTTCCATTCACTCACCTCCTATCCTTAACTTTCATTCCTCATTGTACCGTCCTTGCCCCAGTCATCATCTCATCGCCTCTTATCGCTGTCTCTTCGCACCGTTATCTTCCTTTTCCATTCCGTCTTTTTACCATCTAAATTTCAACGCTCCGTCTTTCTGACTCTCCTCGCTTTTTCTCGTAGTCCCTTTTCGTAGGACCCGACTCCGGCCTACCGGGGCACCAAACCAATCGCCACTATCGACGTGGCATATTTTCATGTCAGTCGGAGTGTGTCATCTTCGACGGCCGCCCCCACGACCCACATCAGCGGAGACCCCTCTCCCAAGCAAATCCGAGCAAGTAACAATGTTCAAACTCAAGCCTCAGGGAGAGAGATGGGCGAGCCGTTCAAAGACACTTTATTTCGGGCGAACAATGCTCCCTATGCTTCCGACAAAGTGCGTCGTCTGTAATGGCCAACGTCCGGAGTTTGCAGTGTTGTGCAAAAATGTTTTCGGCCGAACCACTTGTCCCGGTTTCTGGTACTTGATGAGCCGATGTCAAGAACGTCTCTCGAAGTCTCCATGCAGCTCAGTGTCTCCCACGAAATTCTCCGTAGCCGCCGCTTTTTTGTCATTCAATGCCGCGGGTGGCCATCCGCGCAGAATGCAGTAATGAGCCCTGCAGCCACGGAGGCTGACGGAAAGTCAGGCTGGACCCGGCACAAGCGCTGCAGCCGAGTCGCATTCCCCGAGCCAACAAAAGGTGCTCTGCTGCTCCCCCATGCCACAAATCTGAAGGGTGCGCGCGGATTATTGCCACCGTACACTGTCAGACTGTAGACAACAAGGCGCCGCCTGGTCCTTGTGTCTGCGCGGTGGGGCCCGCGAGAACGGTAGAAATAATCCTTCCTGGTACTCCACTCCGGAATGCCTATTCGTTACCCCGAAGGTTTTCTTTTTCTCTTTTTTAAAGCGTGGGTTTAAGAAACGAGCGTAAACATCTTGAAAGGACAGGGGTTCAGTCCATGTTGGCGGGAACGTCACACCCGGCTCCTTTAACTATGAAGTAACAGATACTAAAAACAAACTGGAGATTGAAAATAAAAATAAGTATAAAGGCGCTATAATAAGAGCTAGAAGTGAAAAACTTTGGATAGTTGAGACACGCGCAAAACGAGCTTTGGGTGACGAAAAAAAATACGCACAAAGAAATGAAATCAGAGAAATAGTACGCAATTACAGACTGGCGAATCAGAAAGGTCAGATAATGGAGGCGTTTTTGGAACATTATTGCGATCTGCTCGGAGAACGAGTACCGATGGCCATGGGATTAAGTGATTTCTTTCTCGATATCATGCCCAAACTTGACGCCGATACACGAGAAATATTAGGGGCTCCTATCAGAGTACAGAAGATGAAAAAAGCTATTGATGACCTAAGTACTGGCAAGACGCCCGTCCCAGATGGAATTGGGGCGGAGCTTTATATAGTTTATAAAGAAGACATACCAATTGCGCTATACGAAGTTATCGTAGAAGCATACAAAAAGAAAAAAAACTGCCACACTATTACACTCAGACAAATACTGCCTTGATTCCCAAAACAGATGATAGCAGTAAACTTCAATCTGTAACGTCATATCGACCTCTCTGTCTTTTGAACACTGATTATAAAATATTCATGAAGGTTTTTGCCAGGAGAATTCAGGACAGACATGCGGCAAAAGAGTCACAGCATCACAACAAATATATATATAGTAAGAAGAGTACTAGAGATTTGTGACGCCTTTGAAGAACCAATAGCAATCATGCAGATAGATTTACAGAAAGCTTTTGACCTCTTCTCTCATGAAGAATTGTTCAGTGTGTTGAAGCATGTGGAAGTTGGTGACGTAATTTTTGATGGTTTGAAGATGGCAGATTCACAGTGTGTAACGCAGTCGATAGTCAATAAGCAGCTCAGTGAAGAAATTGAAATACTAAGTTCTATCAGACAAAGATGCCCGGCCTCAGCATTGTTATTCGCCATCTACCTAGAACCGTTTTGCTTAACAATTATTCAAAACTCAAGTGTGCACGGCTTTCGGTTACAGAACACGGAGATAAAATTACTTTCATATGCTGACCATGTGGCTGTATTCTGCCCAGATAGGCAGAGTATATGTGAAGTCATTTACATGGCAAATAAATTTAGTGACATGACGGGCAGTGTAATTAACTGGCATAAGACAACTGCCTTTCGGTACGGCGAATGGGATGTGAGGCCCGAGGTTTACGTTAACGTAAAATGGGAAAGCAAACCTTTGAAGTAGCTCGGTGTACCCTGCCACAGCTCTCGCGACAACGCGGATTTCCGGAATGGTGAAGCAGTAACCCTCAGGCAATAAACAAATGCCTGGGGTGGTCGGCATCTGTCTATATTCGCACGTGCGACTGTATGCAACATGTTTTTGATATCCAAAATCTGGTATGTCATGCAAGTTATTTGCTTGTCACGCGTCAATGTACAGAAGTTCGGAAGATTTTCGCTGTATTTGTATGGAAATCGCCGTGGGAACGTACAAGCCGGTCTTATTTATTCCAGTCCGTTAGCAATAGCCGAGTCGGTTTATGTCATTTATTCATTAGACAAGTTGTCTCTCGGTTTATTTTCCTTCGCAATCAAACAAGTTTCTGCAAGCAGTGATAAACGTAAGGCTGTCATCACGCATCCCAGATTTTGTTGAGTCTACAAACACTGATATGGGCCTATATGTGACTGGTTTTTTTGAGAGATGTTATAGTCTTTTGAGTTTTTGAAAGTGCGTTTTTCGCTGAATTATCTTGCCACTGTTAAGCGAAAAAATCTGTGCAGGCATCTCCGTGATGTCTTGCTCCCAACACCTTTGTACATATCTATGTTCAATGGAGGACCCGGACAGGACGTTTTGAAAAGGGTTAAAAGGATAAAAGTAAAAGCAGGGGCAAAAATTTTTTTTTAAAATTGCATTACAGGACCCTCCCCGTTAAGCAGTGGCTAGCGGACAAGGGAATCGATGTGCCATAGACAACGAATTGTTTACTTTGTAAAACACCTGAGACAATAAACCATGTGTTTATTCACTCCTGGGACGCTGTCTTTCGTTGGGACATCCTTTAAATAACATTGAAAAAAGATCTCCCCATTCCAAGTCATGGCATTCGTTTTCTCTGTGAGAATAATGATGACGGCATACAATACGGCGTGGTGTTGTTAATTAGCCTTCACAGCATCCGGCAGATCGCAATGGTTTACAGACATCTTGACCAGAAAATACGTTCTGTCCGGGAGAACTTCATTGCAAATATGCGGTATATCACTGAGGTGTATAAACAACAAGAAGAACCTCCCAGCTGGTTAACAAAGTTAGAGGAATTCTGCAACCTGAAAAAAATTTATGTGAGCACTTCGGATCAAATATGGTCCAAGTGTATTTTATCATTCATGCTTCTGTGTTAACACCTGTAAAGAAAAAACAGATAATAAAGAAAAAAATGGTATGGCGCAGTGGTTAGTGTCTCCGAATGGTAACCGATAGGGTGCACGTTCAATCCTCTGTGGTAGCTTTTTTTACGGGACGTGCGTTTTTTTACACCGTTTCTCATACAATCATTTTTTCATTTTTTGTGGCAGCTTGTCACAATGATTTTGACGCCATTTTGTGCTCAAGCGTTGCCGGCAATGCAGCGCCCATCATATCACACCATGCGCCATGCTTGACGTTTTCTAGCACCCACTACGTCATTCACTATAATGATGAGCGGTGGTTTACGCTATGCCCACCTTTCATTTTTTTTTCAATAGGGTATCGCGTGCTACTAACGTCGCCGTGGATTCTATTTTAACGATGCTTAGCATTCCAGCAACACTCCTCGGCAATTAGAATCGCATGTGACACCTGATGCACCTGACCTCCGATGACGTCGACCAGACTTCAGTCCACGTCGCCCTCCTTTGACCCGTCTTCAGTCTTCTTCCCCTATGCTTCGCCGTTGCAACCACGCCCAGGAGTAAAACTAACAGTCGGAGTTCCCGAGGCAAGTATAGCGCCACCGGCTAAATTTCCAAGGCCTCATCTTTCGCCCCCTAACTAGATTGCTTTGTTTATGGAAGGTGTCGCCATAACTGCTCTTGTCGACAAAGGCGTGGCTATTTGTGTAATCAGTGAAGTGTTATGCCGCAAAGTTACCAAACTGACGACTACACTGGTTGACATTTCTTTACATACAGCGAGTTTGCAGCACGTCCAACCTTCAGCCGCCTGCACTGCTGGTGTTGCGATTCAAGGAGTGCTCTACATCGTTGATATTTTTGTCTTTTCGTATGCGTCTCAAGAAATCATCCTGGGATGAAACTTTCCGCTAATCATGTGGTTGTTTACTCCGCTCGTGCGCAACTCTTTTGTTTCCATTCAGCACGACTTCATAAATCTTTCTTGCTCACCCAAAAAGGTGATCGTCACCGCTGTCGTCGTCATCTCGGCTTTTTCGGTCGCCGTGGTCTCTATTTGCTCAACTCCCTCCCCAATTCAACTGCTCTCTTTATGCCGTCACAAGAATGCACTCATCACCGGAACCTTGTCGTCCCGTTTGCCGTCATACCACTTGCCGATGACTCTAGTGCCATGTACGTGTTCACTCCGTTCGCTTGTCCCGCTACCTTATTGCATGGCGAATTTATTGGGAGTCTTGACGCTTATGATGACAACTTTCCTTTCGGTGCCCCTTCTAATACTACGACGCCGATGTCCGTGGATGCTGTCACAGCTGCCACCACACGCTCACTACCTGACGCCGACGTTCTGTAGCGCAGCGTAGACACCGGGCTTATGCAAGACCAGCGCAATGAGCTCCTTCAACTACATGGCCGTTTCCCCGCCTTCTTCGACCATACGCAACCTCCCTTGAGACTCACGTCAGTTGTTGCTCACCATATGGACACTGGCTATCATAATCCGCTTCGTCAGCGCCCCTACCGCGTCTCGCAGGCTGATCGTAACGTCATCAATCAACACGTCGAGGAGATGTTGCAACTTGGTGTTCTTCAACACTCACACAGTCCTTGGGCTTCGCCCGTGCTCCTCGTGCGAAAGAAGGATGGCTACATAAGGTTTTGCGTGGATTATCGTCGACCAAACAAGATCACACGCAAGGATGTTTATCCCCGGCTACGCACTGATGACGCCTTGGGTCGCCTTCAAGGTGCGGAGTTTTTCTTTTCACTGGATCTGCGCTCTGGATATTAGCAAGTGCGATTGGCCAAACCGAACCGTCCAAAAATGGCGTTTGTGACCCCTGACAGCTTATATGAATTGAATGTTGTGCCCTTCGGTCTTTGCCATTCGCTTCCAACATTTGAATGGATGATGGGCAGGGTCCTCTGGGGACTTAAAAGGCACATCTGTCTGCTATATACACGACATAGTTGTATTCTCTGCAAACCTCGAAACTCGTCTTTCCCGTCTGGAACAAGTTCTCCAGTGCTTTAGGGCAGCCGGGTTGCAACTGAACTTTAGGAAATGTCATTTTGGCGTCCGCGAACACACAATTCTTAACCACGTCGTCGCAAAAGAAGGAATACTGCTGGACCCTGCCAAACTGCGTGCCGTTGCCGAGTACCCCAAGCCTACTGCTCTAAAGGAGCTCTGTAGTTTCGTAAGCTTGTGTTCAAATTTACGGCATTTCATTCGCAATTTTACCTCTCTAATTGCCCCCCCCCTGACTCAGCTTCTTTTTAGTAGCGCAGATATTTCTGGCCGGAATTCCCACTGCAATGACGCATTCACCGCGCTGCCCCGGCTACTCCTGTTTCCACCAGTTCTCCATCACTTCGATCCTAATGCACCTACTGAAATTCACACGGATGCTAGTGGTGTAGGCCTCGGTGCCTTTCTCTGTCAACGCAAAGATGACTGCGACGAGTACGTTGTCACCTATGCCAGCCGTACCGTAATGAAGGCAGAGTTCAGCTATTCCGTCCCGAAAAAGGAGTGCTTGGCTATCATTTGGGCTAGAGGAAAATTTCGCACTTACCTTTATGGATGCCAGTTTGATGTCACAAAACACCATTCCTTATGCTGGCTAGCATCCATGAAAGACCGTAGTGGCCGCCTCGCTCATTAGGCTTTACGCCTTCAGAATTACGACATTCACCTCATTTATTACTCAGGACGCAGACATTCAGATGCCGATACCTTATCCTGTTCTCCACTGCCTCCTGACCTTGCCTGCGTACCAACTGCCATCTGCGGTTCCTTATCGTTGAGCATCACCGACATGCCATCCGAGGAGCACAAGGATCTCTGGATCAATTATTCGCTCGATGTCTTCTCCCACAGTTCTTCAGAATTGACTTCATGGGCCCTCTCTCGTCAAGCAAGACACTTTGCTAACCGTGAAAACTTGTATCGCCACATTTGCGTGACGAATGGCCGTAGGTAGCCCCTTGTCATCCCTCGTCATTTGCATTCGGACATATGCGCTGCCTTTCAGGATAACCCCCAGTGTGGCCACACCAGAATATTCAAGACACACTCTCGCCATCGTCTAAGATACTACTGGTGCAGAGCGTATCGGCACGTTCGCCAGTACGTTCTTTCATGCACCACGTGTCAACGCCGCAAGACGCCTGCTCACAGCACTACTGGCCCTTGGCAACCCTTAACCTGCCCAGTGAGATCATTTCACTACGCAGAAATTGATATTGTCGCAATGTGCAAAGAACAGGACACAAGGCTTCCTTTCGACGTTAACAGCAAGGCTCTATTGGCCCACATACACAAAGCACAAGAGCAGACGCGAAACGCCGTCTTCCTCGAAAACGCCAGAGACCACAACACGTGTTGCTGGCTTCTTCCTCTTTTAGTGCTTACGACTAATAAGCGTGTCAATATTTATGGTCCTCTATTCAACACTCTTTGAGGCATTTGGTGGATTATCGTCACCGTCAATCATTTGACACGCTACGCTGAAACATCTGCACTGCCTGCTTCCACTGCTAAATACGTTGCGTCCTTTCTTCTTCACCATCTGATTTTGCGACACGGTGCACCTAGTGAATGACTAAGTGACCGTGGACGCGTGTTCCTCTCGAACGCCGTCAACGCGCTGCATAAGAAATGTCGCACTGCTAATCGGAAAACCTCCACATATCTTTCTCAAACCATTGGCATGACAGAACGCTTTAATCGTACCCTGGGATATATGCCTGCTATGTACGCGTCTGACGACCACACTAATTGAGACCAGGTGCTCCCTTTTGTCACGCACGCGTAAAACTCTGTGCCACAAACAACTACCGGCTTTTATCCTGTCTTCCTCCTGCGCGGTCCTGAACCATCATACTCTATGAACACCACTCTCTCTTAAGGACTTGATGTTTCCGAAGCGACGCCTGTTTCCGAAGCAGCTGCTTATGCCGAAGAGCGTCGTCACCCTTGATGGCAGTTAGTGGTGGTGGTGGTGGCGATCTAATGGTGGTGACGGTGAAAAATGCCGGCTTATAATGGCTGGAGTGGGAAAATGGTGGAATATGGTGGTGGTGGTGGCGAGCCAATTATGGTGACAGTGCAAAATGCTGGCTGATGACGGCTAGAGTGAAAACAATTGTGGCAGATGATGGTGGTAGTGGCGAGTAAATGGTGGAGGTGGTGGAAAAGGCCGGCTCATGGTGGCGAGGTAAAACGTAATTGGTGGTAAGCTTGGTGAGCAAGGTGGATGGCGGTGGCATAATGAAAGCTTGGTGGATGATGGTGGCATAATAAGAAGCACATCACAGTATGTGGAATCAATTATTTGTAGTGTTTCATTCTTCAATGCACTGAGATATATGTTTACGGTCAAAAGAAACCAACGCTGCTCATTACGCTTGTCAGTACGTTTTTTATTGCTGTGGTGTCTACAACGCTTAAATATTTGTGGAGCATAGAATATGCGACCGGTAAGATGTTTACAATTCGTGCACGTACTAATGGCATCCGCGATGTGTTTCTTTGTCGTGATGTCTAGAAGACTAGAGTTGTCACTGTGAACATGACAATAAATGTTTTATATCGCGCGAAGTTGTCGACAAATAAATGGGCTCTAGTTCGCGATTGCCCCTTCCAATGAGAACACAGCGGTCTTTTGATGTCGCCACGCTAGAAACGCAACTCTGGTTTTTCTTGCACACTCTATTGTTTGAGCCGTACCATTAAGTTAACAAAGTGCGAGCGAAATCATAAACTTTCACTTTCAACACGCGTAGAGATGAGGCCCAGCGAATTTGACTTTAACCATTCTGTTCTACCGCCATGATTTCCACCAAAGGTTAGTCAACTGACCAAGCCCATACAAGTGTTATCGGCGCTTCTGGGTTTCAGAATACACGATTTTGACGAGTAAAAATAACATCTAAGCACAGCTGCGGCATCATTTATTCTAATTGAAGTCTTTTTTGTTGTGTACGGTGTCCGCGCGAGAAGCGACAAACATCGACGTGACGCGCTTGCAGCACTTCCACCAAAGGTACGCCTCCCCCCACCGGCAGCCACCGGTCACATTCGCCGGCACTTCACTGGCTCTTAAGCGAGAACATAGACACGTCAGTTCATATTCTTACTGAACCAATATGATAGTACAAAGTTTCTGGCGCACTGCATTCGTTTTGGCCAAACCGTTATGTAGTTGTTCCTAACGACACAGCAACAGCGGTGCACAGGCAGGACTGCGCTGTGCGTTGCGCGAAAAACTTCAAAATCAATTGTGTGGGCGTATCTATCGAATGAGCATAGAAGCATAATAAAGCATGAACTGATATTCTCCTTTGTAAGGAGCGAAAACGGATAATAAACTTGGCAGTAACCGCTGATAAAATCAACCTGCTTCTCAGTTCACTGAGTTGTTTTTTCCCTTGCGGTTGTTAATTGTAACAAAGACATAGCGTTGTTGCCATTATCGCAGTGGCAATTGTTACACGCAGCACTTGTTTGTGTTTATCAAAAGTGCAAATGTTATAAGCAGGTCCAGATCCCATCTATTTCGAGTAAGCGACAAACAAAACTGAAGTTTAACAGTGACATGTGAGTTAACTGCTTCTTTAACACCCACCTCGCCATCTGTCGGCATGGCGCAGTGGTTCGTGTGCTCAGTTCCAAATTCGAAATGGCAGGTTCGATTCCGCGCTGTCGCACCTTATACTTAAAAGTGCTTTTTTTCATCGTTCTTTATGTAACTATTTTTATTTTTGAGTGGCAGCTCGTTCTGGTTGTTCAGGCGCTGCTTCGCGCTCCAGCATTGCCGGCTGGAGGGCGCCATCCACCATCCGCTCTATCATATGCCACCATACAACATGTGCCACCAACATTTCAACTGCCATAATCCACCAATATGACGGATGGTGGAATCCACCATTCCCATGGTGGTCGGTTTTTTAATAGGGTACTTAGATCATGAATCACCAACTGGCCCAATCGTCTTTTTTGACTGCTCTTGAGCTACCGTCTGGTAATTCAATTTTAGGTTCTTAGTCCTAACACTCTGTCTTCGTAGCAATCATTTGTGCTGGCTGTTTTTGCCGAGAAGTGGTAAACCCCTTTCATCTTTTCATTCAGCTCATTCAAAACTGGTCCAAAAGGGGCATCATTATTGTTTGCCTTGTACACGCTTTTAAGAGGTCATGCCCGCACTTGATGCAATGCCGCTACAAAGCACATAAAGAGCGCCTTTCAAGCGCTTGTTACTCGAAAGTCCTGATGTCTGCTGTTGTGGAAAAGCTTTTGAAGCAAATGAAAACTCAAGAAGGGCCATCTCAGACTCAAAATCAACCAGTACCTATGAACTGTGTTACAGTCCCTTATCCTTATAACGTGCCGCGTAGGCTGAAAAAAAAAATCGGTAAACGCGCTGGTATCACTGTTGTATTTCCCGCCCCAGCAAAGCTTTCAAAGCTTTGTATATTGGTGATTAATCTAGCTGAAATCAGAGTTAGATGCTCTGTAAAACACCTAACGCGCTTCGTACCTTGTGTTATTGGTGGCATATATCATTCCGCTACCATGCAGTATGATATTATCACGTTACAACGTAACTGTAACCTGTAGATAATGGTAGACAAGGTAGTCAATGTGATTTGAACACTGGCAATACGATTATATCATTTTTTTCTGCACGTGCATCTTCGTCCTCTTCAGAACAGCGGCACATACAAGCTTGCCAGCATCTATGAAAATAAAACTTTCAGAACTTGTACTAGTGACATTCGTGCTACCGTTCATTCGTGCTACCGTCTAATCATCCGTCTGTCTGTTCATATGTCTGCCTATCCGTTGATCGGTCCGTCCATCTGTCTGTCTGTGTGCCTGTCAGTCTGTACACCTGTTTGTCTCTCCGTTCTCCGGTCTGTCTCTCTGTCTGTCTGTCTGTCTGTCTGTCTGTCTGTCTGTTTGTCTGTCTGTCTGTCTGTCTGTCTGGTGGATTGATGGGTGCTATGAGCGTCCTCTTTATAACCTGGCGGGGACATGTGTGTTGCTAGGCTTGCAAAAAAGAGCAAAAAAACTGTCTTTTTATATTGCCCTAACCCCTTATCTACTTTGAATAAATCGATCTTAATACAACAAGGAAAAATATTATTTTGTGTTCCATTTCTCTGCCTCTTCAAGCAGAACGTCCGAACTTTTTACTATTTTTATCCTTTATCTCTGCTCTGCTGTTATTTCTTGCTTACTTCTATTGCGAACGTGTTCAGCTTTTGTTGTTTGCCCCTGAAATCTAAGGCATCATTAAGGCTTGTACACCCACGCGTATACCTGGGTGCCTATCACCGCATTCAATCAGAACTTGTTCCATCATTTACTTACCTCCCCCACAGCATCTGCATTGTTCTTCATTTTTTTTGCCCCGCCATGGTGGTCTAGTGGCTAAGGTACTCGGCTGCTGACCAGCAGGTCGCGGGATCAAATCCCGGCTGTGGCGGCTGCATTTCCGATGGAAGCGGAAATGTTGTAGGCCCATGTGCTCAGATTTGGGTGCACGTTCAAGAACCCCAGTTGGTTGAAATTTCCAGAGCCCTCCACTACGGCGTGTCTGATAATAATATGGTGGTTTTAAGGCGTTAAACCCCACATATCAATCAATCTTCTTGCCTGTCCTGTCGTCTTCTCTTTTCCGTTTGCATCCAATTTTCCTGGCGGCTAGGGTTAACCCTGAGGTACTGACCTCTCTTGGTCATGACTGCAGGGTTATAGTAGCAATGTATGGATAACGTGTGTATACGTTCCCCTTGTTGGACTTCATGGTGGGTGGCCAGCATAGCTACCGATTGATCATGGTTTTCTATAAAAAAAGTACCCCCCTTTCCACAATAATTCGTCCCGTAAAAGGGGTCACTCGGAGGCAAATAGAAACTTTCTGGCTAAAGAGAGCGATTACACGAAATTCTTTGTTGTAACGTCGTTGACTGGGACTAAGATTCAGGACATATCACCATTTCCGAGTGCAAAACCAATCAAAGGATGCATTGGAAGCAATTATAGTGCAAAAAATGAATTCAGGAGATCTCCTCATAGAAGTGAAAAACAAAGAACAAAGTGATAAAATAGACACATTGGAAAAATCGGACAACAAGAATTCCGTGCAACAGCCCACCGATCTCTCAATTACACGCTACGTGTAATATCCGACAACAAACCGCTGAAGTGCACCGACGCAGAAATTGAGGATGCTTTAGCAGATCAAGGTATACTTGCCGCACGAACAATCATCATCCGTAGAGATAAGAAGAAAACTCGCACAAGGAATGTATTACTAACCTTCACAAGCACTACACTTCCAGCTGCAGTTAAGATAGCGTACCTTTACCTACGTGTCAGGCCCTACATACCCAATCCTCGCAGGTGCTTCCGGTGCCAGAGGTTCGGGCACGGGTCTCATTCATGTCGTGTAAAGCCAACCTGCATAAAATGAACATGACGATGGCGAGTGCACGAACACTCTAAACTGTGTGAACTGCAAGGAGCCCCATGCAGCGTACTTACGCTCCTGCCCAGAATGGCAAAAAAAAGACATACTTACACTGAAAACCAAAGAGAACATATCGTATCCAGAAGCGCGCAAGCGAGTGATTATTGCCCAAAAGGGCACCTACGCTCAAGTGGTACAAAGGGGGAAGGCACCACCAACGGTCTGTGTAAGCACACAAGTCGAACTCCAGGGCCTAGTGGCCGCAGTCTGTCCCCCAGACAAGAGCGAAAAAAAGGCACCAAGTGCCTTTTTTCAGGGAGGCTCCAAAGCCTCAACCAGTGTTGTTGCTAGCCATTCTAATGTCGAGGCAAAAGAGGTCTTAACGGCGGGTTCCGAGTAGCCAGCCTCCTTTGAGGAGGCCAGCATCCTCGCCGAGCAGCAACACTGTTGAGCTCCTTGGTGGTGCTGATTCCATGGACATGAGTCCATCAGGCACTGAAAGCTTGACAGACCCTGCTCCAACTAGCAGGGCAATCAGGCAGCCCTGCAAAGGAGAGAAAGAGAGCCAAAACACATTTTCGGTCCCACAAAAAAGAACCGACAAAGCACACAAATAGCGTCGCTTTTTAGCTTATGCACAACTAACTCGAAGTACTAAATTTTATACACATCATTTCGCTTAATGGCATACATCATTCATTAGAGCTGCAGAGGCATGACACGAAATTTAAGCGACGTTAAGGAAATATTTGCAAGCTCCTCTTTTGTAGCGTTATGCTTGCAGGAAACGAATCTGAGATCAAAAAACAAAAAATACCAAAAGGTTACACAGTTATACGTCGCGACTGCTCACAAAGCAACTGGCTGTTGGGCGGGGTCGCCATTGTTGTCCAAAGTCGTATAGCGGTAAGAGACGTTATATTTAGCAGCTTCATTTAAATGGCTGCAGTCACCATTTCATCACACAAAATTATCCCTATTTGTTTTACATTCATTATACCTCATAGACATTTTACTGTAAAATGCAATGCAGACTGTAAAAGATCTAGAACAGATTGCATAACAGTTATCTAAACCCTTTTCAATGGCAGGACATTTCAATGCACACAACATATTATGGGCTAGTTTAAAGACAGACAGTACAGGGCAGGTAACTGAAAATATTACTCTTACTAACAATGTGTGTTTTTACTCACTAAATCACCAACATACTGCCCTCCAAGCTGAGTTGCTTGGATTTCGCACTGTGCTCTAGCTCACTGTTTGCTGATTTTACATGGGAAACAATAAACAACCCTTACGGTAGTGACCATATACCCTCGATTGCGAAACTAACATCACCATTTCCAACCTTACGCTCTCGACCACAGCGTTGGAAGCTTCACAAAGCTAATTGGCCTTTGTTTACACAGAGAGCTAATGTACAGGATGACTTCTCTGAACACCTAACAAAAGATGAAATAAATCACAAGATCACCGATTGCATGCTGTCTTCGGCAGAGCAAGCTATTTCCCAGTCTTCAGAACTAGTAAGAACAAAGCTAAAGCCATGGTGGACCAGTGAGTGTGCAAAAGCTAAAAAACTACAAAATAAAGCATGGTGCAACCTCCGTAGATACCCGACATGTGACAACCTCCTTGCGCTCAAACAAGCTAAAGCAAAAGCACGATATAATCATAGAAATTCAGAAAAATTGTACTGAAAGAAGTAGACATCTACAATCAATAGCCCAACCACATCCAAGAAAATGTGGACCAGGTTAGAAAATTCAGTGGTGACTATTCGTCTTACGCAATACCCATACTGACAGAGCCAGGCACACAGACATCTCTAGAGCAGCTGAAGAACAATCTAGGTGAACACTTTTACACTATATCCAGTTCCGCTAATTACACGCCATCCTTTCTGGCATACAAACAGACAACCTCAAAACAAAACCTACCAGTAACCGGTGGCCTAGATTAGCCGTACAACGCTCGCTTGACCCTCCAAGAGTTAAGCATGGTGTTTTCGGCGGGAGAAAAGACAGCGGGTGCTCCAGACAGAATTTTTTATGTAATGCTCGCGCACCTGTCTCAAGTTGCCGTGCAAACATAATTAAAGTTTTTTAACATGATTTGAAAAACTGGCAAAATGCCCACAAAAGGGAAAGTTGCAACCATAGTGGCATTTCTAAAAACTGGAAAACCACCGACTTTTCCGGGTAGCTATAGACCCCTAGCACTTACAAGCTGTATGGCAAAATCATACGAAAGCGTAATAAACAGAAGAATAAAACATACACCCTTGAAGCAAACAACCTACTAGATGATCATAAGTGTAGGTATAAGAAAGGCCATTCAACGATCGATAATCTTGTTCATCTCGAACACAGTACTTGAGGCCTCCATACATAGGCAACACTGCCTAGCAGTGTTTTTTTGACCTGGAGAAGGCCTACGACACCACGTGGAGGTACGGTATACATAGAGACCTGGTTAATCTCGGAATTCGCGGAAGAATGCCTAAATGCCTCTCTGACTTTCTATCAAACCGAAGCTTTCAGGTCCGGTTGGGCTCCACACCATCGCGAGTTTTTGTCCAAGAAAATGGTGTGCCGTAGGATTGCGCGTTGAGCGCTACACTGCTCATAGTCAAAATGAATTCAGTTAATGATGTCATTCCACCCTCTATCATGCATTCATTATATGCTGACGATCTTCAGATAGCATGTCAGGCCTCAAGCATATCCACATGTGAAAAGCAGCTGAAGTTAACCATCAACAAACTGACCAAATGGGCAGATCAAAATGGCTTTTGCCTTTCTACCTAGAAAACCGTTACCCTACTTTTCTCTCAAAAGCGCGGCTTGTATCCGGACCCTGTTCTTAAATTCAACAACAGTGTACTGCCACTCAAGTCAGAACACAAGTTCCTAGGCCTAGTCTTTGACAGGAAATTAAACTCCATTTCCCACATCGATTACACAAAAAAGAAAGCAAACAAGACCCTCAACATCCTGAAAATAGTATCGTGGAAACACTGGGGTGCCGATCGAGTCTGTCTTTTGCGCATATACCGCTCGATCGTACGCAGCATACTTGACTATGGCAGTGTTATTTACGGTTCAGCCAGAAAATCTTACCTCGAACGTCTTGACCCAATACATAATCACGGAATTCGCTTGGCGACTGGAGCTTATAGAACTTCACCTGTGCAGAGCTTATATGCTGAGAGCAACGAGCCTTGCGTGGAAAAAAGAAGAGCGCTACTTACTGTATCCAATGTTTTAAGTAACCGATCGAAACCAAGCCACATATGTCACACTATTGTCTCTATTTCGGTACCAGAATACAATACAACAACAGGCAGCACACAGTAAGACCACTTCTCCTGCGCTTTGAAGAAATATGCCTAGACTACAAAGTACCGAATCAGACACTAAGCGTTGTCCAAATGCTGGAAAAACTGGCTCCATGGTTAGACTTTTTGTACTACACTCACTCTGCCTTAACTCAATTAAGAAAGAAGGAAACACCACGCGAAGAAATCATCCAGGATTTCCTAGCCGTACAAGAAAAATATAACACGCACTTTAAATACTACACTGATTGAACAAAAGCACATGAATATACAGGAAGTGCTGTCATATCAAAACAATCAGAAACATGTATAAGACTGCCACCATTTGTATCTATCTTCAGAGCAGAAGTATATGCTCTTTTGATTGCTCTCTAAAAAATCTTATCGAGAAATCACCAAAAAAGTTGTCATATTCACTGACTCACTTAGCGCATTAAAAGCCCTACATTTGAGGTTGGAAAACGAACCGTTTCTCGGGGACATTTTACAGAAGCTACAACGAGCTGAGAAAAATGGCAAGACAATACGGCTTGTATGGGTGCCGAGTCATGTTGGTATCCCAGAAAATGAAAAGGCAGACTGGGTAGCAAGGGCAGGTAACCAAAAAATAGCAGAAATAAGGGCATCATTCAGAGACTGTTTCAACAATTGTCGGACAGCCTTAAGGGAAAAATGGCAAGAAGAGTGGCAGGCTCAAATGCATAACAAGCTGCGAATTGTCAAGCCTATTTTGCAAGAATGGAAGTCATGCAATCACCAAAAGCACTTCTTCGAACTAATGCTATGCCGCCTGCGGGTAAGTCATACTCACCTCACCCACAATTTCTTGTTGCGCGGAGAAAATCAACCAGAATGCGTACATTGCAAGGAACCTATGACTATAAATCATATTGTAACAACATGCCCAGTCTTTGAAAAAAAAAGACAGGCTTATTTTAAACAGTTTTACAGAACACAAACACCTCTCCACCCAAAGTTAATACTATCAGAAAACGCAGTCATCCCCATAGAGAATGTTTTCCGGTTTCTAGAGGCCGCAGGCCTTTTCAATCAATCAATCAATCAATCAGTTTATTATCTTGTCATAAAAGGATGTGACAGGGAGTAAAATATACAGACGAGGGTCCCAAAGTACACGACTGCAACGGGACCCTCGGTCATGATTACAAATAATAAAAGCCCAAGCAGCTGTTAGAATCGTAGAAACAAAAATATACAAAGCAAAATGAAAACAAAAAGGCAAGGAATCAAAAAACATATAATACAGCATAAAACAACACAAAGAAGATAGATCAGCTATTTATCAGGTACTCTTTAATGAGGTTTTAAATGAAATTAAAGAAACTTTGCATTTTAGCGAAGTGGGCAAATTATTCCATATGGGGATCGTACAGAATAGAGAAGGTGATTTACCATAGTTAGAACGAACCTTAGGAAGTAAAAAGTTATTATTAGCCGCAAAGCTGGTTGTGTTAGTATTACCGAACATCTTAGGATCAATGAAATTAGCAGAAAGTTGATTTCTTATTTGTTTATGCTGAAACGTAATTAGATTAAACCTGAATAGACAGCTAAAAGTTAAGATTTTATTGCATTGAAGAAGGGGAGCGGCGCTTCTGTCGCGAGAACAGTTAAAAATAGCGCAAATAGCTCGATTTTGCAGATGTTGTACGGATAAAGATGCCACTGGTAAGTATTCCCCCATGATCCGATGCTACAAGTGATATGAGAATGAATGAATGCGAAGTCAAGTGAAAGAAGTGCTTTATGAGAAAAATATGAGCGAGCTTTGAGTAATGCGCGAATGCCGAATGCTGCCGTTTTTCTAATGTGAGCAATATAGAGAGCGAAGTTAAGGTTAACGTCCAGGTGAACGCCAAGAAAAGATACACTGTCGCTGATATTAGTCAAATGAGAGTCAACTGTGAGCTGTGGTGAGGAAGTTAACTAGCGTTGAGCTGATCTAAAAACCATAAACTTATATTTTTTTGAAATAATAATTCATTAGGAAATTTTCCTGGCACTATATTGACACGCTACAAAGTACAGCATTTAATTTATTAGTTGCATTATCAATACACCTATCAGCAATGGAAATGGTTGTATCATCAGCATATAAAACGCAGTGAGCCAGTGTATATGCTCAGGAAGGCCATTAATGTAAAGTAAAAAAAGTAACGAAGCCAGTAATGACCCTTGAGGATCCCCTCGATTTATTGTTTTAGTAGAAGAAAATGAGCGCGATATGTAAATAGTATGCTTTCTGTTAAGGAGGTAACTGTTTAAAAATTTGAGGGATGGACATATAATACCGTATTATTCAAGTTTCTTGGATGAAATGAGATGATTAATGGTATCGAATGCCTTTGTAAAGCCTAAGAAAATTGACCCTACTACAAATCCTGCGTCTATGGAGTGTTTGATGAAGTCTGATAAGGAATAAATATCAAGGTTATTAGAACTTCCAGCGCGAAAGGCAAATTGACAGGGCTTCAGTGCGAGAGGGCTTCAGGGAAGAAAGAATACAGATGGGGCGATAGTTGTCACCCTTTTTAAAAATCGGAAGGACTTTATCTATTTTTAGAGAAGTAGACGAACTTCTATTTTAGAGAAGTATCTATTTAGAGAAAATTATCTATTTTAGAGAAGTAGACAAAATTTCAGAAAGTGGTTCCGAAATAATGTCTTCTGCAAGTTTTAAGTGTCGTGCTGAGATTTTATTTATACCAAGGCCGGATTCGTTGAGACTTTTGATTGCTGTAGAAACATCATCAGGGCTCACAGGGAAAAAAAGAATGAGTAGAACGTTGTAGATTACAGCAAGAACTGCTATGTTTTTCACTAAAAATTTCGAAAAAATAATTACTAAAAGCTTCAGCAACACTTTCAGGGTTGTCATGTGTAACGCCTCTGTATGTGGCTTTCTGCAAAGGTGGACTATGTATTGATCGATTTAGAAAATCGTTTAAGAATTGCCATTAAATTTTAGAGTTGTTTTTTTCACTAAACATTTGGTCATCATAATATTTTTTTTGGCATTTTTCAAGAGACACGAAAGAACATTCGAATATTTCTTATAGCGTGAAGCTAAAGCAGTGCTAATTGGTTGTCTTTTGAGTTTTCGGTACAGGTTATGTTTTTTACGCATACTTTTTAGCAGCAGCTCAGATAACCATGGGTTCTTGTACCTCTTTTTACACTTGACTGTTTTAGTACATTCTTGTACGGCTTTAAGGAAAAGGGAAGAAAACTTGTTGAATGCCTGGTCTACATTGCATAAGGACGTAACACTGGACCAATCAGTTTTAATCATGGCATTGAAAAACATTTCCTGGTCAAGTACGGAAGCAACACGCGTAGGTGGATCAAATGGCTTCACGACGTTGAAAGCAAGAAATATGAGATAATGATCAGTGATGTACACATCAATTACTCCTGCAGAGGGAGAGGGCGAGAAATTACAGATGGCATGATCAAACAATGAAGCAGCACCAGAAATAGGACATCTAGTAGTAGATGAAATGAGAGACTCAAAACCGTATCCACTGAAGCAGTCATTATACTCTGCGCATGCACAATTGTCTGTGTTAAGCAAGTTGATGTCGATGTCTCCAACTGAGACAACGCACTTGCCTTCAGATGATAACTGATGCAGAATGGTATCCAGGCGAGAAATGAAATTCCTCATATTCGATGAAGGCGAATGGTAAATACACCCCAGAAAAACGTTGTTATTATCGTTTAAAAAAGAATTATCTAATTCAATCCACACGGATTTGCAATGCGAGATGCCTAAAGAAAGATCTTGTCGGCGGGTGTACGACAGATCTGGGGCGATAAATAATGCTGAGCCACCATAGCTGTCTGAAGAACGGCGAGAGTACTCAGCTTCGTACGATGACGGCTCGAACAGATTGACGTCATAAGTTTAGAGCCATGTTTCAGATATGCAAATGATGGAGGAAGAATTCGCGAGTGAATCTATAAAGTTATAAATGTTATCCAAATTTTCGCGGAGGCTACGCGCGTTGAAATGAACCAAGGAGCGATTACTATCATCTAGCATATGTTTAGCCTCATCAGCGGATATCAAAGCCATGATGATAAGATGAGAGTGAACGAGTGTTCAGCATGAAAATGGGCGTAAGACTCAGTGGCTATGAAAAGATGCTAATACCACTGTCTTCGATAATGCGATATACTCTGCCATTACCAGACTTCCGCGCCTTGATATGGCAATTGTCTGCCCAGAGAAATTGCCATTTGTGCGCTTTTTTCAGAGTTAGGGCCTTAGCAAACAATCTTTTGTTCTCTAGAGACAGGTGATCATTGGCATAGATTACCTTACTTGAGCTACCGGAGAAGCCAACATCACAAGTGTTTGGACGGGTCTTACGCGCTTTACGAAAACAGTCGTTTTTCTTTTCATGGCAGCAGAACTGTGGAACAATGTTCTGTTCATCTGATTTTGTTGAAACGCGATGAACTGTGTCAAAGTCGCTGGGCGTGACAGGACACTGAATAGCTAGCTTCGCCAATCTGCATGAATATGGCCGCACAATCCTCAATTTGCGTGACCGGAACGCCCTTGATTTTAACATTATCAGGCCTCGAGTATTGCTCCAACTCCGCAACCCTTCTATTCAGTGCCTCATTTTGCGCAACTAGTTCCTTGTTAGCCGGTTTCAATTCATCATGGTTTGTTTGATAGAGTCGAAACTGTCAAACAGAAATTGAACACTACCACTGAAGGACGAATGTTTCCCGAGTCCTTCTTGTGCTAGCTTTTTTTTAAATTTTAGCTGTTAGCTCATTTGCAAGGGTGTCAAGACTAGAGCGAACCATAGACTCAAGTTCTTCAATTTTTTGGCCGATTCTGCGTTGGTTTGAATGACAGCAAATACACAAACGATAGCAAATACACAAACTAAGAAAAATACGCACTGGGAGGCAGCAGCTGTGGTAAAAGAGAACACACTACCGTGAGCAGAAAACAAAGACACCAACCTGCAGAGCAAGTAAGAAGCAATCAGAATGGGATCCAAGAACTACTTTCCACAGCTGCTACCTCAAAAATGATGCACTTTCACGGGAAGCGTGGTTATTTATCCTTGTGACGTCACGGTAGTCGGCGCCCTCTTTCGAATGATGACGTCATGGAAATAGGCGATTCCCAGGCCACTGGACTTGACAACAGTGAATGAGCCGCACACGTGCCCTGAAGACAGCTGCATCCAGATAGCTGCAGAGCAAGTAGGAAGCAATCAGAATGGGATCTAAGAACCACTTGCCACAGCTGCTGCCTCAAAAATGATACACTTCCGCGCGAAGCGTCGTTATTTATCCTTGTGACGTCACGGTAGCAGGCGCCCTCTTTCGGATGATGACGTCATGAGTGTAGGCTATTCACAGGCCACTGGACTTGACAGTTGATGAACCGCACACGTGCCCTGAAGACAGCTGTATCCAGATATCTGCAGAGCAAGTAGGAAGCAATCAGGAAGGGATCCAAGAACCACTTGCCACAGCTGGTGCCTCAAAAATGATGAGGCCTTAAAAATGTATAAACAAACTATAAACAGAAATCTCTTTTTCATCTAATATTTTAACCATAACATCAAAATCACCTAGTGCCTGGTGCATCATTTGTGGCTTTTGCGTTATAAAACTCAACGTAACTATCAGTTGAGGTTTTCGCGATACCTTAATCATTAAAGAACACTAAAGTCAACTACTTGACTTTAGTGTCCTTGATTGTTCAAATAGCGGAATAGAAACATTGTAGCGTTACTTTCGTCGCAAGAAAGGGCATATCTTGAAATAAGATCGCGTTTTGGCGGTCCGCATTGGGCTAGCGCACTTTTAATTACCAGCCTCATTAAGCAGACCAACTGGACGGACTGGACCGCCTCACGTCACTGTCGCCGTGCACAACGTTTCCCGGATTTACTGCGCTAGTAGCCGCAGACCGAAAGCAGTGGGAGCCACAGCAGCAACCGCCAATTTTCCGCCATTGACTTCGAAATTGCAGACAATTTTTGTTTGAAAAACGCTCCACTAGATGGCACTGCCTGTCCCGCGCAACCACGCAAAAATTGAATTTTTGAACCACTAACACGATTCTCCAAAGTAACGTCCGGCGGTTTTTTTTTTTCCATTATTCAAGCAGAAAACAAGAAACAGCATTTTATTGTGTATTTTTATGCACGGAAGGATCTTTATTTAGTGCGACTAGATCGACTTCTAGTGAATATTAGTAGACGGTCCGTGTCATGTCATCGAAATTATTTTGAAAATGTCTTACTGTGGGGCATGTGTTCTTGTACATTTAGCTTAATTTCTCGGTAAGTAGGGCATTGTTGCTGATATTATTGTCGTTTTAGATGTTGTCATACATTCAGCTTTCACTCTGACCTAAATTGTTATTTGACAGTAGTGTCTTTTTAACACGTCTCCTAGAGCTGCCAGCTCATGGACATTGGAAACGAGAGAAAGTCTACTGAGCGCATCTGCAATCTAATGTTTTTCTCTTCTCGGTACACCAATTCGTACTCACAGACACTCAAAATAGCGCACCAACGAAGCATTAACGCTGATAAAACTTGCTGAATCTCTTCGCTAGGGCACATGATTGCATAAGCAACCTATGGTCCGTCATGATGAGTATGTTCCGAACGGCAATACACTGGTTAAAATGCGTGACTACAAACACAACTGCAAATCATTTCCTGTGAATCTAAGAATAATTTCTGTCGCATTTTTTGAGTCTTCTTATGCTAAGGCTACAGGTATTTATTGTCCGTTCCCGTGCAGCTGCGCAAGTACTGCTCCTAAGCCATATGGCAAGGCTGCACAGCTCAGCATTAGCGCACGAGAGTCATCGTTGTGCCTAAAAACCGTACAATTACGCAGTGTCTTCTATAATTTCTTGAAAGCAGCCTTGTGCGGAGCTTCACATTAGTTTATAACCGGCTGTAAAGAAGGATTTCAGTTCCGCTTGTCGTTAATTGGCTCTGGTGCATTCGTTATTGATTCGACCTTTTCAGACATTGCCTCAAACCTATTAGAGCTCACTTTGAAACAAAATAAGGGCACTTCGCGCACAAAAGTTATGCACTTTTTGTTGGTTTCAAGGCATGTCTTTTGCAAACGCTGTAGAACTGGTTTGATAGTCGATCTAACTGATCATGAGTCGACGTTATCGTCATGATGATGTCATCCAAATAGGCGTGTCGTACCATTTCCTGACCACCGCGCCGCGCCTCTCACGCAGCTTATTCTAGCTCGAGCAGCACAAAAACAGAACGAGCTCATGTCGCTGGCGTGCTGGACGCTGGCAGCCACTGTGGCTCCGCTTGACGCCTGAAATAAAGTGGCAAGGTTGGCACGGCCCCGTAGGCCACCTTCGACGCCGTCTCGATTCTCTCTCTCCTCTCTCTCATCAAGTCCCTACAATGGTGACCCATCGGCTGCCATGTTTCCGCGACAATACCGACCAGTGCCTCCATTCCAATCGATCTACCCCAAAGTATGTCCAATGCAGCTCGACCCCGTTTTCGCTGTGAATGGCGTCACGGGCCAGCCGCTGATGCACGCCATTCTTCTCAACGTCTTTCGGGTAGAGATGCGTCATCTCGCTGCTACTTCGAGCTCCAGCCTGCTGCCATACAATGACCTCAACTCTGCGGTTCTGGCCTCTTACGGCCTCATCTATCGCCCGCTTTCGTGGACGCGCGACTACCCGGTTTCCCATAAGTCATAGCAAGTGGTATCAACCGGCCCTCTTCCCTGCCTTGATCGTGGCGTAACTATCCCAGCTACGACTGAGATCGGCTCAGATCTGGTCGCAAGCACATCTAAATCTGCACCCTACCAGGCCGACGAGATAAGTGAAGGCCCGAAGACGACTGACCTCCCTTCTCTTCGAAAGGTGCGATCCCTCGAAGCCCGTGCACGAAGGTTTGTCGCACGTGCCTGCCTCCTGCACGTATTCCGCTACATCGACGGCATGCGGCACCTCGGCGCTGTTAGACTCCATGACAGCCATTTTGCCACACGCCTCAGAGCCTGGTGCAGGCAACCTTTTGCCCAGTATTGACTTCAAGATTGCGGAGCTCTCGCCTTCGACAATGTTCGATAAACGAGACTTACCAGCTTCTCGCCTCGCCACTAGCGACACGAGTCCCACGCCCGACTGCCCATCCGCCCAGGTTCCCGACATTCGGACTGAATGCGACCAGTCCACTACGAGGCATGTTTTTTCGACGTCCTTGGCTGACGTTCTTTCAGGCAAGCTCACCACCCACATGTCCGGCCCGACTTCCACGGCCCACAACCCCTGTGATATGTCAGACTCCACGGCCACTACATCACTGCACTCCCTGAAGCCTGTTACGACGACTGACATAGTGACGTCCGCTATTAGACCCGCGATTCTGGAAGCTTCTACGTCAACTATATCACGAGGTGACATTCCATCGACGCCAGCTCTCTGCGCGTCCTGCCACCAGCCACTTACGTCACCCTTATGTATACCGCAGAATAACTTCATGCCCCTCACTAGCCGCGGCCGAACGTGCGGGAGGCTGCAACTATATCTGAAACTTTCGAGGACCACCCATCTGGCTCGTCACAGGTAAAGCAGAATACGTATGCCCTACCGGACACGCCTGCAGACGACCCACCAGCCACCCCACACGCGCAATTTTCTGCACCTACTAAACGTCCGAGTACAGATGACAGGCCTTCCAGTCCAGTAACAATGGCTCGGCAACGCATTATGAATGGTCATGCCATGCCTATCTACCGCACACTATTTGTGTATTCCCTGAATACATGACAGACCAGACAACAACAGCATCCAAAAATCCGCCGTCACAAATGCTGTTTCCAGCGCCATCGACATACACCTGCGTCGCCCACCAGTCTCGGCGACGTTTGCACCAACGTTTACTGCTAAACCAGCTGGCCTGGACAGACTATGCGAACGCACCACCCTATTTCCCCGACATCTTGGCCCAAGTGTGTGCAAGAATTGCCAGCGCCGCATGAGCTTGCTTGTGTGTAAATTTTAATGCGCAGTGTAACCAAATCGCTCGACCCACGGCTCATTTTCACGCGATTTCTTTGACTCGCTCCTGCAGACAGCATGCTTTTATCGTGGCTCTCATTCGCCGCGTCATTCACAGAGCCACCCACCAGAGACCCTCTGGTTACCGACGGCCCACCCACGTTGACAACCTGGACTCAACAACGGACACCTTATGGATTGCCGTTCGTGTACATAGTATTTGTCGGTCTGTTCCTTTTTCCATATACCTTCAAATCGCACAAAGCGCTAGAAGGGCTAAGAGAGACCCCTTCAGTTTTATCATCATCATTATCGTCATCATCATCATCATAATTTTTTGACGACCGCGCCGCGCCTCTCACGCAGCTGATCCTAGCTTGAGCTGGGCGAGATCAGAACGAGCTCAACTTCCTGGCGAGCTGGACGCTGACAGCCACCACGGCTCCGCTTGAGGCCTGAAATAAGGTGGCGAGATCGGCGTAGGCCGCATTCGACGTCGTCTCACGTCTCTCTCTCCTCTATAATCACGTCACTGCAGGCGCAAACACTCGGCAGTCCAGCGAGACGAGTATTCATGAAGTGTTGGATTATGGAAGGTGTTCTGAACCATCAAATGGTTGCCGTTTCATCGCGTACAATCGTTGAACTGTGTTTATGGCTTGCGTCTCTGAAACAGCCTTGTCGACAGGCAGTTGTTAATAATCCTGTTATAGATAAATCTTGGAGGATATCTCTGCCCCTAAGACTTGCTAGCAACTATGCTGCCGTCCGCAAAGGATACGCAGTTGGCTTGACACTCGCATTCACAGTGCTCCTGTCATCCCTCCCCGCAAAACCACAAAGATTCATTCTCCTTCCTCACCAGTAACACAGACGTAGCGCAGTACGAGGCGGTGATGAACTAAGTTATGTTCTAAGCTTGGAACTTACCAAACTGGGGTCTCGTATCTTCAGCCAGGTGGATTTGTGCAGGTGAGCCTGAATGTTCTGTGAGAGGGTCGTCTAACACCAAAGAGAACATGGTTAAGAAGTCGTCAATGGTTCTTTCTATGAGAGTGTTGACCACATGCATCATGAATACAAGTTATAAATGCGAATGCATTTCTTATAGTGTCCTTCATTCGCAGACTCGAAGGACTTCTGGTATAACTTTCTTCTCCTCTATGCGGAGCAAGTCTATTCCATCGGCGGATTGAGAGTTCTTCCTCTATGTTGCATTGGCAGATATGCAGCAGCTCTGTCGCAAGATACACTCTATGGGGCAAATCAGGGGATTCAACCGAAAGTCGCAAGCGCCCCGTACCTTGAAACAATACGAACTTTGGGCCCGCCAGTGGACGCTGGTTGTGTCAGTTGCACCTCGCGTCAGAGCTCACCTTTTTCTAGCGTAGCGTTGCTGTGCCCAGCGTGCCCACTCAAGGAAGAAGAGTGACGCACGCATCTCGCAGAGGGAGCAGGTGTGTTCAAATGGTAGATTCCCTTCTGTTGCCCTCCGCCTGAGTGGAGTGCTCCGGAGTAGAGTTTGTGGGTCATTCTGGATGCGCCAATGAACGACGCCATTAGTCGGGCTATGTCAGGCGTTCGTTGTGTTCCGTACACCGCCCTCTCCCATAGCAACAGCTGCGAGCGCGCGCACTTATCTTTGCCCCAAGCAACCAGAGCCCCCCTCCCCTCTTTGACTTGAACGTGACTTGCTACCGCCTCAACGCAGTGCGTTTGAAACGCGTATTTGGCGTTTATACTTCCAGAATTTGTATAGCGTTAAGGTTGAAAACGGACGGATGAAAAAACTTTATTGAAAAAAAGGTACGAAATCGCTCCATATGCACAAAGTGCATGATAATGAGTGGTGCGAAGCATCCGTCAGTTCGGTTGCGCTGCCGTTCACCCATTCGTTCTAGTTTCGTCCATCCGTTCGTTTGTGCGTCCATTCGTTGGTGCTTCAATGTATCTGTCCGTCCGTGCGTATGTCCATCCGTCCGTCCGTCTATCTAGTTAACACTCTACCCCCATCTCGCATCTTTTAATCATATAATCATCATATTGAAGAATCGCCATCCAGCAGACATTCTAAGGACTAAACGAGAGGTGATATGACCAGACTGGAGGAGCGGCACACGCACGCACTTTATACAGCCTGCGCGTTGTGTCTACTTCCGAGCTCTCGCCGCCTATTGTTCGTATAACTGCGGTCAATTACTCACTAAACCGTGCTAAAACCAAAGCATTGCATGCAGCGAGTTCAGCGTGGCAACCAGATAGTGCTTTATGTGCGTCCTTCTAATACTCGAATTTTTAGTGAGCATCAAATTTAAGGCAAATTTTATTGCATAATAAGTCACTGATACTCGTCTCTGCAGCGTATTGAATCAGAAACAGCTATTTTTTTATTTATGATTAACGTGCTTGGGTTTCCTCCTCAATTCTAATGAGTGCACGCGTGCCGCTCTTCTAACCTGGCTAAGGATAGGACGCACTACTACTACTACTACTACTACTACTACTACTACTACTACTACTACTACATGTATCGTGGAGGCAGGACCCACGACTTATGGAGCTTCGGCCCAAAAACCTTGCATGGTTACTGGCCCGGGCTCAGGCCACGTGGACCTGGACCTTTTTTCTGTGGTGAGGCGCAGTCTGCCCATCACTGTCCAGGTTCGCTGGATCACCCACAGTTGGTCGTGCAGATCTGAGCAAGTCAGCGCACTTAGCCGACACTCCTTGAGAAGGTCTGGTGTTATATTATTCTCTCAATATATTACCGTGACCTGTGTGCATTGCCATAGAATATGTGCTATATATTCGTGTTCCTACTTACGTAGGGTACAGCTTGCTTGTGGGTAATGTCTGGAATATACTCCGTCATTGTGTTCTGAATTCGAAAGGTTCTGGTTTGCACTCTCCGCTGATCTGTTCCTTGAGATATTCTGTTTGTGTGGTGAGGAATATTCTTCTCATTCTTCCATATAGCGTGCCAATATGTCGTGGTATGTGACCAGTCTGTCTCTGTCGTCTTGTATCGCATATTCATCACGGCCATCGCCTGCATCATCCCCGTTGCCCTTCTGGTGTCGTCCAACATTCTGTGGTGGGTTCGGGTGCTAGGCTGCCGCTGTCTTAGCGGTAGTGGGTTAGTTCTCGCATGGTTCGGTAGGCCTTCTTGTTGAGGTTTGGAGGGATGGCGGTGTGTTCGATGTTTATTTCTCCCGTGTGCGCCGGGATCCACTCGAGGTATTTGGGTACAATTTCGTCATTCCGGAATTCTTCTGCTCTGCGGTTAAGGATTCTGGCTGCTTCGGTAGAGACCCATCCCTTTGTAAAATTACTAATGGCCATCTTGGAGTCACTGATTATAACCTGTCATTCTTTTAACTATTGATTACGGCCAGTGCAATAGACATTCCTTCCAGTGCCTCTGACGATCTGGTCCTTTCAGAGCCCGTGGTCACGGTCTTCTCTTTTGCGTCTATCACCGCCATTGCGAAAAGCAAACCACGCACAACTTTTTTACTAGTGTCATTATTTCGGGAATACTGGGTGGCGCATACAAAACACAGACCCTCCCGCGCACCGTGGTTTTTAGGGACTATTTTTGTGCAGCATTTTCGTCCCTCAACGTTCTCTACAAGGTGCATTTTTTCTGGAATATTTTTCGTGATAATCGAAGACTTGACGTCCGGGTGGAATGCATCTTGGGACATTTCATTCCGTGGTAATTAATGAAGATTTTTTAATAGTTTATCTACCCACCGTAGTTCCAGACAATCGTTTTAGTTGCACTATCCTCTATAAGACGCTGATAATATGGCGGTCAGGTACAATGAAAGACGCAGTGCTTTGACACTGCTTCTCCCGCCGATCGTTCTCTCTCCTCCATGTGCCCATTTTTTCGTGCGCTCGCGCCTCGCTCTCGACCGTTAGCTGGCAGGTCGTCTCTCAAGAACACCCTGGAAAGGCCTGCTCGAGATGCCACTGTAAAACGCAAACGCCAAGCCGAGAACGCTGTTTTTGTTCACTTCGTAGTATTTTCAATGCGAAGCGTTTCTTAGCGAATTCCGCAACTTAGAGCGTATCTATCTATCTATCTATCTATCTATCTATCTATCTATCTATCTATCTATCTATCTATCTATCTATCTATCTATCTATCTATCTATCTGTCTGTCTGTCTGTCTGTCTGTCTGTCTGTCTGTCTGTCTGTCTGTCTGTCTGTCTGTCTGTCTGTCTGTCTGTCTGTCTGTCTGTCCGTCTGTCTGTCTGTCTGTCTGTCTGTCTGTCTGTCTGTCTGTCTGTCTGTCTATCTATCTATCTATCTATCTATCTACCTATCTATCTATCTATCTATCTATCTATCTATTCATCTTATCTACCTATCTATCTATCTATCTATCTATCTATCTATCTATCTAGCCGCCTATGACTTTTAACTCTCCTGGCCGTTTCGATAACGATACCGACGCCAAACTTGGTATGGCATAGCATGACTATATGAAGAACATATTTGTCTACTCTTTACCATAAAATTCATGACATGTACGCCATGAATGTAACGATTTACATTTTCTGATCTTGCTACTTTTACGGTGTTTTTGTTCACATGGCATGTTGCAAAACTGGTATGGTATAGCATTATTGCTTGGCGAACACAAGCGACAGACCCTAACATGAAAATCTTGACATGCATGTCATGTAACAACACGACTACATGGCACACTCATGATGCGCTCGCGGCCGTTTCGCTTGCTTCACATATGCCAAATTTGGTCTTACGTGACGCCAATGGTTGACGAAGGTATGTAAATGGTGCAAAGATGATAATCTTAACATGCGTGTCACGTGAAAACAGTACTATATGCCACAGTCAAGGCGCCATTACATTTCGACATGACGCGATGCGCGCGCTCGCCGGAGTTGATTTCGTCGCATCCCACCAGCGTTGCCACGCCAGGCGCCGGTGCTGCCTTATACTGGCAGGCGCACCCCGCACTTTGTTATTTGACGCATGCGCGTTTCAGCGCGTTCGGAATCCCTCTGTCGCAAATCGAGGGGTACCCAGTGTTGTCTCGGTAACGCATAGGAGCGAAAAGCAGCATGTCACATTTTGCACCAGTTGCCCTCTGGCTGCGCCATCAGAGGCTGGTCGCGCCTGGCGTCCGACTACAGTTCTGGCATTTCGCTAACGTAGCGTCACTATTCTCAGCGTGTGCTCGCATCAATGCCACGTAGGACGCTAGCGAAAGAGCCGCGAGCGCATCATGAAGGCCCTTCAAGATGCGCTCGTGGCCGTTTCGCTAGCTCGATTGATATGTGGGGTTTAACGTTCCAAAACCACCATATGATTATGAGAGATGCCGTAGTGGAGGGCTTCGGAAATTTCCACCACCTGGGGTTCTTTAACCTGCACCCAAATCTGAGCACACGGGCCTACAACATTTCCGCCTCCATCGAAAATGCAGCCGCCGCAGCCAGGATTTGATCCCGTGACCTTCGGGTCAGCAGCCAAGTACCTTAGCCATTAGAGCAATGCGGTGGGTCGTTTCGCTAGCTCCACATATACGAAATTGGGTATCACGTGACGTGAATAGATGACGAAGGTAATAAAAACCTCCAAACATGATCATATTGACACGGAAATCGTGTGTAAGACATCATTCACCTCCATCTGATAACGTTGTGCTAACGTAAAGTCAACATTTCTGATTCATGCTTCGCATATCATTGATTCCCAGTGTACGTGGGATCTGCCAATTTTTAACCGTGGACGCTTGCTACTAGAGCTGGAAACGCATACCGTGTATACCGCAACATAAATACACCCCGTGTGACAAATAATGCTATTGGCTGCATGGTGTAAGAACAATGAACAATATTCTTCTGGCACTAGGTTATCACGTGCGTACCGCTGTTATAAACGCTACGCAATGCATTCGCATTTCCTCGCCATTTTCTCCAGGGAGGTGAGAGAATTTGTTTTCTAACCGATTCTTTTCTAACGAACAGGCTCCCACTCCTCCAGCCATGATTACTGGTAGCTAAGCTTTGTTGTTTTTGAAAATAAATATGGCCCCGTATCTGCATTTAATCCGCAATAGTCGTCGAAAGACAATAATCTGGCGTGTGGAGAGAGTGAACAAAACATTTATTTGATGTTCTGCTGAAGAAAATTGGTGAATGGTATTCTGAAGGCGCGGCGTTAGAGTGCCTCGCGCGTGTAGTGTAGGCTAACGAGCGCATCAAGTCACGTCACATGTGAGACATAAGCGTCATCCGGCAGTTTTTTTTTTCAAAAACAAAGTGCGTGGCTTTGAGACGGGTGGGCGCACCGGCCTCAAAGGTTATAACGTGTAGAACACAAGGTGACAGGTAGGTGCCACCACCATCTAGTTTTAGCAAAGCGTTGGAAACGTTCGCCTTTCCATGCATGCGTCGGATGGTCAACGCTGCGTGATAATCGCTACGGTCCTTAAATTTACTTAAGTATGCCGTTTCTGGTAAAACGCTACCAGAATATATACACGTTGTTGTGCTGCCCCAGACACGCGCATTATTTGCTTTTTAATCGACAGTTGCACAAGTATGAAAGCTGAATCTTGAGCAACATAGGTGGGCGCTGCAGATGGGGTCGGCTGTTTCAAATACCCAATGCTGTTAAAAGTGGACAAACAGACAAAAGTACACACAGACAGACAGACAGACCAAAAATTTTGCGTCGAAGGTTCCCAAGAAAGACTATCGTCTTTAAAACGAAACAAATGGAGGGAACGCTTCTCAAGCAGCCGCTACAAAGTGGGAAAACATGTTCTTCGACTGAACTCTGCTTCAACCTTTGAACACCAACGGCACCGCGCAAGAGGGAAAGCGACGTACGCGGAGAAATAAAAGAAATGAAAAGAAAAGAAGAACACTCGAAAAAAACGCCAGTCAGAGGCGCTATCAAGCGGCTCCAGCGCAGTGTCAGATGGCGACTGCACAGGGAAGGTGCGCGCGTCGGCGTCCATATGTCTACCAAGGCTATGATGGCACTCTTCTTGAAAGCGCACACCGGCGGCGGCGAGTCGCGCGCGACCACGGCCGAGTGTGACAGAGGTGCCGGCTCCGGTGCGTGACACCACTGATCGTCTGCACAGCGCGTCGAATTGCGCGCACACTGGCGGTGAGCAGCGCGTGGTGGCGGCGGAGTATCATTGCGCACGCGCAGACCAGTGCCACGCGAAATTGGCTCAACGAGGCCAGTGTAGCTAACGCTAATTCCGTGTAGCTAACTGACGGACTGAACTGACGAATTGGTATGACCGTAGCTAGACCGCTGACTTCCTCGGGTCGATGGCTGCCACACCGCCACCTCCTCAGCTCGGCGGCTTGGCTCTTCCTTGGAACAGCCGATGTCTTGGCCTTTGGTCTCGCGTGTTCTCCGCAACACGACGATCTCCTTGTTGCGAAGAGCTCTCCTTGTCGCCGTCGTCGTTTCGATCCGGTCGGACTGCGCCAGTAAAACTCCACCTTCTACCCACTCCCTTTGTTCCTTGAGCAGAGTTCTCCCAGCTGTGTAGCGGCTGTTGCTACAGAAGAGAGTGGAAGGTTGGTTGCTTCTCGGAGTCCGTCTTGTCTTGTCTTGTCATGGCTGCTGCTGCTTGTTCAGGGATGGAGGCCAGTACATTTCGAACGTTGCAACCACTCGACTTTATATACAGAAACTTGTGTACATAGTTACAAGACTTCGCCGTTGGTACCATCGCATGTTGCTTCGGCAGGGCCGATAGTGCAGAGCACTCTTTGCTGCGACCAGAACGACCATGAGGAATCGAGAGCCAGGTTTTAATCCCTCGGTTGCCCCTCCCGATTCTCCTCATGGTCAACCAAAGCAACTTAGTCCGTTTATTGGACAGACAAAATACTTGTTGCCGTCCCCTCCTCTCGCTCTCGTCTTCCAGAACTCGACCGCTCAGTTGTAGAGAGAGACGAAAGGACCGGCCTGCACACAACGTTCCGCGAACTGTGCGAACGCAAACAATGGTGGCGCCGTTCAGCCGCGGGCCTCCTGCCATTACCGCGAGATCACTACGCTGTCCAGCATGACAGCTGTCGCGCGGACTCTAATCCTGATAGATGGGTGGCTATACTCTGTCCTCACCGCACCCGCCGGCAATACACTGGCCGGGGACCATTTAGCTGGTTGTTAGAAGCGGTGACTGACCGCGGTATTTTTGCCAGAACGTGCGCGCTTACGCCGAGATTATCGTCTCCAGAGAATCGGTTCTTCGGGAAGCGCGTCTTTTTGCGACCAAGAAGACTCGCTCCCCTGACCTGCGACGCCAGACCTTACAAGATAGAAACGTGCCCCGCGTTTCTCACGTACAAATGATGCTCGAAGCGTATTCACAGTTACAGGCGGAAGCGAATAAGCGTGTCAGTTGTTACTTCGCTGCGTTTGAAAAGCGCGCCCTTCTCGCAAATGGAGACTGTACAATGACTGCACTGATCTTTGTACGCCTTGTAACTACAACAGGATCGTTTCCATGAAAGCTCAAGTCCAGCCAAGACGTACGATCGTCCCCACCGCGAGATAAGGGCACACGAGTGTGCGTCGCCTTTCCCCCCTCCTTTTCGCGGTGGGAAGTAAGCGTGGCAGATGAGAGCGCGCACCACCGCGTTGTCACAATATGGCGACGCAAGCTCATTGGGCCATCATGCTCGTAATTCTGACAACACAATAGTTCTCGCCGAGGTGCCCGTCTTCAGCGCTAAGTGGTTGATATAGATAGCGTGTCGTTTGAACATTTAATGTGGTGGTTCTCCTTGGCTCAGTGGATAACACATCGCACTCACAATTCAGAGGCCACAATTTCGATTTCACGCACCCAAATCTTTTTTCTCATTATCTTTTTTTTGTGTCTTTTCATATATATGTATACATATGCGGTGAGCGATGGCGATGTCAACACCAACGCCGGCGGGAAAAATCGAGCCGAGAGTGTCCATATAATTGCTATTGCACTAAACTGCTTTCATGTTGTTTGAATAGCATTGGGTAATGAGTTGTGCGCTTGCTTTATTTACGCTGTCCCGCATGGTGTTTGGGATTTATGTTGCGGGACAATGAGGACACGTAGACTTTTTCACGTACCATTCTTCGAATTTCAACCTTAATGCCGTGTTGCGTAGGGCATATGATGTTAAGTTTTAACGTGATAGGGTTAGAGAAATCGTGTTGCAAAAATTCCGCCTTCGACGTTGGCACCGTTGGCTGTGAGCGAAAAAGCGAGGAAGAAGCAAATATAATAAAGAATAAAATTTTTGGTCCAATTGAGGATCGAACCCAGGCGATTTGCGTGGCGAGCTGCTGTCCTACCACAAAGCTACAATGTTACTTGCAGCTGCTCTGAAAGAGAAAACACTACATAAATGTGATGTATTGGAAGGAGTCTCCTTGACGCGTTTTGTTCGACAGGTGTGATGACAAAAAACGACCCCATTTGACCATTTGTAGCACATTTGGGAAGCCATGAAACTACGTCAAAAAAGGCCGGGACAGTGCATCCATCGTTGCTTGAAACACACAGGAACTTCAAACAGCCCTAAAAATGGACAACTATGTCCATCTAGCGGAAAAAAATATCATGCCTTCGCAGAGGCATTGATGAGACAAACAGCAAGCGCTAGATAATGTGCTGCCATCTGTGACACATTGTGAGACTCTTCGTGGCCTCCGAGATGGTAAGCGCGCGGCTTGTATCTTGGAGGGCATGCGACTCTAGCTTTAGGTCAAAAACCTGCATGTACCACTCGCGCGCGCGCGCGTGTGTGTGTGTGTCTGCGTGTTATTTGTGAGACAATGTGAAAAACATGTCTCGATTAAAGCAGAGTGCCGTTCTAGCAGAAGGAAGTGGCCACACTGCACACTCACTGCATCACTATAGATACGTCGCGCTTGTGCACGCGCGCGTTTGTCTGTGTGCGAGTGTGACAAAACATGTTAATATGTAAGCACTAAGCGGTTGAAAGGTGCACTGGGGGCAAGATTTCGCTATTACGTTCAACTCTTGAAGGCGAAGCTTGAGGGTTCCCCATTTTTTTTTCGAGCACGTGTCTGCCCGAGTGGTTCTCGAGTAGGCGCATCCGGATGCCGTTCCCAACGGGAGTTAGTGCGTCTTGCAAATCAGAGCGTTAAGCTTGTATTTTTCCGCAACTGTTTATTTGTGAAACGGTTTTGTGTACGTTTTGTGAAATGACAAAGGCTTGTATAAGTCGTAAGACGCTGCCTCAGCGTATGCCTGCTTGTTTGGACGTTATGGATCTGATGTGTTGCAGCGTGCTGGTGGTCTTTGTCAATATTTTGAGCATTGCTTCACCATTGCCGCCGTTTTGCTCAACTGTCATCTCCAGTACCCTGATTTTCTTTACCATCGAGATTGGTGAGTCGTTTGATGCTGTTATTAGATTTTTTTCCGAAGGTACGTAGTCCCTGGGTGCGCGTGCCTTTCTGACCGGTCTGTATAGCGGCAATTCGGAATTTTCGGCCGTGCAGGTGAGTCTCATGCCTCAGAGGTAGTCTTCCACGCTTTCTATAGCCTCCTGTAAACGGTGCTGAATCATTCTGTCACTGCCAGTTGTCCAGATTGAAATATTACGTGCCTACAGCGTGTGGGGCAGTCTGTCGACTTGATGTAATCGTTCGAGTAACCCCAACATGACGAATTTGAAAAGTGTCGGCGAGATCACCGAGCCTTTTGGGTGCCCGAGCTTCAATGTGGATGTGATCGGGTTCTAGAGGGCCCGCTCGCATGCGTGCGGTTCCCGTCTTGAAGTCCCGAACGTAATTGTACACTCGCATTTCGTTAATACGTGTGTCTTTTTTTCGCAATATGGCATTTTGGCGAACGTTATCAAAGGGCTTCTTCAGGTCTAGACTGAGAATTGCTCTCGTTGAGTGCCCAGGATCTTCTATGATTTGATGTTTCAATTGTACAGGGCGTCCGGTGTGGATAGATAATCTTCTGAACCCAAATAATGTCTGTCGTAACCAGTTCTTCTCTTCGAGATAAAAGATTAGGCTATTGAGAAGCACATACTTCGTAAGCTTACCTACATGAGATGTCTAGAACATAGGAAATAGGTTCTCCAGCTGCGATTTCTCGGCGGGTTTTGACATAAGTATGATATGTGCTTCTTTTCATTGCTGGGGTAACTTTCCGCGCACCCAACACTAATTATTGTTGTCATTGAGTTTGTCTAGCGATCTTCAATCGAGATTGTGCAGTGCCCTGTTGGTTATTCTATCGAGGCCTTGGGCCGACTTAGAGTTGAGCTTTACGAGGGCCGTCTTGATTTCATCAATGAACAATTCTGTGTCTTGTATGGCGTTGCTTTCTCCTTTGTCGTCCGGATGTACTTGCGGTGGCGTTTTGCATATAGCTATGCTTCCCGTAGACAATCTTTCTACGTGTCCTTAAGCGCGTATGATTTTGCACATGCCTTGCTTCTGTGTAGTCTCAGAATTTTCGAGGTACCATATCATCTGCCACATACCATTCGTTGTGAGTTGACCGTCCACTTATCTTCCCATTGTTGTTCTTGCAGGTTAAGAGCGCCCTTTTCTATTTCTATGCTGAGCAGTGTTATGCGTTTTCGCAGATCCCCAATCGTGCCTCTGTTGTTTACAGTGTTCCTTCAGTTGGGTGTTGACTTTTCACATGTGCAGTAACCGGCCATCTTTTGCCTCAAGCCCAGCAGTTGAAGGCTTCATTCGCGTCACTCGTTTGATTTGCCGCTGAAGTTGCTAGGTTCATTGTTCGATGCCTATGATGTCCTCAACCTGCTTCTTCTCTCGATGTTTTTGGAGTAGTTTCCAATGAACCTATTGCTGTTTGTACTGTGACATAACAGAGAGCACTGCGCCCACCATTTTCTCCCTCAGAGCAGGTGCTGGTCAGCAAAGTTGTTACGCCGACTGGATCTTTTTGCACAGGAGAGCGGCGTGTTTCTGCAATCCTCCGACAGCAATTCCAGCGAATTGTTGTTTTTCTAAAGCTACTAAAAGGAAGGGCCACTGGACGATTATGTTTGGTTACCATGCGGTGATTTTCTTGTAATAGATAGCAGCCATTAAGCAATAATTAGTCCTTCGCCCTACTGAAACGTTCCGCATATACGAATCCGTACATACGCAATTATTGGACTACGGAAAGCCGCATCATGCGGAAAGATACGAACATGCGCAGCCTACGGAAAGCGCCATATCATGCGAAAAGATGCGGACATCCGCAGCTTACGGAAAGCGCCACATCGTGCAGAAAGTTGCGGACATCCGCAGCTTACGGAAAGTGCCATATCATGCTAAATTACCCGATAAGCAGCTTACGGAAATTAGCATAATGCAGAAACTATGCAGCTATCTGCTTCATCTTGCAAAGATCAAATGGACATCCTAGATCTCGAGTAAAAGCAATTGGCCATTCACGTTGTTTGCAAAAGCAAGTACTGTGTATAAATATATATGAATATTTCATTCTTAATCTGTTGCATGAAGGTGAAATATGTTTGCTATCTGAAACAGCCTTGATGAGTAAACAAAGGCTTGAAAGAAACAAATGTGTTAAGAAGCTACCTAATGAGGAATTGAATTATCGGCATCTTTCTAATTGTCGTGATGCGGAAGCAAAATTACCTTTCAAATAAAATACATTACAAAACTACTAAATTAACATGCTAGCGATCACAAATGGTGGTTACATTGCAACACATTAATGCAGTGTTCTATGCAAGACCTAAAGAACTTATAAAGTTATTATTATCAATAGAGAAGCATTATTATACACACCAGCCCTGCTACAATCAATATATTTTTTTATTTGTCTGTATGCTCCAGCTGTGAATGGTGACATTGCAGTGTTGATGGTACACAAATGAGGTGACTACACAGTAATTTCACGTGCTCCACCTAAGCCACAGGATGGTGGCACAAAACACAATGTAACAGCAATTTTAGAACGAAATGTTTAAACATAAATAATAATCATAGCACTGTGAAAGTGTGGCGCTGTGTTTGTATCATGAACGCCTTGTGGAGATCGGCGGAATGCTGCTTGAGGCTCCGGCACCACTGTAAATTTGGAAGGTCACTGCCATAGAACTTATGTGTCCTTCATAGGCATCTGGAAATGAAAATAATTGGCACAAATAATGTCAGAGACACATGTTAGCACATTAGTTCACATGCACAAGAAATATAACACACAGAATGAAACTGAAAATCTAAGGCACACAATCCTTCAAGTTATGCATATGTGAATAATAGAAGGAATGAGTGTATAAATTAGTTCTGCCACATCAAAGAAAACAGCATGCTTACCACAGTGAAAATAACTAGGTTGTCACGCTTTTCAATGGTAGAGATAATCGATTAATATGTCCTTATGAAATTATGATTTAAATGCTTCCTGCACAGTAAAACTTTAGAAACTGCAAGTGAAAGCTCTCAATGTACATTTAATAGTGTGTGCATGTATATCTGCTGCCTTTATACTATACAGTTTGTGCACAAAATTGGCATCTTGAACAATTTTGAGAGTTAAACCTATGTAACTTATGAAGGTTAAAATCACCATGAAAGCAAGCAGGACAAGGCAGGTGCAATTAAAAATCTGTGCAAGCCAGATAACTATAACCGAACTGCACACATATAGGGGAGCAAGAGTACCAGAAATTCGGCTGCTGACCCGTAGGTCGCGGTATCAAATCCCGGCTCCATTTCCGATGGAGGCAGAAATGCTGTAGGCACGTGTGCTGATTTGGGTGTACGTTAAAGAACCCCAAGTGGTCGAAGTTTCCTGTGCCCTCCACTACGGCGTCTCTCATTATCATATCGTGGTTTTCGGACGTGAAACCCCACATATAAATCAAGAATAACAGAAATAAACTGCCAACAGAAAAGTTGTGTGCATGTGCTATCTGTAAGTGCTTACACCTTACTACATACAGCATGCTCATTCCATTTTAAATACCAATATTGAAAATAACTGCTCTATTAGGAATATAAAAGGTAAGGTAGAACTGAACGACCCTACAAAAAGTGACCCTATTATGACATCACGTTTTCTTATAACAAAATTGACTAAGACTCTGAAATATCATTATGCAAGAAAACATCTTCAAAAGAACAATCAAGTTTGAAGTCATAGATTTTTAATATGGCTACTATGACTATAACCAGGAAATCGACCTCAACATGGCTAATGTTAGTTTTTAAGGCCTCTGTTCACTAGACAATGAACTATACCACAAAAAGCACAGCGTTCAGGCAAAGCACCACACAAAAAAAGAAAGCAGTCCGTTTTGTTATTATCTACAATGCCTTTAAAATGGTATTTTTACCTCTACTTCCCGCTTTTTATCAAAGTAACTGGTGTGAAACAAGTTAGCTGAAAATGCACTGTGCCTCCAAAACCTGTTGGTTGAATCTGAATTTTTAAAACATGGTGAAGCTTGCACTAAATTAGGCTCCACAAGCCTTGGAACAGCGAGACTGCATGACTCTTAGGACTACTTTGGTTACTTGTGTTTTGTTTCTGGGCCTAAGCATAAAGACAAGGGCTTAACTGAAGTGCTGCTAACAAACAAATGCTTTCGAAATTGCCCGAGCGTCAAAGGATGCTCAGACATTTGTTGTTTTTCGCACTGGGCTATTCTACACCAAACATACAAACCATACTGCCTGGCGACCATCACAGATGTATAGTTTAAAAAATGATGGTAATTTACTCTCCTGAAAATAGCTATTTGCAGAAATGTTTTGAAGAGAAAAAAGTAGTGGTCACGTGGGTACCATCAGAATTTCGCAGAATGTCGTGCGGGTGTTATTTGTGAGAAAAATTTCGAAGTACCGCTTTTTCTTGCCATATCAAATTTGATCTACATATTAAGTAAAGGTGCTTCTTAAAGTATTTGAAGTCGAGTAACATTAGTGCAATTTTTCCGCTACATAGGCTTTGAAGAATTCAGCCAAACTGTTTATCGTTTGCATTTCTTGTATGGCAATACTGCACTTTGTATGAATATTTGAGCCACAAATACTCACTGCACAGAATTTATATTTCACGAAAAAAAATAATGTGAGGTCCAGATTATAAATATCACTATATAATCGTTTTTGTCCACATTGAGATGCAACTTGAGCTGTGTGTTTGTCTAATTGAAAATTACTTTTATGTGTAAGTTGAAAGCAAATAAACAGTTCTTGTTACATGCAAGTGTTATCATTACAATTTTTGTTTAAATAAGGAAAATTATTTTTGAAGTCTCCTATTGAGGGCCATGGAGAACTTCAGAACGGAAGCTGTCGTATATCGAATGCAGAAAACAGCCTTCATAAGAAAACTTCAAAAATTCATTTCTACTTTAAGACAAAGTGTAATCATATAACTTGCCATATAAAAAGAACTGCTTCCTTGCTTTTGATGTGGCAAAAAAATTGCACTAATATTACTGAGCTTCATGCACTACACACAATCACCTTTACTTGATACCTAGACCGAATTTGGTGTAAAAAGGCAGTATTTTTGAAACACTTTTTACTTTTTACAAACAACACCCAGACGACATCCTGGGAAGTCCAGAAGGCACCAACGTGGCCTAATATTTTGTTCTCTGCGATATATTTTAGCATTTTGCTGTTTTTAATACAGTAACCGAGCACAATATTTTTTTTTTCAAAACACATTTAGTACGGTTGGCAAAATGGCTGGGATGTTTGATGTGTAATTGCTTCACTGCCAGCATTTATTCTTCCAAAGCTCAAGCTATCACTTCTCTGTTACTGCCTCCCTCACATACAATGCCTGCATAGGAAAGAAAAAGAAAGGCAGGTCCGACAAAGTTCGCAAGGCAAGATATTTTCATGTTGGATAAATTCATTACCATAAACAGCAGCAAAACAACATTCATTTTGAGTAGTCCAAGACACAAGCTATATACCAGCATACTAAGAGCCAAGCACAAACTTTTCATTTGAACATGTGTGGTGATAGACAGGAAGCACTTATTGCAAGACTGATCAGTCTGTAATTAACTGAATGAAGTACAATGCACTGTTCAATCCAACACCACATAGACATCTTTGCTATAGCAAAGCCATGTGTCATTGATTCATGCACTAGATGGGACAATGCAAATGTAACAAAAAAGGTGAAAAAAGAAAACAAGAGAAAAAAAAAGAAGAAAAGGGGGGATGCAAAGTAGGAGCAGTGTAGCACTACTTTTACTTTGCATCCCCCTTTTCTTTCTTCTCTTTTCTTCTTTTCTATCATTTATCTTTTTTTTGCTTCCCTTTGGAGGAGAGAACACTTTGTATCAGCGCAACCTAACTTGAAAAGAAGCAAGGGCTGCACTCTTCTGCGTTATAGGTTTTTTTTTTCTCAGACAAACATTTCCAACAGGCACACACGCCTACAGCAAAAGATGATGTCATTACTGACCTTATTTAAACTAACACGCCAAGGATGACAAGGTGACTTCTAAAAATTAGGTCCTCCTATCGCAACATCGGCCAGCCTGTCTGAGGCACTTCCACTGTTCACCCTGATTACTAGATGTTTCCATCTGTCGACTCACATCTTCATTTTGGATAACACTAAAACGAGCTTACATTGATGAATACCCACGAAAGTTTAGTGATGTATCATGTATGAGATTAAGCAACTCTGTTAAAAAATTATTGATAGCTTGCTTCCAGGCTTTTTATACTGTAGCCTAAAACTTCGTAATATCTTCTATGCACATGAACCAGATTGACAACGTAATGCACAACATGCTTAAGAATACTGCGAGGAACATGATAACGACAAAACGACCGGCCATCCAAATTTTTCGCTGTACATGTTTATAAAATGTTCATGTACACCCAAACGAGGTGCTTATGATACAAGCCGAAAAAACCTACAAGTAGGGCCTTGGAGCCTTCTGGAAGTAGACGTGTTGCATTTTTTCTGTGGAGGACTTTACACCCATAAGTAAGGAACAAAACTCCTATATAATGAAGAATGTTGGCAGCTATCAGTTATAGAAAAACCTAATGCAGCTAATCTTCCCCGACACATCTGTACATTTAGAGAGGTTACGTAGCTTCTGTGATTGTGGCAGTAACTCCAACAGGACCAGTGCGAAAATTGGCACTACTTGGCTAGACAAATGTCCAAACATGCCTGCCCGACTCCCTCTAGCCATCCCAGCTGAATCTGACACATGATTTCTTAACTGCTGGCTGGACAAAAACAAAACCACTGAAGCACTCACAATACACAGCATGAAGTTCCTCTAGAGTGGTCAACTTCGTCTTCTGCGATGAAAGAGCAGCACAGTGTACTGATAAGGCACTCCTTGCAATGGCTTTCAATGCCACACAGTGACCATGATGTTCCTGTCGAAGAGAGCTTCGGGAGCTTGGAGGGTGCTTGCTCTTTTCTGGGGGCTGCTGGTGCTCCTCGTTTTCTGCTCAAAGTCAACCTGCACAAAGTTGTAGAGGAGGCTTTAAGAGTTGTATATAATGATATGCAAATTTTCGCTGAACACACATTTCCTCGTGGCACACTGAGCAATTTCTTATAAAACTTAAGGCCTCGCATATGCAAACATTTACAATCGATCCGAAGATGCACTCGACTCTAAAGGAGCAAGTTTGTTATGTAGTGTATATAAAGAAAGGTCATTCAGCACAACCACAACTACAGTTGCACACGAAAACGACATTTTACACAATCCTGTTTATTTACATGGTCCATTTTATTTTATTTACACGGTCCATTTTACACGGTCCTATTTTACACGATCTGGTCTGCATGAACTCTTGAACCGGGCACCATATAGATTGAAAGACACACACAGAGTTTGAGACAAACCTAGTTTCCCGTGGAGCATCTTCTTGCACTATAACAACACATCTCAATTTAGTTAGTTGGTCAGAACGAGGAGAAAACAGCTCGCACTTGAAAAGCACGGGCAGAAGGAATGACGCCTGCACCCTGTGCTCCCTGTACATTCTCGTTGAGGGTGCAGTTTTCACCTTATCCTTATGCAATTTCGCATTTATAACATTGTTCGCTGCATAATCTTTGTGGCATTAAAGTGTGTGATACCGTCATGTGTATCCCATGTAATTTATAAAAATAGAATACAAGATAGCTTGATTCAAAAATAACAAAGTGCATCCAGTGCCATGTCCTGTAGCCATTCTTTAGGCAAGATGCAGAATGATTTATTTTTCAAAACATATCTTACTTGTAACCACTACAACAGCTAACTCGTGCACTGGCACATTCTGTTTGCCTCTTCAGATTATAAGGTACCTTTTTTACACCAGAAAGTCTTCAAGAAGAATAGAAGTGTTGTAATTGTGAAGAAAGAAAAGTAGAAGGAAAAAAGATAACCTGCCCTGTACAGGGACCGAGCCTGCGAACTTCGAATAACATGTCCGATGCTCTATCAACTGAGCTACCATGGCGGCTATCCCTCTTCCATTTTGTACGGTATATATGTGCATTTATACATGGAAGAGTCAGTCAGCGCTGCTTGTTACCATTATGGCAAGTGTGGCACACCTTTTTTTTGCCTACTGGCAATAACATTACGATTGCAATTACGTTACGATTACTTCCAATATTCCTATACTTCTTTGGCAGCATTATGCATCTGTCAGTTCTCAGAAAATCTGCTAGTCACAGGAGGTGGCAATGGTTCACCCTCCCACCTAAATGCATGTACTTGAACACATGCACAACTGATCAAAAAAAAAAACAAGTCACACACCGCTAAGATTACTGAGATTCACTGTTTCAGATTCATGAGTAAAGGAAAGAACTATAAATTTAAGGGTTTGTTGTCTTTGTTGAACACATTATAATGAGAACTAGTAGAAAATGATGCCAAACAAATTCTAGGGGATGTTATCAAAAGTAACTTTAACAAAATTATGAAAAGAAAAGTGAACAAAAATGTAACTTGGCAACGTTTCTTGACAATTGAATTGACATTACTTTTTATAACATCCCTATATTTTACTGGGTAATGTTGTCGGGTAATTCTCATTATTAGAGTTGTGAGAAGGCTAACAAAAAAAGCATATGGCATTGATACTTCTTTTGAACACCTAATAGTTTGAGGACCTTAAAAGAGCGGAAGCTATTTTGAGTAGACCAGAATATTTAGTTGGAGCGAAAAAAAAAACGTACACACATTTTTACCAGGCTTTTTAACACATTTTGAGACATAAAAGTATGCTGCCAGTAATGTTAAGTACCATTACTTTTGTCACACTATGCACTGTAGCAGGTGTAGTTAGAGTGGTGATAGTGAAGGATTAATCAAGCACGCCACCAACTGTGTTCACATCAATGGTCGCGTATTTTAAAAATAAACCTGCTGTATAATAAAAAAAAGTTTAGAGCATTTATGTTTTTATCCAAATCAAGTTAAACCGACTGGGTAAGCAAACCATTTGCATAAAATCAAAAGGCATAAAGTGATTCATGTATTATAACTATGTGAACAAATTTTAGCAACGCAGGGCAAAGTTACAACAGTTCTATTAAAAACCCCTCTCATTATAACATGCATGAAAAGCACCACACCAGAATATTTTACAGTGCATGTAATATCGAGACTACTAGACTGTCTATTGACCTTTTAGAAGAAGGGTATCTCCTTCACGTTCAAGGGGCAACCACTTAGCCTTTTCCTGAGCTTTTCTGTGAATATTTCCTGAATTTCAGATATCATTAGGATTGATTTAGAGTGAACAGATTTTGCTTACGCATTGAAACCTAGTTCTGTATGTAACTGCAATTATGGGTGCCAAACCACCTCCAATTAATTTTTAACATTTAACTCATTTTTTAACTGCAGCAGCACAACTAGCTGTGGGTGCCCAAAAAGTAGCTAGAAACAATACCTTTACCTCTTTGAGCCTTTCGGAAGTGTTCAGCTTCGCAGTGCTCACCTTACAACATTTTTTTTAAATACGTGTTTGTGTGCCCACTACTCTTGCTCCTTGTACAGTGAGGAGGAGCACATGGCAAGAAGAGACAAGAAGCATTGCGAAAAAAAGCGAAATAAGCGAGGACCACTTTTGTATCGTACAATGTGTGTAACATTACTATTGCGACGACATATAGACAAATTATCACGGCTATGCATTCATTGTAGAGTCATACACAGCTGCAACACCACGACTAAATTTCAACCTTGTGTTGGTTTAGTATCCCTTTATAGTGGCAAGCTAATGATATCTGCATTTGTTCATCCATTGTAGAGTCATACACAGCTGCAACACCACGACTAAATTTCAACCTTGTGTTGGTTTAGTATCCCTTTATAGTGGCAAGCTAATGATATCTGCATTTGTTTGGCACACATTGAGATGCAGCGAAATGTGATATGGTAATCTCATTTAGAATGCACGTCATGTGGCTTCATTGTATATGTGGCCACAAGTAACTCTGGTTGCAAAGCAATATGGCAGAGCCTAAACAGACGTCACCGACCACTCCAATCTGAACTTGCCTTTGCTACTTGCCCATTATCATCCCAGCAAAAAATGAATAATTGAATCTGCTACAGGTATGTGCTAGCTTATGCTAAGGACCAAGTATGAAGGGTGTGTTGTCATTATTGAGATCAGTTATTTGTTCAAGAACACTTGCTGTCAAACACAAATACATTGCTGTCGAAGCATCAAGACTCAAATATAAAGCAAAAAGAAGTGTCTCTTTAAAAATTACAGGCCACAAGGTGCAAGATAAATATTTGATATACTTGGGATGTAAGGCACGCACAAGAGGTGCTGCCATATTATACTTTTTCTTGTGTTGAAACCTGCTTGCTTTACTCACCCAACACATCTGTAAAGATGCCGTGAAAACACCAAGGAGCTGATGCAGCAAGGTTGAACACATGTCCAGGGATTCCACCATTCCTAAGCAGCCCTACAGCCTCCACAGTCCTGCAACCATTTGTAAGAAAAATATAGTTCTACCCAAAGTTCTTGGTTTACAGACACACATGCAAGACGCATAACCACTCTATAGGAAGTTTGCATGATAATGCGCTGGGTAGCAAAACGGATGCCAATATCAAGTATCCCGGCCTGCCGCTTCTTTCTTTCCGTTCTTAATTAATCAATCTATGGTTAATAAATGTTACCCCAATGTGAAGTGTACTGGCAGTCCGGTGAAGAATTGCAATGTATTTCAAACACAGTCCAATTCATGGCAAGTAAGCATCCAATAGTGTTTTGTCAGCTGTTCAAGAAAAGAGCATGAAGTTTAGCTAAAACCCAAGTTTTTTATAAACACCATTCAAATTGATATAAAAGTTGTGAGCATTATGTGAAGGAACACGGATTAATCTTTAATCAATGATTTCTTATAATGTACTGATATGAATGCAACTAACTGAATATGAAACGATAATTTTTGCTTGAGAATTTAGAGTTATGAACACTATCGCACTTGCCAGCTGCATCTTGTCCAAAACAGCAGCAAGATAGGCTAGTTTCTGTAGGTGAGCAGTAATGAGCAGTGCAAAGTAACAACAAGAAACACCAGTAACAACAGTATGGAGCAAGCACAGACTGCCAACTGTATAACTTACTGCACAAAAGTTCGCCTGAATATCAGTCAGACAACTCGTGCAAATGAAGGTCCAGTTGGGAATGAACAAGTTACGAAATCAACAATGCCTGCTTTCACTAACAGGACCCTCATTCACATAAAGTATGCAGCGATAGGCCCCTACCGAGGTACGTCACAGCATGATGTCACTGGCACATGTAAAAGGTGTGGCTGGAAAAACACTCCCGCTGGTGGCTCAGCCCGGTACAGTCGTGCGGTGTTTGGGGCAAGCTTTAATTTTTCAAAGCTTACACTTCACGTTACAATGTCGACATTAGCTGTAGTATGTGTCAGCAAACATCTAGCTGTGTGGTAAAATATTTGCCACGCTGTCTGTTTATCTTGAAGAAGTGAACACACGTGGTGGCCTGTGCGAGGAACAGTGGCATAGTCTTCAAAAATGTGCACTGTTGATTGCGGCATGTAGTGTGCATTGAAAGGTATTGAGAATATTGGTTCAACTGAGAATATTGTGTGTGGTGTGTGCAGTGTCAATAACAATGTGTCTAGTTTGCGAAGACGTTAGCACTCATGGCAGGGACCGGTCGATGAAAAAACTTGATTCGACATTTTAGTCAAGGTAAATATGCACTTGACGCGACCATCTGCGAGTGGGTACATCTCAGTGTTTGCGCTATGTGCAGAAAAAAATTGCATGGTCACCGGGCTGGAAGATACCATTTGCTGAAGCTGCATGTATGAATCGGCCCGACGAGTACGCAAGCCCAATAAAGGTATAACTCGTTTTATCGAAGGCCTCATATGTCTTCATGTAATAAGCAGAGATTCTTGTTTCACATATACTCAGTACCTTTACCGCTCGATATTCATGAAGTGACAATGCAAACAAGTTTGTGTGTTAGGTCCTAAGGGAGCAATGTAAATATGCAAATAAGTTGTAGGTGTCAGATGCAGCGATGTAACTGCGCAAAAGATTATGTATATATTAGGCTACAGGTTTAGAATCGCATACATCTCAGTGGTCTATCAGGAATGTCACAAACAACTTCCTTGCCAACCAGCCCTTGCACAGAGGGAGGGAATGGCTGGCACGGCGCTCGAAGTGACGTCACACTATTTGCAAACATAGAGAGGTTTCTTACTTAGGCAACATTTTGCACAATATATTTTTTAGATGCAAGACTGTACTCGTCCACAATAACCATACTGATGTCTTTTGTTGTTACTTTGTGCTGTGAATTACTAGGCATTTAGTCACCATGATCTTTAAAAGCTAATTTCAGTGTTCTCTCTCATATTGCTGACAACTGTGTTGTTGCATAAATTGGGCAAGAAAGCAACACAGAAAGGCTGTCACAATAAATACACCAACATGGGTATTCTCCTGCAAACAAAAGTCGGCACTCCTCCTGTCATTACCCGTCTTCCTTCTCTCTTTGCCTTGTTTGTGCTGAAACAGCCAAACACCTGATGAGTTAGATGAGAAATATTAACGCATCAAAACTATAAGTGCTTGCATCAGCAACTACACAACAGCATGATAACCGCACCCCTGCCACACAGCAGCGAAACATATTTTGAACATGCTGGCAGTGTATTATTTTATAAAAAGCAACTCTGGCAGATTACAAAATCTCACATTGTGCATGCAAGTTTTCTTCAAAGTCAGGCGTACAATGTAGGTGCTGGCCGGTACATTATTAGTTACAAGCAAAAGCGTCTTGCAGGTACATATGCAGATTGCACGAACACCTCTCTCTCTACACTAGGCACACACATTATATCTTTTAACAAGCACACGCCCCTGTTTAGGGGCATAATAACGCTCTACCGTGAACGTATGCTAATCAACCCACTTAGGCGGTTGGCTAGGTGAATCGAGCCAAGTTACGAGTTGTATCGCCCGCGAACGTAAACAAAATGCTGCTTTCCATCAAATGGCACTGCAGGCTTCGTTTAATCAACAACGTAGCAAGCGCCGTGTGCGTCTTCCTCACTACACTGCACATATGAAAAAATCGATCACCATACACATGCATGTTGCCGCAGTTGTCTCGAATTAGCTCCAGTAAGGCCGCGCCGATGCGCCATGGCTCTGCTCGCGTTAGCCTTGTCAAAGCGAATCGGCAACCGCACTCGCAAAGGCGCGTAAGGTTGCCGTTTCACGACGCCTCGTACGAGTGCAGCAACACACACTTGCACTGAGTGGCATACTTGGTCTACATAAAAAAGTGTCCACCTTACCTTTAGTTTCTTTCACACTGTCCTGAGGGAAGCAACCACAGGCGTCAGCCGTCACCTCGGAGTCCTTCGAGCGCCCGCCCAACCCGCCGATTGCTTGGACGACTCGCACTTAATCCGCACTCGAACAACCGCGGGAATAGGGCGCAATCTTAGCACATCACACGAACGAGGAACGGCGCTTCCTTGCGTAAATTTATCATTTCGTGCTCTCGTGTGTAGCAGCGCGAACACAGGAGAGAGCTACCCACGGAGACAAAGACAAACAACATGTGGCTTTAGCTGTGAATGGATTTGGCTTGGATATCTGTGTGAGGGAAAAAAAAAACATCTGTCGCTGCTATAAACTAAAAAAATGTATGTTATCTGGCAAAATAACTTTAAAAGTGATAAACGGTTATTCAAAAAACAAGTTACAACTTATGATTATTTTCGCAGGTTTTTGTTTTGTTTTTGTTCTAGCAGACGACAGCCTCCTACTGCTTCTACGACAGACGTAGTGCGGTTTCACGTTCGGTGCGTGTCGCCGACGCAAAGCTCTACAGTAGTGATATCAGAGTTATCAATTCTCAATGAATAATAGGATGGCTACAAAGCAGTAACATTTTGATATAGTGCAGTACGCAATCTTTCAAGGTATGACATTTCTTTGCTCTGAAGCAAATCGAAGCAAGCGGGCCGGCGCAATCAGCTGATGTCGCCACTACGCGAGGCATGGTCGTGCGCAATAACGTCGCGCCCCGCGCTCGATTTGTCATCAAGCGATAGAGCTACTAAGTGGAATACAGCTAGATGCAGGGATTAATGGCGTATCACTCTAATTCCCTGTGGTGGCCGACTCAATCGCAAGAGAGCCCCGGGAAACAACCTTCAACTGCTCAAGCTTGTGTGTGGATGTAAAAATACTTGTTTTCATCCGCGGCGGAGCAGCAATCTATAGTTGAAAGACATGCGAAAAGCATGTGACGTATATACAATCACAAAACGTATGCACACAACAATAGATACGATCGCATATCGTACATAAATATGCCAACACATAGCGTGTGAAAAGCAAATTTATATGCATACTTTAAACACTACTTCACTGTTCTGCGCGAATAGCTCAGCTAGTTAACGCACTCGGTTCACGTGCACGAGCACAACTGAGTGGCGCAGGTTCGAGTCCCGCCAAAATTAATTTTTTTTGTTTTTTTTTCAACGTTTTTATTGTACTGCTATTTTTTCTAATGCTTTAGGTTATAAAACAAAATAAAAGCAATATTGCGTTCAAGTACGTATGTGGGACTGTGTTTTTTGCGCAACAGTTATTAGTATTTTTATTTTCAGTATTAATTTTTTTATTTATTTCATAATATAACAAAATTAAGGACTAAGGGGAACATTGGGTCTGCTTTACTGTGAAGGGACTCGAGAACTGAGAAAACTCAAACCAAAAAGTTTATTTGAGAAAAAACTGAGCATTTTACAGCCGGACCAGTTTCCTCAAGGGCAGGCCCTAGGTATGCGCGAGACTTGCTATATGACTCATCTCAAGCTGTGGCAGTTGAGGGAAGGCAATATCACCGAGGAGCAGTTCCAAAATATATTTTGGTTGATGTTTTTTGATTCCTCCAAAATAAGGGCTGCACAATTGTGATCGAGCCAAACCAAGAATTGCGGGCACGAAGTCATGAGACAGAAAATGAATAATGTTGATTGTTTGAAAAATTGCCCTTAATAAAAGGAAGAGTTATGGAGTGCTACGTAGCTTAACCCGCAGTAGGAATTTTATATATACATATAAATAGTTTAAAATGGACAATGTTGCACACACAGACATTGGTTAAATTTCTTTGCAGCACAGTTGAAGCATCTATGTAGAACTGAAGCATCAAGAGAAGCTCATGCGTCCTCACTTTATTGCGCTTTACATAGCTTGTATGCGTCCATGCAGCCATGATATGATATATTTTAAAGCATTTGTTTAACCTATAATCTTTTTATTCATTAAAGCTGGCCCATAAGTTGTGTCTTATGTAGCACTACAATGGAAGCGTAATCTGCATGGTGGTCTGAAACAATGCTTTTGAAGATCTCAAAACGACCCAGCTCTATACACGACCATCCGTGCATCAATAATAAGCACCATTATGTGTCCGTACATATCAGTTGTGCTCTCATACTTAATTATTTTTCTGACCACTCCCTCTGCCCCTACCTCGTTTCTGTCGTGAAGCTGTGGCAAGTTGTGTATAGCTGTATCTATATTGTAGGAGCACATATACTATCAATAAAAAGTTATTTTTAGGCTACATGCAATTAGTTTTCATAGATTTTCATTTCTTTTGTCGGTGCTCAGAAGAGCTAAGCTCATGGTCGATATTTTAAAATGACATTTCTCTTTGCCAATGTTAATGAGAACAGTTTCATTAATATTGACAAGTTCATTCACATTGAATTTAGTTCTCATTATTATTGTTTCTACCAAAAAACGAGCCCTTGAAGTTATGCTTTGCTTGCTTGATTTGTTTTCGTGTGACAGCATGCATGTAAAATGACAGTTATTGTCAATCCTTGTGAATGACACAATTTCCGTGTGACAGACTTTAGCACCTGGTCATCTGCAGAAGTTCTATTCATTCTGGAAAAGGGCGAACAGCGGTGACTAACAACACAGACTAGCCTGCGTTATTCTTTTGTACTATATATGTCACTGTGCATTCATTTATAACTTTATAGAGCTCGTATTTCCTGCTGAAAATGTGACAACAACTGTACAGTTTCCACATTTTTGCAACAATCCACATTCCTTTCATACACTATTGCACATTTTCGTAAGCACCTTACAAAATTTGTATATTTCCGTAAGACCTTACATTCTGTATTTTCCTTATGAAAGCTTCTGTACACTCAATACACTTTCCTTATCCTCCCAAATCTTCCATAATGAACTCTCCGTATGCTCCATAAGTTTCCTTATCTTTCCATATTTTCCATAATACTCACTCCATCCACGCCATAAAACTTCCTTATCCTTCCATATACTCCATATAAAGCATTCCATATATGCCATACATTTTCCTTATCTTTCTGTATACTCCATAAAAAGCTTTCCGTATACGCCATACAATTTCCTTATCCTTCCATATATTCCATAAGAAGCTTTCCGTAAATGCCATACAACTTCCGTATATTTCCATAAAACTCCATTAGTTTTCCGTATGTAGCATAAGGAAATGTTACGGAGTCCATATATTTTCCGTAAGATTTCATACGGAACTTTTCAGTAGGGTCGGAAATGCGCGCTAATGCATGCCTGCAATTTTTATCGCTAGGTGTGCAGTGCAGTTTTAAAGAGGAACAACATTGATGCCAAAGTGATTTGGAGCTGACGTGCGAGAGGTAACGGACAAGTTAGTCACTCACGTAGAAAAATTCTAAAACAATATAGAGAAAAAAACAGAAAACACGTTTTTTCGCGTCTTAAGATTGGGTTAACCAATTCTCGCAAATATAAAGTGAAGTGTTCGCTGGTGTTCCTCATAGCCCTCTGAAAATCATGCAATTTTCAACTTGATAATCTAATTACATACTTGACCTTTCGGGTTGTTACGTAGCTGTATCTGATGAGTAGAATGTATTAGCATGCTTGAATTGCTCCTTTAAGACCTAATACACACACTTTTAGTCCGCATCATCACTTCATAAATGTCGAGTCGTAAAGGTACGGAGTATATGTCAAACGAGAACCTCCGATTTTAACATTAGGACATATATGAGGCCTCCGATAATATGAGTTGTAATATATACCATTAATGGGTTTATGTACTCACCAATACGAAGCGGAAATGCAACATCGGCAATGGTAAACATGCTTTTAGTTCATGCCTCGTCGTATCTCTCAGCCCGGAGCTCATGCAATTTTTTTCTGCGCGCTGCGCGAACGCTGAGGTGTACCCACAAGCAGGTGACCACATCAAATGCAAAATTAATTTGACTAAAATGTTGAATCGTAAAATTTTGTGGAGAACCGGTTGCGGTCCCAGGCCCACTACCAGTGTCAATGTTTTCGCAAATAAAATGCAGTTATTCACACTGCACACTCAACACATGGCATTCTCAGTTTCACCATCCATAAAGGTGAATCAATATTGTCGATACCTCTGAACGCGCACCACACGTCCCGTTCAACAATGTACATTTTCGAAGATGATGGCACTGTGCCACGCCCAGGCCTCCACGTGATTTCACTTCTTCAAAATGAACAGCCAGCCAGTGCGGTAAATATTATATCGCGCTATTTTCCACACATCTAAAGCTTCTCTGGCCCATACTACAACTAATGTCGCCACTGTAACGTTAAGTTTAAATTTGGAAAAAGAAAAAAAGGCATATTCCACGCACAGTGGGAATCAATGGTATGCGAAGCATGAATAAGAAACGTTGATATGCCACTTTAAAATCAACACAACGCTACGAGGTGGAGGTAAATGAGATCGTACACGATTTCTGGGTCTGCATTGTTAAGTTTGGTTGTGTCGTTTACCTTCGTCTTCTATTCATGTCACATGATACCAAATCCAGTAATTGTGGAGCTACCAAAACGCCTTCGAGCACACTATGAGCGTGATAGGTTGTAATGTTATTACATGACACGCGTGCCAGGATTATCCTGTTTGGACCAGTCATATATTTTGTCATTCATTAACGTCACGTATCACAAAATTTAGTACATGTTGAGCTTGCAAAACAGCCGCGAGTGCACCATTAAGGCCCAATGTACTGCAGTGTAGCGTTGACGCGTGCGCACGCGGGGCACAGCGACGCTACGTTATCAAAACGCGATCACTCTATAGTCTGACGCCTGGTGCAACCGGCGCGAAATGCGACATGCTGCATTTCGTGGCGATACGTTACCCAGACAAGACTGCGTTTACCTCTTTTCGCGACGGAGGGACGCCGGATGCGCTGAAACGCGCAGGCGTGGAAGCAATGCAGCGTGGCGCGTGCCTGCTAGAATATGGCGGAACCGGCGCCTGGCGTGGCAAAACCGGCGAGCACGCGCACCGCGTGACGTCGAATTGTATTGGCGTCTTGACTGTGGCAATAAGTCACGTTCTCACATGACACGCATCTCATCATTATCATGTTTGCACTAGTCACACACCTTCGTGTTCCATTGACGTCACGTAATACCAAATTTGGCATATGTGAAGCTAGCGAAACAGCAGCGAGCGCATCATGAGTCTGGCTTGTAGTCATGTTGTTAACAGCACGCATGTCATGATTATCATGTTTGGATGTGTCATTTACCTATGTCATTCGTTCGCGTCGCGTAATACTGAGTTTGGTACATGTGAAGCAAGCGAGATCGCCACGAGCGCATCATGAGCGTTGATTGTGGTCATGTTGTTACACGACATGCATCTGATGTTCATCATGTTTGCACCAGTATCATACCTTCATCATCCATTCACGCCCCGTAATACCAAACTTGGTATAAGTGAATCTAGCGAAACGGCCACCAGCGCATCCTGAGCGTGGCATGTAGTCATGTTGTTACATGACACGCATCTCATGATTATCATGTTTGCACCAGTCACATACCTTCGTCATGCATTCGCGTACAGTAATACCGAATTTGGTAGATGTGATGCTAGCGAACAGCCACGCGTGCATCATGAGCGTGGTATGTATTCGTGTTGTTACATGGCATGTCACAATTTTCATGTTAGGCCCTGTCGCTTGTGTTCACCATGGAATCATGTCATACCATATCAGTTGTACAACATGACGTGTGAACAAAACCACTGCAAGAACTGCAGGACCATGAAATGTAAATCTTGACATTCATGACATGCATGCCATGATTTTAATGTTATGACTAGTCAACTATATTCTTCATACAGTCGTGTTATGCTATACCAATATTTTTATTGATACCATTATCCAAACCTCAGGGAGAGCTAAAAGTCGCACGTGGATAGATAGATAGATAGATAGATAGATAGATAGATAGATAGACTCACAGTCGCTAAGACGCTAATAAATGCTTCTCAGTAAAAAGAAACTTGCCCAAACGCCGCAAGACTGTACCGCGCTAAGCCGCAAGCGGGGCGGTTTTGCCAACCGCATCTTGAAGGGGCGCCAGTGACGTCACGCTGTGACGTACCCCGATAGAGGTCTATTGGTGATCTTCGTTTGACTACCGCCTTTGTGACCCAGTGGGTCTTCTGCTTCTGTAAAGATAATGTAATCACCAGTACCCAAGTCTTGCATGGTGTTTCTCCTAGTCACGTTTTGTGTATTTCACGCTAAAAGTGGGGTCCGCCGTGGTGTCGGTGCTGAAGCTGTTGCCCTGCCTAGTTGGTGCCACTGGGTCACTCAAGGCCGGTGTGTTGCGCTGCTGCCTCCAAATGCCTACCTTTTGGGTGGTCGTGTTTGTAACCCTACGCCGTATAGACCGCGTCGAAATCACAACCAATGAAGAGTTGTTGCCCCATTTTGACATCAAACGCTCATTTAAAAAGGACGTGGAGGCGGTGTTTGCGGCATCCGGAACTGCTGTAGACGTTGAGTACGAAGGTGCTGTCGGGAGTCTTTCACGGTGCCATTAGTTCTACGAGAAGGTTTTCAGTACCCTTGGCTTGGATGTCCTGTTCGATAAGCGTGAGCTTTATATATCTTGAATAGCATTGTGATATTTGTAAGCACCACCTTGCCTTTTACAGACTGGTGTCCTAAAAGTTCGTTTTGGGGACGTTTTTAGGGGCGAAGCTCCTTAGGGCGTGGGCTGTGCGTCCCCTGTAGCCTGTACGTAGCCACCTCTAGTTTAGTTCTTGCAGTGTTCACTAGATGGCGGTACCGTCCCCTGTATGTAGCCACCTCTAGTTTAGTTCTTGCAGTGTTCACTAGATGGCGGTACCGTCTCCTGTATGTAGCCACCTCTCGTTTAGTTCTTGTAGTGTTTTCTAGATGGTGGTACTTGTAGCTGATGATGAAAAGATGCAAGATGTTATAAACTAGAAAGCGGTACTTGTAGTTGATGAAAGACGCGAGATCTTATAAAATAGGAATGATGTCACATATGGCGCGTGTCATTGGTTGAAGGCAATCGTTCGATTTATTGCGGTGACGTACGCTAGAGGGAGCGATGTAATAAAATCGAGTGGGAAATGTACAGAGGATTCATGGTTTACCAGGTTTACCTCCGGAGCTTCGCCCACTCATCATCATTCACTTCGTGGATATGGCGGAATTTTTTTTTTCTGCAGTATGATGACGTCTTGGCGTTCGTGGATCGTTTTAAGCTATTGTCGAATGGGCACTCGCTTGTTTAGTTGCCTTGTTCAGTTCCACTGCTATATTCGAGGATTTTGTTTTTATAGTGTCAGGTCCGCATTATGTGGTGCTACTTGTGTGGCACCGCTTCGCTATGCGATGTCACAAGCGCGGTTTTGGGCAGCTTCTAATCTGAAGAATCTGAGATGAATGTTCTCCAAGCTCTTCTGAATTGTTAAAGTCGTGGTGGTAGTTTCTTCGACTCAGCTCAAGGAGCGTGAGTGCTTCCAGTCGGGCGTCACCTCCTGCACGCGTATGCTTGGGACGTACTGCTTTTGCAAGGGAGGTAGCCGGTCCGCGTTTGCTATCGGCGCCTTTGAAATCATCTTCCTCTACGAGTTCCGTTCATCTTTCCTCGATTGTCTGTTGGTCAGTCTCGATATTACGGACAGACTAATGTTTTTGTACAAGTTAGTCTTTCGAATAAGTCTGTGCCTGCATGCGTTCAATTTACTTTCGCGTCGTTTGTATCGTCCGCGTTAACTGAGCTATATTTCGCCTCTACCCTCTTGTGTGTTCTCCTCTAGTCTCGGCGTTTTTTGCGCGTATCTCTTCGACCGATCTGCAAAGCTTACCGAATCTGTTGGCTTGGCGTTCTTGGTTGGTTTCCGTCCAGGTGAGCGTTGCGGCTGCTTTCGGAGTCCCGGTGTGCGGATCCAAAATCGGGAGTGGATCTGACTAGGGGTCCAGGATCGTGAGCGAGGCTTGCCGGTAGGATTGGTGGTAGGAGTGGCATTCACATCCTGGGTGGTACTACATTGTTCCCATCGCCTGTTCGTCACGATTCAGAGAGAGTCTTCTACCTTGCGTAGCGCTTGCGCTCCGTTGCTTTATGTGCGCTCCCCACAGCTTTCAACGGGGGAACACTGGTAGTCGGGGCGTGCGTTAGGGGAGTCATAACCTTCACACACTTTGTCCGGGGATTTAGGCACACTTTCATGTAGTGACCAAGTCTTCCACTGCAGTGAAAAATGTCGACTTGCTTGCGATACAGGATGCAGCACAGGGTGCCACCTAATACCTGACGTAGGTGGACCCTCGTACTCCTTCAAACTTCACGGTGTTGTGGAGAGATTTGGCTGCCAGGCCGTGAGGGTGGCGTCTGTGAACAATGTAGGTGTAAATGAACTGGATATTCTTTTCCAAAGAGATGCCCTTGATAATTCCTTTCACCTTGTAGTCTGGGGCCTTCTCGTAGGCACTAACCTTGTGGCGGTGGTCGCCGAAGGTGATGGCTTGAAGTTGGCTGCACTTACCGTTGTGAAAAGCAAGGTGTATTTTCATGACGATGATGTTGTTGCTGTTGTTAGAGCACATCTAGTCTTCTCCTGCCTTATGCATCGCTAAGTTGGTGGCGCGGTAAATGCCCGACGCTAGGCGCATGGTTCCAGTGGTAGCTACGTCGAGGCCTCCTTGTGACATTATCACGATCTTGAAATCACTTTGTGCAATAGGCACCGTGCAGTAGAGTTTTCCAATGTGACTGCAGCGCCAGAACACAATGTCTAGAGGAGAAAAACCGCAACAGTTTGAGCTCAGTGAAAGTGAGACGCGATGCCCGCGTCTCCCTGTCCGCGTGAGTGGGCGGATTGCAGCAGGGATACATGGGAATGCATGCCTGCGTCTGTTTTCTGCGTGCCCCTAATGACCAACGTCAGCAAACATGGTTTGGGTGGGCGCCAGCAACGGAGCTTTCTCTGGTCAGCGGATGGTGCCTATAGTGGCATTTGGCTGCTCCTAGTGACTTGCTGCTCGATGTTACGCTGTTGGTTGCAGGTCCGCTCCCTCGCTGGTGTGGGAGAAGCTCCGTTCTTCGTGCTGCTCAGTGTGTTCGCGCGGTTGAATTTGGTCTTCTATCCGATGTTTCACCAATATTTGCCTTCCAGAAACTCTTCGAAAGAGTTATCCTCCCTGTTTTCTTAAAATTCCATCGCTGACGGGCGAAACCAGCGCCCGTGTCAGAGCAAACGCTCAACGCGGCTCCTCGGGAGGCTGGCTTGCGTGATCGTTGGGCAAGTCGGGCGCTCTTCAAAAACCTTCCTAATTCATCATAAAGATTTGAATGCGAATCATTTATTAGCAAACTTCGGCGACTTTGAGCGTATCTATCTATGTATCCATCTATCTATCTATCGATCTATCTATCTATCTATCTATCTATCTATCTATCTATCTATCTATCTATCTATCTATCTATCTATCTATCTATCTATCTATCTATCTATCTATCTATCTATCTATCTATCTATCTATCTATCAGCCACCTACGACTTTTAGCTCTCCTGGCCGTTTCGATAATGATATCAATACTAAACTTGGCATGGCATAACGTTACTTTATGAAGAACATACTTGACTAGTCATAACATGAATATCATGATATGTCTGTCATGAATGTCATGATTTACATTTAATGGTCCTGCAGATTTCGCAGTGGTTTTGTTCAATTAGCATGTTGAAAAACTGCTATAGTAGGCCATCATTGCATGGCGAACACAAGCGACAGGTCCTAACACAAAAATCATGACATCCGTGTCATTAAACAACATGACTTCATGCCACGCTCATGATGCGCTTGCGGCCGTTTCGCTAGCGTCTCTTAAACCAAATTTGGTAATGCGGTTCGTGAATGGATGATGATGCTATGTGACAGGTGCAAACATGACAATCAGGAGATGCGTGTTATGTAACAACATGACTACGTGCCACGATCACGATGCGCTGGTGGCCGTTTCGCTAGCTTCTCTTATACCAAATTTGGTATTACGTGACGTGATTAGGTGAAGAAGGTATGATACTGGTGCAAACTTGATAAACATGAGTTGCCCCAGGAAGCAAAGAACGTTGGCTCAATGTTGGGGATAGATTGGCAGTTTATGGCCCAAGATATTGGTCCAGTTATGCCGCCATAATGTGCCGCCCATAAGAGCTGTGCCAGCCGAATAGAATTGCGTTGTTGGCCCACCTTGACAACGTACTGCCATTATTGGCTGTACAAGTCTTATTACACAACGGTGATCTTGGACCAGCAAGCAGAACTTCCCGCCAATATTGGCCTTGTCAACGTATTAAAACAGCCACTTTCGACAGAGTTCTACAAGCAGCAGCCAATATGGACGGAGCCATGCAACTAGGCTGGCATTAATGGTCTGTCGTTCGAACGTTATTGCCAGCGTCGGTTGAAGTGTCAACTTCATTGGCATAATATTAGACCGGTATGAGCTAATTTCTGCGTCTGCTGCTTTTGGCGCTGTTCTGGTCCCACTCACGCGTCGATTTTCCTAGTTGGAGAGAGTAATACGCCGTGAGCAAGAGAAATATATTTTTGTCAATAAATCATGCACAACTAGTTGATATGCATGATTGTTGATGGAAGTTGCGCAAGGTAGACTATTTTACTGATAAACATTTATTGAGTTTGTTGCCTGTCAAACATCCGATGCGGTGCTTTCCCAGATAGAAAATGTGCAGATTTGTGCGATTAAGCTACCGCGGATGCCACTGCCATACGCGACCCATTTCGTCGTGACCCGGAACGCGCGTTCGTTTCGCCGCATTATGCCAGCGATGCCACGCCAACCACTCCGGGCTTCACGGATATCGGACGCAAATTGTATCGTATCGTATGTCCTACTATGCTAACGCCGCAACCCATTTGGTTTTTCGCGTTCACAGCGCTGTACCAGCTAACGGCACACAAGTGCTTGACGTGTGGGAACTGGGGGTTATCCATTGCTTTGCGGTGATGGAATCATACAACACACGCATTTGCCGTAATTTGACACACGCACCAACACTCGCATCCTGTGTTGCAACGAATCACATACATCGAATCACATACAATTTCAGCGAAAGTTTGCTAAAGTGTGGTGGAGTGCGTGGGCGTTGAGCACATTGTGCCCATGGGTCGTCACAAGTTAGAATTTCGTTGTGCAACGTTTTTTTGCTGATCAATTAGATATATATATACATTGTCATACTGTAGCCCAAGCATCAGACAGCTTACACAATACGTAGACCTAATTGGGCCCCATTGCGACGCGCGAAAAAAAAACGTTTCCGTGAGTGTATATGGGCTAATGCATAAAACACATAACACGTAGGATAAATAATTTATAAACAAAAACACGCACGTTTATGACATCGTGTTGTTTTATCAAACACAGAACCACAGACCCCTCCCCGCTTCTCTCCTGCTTTTTTTAAGTCTGTGCAAAGAAAAAGGTGCTTTGCACAGATCTGGCAAATTGGTTCCTGTAAAGTAAACAGTTTTATTTCGCACCAGCTGTTCTTTATTGTTTTCCATTTACTGGGGTGGCTAAGGCCAGCTGGCTGTCTCTCGAGAAATCAGTGGACGTACACTTTACAAACTCGAAAATGTGTCCGAAATTGCGGTGATCTTCAGAACATGACGAGCATCATTCTACAGCTGGTTTCAGGACTGCTCGTCAAAACGAAGAGGCAATATTCATGAATAAATCTTAAGCTACGAGTGAGTGACTGTTTGTAGTACAGAAAACTGTTCCCTGCGCTATCAGCAGCTGTACACTTTTTATTTGGCTTGTAAGATATTTAAATTTTTTCTTACAGTGTTTCTTAATCTATCTCAGTCATATTTTTATAGTTTTTTTTTCTCCAGACTCAGTGCGGAAGAGCAAAAAAGGATTGTTGTAATCAGCAAACAACTAGTTTATTTGTCATATCACATATTCTGCATGAAAGTTTGGGCTGTATGTCTTCAGGATGTCCTATCATCAGTGGGAGAGTCAAATAGAACTAAAAGCAAACGTAATTGAACGGCTCATTTAGCCAAAGTAGCTGTTGCATATCATTCTTCCTGTATTTTACATTTTTGTGACTTATACTTCTCTACACACTTGATGTTCTGATTGATTTTCATATTCATGTGGTAAATAAGCATGTTTGGTCAACACTTTTCAAACAGAAAATTTCCTTTTCACTTTCAGTTAGACGTGCAGATGAAGATATTAAGCCTGTCTTGATTAGTAATGGCTGAAATGAAATTGTCACGTCCACCAGAGATGCAGTTTAATTGATGAGCCACTGAAGGCACAAAAGTGCAAGATGGGTGCTTCATATAGCCGAGTAATGTAACACTGGGCAAATGGCCCACTTCTGAATTTTTCAGCAAAGCGATACCAATAAAAAGTAACGCATACTCACCCTGCCTGCACCGAAGACCAAGGATGTCTTCCCTCTTTCTCTCCACCACACAAAGTTCCGACTATATCACAGTGTATAATTCCATGGCCCATGTTCCAGAATTTTGTCATGGTTTATGCAACCTTATGTTTTCAAACGGGAACATTTTTCTAAGAAAAACAAATATAGCCCGTTAGCAGCAGTGGCTACAATTGTGTACGCAATGGGTTTATGCTAGCTGTGTCAACTTGTGGCCAGAACAGAGTAAAATACATAGTTTGTTAGATGAACTGAACCTTCTCCCTAGTCAGTATGTCTTGACTTGACCTCAGTCTACAGCGCACAACCGCAGCCAATCACTCTAGTGAAGGAAATATTATCTTTGATGGGTCGGTGAAATCGTGTTCCGAAACCAACGTCAAGTGTTGCTTTTATCTTCTTGAAAAAAATGCAATGAAAAACTAATAGCACACACATCTGGAGCTCATGATTTCATTCTTTTTACATTAAAACTAAATATAACATACACCAGAATGAATGATTTATTTCATAGAAATTGTAATGGCTTGCTGAAGGTCGCACAAAAGAACACTTCATTTTCTTCCTTGAAATGTAATATTGAGTGCCTTGTGATTGTGCTATCTGAATTTGATACATTTATTGACAGTGCATCGTTATTCACACCTGAAGGAGTTATAATCTTAGCAAGTGTTAATAGTACTCTTCGGACCTCATTTGCATCCAACTAAAAGAAGGGGTCTTGTCTGTTGAGCTATTACAAGTGATACACTCTCACCACACCACCTCTGCAAAGATACACCAGTCGCAAAGGAGAAAGGGCACATCTGTAGTGATTAGTCCACACTTTTTATGTTTTCTGCTGTGCCAATAAGGCTGACTAAGTGAGCACTGCATCCAGTACCGGGAGGCTGCTGCGACGAAGTCCTACGTACAAAACACTCACCAGCTGAGAGGAGTACTCACATGCCAGCCATTCAAAACAGAATGTCGGAGAAAGTAGCGGCGACTACTTTTACAGTGCATAAAACATGCTTAGAGTTGAAGGTTGTAACGTTGCTGATCTTCCAGCCAAGTAAAATAAGGGTACACTGAGAAAAGATTCTGAATATACACCATCAGCAAATGACCGAACAACAAACAACGGAGGTTTATCTTCATCACATGAACAGTCTTCAACTGATTAGGCGAGTAAGTAACTGACAAATAACGAGTGCACGGGACAGAGCTCTCACACCCTATTGAAAATCCTGGGTTGGTGGGTGCTGGAATCAATGGTAGATATGGTGGAAAGAATAGTCAATACGGTGGTAATATTGGTGGATACGGTAGAAACTGTAGTGAGCGTAATGGCTGATGATGGCGACAGTGGAAAAATTGATGGGCGATGGTGGTGGTGTGGGCGAGCCAGTGGTGATGACGGTAAAAAATGGCGGCTCATGGTGGCGAGGCAAAACTTGTTTGGTGGAAGGCTTGGTCATCAAGGTGGATGACCATGGTGTGATGGAAGCTTGGTTGATGATGGTGGCATGATAAAAAAACGCATAACGGTATGCGAAATCACTTATTTTAGTGTTTCTTTCTTGAATGCTCAGAGATATATGTTTACGGTAAAAAAAACTTTATGAGGCTCATAACGCTTGCTAGCGCGTTTATTCTTTTATTCCTGTGGTGTCAACAAAGCTTAAATTTTTGTCGAGCGCAGAATATGCAGCCGTGAATATGTTTACAATGCGCGCACGTACTTACATCAGATTGACATCCACGATGTGTTCCTTTGTTGTAATGTTTAGAAGACTAGAGGTGTCACTGTGAACAGTGACAATAAGTGATGAAGCGGCGCACAGTTGTCGAGAAATAAACGAGCTCCAATTCGCAGTTGCCCCTTTCAATGTTAGAGCAAAACACAGCGGTCACTTGATGTCGCCACTTTAGAAACGCAGCTCCGGTAATTCTTGCACATTGTATTCTTTGAGCCGTACATATAAGGTAACAAAGTTCGTGTGAATATGCATGAACTTTCACTTTCGACATGCGTCGAGACGAGCCCCAGCAAATTCGACTTTCACGCTCCATTTATTCTACCATGATTTCCACCAGTGGTTAGTCCTACCAACCAAGCCCCTCTAAGTTTTAAAGGCGCTTCTGGGTTTCAGAATACACAATTTTCACGTGTAAAAAGGACAATACAGCACAGCTGTGGAGAGAATCAACTTAAATGAAGCCTTTTTTGTGTACGATGTCCGCGCAATACGCGACAAACATCAATGCGACAAGCTTGCAGCACTTCCACTAAATGTACGCTTACCCTCACCGACAGCCGCTGGTCGCACCCGCCGGCACTTCACTGGCTCTTATGTGAGAACACAGACTTGTCAACTCATGTGATTACTGAACAAATATGATAGCTAATGTTTCTGGCGCACTGCATTCATTTTGGCCAAGCCGGTATGTTACCATTCCTTTCGACAGAGTAAGGACTGATTCACACCGGGGACTTGCAGCGATCGCGCGACCATTCGCGACTGGTGACCAAAAAGCTACTGTTATTCACACCGGAAGGGGCTGCATGCGAGCGACAGGAAGTCGCAAAACTGGAGAGTCGCGTCCGAATCTCAATATCAGCGAGAACTTTAGAGACCAGCGCCGATCAGCTGATCGCCGCCAGCTGAGTGAACAGAGCGAAACGAGCGCGCCACATTTGTTGTTTCGTCCATTCTCGCACAGTGTTGAAAAAAACAGACAAAAAACAAGTTATTGAGCATCACTGATTCGTCCAGCAGCTCTACGACTGAAGTCGCACGACTGAAAACTCAGTCAGGAAGCGACTAGCCAAATCAGGCGCTTTACGACCGTTTGCGACCGTTCGCGACTGTTTACGACCAGTCGCAAATGGTAGCGCGACCGCTCCTAGTCGCCGGTGTGCACCAGCCTTGACAGCGGTGCACTGGCACGATTTCGCTGTACGTGGCACGAAAAACATCACAACTAATAGTGTGGGCGTATCTATGGAATGAGCATAGAAGAGTCCTAAAGCCTGAACAGATATCGCCCTTTCGAAGGAGCGAGAAACGGATATTAAACTTGGCAGTAACCGCCGATAAACTCTGCTTGCTCCTCAGATCACTGAGTTGTTTTTTTTTCTTGCGGTTGTAAATTTTAACAAAAACATAGCGCTGTTGCCATTATCGCAGTGGCAAGTGTTACAGGCAGTAATTGTTCGTGTTTATCAAATGTGCAAGTTTTAATAGATGCAGGTGCAGATCCCGTCCACCTCGAGTAAGTGACAAACAGAACTGAAGTTATACAGTGAGTTTGTATGTTGACTTATTTTTTAAAACCAAAATGGCCATCTGTCGGCGTGGCGCAAAGGTTAGCGTATTTTGTCTTTGTACGAGTGCCTTATACATCGTTTTTATACAATTATTTTTATTACTTCTTTAGTGGCAGCTTGTTACAGTGGTTCTGACGCTGCTTCGCACTCCAGCATTGCCAGCTGAAGCGCGCCATTCAACATACGCTCCACCATACACCACCATACACCATGTGCCATCAACATTTCCAGCCCCATAATCCACCCAAATAGTGGATGGTGGACGTTTCTTTAATAGGGCACGAGGTCGTTAGCAGTCAAATGGCACAGGCTAAATTCGGAAGTGGTGCCAGAGGTAGGCACAAGGAGGCCAGAGCTCCTCCTCCCCTAATTTTTGCTCCACTCCCATGTTGTGTTATGGCTATATGTTATATGTTCCTTAGAGGGAACATAGCCGTAACGCAATAGCCGAGTTCCCCGCCTCTCTGCTCCTCCTCAAGGACCTCGCTTATCGTGGGTGCACTCCCGGTATAGAACAATCCTGGCACCGACAATGGCTAAAATAAAATGAGAACAACAGAAAACTCAAAGCGAATGTTACTACCTCAATTTGACTTCTTGCTTTGTGTCCGAATGAATCTAGTAAGAAATATATGGAACACCAAATAAAAGCACCACAATCAACACCTGCTAGTACCTGTTTTCAATATAGTACAAAGTACGGACGAAGCATCCAAAGAGCAAACCTACAAAGAGAAATATTAAAGAGCAACAGGAGGCTGTGTGGCCCTGACTGAGACAAAACCACATGAAAAAGTAAAGCCTTTCATTCTGTCACCAGTTCATGCACAGCACTGAAAAGTTATGAAAACCTACTTTCAATGCCTTTCTTGCACAAAAACGTTAAAAGGAATACACAATGATGGAGAAGATAGCCATTCCTCAAATCCTGCTCTGATGCACCGAGGGAAGATACTGGGACCTAGATTCCTAGCACTGTCTTCTGTACAACTCCTGAGAATACCCTCAAAGTGCTTACTGCAAGTGGGTGAGACATTAAGGCAGACTACAATGCTACACAATAAACACGTCAACCACCAACCATGAACTTATGCTACGGTGAACGCCACAAGGAATCTTGAACACTGGCTCCAACTCAACGTTCTCAACCGAAATCTCAACCTCTCAAACAAGATAAGATTGTTCCGGTGACCTGCTGCCCATCGCCATCATGTGAAACAGGGGCATATACACACACCCAACTCATCTTTACCTGGTTAAAATGCTCTTGCTTCCAGGTTTAGAGAAACCGTATCACTGATTTTTTTTTATAAGCTCGCCACCTTCATCGTTGCTGGGAGTGTGCTCAAATTAAAGCAGACAGAGGGCACTGGTGGGGCTGCATGAAGATGGTGTTCTTCGAATAAATTAGCAATGGCCTGCTTGGTCATCTTCGACCACCTTCCACGTCTGAGCCATTTATTATATTCACATTACAATGTTAGTGAAGCAGTTACGCCTAATGAAAGGTAATCATAAATATCAGTAAGAGATGCATGTTAACTTTCATAAGTGTTTTAATAATTTCAAATTCGAACTATTTTAGAAATAAAAAAACGAATTGTTGCTCTAATGACAATGTTTACGTTATAGAGAAATTTGTGTACTGTGTTTCTGCTATCTTTTTTACATGCAATTAGTAGATGAATTCAGGCATGCTTAAACTAAAGTGAGGCTTGGGAGCTGATCAGAGAATCACAATCAACGTGCTTTCTTGTATAGCCCCTGTAAGATTCAGCTCTCGTGTTTTTGTTTAGTATTATTAGTATTAATGTTAGATTAATAGGGTTCACATGTTCCTCAATATATATGACCTTTCTCAAAATCTATCTGTGCCTTGCTCCAAACTACTTTTTCGGTATGAAAAATGCCATCACTAGCTGTCCTCTTACTTGATTTGCCTTGAATGTCTGTTTGATTCTGTGAACGGCAAGAATATTTGCTGCATTGACTTACTGTCCGCGACAAATTCAGTTCATTGCCCTAAAGCTGCCGGGAGTCCGAAAAGTAGCTTTATTTCAGTGTGGTAGAGTTAACTAAAAAAAGAACTAATCAAGCAGAAGATGCACAACAATTATGGCAACAATGGAGTCGAAGAGAGTTCATACTAGTGCATTTTAACATAAACAAGTAGGGGAAGAACTGCTATATGTAATCTTGAGATCCATTAAGATTTCTTAGACTGGCAGGACAGAGAAAGAAAAAAAGGCTATTGAGTAACGTGCGTGGGCCTAAGCTTCCCGAGTTGTCCTGTGAAGATGTTTTTTTTTTAAAATAAACTTATTGAGAAGGTACAGTCAAAATGAAAAGCAATAATGCGTCAGCTTTGTTTCAATTGCACTGCAGGGTAGACAAATCCTTCGCTCTTGCGCACAACTTTTTTCTGTATTGCTGGTCAATTTTGCGCATTTGCTTGGGTATGTAGTATATATCTGTTCTGTATTTTGAATAAACTTCAGCCTTGAATCGGCACTTCTGTTTCTGTGGCTCATCTCTTTTTAATCTTTTTTGTTTTACGCTTCAAATATTATGAATTCATACCAACTTAATCTCTCAGCCATTTCCAAGCTTTCTGGCTCCTATGGTTGTGTTACTAAACTATGATGGAGTTATGAACAAGCATACCCCTGAAAATGTTTGGAGGACCATTTTGTGTACGGCAGGGTTCGCAGCATTCATAACACAGGTTACGTGAACATGTGGTATTGCTGTTCAGGGGCACATGCACCATCTTAATCTTTCACTTTTGCGAATGTGGCTTTACCTTCAATGTTTTTATAATGTGAATGAGTTCGGAAAGACAATTAAGCATGACTTACGACTACGAGCTTGTTGATCTACAAATGAAGCAATGCTCAAGTTGCAAGACCACACTGTCTTTTATTCCTACTGATTGAAACCTTAGGTGTTCAGAATAGTGCCCGAACCTTCTTTAGGGGAGGTCTAGTTGCAGGGGTCAAGCTCACGGCAAACATGAAGTTACACCATTTTCATAGCACTTTAGCATAAGCACCAGGCATTAGCAAATTGAATTTACTTTCTCCCTTTTGATTTGTGGCACTCGGGAACTAACACAATTTCAAACCCATGCAAAGCAAAGATTTACTTAATGATATAATAACATTATAGCGGTTATTCAATAGTTTTGTAGCCATCATAACTCAGGGGTCACCAATTCATTGAAGCATTTTTTTCTTCGCATCTGAAGTATTATTTCAGATATAACAAATGCATAAAGCACAGAAAAAATATTTTCGCTTTGTCTGAAAAAATGAGGCTGGTAAAGGCTTTATTGGCTAGATTGAATGAACACCAGTTACCATGCAATTTTAATCATGGTATTTTGGGGATAGTATATTGATGTTACGTAATCGGGATATTTTTGCTGTTTCAGGCCATTTGTGCACTGATGATGACTTCTGCATAGGAAATGAGTCATCTGTCTTGTTTTCAGAAAATTTCAGTAAAAGTTACATGAGAGAAAAGTATATTTAAAGTTGGCAGTATGACACCGATGAGGAATGGTTAGCCCATATCATTTCATTATGGATGTGTGTACAAGAGTCTTGTTCACTGCTACCATATGTGCCTTCCAATGCGCTGTCACACAGCTATAAGTAGAAGCCTCTTTATGATTTAACAAAGACGAGATGTGCAGTCCTTGGCGGGAAGGTGGGCTTCGTGTCGATCACAGTAAAAGAACATGGCCACTGGTAGACCTACAGTCAAGCAAGTTTTACAGTGTTGCAATCAATGTCTGCCTTGAATGTTGGGCATATACGTTTCATTAATTCCTTTGCTCATTGGAAGGTAGGGCTTGGTGGAACAACGTTGGTTCATATTGGCTTTCTCTATCCCTTGGGACCAACGATGACATGAGTTATGCAGCCAGCAGCTACAAAAGCAGGAGCAACAGTGCGTAACCTCGTAATGTCAGGAGTAAGAATATATTCCAACCAGCGCTAAACCATGCAATCAATCGAAGCCTACAAGTTTGTCTTTTGCAAGGCAGCAATATGGTGAATGGCTCAATAAGATCCCCAGAAACGTTGCTGAATCAAGTGGTTGCGCCTGAAAACATATTCAGCAATGTCACAATGTGGTGAGATCGTGAAGTGCTGCAAACATTCGACGTGTACACCTACGTGATGCCGTACACCATATGTTACCTGCCTGTGAAAATCCTTTGGATTTCCTGTGTATTTGGGCGTGAAAGACAGAATAGTAATATGCCTATTTGTGCTTCGAAGTGGGCATTAATTATCGATTAGTTCTTGGATCACAGCATGTGTTCAAGCTAAAATATGTCTCCTGTTGCTGGCAAACGACTCCGCACCATTCAGTCTAGCAGCGTCGAAGCTTATAACTCTTGCAGATGGCAGAATTTGTTGTCATGTCAACCAGTTGCCATTTTTCAAGGTGTGTATTTCTCTCGGAGAGGTGAACATGATGATTGGGCTATGTGACAGGGCATCAATGACAATGTTGACAGCTCCTTTGATATGTGTCTGATATGTTTGATATCTGCTGCAGTTTGTGGGAATAGAGATGCCACGATTGTAACTGAGGGAGTATAACATGTACCGATAAGAGGTTTACTCACATATTCTATGACAAAAAATTACTTAACTTCTACTAGGTAATCATGTATTGACATAAACACTACCCAATTATACCCACCGTAGGCACATTAAGGTATATCGCAATTCAAGAGTCTTCACGTACACCCAAGTACATGGTACTCCATACTTCCCCAGGCGAATATAACAAAGTGTCGTATAGCATTCCGGGGGTGTGCGTACCACCTGATTGATTGATATGTAGGGTTTAACGTCCGAAAACCACCATATGATTATGAGAGACGCCGTAGTGGAGGTCTCGCGAAATTTTGTTCACCTGTGGTTCTTTAACGTGCATCCAAATCTGAGCGCACGGGCCTACAACAATTCCGCCTCCATTGGAAATGCAGCAGCCACAGCCGGGATTTGATCCCGCTTCTGCGAGTCAACAGCCGAACACCTCAGCCACTAGACCACCACGGCGGGCCGTACGTACCACCTGAGTCGATTGCTTTGCGGCACTTAAAGATTCAGTTGCATTGTGACATTGCTGGCTGGATATGTTTACAGGGCCAACCACATGATTCAGCGACATTTTTGAGCATCTGTTGGCTCCACAAAAAATGTTTTGAAGCTACTCAGAAAGTGGGCATAAGTTTTCAGGGCATGTCGAGAAACTGATTGGCCGCCATATGTACTCCTTTGACGAGTCGGGGATCTAGCACAAATTGCGTTGAAGATGTCTTACCATGATATATAGTGAAACTCTCTTTTAATATTCTAGAAGTAGCATATACTGTTACGCAAGCATCTCTTGATTTCCAAAAATCTGTATGTAAGTTCTTGGTCTAAGGGACCTCTATATACTATCATTTCTGTGTATCAATAGCACGAAGTGGAGGGAATATGTAGAGTATGGTACAAAACATTAGTATGGTACAAAAGGTTAGCATAATATAGTATAGTACGTCGTTCACAAAAGTAAGACGAAGGAGCTTGTAGGGCTTATCAGCATTTAGTATTCGGAGATGGGAAGCTCTCAACACCTATGAATCTGCCTCGGTAGAACTAAATACTGGATGCGGAGAACACGAGGATAAGACAGGTGAGCTTTTGGACATCAAATGCACACCTGTTTATGCTGACAAATGTGTCTTGTTCAGATGTTGGAATAAAGAATTTAGATGTGAACTGTGCTCGCTATAAATCTGCCTCGGTAGAGCTGAATACTGGATGCTAAGATGACGGGGATAGGAAAGGTGAGCTTTTGGACATCAAATGCACACTTTTTTATGCTGACAAATGTGCCTTCTTCAGGTGTTTGAGTACGTAATTCAAATGTCAACTGTGCTCATCTGATGAACTTGCGATGAGTAGGTTGTTGAGGCAAGCATGACAGAATTCAAGGCTGGGGAAAACGCTGAAATGTCTGTCTGAAATTTCTCATGCCGCATGGCATATGTAGAGGATCAAACACGATGAACGGTGTTACTGTCAGTATGTTATTTGAAATATACACGTCTTCTGAAAGGATTTGATGATTGTACCGCATGATGCCAATTTTGGTGGAAATTGCTGCATAATATGTCTGATATGTCTGTGACGTCATATACAAATGTGAGGTTCCGGGTGTATAATCAGGTGCGGTTGGTTGGTTGAAACAGCTAGGCTCAGTTGGCTGTTAGTGCTATGCATCCATCACCTGATTTAGACTTTAGCACCAATCGCAGATTGCAGTAACACTAACACACAACACACATAGGGCTGAGTGAAGTCAGCAAAATCTGTAAATATATACGTAATTTGGTATGGCTGCCTCGAAAATTCTTTTGAATTGCAGTCAAAATGAGGTAGTGCTTAAAATATAATTTATGTATTACATGAAATTCATGACTGAGTTGCCAAATCGAAATTAATTCTTTTTTGTTTCTCTATCATCAGAGCCCCCAGATTCTTTCTCAAAATACCATCCCATACTAATGTGGTGACTCCGCGGTTTAGTATATGAAACAGTGATAATGTTGTGTGCAATAATATCGTTGAAATGAAAAGTAGCAGGTATTTTGCTATGCTTTAAAGCACGAGTACTAATCTGAGCGATCGCATTGTGCCGATGCAGAGCTTTCCTGAGCGGTCAAGCTGGCAAAAGTGTTGAAAATTAGCGTTCGCGTTGCGCGCACTCTTCCTTAGTCCTCGTTATTTTTTCGATGTTTTGCTTGTACGCTCGCTGATAGCATAATATGGTACTTTTCCACAGTGTATACACGTAATGTTGTTAGGACCAAGTTAATCGCGGACGGGCGTAGGTGGACTGTTATAGCTTTGCGCATTTCTTACACTCTAAAAGGGTGTTAGGAAGGTGTTTGGTTCATCCTTTTGTTGACTAACGGGGCTGCCACAACCATGAATCTCTTTGAGGACTAACGGCACCAAGTTTAACAGTTAGTGCTCACAAGCGAGCTCAAGGGACTAACATTTAGTCCTCACATTTACACCTTAGTCACCGTTAGTCCCACAATTAATCTCAAAGGACTAACGTTTAGTTCTCACACTTGCACCATATAGGGCAACTGGAAATCCCACATTTACACCTTACCGGGCAACCGTTAGTTCTCACAGTTGCACCTCGCCAGACGAACGGTTGATCCACTCAAATACTCAAGTAGGGCGTACTTTTTGTCCCCCGTTCAAACATTCTTTTTTGTTTATTTTCCGCCAGGTCTAATACATTTTTCGCCTGTTTTTGTGCGCAAGAACCAACAAATAGCGCAGAAAAGAACACGCAAAAAAAGTAGTTAGCCACCTATGTGTAACTGCTTTTACAGTCACAGCAACAACGAAAGACAAAAGTGAGAGATCAAAGTCTTATTTTTCTACATACACATGAAGTTTCTCCTTCAAGTGAATTATTTAAAGTGAATTCATGGTAAAGTGTAAACGTCCAGTCTCGTTGTCACGTCTTGTTCACTCCTTGTGGAGCTCCTCTGACGGAAGCGATGGATGATAGGCATTGCAGATGTCAGCTCTCGCAGCCTTCTGCCTGTTGTGTTCCCACAGCTGCACGTACAATAACATTGTAAAAATAGACACACGTGACAGTAGATGACGCATGCATATCACGAGTACGTGCACGTTAATACAAAGCATGCGTGTTATATATGGCACACAAATAACTTTAGCTTCATGTCTCGTACGTGAAGCTGCCCTGCCGAAAGAGATGAATGATAGGCATCGCAGACGCGAGCACACACAGCCTTCAGCACAGTGTGTGGCCACGGCTGCACAAAAAGTATGTAAATTATTGAGTCACACGTGACAGAGGATGAATACGAATGCATATGAAAAATACGTGCAAGGTGAAACAAAAACATACGTTGCATATGACATGATGATAATTTCCCCTGATGTCACACATCTACAAAACTCAGTTCGATCCCCGTAGCGCAACAGCTTAGGAGCGGCGGCCGCAGTCACAACTCCGCGAACCACCGTGCCGCTAACAAGCTGGCAATTCCTAAGCGAGTGACGTCATTCAGCTCGATAAAGCAAACGCGAGACCAAACGCTGCACTGCACGCGGAGTGTCTGCCGCCAGCGAAATTCGAACAGGAGAGCGAGCGTGCGCTTGGCCGCCCCCACGAACAGCGCCGAGCTGCTTGCGACCGACTGACTGACGGGAAAACCAACTGTAATGGCGACCAATTTTCTCGACGCTAGCGAAAGCCCTGCTAGCCCGTGCTGGTGCACGTACAGCGCGCGACATACTACAACCATACTGAGTGGGCACCGCGAGACGACAGCGACCATGTTGCTGACCACGAAGTTCTTCTTCGTTGTACAGGTTTTGCTGCTGACGGTCACAGGATTACCGAGCACGAATGACACGTGCGCGCCGCCGGTTGACACCATCTACCTTTCCGTGGCAGATCTGCATGTGCGGACGCCGATACTGACCTTCTGTATGGACGCTCCGACGCAGCGACAGTTGCGCATGTCCGTGACATCAGCGACCGAGGCTATAAAGCATCCACTGCAGCATTTCTTCGACAGTGGGCACGGCGAGACGACAGCGACCATGTTGCTGACCACGAAGTTCTTCTTCGTTGTACAGGTTAGCTACTCTGCTTCTAACATAAAAACTAGTGATGAAGTCATGTTAGTAGCTGTGCCGTGCCCAAGCACCTGTTTAAGTATTGCATATGAGTCCTATTGTGCATGCAAAATGTTACTCTGTGGTGACGTTGAGACAAACCCAGGACCCATGAACGCCGATTTATTACACAGTATTCTCCAGGGCCTAGCAGATATGAAGGCTGAAATACTGCTGGTAAAATCGATGAACGAACAAATAATGTGTGACATGGACTTGCGATTTCGAACAATTGAAGCCAAAATACAGGAATTTAAAGATAAATCACCGGAAGTTGAAGCTCTTGAATCCACTGCAGCTTCCTTTAAAACTGTGCTGTCATGGCAGAGCTCCAAGTTAACTGATCTCGAAGACCAAAGCCGTCGGGAAAACCTTATCATTCATGGTGTTCTCGAAATCACAAATGAAAATGACACGTGTCTTCGAACTGCTGTTGTAACCGATATATTCGAGAATACATTGGGAGTGAAGCGCAAGTCCATAGCCCGCATTCACCGTCTTGGCCGCCAAGGTAGTCGTAGGCCTGTCATAGCTTACTTTCAAGATTATCAGGAGAAACAAGAAGTCTTAAAGAATTCAAATAAATTGAAGGGCTCCAATATTTATGTGCAAAATGATTATAGCCAGTGCACGCTGCGCAAGCGCCACCTGCTTTGGGAAAGTGCAAAAGCTGAACGCGACAGCAGGAAACGGGTTACTCTTATTCACGACAAGATCAAAATTGATGACAAACTTTTTTGCTGACATGAAGCCAAAAATGTGTGTGTAGCCCTTAATCCGCAAGGTACAGGTTCTGACTGACCCACTCGACAGTGTGTGTCCAAAAGTTTGAGAGTGCTTAACGTAAACGCGCAAAGCCTGTCAAATAAAGTTGACAAGCTCGAGTACCTTCTACTCACCTACGACTCTCGCATTACAATAATCACAGAAACCTGGCTGCACGAAGGTATAAATGATTCAGTACTAACTCCTCCGAGATATCAAATCTTCAGACGCGACCGGCCAACAAGAGGTGGTGGTGTAGCAATAGTTCTCAAAGATTGTATTAGTGCTCGGCCTCTTCAACAAATTCATGAGCACGAAAGTTTATTCCTTAAGGTAAGCTGCTCTGGCCAATACTTCACCGTATGTGCCATCTACAGACCACCCTCTTCAACACACGAATATCTGTCTAGACTATATGACCACATGTGCACGTTTAAAAATGATCGTCTGATTCTTGCAGGTGATTTTAACTTGCCCAATGTTGAGTGGCGCGTTCCATGCTCTGGCTCTGATGTAACGACGTTAAATCCTCTCGCTGACATTGCCTTGATGTGCGATCTTGTGCAGATTGTTAATGAGTGCACCAGAGAAGCTGGAAACACCCGTTCTACACTCGACCTAGTCTTTTTAAATTCCGATGTATGCAAATACACGGTCTCTATTGAAGATGGCATTACCGACCATAAAGCAGTATTTTTATCCTTCGGTATTGGTGAAAACAAAGCACACCGACAAGAGACCAGACATGTCATTAAGGATTACTCGAAGGCGGATGACCAGGCCATTTTGGAATATTTGTGGTTCTCATGTGATCATCTTTCTGATTATGTGCCGATTGCCTGGAACGAAATAAAAACTGTGATACATTACTGCACTGACAAGTTTGTGCCAAGCAAACGGGTTAGGAAAAACCGAAATAACCCATGGATTACTAGAGATATCATACATTTGCACCGCAAGCTAAAACGAGCTAGAAAAAAGAAAGAAATACCCTGCATACTTATCTCGTTGAAGGCCCAGCTTGCAACTTGGCTAAGCGAAGCTAAGGCAAGATACTTCAACCACTCGCTTCCTTACTTTTTGAAAACTAACCCTGATAGATTCTGGCGGTACTTGGGCGATGGGCACAAAACACCGACCAAGATATCAGTAAATGGCTGTATTGTTAACGATCCAGTCAAAATTCCAAACCAATTCAATCAGTATTTGATTGATATGTGGGATTTAACGTCCAAAAACCACCATATGATTATGAGAGACGCCGTAGGGGAGGGCTTCGGAAATTTCGACTACCTGGGGTTCTTTAACGTGCACCCAAATCTGAGCACACGGGCCTACAACATTTCCGCCTCGGAAATGCAGCCGCCTCAGCCGGTATTCGAACCCGCGACCTGCGGGTCAGCAGAAAATCAGTATTTTCACTCAGTATTCACTCAGGGAGATCATGCTGACACAAACATTATTTCTCTGTCTACGATATCTGCCGATTTCATAACTGTCGAAGTTGTCCTTTCAACATTACTGACTCCTTTCCAGCATGGTTTTAGGAAGGGCCTTTCAACTACCACTCAACTTCTCACCAGAATTCACGACTTCGCAATGGCACTTGATAAGGGCGACCAAATAGACGCCATCTTCTTAGATTTTAGAAAACTCTCGACTGTGTTTGCCATAGTAAATTACTCACCAAACTTTAAAAAATTGGCCTACCCATTACTGTAATTAATTGGATCCGCTCCTACCTTACCAGCCACAAACAGTTTGTCCAGGTCGAGGCCTGCTGCTTTGGGGTTCTACCTGTAACCCCGGGAGTTGCACAAGGCAGTGTCCTTGGCCCTGTCTTGTTTCTCATCTTTATCAATGACATCGTTTCATCAGTTAACAGCTCCGCCATAAGCCTAAAGCTTTTTGCAGATGACTGCATTCTTTACAAGCCAATTAAAAGTGAAAGGGACCAAGAGTGCTTGCAGAACAACCTAAATTCTCTCTCCGATTGGTGCCATACCTGGTCGATGGAGTGAAACATTAGTAAATCGGTCTATATGCGTATCTCAAATAAAGTTACCCCTTTTGCATCCCGCTACACCTTAAATAATAATCCGTTGATTGAAGTGAGCAATTTTAAATACTTGGGAGTCAATATTACCAATCGACTGTCGTGGAGTAACCACATTGACGACGCTTGTTCCTCCGCCTCTAGAAAACTAGAGTTTCTTAGACACAAACTAAAAAAACGCGCCAACTCAGATCAAACCTCTTGCATATAATAAAATTATTCGACCCCGTCTAGAGTACGCATGCGTAGCCTGGGACCTGTTTTATAAAAAGGATGTTAATAAACTTGAAATGGTCCAGAGGAGAGCGGTAAGATTCATCTATAATGCCTATCAAAATCTTAATTCACCTTCTTCACTTATGGCTACTATCAACATTCCGCTCTTGAAACAGCGTAGAACTATCGCCAGACTCAAGTTTCTTTTCCTATTTCGTAATCATCAATTTAATATTGATGCAAGTAAATACATCTCTTCCTCTTCTTCCAGGAAAACTAGGCATGCGCACAATCATGATCTGACACCTTACTTTGCACGTACTAACCTATTCAAACATTCCTTCTTTACGAGAACCATTAGCGAATGGAATGCACTGCCTTCAAATGTTTTTCCTGAACGTGGCATTCCCGACTTTGAAAACTACATGCATCCTTTTGTGTAATCAACATTGTTGATATTTCAATGCTAGATTACCTCATCTTATTACTTCAACTTTGTAGCTTTACTTTTTGTGCTTGAAACTGTTTCTAGAAGTTTGTTCGCTTTTTTTCTAGATATGTATAACTAAGCATCCTATTTAGTATGACTTGTTTTTCAGTAGCTTTGTGTATTCTAACTTGCTGTATAACTTTTTCGTTTTTTTCGCTATGCATTCTTTTTTTGCCCCTCCTGCTTGGTCTACGGACTGCAGTATGTAATAAAATAAAAAACCCAAGCTCTTTACGAGAACCCGTAACGTGTTTTCGACGACTTCCAACACAGCGACGAGGTCTCAGCTGAATATCGCCAGCCCGGAGCTCATCGCGGCGGCGAAGACAGTAGAGCCCTTGTTGAGCGAGCGTACTGGGAGGCCGACGGCAATGGCGGCCAATTTCTAGGTGGTCATGAAGCACAGGCGAACTGAAGACGCCCAAGCTGACCTTCGCGGTGCATTTCGTGCGTGCGATATACAACACCACCAAGCCCGTTTTCGGCAAGCGCAATCCGTATCACACACGTGACAAGTAGAGTAGAATAAAGAATGATCACCTACTTGCGAAAAAATCCAGCGCTGATTTCAGCCCTGAGTCGAACTAAATTAATGTATCCGATAGGCCTGCTGTCTTCTCGGCCGCCATGTTGGCCTTCCCAACTGTTGCTGTCGTGTGTTGGTCATGACTATCTTGAAGCCAGAGATATACAGCGCGGCGTGGTGACGTGTCGAGACCTGCTCCAGACTTGAAAGACCTGCTCCATACATAAACGTAAAAGCAGCAGCGCACGCTCATCCAAGCGTACACACGAGCACCACGTCGTAATTCCTAGATCGTCGAATCCAGGTGGCCATGGTCGAGCACTCCGAGCGCGACGCAACGCGAACCGTCGCCAGCAAAATATGGGGAAAGACTGATCCAGTAGAGGAGGCCGGCTAGTGACCTTGGCGACGCTTTTCGCACCGCGTGCATTTTGCGGGCGGTTCATACCTTTGGAGCGCGTTTGGAGACTAATTGGTTTGCACGTTGCACTCTTCCCTCTGGGATTGCTCCTCAATGTTCTATCCATTCATCGCGCGCGCATTGGGCTCCGTTACTCCTTTTTCGGGTAATTTTGCCTTAGAGTACGTGCCGTACTACACCATGCACGTGTAGACGCTTAGTTAATGTATTTTACGAGCTGCCATATTTTGTTCACGCGGTCTGGTGTATGTCGCAATCACAATAAGGTGTATCTGGCATCAAAAGAACACACACATGTGACCATGCTGGGTCACCTTTTCAAGGGCGTAGCCAGTATTTATTCCTAGGTGGTGCGTCAAGCCCACGGTTTGGTTGAAGCGGTATTATTTTATTGAATTATATAGGTTGAATCCTACCTTATGGCACCGCTTAGCACCTATACTACTAAATAATTTAATTAGAACAAAGATTGTGAGCTTCTTCGCCTTTTTACGGCTGTCATGCTCGCTCTGTATTCACGCGTCATTCTCGCACGTAGAACCGAGGCTTTTCACGAATGTCCAGCTCAAGACTACTGTAGCTGCATACCGTCCTTAACTTTAACCTTATGAAATGAAATATATGGTGCAATCGGATCAGCTGATGCTGGTTATTATGATTTTGTTAGGATCGCCTGAGTTTTCATGCTGATTCTTTGTAACTATGTCTTTCGATCGTAAGCAGGCCCCTCAAGTTGTGTTTCGCGCAGAATCATGCAAACGTTTGGCGCAGACATTAGTCAAATCACGGCCTAAGAGTCAGAAATTGCGATGCGCAGATCGCAACCGTCTTATTCTCTTAGCTATGATAGGTGTCCGTGTGACACGCAACAGAAACTTAGCACAGTCGTCAGGAGTAGTACGCTTGCTTTGTTGGTTATAGATACAGCTGGAGCTTTATAAAAGCTATCGATTGCATGCTACTTCATTAAAAATTCGTTTCACAGTCTTTTGCGCCAACCACGACCTCGGTCGTGATACCAGCTTGCCAAGCGGAGCGACAGTAGATTTTTACATTTGCTGGTTGACTACACCATCGCTGTCTTTCTGAGTGCTAATTATCACTTTTGTTAGGTGGCTTGAAAGCATTTTTAGTTATGTTGTGAACAAATACTTCCCTGGCCACATTTCAAGCAATTTTGTCCAATTTAATCGACGCTTTTTTAACGAGACCTGGCGACACTGATTTTGACATCCGGGTTCCGAGCAGAGAAAAGAGGATCAGAAATTCAGCTGCCTCAGCAACGCCAGCGACAAGCCAGAATACATTTGTGAGTATAAGTTAGTGTTCTTCTGTACAAGTGGTTTCTTTTTGATACCTGTCACGTGCATCTTAACCAACCGCTCACCGTAGTGTGCGAGTATTTGACGAGTAAGTAGGACGAACAGCTGCGCCTAGTCATGTACGTGCGACCCGAGTGATCGATCTTTTTTTCTTTCGATTCGAGGGTACATATTAGAGTACAGGTAATCTTTTCATGCGTACCTTGCGTAAGCTTACCGCAACAAGACGGGATCCTATGTCGTCTGCCTAAGTCTAGGCTATCTTTTAGAGAAATGCCTGCCTCTCACCAAGGCTAGTTTTATGTGCTTACATGTAAAACATTTGCAGTGTACTGGCAGTGTGAGCTGAATGGTGGATACACGTAGCACTTGTCGCAACTATTTGCATAACGTCGTCAATAGGATGCACTTAAGAAAAGACCAACTTCTGCAGTCTGCCGTGGGTTCAGCGTGGCCATTATGTGGAGCATGGCCCCTAGTAGCTATGGGCAGTTCTCTGTGTGGGAGGTTAGTACGCTAGACAAGGCTTCTGTAACTTGCTAGCTACTATAGATAAAATGAGAAGCGACGTTTAAAAGTTTTGGGACATCAATACGAGTAAATAAAAGTGGCATCAACATTTGTCAGTTACTTAGCAGCAAAGGAAGTGGTAGTGGTGATCACGTTGCTACTAGTGGTGTTAGCAGACAACTAAAGGAGGTCTGAGATTTTTGTCTTTTGCCGCCCATCAATATAATTCCGTTCGTTTTGAAAATTCACTCGTGGCGAGTCAGAAACAAATTATGAAAGTTCAAGTAATAATTCATCTGAATTGCTATGTCTGCCTTGTCTGTTAGCTTCGTGTGGTTTTAACAATAGAAACGTCCCCATTTCTCAATGAGTGATGCTGATTCTGCGCACAAATTTGCAAAACTAGGTTTTCTACGTCATCCTAATAAAATCAATGTAGAACATGCCATGCTGCAACAGAGTCCCACGTTTCACAGTATGCATCAATGGCAATAGCATTGCTGGTCTAAACATGTACCGCTTGATTTCGAGGCCACCAATCTCGCAGCATTACACCATGGATTACTTATATAACTGAACAGTGCGGGCACGCAATATGTACACTACTGCATCCAGAAACAAGATGCAACATTTACCCACCCAAAGGGGAAAATTCAGTTGTGGTGAAGATGTTGTGCGCAAGTGCACAATGACGAATGTTTGTCAGGTACGAATGTTTGTCATCGAGTAAATACTGCTAACTCAACGTTACAAACGATATACAGCTGGACCATTGAAAATTCTTTACTTATAAATTGTCTAAAAACAAAAGCTGTTCATTTTCGTGCCAAATCTCCCCTCAATGAAACCACTGAACCCTACAATCTCATGTTAAATAGCAGCAAAATCGAATTTTCTTCCACCGCGAAGTCTTGGGGCGTTGTTTTCCATGAACAAATGAAATGGGACTATCACACGGAATTTTTATACAATAAGCTTTGCAAAGTCTTGGGTGTCTTTAGAAAATGTCAGAGTTTATTGCCAGTTCCTCGAAAATTTCTGATATTTAATGCGCTCTTCACATCACATCTTAGTTACTGCAACCTAACTTGGGGTAATGGAACAAAGCAATCTATTGCATGTTATTATCTTACATAAAAAGGTGCTACGACCTGTTGCTAACCTTCCTCTTAATGTCCATACTTCACAATTATTTGCTAATACAAAATATTCAAATTAAACCTCCTCTACTAATATTTTTAGCAGTCTCTTTTAGATTTGATACCATAAAATGTCGCGGCTATATACGTAGTTTAGCTAACTTGCAAATAAATCCTTCAACGTGGTTAAACCAACACTGTGAATATTGGCATGTGCCGAGACCGCGCACAAATTATGGCTTTCAGACATTAAGTTATTGCTTGCCGAATACACTAAATAAATTGGGAAATAATTAAGAAAATGTTCGTATGCTTTTTAATATTTTTATATGCTTTATTAATTTGTATGTAGTATTATGTTTTGTTTGATTACTTTTTTCGATGTATAGCATGTGCATTTTTTGGTTAGTATAGTTTACTTTAATTTTTTTGTTCTGATGCAACGTGTATGCATTGCTGGTTTAAACTGTCCTGTGTTTAATTTGATTTCGCCGTTTTTGTTGCCACAGATGCCTTGGGGATATGGGGCTTTGTCAAGCTATTTTATACAGCTTTTTTTCTCTGCCCTAGCCACACACTGTACAACTGTATGTGGTAAATAAACTAAACTCAAACTAAACCATGGAGCCGCTAAATATTTTTGAAATGGTGCTGTAATAGCGGAGCTAAATGCGTTTAATTATCTAAGCACAGTAATCACTCCTTTCATTCTTCTTTTCACCACCCTCCTTTGGTACTTCTCCCAAAACCGCTTTGCCCTCTTGCCGAGAACCTTTGCCAATCTTGTGCGGCATACATCATCAATGACATGCTGCTCCAAACACTGTCTCGTTACGGTTGCCGCGGCTCCGGCCTCTGTCAACTGTGTGCGTGTTGGCGAATTGCTGTTGCCTTGGCAGCCGTTGCTTATACGAATCGTGCCGGTATGAACCCTGTCCTACGGTACACAGTACCCGATTTGCAAGCACGTGCATACATGCGGGCATCACGACAAACGACGAGTGTCGTGGACAGCTTCTTGCAGGCTAACAGGAAGTCATACGTGCTTGCTTGACCAATTGCAGCATATTTATTCTGCACGTCAGATTCAACTTCTTGATGTCACGTGCCAGCCCTAAAGGAATAGAGGGATTGTTTCTTGGAATTTGTGGAGTACTGGCGGCTTGTTGCGCTGCCACGTGGAGTATCACAGATCATGCAGCATTTTGCATATGATGCACGTGCTTACTTCAAATGTTTGAAAAAAATTAGGGAGTAGTTTAGGGCCTTTTAAATGGACCAGAGTGGTCGCTGAATTTTAATATAAGGATTTGTTTAGTTATTTGCTATTCATGAGGAACAATACAGGGCGGCCGAGAAGAGGCTATAGCGAAAAATAGCTGGAGCTAAGGAAGCTATGTTACACCATTGCGAAGCGTAATTTACTAGAAACGACCTATGTCGACCGGGGGGTGAGTTTGTAAACGTTTTATTTAGAATGGTAGAAGATAGAATGAAAGATCAAGAGGGAGCAATAAGCCCGTAGGCAAGCTAAAACAATTCGGAAAAGCTTTCAACACATAAAAATATAGAAAGAATACACCAAATCATCAATACTGGTACGTGTTGTTTTTCAAAGCTTGAGATTGCAGAGTGGGATGACTTAAGCCATTTATTTGTGCCTTGAGTAGATGCTTGGTGGTGTTGCAATCTGGAGGAATCATTTGATTGTAAATTTTGCCATAGGATTATGGTAAGTCAGGTGCAAAACAGGCTAATTTGATTCTTTGTGCTCAAGCGCTTCGCTTCAATTGAATTCATGTTGTTAGGATGCCATTTTGTCCCAAATTTATTGACTCAATGTGGCCTCAACCCGTTTTATGCACATTTCATGGCTATTCTCATGTCTTGATCATAAGTATAGCCTTGACCAATCTAGTATGGCTGCTCTTCATTCTTCTGTTTGATCTCTCTAATGTACCTGATAGAATGGTTACAAAATAACCCTTCAAATTTACTGCACAACTAACTTGAAATGAAACTTTTTACTCTTCATTTATATTTCAAATAAATAGTGCTTTGCTGCTTTAGTCATCAACGTACGCTATATATAGCATTAACGCAGAGATAAAACTTTTAAAACTTTTAGTCTTCTCTCTGTGAAAGCTAAAAATGAAAAGCGTTTCCTTAAAGTAGGTGCTGATTAGCTGGTATTTCATAGAATACCCTTCTTCGGGGGGGCATGTGCTCGTAAACAGCACAGTAGGCATAAAATATTTGCGTTTACATTATCACTTTTGGGGCTTATTTGCACCTTACAATTTCACGCCATTTGCAGCAGGGCAGTTGTGTATTGCCTACTGAAAATTTGCCAAACCACCTTTGTGCATTAACAGTTGGAGCGCATCCACAGTTAAGGGTAACAGATTTCCCGGAACAGCAGTTTTTCAGTTTCGAACAGTGTCGATACACTTGAGACGTCTATTACCATTCACAGCACACAAAGGTGGATACAAGATATGTTATGAAGGAGGATCACCATTTGGAATAACATATTTGTTCTTCTAGGGGTATAAAAATAATAAGAGGGGGAGGTTCACTGCATTCCGGTCGCCCTTCTGAAAGTGACCGCCTCTCTAAGAGAGCACATGGAATGCTTGAAAAGTACACATAGTGAAGCAATACGTGTTCCAATTACGCCCCCAAATGTTACCCTATTAAACTCTACAATAAAAGGGTAACTATAAGCATCATGTTCGAGCACAACTGGTCCATTGAATGAGAATTCATGACATGCAGGAGCTACGTAGCTAATATGTAACTGTTATCGCAATGTATTCGACAAAGTAATGCTGTCAACAGCAGCAGAGGCAAGCTTGAGTGGCGGTGATGCCACTTAGAAGCTCGTTCACAAGGCCGGTTTTTCCGCGCCTGCATTCACACTTTCAAAAAACTGTTTCATTCTAGTATGGCATAAAAGAGCGTTCTGTGACGAATGCCAATGCTGTCCCACATCTGTGTAGAACGGCGAATATGAACACGCATTTATTTGTAAGTAGATTTATTGATTGATATGTGGGGTTTAAAGTCTCGAAACTACCATATGATTATAAGAGACGCCGTAGTGGAGGGCTGCGGAAATTTCGACCACCTGGGGTTCTTTACCCTGCACCCAAATCTGAGCACACATGCCTACAACATTTCCGCCTCCGTCGAAATGCAACCGCCGCAGCCGGCATTCGATCCCGCGACCTGCGAATCAGCAGCCGAGTAACTTAGCCACTAGACCACCACGGTGGGGCTATTCGTAAGTAGAAAATTGAGCAACAGATCTCGACCTTCGCGTCAGCCACGAGGAAGTCAAATAACATAGAGATTAATTTCCTGCAAATATTTTCTTAGCATCCCAGTTTCCTCAGTCTGAGCAACATGGCACACGAAAATTTGTTAGCACTGCCGCCCCTATCTGCCACCACACGTTAATATCGACATTCCATGCCTGCACAGGCAGAGCGCACCTAGCATTCAACATGGCAGAATTGCCCTCGGTGTCTGCTAAATGACAGCAGATTCTACACAGGGTCTGTACAGCGCTGTTGGGCGTTTAAAAACATACCAGTTTTCCAATTATTTTTTCAGCCTCGCAAGTGCACTGTAAACAAAATTACAACCATATGGGTGTAATATAGTGTCTATAACTCACATCACACAAATTGGGTGTGACAATCAGGACTACACCTATACAATGGGTGGATTTTCTTATTTCCACCCTAGGGCACAAACACTTTTTTGGGGTGTAAAATCAAATGTACAGCCAAGTGGCCTTAAAGGAATGAGGGTGTAAAAGCGATGTACACCCAAGTTATCTTAAAGGCATGAAGGTATAAGCTTGCTGTTACACCCTAGCACCCTTACACAACAACAGTAGTGTAGGGGTTCAATCTACCCAAACGGCTAAATGAGTGTGGGGGTGTTTATGCAGAACTACACCCCAACACTCATGCGATAAATACCCTACTTCGAATGTAACGTTCTTCTAGTAGGCATTGTGGAAGCGCTTGAAAGCTTACCCTTTAGCTAGACATTTCAGGCACAGATATCCTATTGTAGTGGCTCCTGCCATAGTGTGAAAATCCTGGTGCCAGCACTGCTTTCATGGTGCTATATGAAACATTGCATATAAGGCTGTCACAGGTAACATGGAATCCTATCTGAGTTATAACACAACGTTCGCAAAATGAGTTATAACACAACGTTCGCAACGTCATCGCATTGTGCAAATTGAACTCAAGCTCTATTTTAGTGGGCACAGAGCACATAAAGGCTTCAGAGACAAAATGTAGCCTAATCAAAAACATTTTCTAAGTGTGCCGAGCAGAATGCCATTTGCTACAGAAGAAGTCGAGAAAACAGACGTCAGTGGTATGGCATGGAGCTCTAACGACCAAGGCATGCATATCAAAACTGCAGAAGAGCCTTTAATTGTACCTTAAAGTTGAGAACTAATTTTAACATGCTTCAATGCATCACAAAACACGAAGCGGTGATGGCGTAGTGGTTAGAGCATTCGCCTTGCATGCAAAAGGTCCGTGGTTCAAATCCAGGTGCCACGCAGTTCCCGACCGGATAAAAAAAACCGCGTCGTGATGGAACTGCATTAGGAAACCTGGAGTGTGGCCTCACAGGTAACCACCGCCGGTAATGCACTCCCTCACCAGAGCAGGACTGGCCACCCTGGTGCAGTATCTGGCCATTAACTCCAACATGCATACGTCAATTAACTCACGGGCCTCAGTCCCCAGCAGCTGCGAAGCAAGTGACCACGGCGCCGGTCAGATCTGCAAAGCAGCAGAGGGTGTTCAGAATCTCTGGATCTGGACAGGCCGCCATTGGAACCTAAACTCGGCAATGTTTAACACTAGAACCCTATCTAGTGAGGGAAGTCTAGTTGTACTATTCAAGGAACTAGAGGGTTTTAAACGGGATATATTAGTGCTCAGTAAGGTTAGAAAGACAAATGAGGCCTATACGGTGCTACAGAATGGGCACATCCTTTGTAATCGGGGCTTGGCTGACAGAAGAGAACTGGGAGTGGATTTCCTAATTCACAGAAACATAGCTAGCAACATAGAAGAATACTACAGTATTAATGAAAGGGTGGTAGGTATCGTACCTAAACTTAATAAAATATACAAGATGAAGGTGGTACCGGCTTACGCGTCTACATTCAGCCATGACGACTCTTCAGCTGAAAGCTTCTATGAAGCTGTAAAATTGGCAATGAGTAAGGTAAAACGCAGGATACTATACTGATGGGAGACTTTATAGCAAAAATAGGGAAGCAGCAGGCTGGAGAGCAGGCAGTAGGAGATTATGTCATCGGTACTAGAAACGTCAGAGGAGAGCTACTAGTAGAATTCGCAGAATGCAATAGTTTATGGATTTTGAACACCTTCTCTCGAAAACGAGGAAACTGCAAGGGGACACGGAAGAGCCTTAATGGCAAAAATAAGAACAAAATAGACTTTATAATGAGTGCACAACCAGGCATTGTGCAGGGTGTGGAAGTGATTGGCAAGGTACGATGCAGTGACCATAGAATGGTATGGTCTAGAATTCGCCTAGAGTTGAAGAAGGAACGACAGAAAATGATACGCAAGAAGCCAATCAATGAGCTAGCACGGAGAGGAAAGTGCAAGAATGCAGTCTCGCTTCAGAACAGGTACTCGGCTCTTAGTGCAGAAACAAACCTTAGCATAGATACAATGAATGATAATCTGACGAGAATCATTACAGAGTGTGCAGTGGAAGTTGGAGGCAGGGTAGTTAGGCAGGACACTGGCAAGCTTTCTCAAGAAACGAAGAATCTCGTTAAGAAGCGTCAAATCACGAAAGTCTCAAGTACAACACACAAAATAGAACTGGCAGAGTTTTCGAAGTTGAATAATAGGCGTAAGATATCTGATGTAAGAAGGGATAGCATGGAGAGAATTGAACACTCTCTGAAAAACGGAGAAAGCGTCAAAGTAGTGAAGAGGAAACCTGGGATAAGCTAAAATCGAATGTATAAACTAAGGGACAAAGAAGGCAAAATAACTACCATTATGGATAGGATAGTTGAAATAGCGGAGGAGTTTTACAGAGATCTGTACACTAGCCGGAAAACCACGATTTTAATATTATAAGAACTAGCAGTGACTAAGATGACATCCCACCAGTAATTATAGAAGAAGTCAGAAAAGCTTTAGAGAGCATGAAAAAGGCAAAGCTGCTGGTGAGAATCAGGTTACATCAGATCTGCCGGAAGATGGAGGACAGATTGTGTTTGAAAAACTAGCCACCCTGTTTACGAGGTGTCTCCTGACGGGAAGAGTACTAGAGTCTTCGAAACAGGCTAACATTTTAGTACATAAGAAAGGAGATGACAAGGACTTGAAGAATTCGATCAGCTTGCTCTCTGTAGTATACAAACTATTTACAAAGGTAATTGCTAACAGAGTAAAGAAAACACTAGAATTCAATCAACCAAAGGAACAACCAGGATTTCGAACAGCCTACTCAACAATCGACCACATTCATACTATCAGTCAGGTTATGAAAAAAGCTCAGAATATAACCAATCGTTATACATGCCTTCATAGATTACGAGAAGTTGTTTGATTCAGTACAACTATCAGCCGTCATGCAGACACTGCGTAATCATGGCGTCGATGAAGTATATATAAACAGCTTGGAAGAAATCTACAGGGGATTAACTGCTACCATAGCGCTTCGTAAAGAAAGCAACAGAATACCAATCAAGAAGGGTGTGAGGCAGGCAGACACAATCTCCCCAATGCTATATGCCGCATGCTTACAGGAGGTATTAATAAGCCTAGAATTGGAACAGTTAGAGATGAAAGTTAATCGAGAGTACTTCAGTAACCTGCGCTTAGCAGATGACATTGCATTGCTGAGTAACTCAGGGGACGAATCGCAACTCATGATTACCGAGTTAGACAATGAGAGGAGAAATGTGTGTCTTAAAATTAATCTGCAGAAAACGAAAGTACTGTACAACAACCTCGGAACAGATCAGCGCTTTGAGTTAGGTAATAGTGCTCTTCAAATTGTGAAAGGCTATGTCTACTTAAGGCAAGTAATAACCGTGGAGCCTAACCACGACATTGAAGTAACAAGAAGAATAAGAATGGGGAGGAGCACATTTGCCAAGCACTCTCAATTTATGACAGGTAGATTTCCACTATCCCTTAAAAGGAAGGTATATAACAGCTGTATCTTGCCGGTACTTACATACGGAGCAGACACCTGGAGACTTACAAAGAGAGTTCAGCTTATATTGAGGGCGACGCAGTGAGCAATGTAAAGAAAAATGGTAGGTGTAACCTAAAGAGACTAGAAGAGAGCAGAGTGGATTAGGGAGCAAACGGGGGTTAAGGATATCATCGTTGAAATCAAAAAGAAGAAATGAACATAGGCCGGGAATGTAGCGCGTAGACAGGATAACCGCTGGTCATAAGGATAACTAACTGGATAGCCAGAGAAGGGAAGCTGGTTAGGAGGAGACAGAAAGTTAGGTGGGCACATGAGAAGAAGAAGTTTGCGGGTGTGAATTGGCAGCAGCAAGGACAGGACCGGGTTAACTGGCGGAACATGGGAGAGGCCTTTGTCCAGCAGTGGACGTAGTCAGGCCTATGATGATGATGATGAATGCAACACAAAAGTACAGTGCAGTGAAGCATACAAACAACAGGAAGAGTGCAATGCAGCATGCCTCTTTTTTCTCCAATATACTAAAATATTATATCAAAGCACGCTGCAATTGCATCATTGATACGCCAAAGTTTGCATTTGTTACATGCCTTAGGCATACTCTGCAAGGCTAGTGGTAATATAATGAATATAATGAGAAAGCAGTCTTAAAATGCAATGGCATTTTCATTTCACAATAACCCTTGTGCGTTCAGACATTCAGAGTAATGGAAAAACAATCATACAGGAATTAAATCAATAAAAAAATTTACAATGGCTTAACAGTGTCACAACATACTAATTACGCAGAATACTTGATGTAAAGATGTAAAATAATAAGCGCAACACATAATAACATGTCGTCTTGAAACAATGCAACATCAAATAACATAAAATGGACACACAAAAGCAGAGTGAAGGAGTAACCACTTGCTCCTACCTGAGCTAGAACAACCAAGATAAGATCTGGAGACATTTTGGAGCATCATAACTTGCTTTTCCAGAAATAAACTTCAAGTGTGTAGCAGGTTTCAGGAAAAACAAACGCAGCATTTTTAGCCTGAAATTCTAAATTTACAGTATTGATTGATATGTAGTGTTTAACGTCCCAAAACAACCATATGATTATAAGAGACGCCATAGTAGAGAGCTCCGGAAATTTCAGCCACCTGCGCTTTTTTAATGTGCACCAAAATCTGAGCAGACAAGCCTACAACATATCCGCCTCCATCGGAAATGCAGCTGCTGCAGCCGGGATTCGATCGCACGAACTGCGGATCAGCAGCCAAGTACCTTAGCCACTAGACCACCGAGGCGGGGTTAAAAAATTACAGGAATACAACAAATTGGACTGAATCATACAAAAGAAAAAATATATGTAGAATTTTTAACATCCGGTAATCATTCAAAATACGCCAGAGTGCAGCTATTTCTATAAAGATCATTCAAAATACGCGAGAGCGCAGCTACTTCAATACTGTCCCACAGTGCAAACAATGCTAAAAACCTTTATCATTCCTCTAGGCCGCGAAAACTTATAAATCACTCTGAAAGACGGCCAGAGCTCATACTAGTACTCTTTATACGGAAGACCCGCTCAAGTTTGCCCGCCGACGCCAGCGCTTGCCCTTGCCCTGCCAGAAAAAGCGCACACTAGTACCGTGTAGCGACCCTTCCGCTCCCTTTTGCTCCCACGCATTTGCGAAGCGCGTGCTGCACGTGAAACTCCCCTCGTTCCGCGATGTCACCCCTACAGAATTGGGGGAACTATAGGGGAGATCCACGCCGAGGGAGGCGCTGCAGTGCCTGGCACTGTCAGTTAATGCGGAGAGAATACTGGTTACTCGATGTTGACCCTTCAGCTGTCCCCTTCAACCTGCCTTGAAAACGCATTATTTCTCGCACGCTGCACGCGTTCTGCACGTGTTTTTAAGGGCTTCACACCGCGCGCGGTTATGATGTGAACGCTTCTCTCCGCGTTTAATAGGATCGCCGCAATTGAGAATTTTTTTCGTAGCAGCACTTTGATAAAAGGGCAGCGTCTGCTCAGCCATGTAGCAATGCTAAGGCAGTTGTAGCAGATGACGACGTCCTAGTCAGAGCGAAGTGCGTTTCGCAAGTGAAACACGACCCTGTTTACGACGTGGAGTTATAGGTGAATACAACTTTCTGTACGTTCATAATAATATACCTGTTTTATTTGTTTTGCTATGTGTACTATGCACTAGGTTTCTTACTGGATGCATGGGTCAGGCCGCTTCCCGTGCTTTAGGTTAAGCGGTTCTTGCGCTGTCACTGCTATTGGTTGGGATACCTTAGTTTACTAGCAACCATCCAAGTAATCGTGGGGTATACACACAGCACTTCAAAAATAATTCGTCTATTTGGGGCTTCTTTCTGACCCACAATGAAATTTTTCATCTATCTCGCTGTCCTTCCTTGCATTATCACCGTTCTCATTGCGGGTATTTCGAGTTCACGAACAGCGTGCGTACCATTATGATGAGCGCCCAGCTTTCGGAGAAATTGTTTTGTGTTTGTCAAATCTGCAGGGCAAGAGCACATTGCTATGAAGGAATTTTATCTTGGTCACTAAATGCACCGTAATGTTCGGACTGCCCTTGCACACTCAGTAACAACTAGTTCAGTGTGTCTGCCAATGGACGTGCAACAACGGCTGATGCATTTTTTTATATTTTTTTGTAGTTGTGGTCGTGTCCACTCAAACGGGAGCTTCTAATCTCCAGCGGTAAATGTAATTGCATTGCTGGCGTCTCTAGTGATTCCAAATCAATTGAAAGCGTGTCATAGACATTGAGAAAAACAGAGTTCTCTTCATCTTGCATTGCTAGGTCGTCTTGAGCAATACCTTGCGGCACAGCCTGCTCCACGAAATCTTGTGCTGATCTGGTTGCCCTCATAGAATGACGCTTCCAGCAAAACAAAATAAGGTTGTGGCAGACATGTGATCGTGCCGTTCACAACAACGTTCATACGTTGGAGTTTTTTTATTCAGATATTGTACGGTGATCAACATCGAGCATATCTGTAGGGCGCTAGATAAGAATTTTTTTAACATCTTCAAGTATAAAATGTACAAGAAGTCTGAAAATGAGTATACGTTTAGGGTTTTCAATGATCCTCTTAGTAACGCCTTACCTTCACAAAATAAAACAATTACTGCATATGAAATCAAACTCTATGAAAACATGTACGATGCGAAAATGCCCCATTAAAAAACTAGCAAATGTGTCCAACTTTGTGCACAGAAACATTTTATACGAAAACTTCACGGAGATAGCTGCGTATTAAAACTTGTTACTGTGCTTGTTACCAACCGCGTTCCAATCTTACCTCTAAAATGTGGTGGTGTGAAAGTGTCATGTTTGTTTAAAACCGTTCTATTTTAGCTATACTTGATAATTGCACATACGCGAAACGAATTCTCGCTGAGCTTGAAACCAGAAATCAACAGTCCTCAGAAAATGTTTTATTGCACAGATGATTATGCGGTTCACTGCCTATCATACCTCTGCGCCATTTCTGTGTGAAGTACCCGTTTAATGTAAGCCACTGGAAACACTGTCGGAACATAAGACGGGTGTAGACTTGAGTCATTTTCGCAGTTTCCCACAAAATGTCTGCTACAAACTATTGTCCAAGCTTTTGGCAACCACACACTTCCATCGGTGCTGCGTAGATATAAAAAATATATAACCACAGATCACCAATAACACAAATGTACAGAGCTTCAACTACTACGTCCCCTACATTATCCGAGAATAGTAGCAGCATATAAACACATTTCTTCGCAATTTTTTAACATTGCTTTAAAGAAAGAAATTGAAAGTATTATGGTAATTTACACTTTTAAAATGGGGACGCGCATCTCCCAGTAACTCGATAGATAAGAGGAACGTTGACGCAGGAATTGACACCCGTTATGATGAGTGCATTGGGCGCGTGCTAATTTTATTTAAAAACGTTTTCTTACTTTATTTCGGCGCACTGCTTTAATCCATTCCTGTCGGCTGCTTGTTTCGTACCATTGGTTTGTGAAGCCGTAAATTTTCACTGTTGGAGTCAACTCCTTCGTGTTTGCATGGTTATTGTGACAGTTGACGACGCAGCATTAGTTCCCCTCTGTCTATGGGGGTGACATCGCGATACTATGGTCGTTTCTTGTGCAGCACGGGCTTCGCAAATGCGTGGAAGATAAAGGAAGTGGAAGGGTCGCAACACGCTACTACAGTGCGCTTTTTCTGACCGGGGAAAGGCAAGTGCTGGCGTCGGCAAGCAAACTTGAGCGGGTCTCACCTATTGCTGCGTCGTCAGCTGTCACAATAGCCATGCAAACACGAAAGGGTCGTCTCCACCGGTGAAATTTCACCAATTCCCAAACAGATGGTACGAAAAAAGCAGACGACAGGAATGCAAAAAACAGTGCGCCGAAAAAAGTAAGAAAACGATTTTTAATAAACATTAGCGTGCTCGCGCACAATGCCATAAACATAACGGGTGTTGATTCCTGCGTCACCGTTCCCCTGATCTATCGAGTTACTGCGAGATGCACGTCTCCATCATAAAGCTATAAATTGCCATAATACTTTCAACTTCCGCCTTTAGAGCATGTTAAAAATGCGAAGAAATAATTTTATGCTGCTACCAATAATCGCTATTGTTGGGGACGTAGTAGTTGAAGCTGTGTACACATGCGGTATTGGTGATGTGTGGTTATATAATATTTATATCTATGCAGCGCCGACGGAAGCTTGTGGTTGCCAAAAGCTTCGACAATGATTTGTAGCAGACATTTTGTGGGAAACTGCAAAAATGACTCAAGTCTGCACCCGCCGTTTCTTCCGACAGTGTTTCCAGCGACTTACAAAAAAACTGGAACCTCGTGCAGAAACGGCGCAGAGGTATGATAGGCAGTGAAGCGTATAACTATCTATGCATTTTTAAGTACTTTTGAGGACTCTTGATTCCTCATTTCAAGCTCGGCGAGAATTCGTTCCGCGTATGCGCAATTATCAAGCAAAGCTAAATTAGAAGGGTTTTGATCAAACAGGACACTTGCACACCACCTGATTTTAAGAGTAAGAATGGAACGCCATTAGTAACAGGCACATTGCTTTTTTGATAGTTTTTATACAAAGTAAAAATGATTCAAACAACAGGCAATGCAAAATAATTAATAAGTTTTCATATGTGGCTATCTCCGTTAAGTTCTCGTATGAAATGTTTCTGTGCACAGAGATGGACAGAATTGCTAGTTTTTTTAATGGGGCATTTTGCCATCGTACATGTTTTCATAGAGTTTGATTTCGTATACAGTACTCGTTTTATTTTGTGAATGTAAGGCGTTACTAACAGGATCACGGAAAACCGTAAACGTTTACTCATTTTCAGACTTCTTGTACATTTTATACATGAAGATGATAAAAAAGTTTTTACTGGCACACTACAGATATGCTCAATGTCGATCACCATAGAATATCTGAATAAGAAAACAACGTATTGACGTTGTTGTGAACGGCACGATCTAATCTATGCCACGACCTTAATTTGCTGAGGCGGAAGCGCCAATTTGTAAGGGCAGCCTGATCAGCACAAAATTCTGTGGAGCAGGCTGTGCCACAAGGCATTGCTCAAGACGACCCACAAATGCAAGACGAAGACAACTCTGTTTTCTTCGATGTCTACGACACGCTTTCAAGTGATGTAGAATTACTAGAGACGCCAGCAATGGAATTACATTTGCCGCTGGAGATGTGAAGCTCCAACTTGAGTGCAAACGACCACGACAACTACGAAAAAAAATGCTTTAGCCGTTGTTGCACGTCCATTGGCAGATACAGTGAACTAGTTGCTACTGAGTGTGCAGGGGCAGCCCGAACAACACGGTTCATTTTCTATAGTGACCAAGATAAAATGCCTTATTAGCAATGTGCTCTTCCCCTGCAGATTAGACACACACAAAAACGTTTCTCTGAAAGCTGGGCGCTCATCATGACGGTACGCACGCTGTTCGTGAACTTCAGGTACCCGCGATAAGAACGGTGATAATGCAAGGAAGGACACGCAAGATAGATGTCCATTTTCGTTGTGAGTGAGAAAGAAGCCCCAAAAAGGCAATTTATTTTTGAAGGGCTGTGTATATACCGAACGATAACTTGGGTGGGTGCTTGTAACTTAAGGCATCCAAGCTAATAGCAGTGACAGTGCAAGAACCACTTAACCTTAAGCACGAGAAGTGACCTTACCCATGCCTCCAGTAACAAACATAGTGCACAGTACACATAGCAAAACAAATAAAACTGGTATATAATAATGAACGTACAGAAAGTTGAATTCACCTCTAACTCGACGTCGTAAACAGCGTCGTCTTTCACTTGCGAAACGCACTTCCATCTGATGAGGACGGCGTCGCCTGCTACAACTTGCTTCGCATCAGCTACTTGGCTGAGCGGACGCTGTCCTTTTACCAAACTGCTGCCATGAAAAAAATCCTCAATTGCGACGATCCTATTAAACGCGGACAGAAGCGTTTACAACATAACCGCACGCGACGCAAAATTCTCAAAAACACGTGCAGAACGCTTGCAGCGTGCGAGAAAAGCAACGCGTTTTCAAGGCAGGTTGAATGGAACAGCGGAAGGGCCCACACTCTAGTAACCAGTTTTCACTCCACTTTGACTGACAGCGCCCATCACTACAGCGTCTCTCTCGGCGTGGGTCTCCTCCATTGTATGGCATCTCCATGGGTGAGTACTAAAGAGAAAAAGTATTTTGTGTCCTGTGACAGCGAATATTAGTAACCACTTCCGAATCATAAAGCACACCCCGCCGCGGTGGTCTAGTGGCTAAGGTAATCGGCTGCTGACCCGCAGGTCGCAGGATCGAATTCCAGCTGTGGCGGCTGCATTTCGGATGGAGGCGGATATGTTGTAGGACTGTGTGCTCAGATTTGGGTGCACGTTAAACAACCCCATGTGGTCGAAATTTCCGGAGCCCTGGACTACGGCGTCTTTCAGCATCATATAGTAATTTTGGGACGTTAAACCACACAAATCAATTAATCAATCAATCATAAAGCACTTTTCCGCTTATCAAAAGTGTACTGTGGCAATAGTGACTTAAAAAGCGTTATGCCTGTCTTAGAAAAGGGCGCAGAACTTCTTTTTGAACCACTTTGCTTTTTTTCTTTTATTTTGTAGCCAATTAAAAGTTACAATCACGGTTGGTGCATCTGTGATAGATTGGATGATGATGGCCGCGCCACGGTGGTCTAGTGGCTAAGGTACTCGGCTGTGTTTTTCATAGAGGCAAAAATGTGGTAAGCCAGTTTGCTCAGGTTTGGGTGCACAAGAGCCCCAGGTGGTCGAAATTTCTGAAGCCGTTCACTAAGACGTCTCATAACCAAAAGGTGGTTTTAGGACGTTAAATTGCACACATCCATCAATTGGATGGTGATGCACAAACTTACGGTGATTACTGGATTTTATAGTTCTAGATAAAACTACAATATAGAGAAAAATATTTACGCCGGTTGGGCATTTGAAAACGGCTTTTTGCAAAAATAAGAAAGTGTATCCGATTGACAGTACTGGCAAAGCTATTGTACTTTTGAACAAGCTCTTACGAATACCGCCACGTTCCAATTCTCAAGTTTTGTTATCGCCCCAAAACACTACACAATTCTCATCGCAAAACGCGCATGGCGTTTTTGAGAAGCTTCCGGAGTTTAGTAGACCATTTAGATAAGATCACGCCCACTCTGCGAACGGTACAGATTATTCTTGAACCTACGCCACCACCAGCGATAATGCTAAAACATTCGATGGCAAGAGCATAAATGCCAACACACTTCGCCACTTGTCAGAAGCTGATCGACGGCCGACGCTCCGTTCGCAACTATCAGTCCAAGACTGCTACTGTAGTCCGACTTTCCGTTTACTGGACACAGGTTGCCCAAATAAATAATATATTATTCGACTCGCAGTGTGCTCATTCGTCCCCGTCACGACCCCATGACATCTGGTGGAGGTGCTGCTTCGTTCATGTATCGGACGCCCCCGACTAGCCGTGAAGCCAGCCCACGTCGCGGAGAAGACACCGACGCCAACCAAGAGCAGCGAACAAGCCGCCGACAGCAAGGTCTCCCACCGGAGTACAAGCTTCTACAAGACAAGGCGCGGAAGACCAAGGCAATGACGACGACTGCAGCGACAATGACAACCGGAGCGTCCCAGCCCGCGATCGTCATTCATCAACCCAGGGAACCACCAACGTTCCATGGGTCATTGTTTGAAGACCTGGAAACCTGGCTAGAAACATACGACCATGTGGCCGCCCTCAACCACTGTGACAACGAAGAAAAGCTCCGTCGTGTATACTTCTACCTGGCAGACACCGCAAGGACCTGGCTCGAGAATCGGGAGTCCACGCTCCGAACGTGAGATGTCTTCTGCGGCGCACTCCTGCAAACGTTCGCCAGCGTCGCTTGAAAAGAGAGGGCTGCTGCTCTACTAGAAACCCGGGTTCAGCTACTAAATGAAAAGGTTGCAATTTTCACAGTGAAGATTACCTGCCTATTCCATCAGGCTGATCCAGACATGCCCGAGGAGAAGAAAATTCGTTTCCTCATGCGAGGGGTCAAACAGGAGCTCTACGCGGGACTAATGAAGAATCCACCAAACACCGTCCAAAAATTTGTAGCCGAGGCAACCACTATCGAAAGAACCCTGGACATGCGCACCAGACAGTATAATCGTCGCCTGACTCCAGAATGCGCTGCTGCTCAAGCCAGTGACTCCGAAGAACTGCGTGAAACGATCCGTGGATCGTGCGGGAAGAGCTGCGCAAGCTGTTGCCTTCGGCGCAGCCTCAAATGGGTTCTATTGCCGACATTGTGCGAGAAGTTTGGCAATCGCTTCTAATTTCCCAAACACCGCTTCCCGAGCCAGAAACTATGAGCTACGCCGCTGCAGCGCGCCACTACGCTCCTCCCCGTGCACGCTAAAACACCACCCCGTCGCACTTCTGTCACCAGACGCCACCGCTGCCACCCCCCCCCCCCCCCGACTTCCTACCGTTTGCCAGCGAGCCAGCGCAGTGCGCCGAGAAAAATGGACGTTTGGCGTGCACCTGACACCCGCCCGCTGTGCTACCACTGCGGCGAGGCCGGGCACACATACCGCCGTTGCCAGTACCGACCGATGGGGCTGCGTGGCTTCACCGTCAACGCACAACATCCGCAGCCAGGAGAACGACCACGTGACATCGCCGACTACCTGACAGGAACTCAATGAACGCCACAAAATCCTTCCTGTTCACCGTCGCCCAGCCGCCGCATGTCACCGCACACCCGGCAGTACTCTGGCCCGACGCGGGGCCGGTGCCCTAGCCCCTATCCGAAAAACTAAGGGCAGCAACCGATGGAGGTGCGGTTGCTGTGCGACGTACCACCTAAGATCCTCCGACGACGACGCCGCCGCGACGGAGCTTTCCGAACACAACGCCAACCAGGCTAAACCCTCACGGCGAAAGCTCACTTACCGAAGGTGGCCTGACGACGGAACATGAAAGCAGCGGAACAAGCCGACGCAGCCGTGACCCGACGCCACGCTCTAACTGTAATGTGAGACGGCGAACTAGCGAACTCGACGTTCTTGTCGACGGCCATAGTGTGACCGCTCTCGTCGATACTGGAGCTGACTATTCCGTCATCAGTGGGTCGTTCGCCGCGATGTTAAAGAAAGTTAGGACAGGTTGGGAACACCCTGAAATCCGCACAGCCAGAGGTCATCTCGTAACGCCCGCAGGAGACTGCACAGCGAGAGTCACCATTAACGGTTGTATTTATCCTACAGACTTCGTAGTCCTACAGCGTTGCTCAAGAGATGGCATCCTTGGTATGGACTTCTTATGCCTTCATGGTGCTGTCGTCCACATAAGAACAAAGTCGATAACGTTATCCCCACAGGACGCACTATCGCCGCGCTTGCCGTCAAGAAACCATGCCTTGAATGTGCTGGAAGATCAAGTCACCGTTCCGCCTCGCTCCAGCGTCATTATTTCAGTCGGCGCTCCTAAATCACCTGACTTGGAAGGCGTCGTAGAAGGCAGTGAGCATCTGTTGGTCACCCGAAATATTTTTGTCGCAAGAGGAATCGCAAAGCTGCGGGGAGGCAAAGCAACCGCTATGCTCACGAATTTCAGCAATGAGTACAAACTTGTGAACAAAGGGACAACGGTCGCATACATCGAAGAAATTGTAGACGCCACCAGTGCTTTCGCCCTCGCCGATTCTGTGGAACCTGCTCAGAGGAACCAAGCCCCTCCTACAGCTTTCGACGTCAATTGCAGACTTCCGAACCATGAGCAAGAACAGCTCAAGGCCCTGCTCCTGGAATACGAAGATTGCTTTTCATTGTCATCGAAAATTCGGCAGACCTCAATCACGAAACATAGCATCATAACCGAAGAAAGTGCCAGACCACTCCGTCAGAGGCCGTACAGGGTTTCGACGCGAGAACGTCAGGCCATGAAAAGACAAGTTGATGAAATGCTGAGGGATGACATCATCCAGCCGTCCAAGAGTCCATGGGCGTCTCCCGCGGTGTTAGTGAAGAAAGAGAAAGAAACCCTACGTTACTTCGTCGATTATCCCCGCCTGAACGAAATCACAATGAAAGATGTGTATACTCTGTTACAAATAAAGGACGCACTTGATCGGCTCCTCAACGCCAAGTACTTTTCGTCAATTGTCCTCAAGACTGGCTATTGGCCAATTGAAGTTGACGAAAGAGACCGAGAGAAGACGGCGTTTATAACACCGGACGGCCTGTTCGAGTTTAACGTGATGCTCTTCGGCCTTATATCAGCACCTGCAACTTTTCAACGCTTCATGGATACAGTACTGGCAGGATTGAAATGGCAGACTTGCCTTGTGTACTTGGATGACGTCGTCGTGTTTTTCTCGAGTTTCGACGAGCATTTTCGGAGCCTTGAAGCTGTACTTCAAGCCATCAAGACATTCAGACTCAAACTGAAGGCAGAAAAGTGCAGATTTGCGTACGAAGAGCTCTTGTTTCTGAGGCACGCGATTACTAATTCTGGAGTTGGTCCCGATCCACGAAAAACAGCGCCATCGCCGACTTCCCGCCGCCCACTGACAAGAAGGCGGTGCGCCGATTTCTGGGCCTGTGCGCCTATTATAGGTGGTTCGTGAAAAACTTCCCCCGCATCGCCGATCCACTCACTCAGCTTCCAAGGCCGACGTGCGTTCAAGTGGGAAACGCCGCACGAACACGCTTTCCAGGAGCTTAAACATAGCCTCCAGACTCCTCCGTTACTTGCTCACTTCAACGAATTTGCCGAGACAGAAATACACACTGACGCAAGCAGCGTAGGTCTTGGCGTCGTTCTTGTGCAGAGGGCTGACGGATTGAAAGGGTTATTAGTTACGCCAGCCTATCGCTATCCAAAGCAGAAGCCAATTATTCCGCAACAGAAAAAAAGTGCCTCGCCATCATCTGGGCTACGTCGAAATTTCACCCCTACCTCTACGGCAGGCCTTTCAAAGTTGTGAGCGACCACCACGCCTTGTGTTGGCTAGCCACCTTGAAGGACCCTTCAGGTTGCCTCGCATGATGGAGCCTGAGACTTCAAGAATAAGACATTACCGTCGTTTAGAAGTCCGGCGAGAAACACACCGAAGCCGACTGTCTCTCTCGTGCACCTGTCCACCAACCACGACCCGACAACCCGGATGGTGACTGCTTCTTGGAAACAATAACTACCGACGACTTCGCTGAACGACAGCGGGCCGACCCGGAACTTAAGGCCCTAATATAATACCTCGAAGGAAGGACCGCCGAAGTCCCGAAGGTATTCAAGCACGCACTTGCGTCGTTCTTCCTGCAAAACGGTCTTCTCCAAAAGAAAAAACCTTTCACCGCTTTCAGCCAAGTACCTCCTTGTGGTGCCTTCAGCTCTGCGATCAGAACTCCTGCAGGCCCTGCACGACGATCCGACAGCAGGGCACCTCGGTGTTTCTCGCATGCTCGCGAGGATACAGGAAAGGTACTATTGGCCACGTCTTACCACCTGCGTCGTTCGTTATGTGAGGTCATGCTGGGACTGTCAATGACGCAAGACACCACTGACGAGGCCGGCAGGACTTCTGCAGCCTATTGAACCACCTCGCTGACCTTTCCAGCAGATTGGTATGGACCTACTGGAGCCATTCTTGACGTCGGCTTTCAGAAACAAATGGATCGTGGTAGCTACCGACTACCCCACCCACTAAGCCGAGACAAAAACCCCGCCAAAAGGCAGTGCATCTGAGGTAGCTAAGTTTTTGGTCGAAAATATCGTCCTACGCCACGGCGCCCCGGATGTCCTTATCACCGACAGAGTAAGGGCATTTACTGCTGACCTAACTCAAGCGATCTTGGCGCACAGCCAGACAAACCACCACCGGACGACAGCGTACCTCCCACAGACCAACGGCCTCACCGAGTGACTAAAGAAGACGATCTCCGACATGCTGTCAATGTACGTCGATGTGGAACACAAGACGTGGGACGCCATTCTTCCGTACGTGACCTTCGCATACAACATGGCGGTGGAGGAGACGACGCAAATATCTCCATACAAATTGGTCTACGAAAGGAGCCCGGCAACGACGCTCGATGCCATGTTACCCAACGTCACCGACGAAGAAAACCTCAATGTGAGTGAGTACCTTCAACGCGCCGAAGAAGCCCGACAACTCGCGCGTCTCCGTATCAAGAATAAACAGACGACCGACAGCCGCCGTTACAATCTGCGACGACGCTTCGTTGAATACCAGCCCGGTAAACGTGTTTGGGTATGGACGCCGATACGCCGACGTGGACTAAGTGAAAAGCTTCTGCGACGGTACTTCAGACCGTACAGGGTGGTTCGACGTCTCGGCCCACTTAATTACGAGGTTGTCTCCGACGGCATCGCGAACTCTCAACGACGCCGATCGCGACCTGAAGTTTTCCATGCCGCGCGCCTCAAGCCGTTTCATGCGCGTTAACAAACTGAAAGATAGTTTTTTGTATTATTGTATCCTATTTATTCATTGTAGTTTCTTGCATTATTCTTGTACCTTCATCTTTAGTTAAAGCATCGGGATGATGCGTTTTTCAGAGGGGGGCAATGCCACGTTTCAATTCTGAGTTTTGTTATCGCGCTCAAACACTACACAATTCTCAGCGCAAAACGTGCGTGCAGTTTTCGAGAAGCATCCGGAGTTTAGTAGATCATTTCGATAAGACCACGTCCACTCTGCGAACTGTACAGATTATTCTGGAACCTACGCCATAATTCTAGAACTTTCGATTGCAAGATTATAAATGCCGACGCACTTCACCTCTTGTCAGTAGTTGATCGACGGCCGACGCTCCGTTCGCCGCGATCAGTCCAAGACTGCTACTGTAGTCCGACTTTCCGTTTACTGGGCACAAGTTTGCCCAAATAAACTGTTTATTATTCGACTCGCAGTGTGCTCCATTCGTTCCCGTCACGACCCCGTGATAATACAAAAACAGAATGTAACATTTGTGGGAATTGAGGCTAGCCCGCTGCCTTTGCGCGGGCTTTGCCGCCTTTTCTGCCGTTCTCATGTCCCGACATGTCTGCCCTCCTTCGCTGTCTGCCGTGGTGGGAGAGCGGAGTGACGTTTAACTCCCTCACCTGGTAGCGGATGTTGACGGTGGCGCCGCGCGCGGGGACTCCCAAGAGAGGTTTTCGCGCGCTGCGTCGGGGGCGGTCAGATACTCTCCGGGACAGCAAACGGTGAGCCACGCTATCTTTTCGTCCGTCGACTCCCGTCAGTCGGGGGCTCGTCGGACTTCGCTGACGGCGCCTCGCGACCAAGGCGAACGCTCACCCGCTGTTTGCCCCGCTGCGTACGCACGGCCGAAGGGCGGTACGGTGTCCTAGTGCGTGGCCTCGCTACGCCGACCCGTCTCCCTTCGAAGCCCACGCGAGCGCCTTTGCCCTCGCTCGAGCAACCGGGCCTTTGCTCCGGTGTCTCCGTGGATCGGCTTTACCGCGGAGACGTGCTCGTGGCACCCCTGTGTAGTACTTTGTGCCCGTGGCGTGGATAAGCCTACTTGCTTTCCCGCCGCGCCTATTTGCAACGGGCTGTACTGCGTTTGGTGTTGCCACAATAAAGTGTTGCGACTTGAGCAGTATCGTGTTCTCGCCACGGCGACGGTTAACGCGTGCCCTGCGGCTCGCTAAGACCGAACCCACGCTGGTGGCCGTACTCCTTCGGGATACGTGTACACCACACTGGCGCCCAACGCGGTATCAAAAGCTCTAGCTTTTGATTGCTCTTAGCGAGTCCGTTCGCCTGCGCGATTCGGGCTCGTCGCAACATGGCTGCTTCGCGGGACTTTTGTCCGCTGTCCCTTTTAGCGGATGCCGCGTTGCACACGGAGGCCATTGCCTCTGTGGACGGGAACCCTTCTGCACCCGTCCGTGTCGGCACCCCCTATTGCGGTGACGACACGAGGCGCCTAGCCGCTCCCTTTGGAGATGGCGCGTCGCTTCGGAATGGGCCTCTTGCCCTACCCGAACGTTACGCACAAGCGCCTCCGACTGCTAATGCGCCCTTTGGCATGCATGGCAGTTCGTCGGCACAGCGCTCGCAGTCGGTTCCCTGCGGAATTGACGGGGCCCTCGCCGACTTTTGCCCGCTATCAGCCGTGCAACCGACACTTCGACCGCACGCTGAGCAGGCGCCTGAATTGTCGATGGTAGCCGCACCAAGTGCGCCTTTGGTTCGACAACAGGCAAATCCCCCAAGGAGCCTATTTTGCTCTGGGAATGGCGCGCAGGGCGGTGGTCTGTTTGAAACCGCCCCACTGATCGAGCTGGGCGACTGCTCGCCTTCGCTCGACCGCGCCGCTAACGCACCAACGGTTTCCTACGAAGCCGGTGCGACGACGCAGACTTTGCTGCAAAACGCCGTGCAGATGATCCAAGCACTCTCGGGAGCTGTGCAAACGCTTTCGGCTGTTCCGAAAAGCGGTCACCCCGCTGTTATGTTGCCTGTGCCAACCTACAGCGGATACGGTGATCGGCTCACCGCCCGAGATTACCTCGACTCTCTGTCACGTTATCAGAGAGCGATGGGTTTGGATGATAAGGTGGTGCTCGAACGTGTTGTTCCAGCTGCACTGACTGACACGGCGGCGAGATGGTATCGGCTTTCCGGTTACCGTGCAGCAAACCTCGAGGAATTTCGTGCGGTCTTTTTGCGCGAATTCCTACCCGCTGACTACGAAAGTAGGATGCGGCGAGAGCTCGAGCTCCGTACACAAGCTCCTGACGAGTCTTTACAGGAGTATGTACGGGCGATGGATGAACTTATTTCTATCGCTGAGCCCCGAGCCTCGAACGAGGAACGCGTCGAACGGGTGATACGGCAGGCACATCCGACTTTTTCGGCTTACCTGCGCGGCGGCCGCTTCAGTGATTTGGAAGCGTTGGCCGCCGAGGCGAAGCGCATCCAAGGCGACATTCTCGCCGCGCGTGCCTATCGCCCGCCGCCGCCAGCCAGCGACGCCCTTGAGCCGCGCTGCGCTTGGAGAGGGGCCATGACCCTTCCCCAACGGCAACAGCCTCTCCGCGCTGCCTTTGCGGCTGCAACCGGCTGTGCGTGGGAGTTGAGCGATCGCGCTCTTGACCCCTTTACGCATGAAAGGCGGGCAGCCTGCGCTGCTCCGCCTGAAACCTCCATACAGGGACGCTTTTCGACCCAACGTAATGTGGGAGGTGCGGCTCGCAGAAACGTATCCTACGATAACGTAGCGAGCCGATCACGACAGCTCGAAGCTGCTCCGTCTGGGAATACAGACCGTGATGGAGTGCGCTGTTACCGCTGCCGTGAAAGAGGGCACATAGCAAGGGAATGCACCGGATCCAGGCCTCCTGCGAGGCAGGGAAACGGGCTTCCGGGTCGTTCGTGAATGCACGACCGACCCAACCTTTGCTCCTTCCCTCTGCGTGCAGGGCAAGCACTTTTCTTGCTGATACGCACACGCCGTTCATTCCGGTCACCATTGCCGGCCGTGAATTTTCGGCTTTGCTGGACACGGGCGCTAGCGCCTCGTTGTTCGGCGAACAGGTGTTGTCCCACTTGCAGAAGCACTCGGTGCGCTTGCGGGACAGCCGAACGACATTCACCCTTGCGAAAGGCGTGGCCCATTCGGCAGGCGCTGCAAGGTTGACTGTCCGATGGGGAGATCGAATGAGACGCTGTCGTCTTATTCATCTTGCAGGGCTCAATGTTCCAGTGATTCTCGGTCGGGACTTTCTCCTTAAAACCGGTATCGTTGTGGACATTGCGAATGGCGGCTATCGTGATGGCCCATTTTGCCAACTCAAGCCGTTCATCAGCCCGCCGGCGCTTACCGTCGCCTTTGCGGCAGAAGCGTCGGACACGTGCCTTGCGCAGAGTTCGGGGCCAGGCCCCCGCTCACCGCATTTGCCCTCTCACAGTCCCCTTCGGGAACGAGAGGCGCGGCACGAACCGTGTCGTGCGCCAACTCCGGGGTCGTACCCTGGCGTTCCGCGCTCGTCGGCTCGCAACCCCCGCTTGGATCGACCGGCACGACACGAAGAGGCACTACATCCTTTGGTCGCCTGCGCGACTCTGTTGGATGAAGCACAGAAGGCTCGTCTGTCGACACTGTTACGTCAGTACGACGAGCTCTTCACCGATCAACCTGGCTGCACCGATTTTGTGAGCCACGTGATCGAAACTGGTGACGCGCTTCCTTTGAAGTGTAACCCCAGGCCCGTCAGTCTCGCCAAAAGGCAGATTATCGATGGGTTGCTAGATGATATGCTTGCGGCTGGCATTATTCGCCGCTCGTCTAGCTCCTGGGCGTCTCCAATTGTGCTGGTGCCTAAGAAAGATGGCAGTCATCGCCTGTGCGTAGACTATCGCCGTCTGAATGGAGTGACTCGTAAGGATGCCTATCCGCTCCCCACGATAAACTCCATCGTAGGTAACCTGGGTGATGCACGGTACTTTACCACGCTTGACGCCTCTAAAGGTTATCTACAGGTCCGGATGGGTACCCGTGACCAGTGTAAAACTGCGTTCACGTCCCACAGAGGGTTGTTCGAGTTTACTCGTATGCCCTTTGGTCTTTGCAATGCTCCTGCGACGTTTCAAAGACTCATGGACCGCGTCCTCGGGGAAGCAAAGTGGTCTTACTGCATGTGCTACCTCGACGACATCGTGATTTATTCACGAACCTTCGAAGAGCACTTGGCCCATGTTGCCGATGTACTCGAGAGGGTGAGGACCGCCGGGATGACACTTAACCCCGCTAAGGTCCAATTAGCGCAGACCCGTGTTCAGTTGCTCGGGTTTACGCTGGGCGAAGGCTCCATAGAGCCGGATCGGGAGAAACTTCGAGCTATTCTCGAATTTCCCGTGCCCAAGGACGTACGTGGCCTTCGCCGCTTTCTAGGAATGGTCAACTTTTACCGTTCCTTCATTCCGTCCTGTGCCCGACTGCAGGCTCCCTTGAGCAAACTCTTGGGTAAGTCTGCCGAGTGGCAATGGGGACTTGAGCAGCAGGAGGCGTTTTGCCGACTGTCTAACGCCATAGCGGAGACAGCGCAGCTCAAGCTCCCCGACCTGACCAGACCGTTCGTTGTACAGACTGATGCGAGCGATCTGGGTTTAGGAGCTGTTCTCCTACAGGAATACGATGGCGTGTTGCAGCCGTTGGCCTTTGCCAGCCGCTCCTTGGTCCCTGCGGAGAAAAATTATTCCGTGACCGAAAAGGAGTGCCTCGCCATCGTGTTTGCACTGCGGAAGTTTGACGTCTATCTTGATGGGACGAAATTCGTAGTGCAAACGGATCACAGTGCGCTCAGCTGGCTGATGCGGCTCCGTGAGCCTGCCGGCAGGCTGGCGCGCTGGGCTCTCCTGATACAGCACTATGACTTTTCGGTGCAGTATCGAAAGGGGAGCACCAACGTGGTAGCTGACGCGCTATCTCGTGCCCCACTGTCAGCCGAGGACCTTGATCCCGGTGCGACCGCCGCTAGCGGTGCCTTAGCACTTGCAAGCGTCGGGGGCGAAACAGCAGCTTCGCCGCCGTTCGGCGTGAAGGGTGAGTCCCCATGCGGACAAACCTTGGCTGCTAACCAGGTAAGCGGCGCACCGCGAAGCGGCCGAGCGGGGGAGCTCTCCGAAGGCCACGAGGCCGAAAGCGAACCCGTAACGCCGACTCAAGCGGTTGTTGCTGCGGTCCTGAGTGGGCGCGATACCAGACTCCCCCATTTTGGGAGAATGGGCATCGCTTTCAGCAGAGAAGAGCTTCTGAAGGCCCAGCAAAGTGACCCGTTTTGTCGCGAAATGTGCGACGGTCTCAGAGAGATGGAGCGCCGTGACGCTGCTTGTCCTGCAGCGGGCGCCGATAACGACTGTCTCGACGAGACGGAGCGCCGTGACGCTGCTTGCCCTGCAGCGGGCGCGAATAGGGGGCTCGAACCAGCGTGTGTCGCTGAGTCCCCGGCGAATTCATATTTGCTGGACCATGACGGGCTCCTGCTGAAGTATATAGCCACTGACGACGAGTCCATAGACCCGTTTAAGGTGGTTATGCCCAAAAGTCTGAGAGCCGCACTGTTGCGATCCTCTCACGACGAACACATGGCCGGTCACCTGAGTGGCTCGAAAGTTTTTGCAAAACTGAGCCGCGTTGTGACCTGGCCCGGCATGAAGCGAGACATTTTTCGCTACTGCCGTTCTTGCCGCGTCTGTCAAACGGTGAAATCAAGGGGTGGCAAACCGCCCGGTCTGATGAAACCGATTGTCAGTGAGCGTCCGTGGCAAGTGGCCACCTGCGATCTAATGGGACCATTTCCCAGAAGTAAGCAGGGGTTCATTCACCTGATGGTAGTCGCTGATCACTTTTCGAAATGGGTGGAACTTTTCCCACTTCGGAAGGTGACAGCGCGAGCGGTGCTTGAGAAGCTGCAGGAAGTGTTTTGCCGGTTCGGCTTCCCGGAAAGGCTCATCACTGACAATGCTTCGTATTTCACCGTTCGGGTGTTTGGTGTCACGTGCCGTTTCCTCGGAATTGATCACTGCACCACTTCACCCTACCATCCCCAGTCCAATTTGACGGAGCGCGTCAATCGTACGCTCAAACCGATGTTGGCGGCCTTTGCCGAAAGTCAAAGGGACTGGGCAGACCATTTGAGTGAGTTCGCGTTCGCTATTCGAACATCCGAGAGTCGCTCAACTGGTTTCTCGCCCGCCTTCTTAAATTTTGGAAGGGAGTTGGCAAATCCGGTGACCAGCGTCACTCAATGCCAGCTCGAGGACGAGGAGGCGCCGGCAGACTGCTCTGCTTACGCGTCGGCACTTCGGGACAGGCTTTGTCGAGCTTTCTGCAAAGCAAGGCAAAGTTTGGCGTCGGCCAGGGCTCAGCAGAAAGCCCAATATGACCGCAAGCATCGCGACCTAGTTTTTGAGGTGGGCGATCTTGTCCTGAAGCGCAACCACGCCCTTAGCGATGCCAGTAAGGGGTTCTCAACCTCGCTCGCTCTTAAGTGGCTTGGTCCGTACCGAGTGGAGAAAGCTTGCACTCCACTCGCGTACTTGCTGAAAGATCCCCATACGGGAAAACTCAGCCGTGCCCATATCGCAGACCTGAAACCCTTTGTATCACGGTCTGACGAGCTCGCGCAAGAGCCCTGCGGCACTTCGCGCCAGCAACGAGGCACACCCGGAGCGGCGGACCGCAGTCGGACCCCGCACCGGTATAATCTGAGGAAGCGGTCACCTTTGTGATTTCGCGCCGGACGGCGGACTCCTCCGCAACCGAAGGCCCTCAGTTTACTGTCTAGCCTCAGTATAGGTTAGCTTCTTTACGGCCTTTTCTCGTAAAAGGAGTTGACCCCGCCCTGTCTGCTGCCAGTGTTTCTTTTTTTTTTTGAAGTGTTCATGTGTATTTTATGTTTCTTGTTTATTATTAAGTGTTATTTGTGTATTTTGTTTTTTTTGCCAGATGTTTAGTGTCAGTATGCTCTGTGTTTACTTTTTTTTCGTGTTCGTTTCGTCTACCGCGAAGGGAGCTGTGTGTGACCTTGAGTGTCGGTGCTTGCCGGGGGAGAGAGACGAAGGACGCTTTGCGCCTACGCTCGCGCAGCCGTCGGCGGTGTGTGTGCGTGTGTAAGTGCGTGACGCTTCAGTGCGAGCCCGCGAAGAGTGCGTCATGGCTTCCCCCCATCGATGCGGACGCTGGAGGTGCTGGGGGGTCATTGACCCACTGACGTCAGACCATCTGGCTGTGCTCTGCTCTCGGCCGTTGTCGAAGAAGCCCCGCTGCCTTTACCACCATGGCTCCTGCGCGAGGCCAGCTGAAAGCAGCTATATGCTGCCGGCCAACGCCATTCGCAGCCAATTTGGGTCGGCCTCCCTGAGCACTGGAGAGGCCCGGCTTCGCGCAACGTTCCAGCTTCATCATCGAGCCAGAAATGCGGGGCCTCCGAAGCACAGCCGAGGCAGCGTTCGTCGGACTCGCTGCTTAACAAGACCAGCAACGAGCCATCAGTGAGCCCCCCCTTCCGGTACCTCTGACCTCGCACTCGGGCATCGCACAGAGCGGACACTGTCACGCCTTTCCGCCCCTCCGCGCACTGGACGCTATCCCCCTTCAGCACCACGAACACTAGTGCCACGTTGCTGTGCTCCCTTCCGCAGTTATTTGTATAGTGTCATGTGTTTACTTTGTGATTTATGTTTTGTTTCTCATTTGTGATCTTTTTTTTTAGCAGCAGTAACAGGGCTGGACTGAGGTTAGCTGTCGCTCATAGCAGTGTCATTTTAACTGCATGGGTGACGTCCGGCTGCCTTTTGCGGACCGGTAAAGGGCAAATTTAGGAGAGGGGGATGTGGGAATTGAGGCTAGCCCGCTGCCTTTGCGCGGGCTTTGCCGCCTTTTCTGCCGTTCTCATGTCCCGACATGTCTGCCCTCCTTCGCTGTCTGCCGTGGTGGGAGAGCGGAGTGACGTTTAACTCCCTCACCCGGTAGCGGATGTTGACGGTGGCGCCGCGCGCGGGGACTCCCAAGAGAGGTTTTCGCGCGCTGCGTCGGGGGCGGTCAGATACTCTCCGGGACAGCAAACGGTGAGCCACGCTATCTTTTCGTCCGTCGACTCCCGTCAGTCGGGGGCTCGTCGGACTTCGCTGACGGCGCCTCGCGCCCAAGGCGAACGCTCACCCGCTGTTTGCCCCGCTGCGTACGCACGGCCGAGGGGCGGTACGGTGTCCTAGTGCGTGGCCTCGCTACGCCGACCCGTCTCCCTTCGAAGCCAACGCGAGCGCCTTTGCCCTCGCTCGAGCAACCGGGCCTTTGCTCCGGTGTCCCCGTGGATCGGCTTTACCGCGGAGACGTGCTCGTGGCACCCCTGTGTAGTACTTTGTGCCCGTGGCGTGGATAAGCCTACTTGCTTTCCCGCCGCGCCTATTTGCAACGGGCTGTACTGCGTTTGGTGTTGCCACAATAAAGTGTTGCGACTTGAGCAGTATCGTGTTCTCGCCACGGCGACGGTTAACGCGTGCCCTGCGGCTCGCTAAGACCGAACCCACGCTGGTGGCCGTACTCCTTCGGGATACGTGTACACCACACATTATTCTACAGCCAATAAACAAGAGCTGTATATAGGCATGAATGCCTGAATTGAATAGGCAATTTAGGGACAAAACCACGACCACACAAACGAAAACACATGGACAGGACGGGTGCTTACTGACAGCTGTTTGTACCATATATTCATAAAGTTACACACAACCTTAGAAAGGTGGGGAGTCGGCTTGAAGTACTGCTGGAATTCACCGCCACAAGCAAACTAGCAAAGTTGCGCTGGTGCAACACTGGAAAGCATGCTTAGGAGCTGAAAGGCTGAAAAAATAAGCATGCCTGGCCGTTCACGAAGTGTACCGCGGAAGTGGTTTACAAAATACCCCTATCGTGCGGAAAGAGACATGTTAGCCACACGACGAATCGCTGCGTGAATGATTGAGCGAGAAAACACGCTCTTGTGGTAAAGAATAATGACGGTGCCCATTCAAGTGCGCAAGTCACTTCATGTGTGTTCACACCAAGAGAACTTTTGAAGGCCTTTCGCAAAAGAAACAGGGTACCCAATCGCGTTAATACCCCGTTTCTACACTCATCCCGTTTGAGTCGGAAGCACGGTGTCAAGAATGACAAGATGAAGAAATGAGGAAGAGAAGGAAGTTGTCTTGAATAGGTAATTTAGAAGGCTGGAATGAGGGAGAAGAAGAGGAAAACGAAGAGGGCGCGAGTCGAGTGAGGAACGCGAGAGCCGGAACGTGGCGTTCGAGGGGCGAAGGGCTGCGGAAGTTCGGACTGGGTCTCGCTCCAGGCTCCCGCCCGAGCACCTGACTCGGCGAGCAGCGCAAGGAAGTACCGCTGCCCCTGATTCCCGCCCAAGCACCTGACTCGGTGAGCTGCTCACAGAGCAACCGCTGATCCTGGACGGCAGTTCTTGCCCGAGCACCTGACTCGGCGAGCAGCGCACAGAGCAAGCGCTGGTCCTGGGCTGCAGTTGCCCGCCCGAGCACCGACCTCGGCGAGCATTCCGGGAACCACCGCCGACCTTGGTCTGCAGTTTACCGCCCGAGCACCGACCTCGGCGAGCAGCCACGGAACCACCGCCGACCCTGGTCTACAGTGTGGCCCACCCGAGCACCTGTCTCGGCGAGAAACCACTTCAGCTACCGCTGTAGTGGTTCTTCAACATCGTGGCCACCGTTGAGCATCGATATGGCCTGTCATCACGCCTGAGAGGGACTCCCAGCGGAACAGAGGCCACGGCACAACTGTAAGCGCGAGACTTAGAGAACGCCAACGGAATCGGACGGTGAAACGTGCGTCATGAAGACATCTCCTTTTCTGTGTTTTTCAACGTGTGCGTGTTTATGTTGTTTCGTCTTTGTGAGTGTCATGATAACGAAGAGATAGTTTTTGTTTGGTACCATCAGCCTCTATGGTTCATTTCGCAATGCCCGACGAGCGATTCAGGCCTCAGCATCTATGCGTGACAATGGCGAGCCTGCCAGGATCCATGTAACTTTGTCACACGCCTAGGTCTGTCGGGATCCGTGAAATGGATCTGGAACGCTTGATGGCAGCCCGTAGTGCTGCGGGATTATCGGCTGAGGCGATAATGACGCTTTATCATGAGGAACACAAACGATTACGCGAAGAGCCTGCAGAGGCACGAGAGGCCACGAAAAAAGATGAAGAGCGAGCGAAAGCCGCTGAAGAGAGAGCGAAAGCCGCAGACGAGCGGACTTATAAAAACGCAATGCTGGAAAAGGAGCTCACTGAAAAAAATTGCAGTTGCGCGCAAGCACTAGTGTGGAAGTACCAGATAGATAAGAGATGGTACCTCAGCCACCGAAAGTGAGTCCGCGTAAGTTAATCGCACCTTTTGACGAAAGGCGACATGACCTCGACGCTTATATACAGCGGTTCGAGAGAATAGCGATAGGACATGGCTGGCCGAGGAGTGATTGGGCGACTGGATTGAGCATGTGCCTTGCGGGAGAGGCATCGGCTGTTTTTAGTCGGATGCCAGCAGCGGATGCGCTAGATTACGACAAGGTCAAAAGGGCTCTGCTCCAACGCTTCAGATTAACTGCCGAGGGTTTCCGAGAGAAATTCCGGAGCTCGAAACCACAGGAAAATGAGACAGGCCAGCAGTTCGCTGCTCGAATCTCCAATTACTACAATCGATGGTTGGAGATGGCTAACTTAGAGAGATCATTCGAGGATCTAAGAGATCGCATGATTGTGGAACAATTCCTGGCATCGTGTCACAAAAGAGTGGTAATATTCCTAAAGGAGCGGAACTTGAAGACGGTTGCTCAGCTGCCCGAATACGCCGACCGTTATTTGGAAGCTCAAGGTCAGAGGAATCTAGGGAAAGCCCAGGATGAGAAATGTTTGGGGGAGAAAGAGCAAACCCGGAGTGCAATCAAATGCTACTTCTGTGACAAGACTGGGCATAGAGCAGCAAATTTCGCCGCGGGTCGCACTCACAGTTCATCGTCGAAATGCGACCTGTGCGGAAAGCGTGGGCACACAACATAAACCTGTCGTGATCGGTCAGGCAATAAAACGGCTTGCATAGTTGCAGATGAAAGCTCTGCTGATGCTGACAGGGAAAAACAACGTGACCAGGAGGATAAGAATACGACAGGTGCTGTTACGGCATCTGTCAAGGCGGGAGAAGCCGAAGATGCTATGCCAGTGGTCGTGGGGATGTTGCACGGACGTAGAGTGGCGGTACTTCGAGACACGTGCTTCAACATTGTATTTGTAAGAGAATCCATGGTGCCAGAAACGGATATCACGGGTACAGAAAAGCTGGTTCGGTTGGCTTATGGAACGGTGCGGTGGATGCCAGTTGCTAGGGTACTGATTTTGTCGCCGTATTACTGTGGTTGTATCGAAGCCCGATGTGTCAAAGACACTCTTTATGACGTAATTCTCGATAATTTGCCAGGGGTCAGAGGAGTTGATGATCTGGATCCCCTCTGGAGATTGCCTACTAGAACGCGCGCTGAGGGTACGGAGTTCCAACCTCATAAGGTTATGGATAAACGTGACGAGAGATGTGTTGATCAGCATACCAGCGATGATTCCGCCTATGCCGTGGAGAAAGCTACGAGGAACAAGCGTGAAAAGGAAAAGGAGGGCATCAAGGAGAAAAACTCAGTAGCAGCCGTGGGCATAACTGCAGCAGAAATGGGGAGAGTGCAGGAAGCGGACAGTACGCTGCGACGGTGTTTTGAGATTCAGGGCAAATGAATCTATTGCAAGAGGAGTCGGGTCGCACATAAGAGAAGCTTTCAGGGCTGTTGTACAGAATAGTCAAGACACATGAGGGAGGGGAAAAGAGACAGCAGTGCCGGTGAGTTTACGAAGGACTGTTCTAGACTTGGCACATGATACTATAATGGCTGGCCATCGGGGAGTAAGAAAGACAACTAGAAGGGTCTCTGAAGAGTTTTCTTGGCCGTGCATGCAAAGCGACATTCAAAGGTTTGTGCGATCTTGTGACACATGTCAGAGAACCACACCAAAAGGTTTGGTCTCGAAGTTACCTTTGAGAACTACGCCTATTATTGAGCAACTTTTTTAAAAAGTCGCAGTGGACATTGTAAGACCTAAAAAACCAGTGTCCACAGAGGAAACTCCGTGCGGACACATACCTAGTATTATTGTTTCATTGCTGATGTGGGGTGACAGTGAAGTGTGACTGTGACTCACGAAGATGGATGTGCGTGTTAGTGTAGGCAAGTCTAGTGGTGCCACTGTGGATTTAAGTAGGCCATGCAGTGACTTGATGTGCCGTGAAGTGTTGTGTGGTGAAGGGAAGTGCCGAGATGTGCTGTGAAGGGAAGTGCTGTGTCGTGCAGGGAAGTGTTGTGTGGTACAGTAAAGTGTATGGTGCTAGTGGGGACGACAGTTTTCCTGGAGCAAAAACTCAAAAAATTGGGGGCCATTATCAAGAATGAAAAGATGAAGAAAAGAGGAAGAGAAGGAAGTTGTCTTGAATGGGTAATTTAAAATGCTGGAATGAGCGAGAAGAAGAGGAAAACAAAGAGGGCGCGAGGCGAGTGATGAAGCGAGAGCCGGGACGTGGCGTTCGAAAGACGAAGGGCTGCGGAAGTTCGGACTGGGTCTCGCTCCAGGCTCCCGCCCGAGCACCTGACTCGGCGAGCAGCGCAAGGAAGTACCGCTGCCCCTGATTCCCGCCCAAGCACCTGACTCGGCGAGCTGCTCACGGAGCAACCGCTGATCCTGGACGGCAGTTCTAGCCCGAGCACCGACCTCGGCGAGCAGCCCCGGAACCACCGCCGACCCTGGTCTGCAGCTTATCCCGCCCGAGCACCTGCCTCGGCGAGCAGCACCAGTCCCACCGCCGACACTGGTCTGCAGCGTATCCCGCCCGAGCACCTGCCTCGGGGAGAAACCACTGGAGCTGCCGCTGTAGTGGTTCTTCAACATGGTGGCCACCGTTCAGCATCGATATGGCGTGTCATCACGCCTGAGAGGGACTCCCAGCGGACCAGAGGCCACGCCACAACTGTAGGCGCGATACTTAGAGAACGCCAACGGAATCGGACGGTGAAACGCGCGTCATCAGGACATCTCCTTTTCTGTATTTTTCATCGTGTGCTTGTTTGTGTTGTTGTTTTGTCTTTGTGATTGTCATGGTAATGAAGTGATAGTTTTCGTTTGGTACCATCAGTCTCTATGGTTCATTTCGCAACACCCGATGAGTGAACCAGGCCTCAGCATATATGCCTGACACACGGTATCAAGCGATCATGTGTCTTATAGCGTGATTAGGTAAGCGACAGCTCGAGTACGTTGCACAGGCGTTGACGAAAAGGGGTTTTTATCAGCTTGTTTCCTCAAGAAATGAATAGTCGCAAATGAGCGCAATCCCGTTCATGTGTTTTTTCTTTTGTGTGGTAGTCAATTTGGCGCGAAATTGACTAATATTTATTTATTACATGCCCCAACTATCTGTACAAAGTTTTGTACTAGATATGAATACCGTTGCTGCCCATGTAAACAACTATAGCACGTGCAGCCGGCTTAGAACTAATAAAAAAAGCAAGCTTATAAGCACCCGAGAGGAGGCACTTTCAATATATTTCTTGGTATATAGAGGGCTTAGTATAGAGATGACCTTCTGCTGTGTTTATGACATGCTATAACGGTCATTCCATGCCGAACGCCCAGCCATTTTTGCGACCATTTCAAATGCATTTCAAAAATATTGTGCTTGATTGTTTGATATGTGAAGTTTAACGTCCGAAAACCACCATATGATTATGAGAGACGCCGTAGTGCAGGGCTCCGGAAATTCCGACCACCTGGGGTTCTTTAACGTGCACCCAATTCTGAGCACACGGGGCTACAGCATTTCCGCCTCCATCGGAAATGCAGCCGCCGCAGACGGGGTTCGATCCCGCGACCTGTGGGTCAGCAGACGAGTACCTTAGCCACTAGGCCACCACGGCGGGGCGAAAAATATTGTGCTGAATAACTGAATTGAAAGTAGTGAAACCGTAGAATATTTCAGAGAAAAAAAATTGTTTGATCACGTGGTTGCGTTCCGAACTTCCCGAAATGTCATTTGGGTGTTGTTTGTGGATAATCTTATTTTAAAAGTACATTCTATACCAAGCTTGCTCTACATGTTGAGTAAAGGTTCTTCTGTAAGGTGTGTGAAGCTCAGTAATATTAGTGCTATTTTACTGGCACATGCACCGCTAAGCATTTATCCAAATTGTGTTATGTTTGCCATTTTTTATTGCTCTACTGCACTTCGTGCGAATATTTGAGTAATGAGAACTTACTACAAAAAAAGTATATTTTGTGTAAACCCAAGTGTTTCGCACCCTTCAAGCTGCGAAACATACGAAAAAAATCTTAAATTCCGTTATATCGTATTTTTTTTCCATATTGAGATGACATTTACAAGAATTTGTGATCCAACGAAAAATTACCTTTATACATAAATTGAAAGCACATAAACAGTGTTTTTTGTATGGCAAATCTCATTAGATTTTTTGTTTTAGGAAAGAAAATATTTTTGAATTTTCCCATTAGGCCTATTTTCCCATTTGGTCATACAACAGCTGCCACCTTGAAATTTTGTATTGCCATCAGTGGGAAAGTTCTAAATTGCGTTGTTCTTTAAAACAAAAAAAAGTCTTGATAACATTTGCCATGTGAAAGTCACTGTTTGTTTTTCTTTCGATATAGTTTTGAATGTGATATTTAATTGGACCACTCCACAAAGCAAATCGCGTCTCAATATAGACAAAAATGACTATACTGTGAAATTTGCGTTGTTTTCTCGTAATGTTTAGCAGCTTGAGAGGTCTCAAAATATACCTTTTGTGTAGCAAGCATTCACTACTCAGACATTCCCACAAAGTGCAGTATTACAATAGAAAAAATGCAAACACATTTTGGCTAAGTTTTTTGCGAAGAAAGTACCTAACAGCGCAAACGACAAGAGCGGATAGATGAGACGAGAACAGAGCGCTGAAATAACAACCAAAATTTATTGCAAGTCAACTGCAATATATAGGAAACATAATCTGAGCCTAACCACGCAACATAAGCAGAATATCACATACTTGCGCCATACGGCGTACCTTTATCAACAACCGGTCATATCAGTGGACCCCAGATAACTAACTTCATGGCCATCAAGAAAAATTGAGGGTACGCTAACACAGGAAGCACCAAGTTGTTGCATGTGGAAGGCTTCAATAATTCGTGCTCCCGCCCATTTTTATATCGCCCCATGATCAAACACTTCTCAAGAATTGGCTGACAACAAAACTTATTACAATGGTCCGCCAAGTGGCTGGCAAGGGAGCTTTTTAGAGAATGAGCGTGCTCTCTCAACCGATCATTCATTCATCACCTTGCTTGGTCAATGTAAGCAAGCCCACAAGTAAATATTATCTAGTAGAGAATCGCAAAAACACATTCAACATGGCACATAGGGTGTTTTTTAGTGCCTGCTTCTTTCTTAGGTCCTTCGCTGTTGACCCTGCGACATAGCCCAGCGAGCTTGCCGCGTGCGCAGTATACAACTTTTACACCTGTTTTGCCAGCGACCTTCTTCAGCCTATGGCAAACTTTGTGTACGTAGGGAATAAGAGCCTTGCTAAAATGAGGCTGGTTGAGTTAGCTGTTGCATTGTATCTTTTCAGGCACTGTTATTGACGCTAAAGAAGCCTCGGCAGTGACGTTAGCAGGGTATTAGGAAAGCCTGCTTGTTGAAAGTGGTGAACTTAGAGAAGATAACTGCATTCTATCCGGTGGTGACAAGAGGGAGAACTGCCTTTAGGCAGAAAAGATCGGTGCTTCTCTTGCCTAGCTTATAAAGGGCGGATGAAAAAAGAAAGCTCTTTATTGAGCGTCGTTCACACCGCCAATATAAATGGTCAACCAAATAAAGCATTTCCAAGTCTAAACATCGTAGCTTGTCAGAAATATACACTGACGTTAATTCCAGTGCTTCATTTCCAGCTGAGAAACGTCAATTATCTCATTGGTGCAGGAGTGGTGCATTGGCTCATGTTTAGCTCCGTTTCTCAGTTACCTTTTACTCGCACGGTATGAAAGAAATCTCATGGCTAACCTTGATCAGGTGAGCACAGTTAAAGTGTTCCGCTATGTTGACGACTTTCTGGTGTTTTTGATCAATGTGACCCTTGGCGAACCATCGGTGAGATATTTGACGTTTTTCGACGTGAAATGAAGCAACTGGAATTAAAGTCGGAGCTTAATTATGACAACAAGCTACGATGTCTGGACTTCGGAAATGCTTTTTGGTTGACCATGTATATTGGTGGTACGAACATCGCTCAAGGAAAAGCCTTCTTTTTTTTCCGTCAGCCCATTCTAATCTAGTCAAGTGAAGCTTCGCTTTTTCCTGCCGGAAGGCAGCTCTAACTCGCTCTTGTCACCACCAGATAGAATGCAGTTTTTCGCTCCAAGTTTATCGCTTTCAACAAGCAGGCTTTCCTAATCTCCTGATAACAGACAATGCAACAGCTAACTCAACAAACCTCATTCTAGCAAGACTGTTATTCCATACGTACACGAAGTTTCTTATAGGCTAAAGAAGGTCACTGTCAAAATAGGTGTAAGAGATGTGCTCTGCGCACGCTTCAAGCTGGCTGGGTTAACAGTGAAGGACTTAAGAAAGAAGCATGTGCTAAAAAACACACTATGTACCTTGTTGAATGTGTTTTCAGCGATTCTCTACAAGATATTTTTTTACTTGTGGGCTCGGTTGCATTGGCCAAACAGGGCGATGCAAGAATGATCGGTTCAGGGAGCACGCTAACTCGCTAAAAGGCTCCCTTCCCAGCCACTTGGTGGATCATTGTAATAAGCATTGTTGTCAGCCAATTTTCGAAAAATCTTTGATCATAGGGCGATATAAAATAGGCGCGAGTACAAGATTAGTGAAGCCTTCCACATTCAACAAGTTGGTGATATGCCGTATGGCGCATGTATTTGCAATTCTGCCTACGTTGCGTGTTTGTGTGCAGATTCTTCTTCTTACAAATTGCAGTTCACTTACAAATAACTTTGGTTCTTACTTGAGCACTCTGTTTTCGTCTCTTCTATCCGCTCTTGTCGTTTGTGCTGTTAAGCACTTTCTTCTTCTACCATTCAGCACCAACCAGCCCAATCAAGCACTTTGTTAAAGTCTTGGAGGCGTATGTGCCAGTAAAATTGCACTAATAACACTGAGCCTCGAACGCTTAACACAAGAACGTTCACTCACTATGTAGACAAAATTTGGTATAGAAACAACCAGCAGTACTTTTGTAATAATTTTCTACAAACAACACTGAAACGACATTCCGGTAAATTCAGAAGAAAAATACGGGAACCAATTTTTTTTGGAATATCTTCTACCCTTTCTATGTTTTCAATGCAGTAAATCAGCACATGTTTTTTCAGATACATTTGAGATGGTCGCTCAAATAGCTAGGATGTTTGGCGTGGAATGACTTTTTAGTGAATTAACCTTTACGTTAGTGACATTAAGGCGATCTTCACTTTATCATACAATTATGTTACATTATGCATCTGTACAAAATGCTCTACACCCACTGCTGTTAATCTTATGACAAATGAATACTTATACTGGAAATAGGTATATAGGTCACATAGATTCAGATGAAGCCTTTCTCATCACAGGAATGTTCCTAAAACGTACAAGATATTTGGTACATCCCATGAGTAGCGTCCCCTACTGCTGCGACCTTTTGAGTGAGGTCATTAGCCCGGAGCAGCTGCTTTGAGGTTGTGATGAAGAGTGCACTGCATCCTCAGTGCCCAGTCCATCGTAGAAGATGTAGTGCGCTCTCCTTTCAACATTCTGCATGAAAGGCATACGTAACAGTCAACTATGCATTTGAAATTAGGAGAACAATCAGAGCCTCTATACAATCTATCATATAGTAAAAAGCTCTAGCTTCCCAACATCAACTTTACCACAGTTAACTTTTACGTTTACAAACATCTGTGCATATTAGTGTAAGAATGCAAGTGGCATGTATTATTCTACTCCTTGGTTCAAAGAAAACCTTAGCAAATATAAGTGGTGGTGAATAAGTGCTTTTTTCTTCAATCATGAACCTACCAAGAAGTTTGAAATACACCGGGATGCTCAAATTTTCAGCTTTTATATTATGACTTCGTGCTTAGATAGAATATCTTAACCAGTAAGCCACTACAATGGGTGACAAAGCAAATTATATAAACTAATTCAGACAGAAAAATAGCAATATTGATCATTTACTTTGGAGAATTCTTTTGTAGACTTGTACACATCACAGATGCACCATCTACTGCGTGAAACTAGTGTAAAGTATTAAGCAAGCCCCTATCTGAGGGGATCAACAGCTTTATACAATCACAGCTGCTGCTGGAAGCACATCATTGTGTATTTGTGGAAGATCACCTTTAAATTTCTTCTCCAGATACATAAATTTGGTGTACTGGATAGTTTTATAATGTCTTTCACAGGTTGCTTATTGGTCAACAAACTGATTATTTTAGGCCACGAGTAAGACTGACTACTCTCAAAAATCAATAAGACATGCTAATCTAATTTTTCTTCGAGTGCATGCATAAGCAGCTTTTTTGCAGTTTATTTTTTGAAATTCTTAACAATAGCCACTCAGCAAACAATGTATCACAAGTAAGTGAAATAGATGCTCAACAAGCTTTGAACATTAAATATGTATTCATTTAAAGATGCACGATTTAGTGCAGAAGGAGCTAACAGTAATATATGTATGGAGGGCTTAATAGTTCGATCAGTGTATTTACATTCGTAAGGATGAAAGCTGCACAAACGAAACGCATGAAACAGACAAGAGCTGTTAGATCTGCCTTCTCGTATCTACAGCAGTCTGTGTCGTCATCCTCATTTTCTTTTTCGTGAGTGTGTTCTTTAGTGGCTAACTATGCCTACACCAATATCATCTCTGCTGTATCAGTGTAACTGAATATTCATTGTGGGTGTGTGTTGGTACACTTTAGCTAAGCTTTCATATGAAACGGCGCTATGGTTCATATGGAACCATAGCGCAGAAACAATACAGCAAAATATATAGAAATCTTCTATTCTACAATATTATATGTGCCGCACTACAACAGTGCCAAAATGCAAAAAGATTTGTGCAAATGAGTGTGGATGTTCAAGCCCTTAATAAAGCAGATCAATATTTCTATTGCCTGATTATCTACGATATATAAGTATAGATATAAACAAACCTAACAAGGCATAAAAAGCGTGAATTGCTGACGAAACAAGGTACATATAAACTATTTGGTTAGCTGCACAATTTTTCACAAAACACATGTCACGCCACAGCAAATCATAGGTTTTAAAGGGGTACCAATACAATTCCTGAATATTTTTGAATTGTTGTTTTAAATAGCGTGTTTACTTGCATTAAATCGCACCCCCCCCCTACAAAGGATAAAATCAGGATTTTTTTCCTGCGTAATAAACGCGCCCATTGGTCCACTGCAATCCTGCTAACTGACAACTTGCGCCTCTTTGCTCGTTGATCTGTTCCTTTTTTTATTATTATTATTATGCCAACCCTATCGCCCAACTCGGCTCGATCAACCCCCCCCACCCGCTGCCGCGCACCCTAAGGTCTATCTGCCCGCAGCACAGCCCCCCCCCCCCCCCCCCCCAGTTTTTTTCTAACCATGCGCCACAGCGAGGTTCACAATTTCTGCGACTGTTGAAACATTGCAGATGACAAGCACACAGCGAGCGAAGGTCACGAAGCTATCGGCGCCAAGAAACCATCGCTTCCTGCAAATGCGAGTATCGCGGGCAAGTCGGGAGGTGGCAGGCACGCACTTCTGCACTTCGTTGTTCGCACGCACGAAAGCTTACCATTTCAGCAATAGCACGAAATCCAAAAGCGTTACCCATGTAGCTCCCATCGTACACTAAACTGAATGCTTGATCGGAAACACTCAGCTTGCGGCCTGCAGAACATTCAACGAAATTCGTTGACAGGACACACACAGTCCTCGGCACCGAAGTTGTTCTGTACTTGCTGACACGCCACAAATTGCAGTGACACGTACACAATTGCAGAGATTGCAGTGACACATACAATATCTACTGTACACGCGAGTTAAATCGTGCAAGCAGGATAAGTAAACATTCAGGACAAAGCAAGTGAATAGTAAAACAATCCGCCACCGTCAGCCTGCAGCAAACACCCACACGACATCTTACCACCCAATTAAAAGTCCGCCTGTTGACGATGGCGATGCGCAGTTGCCTTAAGATCTCAAGACCGAAACCGAAATTTATAGCAGCACCGTTTTATGATATGATTTACAAAATATGTCGAGCGACCAAGATATAGTGTAATATTTTATTCTTGACAACATAGTTATTTGCTAGCATAGCTTCAACGTCTTTTTTTGCCACTGACGTGTGCAGGTGGAAAATGCATAGCTTTCGTGATACACATTTTTTTCCTGAGTGAGGCGTCATTGCGGAGTTGTTTCGAGGTTTCGGAGTCCAAATGTAATACTTGTGCATTATATATATAAATACAAAGTTAGGGAAGTGCGGCGGGGAAATTGTTTCATATTTGACACATCTTCGTCCCGTTTTATGTTCGCTTTCGGTGCTTTTTTTTTCTAAATGGGCAAATCTAGTACCGAAGGAAGCTGAACTACCGCTGCCTTGGCATATACATGCTATCAACGGTCTCCTAGAAGAGTAATACGTATAAATATTGTTTTATTATTACTATTTCAGTGGAAAAATTAAAGTATGTATCAGCCAATTGAGTGTCAATAAAGCTACTTTCGAGTCAGAATTTTGCGCATTTAAAAAAAAAATAAGAAAGCCTCCGATTTGAATCCGCACGTATGCCACCACAGGCAAAAATGTACATAGAGGTGGGTCAGGCCCGCTTCTTCCTTTTGTCTATCCCCCTCCATGCATAAATCTTAGCAACACCACTGCTGTGCTATCAGCTTCTTTTAAATAACACTCTGCCATTCCGCATGAACCTGGCGCCTATGCTTTTTTATCGACAAAGTATTAACGACGCTTGCTTTTATTCCAAGTCTTAAATTTTGGGCGAGCACACAAATGTGCGATTATCAGGTAAAGCCATTGTAAGAACTGAATTGTAAAGCCATTGTAAGAACTGTCAAAAAAGTTCTGCAATTAGTCATCTACTCTCTCTTCTTGTGGCACGGGTACAGTGGGCTAGTGTCGTCTGTGATCGTTCACGTGTATATTAACGACGTACAAGCGTTCATATTAAGGAAACAAAAAAAGCGCAGTAAGTGCCCACACACTGGTGCGTTCCATTGGACGAGTTTACCCGTGCTTAGGGGAGGTTCGCCAAGCTTGTCTTGCGGCGCGGTAGCGTGCACAGCAGCTGCATAAGAGTAAGCTTAGCCAATGAAATGTAAACATACCTAGTTGAATTGCATTGCGTACGCTGAAAACAATCAATTTGAGCTGATCTATGTACATAGATTTAAATATAACTCTCTGAATAAATTAGCGACTTATGAATTGATGCAAAATACTTCAGTGTGAGGAAATATGTGGACTCCGTTGTAAATAAAACAGGACCTCTGGTACGAAAAACTTACTGTGATTCCAAATGAGAAAGCGCGCACGATAGTCTGTTCAAAAGCGTGTGTAATCATTCCTGGTTATGTTTAAGCGCATAATTATCTATTTTACCAATGTCTCTGTGAGAATTAGGAATGAATGTACATGAGCGGTGGCGAAATCTTTTTCTGTAAGAATCCAATAATGTCAACCCATGCAATAGGTGGTTGAACATGTGAGGAGTGATCTGAATAATGTAAATAGGGAGTGGTAAATGTAAATGCTATGTAATAAATTAAATTTATTACATAGAATGATATATCTTGACAATTGAATTGTGAGATGAAAACAAATGCCGATACAATGATCTTTTCACCAGAACTTTGGCATGCGGTTTGATTGCATCTGTAAAGATATACTATGTATTGATGCTTTAAACTGTATACATATATGATAGGTGTAACATTCAAAGAAACATCCATGGGTGTAATTTACAAACATACACCTCTAATACACCTAAAATGACAAATTGGTGTCCGAAAGGTGTATTTGCATGAATGAGACCTTTTCAGATAATATTGACAAATTAATAGGTGTAATATGGTTGATTTCTTAAACAATCCACCCTTAAAGGTGTGAAATGGTTTGCAGTGTGCTGTGGTCCTGCCATGATCACAAGGAATTCCTTTTTTATTGTGCTGTTGACCTGTGCTTTGCATTTCAAGGCTTGTTTAGGGTAGTGTTTTTGCTATCACTTGGACACCAGTGCTTGTACAGAGTGGCAAGTTTCAAAATTTCTCTTACCTACTTTCTATTACCAGAAACCTGGAAAGCTGAAGTCTCAAAGTGACGCTTTCCTTGAATGCTGAGCCCCTGGTCGTTACTTGCTTTTCAAAGCAGATCATTTTTAGCGAACTAAAAGCACCTTAACCATATCTGTCTGTCCGTCGGTCTGGGTGGAAACTATCTGATCTATCGATTTAATCTAGTCTCTTAAGTTTGGGCGCTCTGTGATCATCTCCTTAACTTGACAACTTAGGTCAGCAACTCTCTTATGAGTCAACTTAGTCGAGACTCGCTCATACTCAAATTGATTGATATGTGGAGTTTAACATTATATGATTATGAGAGACGACATAGTGGAGGGCTCCAAAAAATTCGACTACAGTGGGTTCTTTACCGTGCACCTAAATCTGAGCACACGGGCCTACACATTTCTGCCTTCATCGGAAATGCAGCCGCCGCAGGCCGGGAAACGAAACCGCGACCTGCGGGTCAGCAGCCCAGTACCTTAGCCAAGAGACCACAGCGGTGGGGCGCTCATACATAAATTAGGCCATGTGCTTGAGTGAGTAAGTGTGAGTAATATTTTAGTGAGCTTGAGGCTTAGCGAGTCTGGTTTAAAAAGTTTTGGTGGGTCAGAATGAGCCCCAGGCGTAAAGTATGTACAAGTGGCTTTCAGTGAGTTCTATTTTTTTGCCATGTAATGTATTACATAAACTAAATCTTGCATGACAGGACCGAGTATGCTATAAAAGGGTTTATTAACAATTCACCGACATTTGGTTTCTCTAATATAAAAGATGTTTATTTACACTACTTACAACTGCGTTTGAAAGCCAGGAAGCTATGGTTGACTGTTCTCGAAAAGTTTCCTGTTACGGTCTTTTCGACCACTTATTCACCTCGCGCCGACCACTCTTGTTTTCCTCTATTGCTTGCTGAGCGGTCAAGTATACCAAGGGATGGTCATAACATGTTGGGCGTGAGGTCCACCACCGGAGGCAGAGTACTACAATTGCTGTGACGTTCAGGGTTGGATCACGTGATCTCACCTCGCACTGGCAAAGGAAAGCTGGTATATCCATGTGTGCTTTTACCGTGACTTCGCGGTGTCTTCAATTTCTAACAGCGTTGTTTTGCTCTGGCTTCATGTGTGCGGACTTCGACCGACTACACAAGCCGAAAACACAGCAAAAGTTACCGGCGGCTTGCCACAGTGCGCCACATAGGTGAAGGTGCTCTCACGACGGCTTGCAGTGCCACTGACACCTCTCTCTTTGTATGTTGTGGTTGTTATTTTGAGCCTATGGAGTTGAATGAATGCTCGCATAAACCAAAAACGATGAATGCTCGCTTAAAAGCAGAACGTTTAGGTTCCCGCACGGGAGCCATGCTCACAACTAAAATTAAACGTGTGAACAGTCCGATTACGTTTATTTCAAAATAGGATGTAGGTGTGTACACCGTAAACAAAAATAAGCCCATAAGAGCGTTTTAAGCATGTTATGTGCGCTTTTTTCAACCATTTCGAAATACGAACTCCCTTGAAAGGGGATAAAATGGGCCGAAACCATTGTTTTACCATGATCATCAAAAATGGGAAAGTATGGGAGTTAAACCAATCTGAAATGGGAGTGAGTGAAAAATAAAACGAAAAAAAGTTGGCGTGGGTCAGAAGGGTGTATCTAAATACGCCAATTTCGACAAGATCAAACAAGCGAGAAGGAGTGTTCTAAGCCTCAGCGTCAACGTCAAAAAGTTATTTCAGTAGGCAAGTTTGGAATAGCGCGCACCACGCCGACGCTCTTCAAAAAGTTCGAAAACCGCGCCTCAAGACCCGGCGTATCAAGAACGACACGCAGGCGCGGAGGAGAAAGTTGTGCGGACTATGCCATCTTGTGTATTTCGAAGCGCGGGAAAGTGCGTCGTTTCGGTACTATACCGTTCTGTGCCTCTACCTTCTGTTCGTCGAGGCAGCCAGCGGCGGCCGGGACTAAGTCGTCGGTGTTGTCAAATTTTCAAGCGGAGAGCACATGGCAAGTAAATACGAATGAGCTTTGTGCTTTATTTGTTCGTATGTGTGCGCGCTGCGGCAACCCAATCAGTTGGTAGAAGGCTCGCACTGTGTTCAAATTCCACATTTATTCTCTCCGCAGCGAAAGCGGCAAAACTCACCGGGAGTTCACTCGCTTCGCCGCCTAAGCCGCCGTAAACCTACGCCGTGAAGCCGGAACGAAGAAATCGGTCCGATTTTCCCGTCACGCGAAAGCGAACCCTCTTTACGATCCACGGCCGCCTAGCTAGAAACCACGCGATCGGAATAGCCGGCATCAAATGCAACATGGCGGCGAAAGCGTCGCCGGTGGCTTGCAACGGCTCTAATCGCAAACTACTCGTGCAGCTCGACGAAGCTTAACTGCCTAAACGAAGACGCGTTCATTAAAAGCCTGGTTTGCATTACGATCGCCGAGAACACTTGAAGTAGACGGTGCAGCAGCAGCGAGTCGGCATGCCCGAATGCGTCTCGTTTTTGTGCGCAGCCAGCTGAATCTGGCGCCGAGGCTGCGGTTGCAATCGCTCGTGCCGTTTTTGCTGGCGTATGTCTCCCCAAACAAAGATTCAAAAACTGCTGGCTGCGTCTTTACAGTACTTTGCGTGAAAACTGGAATTCGTTATGGGACATAGCGCGCAGAAAGCAGGCAAACTCGAATGAATTCGCGAAAGCAGTGGCAGCCGCATCACTCCCCGGGCCGATTACAAATGCGAACATTTTCGACGCGTGCGGACGTGGTTTTCCGGTCGCACTAGTTTTTTCGTTTCGGGCGTAGCCAGGGGTGGCACACCGGGCCCGTGGTCCCCATCCCCTCCCAAATTTTTGGTCGTTGGCATGAAGAGCAGAAAATGGTCATTTTGAAAAAGTGCCCCCCCCCCCCAACAAAAAAAATCAATTCTGGCTAGGCACCTACATATCAAGTGTGAATGCGGCATGTGTGTTGCAAGCGCGTGCTCTTAATAGCTTCGGTTGAAGGGAAGGAAAATTAGGAATGACCATACATGCATAAGTGTGTTACGAAAATGTGCAGTTTAGTTGACAAGCCCACTGTTGTGTATTCGTAACGCCACTTGAGGTCATGAGAAACCTCGCATTGCTTTGGTGTGCTTCTATTTGGTGCTGCTAACGCTCGGTGTAACGAGCGACGGCGTGGAGCATTCGGCCCAAAAGTTCTTTCATGCAGAGCAAACTTATGAGTTGCTGTAACATGCGATCACTCAGAATGCGTTCGTTTATTAATATTCATCTTATTAAAATTAACCATAAAGAATATGTTTTTCGCAACTTCAAGTTCACTTTTTTTTTTGTTCTAAAAGCAATGTGGTAAGAGAGGCTGATTCTTAGCTACGATGATTTGAGCTACGAGCAGCCTCTTCCTGGGCTTTTCTTCTCTGGCTCATGGAGAACTCGACTTATATTATTCGACCGCGATTAAGTGTGCCTTAGGGAGAGTTATTATCCTCGGCTAAATGAAGTGATACCAATATCGATTATGCCTAAGTCAGTTTAGGTATACTTAGCTTGACCCACCTTGGCTCATTTAAGCGTTACATGGATTAACACGAAAACAGCAAACGACTATGCCTAATTAAAATTAGCTTAATTTATTCTACTTATGCTTGTATTTTACAGGTTATAATATGCTACACTACGCTTGAGTAGTTTTCACAACAGTTTGGCGCAACAAGGCAAGTTTAAGTTGAAATAATGTGACAAGGGCAAGCTGGGCCGAGGAAACTTAATTTTTCATGCTTGGCTTCATTTGGTTATATGGTGCTAGCTATGCTTATTTTAGGCTAACTGGTAAAAAAAAAGAGCTACGCGCTCGGCACTTCAATTGGCGCTGCCTAAGCTGCTGTGTGAAAGAGCGGCATAGATTTGACAGAGGAAAGAAAGCAACTCAGTGGTCGTTTTGGCTATGAGCGCCGTAACTTCGTCAAACAAAGTGCTGTACGAGGCCACCTGATTACGACTGGACAGGCATGCACACTGCAGCAGGCAGTATGCAGAGATGGCACGTCGATGCATTCTGCCACACAATCCTTGGTCTGCACACTTTTGCTTAAGCTTGTACGTTTAAGACACGTTGCAAACTGTACTACGCTGGTGCTGCATTCAGTAATGTCTTTATAAACGTGTGAGCTCATCATAGCAGCCTAAGCAGTGCAATAAGCACTTGCAGCTGAATTCTGCATGTTCTGCGTTTGTTACAGTCGTAATTCATATTTTTTGTCGTGTTTTTAAAGTCACAATCATTTATTACTAGCGGGCATGCAACTGATTTTGCTGCAACAAAATGTATTTGCACTGAACTTTCGCACCTTTCAGAAAGAAGATGTAGACTCATCGCCAAATCTCACTTGACCTATGGCTATTCCCTTTTGTGGTAAAGTATGCATTAGTTGCCATGTGCCTACTGATGTTTCTTTTCATATATATCAAGCGGTGGCCATCATGTGTTGTGAGTGCTTTTTCATGCGTGCAGCAGGGATATGAAAAGTGTGAGAAGTCGTCAGGATTTTTGTATTAGTGAGCCTATCGTACTGTGTGATGATAAAATACACAAAGAAAATTTTGAGCACTGCTCATGCATATAGAGGTGAGCACTAGCATTTAAAAACTTGGTGAAAATCTTTCCAAACTATACTGTACATTGTTTCCTCCGTCACCGTAATATTGTGGATGTGCGCCGGGCTCAGCTGTGAAGTGAACATTGGAAGGCTTTGATTGGCTTCCTCGTGGTTCTCCTTTTTTCAAATAAATATTGTAGTCACAGTATAGAGCTTACAAGCAATTTGAAATCACTGTACCAGGTGGGGAAGCAGCAGGATAGTTGGTAAATTATTTTCTCCCTGCTGGTCTGCTAGCTCTGGCTTGATGCTCTCAACTTTGTTGCACTTTGATTACGTTATCATTACATATCTTTTCTTTGTTGTTTCAACACCTGTGAACTTTCATGGAATTCAATTTATCGCCTTAACTGCTATTCGACATTCTTCTTTCAAGGACTTCGTCGGCACTTAGCAACAAGTGCTCAGTTGAGACCTAGTTTGGGCCCATTTTGAATAGAGCTCAATAGCATTTATATATAAAAAAAATTTAATGCAAAAAAGCATTGGTCTACTAGTCTTTCGCGCTCAATTTGTGTATCAAGAATAGGTTTTTGCCACTATGCAATGCAAAGCGAATAATGTAGTCAAACTCTTTGATATTTTGAAAAACTTAAACTCTCACATTTTTATCATTGGTTTCCCAAAATGGTCCGCACCCGCAAGACATGGCTTGAATAAAATTATCACCGAATATCTGTGCAGTGAACAAAATATTTGAGCCAGATTTTACTAACAGTGAATGTAAAAATATTTGTTGACATCTAACGGGTTTGCTCTATGGATACTGTCTGTCCGCTTTCCAAAAGCCAGTGAAGATTTCACGTGTCCTTGCAATTATGAATCGGATTTTTGTACCCGAGTCTCAAGTATATTGGTGTCACAGTTTGTATGAAAGAAACCCAATATAAATACACCAAACGAGCTAACCTATTTGCCTAATAAAGCAGAACTGAATCGAATTTAGCTTGTGTAAACAATAGAAGAATAGCAAATAATTATACGCTAAGTGAAAGAGATGTTAGCGTCGTGGTGGAAACTTTTGTATGATGTTTTATTGCCAAGAAGTATAGGGAGATTGATAGCTGCACATGGTCCTATGTGTGTCACAATTTTGCCCATAAATAAAGAAACATTACTGGCCAATAAAATATTTGCCTTTTCGCTGCAGAGCCATTGCTGGTAGTGTGCAACAAATAATCTGGCAATCAGGGTGGGACCTCTGTGGCAGGGCCTGCTGGACAATACCCCCAAGGATGTGGTGGCTTCATATGGACATTGCATGTTCCATAACCACAAGGCCAGCTAGGAATCCAAAAGTTCGGCAAATAGCGTTTTTGTTTCTCCAGCAAAGCCATGCTCCTGTCTGGAGAACAGGTAAATTAAACTCCGAAGTCGAGATTTTTCAATCTTTTGTTGAGCATTTGGAGCTTCAGGGCAAAGGACACAACTGAATCGGAGAAATTGTGCCTATTTTTACCAATAATTGGCATTAAAGCATAAGAAATTCACAAGAACTTGGTTCTGTAATTGCCAGGAGAAAATCTCTTCGTGAAAGTAAGATAACTAGGTCAAACTCACTACTGCTCAAAGACGTCTGTAATTGTGTAAAGGTTGTAAATTTAGTCATAACTTTCAGCTTCACAATGAAAGTGACGAAGATTTGTAGAAGATTTGAAGGACCGAATCCGAAATTGTAACTGTTCTGGTGGTTGATCTGCACGGCAAAATGGTAGCTTCAATTCAACTCGCGTTTGAAATCGTTCGCTTTTGACATAAGATGGACCACATTACAAACTCCTGAAATAAAAGTCGGAAACCTGGAAAAGTGCTTAAATGCAGTGAATATGAAAAGAAGCTTTGCAGAAGGTGCAGTGCCTCCCCCCCCCCCCCCGAACGCACTGAAGCAAAAAGTTCAAAGAGAATAAGGCCAAGAAATGGAACTGGTATAGCTGTTGCAAGGCCCAAGTGCCAGAAAATTGCTGTGACAAAAAATATTCATGCTAGCTAGGCTCATAAACAAAACATGCGACGAACAAGGATAAATCAAAGATGAATGCATGCAGTAATTTCAATAAAACCACCAGAAAAACGTGAATACACTACAAACAGCTGTGCACTCGCGTCAGAAAAAAACTTTTGGAGTGACTCTTTCTGGGAAGTGCCGTGGTTCTTAAATTAAGGTCGACATGTGGCCACAGCAGCCATATATGTGGAAGTATGCTTCAAAACACTGCATTGTTGGGCTAGTTAGTTTACATTTGGCCTAGAGGAGCGAAGGCTTGGAATCAAAGGAAGACTACTTTGAAGACGCTCAACTTCCACCTGGGTTCATTTTGAAAAGTATTTCAGCACAAAAACCAATGTGAAGACGCAGTCACACCTGATTTTCACTGAGCCAACAACATACATATGGGAAAAAAATGTGTTAACAATGTACATTATCATGAAGGGGGCATGTTTAATCAGTTTTTTTATCTAACTGCATTCAAGAAAGTTTATTTTTTTCATTGTCAGATGCACCAATGATGCACTAATGCATCCATCTTCGGCAATTTCAATATTTCCTGCCTGTAATATTTTGCACTCACACCTGCCTTTTTCTTTGCCCTTGACATTCGGCTCCTTGACAAGTGCATTGCAGCCAAACGTACTGAAATGCGCAGGAAGGTGCCCACAATTGTTTCGAGCATTTACCGTAGTTGCGTGCTCTCCGAGTTTATTGTAAGGGCATCGGTCTGTTTGGGCGATGTATGCTTTACCACAGCTGAATGGTATCTTATATACCACTTCCGTAGCACAGCGGACAAATGGCTTCTTATGCTTTTTTCGACCCACTTCTTTCTCTTCTTTCACCTACAAGAAGGATACAAAGGGAAAAGCTTTCGGGGTGCCTTGGCGACTAAGTCTATGCTCTGCTTTGAAGCTATCCTCCTAAGGTTGCGTGAAATCCTGTAATATTAGGAAATTACAACAAACTTGTTCCACTTGTTGGACCTCTGTCGTGTAGGCATGCTGGGTGAAGCCGCAATGTGCTTGAGAAGGGAGGATGCTATGCCAACGATCAATGTGATAAGAAAACCCGAAGTTAGAAGGCACTAAATCTAATGTTCGAAGCTGAAGTTGACCTGAACAGAGCGTGACTTGGTCAGAGCTGAGTTGAGGCACGAAGAAGCAATTTGCCTTTTCACTAGTATAGTTTTGAAAGAGTCAAATGGGAAGGTAGCTTTTTTTGGCCGTGGCTTATACTACCAGGAAATAAGATCATCCCATGTTTTCCGGATCGCAATATTGTCGAGAAGGTTCATTGTAAAGAATAATGAGGATGGATCTTGCTTAAAGCACTGTTCAACCAACAACAATATGATCAGTTTTTGATTTAGTATTGTTTGTCAATTGTGGCGATGGCATTGGCTGGCAGTTTCAGCAACCGTAAAAAAGCTATCCTCCCATATGAATCTTCCATACTATACTGGTGAAAACACGGATCGCTTCTTTATGTCTCAACTTGACTCTGACCAAGTCATGCTATCATTAGGACAGCCTTAGCCTTGGCTGCCCGATTTTACACCTTCTAACTACAAGTTTTTTGTCCATATTGCTCGTTCTCAAATAGATTGTGACTTCACTGAGCGTTCCAACACGACAGAAGTCCAACAAAATGGTTGCAATTTATTAGATTCACATGATTTCACACAACCTTAAGTGAATGTTCAAAGCATAACGAAGACCTCGTCTTCTGAGCACCCTTAAAGTTTTTTCATTTTTGCACTCTTGCTGGTGACGAAACAAAAAAAAGAAGTCTGTTAAAAAAAACATAAGAAGCCATGTGTCCCCTGTGCTATGAAAGTGGTATATAAGATACTACTTAGTTGTGGCAAAGCTTTTATCGGCCAAGCAGGCTAATGCCCTAACGATGGACTAGGAGGGCACCTAAGCTATAGTGAATGCTTATAACCATGGGCACACATTCGTGCGCACTGCAGTACATTTGGCTGCAATGCATTTTCGAGAAGGCGAATGTCAAGGGCAGGGCTAAGGGCAGGTGTGAGTGCAAAACCTTGCAAGCGAGAAAGATTAAAATTGCCGCAGATGCATTCATTAGTGCATCATCGGTGGATCTGACAATGATCCACCGATCATTGCCAAACTCCCGTGTGCATGTCAAATTCACTGAACAACCAGCGAAGTTTCAAACGCATTTTCGGCCACACCCAAGCATTAAACTTATCAGCACTGCCCACAGCCGTAACTCAATGGTATGATCTTCGTAACACAATATTTTCAATCACTGACCATACACTATTCCGCAACCAAGTATACCGGCATCACTTCCCATAAGAATGTACCTCTGTATTCGTGTACATATCTGCAAATGTGTTTTGATTTTGTTCCTCCTGCTCATGTTTTGGCACCAGATATTTTAAGTACCTGCCATTTATTCAACTTTCTATTAGACACCACCAGTGTAACTACATTGTTTTTCCACGCCCTTCTTCTGTGTGTTTTGTTATATTACCACAATGTAATCTTTTGTACTCTGTTGCTTCTGTAATATTTTGTTTTCTTTAGTCACCCCCCTTACTCAATGTCCCTACGGGAACCCGTAAGGTAACATGAATAAAATAATAAAAGGAAATAAACTACCTTGAACACAGTTAAGTCTTAAAACTGAGTAAGCATGCCCTTTTCATGGTTTCACGTTTTTTTTACTCAGATATATGTTGTTGGTTCAGTGAAAATCAGGTGTGACTGTGCATGCGCATTTGCTTTCCCGCTGAAATACTTTTCAATATAAACTCGGGTGGAAGATGGGCGTCTTCTAATTAGTCTTCCTTTGATTCCAAGCCTTTGCTCCTCTAGGTCAAATGTAGGCTAACTAGCTCAACAATGCAGTGTTTTGAAGCATACTTCCACATAATGTGGCTGCTGTGGCCACATGTTCATCTTAATTTAAGAACCATGGCACTTCCCAGAAAGTGTCAACTCATTAAATTTTTTCTGATGCGACTGCACAGTTGTTTGGAGTGCATTCATGTTTTTCTGGTGGTTTTATAAAATTGTTGCATGCATTTAGCCTTCATTTGTCCTTGTTCGTCACATGTTTTGTTGATGTCTTCAGAATCTTGTCTAAGTTGAAAAAGCAATACTGATTTAAAAAAACAATCAAGTGGGTGATGTGTGACTAAACTGTCAGGCCAGTTGTGGCGCCTTACTTTTATACTGTCACATGCCAACCCGAGAGAGTGATTAGCACCCACGATATATATCTCTATGGCTTTTTCTGTATGAAACAAGCTTGCTAAGCAGTGCTGCTGTATATGCAGTAGGGGGGCAGGTAGCAGACAATAGCCAAGCATGGAGCCTGCTGTATCCTGCGCAGCACCTTTGATACACACAATACCTCATTCTAGTAGCAAGACCTGCATCAGGCAAACTGTGCATTGAATTATTCAGAAACTGTAAAATATGCATAATGCGTAAATAATATTAGAATAGGAGGACATATTGATGCTCATCTCAACTTTGCTGCTACAGCTTCGCCTCATAATTTTGTAAGACAATGATTTTTTCCAGAATCAGGGATAAGTATGTTGCTTGCAATGAAGCTGGCCACATCAAAAAAAGGGAAAGCTTTTATCACTGATAGTTCTATATATTTTTTAAACCCGTTAATTTTCAATTCGTGCATTCACTTCATTGTTAATTATCTGTGTGTTCGTATGTAATATGTTTTGCTGCATATATAATGTTATGTTGCTATGGCATTTATAAGTCGCTGACTGTTTGTTCCCATTAGGCAAGAACTGTTGAAAAATTTGAATAATTGAAAGTCCGATAGAAAGGAATTGCCAGAAAAAAAGCACCTTTATTGGCCAAGTGGCAAGAAAAAATAGTGCACGTCTGCACACAAGCACAATTACAGGTGACTAATTTTGCCAGTATTTCAGCTAGTGTTTGGCCATAACTTTAGGTCATAGCACTGTTAAGGCATGTGCTAAATATGCATAGAATTTGTGGGGATTGCACTTCAGGGGAGTCATCATAAGCCTCTGTTCACCCATCATTGCCCGACTCAAGTTCCTGAGCAGCATCAGAATATTGCCTCTTAACATTGGTCTTGCAAAATATTGCAGCGTTTTTCAACGCCATCTATGTCTTGTGAATTCTGAATTCTCTTGTTAGTGCCAACGACACAAATAGAATCGATAGTGTTGGAGTTTTTTTAGCAGGCCTTGCAGCAAACAAAAAAGCGACACACAAAACACACTTGACCACAGAAATACTTGAGAGGCAAACTCTCAAATGCCAAAAGGAACTAAGTTGCATTAAGCTAGTTTATGCTGCAGCACTTTTGTTTCTCTGTTTGCTGTGTACGTGTGGCCAATTCGAGAGATCAAGAAGCCGATTCTGAGAATGGCGTGGCTTGGCTTGCAGTTTGGTTGTGATAGTCATTCAATGAATACTCTTAAAAAAACGGCCATTACGTTCAGCCCAAAAACGCATGGCCTTCAAAATCTGCCCAATATTACCCTGACACAATCTCCAGCCATAGCAACTGCAACTTTTTAGTGTTGGCAACCTAGTGAAACTATTGTAAAAACAACGCGGGCAGCTGGTCATGGCATTCTGTGCCGCATTCAATCATGCAGCCGGAGTCCGGAAAATCTGAACGGTGCACCGTGAGGCATCCAAATTCTCGGTCCCATACTTGCAATGCTTCTAAGCGATTAGTGGTGGTGCCACAGAGATGTCCCCATGAAAGAACATGTTCGAATTGTCAGTGTCCGAAAAAACAGTGGGTCACTGTACATGTTGCAAAAAGAACAAAGTTGTTTGGGCCAGTGCTGGTCTCTTTTATTCTTTAGGGGGTCTGCCTGGCTTGAATACAAGACTTCTTCAAAAAAAGGATGTGCTTTGTGACAATTTCAAATATATATAAACAGAGTGTGTATGTGTATAAAAAGTATAAGAAAGAACTTTTTTTCTGGCATGATTACATCACAGGCAAACATTCAACGCACACACACTGTGGTGGCAGATGTAACCTTCCTGATGTGCCGAATGTCAGTCATCTCAGTGTTTTGTTAGGCTAGATCAAGTTTTAGTTGACTCGTGTTGAGGGACTGTGCCACTGCCTAATGCAGCAACCGTATAAACAGCAACGTGACTGAGCATCAACGTTTGAGTTCGCCTCCCAATACATGACCACCTGACCTAAATGAAGTTTCAACGATTCTTCAATTCTCTTACTGCACCTACTTAGCACAAGCAGACTCTTGCCTGTTCACCAAAGTGAAATATACCTGCAATGCACATCACAATGCCCCTTCAGAGAAACTTGTGCGCGTGTCCTTTAAAGACTCCTGATAGCAAAAGATTTTTTTGCAACAGTTTTACGGGAATTTGTAGCTTTGCTTGTGGTAATACCGACATTAAAACATAGCTGCTCTAACACATTGTATACTCAATACTAGTGCATTACTTACTACATTGTGTCGATTGAAAATGCCTACCTAATTATTCTAAGAGACAAGAACCACACAGTGTGAGATTGCCCGAGACTGCATGCGCTAAAACATCGCTCTCCCGATCAATGCTTCAGTGCATGCAGTCTCAAAAATGCGCAGACCTGCAGGTGGCGAAGTATAAATAAATGGTGGGAGGCCTTTAATCATATCCCCCTGAGATAAAAAGAGGACAACCTCTGCCGTAGGCAGCCAAAACCGCTTTGAGAGCAGCCCGGCAACAAAGTGAGAGGGGTGAGGTGGCACTCCTCACCGGGCGCCAGCTGGAGTATGGCGCGCACCCCACAAATGTTTTCTGTTGTCGGCAATACTCTCCTTACTCATAGAATTTCAAGCGCGACCTGTTTGCATCAAATCAGAGATGTCGATTGATCTAATAACTCGGATGAGCATTTACGTTATCTTAAAACCAAATAAAATATTTTATAGGCAGCGCTCTTCAATAATAATTGCTCATAAGTGCCTCCGCTTGCTGGACTCTCGAACAACGCAAGCATTCATGTTTCATCAAAGTATTGATGAAAAATAAACAATTTTATTAGTAGTAGTAGTATTATTATTATTATTTCTAATTTACTAATTTGGTGTCAGGGGTCGTTTAAAAACCTTTCAGAAATAATCTACAAGGACGCATTTTTGTAATGAAAGAGCCATTGGCAAAACTATGTCAGTGCTCAATACTTCAAAGGCTTTAGAATGACTTTGCAGCGTCTTGAATAAACATGTTTTTCCAAAACATCTTCATATACAAAAGGCTTATCAAAATAAGCTCAAAATTTCAGGGGAAGAATACACACACACAGAACTACAGGTTGCAACAAATGTATGGCTACACGACCGATGTATGTGCTTGGAGTGTTAACACTGCTAGTAGCCTTGACGGCAAGCATGGAACACTTTTCCCGCTTGCTGGAACGCTAAACCACGTAATATTGTACGTGTTGGAAGCTGACTAATAATCTTTACATACTACCTGAGGGCATCCAGTCTGACGGAATGAGACCCTCACTATGAATGAACAGCATAAGGAAAACTTTAAGGGATTGTGCACCTGCATTAGGTACCTTTGTTAGAACTAATGATAAAAAAAGTTAGTGGAGCATCAGACGTGTTCCAAGTTAGCAGGTTTGGTCACTGCCAAAGGAAAACTATCTTTTTGTCCACCTTTCTCACAATTACACTATAATTACTTGAAATAACACCCCATATATTTTCAATGGTTTTCCTGTGATTATTAACATTTTGTTAAAGTTGGAAAACGAACTCTTATCATTGCGCGTTTTTTCGTTCATTCCATACGATGAAGAGATTTAGTGATGATGAGCAGTTTGCAAAAAACAAAGGTCTAGCATGAATCTTCTCACAGGCACTCAGGTTTCACCTCCCGAATTAAGGCATAAATAATAGGAGGGGTTGAGAAAACAGTAAGTCCATTCATCACTGTCTACTCTATTTTCAAATTCAGCGACGTTATGGTGAGGCAATACTTCCAACTTTCTTGTTGGGCGCTTTCTCAACAAGCGTCAATTTTTTTGAGAAACTTGTTTTTGTTTTCAAAACTAGCCGTTTACCTTACCTTACATGACCACAGTTATTTAAATTAGTGCCCGTAGTCAGGAATGAACCAATTATTAAAAAGTCTTTCAGTACAATCCCACTTTCTAATTCCGGTTCTTTTAAAACTCTGCTGTGCTCTATTCTATGCCGTTTCGGCTCACCAAGCACTTGGCATGTTCTTCATGCAAAACATATATAATTGTCTGTGATACCACGAAAATAATACATTGTTGTGAAACATGCCTTATTAACCTTAGTTGAACAGACCATGCGTGGTTAAAGAACAATTTTTTATTGGTTCAGCAGCATTGACACTGAATGTTTTAATTTTGCTCAGTTTTGTTTAGTGTTGCAATAGTGTTGGCTTTGTGCTAGTTCGTTCGTATGTGATATTAGTCCTGTCTCGTTATGCTACTTGCAATGGTTTTTATGTCCAAACACAAAGTAGTCCAATCATTAACTCTTTTTTAATGTGTTGCTTTGTTTCTTCCATCACAGGAACGAGCGCAGTTTTGGCCTTACCTGGTGCAGAAAAACATATTGTCCCTGCGCTTCACTATGATGAACAGCTTGTTTTTAAAGCATAATCGCCATTTTCTAGAATAGCCTACCTTCTTGTGCCTCATGTAGAATACACTTGAAAAAGCACACAGAAAATTGTTTACAGAACATACATTATTCGACTTTTATGCAAAAAGCCGCAATTCGAAGCCTTGACGTGAATTAAAAAAATTAGTGGTGATTACTTTGCCCTGCCGCTCTTTTTTTTAACAAAAGTGCTTCTGTCCTATTACTATCTTGATAATTTTGATTGCAGTTGGTGTTAACGTTTTCATTGACATTACCTTTGCCGTAAGAGTGGTGGCAGGGTATTTAAACCAACACATATATGTATTGTATGAACGCTGACTCAATGTGATTTTTCATGGAGTCGTGGTTCCTGTATACTCTACTGGTTTTGTGACTGGGCGCAGATAGGTCATTGACCTGTGCATACATGTTTAGTATGTTGTGCCTTGCAAATCAGTGCAAGAAAGCTCAATACAAAATTTTAGTAAATATAACAGTTTGGTTGGTCTTACATTTAGTGTAGCATTGCTTTTTCACCTGCCATGATCTCTGTAATTGACACCATAATTAATACAGTCTATTTATAGTTATTGTCCACAATGTTTTTTCCTAGCCTAATTGTCAATTGAATTACTGTTGTGTCTAACATAAAAATAAGCCCCTCTAAAATGTTCCCCTTTTTGTGAATATGCATTCAGTTAGGACGTTATAACTGGGTCATAACATGCTAAGTCAACCAGCATTTTTCAGACCATCACAAATATGGTCGCAAAACTTTCACATTTTTCAAAGAACTCGTTCTGGTTGTTTATTTTTATTGTCAAAAGTTTTTCTGCCTATTGTAAGTCTTTAGTTACGTGCCGACTGAGCTAGAGGACGTCAAAAACAATTTTTTTCATAAAATGTTTTGTAATTCACTCAATCAAATGGTACTTGTGGCAAGGTAATGAAGCAATGTAACTGTAAAAATAATGACTCATTTATGTATATCCATTCTCCGACGGTTTATTACACCAGCAAAACTGAATAGTTGCCTAATTCGTTTTTTTTTTCAGAAAACATGGCAAGCTCAAAAGGCACAAATAGATTATGTGCAGCTGGCCTGTTTGACATTATAAAGAATAAAAATAATTTAGGTGCTGAAAGTACAGCAGATCATCTGAGAAAGAAATAGCGATTTTCTCTTTTTTGGGGGGTAAAAGTTCCGTATTCAGCGTCTAAAGTCACCGTGGTGCTTAGGCAAAAATATGAATGATATCTGACTTGAAAGCATTATGTATTAGCTGAAAATAGGTGCAGTTACTAGAAAGTATTATTTTTGAACTAAAAAATATTTTTTTGAAATTGATTGTTGCTTTTACAGCTTTTGCCCCACGTAGCTCTGCAGCATGATGCGTTTGCAAAGGCAATCTTCAGCCCAAGCCCACAGATGAACATGTAGATGGCAATCTTGGGGCCATCTATAAAGCGACCGTAAAGAAAATTGAGTAGTCGTCTGTGTTCTACAGCCGACACAGGTGCACTACAAGGAATGTAGCTAGAGTGTGGTGACAGGTAGCATAGCAAAAAATTGTGTGGGGTTTTGTGTAAAGAAAAAGTGTCAGCCGCACTTCACGTACATTCGTGTGTGCGTTTCTGTCTGTACAGGTATATATGCTTATGAAAGCTTAAACTGAAAAATATCTGAAAGCAAGAGGGGGGAATCGAGCATCTTTCTCTCCTTTTCTGGTGATGACTCTCAGATGAGCTATCAAGCGGTTAAAAAACGTATACAATACGCAATAACACTACATTACCCACAACACAAGCGAGAGAAGACAGTAAGCTAGCCTCCAAGGTTTTAATATAAAGCTCTTCATTAGTGTGTAGTCATATCACAGGGTTTGGGTCTCAAAGAGCAAGGTAGTCTCCTGACAGCTCAAAAAATTAATTTTATTAAGACTGCGATCATCAGTGGGTTTTGTGAATGGTACTCGTGTTCTGAATATGAAATAACTCTTTTATTATGTGCGTAAAACACGCCTTCTGCATTTGCAGAAGTTCACAGGAAAGTAGCATTTGTAGCATTTGTGACTGTAAATCTCTAATGCTGGATGGTTCATCTGAAGTCACCACATTGACAACATTTACTGTTATGCATTTTTGTTAGCAATTGAATACAGATCATTCCATTTCTTTGTAGATAGCACGAAGTTTGCCGTCTGCATCCTAGGTCAGTCAGTTTCAATTGAGGATTGCCTTTGTGAACCCATTATGCTACTTGAGTTTCATAGGTAAAAAGCTGTCAGAAGTACTCAATTTCAAAAAAAAACATTTCTGAAGTTAAACAATAATAGTGTCTAGTAACTGCATCTATGTTTACCTCATATATAACACTTTCAAATGAGCTATCTTGCATATTTCTAGTTCAACACCAAGGTAATTTTTTGCTGCTGTATAAGGAGTTTTCCAAAAAAAAGTGCAATTTGCATTTTTTTCATATGAACTGGTACAGCTTGAGCACCTAAATTATTTTTAATTTGTAGCATGTCAAACAGACTGATTGCACATACTATATGTGTGTTTTTTGCGCTAGCTAATATTCTGGAAAAAATATGCTTCAACGAATTCATGCATTTTGCTCGTGTGAAAGGCCCGAAAAACTGATATACATAAATAAGTCATTATTTTTGCAGTTGCTTCAATTCATTACCTTGCCATAAATACTATTTTATAGAGTGCATTACAAAACATCTTTTGAGAAAGGTTGGTTTTAACAACCTTTTTCACCCTTTTAACGACCAGTTGGCAATAAACTACAGACTATTAGAAATATGCAGGAAAGTTTCCGGCAATGGAAATAAACAAGGAGGACAAACTTCGAGCTTCTAGAAACACGTGGAAATCTTTTCAGCTATATTCGTGGTGGTCGTAGAAACGCTGAATGATTTGAAATGGCATAACCCTATTGCGTGCAAGTATGCTAGCTGACGTCAGTGACGATTTATAATTGTGTAGTGTAAGTTCTGGTGTTGTAATGCTGCAATTTTTATTTGTTGTGTGTGTGTGTGCTGGTTTGTCCATTGCCATTTTAAATGAAATATGCTAGGAAAATTGAAACTTAGACAATTTTGTATGTATTCATTAGAAAGCATTATCAGAGCATACATCGGAAAGTGAGACAGAAAAAGCTGTCTGCTTGTTCAGTCCCGTTTTCAAATGGTAAAAGTTTTGTTAGTACTTTTAATGCATTATAGTTATATAGAATGTGCATTTCTTCATATGTTCATGGATGTCTTCTTTGAACTTGATCAACATGGTCGCTAATATTACTGAAGAAACAAATATATTGTAGTACAATCTTGAACCTCTCTTGTACTGTTGTGATTTGAAGCTGATTTGGGATAGTCAGGTGAAAATGGCTTTGCTGTAACTTGAAAGCTGATCCAATAGTGCCTTCAGCTTTTTTATTCTCTTAGAGAAAAATATAGGTGCATCCACCTAATGCATTTGAGGATTGCCCGTTTATTCTATATGTTATATATGTGCCAAAGGAAAAATGTCCAGAAATGCTTAAGGAAACTTTAGTCTCTGGTATAGCGTTTATTTCAAACAAAGCTGCAACTTCATTTCTTGACACATTATAATTAAGTTCTACATATATGTTATTTGGCATAGTCATCTACAGCACCAGAGCAGCAGAAATGCACTTTTTATTAACTTAGGTGATCTTTTAATACAAGTTTAGCAGCTTTCTAGTCAGATACTCTTATGTGATTGGCAAAGTGTGTTTGAATGTTTGTATTTAGTTTGACTTTTTTACTTTTAAACTGTATGGTACAAATATGTGAAAAAATTGTTTGTAAATTTTGTACTTTTGGTGCTTTATGTGGTGGCAATTGATGTGCTCGTGCTTTACAAATCCTGTGGCCAATAACCATGCTCACTCCTTGGAAATGAGCACAAGAGCTGTACTTTGTGTGTAATTTAACCTCCATAATCAGTATATTGTAAGTCTTCAGTCTGTGTGCTCTCGTAGTGCATAAACAGGAACTCAAAAAGGATCTGTATATTGCTTTGGTGTTGGGCTGTAGATAAGCTTTTGTTTGCGTCTAATTTTTTTTAGAATGCAACCTGCAGCCTTGCAAGAATGCTTGCTCAGAGGGAGTACCGGTTGCAGTGGTTACTCCCTTTCAATACCAAAAGTACACCCAAGAGAAGCGAGATAAAACGCCCTAGATTTCACCTATTTACTCCAAAATAGAATAAAAAAGACATAAAACAGCTTGGTCACGTGACTGAAATACTGCCGCTCTGTCTCTTTGAAACGCCTAGAAGGGGGTAAAATAATGCCCTAATTACACCGAAAATACTCCCAAGCATGAACCATAAAACTCCGGGCTCGTTTTCACTGAGCCACTAAGGGAGTGAAGTTTTCGCCCAATCTACGACTTTGTATGGCCCTACAACATGGGTGTTTTTGTTACTCTCATTTCGAGGGCGTAAAAACATGTACAGATGGGAGCGATCTAGAGGACAAGCCAAAAACTCCCATTTGGGTTTTTTTTTTACAGTGTACATCTGTGGAAAGTTGTTGTCATTACACTCAAGAATGTGCGCCGTTGTTGACCGAATCGTTAGAGAGTCTAGATATAGCCCGGAAGTCCAATTCTTTTCGTTTTATTTTGGGTAGTTTTATCTAATTCCAGTCTATTTCGCGGCCAGTTGCTTCTGTGTGTTTGGCCAGCACGTTGGACGAAACCTTCTTTCTTACATACATGTGCCGCTCTTGTTCAAGGTACTTCGCTCGCCAAGGTGATAACAGCAGCCTGTACCACTCCCACTCTCTTCCCCGGCTCTTCTTCTATTTGTGTGTACCCGACCAAACGGGTTTTCATCCACCAGTAGCGTAGCCAGGGTTGGCACACGAGGGGAGGGGTAGTGGTTAGAAAATTTCTTGGCTTAGCACTCTAACCCCTGCAAGGAATCCTGCAAATCCTACCTCTGGCATTTTGCAGCAATGCTTTGCGGAAAAGCGTATTGGGATTCGGAAGGGGCTGTTAACGCTATAGTCACGGGACACTGCACATAATGTTTAGTTACTCATGCGTTTGTACGCTGCCTAATTCTGAGTGTCAGTATAATCACTGATGTCTAAATATGCTGCTGAAAATATTTTGGTGCAGTGTATGACATTTCTGCTTCCGTAAAAGAACAATATAAATTGTGCACCACTTTTTTTTCAGCACCCGCACTCTTCGGTTTCAGAAATATCCCAAATTTCATGGCCGCGAGCTTGGCAGATCCGTATTTATATTCACTGTTTTTGTCAAATGATTTTACAGGCACAGCAAATACTAATATGGACTTTATCACTGTTGGCTCAGTGGGGTGGTTCAAAATACCACTTTCGTTAAAATAGCAGTGCTCATGTTTACACTGCACAATTTAGGTGATGTTGAATGGTTTATGCATATTTTGTTTTTAAATGTTAGCGTTCTTTTTTATACTGCTTCAAATTTGGTATCTAGTGATAAAACACACATATTTTTTCCTGTAACCTGCTCGAAATTTACATTTTGGTGCTCCAAAAGTAATATTTTGCTTCTCCGAAAACGGCTCCAAGTTGTATTTTGGCTGTTGCACCCCTGATCTTGTTAAACAGTAGCTTTCAGCAACGCTGTGTTCAATGAGCAAACAAGTTTGATGGTGAGACATTCTTTTCGCATTTTTTGTGGTGCCCCCGTAATCTAACATGCACCGACCAGTCTGATCATTATAACTGTCGGCGCATGACAGAGAAATCTTGTACACTACTCTTGTAACACAAGGAATGGAGGAGCTTCGGTGTTTCTGACCACATTCACCTTATTTGTGGTTTTGCCTCCGTCCCCGAATTTAACAAGTGTGCAAGTGCTGCATGGCTTCTTCAGAACCGTACATACCACGGCCGCATCATATCTGTATGCGAGACTTTTAATTGAGCGCCATCGTGTGAACAAGTCTAAAAAGTGTTGTGTATGTTCATGTACTAATCAGAACTTGCATCAATAAAGAACTTGAACGTAGGGCAGCAGGCTGAAGCAGCTTTCATAATGTTTTTCACAGACTTCGCATATGCTGAAATCTTTCATCAATCTTGCCGCCTTTTCGCAGGATCTAGTGACCGCATAATCTGGAAACCCTGCTGCTGGGAACCTCTGGATATGATCTTAAACACTGCTCAATACCTTGTGCACACATGAATTGCACACAGCCTTCTGTACCAAAGATACAGCCAATTCATGTTTGATCACTTTGGAACAAGCTAATGTGTAAGGCAAAAGAGGCTTTTGCGACCTGGGCCTGTACTTCCATCAGACATGCACTGGGCGGGGTGAGACAGCTGCGCATATCGCGCACTTTCGATACATTTCCGTTTTCTTGCGTCAAGCTGCTCTAAAAGCATAAAAATTAAGAAAATTGCACTGAACTGCTCCAAAGCAGCCTAAAAAGCTAGAATTTTGATACCGACCTCAGTTTCAGTGGACAAAAAGAGCGAGTTTGACTAATTTTTTTTTAACTTTCCATGTTTCTGATGACGAAGACTCTCATGGTACCACCATAACTTTTAAACTTTAGCAAATATGCGTGACTCCACAAAAATGTGCTGCCGTACATCGAGCGTGCTGCTTCTACTAGCTAGGTTCTGTGTTCTAGTGCCTCTGTCGGCTGGCGATATCCACCGAGTAGGGTGGCAAGCATAGCGGGGCGGACTCTCCGGTTCTCTGTTGTGGGTAGCGCGTTCCTCCAGTCACTGTTGCTTTTATTTCGAAGCTGCTGCGTGCAGTGAACTACGAGGACGTATTGGCTGTGAGCGAGTAACTGTAAACGTGTAGTCATTTTTTGCCTGCATCCGACGCGTCTCCCGGATGCTCTGGCGTGTGCAAATGTTTTATCAAAATGGATTCCGTGAGAGGCTAAACTTGTGCAACCCATTCCCAGTTTACACCCATTAGCTACCAATTTATTTAGACAGGCGAGTTCTCATTGCATTTTTGATTTTAAAAAGTCATTTCAAGTAAAATCCGCATATCGGTGTCTGCAGATAGACAGAAACACTCTGTAACATGCGAAGCCGTGGTGACAAAAGGAGTGTGCGAACCATTGTAAACGATATTAACGGGCTCCTCGGCGTTTTATTCGTGACTTCTTACGTATCTCAATCAGTGTTTCGGTCGGTGGCGGTGTGACTTCATTTTCTTTCTTTCCTTCTTTGTTGTAATAAAACCTGCCTCTCTATGATTAGCGGTTTGTTTGCATGGACACAGATTTTTTCACCTGTACTGTGCGAGCACTTTACGCGAGTCATGGAGAGGCGTGGGCAGCAATCGCAAGTCGATGCATTATTGGGATCAATGAGGGTGGCGATTTGGGCTTGTTGGTATGGTTGCATGATGATGGATGGTAGCGCAGACAACGAACACGGACAAGAGAAGGCACATAGACACAACACAGCGCTAACTTTCAACAAACAGTTTATTACACGCAGATCTCCGTGGTGTATGCGATCCACCACGCCAACGTCGCACGTGCGTAGCTCTAAAAACCATCAAATATAACCAACGCGCGTGTTCCAATACTTTACAATTTTATATTTTTCCATCTTTTTTTACTTTTTCTTTCTTCCTTTTATCCCATGTTACCACAAACCCTATCGCGAATACATGTAATCAAGTTCCTTATCTGTCAACACCACTGATGGGCTGCTCACACACGTGTCACCTAGCTCTGCAATTCTGCCGGCCTCCAATACCAACCGCGTCATCTCGTGCCTACTTCTATTGATTATAACCGTTTCCTTGAATTTCGGTGTGCAATTACATCTCTGGCAATGAAGGGAAAGAAAACCATCAGGAACAACACTATTTACTTTGTTATTGTGCTCGCGCAAGCGATCGTTTATGCATCTACTGGTCTGACCGATATAACACTTTCCACAAGTAAGTGGAATGAGGTATACAACACACATGATGCACTCCACAAATAGGTTTCTATGTTTCTTTTGGCATACATTTGATTTTCCCTTGTCTGGTCTTGTGCTTCTGCAAAGACTCACCAACTTATTGGGTGCCGAGAAAACTACGTTAGTGCCACATTTTTCCGCAATCTTTTTTATCCTGTGAGAAACCTTATGCATGTATGGAATTACGGCAAAACTTTCCTTTCTTGAGCTCACCCTATCCATCCCTTCACATCTTTTCTCCAGCACTTTTCTGTGCAATCCTTCAGCAACGGACACGACGAGGCTCTTGGGGTACCCGGCATTGCTTAGCCTCGAGACCTGTTGTCTGAAGCTTTCATTCATGAGGCACCGGCAGGACTTCTTTAGTGCCTCACTCAAGCACATCTTCGCAATGCCTCGTTTTACCAGTTTAGTATGCGCTGAGTGAAACTGTAGTAAAGGCTTACTTGCTCTGGGCTCGTAACACCAGCATGTCTTTTCATCTGAGAATTGAAAGTTAATGTCAAGAAATCTGAGCCTTCCGTCACATGGCATTTCAAAAGTCACTTCAAGTGGGTTAAGCCCCTCACGAAAAACACTACACACGCTACTACATTGAGTAGCAAAATCTGCAGTTCTGTCATTGATAAACACTAAAAAGTCATCGACGTACCTAAATACGTGCACAACATTGTATTCATTTAGGCGTCCTGATAGCCTCCTGTCCATTTCAGCCAAAAACAAATTACTTAAAACTGGTGCTAAGCACGAGCCAATGCATACTCCTTGTTTTTGCAGATACAGGGTACCATTGTTTTCAATAAACGTTGACGACAAGTAAAACCTAAGTAATTCTAAGAAATTGTCGACGGACGTACCTGCTTGTGAGCTAAATCTAACGGCACCGTACTCATCGATGCATTCGCCAACACTTGTTAATACTGCTGATTGTGGCAGAGAATAGTACAGATCTTTTATGTCAGCCGAAAACGCTTTTAACCCTATGTTTTTTCGTTCCCTGACGAAACTTATCACCTGTTCCGAATTTTTTGTCAGGAAGGGGTCATTTATGTCAAGCAAGTTTAATGTTCTTTGCAGATACACAGCTACAGCTTTTTGCCACGTGTCCTTCTCCGACACTATCACTCTGAACGGTACTCCTTCCTTATGCGTTTTAGCACTAAAGAACACATCCAGACTGTCATTTTTACTTTTTCTGATACCGCTAAGCACACCTTCTAGATTCATCCTCTTACAAAGTTCTATTGCTTTTCCCCTCACTTTTTCAATCGAAATACTTTTCTTTTCGCTGAACACTGCCGTAATAGCACTTTTAGCCTTTTCTTTAAATTCATCATGCGAGAAAACCGCAAACCCTCCTTCTTTATCGACTGGAAGTACACTCAGAGCATGCTGTGTCAAGTAAGTTTCCACGCGTTTGAGAGGCAAACTGCGGCATGGAGGCCTACACAATTTTAAAGCGTCCACACCTTCGTTGATGATCCTGGTGGCTTGATCCTCGGGAACCCGCTTCGACACTTGACGTACAATTGATACGAGTTCCGGCTTGTTCTTTTGAGGTTGCACGGCAAACTTTGGCCCAAGTCCCAATACTTCTAGTACAAAGTCCGGTAGGCAGATGCCTTCTGCCACATGAACGTTGGAGGTTGCACTCACGCGCACTTTGTCCACCAAATCACGTAACAGTCGTAATTGAAGCTTCCAGTGGAATTCTATCATTTGGTCTGCCAGACGTAGATGCTTTCGAAAGTGAATCTCCGCTGCATATGACTCGTAAGTTCGATGCATCTGCGCCCGTAGGTAGGCTCTGAAAAGGCGTACCTGTCGAAGCCATTCTGAGCGCTGAATTTTCATGATCCTCGTTCTGTGCCCATCTGAAGGGGTACACCCTCCGAAGAGCGCTCGAACATCCTCTGGTAGAATCTTGTTCCTTATGGAAAAGCTGAGCGTTCTTGTCTTGCACACGGCGTTGACGATGAGGGCTACAACACCCGAAGGATCTCGCAGTACATGAACGAAAGAGCCCGTTGAACGAGAAATGAAGTCAATGAGGGTGGCGATTTGGGCTTGTTGGTATGGTTGCATGATGATGGATGGTAGCGCAGACAACGAACACGGACAAGAGAAGGCACATAGACACAACACAGCGCTAACTTTCAACAAACAGTTTATTACACGCAGATCTCCGTGGTGTATGCGATCCACCACGCCAACGTCGCACGTGCGTAGCTCTAAAAACCATCAAATATAACCAACGCGCGTGTTCCAATACTTTACAATTTTATATTTTTCCATCTTTTTTTACTTTTTCTTTCTTCCTTTTATCCCATGTTACCACAAACCCTATCGCGAATACATGTAATCAAGTTCCTTATCTGTCAACACCACTGATGGGCTGCTCACACACGTGTCACCTAGCTCTGCAATTCTGCCGGCCTCCAATACCAACCGCGTCATCTCGTGCCTACTTCTATTGATTATAACCGTTTCCTTGAATTTCGGTGTGCAATTACATCTCTGGCAATGAAGGGAAAGAAAACCATCAGGAACAACACTATTTACTTTGTTATTGTGCTCGCGCAAGCGATCGTTTATGCATCTACTGGTCTGACCGATATAACACTTTCCACAAGTAAGTGGAATGAGGTATACAACACACATGATGCACTCCACAAATAGGTTTCTATGTTTCTTTTGGCATACATTTGATTTTCCCTTGTCTGGTCTTGTGCTTCTGCAAAGACTCACCAACTTATTGGGTGCCGAGAAAACTACGTTAGTGCCACATTTTTCCGCAATCTTTTTTATCCTGTGAGAAACCTTATGCATGTATGGAATTACGGCAAAACTTTCCTTTCTTGAGCTCACCCTATCCATCCCTTCACATCTTTTCTCCAGCACTTTTCTGTGCAATCCTTCAGCAACGGACACGACGAGGCTCTTGGGGTACCCGGCATTGCTTAGCCTCGAGACCTGTTGTCTGAAGCTTTCATTCATGAGGCACCGGCAGGACTTCTTTCATCATGCAACCATACCAACAAGCCCAAATCGCCACCCTCATTGACTTCATTTCTCGTTCAACGGGCTCTTTCGTTCATGTACTGCGAGATCCTTCGGGTGTTGTAGCCCTCATCGTCAACGCCGTGTGCAAGGCAAGAACGCTCAGCTTTTCCATAAGGAACAAGATTCTACCAGAGGATGTTCGAGCGCTCTTCGGAGGGTGTACCCCTTCAGATGGGCACAGAACGAGGATCATGAAAATTCAGCGCTCAGAATGGCTTCGACAGGTACGCCTTTTCAGAGCCTACCTACGGGCGCAGATGCATCGAACTTACGAGTCATATGCAGCGGAGATTCACTTTCGAAAGCATCTACGTCTGGCAGACCAAATGATAGAATTCCACTGGAAGCTTCAATTACGACTGTTACGTGATTTGGTGGACAAAGTGCGCGTGAGTGCAACCTCCAACGTTCATGTGGCAGAAGGCATCTGCCTACCGGACTTTGTACTAGAAGTATTGGGACTTGGGCCAAAGTTTGCCGTGCAACCTCAAAAGAACAAGCCGGAACTCGTATCAATTGTACGTCAAGTGTCGAAGCGGGTTCCCGAGGATCAAGCCACCAGGATCATCAACGAAGGTGTGGACGCTTTAAAATTGTGTAGGCCTCCATGCCGCAGTTTGCCTCTCAAACGCGTGGAAACTTACTTGACACAGCATGCTCTGAGTGTACTTCCAGTCGATAAAGAAGGAGGGTTTGCGGTTTTCTCGCATGATGAATTTAAAGAAAAGGCTAAAAGTGCTATTACGGCAGTGTTCAGCGAAAAGAAAAGTATTTCGATTGAAAAAGTGAGGGGAAAAGCAATAGAACTTTGTAAGAGGATGAATCTAGAAGGTGTGCTTAGCGGTATCAGAAAAAGTAAAAATGACAGTCTGGATGTGTTCTTTAGTGCTAAAACGCATAAGGAAGGAGTACCGTTCAGAGTGATAGTGTCGGAGAAGGACACGTGGCAAAAAGCTGTAGCTGTGTATCTGCAAAGAACATTAAACTTGCTTGACATAAATGACCCCTTCCTGACAAAAAATTCGGAACAGGTGATAAGTTTCGTCAGGGAACGAAAAAACATAGGGTTAAAAGCGTTTTCGGCTGACATAAAAGATCTGTACTATTCTCTGCCACAATCAGCAGTATTAACAAGTGTTGGCGAATGCATCGATGAGTACGGTGCCGTTAGATTTAGCTCACAAGCAGGTACGTCCGTCGACAATTTCTTAGAATTACTTAGGTTTTACTTGTCGTCAACGTTTATTGAAAACAATGGTACCCTGTATCTGCAAAAACAAGGAGTATGCATTGGCTCGTGCTTAGCACCAGTTTTAAGTAATTTGTTTTTGGCTGAAATGGACAGGAGGCTATCAGGACGCCTAAATGAATACAATGTTGTGCACGTATTTAGGTACGTCGATGACTTTTTAGTGTTTATCAATGACAGAACTGCAGATTTTGCTACTCAATGTAGTAGCGTGTGTAGTGTTTTTCGTGAGGGGCTTAACCCACTTGAAGTGACTTTTGAAATGCCATGTGACGGAAGGCTCAGATTTCTTGACATTAACTTTCAATTCTCAGATGAAAAGACATGCTGGTGTTACGAGCCCAGAGCAAGTAAGCCTTTACTACAGTTTCACTCAGCGCATACTAAACTGGTAAAACGAGGCATTGCGAAGATGTGCTTGAGTGAGGCACTAAAGAAGTCCTGCCGGTGCCTCATGAATGAAAGCTTCAGACAACAGGTCTCGAGGCTAAGCAATGCCGGGTACCCCAAGAGCCTCGTCGTGTCCGTTGCTGAAGGATTGCACAGAAAAGTGCTGGAGAAAAGATGTGAAGGGATGGATAGGGTGAGCTCAAGAAAGGAAAGTTTTGCCGTAATTCCATACATGCATAAGGTTTCTCACAGGATAAAAAAGATTGCGGAAAAATGTGGCACTAACGTAGTTTTCTCGGCACCCAATAAGTTGGTGAGTCTTTGCAGAAGCACAAGACCAGACAAGGGAAAATCAAATGTATGCCAAAAGAAACATAGAAACCTATTTGTGGAGTGCATCATGTGTGTTGTATACCTCATTCCACTTACTTGTGGAAAGTGTTATATCGGTCAGACCAGTAGATGCATAAACGATCGCTTGCGCGAGCACAATAACAAAGTAAATAGTGTTGTTCCTGATGGTTTTCTTTCCCTTCATTGCCAGAGATGTAATTGCACACCGAAATTCAAGGAAACGGTTATAATCAATAGAAGTAGGCACGAGATGACGCGGTTGGTATTGGAGGCCGGCAGAATTGCAGAGCTAGGTGACACGTGTGTGAGCAGCCCATCAGTGGTGTTGACAGATAAGGAACTTGATTACATGTATTCGCGATAGGGTTTGTGGTAACATGGGATAAAAGGAAGAAAGAAAAAGTAAAAAAAGATGGAAAAATATAAAATTGTAAAGTATTGGAACACGCGCGTTGGTTATATTTGATGGTTTTTAGAGCTACGCACGTGCGACGTTGGCGTGGTGGATCGCATACACCACGGAGATCTGCGTGTAATAAACTGTTTGTTGAAAGTTAGCGCTGTGTTGTGTCTATGTGCCTTCTCTTGTCCGTGTTCGTTGTCTGCGCTACCATCCATCATCATGCAACCATACCAACAAGCCCAAATCGCCACCCTCATTGACTTCATTTCTCGTTCAACGGGCTCTTTCGTTCATGTACTGCGAGATCCTTCGGGTGTTGTAGCCCTCATCGTCAACGCCGTGTGCAAGGCAAGAACGCTCAGCTTTTCCATAAGGAACAAGATTCTACCAGAGGATGTTCGAGCGCTCTTCGGAGGGTGTACCCCTTCAGATGGGCACAGAACGAGGATCATGAAAATTCAGCGCTCAGAATGGCTTCGACAGGTACGCCTTTTCAGAGCCTACCTACGGGCGCAGATGCATCGAACTTACGAGTCATATGCAGCGGAGATTCACTTTCGAAAGCATCTACGTCTGGCAGACCAAATGATAGAATTCCACTGGAAGCTTCAATTACGACTGTTACGTGATTTGGTGGACAAAGTGCGCGTGAGTGCAACCTCCAACGTTCATGTGGCAGAAGGCATCTGCCTACCGGACTTTGTACTAGAAGTATTGGGACTTGGGCCAAAGTTTGCCGTGCAACCTCAAAAGAACAAGCCGGAACTCGTATCAATTGTACGTCAAGTGTCGAAGCGGGTTCCCGAGGATCAAGCCACCAGGATCATCAACGAAGGTGTGGACGCTTTAAAATTGTGTAGGCCTCCATGCCGCAGTTTGCCTCTCAAACGCGTGGAAACTTACTTGACACAGCATGCTCTGAGTGTACTTCCAGTCGATAAAGAAGGAGGGTTTGCGGTTTTCTCGCATGATGAATTTAAAGAAAAGGCTAAAAGTGCTATTACGGCAGTGTTCAGCGAAAAGAAAAGTATTTCGATTGAAAAAGTGAGGGGAAAAGCAATAGAACTTTGTAAGAGGATGAATCTAGAAGGTGTGCTTAGCGGTATCAGAAAAAGTAAAAATGACAGTCTGGATGTGTTCTTTAGTGCTAAAACGCATAAGGAAGGAGTACCGTTCAGAGTGATAGTGTCGGAGAAGGACACGTGGCAAAAAGCTGTAGCTGTGTATCTGCAAAGAACATTAAACTTGCTTGACATAAATGACCCCTTCCTGACAAAAAATTCGGAACAGGTGATAAGTTTCGTCAGGGAACGAAAAAACATAGGGTTAAAAGCGTTTTCGGCTGACATAAAAGATCTGTACTATTCTCTGCCACAATCAGCAGTATTAACAAGTGTTGGCGAATGCATCGATGAGTACGGTGCCGTTAGATTTAGCTCACAAGCAGGTACGTCCGTCGACAATTTCTTAGAATTACTTAGGTTTTACTTGTCGTCAACGTTTATTGAAAACAATGGTACCCTGTATCTGCAAAAACAAGGAGTATGCATTGGCTCGTGCTTAGCACCAGTTTTAAGTAATTTGTTTTTGGCTGAAATGGACAGGAGGCTATCAGGACGCCTAAATGAATACAATGTTGTGCACGTATTTAGGTACGTCGATGACTTTTTAGTGTTTATCAATGACAGAACTGCAGATTTTGCTACTCAATGTAGTAGCGTGTGTAGTGTTTTTCGTGAGGGGCTTAACCCACTTGAAGTGACTTTTGAAATGCCATGTGACGGAAGGCTCAGATTTCTTGACATTAACTTTCAATTCTCAGATGAAAAGACATGCTGGTGTTACGAGCCCAGAGCAAGTAAGCCTTTACTACAGTTTCACTCAGCGCATACTAAACTGGTAAAACGAGGCATTGCGAAGATGTGCTTGAGTGAGGCACTAAAGAAGTCCTGCCGGTGCCTCATGAATGAAAGCTTCAGACAACAGGTCTCGAGGCTAAGCAATGCCGGGTACCCCAAGAGCCTCGTCGTGTCCGTTGCTGAAGGATTGCACAGAAAAGTGCTGGAGAAAAGATGTGAAGGGATGGATAGGGTGAGCTCAAGAAAGGAAAGTTTTGCCGTAATTCCATACATGCATAAGGTTTCTCACAGGATAAAAAAGATTGCGGAAAAATGTGGCACTAACGTAGTTTTCTCGGCACCCAATAAGTTGGTGAGTCTTTGCAGAAGCACAAGACCAGACAAGGGAAAATCAAATGTATGCCAAAAGAAACATAGAAACCTATTTGTGGAGTGCATCATGTGTGTTGTATACCTCATTCCACTTACTTGTGGAAAGTGTTATATCGGTCAGACCAGTAGATGCATAAACGATCGCTTGCGCGAGCACAATAACAAAGTAAATAGTGTTGTTCCTGATGGTTTTCTTTCCCTTCATTGCCAGAGATGTAATTGCACACCGAAATTCAAGGAAACGGTTATAATCAATAGAAGTAGGCACGAGATGACGCGGTTGGTATTGGAGGCCGGCAGAATTGCAGAGCTAGGTGACACGTGTGTGAGCAGCCCATCAGTGGTGTTGACAGATAAGGAACTTGATTACATGTATTCGCGATAGGGTTTGTGGTAACATGGGATAAAAGGAAGAAAGAAAAAGTAAAAAAAGATGGAAAAATATAAAATTGTAAAGTATTGGAACACGCGCGTTGGTTATATTTGATGGTTTTTAGAGCTACGCACGTGCGACGTTGGCGTGGTGGATCGCATACACCACGGAGATCTGCGTGTAATAAACTGTTTGTTGAAAGTTAGCGCTGTGTTGTGTCTATGTGCCTTCTCTTGTCCGTGTTCGTTGTCTGCGCTACCATCCATCATCATGCATTATTGGGAGTTCTACATCAACGGTGATAACCTATTAATATTGAAAAAATGATGACCTGGCCAACTTGTGTTGCATTATTACCGCGCGGTTAATTAAGTGGACAAGCGTTGTCAGTATCACTCGCCTATCACTTAGCGCCAAAAGCACGCCCTTCACGAGATAGTCGATGCGGCGAGATTTCTTGACTCTTGAGCTGCACTTTTCGAGGTGGTTCTGCATGAGGTGACCGCAAACGGCAGTGCAGCATGCATTTGTTGTCTGTTAAAAGCTCTTGACGCTATCATGTCAGGTTTTTTAAGCGAACGACCATTGTTACGTCACTAAGATTCTTGTGCAATCTAATGTTTAATTTCTTTTGGAGGGTGATGCATTTTTTATTGTTTCCGCGGAACCTAGTTTTCAACAAAACCTTTCTTAGATATTATTTCAGAAGTTACGACGGCTAGTAGGTCACTTGGTATGTAAGATTGATTTGATTGATTTGATTTGTGGGGTTCAACGTCCGAAAACCACCATAAGATTATGAGAGACGCCATGCGCTTCAGGCATCGTATTAGGTCTGCAGTAAATGCGGTGCCCCGATCAGTAATAACGACGATGGGCGCACCAAGTCTGAGCACTGTGTTGTTCGCAAAGAACTTGGCGACTTCGGCAGCTGTCGGACTGTACAGAGAGTCAGTCTGTACAGAGAGCACTGTACAGAGAGTCAGTGCCTGTATACGATGTCGGGAAAGGTCCTAGGAAGTGCACGCCAACTTGTTAGAATGGGGCGTCCGGAGGGTCTATTGGCTGGAGAAGGCCGGCTCGTTTTACGGGTGGAGTTTTGCGCGCTTGATATCAATTGACGACAAGTTTTCACGTAGCGCTGCACTGATGCGAGGAACTTAGGTCAATGGTACTTCAGGCGAATCCTTGCGAATGTTCGGCTCACACCCGTGTGTCCAGATGTTGGCTCGTCGTGGCATGCAAGCAGAATTTCCTCTCGCATGGCATTTGGCACGACTAGTAAAAACTTGTCGCCATAAGGCTCAAAGTTCCTCCCGTAAAGGACGCTTTCTCGGAGGCAGAACGTGGAGAGCCCTCTAAAGAATATGCGAGAAACTTGAACGTCGAGACCCTACAGGTGTTGTATAAGCGCCAGCCAATCCGCGTCATCTCGTTGTTGTTGATTGATTTAGGATGCGTCAACAACACCTAGAAACGGAAAGTCTTCCTCTTCAGTCTTCAAGTACACTTGGATCAATGGGAGACCGGGGCAGGCAGGCGGCATCGCTGTGTTTCCTTCCAGATTTGTATACGAAAGTAATTTTATTTTCCTGCTGGCTAAGGCTCCATCTTGCTTGTCTACCTGACAGATCCTTGAAATTTGCCAGTCAGCATAGAGCATGGTGGTCACTGACAGCTCTGAACGATCTATCATAAAGGAAGGGTCAAAACTTGTTTATTGCCCAGATGACTGCGAGGCACTTTTTTCATTTGAAGAGTACGCAGATAGCACAAAACAATGACCAAATGTTAGGGATTTGCCACTCTGCTACAACTGTGGAGAGCCAGGGCACATTTACCGTTTTTGCCCACATCGCCGAGCTGAATACCGCGGTAGTGCACCTACAGCTACGCGCCGACAGTACGACGAAAGCCGTGCCCCCATCGACGACGACCAGACTGACAGGCGGGAAGGCTCTTCTACCTTCCAGACGCGCTCACCATCCCGGCTCGCTTTGGTTCACAAGGCCGCCGTAGTTTTGCTGACACCGTCAGAGGTCGGTCTCCCAGCCCACGGCGGGGAACCTGAAAGCAGCGACCTCTGGGGGAAGGTTGCAAGCCGTCGAATTGCCGAAAATCCCCCACTGCAGCCGAAACACGTGAGAGACGACGATGAAGACTTCGCCGAGAAAACTGTGACTGCCGACCTCGCTGTGACAATTGATGGCGTTGAAGTGACGGCCTAAGTCGATATTGGTGCAGACTTCTTCATAATGAGTGAACGATTGGCAGATGAACTCAAGAAAGTCAGGATGGAATGGACGGGCCCTTATATCCGAAATGCTCGAGGCCAGATAATGACTCCCAGGGGAAAATGTACAGCAAGACTCACTATTGAGAATGTGGCTTTTGTAGCCACATTTCTGATCCTACCGGAGTGCTGCAAACCTATGATACTGGGAATGGACTTCTTAAGAGAGTACGGTGCTGTGGTGAACATACGCGTAGGTGTGATCACATTCGCCGCTGACAAGTCTGTGACCAATGATGCAGACCAAGAACCCAGGGTGTTACGTGTGGTCGACGACGACGTCTGCGTGCCACCACTTTCATGTTGTCTTGTTTCCGTGTGTTGCGCCGTGCACTGTAATGAAGACGCCATTGCCGAACGCATCACTGCCCTTCTTTTTCACCAAGGCATCGCCATCGCTCGTGGTATCGTCAGCTTATTGGATGGGCGCGCAGAGGTGCTTCTGACCAACTTCACGAATTAGCGCCGGCACATCAATAAAGGCACGGCTGTGGCGTACCTCGAAGAGCTCGACTACTCTCACGACTGTCTTCTAATGCAAGGGGAAGCCACAGCTCAATCACCTCCACATACACCACCAGTTCATATCGGTCCGAGTCTAACACCGACTGAAAGAAGCCGTCTTATGGAGCTGCTCGTCCAGTTAAAGAACTGCTTCTTATCGACATCACGAGTGGGTCGAACGCCTCTGACTGAGCATGGCATAATTACGGAAGACACAGCAGGACCAATCCGACAGAACAAATATTGCGTCGCTCAGCAATAACGTGAGGTAATCCAGCAGCAGTCAAGAAGATGCTAGAGGATGATGTAATCCAACCATCAAAGATTCCTCTGGCATAGCCAGTTGTACTCGTGAAAAAGAAAGATGGCAGCTTGCGTTTCTGCATTGATTATCGCAAGCTGAACCATGTTGCAAAAAATACGTTTATCCTTTACCACGGATCAATGACTGTTTGGACAGGCTACGGCATGCGCGCTACTTCTCGTCACTGGACCTTAAAAGTGGATACTCGCAAATAGAAGTAGATGAGCGCCACCGAGAAAAGACCGCCTTCGTGACGCCAGACTGGCTTTATGAATTCAAAGTCCTTCCTTTCGGTCTCAGCTCAGCCCCAGCCACGTTTCAGAGATTAATGGATACCATTATGTCCGGCCTGAAATGGAAAACATGCCTTGTGTACCTCGACGATGTGATCGTTTTTTCGGCCACGTTTGAAGAGCATCTAAAGCGGCTACTGTCAGTCCTTTGAGGCATACCGTCCGCTGTACTCACACTAAAACCAGAAAAATGCCACTTCAGCTTCGAAGAACTCCAGTTCCTGGGACACGTGATCAGTCGCGATGGTGTGAAGCCTGGCCAAAATAAAACAGCAGCCGTCGCAAAGCTCGCAAGGCCTGTTGATAAGAAAGCGGTCAGGCGTTTTCTGGGTGTCTGCGCCTACTACCGGCGATTTATAGCAGGCTTTGCACACATCGCCTCTCCAATCACCCGCCTTACAATGAAAGACATTGCATTTGTATGGGGTGAAGAGCAAGAAGCTTAGTTCAACGAGCTGCGACAGCGTCTACAAACTCCACCTGTCCTCGCTCACTTCGAAGAGAATGCACCGACAGCCATCCATACAGACGCCAGCAATGTGGGCCTAGGTGCTGTTCTTGTCCAATGCCAAGATGGTGTGGAGAGAGTGGTTGTCTACGCTAGCAGAACGTTGACACTCGCCGAGTGCAACTACTGAACAACGGAGAAGGAGTGTCTGGCCGTTGTTTAGGCAGTTGCGAAGTTCCGCCTGTACTTATATGGCCGCGCTTTCCAAGTAGTAAGCGACCATCACTCTCTTTGTTGGTTGACCAACATGAACGACCCATCTGGACGTTTAGCACGATGGAGCTTACGGCTCCAAGAGTACGACATGGCAGTAATTTACAAGTCCGGAAGGCAACAATTAGACGCCGACTGTTTGTCAAGGTCCACGATTGAATAACCGGCTATAGAGGATGTTGATTTCCCAGGTTTTTTAAGAGTTGTTGATGCAGCTATAATTTCTCGGAAACAACAAGATGATCGGGAGCTCAACTCGCTTATAGAATTCTTGAACGCACGAGCCGCCAATGCACCAAAAGTGTTTTCGAAGAACTTATTGTCATTCTGTTTACGGGACGGAATTTTGTACAAAAAGAACCTTTCATCAACAGGTAGAAGCTATCTGCTGCTAGTTCCTGCAGCTCTCCGCAGCGAAATTTTACAAGCCTGCCATGACGAAGCCACTGCGGGCCACCTCGGTTTCACAAGAACACTGACACAAATCAAAGAAAAATATTACTGGCCAAGAATCACAGCAGAGGTTAAACATTACGTCCGAACATGCATTGACTGTCAGCGGCGCAAGGTATCACCAGTCAAACACGCTGGGCTATAACATCCTGTGCCCGTGCCAGAAACCCCGTTTTCTCAAATGGAATGAATCTGCTGGGTCCATTCCCAACATCGGACAGCGGCAACAAATGGGTCATAGTGGCGACGGACTACCTCACCCGATACGCGGAGACCGAGGCAATCGCGAGTGGCACTGCAGCTGAAGCGGCCCAGTTCTTCAATGAGAACATTGTTCTGAGACATGGTGCTCCAGCTCTCGTCATAACAGACAAAGGTACCGCGTTTACAGCCGAGCTTTTGTGCACTGTGCTTACGCTCAGTGGCACAGCGCAAAGGAAGACGACAGCTTACCACCCACAAACGAATGGGCTTACAGAACGACTTAACGAGACAATCGCTGTTATGCTTTGCATGTACGTCGACGTAGAACACAACAATTGGGACAAAATATTGCCGTACATGACATTCGCGTATAATACGGCGCGCGAGGAAACAACAAAAATGACGCCATTCGCATTAATTCATGGCAGAGAAGTTACGACAATGCTTGACGCCATGCTGCCTTACGATTGCAATGATTCAGGGACAGATGCCGCAGACTTTACTGAGTGCGCCGAGGAAGCAAGGCATCTTGTCCGCGTCAGAACAATGAACCAGCAGCAACTTGACGCCCAACGGTACAACCTTTGCCATCGATTTGTCATTTATCAACCCGGAGATAGAGTCTGGGCTTGGTTTCCTATACGTCGACGAGGCCTTGCAGAGAAATGTTTACGCCAATACTTCGGACCCTACAAGGTTTTGCGCCGTCTTAGCGACATGACGTACGGAACGTGCCCGACGCCACCTCCTGTTTGAAACGTCGCCAGCATCTGCCTGAGACAGTGCACGTGGTCCGCATGAAACTTTACCACTCTCAGTGATGTAAACACTCGCTGGCCGCATCTCTACCTGTTGAGCGTCGGGACGACGCTCACTCTGGCGGGAGGGTAATGCCGCGTGCATAGCTGCATTTAGCGGCGAGATAGCGACGACAACGAAGATTGCGGATTTGCTCGAGAGGCGTAGCCCAGCAGAGTGAAGAAGACGACACTCTTAGGGGTGTTCTCTGAGAGCGAACCTGAACATATCGACCATTTTCTTATGACATGTCACCGTTTCAAAAATCAAAGGAAAAATCTGCTTCAAAATTTTATTCAGAAAACTAGGAATATCACTTAATACTCCCAATATTTTGTCTTTTGGGGCCACTTCATTGGAACACAGCGACAGGAACATCTGCGGGGCTCTCTGCGAATTCACATATAACACAAGAAGATTACCTTGCTGAGTCAGCGACCAGCTCTCAAATTTTACTAGCCACACTAACACTTATTATTTAGCTGATACATTGCAATGATTCAACTTTCAGGAGAATTTTATATAATGATTCCACCTCCGATATTTAACAAATCCTATTATTTCTCTCCCCCCTTTTTTTTTTTTTACATTGTGCCAAAATAATTTCACAGTCAAAACACAGTAATCATATTCCCCTAGTCTAGAAAATTTATAGGTATTGCATTAACTACCGGCTTCTTGGCCAATCCCCCTTATTGGGTGAGAGCCACAAAAAAAAGGAATAAGCAAGCAAGCAAGCGTCTCTACAAGTCCCACTGTGCGTGTTTTTAAATAAGCCCCCTGTAATTTATAACACGCGACATTATATATATATATATGTATATATATATATAAATATATATATATATATATACATTGCCCTACTGTAGCCAAAACATCAGCTAGCTTACGCAGTCCGTAGACTTAATTGAACCCGCAGTACAACGCGCAAAAAAAACGTTTCCGTGAGTTCATATGTGCTGATGCATAGAACACATTACACGTAGGGTAAATTGTTTATAAAAAAGAAACACGCACGCTTACGGCGTCGTGTTGTGTTGATCAAATACAGAACCACAAACCCCTCTCCACCCCCATCCCTTCTGCTCTTTTTAAATCTGTGGAAAGAAGGAAGTGCTCTGCACAGATCTGCCAAGCTTGGTCCTGTAAAGTAGACTTTTATTTCAAACTCGCTGTCATTTATTAATTTTCCGTTTACTGAGGTGGCTAAGGCCAGCTGGCAGTCTTTCGAGAAATCAATGGACGTATACGTTACTAACCGGAAATTGTGTCAGAAATTGTTGTAATCTCCAGAACATAAGGAAGATAATTTGACAGCTGGTGTCATGACTGGTTCTCAATGCTGACAGGTAATATCTATGAATAAATCTTAAGCTACGAGTGAGTGACTGTTTGTAGTACTGAAGACTGTTGCCTGTGTTGTCAGCAGCTTTGCATTTTTTTGTATATTTGGCATGTGAGATCTTGCAATTCTTTCTCACAGTATTTCTCAATCGAGCTGAGTCATATTTTTTTTTATTTTTCTTTCTCCAGTCTAAGTGCAGAAAAGCAAACAGGGTGATTCCACGAGAGATCGACACGGGTCAAAAAGTTGATATTTCAGATTTCATTGAGTATTTTATATTTCGTGCACCTCACACCAGGTAGCCCGAAAGTTAACTTCGTTTTATTATTAATGGCATAACTTACGAGAAAAAAATCAAACTTCACCAACACGGTGGCACCAAATTCGTCACCTGTCATTTTTGAAAATTGAAGATGATATAAAAAGACAAATCTTTTTGTTTCAAGGAAGATATTTTTTACCATAAATGCATGTCTAATGAAAAATAAATTCATACGGTTTTAGGTTTGTAGACCTTAAGAAAATAGCTTTTAAAAATTTCTATTTTTGCGACAGTTTAAAATAAGTTACGTATTTCCCCTTTTTTTCTCTGAAATAATGCAAGCAGCGCTTTCAAACTTGACACCTTTTAAGGATGAAGTGTGTTCAATAGGCACACAAATTATTGCTGCCTTAGGGCAAATGTAAATTTTTGTATATTGCTTCAAAATTTCATATTGGCAAAAGTCTACTCCACTGAAATTTGAATAATAAAAACCCATCTTCAATGTTTCTTAAAATCTCGTAAATAGACAACCGAAGGCCGTCATACAGTAATATAGAAAAACATGTTGCATTATTTCGTTTTTAGCGACAATATTTATGGTCAAAATCAGAGCTTTTTGGGAATGCTCTGATAAGTTGAGAAATCTAGAAATCGGAATGGAAAAGTGCCATTAAGCTTCAAACGCGATTGATTGATTGATTGATTGATTGATTGATTGATTGATACGTGGGGCTTAATGTCCAAAAACCACTATATGATTATAAGAGACGCCGTAGTGGAGGGCTCCGGAAATTTAGACCACCTGGGGTTCTTTAACGTGCACCCGAATCTGAGCACACGGGCCTACAACATTTCCGCCTCCATCGTAAATGCAGCCGCCACTTCAAACGCGAGTAAACGTGACCGCGTTCGGTGAAGAATGGCTGTTTTAGCAAATAGGAGTAAATATTTTGAACACGATATTCTACGGTATCTGAATTCATTCTTATACGTAGCCCCGCCGCTGTGGTCTAGTGGCTAAGGTACTCGGCTGCTGACCCGCAGGTCGCGGGTTCATATCCTGGCTGCGGCGGCTGCATTTCCGATGGAGGCGGAAATGTCGAGGCCCGTGTGCTCAGATTTGGGTGCACGTTAAAGAACCCCAGGTGGTCAAAATTTCCGGAGCCCTCCACTACGGCGTCTCTCATAATCATATGGTGGTTTTGGGACGTTAAACCCCACAAATCAATCAATCAATTCTCATACGTAGAGCACTGAGACTTCCAATATATGGTACCTCTCCATTACTGAGACACAGATAAAGCTGCTGTGACGGTCATGTGTTTTCAACACTTTGGGTAAAAGAATTGAATTTTGAATGATATCCTAAATGATTCATAACAAATTTTTATCAATCGGCGCACGAAGACTGCCACATTAGACTGAAGAACACGCTTTAGGGCATGATGTCATTCGTCGTCTGCTCTACACATGAATTGCTGTGCGCCGCATCTCGGAGGCAATGCTTTAGATTATATGGTTCAATGTTGGGACAAAGATTACGCCTCCCGTATTTTTCTCGACAAAACATTGTGAAATTCATTTTAACGTTCTGTACTTCAGTTTTGCATTCGCACTGCGGATACTTGCGCACGCTGCTTTACGTCTGTTCTCATTAAAGGTTAGAGACATAGGAACTGTATCATATTTGATAAAAGCACATGTGCTATCTACATGCATGATTGAATAGTGCGTACTCCTGGCCCTCACCTTTTCTAACCCTTTCCACCTTCGACTATAACTACCAACGCAGAATAAACGAGATCACTTGTTTCTCGACAACCCAGCTGTCCAGTCCGTTCATTGCACACACGAATGAAACATGGTTTCAGACGTGGGCAACGTATAAGCAACGACATAAATCACCTGAGGCCGCCTGAACCGCTACGTTTGACAGCTGATGGAGAAAGGAACTGGACGCGGTTTCGTCAGCAGTTCGAATTTTTTCTGCAAGCGATGGCATGCCAAGCTAATCCGAGGTCGGAAGCAGCGAAAACGGCCCTGCTCCTCAGCGTTGCGGGGGAGGAAGCCTTGGACGTTTTCAACAATTTTGTGTTCAGGCGAAAAGAAAACAAGGAGGATTTCAGCACCGTAATTTCCGAATTCGAAGATTACTGCCTGGAGCAACAAAATGAAATACATGAGCGATACGTGTTCCGTTCCCGCAGTAAAAGTGAGGTGGAGCGTTTTGAGCAGTTTCTACGTGAGCTTAAGAAACAAGCGCAGCACTGCAACTTCGGGACCATGGCGGATGACATGGTGCGAGACCAAATTGTTTTTGAAACAAACTCGCCAAGGCTTCGAGAAAAGATGCTTAGGGACAAAACCTTGACTTTGGAAAACGTAATCATCCTTTGCAAGGTGGCAAAAATATCAGCTTGTGAAAATGAACTTTGGCAGAAAAGAATGAAAGAACTTGATATGAACGCTGTCACTGCCAGTAAAAGCACTCCTAGAGTGTCCAGAAACGACCTGAAATGCAATCGTTGCAACCGAAGGCATGCCTACAGATGCTGCCTGGCATACAGAAAAGTATGTTACTCGTGTAATGGCCGCAATCACTTCGCGTCTAGTTGCAGTGAGCAAGAGCACGTGTATAAAGTGCAACATCAGAGCGACGACTTCGAAGTACTAAATGTCGCCAGCAGCTGCGCAATCACAGAACGGGACTGGCGTGTGAACGCATGCATTGACGGCAAGTGTATCCCCATTAATGTGGACACAGGATCGCAGGCGAATGTTCTGCCACTTTCAATGTTTTAAAATCTCAAGATGACAACCCTGATGCCCAGTAGCGCAGTACTGAGATCATATGGTGGCAACACGATCAAGCACACCGGCAAGTTTTTAGCGCTTATCGAGATTGGTTGTCGCAAGGCGTGCGCAGAATTTTTTGTTGTGAAGAATGACCACAGCATTATCTTAGAATTCCACACCAGCGAGAAGCTTGTAATCGTACATCCGGCTGTTGACAGCGTGACGACGAATGACACCGAAGAAATTGTCAAGAGGTTTCCACGTCTTCTCCACGGAACAGGATGCGCCCCACGTGAATACAAGATTGAGCTGCACAGAATGTCGTGCCAGTCGCCCAGCCAGCTCGGAAGGTTCCCTGTCCCTGCGTAAGCATCTAAGTATTGAACTGGACAGAATGGAAAAGGAGGGCATCATCCAGAAGGTCAGCAGCCCCACAGATTGGGTAAGCCCCCTTGTCATTGTGCTCAAGAAAGACGGCAAAGTGCGGGTCTGCATGGACCCTTGACGCATCAACGAAAACATCAAAAGGGAACACTACCAAATATCGCGCCGAGAGGATATTGAAGCAGACGTGGCAGGCGCGAAGTTCTTTTCGCGGCTCGTCGTGAATGCGAGATTTCGTCAAATCGCATTAGACGAACATTCGTCGAAGATATGCACATTCGCGACGCCTTTCGGCCAGTATCGCTTTCTTCGTCTACCGTTCGGTATAGCGTCAGCGAGCGAAGTGTTGCCCTTAACGAGGTTTTTGATGGTCTTGCCGGTGTACGCGTGTACGTAGGCGATGTCTCAATTCGGGGAGGAACCAGGGCTGAGCATAATGAGAGGCTGCGCAGAGCATTAGAAACAGCTGAAAAAGCAGGCCTTACCTTCAATGCATCCAAATGTCGCTTTGGCCAACAAGAAGGGCTCTTTTTTGGGTGACATCATTAGCGACAAGGGTAGGAGGCCGAATACTGATCTTGTTGAAGGTCTTTTGAAAGTTCCAAGACCTCAGGAAAAATTGGCTGTTGAAAGGCTACTGGGAGTAGTTAACTACTTCAGCAAGCACCTACCAGCTCTCTCACAGCTTACGTCTACTTTACGTTCTCTCATGAAACATGATGCCATCTTTGATTGGTTACCAAACCACGAAAGAGAATGGCAGGCTTGATGCCGGGATTTAAGTAATTCCCAATTGCTTGCTATATTTGATCCAAAGCGGGAGACAAAGGTAACTGCAGATTCCTTTTAAAGTGGGGTTGGCGCGGCACTTCTTCAACGTCATGGAGACTGCTGGCAGCCGGTAGCCTATGCGTCGAGAGCTTTAACAGAATCGGAGCAAAGATATTCACAGATTGAAAAAGAGGATTTTGGCTTCAATTTTTGATTGTGAAAAATTCAATCATTTTGTTTATAGCCGCACCATCACCCTCGAGAGTGATCACAGTCCTCTGAGAGACCTATCATAGAAAGGCATAAGCGATATGCCACCCAGAGTGCAACAATTTTTTTAGATTGATGACATATGATTACATGCTGACGTACATTCCTGGTAAAAAGATGGCCCTTGCTGATATGCTCTCCCGATCACCTGTTCCTGGAAGCAAGGGAGCTGCAGGCACAAGTGACGTCGAGATCCATGCCGTCACAGTCGTATCAGCACTCGTAAGTGAAACGACAGCTAGAAAACGTGCACAGGAAACAGCTCTCGATCCATATCTTGGCACAGTGCTAAGAAAGCTTGCCAAGGGAGAGCCTGTCGATGGCCCCCTGAAACCAGTGGCCGCCGAGCTATTCGTAGTAAACGGCAGACTATAGAAAGGCACTAAAGTGGTGATACCGACAAACATGCGTAGCGACGTGTTGAAACAGATCCACACAGGCCATCTTGGCCAGGTAAAGTGTAAAGCTAGAGCGAGACAAATGGTTTACTGGCCGAATATAAACTCGAAACTTCAGTCCTTGATCGAAAGATGTCCAACTTGCAAGACATACGCTTATAGGCAGCCATCGGAGCCCTTAATATTGTAACCAACGCCTACTCAGCCATGGTACCGTATCGGTGTCGATCTCTATCAGTACACGAGAAGACATTATTTGTGCGCCTATGACTTGATGCCCAATTTCCCTGAGGTGGAGCTAATGCCTGATACAACAGCCAGTACTGTCATCAATAGACTGAGTGCAATATTTTCAAGGTACGGCATACCAGCCGAGGTTTCTACTGATAAAGGCCCACAGTTTAGCAGCGAAGAGTTCATTGTTTTCACAAATTGATTACGACTTTAAGCAGGTGAAACAAGCCCGCAGTACCCGCAATCGAACGGGCTCGCAGAAAAGGGTGTACAAGTTCTAAAACGCATCCTAAAGAAAACAAAAGCTGCATGAAAGTGCTTCTGGCTGGGCTTGTTGAAAACAGGGTGAGGCCTGTTGAAGATGGCTGGTCTCCGGGCGAAGTCTTGCAAGGAAGGTGGCTGCGCACACCATTGCTGGACTTCAATCCAGTGTTAGCAACGCTCGTCAAGAAACACCGGCAGAGAAATCATCATAGGCGCACCCTACCTGGCCTTTGCGACAATGACCTGGTTAGCTTGAATGGGACACCATAGGCAACGAAAGCCAAAGAGATCGGATCAGCCAGCCCACGGTCCTTCTACGTACGCACAGAGAACAACACCCTGCTGAGGTGCAACGGTCGGCACCTTCTGGCGACGAAGGAACCATATAGTGTTGGTTCATCAGACGACAAAGATTTTGCCAACAAGCACATCCCATTTCAAGGTGAAGCGTCATCGACCACCGCAGCCTCGCCTCAACCACTGAGACGCAGTCGACGATAGACGCGGCCGCCAGAGCGTCTGGGCTATGACCAGCAGTTCCAGCAGACAAGCCAGCGGCATTATATTCGTCAACTGGTAGGAAGGAAGATGTATCATATCTGATGAAAGCACATGTGCTATCTACATGCATGATTGCCTCGTGCGTACTGCTGGCCCTCACTTTTTCTAACCCTTTCTACCTTCGATTATAACTATCAACGCTGAATAAACGATGGAGTTCACTTGTTTCTCGACAACCCAGCTGTCCAGTCTGTTCCTTCCACACGCGAGTGAAACATATCTGATGACATATCTTATCTGATGAAAGCACATGTGCTTTCATCAGATTTGATACAGGAACAGACGACAGATAGATCACTTTCGTGCTGCTGGTTCCACGCATAGTTGTATTACCAGTAATTTGAGCCTCAAGGAGCGTGCCGATGGCTGACCACTTCAGCCGGGATAAAGTTTTGTGTTCAAATTACCTCATGTTGCACAAAAAATTACCTTATCAAAGAAACTTCCGCAAGGTCAAAGACATCGGCCTGTTTGCCTTCCAGAAGCTTTTGCCGAAACCTGCCCGCCATGCACATAACGACCATGTCTGCCAGAACTGTTTCAGACGCCTCAGAGATATGCTGTCTTCATCTAATGTCTTCTCAGCTGAAACAGCTGATGAGTTTTTGCCGGAAGAAAAAAAAGGCAGAAGTCAAGAACGGTGCGTAAACATGCCTGAAGCGTTGTCACATATGCGACTGGAGAAGCTGCTTGCGCACAATAGCAAAGTTCATGCAGAGCCAACACAACTTAGCAGCAATTCTACAGTAACCGTGAAATGCCACCGTAACCTTTGTAACCACCACTTTCAACCATCAGGTCTAAAATTCAGTGTGTGTGCCCAGTGGTTCAAGAACTTCAAGCAAGCCAATGAAGCATGTTCTTCGTATCTTAAGCGCATGCGTTTGTTGACACTGCTGCCGAGCGATATAGAGCGCTGAAAACTCCAAGCGCTTATACCAAACTTGTCAGCTTACATGATATACAGATCTGACGCTGGCGCGCAAAACACGGGATATGGTTAGCACCCAATGCGATAAAAAGGACACGGCTGAACCCAATGGACGTCCAGGTAGCAATGGCTTACTACTTCAAAGATGAGTATAGCTGTTCTCGGCAGAGTCCCAACAAGAAAGATGTAGTATCTGTTATCATTGACAGAAAAAAAGAGCTTGTTTCGAAAAGGTTTATGACCCGTTTGGTGCAAGATGCTTACCGTCTCTTTAGAGAAAGTAATTTGAACACGTCTATTGGGCTCTCAAAGTTTTATTCACTGAGGCCGAAGTTGGTTCTTCTTGCACCACACCAAGAAGTGTGCCTTTGTATATACTGTGCTAATGCTGCGGAGTGTGTTTCTGCCCTACAAGACGTCACCGATGGTGCCTACGTGGCGGACTTCTTGAAATAACTATGTCTTTGCAGCTCCCCTACAAGTGATTGTTTTTTAGGCCATTGTGACTATTGTCCTAAAGGGACACTCTGACAGCCACATGTTTAGGAATCCCTGAAGATATTGAGGTAGCCTAAGGAGTATGAGAAATTGGCGATGTAGTAAAAAAGCAGCCCAGGCAAGTGCTTTTCTGCAAGAGCGAAGTCTATGGTTAGTGAAGTGGATTACCCAAGATCACTTAAGATACATTTGCGATGATGTTTATTAGAACAGAGGAGTCGCAACGAGGTCGCGACGGAAAATGGGCGAACAGCAAGTCTGGCAAAGGCGGCACAGGTTCTCGCGCAATCAGAGCACGGGCTTTTTGTTGTCTTCTGAAGGCGCATACGCGTTGGTGCCTATGCTCCACTACAATACCCCCGGGGTGAACGGTAGCCATCCTGGCGACTCAGGGAGTAGGCACAATTAGGGGGTCGTAGTAGGGCTTGAGACGGTCGACGTGTACGGTCTCGCGTCCTCGACGGCGCAAATCTGGTGATTGTGTTAATGGCTCGATGACGTAATTCACCGGGGAGGTCGCGTCAATGACACGGTAGGGACCATGGTACCGGGCCAGAAGTTTAGAAGACAGGCCAGGAACGTGCTGGGGCACCCAAAGCCACACAAAGGAGCCAGCACGAAATGTAGGAGCTATGCGGTGAGCGTCGTCGTGTCGAGTCTTTTGTAGGCCTTGAGCCTCACTTGTCAGAGACCGAGCCAACTGACGGCAGTCTTCAGCGTATCTGGCGACTTCCGAAAGCGGGGAGCACTCAGATGCATCAGGGCGATACGGTAGTATAGTGTCGAGTGGGTGGAAAGGTTTGCGGCCGTACAATAGAAAGAACGGAGAAAAACCGGTAGTCGCTTGCGTCGCGGTGTTATAAGCGAAGGTAACAAAGGGCAATACAGCGTCCCAGTTAGTGTGGTCGGAGGAGGTGTACATCCTCAGCATGTCGCCAAGTGTGCGGTTGAACCGCTCAGTAAGACCATTTGTCTGTGGATGGTATGCGGTAGATTTCCGGTGGATAATGTTGCATTCAGCGAGGATAGCTTGGATGACCTCCGACAGGAACACTCGACCCCTATCACTGAGTAATTCCCGCGGAGCACCATGGCGTAGAATGAAGCTGCGGAGAATGAAGAGTGCAACTTCGTGGGCGGTCGCTGCCGGTAGAGCTGCAGTCTCAGCGTAGCGTGTCAGATGATCGACTCCGACAATATTCCGCCGGTTTCCAGAGATACTATATGGGAGGGGGCCATAGAGGTCTATACCTACGCGGTCGAATGGGCGAGCCGGGCACGGGAGCGGCTGTAACATGCCAGTAAGGTGCCACGGAGGTGTCTTGTTCTGTTGGCAAGTGGTGCAAGACTGAACGTATTTCTGCACAAAGCGATACATTCCTCGCCAGTAATAGCGTTGGCGCAGCCTTTCGTACGTTTTCAGGACACCTGCGTGAGCACTTTGGGGATCTGCATGGAAGTTCATGCAGATGTCAGAGCGCATATGAGTTGGGACAGCAAGGAGCCACTTCCGACCACCAGGCATGTAGTTACGGTGGTACAGAATGTTGTCTCGTAAGGAAAAGTGGGCTGCTTGCCGGCGTAGCGCTCTCGTGGAAGGGACAGCAGACGGATCGGTAAGGAAGTCGACTAACAAGGCAAGGTGTGGGTCTTTACGCTGCTCCGAAAGCATGTCAGTCGTGTCGAGTGGTGACAAGGTGGTAAAAGGGGGAGACAGAGAAGCCACATCTGGTGTTAATGGCGATCGCGAAAGTGCATCGGCATCCGCATGCTTGCGACCGGAACGATATACGACACGGATGTCGTATTCTTGCAATCGAAGTGCCCAACGCCTCAGGCGTCCGGACGGGTCTTTCAAGGTGGACAGCCAACATAGAGCGTGGTGGTCTGTGACCACGTCGAAAGGACGGCCGTAAAGGTACGGGCGAAACTTCGTCAACGCCCAAATTATGGCCAAACACTCCTTCTCTGTCACGGAGTAATTCAATTCAGCCTTCTTGAGAGCGCGACTTGCATAGGCGACTACGTATTCAGCTTGGGTGCCTTTCCGTTGTGCCAAAACTGCACCAAGACCGATGCCACTTGCATCGGTGTGAATTTCTGTGGCCGCAGCAGGGTCGAAGTGACGAAGAATAGGTGGTGAGGTCAGCAGGCGGCGCAGCTGGCGAAATGCGACGTCACATGCAGGTGACCATGCAGATATGCCTTTGCTGTTGGAAAGCAGACTCCTGAGAGGTGTGATGATGGACGCGAAGTTGCGCACGAAGCGACGAAAGTAGGAGCAGAGACCGACGAAACTTCTTAGGGCTTTCAGTTATGTGGGCAACGGAAAGTCAGCGACAGCTCGAAGCTTATCGGGATCCGGAAGAACACCGTCTCTGGTGATGACATGTCCCAAGATGGTTAGTTTTCGTGCTGCGAAGTGGCACTTCTTGGAGTTAAGTTGTAGGCCTGCAGAAGTTAGACACGTCAGAATCTCGTGGAGGCGAGCAAGAGGTGTCGGGAAATCAGATGAAAAGACTACGATGTCATCCAGGTAACATAAGCAGGTTTTCCACTTGTGGGCACGCAAGATGGTGTCGATCATGCGCTCAAATGTGGCAGGCGCGTTGCAGAGCCCAAATGGCATGACTTTGAACTCATATAGGCCATCCGGTGTTACAAAGGCTGTTTTAGGGCGATCACATTCAGCCATTGGCACCTGCCAATACCCACAACGCAGATCCAAAGATGTAAAGTACTCGGCGCCTTGTAAACAGTCAAGAGCATCGTCTATTCGTGGTAGCGGGTAGACATCTTTTTTCTTAATATTGTTTAAGCGGCGATAGTCCACGCAAAATTGTACGGTGCCATCTTTTTTCTTGACCAGAACCACAGGCGATGACCAAGCGCTTTGAGAAGGCTGTATGACTCCACGTTTAAGCATGTCATCTACTTTCTCCGTAATGACGTGGCGCTCTTCAGCGGAAACGCGGTAAGGACGCTGTCGAAGGGGCGAATGTGAGCCGGTGTCAATAGTATGAGCGATAGCCGTGGTGCGGCCCAAAGCAGGTTCTTGAAAGTCGAAAAAAGAACGAAACTTGTTAAGGAGAGCAACAAGTTGGCGGCGATGCGAGAGGGGAAGGTCTGCCTCAATAGCATTGTCGAAGGCTGATGAACTTGATGGCTCAGACGCATGAGTGATTGCAGCAATGTGACATGGCGGTTCGTCGGGAAGAATAATATCATTGATATGGTCGACAGGTTGCACATATCCTAACGTTTCACCACGAAGTAAGCCAATGGGGTAGTTGCAGTGGTTGGTGACCAGCATTACGGTTAAACCAGACGTAATTGTAAGAACAGCAAATGGGAGAACGATGCCCTTGCGTTCAGTAAAAACCGGAAATGGCGTAAACACCACCGTGCCGTCAGGTTGCGCCAGACATGAAAGGCTAATAGGGACCGAAGCTTCAGGAGGCAAGGTGATGTCGTCATCAGCGATGACTTTGCAGAGCAGAGGAGAGCGGTCGGGTGGTGGAAATTCACATGTTGGCACAAGGGACACTTCGGCACGGGAACAATCGATGATAGCTTCATGACGTGATAAGAAATCCCAACCCAAGATAAGGTCATGAGAGCAAGATGGTAGAACAAAAAACTGTACGACGTACAAAACGTCTCGGATGACGACGCGCGCCGTACACACAGCCGAGGGATGAATGCGTTGCGCGCTAGCCGCGGACAGCACCAAGCCACTGAGAGATGTGGTCACTTTCTTCAGTTTCCTACAAAAGTTTGCGTTCATCACAGAAACGGCGGCCCCGGTATCAATCAACGCTAATGTGGCGACTCCCTCAACATCTTCATCAACAACATTTTGCGGCGAAAATGGAGGCCTTGGGAATTGCGCACAAGTTGCAGTTCTTGCCTCCGGAACTGCACTGATTAGTTTCCCTCCTCAAGAGGTGGTCGACGACGCATAGGCGATGGCGATCGGCGACGAGGTGATGGGAAACGAGCAGTCGATGGGTGGCGATCCAAGTCGGTGTGCCTCTGTTCATATGCAGACGTGGTGGTCTGCTGCGGTGCGTAGGTAGGAGCTCCGAAGTATGCGTGCGTAGGCGTGGGACGGCGGCGGCAGAAGCGTGCAGTGTGGCCAGCGATGCCACACGCGAAGCAGATGGGACGATTGTCTCGGGTGCGCCACTCATTAGATGGACGGAAAAAGCAAGGTGGGGGCCTGTAGACTGGAGGCGAGGCCGGAGGAGGTGGAGACGATAAGGCGACTGGATGCGGTGGGGGCCGCGCGACCACAGCTGCGTAGCTGAGAGGTGAAGGCGGCGCAGTTGGTGCGTAGCCAGCAGTTGAGAGATCAGATGGCACCGAAGTGCACGGGTAAGAGGCCGGAACTGTAGGGAGTGCATTGCAAATTTCAGTGCGTATGGCCTGCTGCATATTCGAAGGGAGGCTTGTCGTGGGCGCGTCACTATGCGGCAGCAGGGAAAGCTGTCGGGCGACTTCCTCCCTGATGAAGTCTTTAATCTGGTTCGACAGAGTTCCTTGGTGAACGTTGCCATTGGCGAGTGCGACGGCCGAGATCGAATCTGGTGATGGGACACTCTGTCGGGCGATGGAACGCTGACGACCCAATTCATCGAAGCTCTGGCACAGGCTTACGAGGACTGCCACCGTGGTCGGGCTCTTCGCTAGCAACATCTGGAATGCGCCATCCTCGATGCCTTTGAGAATATGTCAAATTTTCTCTTCTTCAGACATGGATGAGTTAACACGCCTGCAGAGGTCGAGCACATCCTCAATATAGCTAGTAAAGGTCTCACCAGGTTGCTTGGCTCAGTGGCGCAGACGCTGGTCAGCGCGGAGCTTGTGGACCTCTGGTCGGCCGAACGCTTCGGTCACGAGGGTCTTGAAGGTGGACCAGCTGGCGATGGCGGTTTCGCGGTTGGTGAACCATAGCTTGGTGACGTCAGCCAAGTAAAAGATGACATAGGCAAGCTTAGAGTCGTTGTCCCATTTGTTGCTGGCACTCACGCGTTCGTACAAGGAAAGCCAGTCTTCGACGTCTCGCTCACCACTGCCGCTGAAGATTGGTGGGTCCCGCTGACGGGTAGCACCGGGGCAGGTCGACGGGGCAGCCGATGGTGCTGGCTGTGCTGGGATGGGCTGGTTGGCGACTGCGTCAGTCATGTTGTACGGTAGTCTTTCGGCCAACTTGCGAGAGCGGAGCTACAGGTCTGCTTAGGGATCTCAGCAGCCTCCACCAAATGCGATGATGTTCATTAGAACAGAGGAGTCACAACGAGGTCGCGACGGAAAATGGGCGAACAGCAAGTCTGGCAAAGGCGGCACAGGTTCTCGCGCAATCAGAGCACGGGCTTTTCGTTGTCTTCTGAAGGCGCATACGCGTTGGTGCCTATGCTCCACTACACATTCAAGAATCAGCAATACGACAGGCGAAAGAGAACCAAGAAAAGGAATCTTTCATTTTTCACTTTGATTTCGCCGAAAAATGGACAGCCATTTTACCGACTGAGGTACAGTCGTATCACTGGCACAAAAGGCAGGTGTCTATATTCACGTGTGTCGTCACAAGGAAGCAATCAATTCAAAGTTTTGCCATCATCAGTGATGACACATGTCGTAATGCTGCACATGCCTGTTTTGCTCTACAAATAATCCAAAACTATGTGAAGGAACAACTTTAGCCTGACATGCATGTTACTTTTGCTTCTGATGGTGCATGCAGTCACTTCAAAAACAAGTACCTGTTGTTCGAATTATGTCAAAAAGATCATATATCAACAAAGTCGATTTTTTCGGCCACAGGACATGACAATAACTCTCGTGACGGCGTTCGTGGCCTACTAAAGCATCAGGCTAAGCTCCTCAACCTCAGAGCGGCAAGCTCAGCTGTGATTATGTCAGCATCCCAAATGGTGGCGCAAATGAGCGCGAAGCTCAAGAATGTCAAGCAGCTGTGTGCAAATGCAGACGAGCTAGAAACATTCCGTCAGTTTAGGAAGAGCCAGTGGAAATCTTCGCCATGTCTTCCAGGCGTACGTTCTTGTCATGTTTGGCTAAGCCTCTGAGGCTACTGATCGTGGTCGTGTTTCGTTGGCGTCACGTACTGCTAAATGTGATCTGCAAAAGATGCAGCCATTTCGAGCGCATCTCTTCTTGCACGCAGTCACTACCGAAATACCGTTGAGGGTACTTCAAGCGCATATGCTTTTTCTAGCGAGACCCGACACTTGCGTTGGAACTTTTTAATGTTTGAGTTTATCTGCAAATATAGACAGTTGTTTTGCAACTGAGTTACAGTGTCGAAGATTTCCTCCATTAGAGCTGTGTTATCAGGAGCATAAATGTACCTTCATAGGTAAGTATTTGTCACAGTGCTAAAACAGCCTTTCTTCATCAAATGCGGTCACGTTTACTCGTGTTTGAAGCGTATTGCCGCTTTTCCGTTCCGATTTCTAGATCTCTCAACCTATTAGTGCATTCTCAAAAAGCTCTGATATGTACCACAAGTATTGTCGCTAAAAACAAAATTATGCAACATGTTTTTCTATATTACTGTATGATGGCCTTCGGTTGTCTATTTACGAAATTTAAAGAAAAATTGAAGATGGGTTTTTTTATTTTTCAAATTTCAGTGGAGTATACTTTTGCCAATATGAGAATTTTGAAGCAATATAAAAAATTTACATTTGCCCGACGGCAGCAATAATTTATGCGCCTATTGAACACACTTTATCCTTGAAACGGGTCAAGTTTGAAAACGCTGCTTGCAGTACTTTCAGAGAAAAAAAAGGGGGAGTACGTAACTTATTTTACACTTTCGCAGAATTAGACATTTTTAAAAGCTATTTTCTTAGGGTCTACAAACTTGAAACCGTGTGAATCCATTCTTTATTACACATGCTTTGGTGGTAAAAAATATCTTCCTTGAAACAAAAATATTTGTCTTTTTATAGCATCTGCAATTTTTGAAAAAGACAGGTGACGAATATGGTGCCTCCGTGTTGGTGAAGTTTGGTCATTTTTTCTCGTGGGTTATGCCGTTAATAATAAAACGAAGTTGACTTTCGGGCTACCTGGTGAGAGATGCACGAAATATAGAATACTCAACTAAATCTGAAATATCATCTTTTGGACCCGTGTCGATCTCTCGTGGAATCACCCAACAGTATTGCTGTGATCAGCAAATAACTAGTTAGTTTGCCTTAATTATCACATACTCTGTGTGCAATTTTGTGGTGTATGTGTCTTCAGGACGTCCTATAATCAGTGGGAGAGTCAAACAGAAGTAAAAGCAAGGAACCGCTCAGTTGGCTAAAGTAGCTGGTGCATATCACTCTTCCCATGTTTTATATCTTTGTGACTTATACTGTTCTACACACATGAAGTTCTCATTGGTTTTCATATTCATGTGGTATATGAACATGTTTCCTCAAGGCTTTTCAAACTGAAACGAATCTCTTTACTTTTAGTTTGACATGCTGACCAAGATATTTAGCTTATCTTTTTTGTCAACTGCTGAAATGGTCTCGTCCACCAGAGAGGCAGATTAATTGATGAGCCACTGAAGGCGCAAAAGTGCAAGATGTGTGCTTCATGGTTAATGCAGTGGTGTAGCTGAAGCATAGGACACTGGAAAAATGGCCCACCCTTGAAATTTTCAGCAATTGAATATCGAGATTCAGATAACACGTACTCGACTTGCCTGCACTGAAGACCAAGGACGTCCTTCCCCTATCCCTTCACCATACAAAGTTCCGCCTATATCACATGTTGTAAGTCCATGGCCCATGTTCAAGCATTTCGTCAAGGTTCATGCGACCTTATGTTTTCAAATGGAAACATTTTTCTAAGAGAAACAAATATAAACGTTTAGCATCAGTGGCGACATTTGTGTACGCAATTTGTTTATGCTAGCTTTGTCAACTTGAGGCCAGAATAGAGTAAAATACATTGTTCGTTAGATGTACTGAACCTTTTCCCTAGTCAGTATGTCCCGTCTTGACATCAGTCTGCTGCACACAATTATAGCTGATCACTCTAGTGAAGGAACTGTTATTTGTGATGGATCATTGAAATCGTGTTCTATATATTTTCATTTTCTTTCTTAGAATGTAACAACAATTTCTTCCTTGGAATGTAATATTGAGGGCCTTGTGATTGTGCTATCTGAATTTGCCCCATTTGTTGACAGTCCATCATAATTCTCACCTGAAGGGGCTATATTCTTAGCAAGTGTATTAGTACTCTTCGCACGTGATTTGCAGCTATTTAAAAGAAGAGGCTTTGCCTGTCGAGCTACTGATACATGCTCAGGACATCACCACTGCAAAGATACACCAGCCGCTACGAAGAAAGTGAACACCTGGAGTGATTAGTCCACGTATTTTCATGTTTTATGCTATGCCAATAAGGCTGGCTAAGTGAGCAGAGCATCCAGTACCAGGAGGCTGCAGGGACAAAGTCCTACTTAGAAAACACTCACTAGCTGAGAGGAGAAGTACTCTACTGACGTGCCAACCATCCATAAGGGAATGCCAGCGAAAAGAGCGGTGATTACATTTACAGTCCATAAAACATGCTAAGAGTTCAAAGTTGTAACGTTGCTGATCTTCCAGCCAAGTAAATAAAGTGGACACAAAGAAAAAGTACTGAGGATACGCCATCAGAAAATGACAAAACAAAAACCGACAGAGGTTCGTCTTCATCACATGAACAGCCTTCATCTGATAAGGCGAATAAGTAACTGTCAAACAATGAGTTCACGAAGGAGAGCTGTCACGCGAGGTCGTCAGCAGCCAAATGACACAGGCTGGAATCGGGGGTGGTGCCAGGGTAGGCACAGAGAGGCTAGGATGGACCGCCCTTCCTCCAATTTCGCCTGACCCCTGTGTAGTGTTATGACTATGTGTTACGACTATGTTCCCAAGAGGAAACATAGCCGTAACACAATGGCCAAGTTTTCCACCTCTCTGCTCCTCCTGAAGAACCTCGCTTATCGCGGACGCACACGCGGTATAGACCAATCCTGGCACCAACCCTGGCTAAAACACAATTAGAACAACAGAAAACTCAAAGCAATTGTTAACACAATACTTCGACTTCTTGCTTTGTGTGCAAATAAATCTAGCGAGAAGTATGTTGAACACTAAATAAAAGCACCACAGTCCACACCTGATAGTACCTGCTTTCATAATAGTATAATGTGCTGAAGAAGCATGCAAAGAGCGATCCCACGAAGAGAAATATAAAGCAACAGGAGGCTGTGTGGCCCTCACTGAGACAACACCACAACAAAAAGAAAAACCTTTCAGGCATGCCAGCAGTTAATGCACAGCACTGAAAAGTCATGAAAACCTACCTTTATTGCCTTTTTTGCACAAGAACATTAAAAGGAATACACACTCATGGAGAAGAAAGCAATTACTCAAATACGGCTCTTATGCACTGATGAAAGATACTTGGCTGGATTCCTAACAATGGCTTGAGTACAACTCTTGCACATAACCTCAAAAGTGCTGACTGCAAGTGAACGAGACATGAAGGCAGACTACAATGCGACACGATGAACACAATAACTACCAACCATGAACTTATGCTAGAGTGGATGCCGCAAGAATTCTTGAACACTAGGAACACTCAACATTCCCAACCGAAATCTCAACCTCACAAACACAATAATGTTCCGATGACCTGCTGCTCAGCACCATGATGTGAAACAGGGGAATACACACACAACTCGTCTTTCCGTGATTAAAATAATCTTGCTTCCAGGTTTATAGAAACCATCTCACCGAATTTCTCTGTATTAGGCTCACCACCTTTATCGCTGCTGGGAATGTGTTCAAATAAAAGAGACAGGGCACTGGTGGGGCTGCATGCAGATGGTGTTCTTTGAATAAATGAACAATGGCCTGCATGGTCATCTTTGACTACCTCTCATGTCTGAGCCATTTGTTATATTCACGTCGACGTGTTAGTGTAGTAGTTGTGCCTAATGAAAGGCATGAAAGACAGAAATATCAGTAAGAGATGCATGTAAACTTTGAGACGTCTTTTAAATATTGCAAATTTGAACTTTGTTATAATAAAAAAACCAATACGTTGCTCTAATAACACTGTGTATATTATATAGAAACATTTGCACTGTGTTTCTACTTTCTTTCTACATGCAATGAGTGGATAAAGCCAGGCTTGAAAGCTGATCAGAGAATGACATTCAACGTGCTTTCTTGAATAGCCCCTGTCAGACTCGGCTCTCGTGTTTATTATTATTATATTATTTCTTGTATATAGATAGGGCTCATATTTTCCTCAATGTATATGTCCTTTCCTTAAAATCTAATGCTGAGCCTTGCTCCAAACAATTTTTTCAATATGAAAAATTCCATCACTAGGTGTCTTCTTACATGAAGTGCCTAAAATGTGTGTTTGATTCAGTGAACTGCAAAAAAAATTCCTGCACTGCCTTACTGTCAGCGACAAATTCAGTTCATTGCCCTAAAGCTTCCGGGAGAAGCTGAATAGTAGCATTATTTCAGTGTGCTGGAGTTTACTCAAAAAAAAAAACTACTCAGGCACAAGATACACAACAATTATGGTAATAGTGGAGTCGAAAAGAGCTCATACTAGGGGATTTTCACATAAACAAGTAGGACAAGAACTACTATAAATAATCTTGCGAGCCAGTAAGCTTTCTGGTTTTTAGATTGGCACGACAAAGCAGGAAAAAAGACTTTTAAGTAACATGCGTGAGCATGTTACTTAAAACAGGCTTCCAGGCTTGTTACAGGCTTCCTGAGTTGTCCTGTGATAATGTTTTTAAAGAAAAGGAACCAATTGAAAAGGTACACTCAAAATAAAAAACAATCATGCATCAGCTTTCTTTCAATTATACTGCAAGGTAAACAAATGCATCACTCTTGTGAACAACTTGTTTTTTAGTTTTTGGTAGTGGATGTTGTATATATCTTTGTTGTAATTCTGTGTTCCTGTGGCTAATTTGTTTTTAGTCTTCTTCGTTGTACTGTTCTAATATCATGAATTCATACCAACTTAATCTGTCAGTACTATTCAAGCTTTCTGGCTCTTATAGTTGTCAGAGTTACGACCAAGCATGCTTCTCAAAATATTTGAAGGACCGTTTGATGTACGGCAGGGTTCATGGCATTCATCACATTGGTTACGTGAATATTGCTTTTTGCTGATTAGGGGCGCATACACGGTCCTCATCTTTATTTTTGCGAATGTGGCTTTACGAGCTTCAGTGCTTTTATGATGTGAATAAGTAAGGTAAGACAATTAGGCATGACTTACAACCACAAGCTTGTTCATATACAAATGAAACAAAGCTCAAGATGCAAAACCACACCGTCTTTATTTCCAATTGATTGAAAATTCAGGTATTTAGAATAGTGTCTCAACCTTTTTTAAGTGAGGTCTGGTTGCAGGGGTCAAGCTCACAGCAAACCTGAAGTTACACTTTGTTTTTCTTAGCACTTGAGCGCAAGTACCAGGCCATAAAAATTGAAATTACATTCTCACTTTCGATTTGTGGCACTCGAGAACTAACACAATTTCAAACCCATGCAAAGCAAAGATTTACTTAATCATATAATAACATTATAGCGGTTATTCAATAGTTTTGTAGCCATCATAACTCAGGGGTCACCAATTCATTGAAGCATTTTTTTCTTCGCATCTGAAGTATTATTTCAGATATAACAAATGCATAAAGCACAGAAAAAATATTTTCGCTTTGTCTGAAAAAATGAGGCTGGTAAAGGCTTTATTGGCTAGATTGAATGAACACCAGTTACCATGCAATTTTAATCATGGTATTTTGGAAATAGTATATTGATGTTACGTAATCGGGATATTTTTGCTGTTTCAGGCCATTTGTGCACTGATGATGACTTCTGCATAGGAAATGAGTCATCTGTCTTACTTTCATAAAACTTCAGTAAAAGTTACTCGAGAGAAAGGTTTTTTTAAAGTTGTCAACATGACACCACTGAGAGATGGTTAGCTCATATCATATCAATATGCATGCAAGTACAAGAGTCTAGTTCACTGCTACTATATGTGCCTTTTAATGTGCTTTCACACAGCTATAGGTAGAAGCTTCTTTATGATGTAACATAGACGAGATGTGTAGTCGCTTGCCGAAAGGTGGGCTTCGTGTCGATCATAGTAAAGGAATATGGTCCCTGGATAGACCTACAGTCACACCTAAAGCAAGCTTTACAGTACTGCGACCAATGTCTGCATTGAATGTCATGCATATACGTTTCAATATTTCCATTGCCCATTAGAAGGTAGGGTTTGGTAGAACACTGTCGGTCCATATTAGCTTCCTCTATCTGCTGGGACCAAGGATGACATGAGTGACGCAGCCAGCAGCTACAACAGCAGGAGCAACAGTGCATGACCTAGAAATTTCTGAAGTAAGAATATATTCCACCCAACGCTGAACCATGCAATCAACACAAGCCTACAAGTTTGTATTTGGCAAGGCAGCAGTATAGTCAATGGCGCAATAAGATCCTCAGAAACGTCGCTGAATCAAGTGGTTGGGCCTGCAAACATATCCAGCAATGTCACAATGTGATTGAATCTTTAAGTGCTGCAGAGAATTCAACACAGGTGGTACTACACCCACGTGATGCCATACACCTTACTTTATCGTCCAGGGGGAGCCTTTGGATTTCCCGCGTATTTGGGCATGAAAGACAGTCTAGTAATATGCCTGATTGTGCTTGCAAGTGAGCATAAGTGGTCAGCTCTTGGGTCACAGCATGTGTTGAAGCTAATAAGTCTCCTGTTACTGGCAAACGAACCTGCACCACTGAAAGTCTAGCAGCGCCGAAGCCTATATTTCTTGCAGATGGCAGAATTTGTTGTCATGTCAACCAGTCGCCACTCTTTAAGGTGTATATTTCTCTGGGACAGCTGAACATGTTGTTTCGGCTATGTGACAGGGCATCAATGATGATGTTGACAGCTCATATGATATGGTTCGGATATGTTTGACATCTGCTGCAGCTCATGGAAATATGGATGCAACGATTGTAACTGACGGAGTGTAACATGTACCGATAAGAAATATACTCACGTATTCTATGAGAAAGAAATCACGTAAACTCTTTCATGTAATAATGTATTGACATAAGCACTTACCATTTATGCCCACTTGTAAGCACAATTAGGTGTATCACAATTAGGGAGTCTTTCACATACACCCAAGTACACGGGAAGTCAAGACTTTCACAGGCAAATAACATAAGGTGTAGTATAGCATCAGGTGGGTGTACGTACCACCCGAATAGATTGCTTTGTGGCACTTCAAGATTAAGTCACATTGTCACATTGCTGGATATGTTTACAGGGCCAACCACATGATACAGTGACATTTTTGAGGATCTATTGGCTTCAGTCTCCACAAAAAATGCTATGATGCTGCTCAAATAGTGGGCATACGTTTTCAGTACATGTCAGGGAACTAATTGGATGCTATATGCACTCCTTTTAAGAGTCGGTGATCCAGCACAAATTGCATTCTTGATGTCGTATGATGATGTATAGTGGAACTCTAATTTGATAATTGGGGAGTAGCATGTACTGTCGCGCCAGCATCTGTTGATCCCCAAAAGTTTGTATGAGAGCTCTTGGTCTAACGGAGCTCAATATATACCTTTTCTGTGTATCAACAGCACGTGGAGGGAATGGGTATAATGTCCTGGCAACATGGTACAAATTGTTAATATAGTACGTAGTTCACAAAAATAGGTCGAAGGAGCTTGTAGAGCTTATTAGCAGCCAGTGTTCGGAGATGGAAAGCTCTCACCACCTATAATTCTGCCTGGGTAGAGCTGAATACAGAATGGGGAGAACACGAGGGTATGACAGGTGTTCTTTTGGACATCAAATGGACACCTGCGTATGCTGACAATTGTGCCGTGTTCAGATGCGTTATTGCAGAATTCAGATGTGAACCGTGCTCATCTGATGAACACGCGATGAGTAAGTTGTCGAAGCAAGTATGATAGAATTCAAGGCTGGGAAAAATGCTGAATTCTATGTCTGGAATTTGTCATGCCGCATCTCATATGTAGAAGATCAGACACGATGAACGGTGTCACTGTCAGTATGTTATTTGAAATCTACGCATCTTCTTTAAGGATTTGAAGGTTGAACCACATGAGGCCAATTTCGGAGAAAATCTCCATCATATATCTGACATCATATACAAATGTCAGGTGCTGGGTTGAAACAGCTAGGCTCAGTTGACTCTTGGTGTACGACTTCAGCATCCTGATTTAGACTTCAGCACCATTCGCAGAACACACTAACACCAGCACACAGCACACATTTGGCTGAGTGAAGTCGGCAAAATCTGTAAATATATGCGTAATTTCGTAAGGCTGCCTCGAAAATTCTTTTAAATTGCAGCCCGAATAAGATAATACAATTTCTAATACAATAAAATTTATGTAGTACATCACTTGCATGGTTGATTTACCATATGCAGAACTATTTCTCTTAGTTTCGCTGTTATCAGAGCCCTGAGACAAGAGCTCTTTCTCGAAGAACCATCTCCTACTGCTGTGGTGGCTCCGTGGTTTATGATATGAAACAGTGATAATGTATGGTGCTATATTAATGTCGCAACGAAAAGAAGCAGGTACAATTGCTATGCCTTAAAACACAAGTAATAATTTGACCGATCGCTTCGCACTGACGCAGAGCTTTTCTTAGATATTTAAGCTGTCAAAACTGTTGAAAATTTGCGCTCGTGTTGTGCACATTCTACCATAGTCCTCGTTAGTTTGGCGATGCTTTGCTTATGCGCTCTCTTGTAGCATGATCAGGTACTTTTCCAGAGTGTATACATGTAATGTTGTTAGAACTAAGTTAATAGCGGACAGGTGTAGGTGGGCTGTTATGGCTTTGCACATTTCTTACTAATAAAGCATGCACGTGTATACGCTTAGTTATAGTATTTTACGTGCTGCCGTATTGTGTTCACGCAGTCTGGTGTATGTCGCCTTCAGAGCGAGGTGTATCTGAGATTAAAATTACACAAACATGTGACCATGTTGGGTCACGTTTTCAAGGGCGCAGCCATTGTTTATTTCTGGGTGAAGCATCGAACCCACGATGTGGCTGAACCGATATTACTTTATTGAACTGTAAAGTTTGAACCCAACCTTGTGGCAACGCTTAGCACCTTATACTACCACTTATTTTAATTAGGACGAAAATTGTGCGTTTCTTCACCTCTTTACGGCCGTCATTCTTTCTTGGTATTTACGCGTCATTCTCGCACGTACAACCGTGGCTTTTCACGCATTTCGAGTTCAAGACTACTGTAGCTGCATACCATCCGGAACTCCGGCATGATGAAATAAAATATATGCGGCAATCGGATCAGCTGATGCTGGTTTTCGCGATTTTGCGAGGATCGCCTGATTTTTCTTGCTGATGCTTTGTAAAGGTGTCTTTTGATCGTGATCAGACCTATCAGGTAGTACTTGGCGCAGAATTAGCAAACGTGTGGCGAAGATCTTAGCTAAATCACGGCCTGAGAGTCGGAAATTGCGACGCGCAGATCGCAACAGTCTTATTCCCTCCGCTATGATAGGTGTCCGTGTAACACGCAACGCAAGCTTAGCACAGTCGTAAGAAGTAGTACACTTGCTTTGTTGGTTATACAGACAGCTGGCGCTGTATAAAAGCTATCTATTGCATGCTACTTCATTAAAAAAGTCGTTTCACAGTCTTTTGCGCCAACCACGACCTCGGTCGTGATACCACCTCGCTAAGCTGAGCGACAGTAGATTTCGACATTTACTGGTTGACTAAACCATCGCACCCTTTCTGAGAGCTAAATATCACTTTTGTTAAGGAGGCTTGAAATCATATTTAGTTTTTGTTGTGAATAAATACTTCCCTGGCCACATTTCGGGCGATTTTGTCCGATTTCGTTGACGCTTCCTTACTAAGACTTTGCAACACTGATTTTGTCAACCACGTTCTGGGCAGGGAAAAGATTATTTTAGCTGCCTCAGCATCACCAGCGACGAGCCAGAGTTTATGTGTGAGTATGAGTTACTGTTCTTTATTACCAGTGCCTTGTTGTTCATACCTGTCACGTGCACCCTAATCAACCGCTCGCCGTTGTGTGTAAGTATTCGGCAAGTAAGTAGGACGAACAGTTGCGGCTAGTCGCGTACGTGTGACCCGAGTGATCGATCTTTTCCCTTTCGATTCGAGGGTACACAGCAGAGTACATTTAATCTTTTAATTTGCAATTTAAACGTACACATAGTGAAGCAACACGTGTGGTAACCACACCACCAATTGTTACCTTATTAAACTCCACAATAAACAAGTAACTATAAGTAACATGATCGAGCACAACCAGTCCATTAGATGAGAATTTATAACATGCAGAAGCTACATGGCTAATATGTAATTGTTATCGCAACGTAATTGATAAAGTAATGCTTTAAACAGCAGCAGAGGCAAGCATGAGTACCCGTGATGCAGTTTGAAGCTTGTGCCTAAGGCCGGTTTGTCTGTGCTTGCATTCACACGGTGAAAAAACTGTTTCATTCTGGCATGGCATGAAAGAACGTGCTGTGATGAGTGCCTATGCTGTCCCATATCTGAATAGAACGGATAACATAAACAGGCATTTCATTGTAAGCAGCAAAACAAGCAACAGATCTGGCCCTTCGCGTCAGCCATGAAGAAGTCTAATAAGATTGAGGTTCATTTCTTGCACATATTTTTAGCCTCCCAGTTTCCTCAGTGTGAGCAACATGGCACACGAAAATTTATTGGCACTGCCGCCCCTATCTGCCACCACATGTTAATATGGACATTCCGTGCCTGCACAGGTGGAGCGCGCCTAGCCTTCAACACTGCAGAAATGCGCTCGGTGTCTGTTAGATCGGAGCAGATTCTACACAAGGTCTGTACAACGGTGTCGGGTGTTTCAAAAGCACATCAGTTTTCCACTTATTTCTTTTTTTAGCCTAACAAGTGTTGTCGTCCTGCCATGATAAGAAGGAATTCATTTTTTCTGGTGCTGTTGACCTATGGTTTGCATTCCAAGGCTGGTTTAGGGCAGTGTCGGCTATCACTTGGAAACCAGTGCTAGTACAGAGTGGCAAGTTTCAAAATGTCTCGTAAGTGCTTTCTATTCATTAAATTTAGAAAAGCTGAAGTCTCAAAGTGACGCTTTCCTTAAAAACTGAGCTCCTGGTAGTCACACCTGCTCTTTAAAGGAGAGCATTTTTAGTGAACTAAAAGCACCTTAACCATATTTGTCTGTCAGTTGGTCAGTATAGTATTAATCTGATCGATCAATTTAATCTAGCCTATTGAGTTTGGGCACTCTGTGATCATCTCCCCAACTTAACAACTTGGGTCAGCAACTCACTTGGAAGTTAACTTAGTCCAGACTCGATCATGCTCAAATTAAGCCATTTGCTTTAGTTAGTAAGGATGAGTAATCTTTTAGAGAGCTTGAGGCCGAGCGAGTCTGGTTTGAAGAAATTTTGATGGGTGAGTATGAGCCCCTGGCGCGAAGTATGTATAAGTTAGTTTGAGTGGGCTCTCTTTTTTTTGCCAACTAATGTTTGACATGAACCAATACTTGCATGACAGGACAGAGTTTGTTATAAAAAGGTTTTATTCAGCAATTCACTGACATTTGGTTTCTATAATAAAAAAGATGTTTGTTTACACTACTTAGAAATGGGTTAGCGAGCCAAGATTATATGGTTGACTTCGAAAAGTCTTTTGTCACTGCCTTTTCGACCACTGATTCGTCCTGCACCGACCACTCATGTCTTCCTCTATTGCTTGCTGCACTGTCCAGTGTACCAAGGGTCGGTAATGCACTTTCCCTTACATATTGGGCGTTAGGTCCACCACCGGAGGCACGAGTGCTGCAATCGCTGTGATGTGCAGGGTTGGGTCACGTGATCTCGCCTCGCACTGGCAAAAGAAAGCTGGCAGTTGCATGTGTGATTTTACCTTGACTTTGCAGTGTCTTCATTTTCGAACAGCGTTGTTTTGCTCTGGCTTCAAGTGTGCAGACTTCTGCAAACTACACAATCCGGAAAGACACCAAAGTTCCCGGCGGCATGCCACAGTGCGCTACACACGTGAGGGTACTCTTATGGCAGCTTGCAGTGCCACTGTCACCTCTCTCTTTTTGTGTTGTGGTTATTATTCAACTATGAGGTTAACATGAGCACCGACCATTAATGCTCGCATAAAAGCGAAAGATTTAAGTTTCCGCACGGTAGCCACACTCACAACTAAAATTGAATGTGTGAACAATTCATTTATGTATATTTCAAAATAGGATGTAGGTGTGTATATTTGGAGGAAGTTGCTGTCATTGTCATTACACTCAAGAATGTGCCCCGTTGTTGTCCGTATTGTCAGAGTCTAGATATAGCCCGGAAGTCCAATTTTTTTCCCTTTATTTTGGGAAATTCACTTATTCCAGTCTACTTAGTTCTCAGTGCTTCTGTATGTTCAGCCAGCACGTTGGACGAAACCTTGTTTCTTACATCATACATGTGCCGCTTCAGTTTGAGCTACTTTTCTCGCCAAGGTCACCTTACAGTAGCCTGAGCCACTCCCACCCTCCTCCCCGGCTCTCCTTCTCTATGTGTGTACTCGACCACACTGGTTTCCATCCACCAGTAGCGTAGCCAGGCGGTGGCACACCAGGCCCGTACCTCTGCCCTCCCAATATTGTCTCCTGGTATATAGGAGCGAAGAAAATAACGTTCTACCACATCTACGTGCCTAGCTGGGACCCATTCTAATCAAGGTGGCGCCCCTTCGGAAAAAATTTCTGGCAAGGCCTCTGCCATCTGTGGCCTCAGCTCACAGTGTTCTTTGCTTATAGATTACGTCTGTAGGATGGGCCCATAGCCACTGTCACTTCCTCTAAATGCTGTTTTGATCTACAGGCGAAAACTTGGTAAGCTTGGAAAACTGATTCATCTTCGAAGAGCTGCCGTGAAATATAGCACAGTTTGTGAATAAAGCTTAAAATAACAAAAAAAACTGGAAACTTCTTATTTTATTGAAAGCTCTGAGCCCGCTCCCACTTTTTTGTCTTGAAGTTGCGTTGTTCTGGCCACGGTCCTGGGAAAGAACATGTGCGGTACTGTCGCTAGGTCAAAGGGTGCACGTCATTTTTATTTTACCTGGTCGAATGCGTCTTCAAGGGAGAGCCGAAGCCCTACCTAACCCCACGGTGGGAGACAAGACAAGATGGGAAGTAAGGGAAGGGGAGGGTTAGTGATTAAAAAATTTCTTGGCTTGGGATTCTAACCCGTGGAGGGAATTCAGAATAGGCCAGTTTGAAATTTTACACCGGTGCTTTGCGAAAAAGTGTATTGAGATTTGGAAGGGGCTGTTATCCCTAGACACGGGACGCTGCACATAATGCTCACTTACACATGCATTTGTAGGCTGCCTAATTATGAGTATCAGTGTAATCACTGTTGTCTAAATATGCTACTGGAAATATTTTGGAGCAGTGTATGACATTTCTTCCCTGAAAAACAAACTAAATTTTGTACCAGTTTTTTTTGTTTTTTTCCCCACCTGTGGTCTTCAGTTTCAGGAATCTCCCAAAATTCATGGTCGCAAGCTTGCCAGATCCATATTTAGAGTCGCAGAGTCTGTCAAATAATTTTACAGGCACAGGTAATGCTAATACGAAGTTTATCATTGTTGGCTCAGTGGGGTGGTTCAAAATACCACTTTCATTGAAATAGCAGTGCTCATGTATACACTGCACAGTTTAGGTGATGTCGAATGGTTTTTACATATGTTGTTTCTAAATGAAAGCCTTCTTTTTATACTGCTCAAAATTTGGTATCTCGTGATAAAAATTGTATATTTAGTTTCATGTTAGGGCGAGAGGATTATGCACAGAAGAAAGGAAAAATAATTGCGCATGCACCAGACCACCTTATTCGAATTTTAAAATGACAACATAACTGAAAAGACAGCTGTCAATCTGTCGGATAATGAATACAGGTATCTAGATTCTTTCATCTTGTGTTGTCTATCTGGTGGTCAATCATCCTCTGCTGCAGTATTAGCTGATGTGTGCCCAAGAATTATCCAGAATGAAAGTTCTTGCGGTCGTGTGTCTTGTTGTCCTGTTATAAATTTATCAGCCATAGGCTAGAGCTGCAGACTTGTTCACCTGGCTTGCGACCTTGTAAGTATTGTTTAGAAATAATGAAACACCTTGTGTTTATTTTTGAATTAGTCAAACAAGCTTGTTTTATTCAACTTTCAATGAAACCCATTTCTAAATATATTGGTATGTGGAAGATTTTTTCCGCACAATGATTGTTGAAGCATTTGTTCAATTCTTTTCATAATGGCCACATAGCATTTGATCTGGATAGTTTTTTTAACGTCTGCTGTCATGCTTTTTCATTGTTTTTCATTGTTTTAGCTTGCATATATGTTATACTGCAGTGCTTAAAACATATTTTGAGGTATTTATTTCTATTCACGTACGCAGGTATTTGAAAAATATCAGCGTTTTATCAAGACGGGGCTTTTGAAGTTTGTTGGCATCGATGGAGGTTAGGAAAAGCACTTCACACAAGTGTTCATAGATCTGCAGCCCGATCGCTGCTGCCCCTCAGAGCAGGATACTGCGACAGGCTATGATGGTTGGTTTCCTGCCCAATCGCTGCTTGCAGGACTCTGGGCAGCTCCCTGTCAGTCCAGTTTCAGTTCAGTTTCAGTTCGGTTCAGTTTCAGTTTATTTACTTTCACACAAAACATACATGCTTACATAAACATACAGAAGGAGGTCCTAGAGCACTAGGCTGAAGGGGGACCTCCGTTCAGAAAATGTGATAAATATGTACAAGTAAAATGCAGCTCTGACAGCAATGTGGAATAAGTTATACAAATAAATGGAATACAGAAAAAAACTACAAATATTAACAATCATAAGTACAATAAAACACTGATTAAAACATAGAAAAAATAAAGAAAAAAACCCAACTAATACTAACGAAACGAACAGAGGAACGAAAAAAGCAAGAAAAGATGAATAGCTGTGGCAACATTAAGAGTGCATGAATATGAACAGGTACAGGTAATATTACACATCTTAGAATTCTAAAGTGTCCAGCAGAAAAGTGAATATTGTGTTTTTACAAATTGCTAATGATGAAGACTGCTCAACGTTAAGGGAAAAACTGTTCCAGGTTGATAACGACTAGAAATAACTGGAGTGTTTTCCATGATTAGTATGGACTGATGGCAATAGTGAACGGTTGTTAGCTGCAATTCTTGTTTGGTTGGTGTTTACTAGAACAGCGTCTGGAAATGTGTTTACTGGAGGAGAGTTCTTCATTATTTTAAATAGCACTATGAATAAATTGTATTTAACAAGTTGTTTAATGATGGGATTCTGTTATTATGAAGAACGTCGGACACACAGCAGCTGAATGACCTGCACGTTAGTATACAGATGGCCTGGTCTTGTAAATGTTAAAGCGGTGCTATGTGTGTTGCATATGTGGTACCTCATGACGTGATGCAGTAGTTCAGATGACTATGAATGAAACGATAATACTGTGTTAGTAGTGTAGGTTTGCTGAAATAGTACCTGGCTTTTATTGAAATTCTAATACGAGGAGCAATTCTACGCTTCAATTGGGTGATGTGTTTTGAATATTTTAAGTTAGAATATAAAGTAACACCGAGAAATGAACCCTCATCAGTTGCACTAATGACATGAGAATCAAGAATGATAGTCGGAAAGATTTCTGGTGTTGTGTGACTGGTATGAAAAAGCATGAATGAAGTTTTGGTGGAATTCATTTTCACCGAATTATGACGGTTCTAATTCCCTCATCTACTCCTGCAGCCTCTAAATCATCGCCCCATCTCTGCTGCCCTGGCCACCCCTAAGCCCATAGAGCCTTGCTGAACTCGCCTCCAAGTTTGGGCTGCATTACTGGCAGCAGTAACTTGAAAATCTGAACTGAAAAATAAATTGTTTGACTTGGTATATTTAGAAGTAAAGTTACGAAGATTGTGTTCTGGTATTCTTATTTATAGATTGCTTATGTGCACAATAATTGAACCAAGCAGTTATTATAGTTAATGCTTTTTAGCTTATACTTGACGAAAGGTGTAACAGCCTATGTTACAAGTTCTCGCAAAACTGAGGAAGAATGTGCGGAGAAAACCAGACAGTAAGAAGACTTCTGCAGTTTTATGTTCTACACATGGAGAGGGTGATAGGCAATGCAAGAAAAACGGCAAAAGTAGACGATTTAGTTGAATTGTGTAGTGTTTCTACACTAGTCACCAGTGGTCAGTCGCCTTGAAGTATACTACACCGTGAAGCTCGCACGGGGGTGCTATAAGCTGCTAGAGAAGTTCTGGGGGTGTAATGTAAAGTTTACCTGCTAAAGAAACCCAGTGGTAAAAAAATCATAATAATAACGGTGGATTATTGGCGAGCCAATGGTAGCCGATATTCGTCGTAAAGCGAATACTGACGTAATAATGGCATTTAATTGGCAACAAAGTGGCTCGAGAACGGTCCTATGCTGGATGTATGTTGGAAACTATGGCGGTGAAAGGACGGGCCTTCATCGGCATGCGTAAAAACGGCCGGCATCGGCTGGATATAGGAAAATGCAACGGCAGAACGTCGGCCCCACATCGGCTTGAACATCGATCTTACATCGGTAGAAGTTGCACTTGCCCGAGATGCCAATCTTGGCCCAATATTGCGGCCAATGTTAGCCGATACGGGTTCGAGATCGGTCCAACGCCGGTGAGCTGCCAGGGTAGTTTGCCTCAGCTCTTGAGAGTTTGCGACAGGCATAGGCTAACACTTTCTCTTGACCATTTTGCCACTGGACCAGGATGGCGCCGAGGTTGACATTGTTGGCATTGGTATGGACTTCAATGTAGACTGTCTCATTAAAATGGACAAGTACTTGTGAACCCTGTAGCCATTTTCTTAATTCCTCAAAAGCTTTCTTTTGTTCGCTTTCCCATGTGAGGGCACGTCTTCACACGTCGTCTTTGTTAGTTTTTAAAAGGTTCCGCAATCTTTGAGAAGTTTTCCACAAATCGCCTATTGTAGGCACACAAACCCGAAATTGTACGTACTGACGTTTTGTCTCTTGGTGTAGGGAACCTGTGAACAGCGGCTGTCTTTTTGGGATCAGGACGAGCGCCGTCAGAACTAATGACATGTCCAAGGAATCACAGCTCTTCGAAGCCTAAGTGACATTTTTCGGGTTTGATTGTCAAGTTTGCTGACGGGATGGCTTCCAATACTGTGCGTAGTCACTCTGTATGTTGGTCGAGCGTTGCAGAAAATACCATCACGTCATCCAAATACACTACGCATGACAGCCTTTTCAATACCGCGAGGACAGTGTTCACCATTCGCTGCAACGTCGCTGGCGCGCAACAGAGGCCGAATGGAAGTTCTTTGGATTCGAAGAGGCCATCTGGTGTTACGAATGCCGTTTTTTCATGGTCCTGCTCGTCGACCTCTGCTTGCCAATATCCGCTTTTCAGATCCAAGGAAGAGAAAAACTTTGCGAATCGCAGCCGTTCTAGTGTATTGTTGATACGTGGCGAGGGGTAGACATCTCGTTCAGTTACACTGTTCAGTTTTCGGCAGTCGACAAAGAATCTGAGTGTGTTGTCTTTCTTCTTAACGGGCACTGAGGGGAACGCCCATGGACTATTCGAAGGCTGGATGACATATTTCCAAAGCATCTCCGCCACTTGCTTCTTGATAATTCCCTGTTATTTTTGTGACACTCGATATGGAGGCCGGCCTATAGGCCTTTTGTCGTCTTGCGTTATAATTCTGTGTTTCGTAATTGCCGTGCGCCGGACCTTCGAGGCAGTTGAAAAGCAGTCAGAGAATTCTTTTACCAAGGTGTAAATCTGTTTTTTTACTGTCCGGAAGGCTCTGGTTGACGATAATGGATGTGTCAATGTTGCAGGACACGGGTAGAGTGGTTGACGTAGTTGAGCTGAATAGCTCGGCTGCCATACAGAAGTCGTGTAAATAGGCAATAGCCGTACCTTGAGCGATGTGCAGTTCATTGAAGAAATTTCTGAGTAGGACATCTGCACGGCCAGTCGTCAAATGAAGAAGACCCAGAGGTAAGCAGGCACCTTTGTTCAAAAACAGCCCTTCATGTGTATCCGCTATTTCTTGGCGGTTGTTCAATACGTCATTCTCTAAGAGCACCATTATACTGCAGCGTGGTGGCACAGTTGAACAACGCGTAGAGCAGTTAGGCGTCGTTCCCCAGATTCCTTCACAGGTATACCTCGTTCAGTAGAAAACGACATGCTGGACCTACGCAGGTTAATTACGGCGCCAGTAGCTCGCTAAAAATCCATTTCTATAATGAGTTCCCTTGAACAATCTGGTAGCACAATGAAATCGGCAACGTAAATGAAGCCCCGTATTTCAAGTCTTGCTGTGCATCTTCCAAGGGGCGTTATAACTTGACCGCCTGCCATGCGTATCTGCGATCCACTTCACTGTGTCACAACTTTCTTTAGCTTCTTCACCATCCCTTGTGACTTATCCCTGAATAATTATCCCTCGTGTTTTCTAAGTCATTCAGCTCCCATCTTGCCATTCTCAACCGCAAATCTGAAGTAACGCTTTCGTTGCTGCACCCATTTATCAGAAATACACCGTCGTCGCCTTCAAACCATATTGGAGGATCTTCGTAACTTACGTTATCAGAGGCCTCACCTCCCCAGGTCACTTGATTCAGTTTTCCGGGAGTGGGCTTGAAGAACGACGACCAGTACTCTGCCTTGAAGGAGCACGTGGGCTGGATGACGGGTAGCGTATAGGCAATAGTGACCGTGACGGATGTAGGCGTAAAAATGGCGAGTTCTGGCGCGTGGACAAGTACTCCTAAATCTTCGACAGTCGTTCGCCCCTTCGGCAGCATGGTGCGTAAGGCGGGAAGCCTCTTAGTCCAGCCGGTCGGTAAGGGCAGAATCTGTACAGATGACCCGCTTCGGCACAATCAAAACACATAGGCCTGCATTCGTGATCCCGCCAGACGTCAGTTTTTCTGGGCCTATGTTTCACATAGAGATGTATGCTACGTGCTCATGGGGGAAGATAGGTAGCCGTTGGTTCCCCTGGACGAGGTGCGCTACGTGCTGCAGGTGGGAGAAAAATTGCCGCCACCGCAACTGCTGCATTGATGTGTACCGTGTGTTGTCTGAGAACTTCAGAGTATGTTCAAATAGATGGAACCGGCTGCAGCTCAAGCGCTGGCTTTTGTATGACCTTCCTCAGTTCGTCACGAATAAGGTCTGTAACAAAGAAAGCAGTTTGAGTCTGGGGCACTTGCTGTCTGCTCATTTCTTCTCTAATAACTGATCTAATGAGCTCTAGTAGGGCTTCAACATCGTTTCACATGCCTCCAGAGAATACCTGTGCAGATGCGCAGTTTTGGTTCTGGTTGTACTGCCAAGCCCGATGTTTCAGTGTTTTTTCGATGACTGTCGCTTCCGAATAAAAGTCAGCAACTGTGCTTGGAGGGTTGCGAACGACAATGGCCAACAGTCTTGCTTCACTCCTCACTTGCAGACAATACCTGCTGATGAACGAGCAGTTGAGGAAATATTTAAATTCACATTGAGAAAACTAACGTATAAGTGGTAATAAATGAACCTAAAAGCTGGCAAGCTTCGAGTTCCAGGTCGCATGCTTGTTTTGAGCTTTCCCTCAAACATGAGCACTGTGGTTCAGTGCATTGGAGAACTTGTATGTCGGCTATCTAATGGTAACTACATCGTGTATGCTCACGCTCTTCCAACTAGACGTGGGCACTGTCTTAAGACGATTTTCGCATGTACAAATATGTTAAAATTTAGTCTTTTTTCTGACCAATATTGTTTACTGGAATGACCGATATGGTTTACTTCTTCTCTTTTGCTTACGATGTGCCGATATTTGTTCTATTGAAGAACTTGTGTTTTTATTGTTATACTTTCCTACTTTATTTATGTACACAACTCTTGTAATAGCCCGGCGTTCGGCTGCAATACTTGAACATAATTAAATAAAAAATAATCATTTGCTCACAACTTTCGCGTTCACTCCTTTTTAATTAGCACAGAGCACGTGATGAAGAACCGCGCTATTTGAAAAGCTACCTGTACACTATCGTAGGTTCACTACGATTACAAGATTCTTCGCTAATCATGGTTGAATTGATTTGCACACTGCGGAAAGCCTAGCCCACACTGACACACCTCTTTCGCGTTGACGGGAGCTTTGCGTAAACACATATTGTTGAATATATGGTTTTAGAGTATTAAAGGAGTATTGACACAAAAAATTTGGCCCTCGCGTTTTTCCGCTGCAATGCGTTGCCGGAGGCCTGATAATCATGACATGACACACCTTTTGCTGCATTTTGCTACAGCAAGTGACAGATAATTAATTTCAGGCACCTCATTATCAGTCAGTTTCAGTTCCAGTTTGAGAGAGTTCCAAAAACTGGGTGCAACTGTCGCCATAACGTGTGCAGCTCATGACCATGTCGGCACAAAGAACTGTGATGCACTTCCGCAATGGTCCACATCAAGAATAACTTTCCAATAAGAAACGAGACACACAAAACTTTCTAAGCGTGTGCCACGGCCATGCACTCGCCACCAGCCGCCAACAAATATAGACTTCGAGAACTAACGCGGCAAACGAAAAATGGCGGCTATGACGTCATCCTAACTTGTTTTGTTGACTGCGGCGTGGTGACGTGTGTAAAGTAAGGAGTCACCTCGGGGTCACCTCCAAGGGTGCCTATAGCACTATGGACTCGGTCGGAGACACAAACTTCAAATTGATTTAGAATACCTTCAAGCGATATTCGCTGTTGATATTTCGCAGATGATATACAAACGTTCACGAGAATCGACCCCGCAAGCTATGTCGGCCCCGAAATTTTGTGTCAGTACCACTTTAAGTACCTAATTTGCACAGTGCTCTGTTGAATTTCGTAATAGTTTATTACTATTAGTATCTGGTAAGAAAGTATCATATGACAAGAATTGCAGTATCATGTACATAACTGTCATACACGAGCTTCGTGTTAGTGTGATTAACTATGTATTTTAAAATAATGTATACACACTGCTACATGGCTTCTGTTTTTGTGCCTTTTGTCGGTCATCGGTTTCACAACGTGTACCGTTTTTGTGTTCACAGTAAATTGTAGGACTTTCTTGTGTCATTCATGATCTGGAAGTCAGGCTAGCTGTGTTGCGCCACGTGAGGGTGTGGTTTGTGCAAAAGAATATGACGTACCAGAGAGGGATATACATAGGTCAGCAAACTTCCTCAGTAGTCAACTAACTCAAATTTAGATCAAGCAGCAAGTCGGAGTCACAGTAAGTTTGGGTGAGTAATATTTAGGAACTTTTAGTCCAATAGTTCGGTTCAGAAAATATGGCGGATGTGTTTCAGTCAGCCATAAGTACAAAATTTATGTCTTTAGTTAGCATGCATGAGCTTTATTTTTCTGTCAACTTGTGGTCCTATCTACTTAACTTCATTACTATCAGTTTTATGCCAGCTTATTTTCATGCTTGTGCGTACCCGCACGCTTAAGTGTGTGCCAGTTTATACTCCATCTAAATACTTGTTTATCATATGCATGAGTTACGGAAGTGGGTCACTTTTGCCTTAGCCCACAGTCTTATTCACAGGACGTTATGGATAAAACTATCTCGTGTGAGTTGTCTTTCATCAAAAGTGTGCTTATTACTGAACTGCCTCTGATGACTCGTATTGAAAGGTATGAGGTGAAAATTATCTAAGTAGGGCACAAATTATGGTAATAGTTAGCGTTGAAGTGTACTACTAAATTCATCAGTTTTTGTATTGTTATTTTTAAAAAGCTCTATTGCGAAAAAATGTATACCTTTTTGGAGTGCATCTATTATATTTGTAATACAGCGTCCTAAAAAGATATTTTTGCTTTAATATTGAAGCGGTGGTATTAGAGTGATACGTGAACAGCGTTGCGTATGTTTAAGTCACAAGGAGATAATAACAAGCATTGCTGTAGGTTGTATGTGTTGCACGTAAATAGTGAATTGTGAATGGACATGTTGGTGCTTTAACAGCAATTTCGGTTGCACACAGGTGCTCACAGTTTGCAATACAGTTGCAAATAAAGGAAGCTGTGCTATCTCGATGTGATACGCTCTATTGTGGCGGCTGTCTTACATGTGCGAAAATTTTAACGAAGCTTGGAAAACAATACAGGTATGCTACAATACAACAAAATAGTACTGCGAGAAGCATGACAATATGCTTTTCATACTGCGCCGGTGCTTCAATGAGCTGTATGGGACAAGATGGTTTTGGTATTTCTTTGTCAAAGGCCTAGCGTACTCTCCAGGGCAACAAGAACTTCAAAAGAAAACAAAATTTTTTTATACATGTTTTCTGGCTCACTGTCAATTGTGAGTATTAGCAATAAATGCCACGAAAACTAAAGAGCATAGACACTATTGTTGGAGAAGCTAAACCAAAAGTAAAGAAACCTTGAGTGAACTCACTCAGAATGATAGAGCCACGAGTCGGAAAGCCATCGGTTGAGTAATATTTTATTGAGTTTGAGTTCAAGTGAATCTTATTGAGAAAAATATTGGAGAGTGTGAATTCATGTGTATGCGGTTGAAGAAAATTCCTAGTTCAACCCGCAAGCACAAATTATAATTCTTGAGTCTTCCAGAACGCATTCGACCAAAACAAATCCCACCAGAACACACCACAACGGTGTGTGGCGTGGTCTTCCCACCAGACCACATTCCTACAGAACATGTTCCGCCAGAACACAGCAGACTAGGTCGGCGTTCCCACCAGGACACGCCACACTAGCTCAACAATCACACCAAAATACATCCCACCAGAACACATTCCATATGGGCACACAAGAGTGGGTCATTATTTCCATTAGAACTCAGTACACCAGACTGGTGGGTTTTTGGACTGGGTCTGCTTAGTTTCAGCGTTTTAATCAGGATGAGAGAAGGCAGAATGCAAGCGCAGCGTGGGAAAAAATTTCTAACTCCACCGTACTGAACGGATTTAAATTTTTTTGCAACGGCGAATGTTTGAGGAATTCATTAGCATTCCATTTCATGGCAGCTTGGAATAGTGTTGCAGGGCCCATTTATGCTTGGGCTTCAAGAGTTGAAGGCGATAGCGATATGCTGTCTCTAGTGAGTACTCATATCACTTATTGCGTTCTTGTTATCGAATGATGTTTCTTGACAAGTTTAACATAGAGATTGGAATGATTTAATTGATAATGTTGCAAGTGGCTACTGTTCCATGAAGCCTTCACGTATGGCTGTATGCTGTGTAGTGGCCAGCACGATTAAAACAGTGCATTTTTGCACTTGAAATCTTTTTTTTTCGCTTCCAATAGAGTAATTTACCTAACACATGTGGGTGCCACCAACATAGGCTGTTAAGCCGATGCTGACATCGTTATTTTATATTTCAACCTCAATTGAGTAGGTGTTGAAACATCACATGCACCAACCCCGACTTTCATGAGTGAGAATTTAGGGTAACATTGTTCGTTAGTTGTTAAAAACGCAAAACACAAATGTCAACAACCCAACATGGCTGGTGGCAATGAAACCCACCCGTGAAATAGTCTATATAGACGCACTACGTGGCCTTTAGAGAATGCATGCAGTGACGTCCGTGCTTTTTGCAATTAGCGGCTGGCTTTAAACAACAACGTGGTTACATTATTCACATCCCAATTGAAAATTCTGGGTTGGTGGATGCTGGAATCGTTAGTGATTATGGTAGTAATAATTGTGGATACTTTGGAAATATTAGTGGATATGGTGAAAAATGCAGAGGGGCATACTGGCTGGTGACGGCGAGAGTAAAAAAAATATATGGCAGTTGGTGGTGGAGGTGAGCCAATATTGGTGACGGTGGAAAATGCCGGCTTAAGATGGCAAGAGTGGAAAATATGGTGGCAGATGGTGATGGTGGTGGTGACGGTGAAAACGTCCGGCTGATGGTGGCGAGGCAAAACGTGTTTGGTGGAAGGCTTGGTGAGCAAGGTGGATTACGGTGGCGTGATGGAAGCTTGGTGAATGCTGGTGGCATGATGAAAAAGCACATGGCAGTGTGTGAAATCACTTATTTGTAGTGTTTTATTCTTGAACGTGCAAAGATATATGTTTACAGTAAAAAAAAAAAAAAACCAACGCCATTCATTGGGTTTTTCAGCACGTTTATTTTTATTGCTTTTTTTAACACTTCAATTTTTCTAGAGCGTCAAATATATGGCTGTAAATGTGTTTACATTTCGCGCACGTACTTACATCAGTTTGACAACCACGATATGTTCCTTTGTTGCGATGTTTAGAAGGCTAGAGGTGTCACTGTGAACAGTGACAATAGTTGTTTTACATCGGCGCGCAGTTTTCGAGAAATAAATCTGCTCCAGTCCACAATTGCCTCTTTTATTGTTAGAGCAGAACGCAATGGTCACTTGATGTCGCCACGCCAGAAACGCAACTCCGCCGATTCTTGCAAACTCTATTGTTTGAGACGTACCTTTAAGTTAACAAAGTGCACGCGAATATGCATAAACTTTAACTTTCGACATGCGTCGAGATGAGCACTTGACTTCCAACCTTCTGTTGTTCTACCATTCATTCCACCAATAGTTAGTCCTACGGACCGAGCCCCTACAAGTGTTATAGGTGCTTCTGGCTTTCAGAATACACAAATTTGACGATTAAAAGTGACAATAAAGCACAGCTGTGGCACCATATAACCTAAATGAAGCCTTTTTGATTGTGTACGGTGTCCGCGCAACAAGCGACCAACATCGATGCGACGCACTTGCAGCACTTCCACCAAATGTATGCCTTCCATCACCGACAGCAGCCGGTCGCACTCGCCGGCATTTCAATGGTTCCTATGCAAGAACACAGACTCGTCCATTCGTATGCTTTCTGAACCAATATGATAGCATAATGTTTCTGGCGCACTGCATTCATGTTAGCCAAGCCGTTGTGATGTTAACCCTAACGACAGAGCAACAGCGGTGGGCTGGCACGACTGCGCTGTGCGTTGCGCGAAAAACATCACTATATATTGTGTTGGAGTATCTAACGAATGAGCATACAAGCGTCATAAAGACTGAACAGCTATTGCTCTTCGGAAGGAGCAAGAAACGAATAATAAACTTGGCAGTAACTGTCGACCAACTCTACCTGCTCCTCAGTTCACTGAGTTGTTTTTTGTCTTACGGGTTTAAATTGTTGATAATTTGATTGATTTGTGGGGTTTAACGTCCCAAAACACCATTTTATTATGACAGACGCCGTAGTGAAGGGCTCCGGAAATTTCGACCGCCTGGGGTTCTTTAACGTGCACCCAAATCTGAGTACACGGGCCTACAACATTTCCGCCTCCATCGAAAATGCAGCCGCCACGCGGTTGTAAATTGTAACAAACTCATAGCGCTGTTGCCGTTCTCACAGTGGTAATCGTTACAGGCAGCAGCTGTTCGTGTTTATAAAATGGGCAAATTTTAGTAGCAGGTGCAGATCCAGTCCATCTCAAGTAAGCGACAAACAGAACTAAAATTAGGCAATGAGTTTGTTAGTAGATTACTTTTTTAACACCACAATGCCATCTGTCGGCGTTGTGCAGTGGTTAGTGTGCTTTGGTGAGAACTCAAAGGTGGCAGGTTCGATTCCGCACTGTCGCACATTTGAAAGGCGATTGTCTTTCTTGGGGCCTTCGACGCAAAAATTTGGTCTGTCTGTCATTCTTCCTGTCTGTCTGTCTGTCTGTCTGTCTGTCTGTTTGTACAATTGTCTGTTTGTTCACTCTGAACGGCATCAGGTACTTGAAACGGCCGGCCCAATCAGCAGCGCCCACCAATGTTGCTCAAGGTTGAGCATTCATGCTTGTGCAATTGTTAGTTAAAAAGCAATTACTGCGCATGTCTGGGGCACCATTACAGCACGCATATATTCTGCATGTGCGTCTTTTACAAGAAAAGGGCGTACCTCGGTAATTTTAAGGACCGTAGCGCTTATCACGCTGCTCTGACCATGCAACTCCTGCATGAAAGGGCGAGTGTTTTCAAGGTTTTGCTAAGACGAGACGGTGCTGGCACCGACCCATCGCCTTGCATTCTTCACCCTATCACCTCTGAGGCGGCGCGCACACCCACCTCAAAGCCACACGCTTTGTTTTTGAAAAAAAAAACTGACAGATGGCGCTTATGTCTCACGTGTGACGTGACTTGATGCGCTTGTTCACCTCCGCTGCACGCTCGAAACACTCTAATCAATTCTCCATTCATCCGATTTTCATCCGATGAACGGAGAATTCATCGATTCTATCCGATTCTCCATTCACCGATTTTTTTGCGCAGAACATCAAAGAAATATATTGTTCACTCTCTACACACGTAAGACTATCCTGATGACTTTTGCAGATAAATATGCAGATACGGGGCCAACTTTTTATGGGTGCTTTTTACATCGTTTTTATACAATTATCTTTAATATTTCTTTAGTGGCAGCTCGTCACGGTGGTTCTGACGCTGCTTCGCTCTCCAGCATTGCCGAATATAGTGCACCGTCCACCATACGCTCCAGAATACGCCTTCACCCACCATGGGCCACCAACACTTCCAGCACCATAATCCACCGAAATGGGGAAGGCGGAACCCACCATTCCTATGGTGGACGTTTTTTCAATAGGGGTATTCTGACGCGCGATGAATATTTCCGCTTGTACTTCGCAATATAAGTTCGATACTACAAGTAGTGTTGCGAAGCCTGTATACCAAACATGTGTGTTTGCAAAGTATGAACGTTAATTTTATTGCACTACCGGGCAGAGCAAACAATTTCAACAGTAATCGCAAGCGAACGCGTTCCTGTAGGATAGATCACCTGCTTGCCACGCGGATGCCGTAGCTTCAATGCTAACTCAGACCCGGGTATTTTCATTATTTCTTTCAATCACATCTTTCTCAATTTTTTCGGTCATGCACAAGGTGATCCTCGCTCACAACAAATACGCTGGTGACACAGAAATGCTCAAAACGAGGTATTTTACGCTATCGCGTAAATGTAGCCTAGTACGGGTGTCTACGAGGATTGAATTAAAAAATTCAAAATTGGTGGTGCGAAAATTCATTTATAGTGCACACAATAGTGCATCGTGATGCTCCTTATAAAGCCAATAGATCTTCACAAATGTCTTGGACCACTGCCTGATAAACAAATATTCATCACAAGTCCACCATATTCAGGGGAATCGTCCACCAAACTCTTCCCCTGAATATCTAGAGATTATGCACGACTATATTGCACAACACACAAATTCACGTTCGAAGATAATTTCATGCGGAGATTTTAATTTTCCAGGAATTAACTGGCATGAATTGGGTCATGCCTCGCCGCGGTGGTCTTGTGGCTAAGGTACTCGGCTGCTGACCCGCAGGGCGCGGGTTCGAATCCCGGCTGCGGCGGCTGCATTTCCGATGGAGGCGGAAATGTTGTAGGCCCGTGTGCTCAGATTTGGGTGCACGTTAAAGAACCCCAGGTGGTCTAAATTTCCGGAGCCCTCCACTACGGCGTCTCTCATAATCATATAGTGGTTTTGGGACGTTAAACCCCACATATCAATCAATGAATTGGGTCATGATCACCGAGAAGTAGCAAGTGCGGAATCATTGTTGGTAACAGCGTTTAGTTTCTCTTTGTCACAACTAGTATCTAGTGCTACGCGTATTGTAGGTTCTTGTTCATCTGTGCTTGATCTCATGTTTGTAAGGAATTCCCTTGAAAACTGTTGTATAAGTGTTGAAGATGGGATTTCCGACCACAAGATTGTTTCTCTTTCGTGATTAACAACGTGGACGAACTGTGGACATGCTTTAAAGATATCGTGGGCGATTGTGAAGCTCGTCACGTGCCTTTAAAAAGAAAACGCGTTGACCAGGATTATTCGTTGGTGACGCGGGAGATCATACATTTAAAAAGGAAGATTAAAAGGTGACGCAAGGCCGGAAAATGTGATCAACTACAAGGCCTTATCGCTACACTGAACAACAAAATTCACAGCGCTAAATCGCGATTCCATTCTGACACGCTTCCATCATTGACGCAGTCTGAGCCAAAAAGGTTTTGGCACTACTTGTCTGAGCAGCATTTTGATATTACTCAGCTCACATCGTGCAACAAAGTTATCACGCAACCAGACCAGATAGCCGATGAATTAAATGCCTTCTTTCACTCAGTTTTCGCGCATGGGTCATCTGGAGCATCTTTACCATCATATCCTTTAATTAACCCTATGCCAGAATTGCAGATTAATGAAGAATGTGTTCAGTGCCTACTCCGCAACCTTGACACTAAGAAGTCTCCAGGCCGAGACAATATTTCGAGCGCCTTTCTTAATAAGTATGCTGACTGGATAAGCTGATATCTACATAAAATCTACACCACTTCAATAGTTACGCAGACAATCCCTAATGACTGGCGCATGGCAAAGATTATTCCAATACATAAATCCGGTTCTAAACTACAATCCTGTAACTACCGCCCGGTCTCATTAAGCAGCATGTGTTGCAAGATATTAGAGCATACAATTTTTAAAGCCAATATAACACATTTAGAAACTAACAACGTACTCTACTATAGGCAACATGGATTTCGATCTCGCTTATCGACAGTCACGCAGCTAGCCGACATTACCAACGACATTGCGAATGCACTGAATGAAAGAGGACAAATAGATGCCGTTTTTTTAGATTTTGCAAAAGCATTTGACGTCGTTCGCCACCCTGATCTAATAACTAAAATTCATGCAATTGGTATTAAAGATAATATTATTACATGGATAACATCATATCTACACAACCGCAAGCAGTTTGTCGCTGTGAACAACCACACGTCAAACCACCTGAACGTCCTTTCGGGCGTACCACAAGGATCAGTCTTAGCACCAATTTTGTTTCTTATCTACATCAACGACATTCCTATGGTCATTGACTCACCCGTTCAAATGAGGCTTTTCGCAGATGACTGCGTTGTGTACACAAGGCTAAATCAAACTGAGGACCAGATTAACCTTAATCACTCATTAACAAAAATTCAAGCCTGGTATTCCCAGTGGGGAATGACATTGAACGCGCGGAAAACCGTATCCATAACTTTCACAAATAAGAAAAAACCACTCAACTTTGCTTATACAATAGACAATTTAGAAATTACTAAAAGCGAGCAAGTTATATATTTGGGAGTTACATTAACATCCAACCTTAATAGGAATCCACATATAACTGCTATTTGTTCGAAAGCGCAAGGTAAATTGGGCTTCCTAAAGAGAAAACTCCGTAACACTCCCCCTGCAGTAAAGCTAACCGCCTATAAGACCCTGATTAGACCAGCACTAGAATACGCCGATATAATTTGGAGTCCACATCATAAATTTCTCATTAGTAAAATTGAGCGAGCGCAAAACTTAGCAGTTCGATTTGTGTTTTCCGATTACTCCAGGTATACCAGTGTTACTAATCTGCGTAAAAGAGCCGAACTTCATTGCCTTTCCGAACGGAGAATACATTCTAAACTTAAATTTTTGTATCTTCTTTATCAAGGGAAATATACAATATCGAGATAAGACTATCTTCTTGAACCTTTCAGGCATTCCACGAGAACTAACCACAATAATACAATACGACTGCCCACAAGTCGCAACAATCAACTTCCATTAATAGCTGTAAACTGTGACACCGTAGAATCCTTTATTGAAAAGATTAAAACTGTAAGTTTTGAACAATAGACGCAAATGTACGAATAGGGATTTATTGTGAGCAGTTTCTTTTCCTTTGACTGGTTTGTCCTTTTAGCATGATTCTGAACGTTGCATTATGACATTGTTGTTTTGGCTACTTGAAATTCAATAGTTTTTTTTCTTCTTGGATTGTGTCGGTACCTTTCTGTACGTGGCATCATTGTTTGTATATCCTATGTACCACTCCTGCTTGGACCGAGAAGGTCTGCAGTATACTTAAATAAATAAAAAAACAAGTGCAGATTATGACTATATATATGTAATAACATCGCGTATTAGTCTCGTGTTTTACCAAACGCAGATATATTTATATATCGCGCCACCCTTCCATGAGTTTTCTTCGAGATGTCACATGGCAGCGGTTATTGCAATCTCTTTTCTTTCTAGGAATCTGGATAGACTAATCGTGCAGACCCACTACCTGCCAGACTCGTCAACGTCAACAAGTTGCACGGTGCGCCCTGCAAACAGTCCAACCCTAATGGTGAGTTTATAATCTGTATCCAGTAAATTGCTGACTGCAGGCACATATACTAAGTGAGATGCAACATTGAGAACTTTGATAACAGTGTAGCTCATGTTTAATTTATCAGGTGCTATCTCGCACAGAAAAGAGACAGTTAGGGGTAAAGTGTGAACAGGTGTTTTTATATATAAAGAAGGAATTAAACGCACGCAAGAGCACTGAAGCAGCAGGTGTTGCCATGTAATGTGGTAACAATTTCATAAAGTATGGCGTCAGGTTATGATTTCTATTCAACTGATTTCAATTCAGAGTGCTTTTTCAAGTCATCAAAACACTCATCGATTATTTCCTTGTCTCGTAGGCTACAAAACTTTTTCGTATCGATAATCAAAAACAGCTCAATTTGGACATATAAGCTTGGGTCTACGCTGGTTTTGACCGCAGAACGGTTTCGCTGGTGCGCGTTCATTTCTTATTTGTTTAGCAAACTTGGAGTGCAGTAACACACAACCGACACACAAGATCAACACAGCACGAGCGCTTACACTAACAGCTGGTTTACTTTTAGGTTCAAAAGACACATACGGGGGTGTGCATGTCAACGAGAATATGACGACAGTACGGGAATCATGCGAAGTGTTTTTCCAGGCACTTCTCTACAAAACATTCATAGGTTCAAGCTTACAGTCAAGTGGGATTGATTGATTGATTGATTTGTGGGGTTTAACGTCCCAAAACCACTATTTAATTATGAGAGACGCCGTAGTGGAGGGCTCCGGAAATTTTGACCACCTGGGGTTCTTTAACGTGCACCCAAATCTAGTACACGGGCCTACAACATTTCCGCCTCCATCGGAAATGCAGCCGCCACAGCCGGGATTTGATCCCGCGACCTGCGGTACAGTCAAGTGGGTATAATGAAGGATGGCTGATACGCTGATCTGCATTCTCAGAAATACGATACGCTTAAGAAATTTAATACTGTTTTAAGAATTAAATACTGTCTGTTAGATCTCATTAATATTGTGTTAAAACACGGAAAAACGAGCCCTTAGGTATACACTTATTTCCCTTATTTCATTAAACGAGGGTCTCGTACTGGCAGACTTGGTTTCATTAGGTTGTATACGAGGGACTATTAATCAGCTGCCCGCTTATAATAAGTTTATGTGCTACGTGACGCCAAACATGCGCATAAAAAAGGACTGTTTTCACACTCGTCGTTTGGCATATAGATGGCGCTGACTGTCACTCCTACTTCTAAATTTACAGATAAACCCAAAAAAGTGGATGGAGGGAAGGCCGCTGTGGTAGCTCAGTGGTTAGAGCATCGAAGGCGTTATTCGAAGGTCGTAGGTTCGATTCCTGCCCACGACTGGTTATTTTTTCATCCACTTTTCTTTCTTTTTATTTACATGCCATTGGTTCTAATAACTTCTCCTGTACATTACTTGGCATTACTGTCTTTTAGATCTCATTAATATTGTGTTAAAACACGGATTAGGAACACTTCTTTCCCTTATATATATATAAATATATATATATATATATATATATATATATATATATATATATATATATAACCTCAAACATACAATAGTGCCAAGGAAAATATAGAGGAAGTTACTATACCGAATCGTAATGTAGAGAGAGAGAATAAACTTTATTGGGTTCCAGCATGCGGGATTCCCTCCGGCCGCGCAGGGCGTGTGTGAAGAAAGAAATGTAGGTGAAAGGTAACTTGCCATAAACAGGAACCGAACCTGCGACTTCGATTAACGCATTAGTCGAAGGTCGCACACCTTTTCAACACCGTCTTAGATGTGTGTTGAAGTATATGAACACCCTAACATTTTGCTGAACACCCTTCGTGTAGGGTGTTAAGCTAACACCATTTCAGTAAGGTGTATCTGAAAAAACCATGGGGTGTCCCTCTGGTGACCAGCCAGTTTACACCCTTAAGGCTGTATAAAATTGTGTAGCTGTTCAAGGGGCGCGCCTTTCTCCCGCTTGTCCACTTACTCTGCCGCCTGTGGTTGCAGCCAAGAATTTCGCCACATGATCCCCGCTTTCAGACACACTAAAACAAGCATAAGACAAAAGCAGAAGCCTTTGCTATTTGCAAGAATAGTGAAGCGCGCGTTAGAGCACTGTCCATTGCATTAATTGCTTGCGAGCTGACGTATTTGAAAAATTCGGCAGAACCCACGTACCTGGGAATCAACGTTATATGGAGCATGCGTGTTGGAGTTTTTTCATTTAGCGACACGTCATAAAACGACAATAAACATACGTACAAATGTACGCACAGACATATGTTGAAGAGTTGCAGATGTTTATACAACCAGTTTACATTTGCGTCAGGATGCCAACTGGAGCATGCGTATCAGCCACACCAGAAGCTGAAGTGAAGCGTTGTTGCTCGCAAGGATGCTGGGCCTGGACAATGCTACATAAATCAACTTCAGCGCATGGCAACTAACCACTATTGACGTTAATATGACGTGACGGCTGTGTAAAAGGAGTACATATCCAACCTTTATAAAATTGCGTAGGCAGCATTGCAATAACTATTGACATGTCACGAAGATTATCGTCTATTTAAAAAGTAGTTGCAAGACCTGAAGTAGCTCTGTGGTAAAATGCTTCATTGCCACGCAGAATGCTTGGGTTCGATTCCCGCTGGGACTCTCACATTAATTTTTTGCATTCATTGGGTCAATGGTACCGATGTCGGGTATTTCTCAACCCTCGCACATTAATATTGCCGATGTGTGGTCTCGTCGTTTCTGGGTAGATAGTAGATACTAACTGTCAATCCCCTGTTGAACATACCCACATACCAGTGGCATTTACCTGCCCATGGGTATATGCCACTGTCTGGCGGAAAGTGTTCGACGATGCACGCGACAGGATTGGGAGATTATTCGTGTCTTCCCTTTAGCAAAAAGAGTATAATGCTAGTACGTTTTTTGGCACTGGTACACGCTGGAGACACTGGTACACGCTTGTAATCACTGGTACTTCGCTGGGCGCACTGGGAAAAAGCTAAGTCCCACTGGTAGGGGCGCTCGCTCACGCGCTGTGATGCTGGTGCGCACTGCGAAGCGCTAGAAGCGCTGGAATTTTCACTGGCAAGCGCTGGTGAATACTGAAGCACGCACTGTTTCTACCAGTGCAGCTGCAGCATGCGTTTTATTGTAGCGTGTGCCATGGTTTGTTTCGGTGTCGTTGAACTTAAAACGCTTTATTCGACGGGAGGGAGAGATGCTACCTTAACATATCCTGAGCATACGTATTTTTTGGCGCACGTACGTATCGCAACAACTATAATGCACCATTTTCGCATAAGCCACCACGTAAACCGGCCATATTCGCATCATCCGTGTATTGCTGTAACAATTTCAAGATGCAGTGTTTGTAAGCCTGGAGCTGCACGCCACTCCTAACAGAAACAGGAAATTGTTTTTGCTGCAAAGTTGAGGAAACGTGAATGAGCTCCCTCGATCGCTTCGCAAGGTTTCCGAGCGGAGGTGAGAAAAAAGCTGTCGTTGGATTCCGCAACGCCGCATAAATGTATGTCTGGTCATGCTTATCCTTGTACTTTCTTCATGTAAGAGTTTGAACTGTTTCGAAGCTCAAATGCAGAATCTTCAGTCATACCCGCTCAACGCATCGAGAGCTGTCTTAAGCAGTGCGCGGCCCAGCGAGCATTAAACTTGTCGTTCCAGCCGCGTTGGTATAAATGTTCCCGGCGCTTCTTCCTTCGTGTACACACAACTTTAAAGTGTGAGAATAACTGTAAAGTATAGTATAGACATCCATGAACCTAAATAAACTATATTTTGTTTTTTGTCGATGTTCGCACAAGGAGCGTCGACGATCGAACATCGCGCTTTCAGCTACACAGGCTGTCACAGAAAGCTACCAGCCGCGCTTAGCCGGTACTTTTCCTACTGATATGTAACAATACGCAATTTGCAGTTCGTAATTTGGTACGCCTTCGTGAACTGACTCCTTGGCAAACGTTTTCAGCAGATTGTATTGGTATTTATGGGTGTTTTAAAAATTGTTGGTACTGGTATAACTGCATATATCTGTACACTGGCACGCCCGATGTGTACTGCCAGCGGAGGCCAAAAAAAACGGCTGTCGCTCGCCATCCCCACTCCGTAAATGCATTTCTGGCACTGATTGTCCTTCTACTTACTTCAGGTACAGTTTAGGTAACAGTTAGAAATATTTCGAAGCTCTAATGCAGAAACTTCAAGCATTGCAACTCAGCTGCTTCGAAAGCAGCCTTACCCAGCGCCCCGTCCCAGCGAGGCCTATTGTGCCGCCTGCGTCGGTGTACCTGCTGCCGGCGCTTTTAATTTTAAGTAGGCACAATTCTAAAGTGTCAGAATGACTGTAAAGTACAGTTTAGACATACCTGAGCCTAAATTGACCATTTATCAGCGTGTGCGGTGCCCGCACAAGTCGCGGCTACGATCGATAGGTCGTGCTTTCGGCAACGTAGGCTGTCACCGAAAGCTCCTTCGGAGCGCAGGAGCTGGTGCTTCTCTGACTCGTACGTAAGAACACGCAATTTTGAGTTGGCAATTTGGTAGCGTTACTGAACTAACATACTGACATACTTTTTCTGCTGATAGCATTAGTCATTTCTTTGGCGGTTTCTTAGTTGCAGGTATCGATATACCTGCAAATATGTAATCCGGCACGCCGGATGTATATTGCTACATTGTCGTTTGCACGAAAAAAAACACTCAATATTCACTCGTGTGCGTGTGTATCTACCAAACAAGACATGTAAATCACCTGTACTTGTTGACCAGTAGCAAGGGATAGAAATGACTATCAAAAGGAAAAAAGACCATTGGCAGAAACAGCTGATAATCTGTGGCTGCTCCTCCGGTCAATTTGAGATTTTTCAGAGTTAAGACGTAGATGCTTCAAAAACCTTTGCGTTCTTGCTAATATCTGCACGTCAATCGGTTCGCGGAAGCCGTTCGCCACTGTCGAATGAAGACGCAATTGTTATTTGGAGAAGAATATTGTGTCGGTCTTGACTGTGCGACTTGTAAACATGCAGTTGAACGGCACGTTCGTTCTTCGGATAAATAGTCGTTTTACGACCCCACAAGCACGTTCTGGCTTGTTGTAGTGGGTAACGTACTCTGATAGAGACCAAGAGGTTGCAAGTTCAAGTCCCGTCAAGCAGTGTTTTATTTTTTTCGTTTTTTTCTTTTTACTGTGAATGCGCATTATTTTACTTGTGTAATTATTTATTTATGGCAAATGCGCACCCCCGTTTTATCCCTGGGAAGCCATTTTGCGCAGAGTACTGGGACGCTGCAGCTCAAGCGTCCCAGTACCTGCGCTGGGATGCGCTGGTACCAGCGCCGTACTGGGCCTATATTCAGGCATGGCGCTGGACGCTGGTACCCAGTGGCGCTGGTTTTTGTAATATGGTTGACCAGCGCGTCATACTCGCCGAACCTTATTTCCCTCTCATGCTAATTTCCGTTCACGCCAAGTATTGGGGTGACCACGACAGCAGCCAATTGTAAGCGGCTAGATAGATATATAGACAGATAGATATACTCAAAGTCGCCGAAGTCCGCGACGAACTGCTTCTCATTTAAAAACTCTAATGTTGCTACCTACATACTCTTTTGTCTCGTGCATATATATTGCTCGCACATGTGTTCTTCTTCTTTCTTTCATTTGATTTTCTGTTTCACTTGAATGAAAGGAATCAGTGGTCTGTCAGCGTACGTGTTGTTCAGTCGTCCTTTGTGATTCGTCTCTGTGCTGTCTCATTAGGAATGTAAAAAATTAACATTTGCTAAGAAGCTGGCGATCTGCCAGTCGAAGCGCTTTTGGCCTCTCCGACCCAATCAGCAGATCGCCAGCCAGTGGCCTGCTTCACGTGAGCCAAAGGGTTAATGAGACAGAAGTTAAAGTGTCGTTTTTTTAATAAAAAAGAGGAATAGCGAGAAAATATTCTCCGACAATGAACTTACGGCATGCTGCTTTCAAAATAATGTTAGAAAAACAAACACATGAAGGCGCCGGTAGCAACAAGTGGACGGCGTAGGCGCAGATCTTCGCTAAATTGTTGCTCGTCTACAACAAGTGATTAGATATTTTGTGCTCTCCAAAATGAACGAGTTATATAGCGATGTACACTTAACATGAAAATGACCATACAGTAGACCGTGGGCACTGGTAATTGCCATTAAGCCCGATCAGGATCAAATTTTTGAACTGTGTCTGACGTCCTTCTGCAGCTGGCGCAAAAGAATCAATCGCATCAGCCTCCATCGCGTCAAAAATGTGCGTGTGACATCGCTTTAAGGTTTACCTATCGAAAAGCTGAAATAACATAACTTTTGCTGCCCAAACACGAACGATCCGTGGGTTGCCGCTTGCCGCGCTAGCTCTTTACCAGCCACAACAGTCACCTTTTCGGAACTTTACGAAAATTTAACCTCCTACAGCCATTCCGCGAGTAGATTGTGCTCTGTGGCACGCAACACGTGGTAGTTTCGCCCGAGAAAACGCCTTTAACGTGTCTCACTCATCCAGCCACGACGAAGCGTGGGGAGCCGAATGGCAGCCGCCGCTGATCGGAAGGTGGTACTCCCCTCGTCAAAGAGTGACTCCATTGGGCAAGGGGACACTCGCATTGAGGAATCTGGATGGATGGACGGATGAATGGATGAATGAATGGATGGATAGATGAATGGATGGATGAATGGAAGGATGGATAGATGGATGGATGGATGGATGGATGGATGGATGGATGGATGGATGGATGGATGGATGGATGGATGGATGGATGGATGGATGGATGGATGGATGGATGGATGGATGGATGGATGGATGGGTCGGTTGGTGGGTGGGTAGGTGGGTTGGTGGATGAATGGATGAATGGATGGATGGATGGATGGATGGATGGATGGATGGATGGATGGATGGATGGATGTGGATGGATGGATGGATGAACGGATGGACGGATGAATGGATGGACAGACGGACGAACGGATGGACGGATGAACGGATGGACAGATGGACGGACGGATGGACGGATCCGGCTGTGTCCTTTAGATCGGGCAGTGGCGTGGCAAAAACGACCTAGCCAAACGTTAATTAACATCACTATGTGCTTAAGCATTGAATTTCACTCCCGCATTGATTGTAGCCGCATTTCAGTTGGCCTCCTGCTGGTTATTTCTACCCGTTTAATATCTGTTTTGCCTTCACTGTTCCCAAAACACAATGCTTTGAAGAAATTCACGCCATTATGTTGGACAATAGAAAGGAGCTTTTTACAGTACATTAGCAATTGTTAAGGTGTTTACGCCTCCTTTCCATACACACTACATGCCGTGTATGTGCTTTCGTATTTGTCTCGGTACGTCTTGGTCCACAATACTCCCGTTCTGTTCTCGAACAGCAAAGAACTACCACGAGAACTATGGTAGATCTTTTCTTTTGCAATTTCCTGCTTAAAAGTTTGGTAGGTCTCCAGTGGTGAGCTCGTAAGCATTTCAATCTTCCACAGGTCCTTTTCTGTTTCCTTCACCTTCTTCTTAAGCAATGTTTTCTTTTGGCTTGGTACTCTCCTGTTATCCGAATACTTGCTTGACAATTTTTAGAGTTCGCTTCCTCCACTTAGTATCAACATTTTTCATGTACAACTACACGAAAACTTTCCTAGCCCAACGCTCCACTCTCGTTTTTCTATATCGCTCCTCAAGTTTTATCTTGCTGCTAGCATCCTTGCACTCAAACAATGTCCATCCCTCGTCAACCTGTACCGCTTTATTTGGGGTATTCCCGTGTGCTTGAAAAAGCAAGTCTACTTATGCCACGTTGCTTAATTTCCAATCTTGCTGGAGCCTTGAATTTATGCACACGACCACATTGACGAACGTTAAATCCGGGGCCATGACACCTTTCCAAGTCTCTCTCAGAAGGTCGCACCTATTTTAGTTCCACAGCGTCCTATTTTTCATAACAGCTGCAATCCTCTTACATTTAGTTATTACATATCTTCCGTGCTGCCTTAGATACTCAGCCCGTTACTTATCCATACGTCCAAAATATTTGCATTTATCCACTATTTCTAGCGTGACTTCCTGTATCTTATGCTCACTGTCTTTGTTATCATTACAAATCATGACTGGTGAGTTTTACCTGCTCAGTCTCAAATTTAACCTATGTCCCTAATGACAGCAGATCTTCCATGCAGATCTTTGTTATCGGCCAATTATACTATATAATCTACATACATCAATGCTGGTAATGACTGTAAAATGTGTTTTCCTTGCTTGACAAAAGAGATGCGGAAGCCGAGTCAACTGCTCTCTAATTTGGTTTCTAGTCTCTCTAGATACAGCATAAATATCAAAGGTGACAAGGGACATCTCTGTCGGAGTCCGCGTTGTATCTCGATAGGCTCAAATACTTGTTTTTTTCATTTTATAACTGCCTTGTTACTTTTGTATATATCCTTTGGAAAATTAGTTATTCCATATTCCACATCTAGTGTGTTCAGTATTCCACACAAGTCTTCTTAAATCACAGTACCATAAGCTCCCTTGCTATCCAGAAATGCCAGCCACAGGAGTCTGTGTTCTTTGCCTGCTAATAATACGTTAATCCAATAAAAACAGATTGTCCTCGAACCACCTTTAGTTACAGAACCCATTTTGTAGTTCTCCAAGAACATCTCAGTCTACAGGCATGTCTGTAGTTTTTTCTTTATATCTGCCTACCAGCCTGTAAACTACTGATGTCACTGTTTTAGGACGCCAGTTGTTTATATCGGATTTGTCTCCATTTACTTTAGAGATTATGCTCCTCCTGTTTAGTTTTCACGCATTGGGAGCTTCACCAATCATTATTGCTTTGGTCTTTGTCTCTCCTAATCTTGCTTAGAATTTGCTTCTAGTTACTTTATTACCATGATTAGGACGCTGTGAGGGTCTTTTGATGTGCTATTAGGAACCCTTTTCTCTGCCCTTTACCACTCTCGTTGTCCCGGTAGAGCCACTGCGCTGATTGGTCTATCCTCATCTGGTACGATGCAGGCAGCATTTCCTTGGTCTTTAAATTTTTCTTTCATTATTTTTTATATATTCTATTGTCTCGTCCCCTTGTAGTCGACCCCTTGAACTGTAGTTATGAACCTACGTTCCATGCTTGTCCGAATATTCAGAGGAAGGGGATGGCGCCAAAATTTATCAGGTGCCTTTCTATACTTTTTTTTTTACATCCGGCCTCCATCGGGCCCCCTATCTTCTAATCTTTTCACTGATCACATCGGACCAGCGTGTCATAACTAGAGGCACAGCCCTTCTGCAGCTGAAAAAGTTATCCCATTTTTCGTTGACATCACCTTTCGGTTCACCTCTCTGTTTAGCATACTTTGTTCCCTGGAGGCTTCCTGGTGTCTTACCATGGTTATTTCAGCTTCCTGATCCTACGAACTCTTGGGCTTGTGTCTCCTTTTCTCTTGTGTTTCTGAATAATTGGGTTATATTTGGGTACGCTCCCTCTGTTTTAATATTCTCTGTGATTATTTTCTCAACCTCTTTAGTTGCTATTTCTATTTGCACTTCTGAATAAATATTACCATGTGTTTGCTGATAACGTTTTTTCCAGTTTTCATTTATCTTTCGAAAATCAGCTGAATACCTTTGTGATAACATTGTAATCTTCTGCACCCATATTCAGTTATGTTCATCATCCTTAGCCGATGAAACATCCTATGCAACATCACTGCGCTGTCTATCGTCGACTGCAGCCTTCCTTTTTCCCATGTTATCTGCCGTACGCACTTCTTGGTACAGTTGCAAATGATTAGGTCATGCCTTTCACACGTATCAATTAGCATTCTGCCTGTTGGGTCAGTATATCCATTCATATCTTTTATGGTGTATTGATGTCTCCCGATATAACTAACTCACACTCTTCTTCTAATTCTTCAATGTCTTTTTCTATGTACGGCGCCAATTCTTGGTTTTAGTTCCCGGCTTTTGCTCCTGTCTAAAAGTATACAAATCCCAGCAACGTCACCTGCCCCGCCACTTTCTCTTTTAGCCATGAATGTTCCCTGCACTTTTGCTTGACCCTTTGCCAATCTGTACTTTTATGAATAAATGCCCAAACACCAGCCCCCCCCCCCATTTTGCTGCCTTCTGTTCTGTTACACTATTCCTAAGCGTACTCCGGATGGCTAAGTGGTTGTTCCATCTCTCTAAAATGTGTCTTTAGAAACACATATGTTATCAGCTTCTCCCCCTTTAGCTGTTCTTCTATCTCTTCCCACTTCAACTTATTCCTGCCACTCTCTATATTAAAACGCCTTACATCTTAATTAGCTCGGCCTTCGTGCCTACGTCGATTCCCCCCCCCTACTCTACGTGTTCTAAATATTGGTGCCACTTTGGAATTGCATGTGTTATACCACCTGTCAAAAGTCCCCCTGGTTGTTTTACTCATTTCTAGCTATCTTTGAGCCCGAAGGGCCCGCCGGTCCCCAATGAAGCTACAGTGCGTCCTTCAACTCGCCAACCCACCTGATGACCTTGCCCCCTATCGAAGTGAATTCTGTCTCGTCGAAAGCACCGCACATCTCTGTTTCTTTCAACTATCTCAAAGCCTCTATCTCGAGTCATCTGCCATATCTCTTCGTTTGGGTCGGCAAATGCTATTTGCAGGTGTCAGTAACGCACCGGTACATCCAGTATTGTGCATATCACTACCTCTACCTGAGGGTAAATGGCGTGCATGTCATGAATCCCTTCGGCAGTGTGGTCGCTAGTTCTGCCAAACTTTCATTTAGGACATCGTTTAAACCGTCCGCCATCATTTCGTGGTTTCATTCATCAGCTGCAGTTGTGAGTTTATCAATCGCTTGCCTCATGGCTGCTTCCGGCTTACGTCTTGAGAACGTCCTTACTGAAGCCCACTTGTAACCTTTTGTCTTCTCTTAGATTAATTCTACGCATCGACAGAAATTCAAGTCCCCAGTGATTCTCACGTGCTGTGATTTTTCATCTAGAATGTCCCGCCCCTGGAGGCTATTTGCACCTGTGAGCCCGGCTGCTTTGTCCCCTACCACGACTACTTTGCTGAGGCTGGGTGTGGTGACCATTGAACTGGCTGAACCCGTTTTTCCGAGCCAGTTTTTTCTTTCTTTTTCTCCGTCCTGGGTTTCGATGCCCTGCTGCTCTCTCCGTTGGCCGCTACTGTGTTCACATTCACCAGTGCCTCTTCGGCTGAGCTGAGCCTTTCTCCCATAGGCCTTTTTTGTTCTTGCTCTGTCTCCAAGGCAGTCTCCAGATCAGCGTTTTTAAACAGCAGTTCCCTCTGGGCAACCATCATTTTCTCTATTTTTTCCTTGACCTCACATTGCCTAGACTTCGCGTCAGCCTCCTCTGCTATCGTGTCTACTTTAGCCTCTATTTCCAAGTCCACCCCACATCCTGAACATTTTACAGTTTTTTTTCGCCATGCCGTTTTACAACAATCGTCAATATAAATTGTCCCACTCAATAATTTTAAAACACGGCGTACTACGAACCCTGCCTAGTCCTAAAAATCTATGTTATAATACAAAAATTTGCGCATTTAGTGCACGTGCACTTCCGCCAGGGGGTGGCAGAACAAAAACACACACACGCACAAACAAGCAAATACCTGACGAATGATCCCCGACCAAGCGTACAATGTAATAAGTGCTCCAAAGGTGTGCACTGCGGCTTTAATAGTTATAAAAGAAAGTTCGAAACATAAAAAGCTCTCTGCAGTCTTCGGGAGCGCTTAAAAACACATGCATTCACAGTTCCAGTACAAACTGAACTTGCTTCGTAGGATGACACCTTGAGGCAGTTGCGGGCACTGACATAGACTCAGTCCAAACTGTCCTTGATTTGGAGAGTGACACCTTGCGGCAGTTGTGAGCACTGAACTGGTGGGCCGAGGAGCAAGCGGGGCCTGAGAGGCATTGATTGGCTTTGCGTAAGTGAAAACGTTGAAAGGTGCACTTGTTTAATGTACTGCTGTAAGGAACTTGTGCGAAAGGGGTGAGCATGCCAAATGGGCCACACATGATCCTCGGCACACCACGTCAGATCTCTGAATAGCCTCACGATTTCATCCCAGGAAGCAAGGCCTAAAAAGGAAGTGCCAGGGGAAGGACGGGTTTTTCTAGGCTTGCAGAACGACAGCGACAGTTAAGCGTTCTTGCGTGATTTTAGCTCTCCTCTATCTGTAGGCACTAAAGTAGCAAAGTGAGAACACCGCTATAAAAACAGACACAACATACGCGGTCAAGGCGCATTCATTGAACTGCTTTCAAAAAAGACGATATCGCCTGAACGATAAACACGTAACTAATGACTCGCTAAAACCGACAGTACACAAGATTTTCTTGCACTCATTCGATATAACAAAGACAAAGCAACGCGTAGGCCAACCAAGTAGAAAATGACCGCAGGATACCAGAACTGAATATGTGTTGTCTTTCGTATTTTAGGACATTGTTGTCTGCCGCACTGTGGTTTGTCCCTGCTGTCGATTGTCTGTCTTGTTGTCTGTTGCCTTTCGAACAGTCTAATGTGTATTGTATAGTCTACTGTCTGTATATATGGTATTGTTGCCCGTAGAGTCTATTGTCTGTAGTCTGTCTTATTGCAGCCCGCAAAATCTTGCGCTGTATTTGCACAGAGTAGTGAAAACAAACGAAAGGAAATTTATCGCGGCTACACTAGCACATGAGTCTTTGCAATGTAAAGGCAGTGGGACGATATTTAAACTGCATTCATTGACGTTCACATAAAACTCTACAAGTGAAGTGGGCACTACAAACTCACTTTTTATGAAAATTTGTTTTATTAGCTTTAAAAAATAAAACCATTGAAAATGTATGTGAAAATCTAGCTGGATTAGGAGCGCAGGTGTACACATTCCTGTGCAAGGCAGGGTTGGAGGGGCTTGTGTCTCTTCTGGTGGCCCTTCAGGGGACACTTTTCTGCCTATAGGTGGTGAATAAAAAAAGCCTGAGAGTGAAAGAAGCAAGCATCATTATAATTTTCGAAGAACGAAAATCTGGACATAGGGTGCAACATACCAATTGAGCAGGTGGGCACATGTGTCAGAAAGCTAATAATCCTAATTTATATTACATTACAAGCAATGTTTTTCAACTTTACCATAACCCCACTATGTCCTTGCTATAAGGTTTCTAATATATATCAACGTAAATCAGGAAAATATAGAGGTCACTCAAGTGGCATTCTGCCTCCTCGATGGTGTCTCGGCACAAAGAGTGCGCAGGCTATTACCTTTCAGTGCTGCCGGCTGGATTGCGGAAGTAGACAGCACTGCTTGCTTTACTCTCTGAAAAGCTTCAATGCTACGCAGAACGTTAAAGAACAGGTATTTGAAGTGATCAATAGCCAAGGCACACTATTAAATCTTGCAATCAAATAATATAGGCTTGCTCCAGTTGCTGCTGTGCATTATGAAAGGGCTGACAAGGATTGGTCAGTGCAATGACTCCAAATGAATATATTATGAAGCTAAGCATGACTAAAAAGCTGCAGCAGGTGCTTGAAATAAAAGCCTAGCGATATTTATGCTGAAATGACAAACACTGTAGACCTACTATTTAATGCATTAGCATTCACCATTGAGAACTGTTGTGGCGTTTGAAGCATCACTATAGAGCAGAAAAGTATAGTATAACTGGTTGCACAGCAGTGAAATCAAGCACTATGTTTTCTGAAAAAATTAATGCAAGCTGGCAAGCACCGGATGATGGCAAACCATTGTCTTTAGTTTTCTAGAGATGCAATTAGGTGCTTTGAGACTTTTGAGAGCTTTGCAAGATGTTTCAGAATGACACGAATTCGCCAGAAACTTCCTTCAGTAAGATACTTCTATTATGGAAGTTCCGGGGGTACCACAATTGAACAGCAGAAAATACTTCCGTACAAAAAGTATGAATGTTGACAAGTGCATGAAATTCTTTCTATAAATCTGTGTCAATGGCAAACTGCAGAGGCTCAAGCTCTGATGGAAGGTGTGCTATTGATAGGCTATCCAGATAGCAGCAAGGTTGCATTTATATGCCCGAAAAGAGTCACGTTTAACCAAACTCCAGAAGCTAGTGCACAGCAAAAATAGCATGAGTGATTGCTGGCCCCGGGTTAAGAGACATTGCGAAGTGTCGTGCATTTCAGGCACTTTCCAAGGAAAAATGATTATAGCAAAATAAAAAAAAACGCGTGATAGAAAACTTTTAGCACAAAGCCAACGCGGGAGCAATTAGGAATATGAGACGGGCGGTTTTTTCTGAATAAGCTGACATGTCACAAATAGGCACTGAATTGTCATACCGCTTCACCGCAAAGCACATAGTCAGAAGAAGCAGCGCACACTATTGGTAGTGAATAAAAGACTACTATTACTATGAAAAAACAAGAAGATATTTAGGGCGATATGGGCAGTATTGTAAAGCGATTTATAAGCAACATATGTTTCGTCTACCTCAGCGACTTTTAAAAAAATGCTATAGATGAACAAAGTTTTTTCTGGTGAAGCAAATCAAGAACAGAATCTGATAGGGTTAAAGGGCCAGTAAACAGACTCCGACTTTTTTTGTTACAACTCGTAAACAACCTCGCCAATTTGTACAAGAGACCATGGCGATCGCACTTGTCGAATACTAAAATGCTGTGTGCCAAGCAGACCCCACAATTGAAAAAATATTCCTTGCCTGTTTCCTTGCCTGGGTGATCCTTCTCTTGCGCGCACAGAGAGAAAAGCTTGACCATGTGCAATGTTACGCACCACTGAGCTTGTCTATTGGTTCTTTGACCTACGAAATGGCGTCTTGGCCCTGCGGCGGTGCAGTTTTAGTCGTGCAGTCCTGATTTTTATTTCTCTGAGCTGCTTTCTGCCGTTTTGTAGAGCCCCAAATACTTGGAGCAGCGGTATTGCCCCGTCACGTTGCCAAAGTGGGCCGAGCCATGACAGCTACTACGTCCCCGGTGGCTAGCAGCCACACAAAAAGTTAAAGCTGGCTGAAATGGGTGTTCTAAACCATGCAACTTTCTTTTAGTAGCATGTATTCGCAAAATTATTGTGGCAGCATGTTCACATAGCGCATCATGTATTCTTCAAATTCTTGTGGCAGCATGTCCACATAGCCCAAATTCACATAATTCTCTTAATTAACCGCTAGCCCTTCCCCAGAGAAAGGTGGTTAATGGCAGAGCGAAAATTTGAAACCGGTGAAAACAGATGTCCTAACTCCTAAAACTCCCCGCAGGGGCGCCTGCGCAAGTAGGCGTTTTGTGTGTAGCGACACCACGGACCTGAGCTTACGGGGGAGTTTCGGCTCCCTCCCACGCCTAGCCGTGCATGGCTTTGCCGTGTCCTGGGGGTTGAGCCAATGCTGGATGATTGGACCTTTAAGGCCCCCCGGCAGAGGCAACACACCCCTTTGGCCGCCGCTTCACGTAGACGGCACCCCTGGGCTGACCCACCCAGGGGAAATCGGCAGTCGCCTTTTCCTATCTCTCTCTTCCTACATCTTAGTCTTTTCTCGTCTTTAAATCTATCCTGTTTTTTTCTCTCTTCCATTTACTTCCGATTTTTCCTGGCGGCAGAGCACAAGACAGAGCGCATACCTTGTATATGTGCTCTGTCTTGGGCACAATATATTTGGTTATAGCAGCAGTGTACAGCTGACGTTGACATGCCTCATTTAAATTTAGGACTTGTCACGTCCCCCCGTTGGGCTCCATGGTGGGCGGTTGGCATGGCTGCCGAACTCATATTTAGTTTATGGCTTTTTCTTCTTTCCCTTCATTGCATGATCGTCCTCTCTCGATAAGAGAGGGCGCACCGAAGACTTTTGCAATTATTTCAGCTAACCAAAAGAAACCATTCCCCGCTACCATGTAATCCACTGTGAAACTGCTGAAAAGAACGCCAGAACTATTTCGCCTTTCGTGGTTTCCAAATGCCTCGCCACTACACTTCGACCAGGTTACCAGGCTACAAGAATGGCTAGTGGGGATCTCCTCCTCAAGGTAAAAGTCAGAGCCAGTATGAAAACCTCTCAAAACTAGAATCGTTTGGAAACATTCCTATCTCGAATACACCACACCGCTCACTGAACACTTCTCGAGGCGTTGTATCTAATCAAGACTTGCTTGGCCTGACTGAAGGAGAGCTCCTCGAGGGCTGGAAGGACCAGCAGGTGACACAAGTACAAAGAATCAAAATTAGGCGTGATAAAAAGGAAATCCTAACAAAACACATAATTGTGACGTTTTGCACCAGTACCCTGCCTGAACATCTCGAAACAGGATACTTGAAGTTGAGTGTGAGACCCTACATTCCCAACCCACGACGTTGCTTCAAATGCCAGCGTTTTGGTCACGGCTCTCAGAGTTGCCGCGGCCAACTCACCTGCGGAAAGTGTGCCACCACAGGACACGCCACAGACGAGTGTAAGGTGGAAGATGGGGCCCATTGCGCAAACTGCGATGGTGCCCATCCCGCTTACTCCCGAACCTCTCCAACATCGAAAAAGGAACAAGAAATTGTTACAATGAAAATCACACAAAACATTACTTTCCGAGAAGCCCGTCCACAAGTATCTGGTTTTTTCACAAACAAACCATCGTTCGCCGATGTAGTGCAGCAGGAGGCAGCCCTACAACGGCCTGCGGCAACTGCCCATGCCAGGCACAGTGTGCCCAGGCGGTTGCCAATGCCCCCACCCACTGTGGGAACAGCCAAGGCTGCCCTGCCACTCGTCCCCAAGGCGACACCCACGGCTGCGGCAAGTTCTTGCAGCAGCCAGGGTATCCCAGCAGCAAAGGAGGCCCCTTCGACCTCTAGCCCAAGAGGACCGAAGGTTTCGCCCACCGAGGTGAAAGAGACCCCAGGGTCGGCCGATATGAAGGCCTCATCTCACCAGGCGAGGCCCCAAGCCCAAAACATCAGCTCGCAATTGCGGCCACGCAGTGCTTCTGAGGAGGCAATGAACACCACGGTACCCCTGGTGCCGAAAGATCGGCGTAGCTCCCTGGAGCGTGCCAAAAGAAATAAAAAGCCAATAACAGGGCCCGGCGACGGCCCTGTTCTTTGAGTCTTAACGTTTAGCTTAAGAAGCAGACACATCCATTTTTCCTTACACACAGCACTACGTTACCTCTAATATGGAAACACAAATAATACATTGGAACGTCAGAGGACTGCTTAGAGACCTCGATGATGTTCAAGAGCTCTTTTGCAAACATTCGCCGAAAGTGCTGTGTGTACAGGAAACTGATTTAAAATCTAAAAACACGAATTTTTTGCGTCGGTATGTTCTCTTCCGAAAGAACAGAGATGATGCTGCGGCATCATCCGGCGGTGTAGCCATTATTGTTAATCAAAAAGTAGCATGCACACTTTTACCACTGCAAACAACACTGGAGGCAGTGGCTGTTCAAGCAGTTCTTTTCAACAAGCTCGTCACCATCTGCTCTCTGTACACACCCCCACACCAACGTCTTCGAAACGAGAATTCGAGTCCTTAATATATCAACTACCCAAACCTTATCTGGTCCTTGGTGACCTGAATGCTCATAGCAGTCTATGGGGTGATTCTCGCTGCGACACACGAGGTCGTCTCATTGAACAGTTCCTTTTTTCCTCCGGTGCCTGTCTGTTGAATAGGAAGGAGGCCACATATTATAACCTTGCCAACAAAACCTACTCTTCCATAGATCTCAGCATCGCATCTCCTTCACTTGTACCATTATTCCATGGAAAGTTCTAAATAATTCCTACGGAAGTGACCATTTTCCTGTCGTTTTGAGTACACAAACATCATACGAATGTCCTCCACGAGTTCCCAAATGGCTTATACACAAAGCCGACTGGGAACAGTTTCATAACAAAGCTCAGTTACGTTGGACTGACATATGTGGGCTAAGCATAGATAAAGCTGTGCAGTACTTCACAGCTCTCCCTATTAACGCAGCAGCCAAATGCATCCTACAAACATATGGACAGCCCGGCAAGCGACACGTCCCATGGTGGAACACTGAGTGTCGTAATGCGCGAAAGGAGCAGAATAAGGCATGGAGGTTGCTTCGGAACTCACCGACAGCCGAAAATCTTGACACCTTCAAGAAAATAAAGTCTCAAGGCAGGAGAACGCGTCGGCAGGCCAGAAGAGAATGCTGGCAAAAGATTTGTCAGGGATCAATTCATCCACACAGGAGGCTAAAGTCTAGAACATGGTTGGTAGGATAGCAGGAAAACAAGTACACACACTTCCACTCGTAAACACTCAGGGTGATACCTTGGAAGATCAGGCAAACTTCCTCAGTGCACACTTCGAACGGGTGTTCAGCCCATCCCACTATACTGACACTTTCCAAAAAGAGACGCTTTCGTCCATAAACAATATTTTCTCTCTGTGTTTCTCGATATCGAAAAGGCTTATGATACAACACGGCGCTTTGGAATTCTAAGAGACCTGTCCCACCTTGGCGTGTGCGGTAGAATGTTTTCCATAATCAAGAGTTACTTGTCCAATCAGACATTCCGTGTCCGTGTGGGCAGTGTTCTCTCCCAAACTTTTGTCCAGAAAACAGGCGTGCCGCAAGGTGGTGTACTTAGTTGTACACTTTTTATTATCAAATTGAATTCCTTGCACCGGTCCATCCCCGCAATATGTTCTATTATACATATGTCGACGACGTTCAGCTTGGCTTAAAGTCTTGCAACTTGTCAATGTGTGAGCGGCAGGTTCAGTTAGGTTTAAAAAGGTCGCCAAATGGGTAGAGGAAAACGGATTCCGACTGAACCCACAAAAAAGCACGTGTGCCTTGTTCTCCCGAAAGGGAGGCATGCACTCAGAACCCGACATTGAACTGAACGGTCAACGTCTGTCTGTATATGCGGAGCATAAATTATTAGGCCTAATCTTGGACAACAAGTTTACCTTCGTACCGCACATCAAGTATTTAAAAACAAAATGTTCAAAAGCCATGAATGTTTGAAAAGTGATGTCATGCACTACTTGGGGTAGTGACAGGCAATGTCTCATGAATTTGTAAAGAAGCCTCATTCGCACCCGCTTAGATTATGGGTCCGTTGTCTATCAGTCTGCGAATCAAAGTGCTGTGAAGATGCTGGACCCCGTGCACCATTTGGGCATCCGCCTTTCTACGGGTGCTTTTCGCACCAGCCCCGTAGAAAGCCTTTACGTTGAGTCAAATGAGTGGCCGCTTCATCTGCAAAGAACTTACATGTCCTTTGTTTATTTTCTTGAGGTGAAAGCAGACAAGAAGCACCCCTCATACTCTACTATTATTGATTTGTCGAGCTCCATACTGTTTCAAAACAGGCCTTTGATGAGGCAGCCTTTCTTATTTCGCCTGAAGGGTCTAGCTGAGGACACTGTAGCGTCACTAGAACACAGTTTAATGGCTCCTAAAGCATACCCGCCACCGTGGTAGTGGCAGACTATAGACTGCGATGTGTCTTTTCTGGAAGTTACAAAACATGCGCCTATTGCCCATATCCTAACATACTTCCTGGAACTTCAACACAAATACAAACGTCCTGAGTTCTTTACAGATGCCTCTAAGTCCAACTCCTCTGTGTCCTACGCTGCTGTTGGCCCTTCCTTTTCGGATGCTCGCCCTCTACATCCAGGCACAAGTATCTTCACAGCGGAAGCTGATGCAATACTTGTGGCAGCTGAACACATCAAACAATTACAAATACAAAAAGCAGTAATTTATACAGACTCCCTCAGTGTGGTAACGGCTTTACACAGTCTTAAAGAACAAAAAAAAACTCTGCCCTTGTCTCACCTTACTCTAATTTATGCACACTCTACACCCTCGAACACCATGTTGTAGTGCGCTGGGTGCCAGGACACTTTGAGATTCAAGGCAACGTGATGGCGGATCAGCTTGCTGCATCCGTCCACCAAATCAGTGCCACTACACGCATATCGATCCCGCCCCTTGATCTTAAGCCGTCTCTCAAACGAAAGGTCAGGGACTACTGGCAGAGCAAGTGGGATAGACACACACAAAAAAGCCACGCGTTATCAAGCCACACCTTGGCCCTTGGCCACCAGTATCAAAATCACGTCTAACAGAGGTAATACTAACAAGACTCAGGATAGGACACACATACATGACACACACACATTTTTTGTCCGGTGGCGATCCACCATTGTGTGACAAATGTGGTGAGACATTAACAATTCTCCGCGTTTTTAATCCAAAGTAAACAATTAGACACTCTAAGAAGGCAACACTTTCCATTACCCTACCGACAACGTATACCACTACACCCCACAATGTTTGTCGGTAGGGAACCAGTTTTCACCCATAAATCATTGTTAGCTTTTTTAAGAGATGTCAATTTTTACTATGTATTATACCCAGGCATTGCGTAGCGTGACCTCTCAAGACAGGTTGCTGCTGCAGTGACTACATTTAAAAAGCACTTGCCTCGCAGCCCTTGGACACAAGGGCGCTGATGAGGCACGTGTGCTAGTACGAAATATTTTTACATCTTTTTATTATTAAAACCTTTGTCACCCTTTTTAATATGCATATCACGCCACTGTCATGATCTTAATACTTATGTTTTACCCGCATTATCGCGAGGAATTTTAAGGCCCCTAGACAGCCACGCAACATATCATTGTCCGCATCTCTACTCATCGAAATGGCGCTCTTCGGCAATTAATTGGCCCTCGCGCCACAAAGCGTCACACATCGTCATCATAACCCTAAAGCTTCATAATTGTAGCAAGATTTCGCAAAATTTTCGCCCTGGCATGTTCACATAGCAAATATTCACATATATCTCTTCAGAAAAATTTTTTGGACCTAAGTTTTCTTCACTCGCTCTTTAAATGAAGTCCACCAAAATTGTGCCTGTACATACAGAAACAGCGCCCATGCACAGAAAACCAACACTTCCACAGACCGATAGACAAGAACTTTTTTGAAAGAGGAGGGGAGGTGCACTTGCTGAAAGTTCGACTATTTCGGAAAAACACCGATTTTTATTGTCTCTGGCAAAAGATTCCCATCGAACGAAATTTCAAGGGGCAGCTCCCCGCCCCATTCTGGCCACTTGCCGGCTCTTTCTGTTTACATCTCCAAGTGAATGAGAACTGACTAATACCACTGTCACACGCAAATCTGTCATTTTTTTTACACAAGGAAACTAATGTCATTTGATGAAAGCATTTTCTGTCGAATGAGTTCCCGGAGCACATTTGTATTTGATTTAGGGCCTAATGAGCATTCTCAACGCAAGAGGCTATTAGAGAAATAGTTGTTACCGTATGTATATGCAAGTTTTATCATTTGTAAATATCGTGTCCCTCAATAGATGAACTTGTTACTGGTTTCATGACATAACAGTGTGCGTCGTTTTTTTTCTGTGTGGGCATCATCTGTGTTCGCGCTATTAATTTCAATTCACAACTCTCATCAGCTAGACTTCTTCATAAAAAGGGCTTCCACAATTTAGTGCGCTAAAGAATTTCTGTGTCTATACATAACTTCCATCTGATGAAAAAAGATAGGTACATTTGTCTTCGCATGGGCAGCTAAACTAAAGCTATAAAAGTGAGATCCAAATAAATTTTGTGCTTTTATCAAGCGTTTTTGGGAAACAGCTCATCTGCCCAACGTATACAAGCTCAGAGAGATGTTGTAAACAACAATAAAACTATATGGCAAAAACTGAATAAGTTCTTTTGAGCTACGTTTCAATTTCTGTGAGGTAGGACTGTTTTCGCGTTTACTGTGAATTGCAGCACAAACCTTTCAGCTTTGTTAGACACACTGAATACACCTGTATGCCGTACTGGGCACCAACTTTTTTAGACTATAGAAAATCTTGTATTTCAAGCTGCCTGCTGTCCTGTCCAGTTTTTGCTCACTGCAATATTTTACTTTGATGGCCTATTTCACGTGTATAAATATTGTTGTGCCAAAAGAATTTTTCAATTAGCTTTGATACACAACACTATGAACAATATACGTGCTTTGTTACCTCCCTGAAATAAATATATATGGAAAACACGGCGGCAATCAACAGTGTTTGCCTGACTTGATGCACATGGGCACATTTACTATTTTGCACAGATTCTTCAAAATCTGTATGGTGTTCAGAAAAGAACCCTTTGCATTTTTTGTGCAAAATAATGCATTCCTACAAGCAGTCTGTAAAAAATAGTAGAGAAAGCAAGTTTTTCCAAGAAAGCTTCATTTGGAAAAAATTGAAAAGAACTTGTCGTCTTAATCTTGATGAAGTTTTTTTGTCGAAGAGCATTTATATCAGTAAATACCATGTTTCAGTAAATTGCTACGTGCCAGTGCATGGAGTTGAAGAAGACAATGCAGATAGACTGGCGCGAGCTAATCTGTGTGGCTGGGGCTGCTTGCTTAGCCGGATGTAAATACACCTGTAACTACCCCTCCGAGTCGGTCTCCTTCTCGTAACACACTTGGTGGAATTGTGCGAACCCCGTTCTTGCCACGGAACTTCAAAGCGGACACTCCCTCACGGTTATCAACATGATTACTCAAGCCTCGGGGACATCCTCCCCGGTAGCCCACCCTTTTGTCTGGCGTATCAACCCAGCGCCCGCAACAACTTTCCCGACACTTCTCGCCCTTAAAGGCCCTGGCGTGTTCTCCGCCTGTGAGGGCTCCGACGTCGATCAGTGGCTACGCCTCTACGAACGCGTCAGCGCCACTTGCTGATAGAATCCTACACTTATGCTCGCAAACGACACATTTTATTTTGACGGAACCCTTTGTGTTTGGTTTGACCACCATTGGCATGACATAACAAGCGGCGACAGAATCAAGGAAAAGATCCTTGAGTTTTTTGGTAACTTCTTTGGTTGTCGTGAAGCTGCGAAGAATAAGTTGTCGACTCGCGCGCAATCTTCCCCGGAGCCCTACATCAGATACATTAAGGCTGTCCTCTCACTATGCCGCCAAGCTGGCAAAAACATGTATGAGCCTGACATAGTAGCGCATATGCTAAAGGGTATCGCTGACGATGCGTTCAACCTGCTAGTATTCAACAATATGTCATCTGTTGATGCGATCATTGAAGAATGCCGCCGGTTCCAACAAGCTAAAACCAGGCGCATCTCCAATCAGTTCCAGCGCCTTCCGAACACCGCTGCGACGTCCTCGTGTCTCTGCATACACCATCCACCAGACAGCTAAGAAAACTTGACGCGACTCGTCAGGCGGGAACTTGAAGCGGCTGCTCCAGTTAAGGTGGGACCAACGTCCCCTGACCCCTCTCCTCCAAATACGTTGCTCCTCATTCAAGCAGTCATCTGGCAGGAAATCGCCAGCTTGGGAATTCCCTCATTCTCACCACCTCTCTGCCCCGACTACCAGCCCTAATACACGTCTGCACGTCCCTTCCCGACCGGCTTTTCCTAAATGTTCCGTAATCCGTCCGCATGGCGAACACACGACGACAAGCCGATCTCCTTCTCGTGTCACCGAATCGGGCACATATCTCGCCATTGCAGATGTCGCTGGAGTCCTCCTGCACAAGCCTCCTCTCTTCCGTTCCATGCACGTCCAGCCTATCGCCATGAGACCAGCCGCGACCATTTTGCCCAGGAACCTGCTACTGAACACCGCTACTCCCGCTCTCCATCCCCCAACGACGCCAGTCTCGTTCTTCACAGCCCCGCCGACCGTCTTCCCCCGCCTTCCCACGAGGTTCTCCGATGGAAAACTAAGTGTGGCAGCCCCCGGAGGTGGCGCTGCATTACTCGGACTGACCAAAAATCTTCTCTAGACGATACACACAAAACGGATCCTATAGGCGAACAAGTAGACGCCGTACATGTCCCTGCTCTTGTCGACACCAGCGCTCAACATTCCGTGATGACGAGTGATTTTCGCCGCAATCTCAAGAAGGTTCTCACACCTGCGACCACTAAGTTCGTCCGTGTTGCGGATGGTGGAATAGCATCTATCGTTGGAATGTGCTCCGCTCGGGTAAGCATTGCGGATCGACACACAGTCGTTCTCTTCACCGTCCTTGATAAATTCCCTCACGATGTAATCTTAGGCCTCGACTTCCTGTCCGCGCATTCTGCCCTCATAGACTGCTCGACCAGTACGCTCCATCTACGCTTGCCCACAACAGAACATCTTGCACAATGGCCGAGTCGCCTCTGCACAACGGGACATGCGCGCCTCCTTCCACAGACACTGACTTACATAGAGCTTTTCTCAATACCACCAGTTCCCAATGGTGAGTAAGTTCTGACCCCTATCACCGATGTCCTCATAAACCACGGCATTACATTACCACACATCATTCTGTCCGTCGTAGAAAATTCTACGAGCGTCCCAGTTGTCAACTTAATCTTGACATCTTAAGTGCTGCCACAAGTATCTCTTTGCCGTTGCTGTGCACCTTAGAAGACAATGCGGTAGATGTTTTCACGATGGCCGCTACTTCTGAACCTCACGATTAACATCAATTTGCCTTTTGCTCCGACAGCGCTATTACGTTGATGATCACTTCCAACTTAACTTCAGAGCAGACTGAGAAGCTCCACCGCGTTCTGCTGTCCTCAATCGACGTTTTTGACCTCACCGGCCATCCGTTGGGGAAAGCTACTGGTATGACCCACCGAATAAATACCGGTAAGAGCATCCTAATTATAGGCGTCCATTACGAGTGTCGGTGGCCGAGCGTCACATTATCCAAAATGAGGTCGACAAAATGCTCGCCCAGGGCATCATTGAACCATCCTGCAGTCCTTGGGCTTCTCCTGTAGTGCTGGTCCGCAAGAAAGATGGTGCATGGCGTTTCTGCATTGATTATTGACACCTCAACAAAACTATCAAAAAAGACGTGTACCCTCTGCCACGAATAGACGATGCGCTTTACAGCCTCTATGGGTCCCACTATTTTTCATCTAGAGACCTTTGTTCCGGCTACTGGCAGATAGAGGTAGACGAAATTAAACATAAAAAGGCGTCATTCATAACCTCTGATGGCCTATATCAGTTCAAGGTCATGCCCTTCGGCTTTTGTAGCACTCCAGCCACCTTCGAACGAATGATGGACTCCCTGCTCAAAGGATTCAAATGGTCCACCTGTTTGTGCTACTTGTACGACGTCACTGTATTCTCACCAACATTTGGAACTCATATAGAGCGCCTCTAAGCCATTTTAGGAATCTTCCGCCACGCTGACCTGCAGCTCAACTCGTCCAAATGTCGCTTTGGATGCCATCAAATCACAATAGTTGGCTATTTAGTAGACGCTAACGGTGTACAACCAGACCCGGAAAAAATCAGCGCCGTCAAAAACTTTTCTGTACCACGACCTGCGAAGGGTGTACACTGCTTTATTGGACTATGTTCCTTCTTCCAACGCTTCGTTAAAATTTTTTCGCACATAGCGAGGCCGCCTACGCAGCTCCTCAAGAAAAACGTCCAGTTTTCATGGGGCTCCGAAGAGGCTTCTGTGTTCTTGACTCTCATCGTTCTTTTCACTACTTCTCCATTTCTGGCACACTTCAGCCCTGCTGCCCCTACGGAAATCCGTAGACATGCAAGTGGACATGGCATTCGTGCAGTGCTGGCTCAGAAACAACATGGCCATGATTGCGTTATTGCATATGCGAGCCGCCTTTTATTCACCCCTGAACGGAACTATTTGATCGCAGAGCGTGAGTGCTTGGCTCTTGTATGGGCGGTGGCGAAATTTTGACCTTATCTATATGGACGCCCATTTTCGGTAGTTACCGACTACCACGCGCTCTGCCTGCTCAACTCTATAAAAGATTCACGAGGCCGCCTTTGTCGCTGGGCTTTGCGCCTCCAAGAGTTTTCCTATTCGGCGGTCTACAAATATGGCCACCTACACCATGATGCCGATTACTTCTCCCGGTACACTGTCGACGATCCTGAGGACACTGACGAGCCCACGGAGAACTCTATCTTGTCGTAGTCTGACTTTCTTAATATTGGGGAAAAACAGAAGCGTGATCCAGTGCTGCTTGACATCATCAGTCATACGGAATCCCCCCCAAATGATGCTTCCGTCCGCAACTTTGTCAATCAAAAGGGTGTGCTATACCACCGCAATTCCCGACCAGACGGGCCCGAACTTCTCATTGTATTGCCTAAGCATTGGCGCCGTTGTATTCTCACCGAACTTCACGACGCTTCTACGGCTAGACACCTTGGAGTATCCCGCACGTACGAGCGCGTCCGCCGCCGTTTCTTCTGGCCAGGCCTTGTCCGCTCGGTTGGCCGATACGTCGCCACATGTAACCTATGCCAACGTCGTAAAACACCGTCGCTGCTACCGGCTAGCCATCTTCAACAAATTGACATACCCGCGGAACGAATTTACCTTGTTGGGTTAGATCTGCTTGGTCCATTTCCCAAATCAACAATGGGAAACAAATTGATAGCCGCGATTACAGACTACGCTACAAGCTACGCGATTACGCGACCTCTACCGACCATCTGTGCAACCGACGTCGCTGACTTCTCGTTACGGGACGTTACATTGATTCACGGGGCTCCGAGTCAGCTCCTCACACGCCGTGGCCGTACATTTCTATCCCAAGTCATCACTGAAATTCCGCGTTCTTGTTCGCAACACACAGGGACAACCGCTTACCACCCTCAAACAAACGGCCTCAAGGAACAATTTAACCACACTCTAACAAATATGCTCGCTATGCACGTGTCGCCCAACCACCGAGACGGGGACCTTGCCTTACCCTACGCAACTTTCGCGTATAATTCATCCCGTCATGACACAGCGGGCGTTTCGCCGTTCTACTTACTGCACGGAAGAGAGCCGACTTCACCACTGGACACAGTCATCGCAGTTCACACCTCGTCCACCAGCGAGTATGCCCGCGACGTGATTGCGCGAACCGATCATGTCTGCCAGATCACTCGCGCTCGGCTGATGGCGTCGCAAACTAACCAATGCCATAGGTACGATGAGAAACATAAAGACGTACATTTTGCTCCCTGTACCCTCGTTTTACTCTGATCCCCTCATCGTCAGCTGGGCCTATCAGAAAAACTTATGTATCATTATTCGGGACCCTACAGTGTATTGCGTTCAGTAACACTTGTCACTGACGAGATCAGCCCCATCTTTCGATCATCATCTGCTGGGCGGTCCAGTGATATTGTACACGTCTCGCGGATCAAGCCCAGAAGAATGCGTCAGATAACGACCTTTGGAGCGCCGGGACAGTGCCTCCGCCGCCGGGGGTCATGCTACGTGCCAGTACATAGAGTTGAAGAAGACAAAGCAGATAGACTGGCGTGAGATAATCTTTGTGCCTGGCGCTGCTCGCTTAACCGGCTGTAAATGCATCTATAACTACCCCTCTGAGTCAGTCTCCTTCTCGTAACAATATCATATGTCATCATTTGCTTAGTTATTGAGATATAACGGGCCGAAATTATTGTAGCGGTGTTTTCGCTTATGTGCCCTTGATGGTTCTTATCAGCTTTAATTACGGGTAAGCTACAGTACTGAGTATTTTGCTACAGTGAAGCTTCACTCTAAGGGCCCATTACGAGGAAAACTGCATTTTTATATTCCATTTGTGTCCAGCACTTGCCGGGGTGGGCTGCTGTCGCTCTTTGAAGGGGTAACGTGTACGCGGTTGCAGGGAACTATTTCGCCAACAAGCATCAAAAGGTGGATGCCCCTGTTCCAAGATATCAATTGGTCCTTACTGAAGAAATACCGAGTCTAGCTGATCATAGTTCTCAGTTGTACATAGGGCTTCCCTGAAACACGTTAAGCAATGCAAGCAGACCAGGGACATAGCCAGAAATGTTTTAGAAGAGAAGCGGGGGGGGGGGAATCATACTTTGTATGTTTGTTTGCGAATAGTCAAGTGAGTAGGGATATATATATATATATATATATATATATATATATGTATGTGTGTGTGTGTGTGTGTGTGTGCAAAATAATATAACATTTTTTGAGGTAGAGGCCGTTTTGATCACCCCCCCCCCCTTGCTATGCTCTACAAATTATGGCGAACGCCTGTGAAGGAAGCCAAAACATCTGTTCTGAATAGTGAAAAAAATTGTGCATTAAATATAGTCGAAATTCTGTCAGGCTCTTGACTAAACATTTGCTAATCAGAATTACGCGAAAGACCACAAGCAAATGGTTTTGATGACCATGTCGAAACTGACTTTCCACAAAAAACATTGCATTTGTATGCTGCGATAGGCTACCTTAATTTGAGAGTAAATGCCACAATCAGGCGCAGTGTATTGAAGGTGCTATCTCACTGCCAGCTTCTCTTCAATTACGTGCTTTAGGCACTCTAACCTTATTCATCGTTTGCCACACTCTGCCTAAGTTAACTTTTGAACAGTCATCATAGCCAATTTCAAACCCGCTTCACGCAATCACATGTGCTAGCGTCACAGATACCGTCTTCATATGTCATCTCAACTTTCAGCTCATCATTTCAGAAGCCAAAAATTGTGTGATATGACATGACTAGGCTACAAGAAGCAGGCCAATATTATATTTTGTCAACACTGGCACGTTCTTAACAGCTTTCGCTCGTCGAAAACCGTAGGGAATACTGGTGGTGCCTGACATAAGTTATCTTTATCTTAGGCTAAGAGCGTGGCCTGTACATCATTTATCACAGTACAAAACTTTTCAAGAGACAAAATTATAGTAATAAAACGCAAAAATGAGAGCAACTGCACACATACATTCATCACAGCACTACAGAAGTGCGAGATTGAGCGTGGCGCTGTTCTGCATAAACGTTTCGACATGATTTATCTGTTCACTGCACGCAATACGCGTGGCACATTTCTAGGTCTGAATAGTCTGTGCCAATTAGTTACACGTTCGCAAAAAGTAGTTGGCAGAGAAAAGTGTTTTCATTCAGTAAATGCTTTTTTGTTACCCTTTTTGTTGTCTAATTGCGGAAGTCACTGCGATGGTGTATGAACATTGACGAAAGACGTCTGCTAGCATTGCTTTACGCATCTCATGGAAACGCTTTCTACACGAAGTAAACGAGGCGTTTCTTTAGTAAGAAGTGACTGATATCTTGAACACGTGCATCCGCCTTTCTTTTGATGCGTGTAGACGAAATTTTAGGTTGGAAACTGCCTACGCAAGAAAAAGAAATTGGACAGCCACCTCTTTAGGGCACGAAGCCAGAAAAAAAATCTGTTCGGCTTTCTCAGAAAAAAAGCTTAGTTCCTGAAAAATTCAATTTAGTACGGGGATCGAACCAGAAACGAACGCCTTTCCGTTGTGGTCGCTCTCAATCAAGCCAACCAGGCGCGAGGGTGAATTCATTGACAACTGGAAGCATAGGGACAGAAGTAATGCAAATAAGCTCTGCGAAGACCTGCCAAATGGCGGAACGGTTAAGAAAGAGAAAATAGAGATCCACGCGCAGTTGGTTGTGGTTTCGTGGCACAAACGAGCGGCTCTCTTCTTTCCCTTTCTTGAGCTTTCTACCACCTTCTGATACTCCGCAGAGCTCTTTTGTAAACTGCCTACGTGTTGGCCCTTCAAACAGCGGAAGCAGCTCTCACCCACCCACGCTGTAGACAATCAAAATCTTGAGTACATTTTCTTGGAAAAAGACCACCAGTGTGAAGTTTCGCTCCAGCGATATAATGGGCACAGTAGGTTTACGCACAGCGTAAGCTGATAACAACCATCGACGCTGAAGTGAGAACACACAGCAAGGGTCAATTTTTTCAGATTTTTTTCTTCTTTATTTCAGGCAAAGACAAATAATATGTACATTTGTCCAGTATAGAAGGTTTGACAAAAAGGCATGAGTGCTATTCTGAATGGCAAATCTCTTTCTAGACTCACGTAACTCAAACATCAGTTTGTGTTATGTGTGTCGAGAAAATAAATACAAAAGATTACTTACACTATACATCTGTAGGCAAAACATATACAAAATTCTGTAGATATATACATTGTTCTACATACACAAAAAACAGAAAGATTTGCTAAGTTTTTGTTTAGTATAAACTGCAGCTAGGTAAAAAAAAACAAAATTGTTCTTTTATTGAAATGAGGTGTGAAGTTAAGTTTTTTGAAGCGTTTCATGTGCATCGTTTCCTATACCAAGTTTAATATGGTAGGATGCCGATTTGAGAAATATGCTATAGCGTAGGATAGTTTTTGCATACCTCAGTTAGTTCGTATGAAACCTTTATCATATATAGTTTTTCCAGTTTCGTAACTGTGTCTCTTCCCCAGTAAATGTCGATAAAAGCTTTCCTGACATGAATTTCTTTTCTGGAATACTGCAATGCCTAGTGTTGCATTGTTGCTTTAAATGTGGAGTGGATTGAGTTAGATATGGCACATTTTGAATAACTTGTAAAATACGCTTTAGTAGTATTTGCTGTTTTCTCTGTTTACTTTATGTTGTTGTTCTCCACACAAAGAGACAGCATTGTAAAAGGGAATCAATTAGAGCGTAGTATAGCTGAATTTTCAAGCTCAGGGACAAAAACTGCTGTGTCCTACTTATATATTTAAGAAGGCAAGTGAACACACTATATATTGAAATTGTGTATTCACTGACCTTAGTGCATTTTGATAAAAACTTGTCATGGTCAGTGAGACTAGAGTTTTTTAATCAGTCTTTCTTGAAAAGGCTAGTTTATTCAGCTATTTTTTCATACTGCTTGTACGAAGATGAATTTTACAGAAATATTGCAAAGGCTCTTTTTTAAACGCAACACAGTTTTTAAGTATCTGTCTACAATAGCTAGCGTGCCAGCGCGCTTGAAATTAGGTAAAAGTTTCTGACTTGGGCCGTGTCTGCCATTTTTCAATAGTTTTGCCTTCTTGGACAACAAGAAGAAAACATGTATATAGTTCACAAAAGAGCATAATAAAACCAACAAAAATCATCACGGGTTTTAGAGTTCGCGTAAAAGCGGACTATAAAATTTGAAATTATTACGGTGAGCAACATTTTTAGGTGCGCTGGGAGGGTTTCTCGCGAACAAAACTTTCGGTTCCGTGCGCCACAAAATGGCCAACATAATACGAAAAGCCCTGCGCAAAAAATTTCAACTGGAAAGACAATTTTATTCGCTTTTCGAATTACCCAAATTTTATTGTTGCCTAATATTTATTCGGGAACAGCACAGTAAACACTTATGAGTAAACCTAGAGCTATAATAAGGTTTTCTCAAGGGAACGTGTCGCTTATGATCTTGAAAACACACTCCCGACACTGGAAAGTGTTTCAAAGCTGGACTATATTGCGTCTCTGATATTCATATGGCGGTTTTGGGACGGTGAACTTGACATATATAACAATCATATCAAGGCTAGGCTGTTGCGTGACAGCGCAGTGTATGCACCAGCGTCAAAAGTCTCATGACAGTTTCATGACACTAAATGTTTCAAAGTATGTGTCATGAGAAGCAAGTAGTGGGCTCATTGCACTCTTTTTCCTGTGGAGGCTTTAACAGCTTTCTTAGCAGCATCCCTAGCTCACTTTATTTCACCTGAGCTGTGGAGAACAATTGCAATTATATGTGTAACTATACATGAGCAAACTCAGTCATAAGTTAACTCACTCGAACCTACAAAACACAATGCCGGGGACGCGAGCCACAAAAGCGCTGCCCAACACATTCTGATATCCTCCTTTCGACTTAACACAGTTGCTGGAGCCTCTTGCGGCTACTCCTGGATGGATGGATGGATGGATGGATGTGGCTGTACCCTTTAGATCGGGCGGCGGCTAAAGCCACCTAGCCGTAATACTTAGTGAACTAACCATTACATTTATCTTTTTTTTTCCTTTAAATAATGAAGTTGAGGATTAGTACTTCGCAGTGAAGGGTTTAATTTTCACTCGTGCCTTGACTTTAGCCACCAATCAGATAACCTCCTTCTAGTTAAGTCTACCCGCTTAAAGGCCCCGCCGTGGTGGTCTAGTGGCTAAGGCACTCGGCTGCTGACCCGCAGGTCGCGGGTTCAAATCCCGGCTGCGGCGGCTGCATTTCCGATGGAGGCGGAAATGTTGTAGGCCCGTGTGCTCAGATTTGGGTGCACGTTAAAGAACCCCAGGTGGTCGAAATTTCCGGAGCCCTCCACTACGGCGTCTCTCATAATCATATAGTGGTTTTGGGACGTTAAACACCACATATCAATCAATTACCCGCTTAAAGTCTATTTTGCCCTCGCTGTCCCTAAATCCCAGTGCTTTGAAAAACTCTGCGCCATCATCCTGAACTATAGGGTGAAGCCCTTTGCAGAACATTATCAAGTGTTCGGCAGTTTCTTCTTCCTCTCCACACGCACTGCATACTGTGTCGACCCCTTCGTATTTGGCCCGATATGTCTTGGTTCGCAGTACTCCCGTCCTGGCCTCAAACAGTAGAGAACTACCCCGAGTATTATCATAGATCCTTTCCTTGGCAATTTCCTGCTTGAAAGTTCGATAGATCTCTAGTGCGGACTTCTTAATCATGCCCATTCTCCACCTGTCAGTCTCCATTTCCTTCACTTTTTTCTTAACCGATAGTTCTTTTTGGTTTGGCCACCTGCTCTTTTCTAAGTATTTACCAGTCAACTTCCTGGTTCGCTTCCTCCATTTTGTATCGACATTCTTCATGTACAAGTAGCTGAAAACCTTCCTAGCCCAACGCTCTTCCCCCATTTCTCTCAATCGCTTCTCAAATTTTATCTTGCTGCTAGCTTCCCTGCCCTCAAATGATGTCCATCCCATATCACCTTGTACTCCCTGATTTGGTGTATTCCCGTGAGCTCCTAAAGCAAGCCTACCTATTCCACGTTGCTTAATTTCTAATCTTGCTTGAACTTCTGATCTCATGCACAAGACCGCATTGCTGAACGTCAGCCCAGGAACCATGATCCCTTTCCATATTCCTCTCACAACATCATACCTATTGTAATTCCACAGTGCCCTATTTTTCATGACTGCTGCATTCCTGTTACCTTTAGTCGTCACGTATATTTCGTGTTCCCTTAGGTACTCGGTCCCATTGCTTATCCATACGCCCAGATATTTGTATTTATCTGTTATCTCTAGCGTGACCTCCTGTATTCTAAGCTCACTAGCTTCGTTGTCATTGAAAATCATGACTGCTGATTTTTCCCTACTGAATCTAAAATCTACCCTATCACCCTCATTACCGCAGATGTCCATCAATCTCTGCAAATCTTCCTTGTTGTTGGCCATTAGCACTATATCATCTGCGTACATTAATGCTGGTAGTGCCTGATCAATAAGTTTTCCTTGTTTGACTAATGAGAGGTTGAAGCCCAGTCCACTTCCCTCTAATTTTGCCTCTAATCCTTGTAGGTACATCATGAATAATAAGGGTGACAGGGGGCACCCCTGCCTAAGCCCCCGTTTTACCTCTGCAGGCTTGGATACCTGTTTTTCCCACTTTATAACTACCTTGTTACCTTTATAGACACCCTTTAAAAGATTAGTGACTACATGTTCCACGCCTAGTGTGTCCAGTATTCCCCACTATTCCTCTTGAACCATGCTATCGTACGCTCCCTTGATATCCAAAAATGCTAGCCACAGGGGCCTGTGTTCTTTTTCTGCTATTTCGATGCACTGCGTCAGTGAGAACAGATTGTCTTCCAACCTCCTGTGTTTCCGAAGCCCATTCTGCAGTTCCCCCAGCACCCCCTCATCCTCTATCCACGCCTGCAGTCTTTCCTTTATAATTTGCATCGGCAGCCTGTAGACCACTGATGTCACTGTTATAGGACGGTAGTTGTTTATGTCAGCTTTGTCCCCCTTTCCTTTATAGATCATGTTCATCCTGCTAAGTTTCCATCCATCGGGAACTTCGCCATCGATTATTATTGTACTCACTGCCTCTCTCAAAGCCTGCTTAGACTTCGGACCTAATGTTTTTATCAGCCTAATTGGAATGCCATCTGGGCCTTTTGATGTACTACTAGGAACCCTTTTCTCAGCCCTTTCCCACTTTTGTTGTGAAAATGGAGCCATTGCACCACTTGATTCGTCTTTGTCTATTGTGGTGCATAAAGTACTTCTTTGTTGAAATTTTTCTGTCACCCTTGTTCTTATATATTCAATAGCTTCGTCCCCTTCTAGCTTAGCACCTTGGGCTGTAGTTATAAAGTTCTGCTCTAGGCTCGTCTCATTTCTTAGGGAGTTTAGATGGTTCCAAAATTTCGCAGCTGCCTTTCTATCTTTTATATGTACTTCTGCCAGCCACTGAGCTACCTTCCTTCTAATCTTTTCATTGATCAGAAGGGATGCATCCCTTCTACAGCTTAGAAAGGTTGCCCATTTTCTTTCCACATCGTCTGTCGGTTCACCCCGCTGCTTAGCATGTCTGTGTTCCCTAGAGGCTTCCTGACGTTTTGCTATGGCTCTCTTAACTTCCTCATCCCACCAACTTTTGGGTTTGTGTTTTCTTTTCCGGGGTGACTTGTCACGCGTCTTAGCAAGCTCTATCTCAAAGAGACTAATTAGATTCCTGTATGTCCACACTGTCTTATTATCCTCCGCGATTACTTTCTCAATTTGTTTAGTGGCTATTTCAATTTGCCTTTCCGGATAAAAATTTTCCTGTAGTTGCTCATCTTGTCTCCTTCCCACTTTCACTGCTCTTCCAAAACTTAGCTTGATACGTTTGTGATCGCTACCCAGACTTCTGGAGCTACCTTCATCTATGTGCATTTCCCTGAGCTTATCATACATCCTATGTGACATCAGTGCATATTCTATCGTCGACTGAGGCCTTCCTACCTCCCATGTTATTTGTCCTTCACACTTCTCGGTACTGTTGCAAATGATCAAATCAAGCCTTTCACACATATCCATGATCATTTTGCCTGTCGGGTCGGTATACCCATCTATATCACCTATGTGCGCATTCATGTCTCCTAGTATAAATATCTCGCACTCTCTTCCTAACTCCTGTTTGTCCTTTGATATACACTCTACCATTGCCTGGTTTTCCTCTCTGGCCTTTGCTCCCGTCCACAAGTACACGAAACCAAGGAGTGTCATTTGACTTGCCACTTTCCCTTTTAGCCATAAATGTTCCTTGCACTCCTGCTTGACCCTTTGCCAGTCTGTACTGTTATGAATGAATGCCCCAATATCACCCCCCTTTCTGCTGCCTTCTGTTCTATTACAATACTCCCACGCGTAGTCCGGATTGTTCGGAGGTTGTTCCATGCCCCTGAGATGTGTTTTTACAAAGCCGTATACCATCGGCCTCTCTTCCATTAGCTGTTCTTCTATCTCGACTTCAGCCTGTTTCTACCACCCTGCATGTTATTATACCCTATGTCTGAATTGGCTCGGCGCTCGTGGCTACGTCTATTTATGCCCCGGACTCTACGTATCTTAGATACTGGTGCCACTTCGGAATCGTATCTGTCCATACCACCTGTCGAAGAGTCTCCCTGGTTGTTTTTCTCGTTACTAGCTATCCTGCACCCCGAAGGGCTCGCTTGCCCCCCAAAAAAGCTACTGCGCGTCCTGCAAGTCGCCAACCCACCTCATGACCTAGCCGCCCATCGAAGTGGATTCTGTCTCGTTGAAAACCCCCCCACCTATGCACCTCTCTGTTTATTTCCACCACTTCAAAGCCTTTCTCTCGACTCATCCGCCATATCTCTTGGTTTGCGTTGACCACCGCTCTTTGCAGGTTGCTATCACGCACCGGTACCTCCGGTATCGTGCATATCACTACCTGCACCTTAGGAGAAGTGGCGCGCATGTCATCGACGCCTTTCGCCAGTGTGGCTAGTCCTGCTGCATCTTCATTTAGGACATCGTTTAAACCGCCTGAAATTATCACGAGGTTGCGTCTATCAGCTGTCTTTTTGAGCTTTGCGCTCGCTTGCTTCATGACTGCTTCCAGCTTGCGTCCTGGTAACGCCCCTACTGCGACCCTCTTGTCAACTCTTACCCTCTCTTTGATAGCTTCTGTGCATCGATTTAAATTTGAGTCCCCGGCGATTATCACATGCTGTGCCTTTTCCGCTGGAGCGTTCTGCACCTGGGGGCTACTTGCTCCTGTGACGCCGGCACTTTTGTTCCCTTCCTGCCCCACCACTACCTCGCTGAAGCTGGGCCTTGCGACAGTTGAACCGGCTAAACCTGTTTTTTCCAAGCTTGCTTGCTTTTCCTTCTCCACCTTTCTGGTTGCCGGTTCCCTACTGTTCTCTCGGTAGGTCGCTTCTTTGTTCAGCTTCGCTAGCACTTCCTCGGCGGACTTCAGTCTTTCTCCCATTGCCCTCGTTTTCTCTTGCTCTGTCGCCAACGCAGTCTCGAGTTTGGCGATTCTCATCAGCAGTTCACTCTGGGCAACCATCACTTTCTTCATTTTTTCCTCGACCTCACATTGCCTACACTTCGCGTCAGCCTCTTCTCAATCCGCTTCTACGCTTGGGTCCACTTTCAAACCCACTCCACATCCTGAACACTTTACAATCTTTTTAACCATGCCTTTCTGACACCAATTGTCCCTATACTCGATAATTACTAAACTCGAGCCCTGCACTACGAAAAAAAAAAAGAAAGTCCAAGCTCTACTACAAAAATTTGCGTGTTCAATGTACGCGCACCTCCCCAACGGGGTGGCAAAAGAAAAAAAAACAAAAACAAAACAATTCAAACACACACACCCGCACTAACTAATAAATACCTGGTGACTGGCCCCCGAAAAAGCCGTACCATAAAATGAGTGCTACGAAGATTTCAACCGCTGCCTTATAATTATAGAGACAAGCTCAAAACATGCAACAACACTTATCTGCGCAGTCGATCTGGAGCGCTCAAAAAACACGTCCATCCACCTTGACAGCCTGAACTGAACTTGCTACGTGCAACAGCGCCGCTGTTAACTCGAGCCTTCTATCAGTACAACATCGTTAGGAAGGTGTACTTCATTACTACATATAAAAAAGAGGGCGCTGCAAAAAATACATGACCTAGACTGCTGAATGCTGTGAGGAGAAGCCCTGAAAGGAAGTTTTACAAATTACATCAATTACCTGCCAACGACATTCCTCAGTTCTTAGGTGTAACTATGTATTTTACCACAATTTCTGTGAATATAAACCGGATTAAAAACTGCTTTACTCTTCAACTCCTTTCAAAGTTAACTCGCAAAAAAGGGGAACTGCTTTGTCAACCTCCAAATCGAATATGAACAAGTTCTGCACTCATAAGGTTATATAGCATAAGGTTAGCCGTTTCCATAGGCCAGGCATAGTTTTTCCTTAAAAAAATGTTGCTCAGACTTACATTGGGCCGTGACCGACTGTATGCTATTTTGGTCAGATTAAGCATGAGTCCGGTGTAGAAAGGTTTCCCGAGTCTAAGTTCAAGCTAGTGCAGCTGAGGTAAAAAATATAGGGAAAGTCAGCCAGAAGTGCAAAATATATTTTGTGAGCAAGTCTGAGTGAGCTCAACCATTTCTGACTGACGCGTACTCTTACCAACTCGTCTACAGCTTTACTATAGGCACTATATCAGCTTAGCTTGCACTCAAATCCTTTCACAGATATCTCAAGAGTGCACTACCTGGTACATTCTTATATTCCGAGTTGCGGGTCTGTGAGGGGTTGGGCGTCATCGTCATTCCTAGCAAACTGTTTTGGGGGCGATTTTTGATAAAAATATCCCGCGTGAGTCAATAATTTATAAATCTGTTATTACTTTATTGAAAAGTGAAATGATTCGTACCTAAAATATGAGATGTAAAGGCGTATTATATAGCATCGGTCACAGGAGGTGTTGGCATGAAAGTGCTTTGACACCAATATTTCCAAGGAAACTAATTCTACACTAACAGAATCATAAGGACCTCGGCCTCAGGTGAAGCCATTAGCCTCTGTAAGTCTAGCTGAGTGATATAATCATGAGTTTGAGTCTGAGAGAGTTAGGTTGAAGAAAGTTTTGGCGAGTCAGAGCTCAAATGAGTCCTCATAGAAAAATATATATCTGGAGTTAGGTTGAGTGAGGTCAAATTTTTTTGCTGGCCTACGGCAACATTTCACTCAAATAGTGGGAACAAGTGATTGCTACTCATCCACTACATTTGGTATGTGCATAAACAAAACTATTGTGTCGCTCTGTGCATCCGTTTTATATATCTCACTGCGCCGCCGCATTGGTCTAGTTCCTAAGGTACTCGACTGCTGACCCGCAGGTCACGGGTTCAAATCCTTACTGCGGTGGCTCCATTTTCAATGGAGGCAGAAATGTTGTAGGCCCGTGCACTCAGATTTAGATACACATAAAAAAACTCCATATGGTCGAAAATTTCCTGACACTTCTAATAGGGCATCTTTCACAATCATAAGGTGGTTTGGGGCGTTAAACTCCACATATCAATCAAATCAATCAAATATATCTCTTAACTTGACTCCCACGGGCTACTTCAGGACAGTTTTCAATCACAGCTACTTAACAATTAACTTGAGTGTTTGAGTAAGTTGGTAGCTCATCGTCAAGAAAATATCTTCAGCACGGAAAAACTTGGTGAACAGGGAGCTGGCATGGACAAGCCTTGTCCTTGTCAGCTCCCTCTTTATAGAATTTTTTACCTGCGCAGTTGACATTTTCTTCACAAATAGCTACAAAAAGCACAATCAGTATGCATTTAGTATTGTATGTAAGAGCTGCAAATAATGAGAGCAGTTGCTGAGTGTGAGATTTCGAGAGAGTGAATATCTAGAACCACTCTTTAAAAGCAGTATTACTGGCTGAACTGAGCCACTTTCGGTAAACAGTAGCTGCATTGAAAGTGAGAAAACTGGAACGTGAGTGCTTCATAAGTTGCATGAGCAAACATTTGCATGAGGATTGATTTAAAAACAAAGGATGACAAGACAGGTATTTTCATCACATCACTGATAGCTTTTGCATCCAAATTGATTTACTTTCTACTTCAAATTTTTCTCTTTTCACCTGTAGTGTAGCACCACCAAGTTATTTGAAGATGATGGTAAATTAAAGTCTTGTAAACAAATTACTTCAAGCAGCTGCTGAATAAGTAAGTTATACAAACTCCAGGTTTTCTGAACATAATACTTGAAGTGGCAGGTGTAACCACCAGAAAAAGAAAACAGTGTAAAGAAGAGGAAGTACTCTGACGCAGAGACAGCAGCATTGAGCGTGCAGCAGAGGCTCAAGTTTGTGAACTGCGGGTGGTGCATTGGCTGACTATCAGCAACCTCCCCGCTCAATTAATCTTTATATTTGGTAGAGCGGTGCTTGATACCTTCCCCTACACCTGCCCGCTACAAGCCTGGAACTCTGTTCTTGACGGCTATCTTCTGCTATGCCGGACGCCAATCAGCAGACGCTTCAATATCCTGCGGCCACGTTTCCAGGCAGTGTTCCTCAGCGGGAGCCTCCAAACTTCAGCGGAAAAGATGACGATGACGTTGAGGGTTGGCTCTGGACTTTCGAACGGTCGAGAGCTGTGAACATATAAACAGACGCGGGTAAGTTGACACGCGTGTCATTCTATCTCACTGGTGTAGCCAGCCTTTGGCTTAGAAACCACGAGGGAGACGTCTGAGCGTGGCCGCAATTCAAAATGTTGATTATAGCAGTCTTCAATCGACCTGCCGTCGGAGTATTTCGTGCCGAGGAGCGTTTGTGTTCACGCGCACAAGAAAGAGGTGAAATCTTCGCGAGTTACATAGAAGACGTCATCGAGTTTTGCAGAAGTGTGAATGCCGCAATGACGGAAGCTGAATAATGTAAGCATATCCTGAAAGGGATTGACGACGTCGCTCTTCAAATGCTCTTGGTGAAAATCCGGACTACAGTTAACGCCGTAATTATCTTGTGTCAAAGCTACGATGAATTATGGAAGCAGCGAGCTCTGACAAGACCTCCTTCAGCGCACGATTTGGCATCACTGTCCAGTGTAACTAAAGATCATGCCTAAGCCTCGACAATAGCCGAAATGAAAGCATTTGTCTACGAAGAAGTGGCACGACAGCTTTTCTTGGTGCCCATCACGCCATAACCTACCAGAACTCTACCCTCCTTTCTCCGTAACGTCAATCAAGGAGAGGTCGCTGAAGCCTTACCAGCTACCCGCGAGCATAATCTGGTGGCTGCTACACTAACCTACGCCGCTGCTGAAGCCATGCACACTCTCAAGGCACTTGCACTTCCTTTCGAACCTCACGCGGGCTACCTCCCACATCCAGTCCACTGGAACGTCACTAACATCGCCAACCTGTGGCGCAACACCGACAATCACCCGATATGTTTCTTATGTCGATAATCCCGACAAGTCGCAAGGTATTGCCGCCACCGGAAACGCATCACTGATGAGAACCATCGTGAACCCTCCTTCCCGCTTGACTGTAGCGTGCATTACGGTTTCTCTACTCCAAAGCCAGCCTGCTACCAGGACGACCACCACCCTCGGTCTAGACGTCTTCGCTCGTCCTCTCGACGCCGCCGCTCGCCTTCTCTATGGGTCGACGGCCCGTGCCTAACGAGAAGGAAAACTAGACGACGCAGTTGCTCAAGCAAGAACTACTCAATTTTCGGTTTGCCCAAGTCATCATCCGTCACCTACCAATTTTATTGATGTGTTTGTCGAAAACATCGCTACTGTCGCTCGGTAGATAGCGGTGCAGCCGTTTCTGTTATTGATGCTAGAAATTGCCGTTCAATTCGTAAGGTTGCGACGCCTTTCTCCGAATTATCGCTTCGCACAACCAGTGCTCAACCCGTTCAATCAATCACAGTCTGTACAGCCCGTGTGACAATTCAGGACCTTCCTTATACGATAGATTTCACCGTTCTTTCTTGGTGCTCCCATACCGTTATCTTCGGGTGGGGCTTTTTCTTGCGTCACTCTTTTAGGACGGGCTCCCTATGCCCTTCCTAAAGCATTTGGGCTATGGTGGGGGAGGGGTGAGTACGGGTTACGTGTTCCACCGCCATGCTATGTCACTGAAGCTATGCGAAAATAATTTCTTGATTTAATGGTCTACATACGCTCTGAAAAATGTGACCGAAGGCCTCGACACCCAGCTGTTAACGTTACTTAAAGCCAATGAAAATAAGTACCAGTATCAAGGCAGTTATAGATAAGCCCGAATATTATACTAGGTATTATTGCGGAATTGAACGTTTCCCAAGGCAGCATAACGGATTCCCTTTTTTTTCATCCTATTTATAAACGACATTGTACATCTTGACCCTTCAACCGAGTACATAATTTACCGCAGATGATGCAAGCTTTTTTTTTGAGGTATGAATGTGAGTCATCCCGTAAGTACAGATAATTCAACATAACAAAAGATGTACAGCTGGCCTTTAAAAATTCTTTACATATAGGTTGTTTTAAAACAAAAGCTGTTCTTTTTCACTCCAATTCTCCCCTTATTTAGGTCACTGAATTCTACAATCACAAGTAAAATAACAGCATAATCGAATTTTCTTCTATCGCGAAATATTTGGGCGTTCTTTTCTATGAGCACAACAAATGGGTTTATTATACAACTTTTATGTACAAGATGCTTTGTGAAACAGTCGTCTTGAGAAAATGTGAGTATGCTCTTTTTTTTGTTTTTAAATATGCTTAATTATTTTATGCGCTTAGTATTATTTTCTGTTTGTATACTTGTTTCTTCTGTTGTATAGCATGTGAGTTGCCGGTTTGTAATATTTGTGTAACTTTTTTTCCGATGCAAAGCATGTGCATTGCTGGTTTCAACTGTCTTGTGGTTTACTGTGCTCTTGCCATATTGTTGTCAAAGTGAACATGGGGAGGTGGAGCACTGTCAAGACACTTACTGTACGTGGTAAATATACTCAACTGAACTGAACTCATAGTTTCGACAGAACCTCCACCCTAGTCTTTCCGGATGATGAGTGATAAGGAGTGATGGCGATCAAGGGCACACCCAACAGTCTTTTCTGAGGAGGAGCGACAAGGAGCGACGGCGATCAAGCGACCCCCAACAGGCCTCATCGCATCAGTAAGATTAGTGGAAGCCGGTATCTCAAATCTGCATGTGCTACCCTAATCACACAAACCACACACTCTCAATCAGTAATCGCAGAAAAGAAACTATATCTTAAACATCGCCTAGAGAAACACGAAAATGACACGGTGTGGTTCGAAAACAGCCAGCCCAATTATTGGATGCCTCCAAAAAACGCGAAGTACAGGCCACAAAACATCTTACGAGCAACCCACGCAAAAAGCCACGAGACAAAAGGCACATCCAACCACAATCGACACGACCACAAGATTCTGTTGTCAATACAGGTGCACAATAATCATCAAACCTCACCCTACAACTACATCTGCAGCAAATGTAGCAATACAGACTGCAGCAAATAGAAACGGAAGTGAAACACAAATGTTGTTCGTCAAATTCCTTGATATAAAGCGATACGTTCATGGAACATTCAACAAAGAATCAAAGCGTACACGTAAGCAGAGTGAACAGCGGTCTCAAGAATTCGACGACAAAAGCATGCTTACCTCTGACGCTTAAAATGCAATCACCTCCTCATAACATGGCAATTAGTTGCCAAATAGTACAATAATCGTACTAAATAGTTCTGGAACTAACGTTCCCTGCAGAACAACGCAGGCAGCACTCACATTATACACAAAGGCAGCGCTGATTCCTCGAGACCTAATCTGCTTACAAGCAGTTAGAGCTGGCTAAGATGGTCACTGGCTACAGAACTGCTCGTAGATCGCAATAACCCTCCGATGGCCACACTCGTCCTGAAAGAACTGACATCTGCAATAACAACGGTTCCGCAGAAGAGACGATTAATTCATTTGTGAGGTTTGACGTCCCAAAACCACCATTTGATTATGAGAGACGCCGTAGTGGAGGACTCCGCAAATTTTGACCACCTGGGGTTCTTTATCGTGCACCCATATCTGAGTACACGGGCCTACAACATTTCCGCCTCCATCGTAAATGCAGCCCCAGCAGCCGGGAATCGAACCTACAACCTGCGGGTTAGCAGCCGAGTGCCTTAGCCACTAGACCACCGCGGCGGGGCGCAGAAGAGACGCAACACTTCGTTGTACCGTTCTGCTCAGCCAAGAAAGGACGCCAGATGCAGGTTATTTGCAGCATATATAGTCCCCCACAAGCGAGCAAAGCCGACTTCAGCAAAATATTTGATTGTTTGAGGAACACGCTTCACACGCAATCGCTTGATCATCATTGGGAACTTCAAGGCTGGATAAATGTACTTATTTTCCAGATAGACCCAAAGGTTTGATACACTCAGAGGCAATAAAGAGGTATGCGTACACACTCCTCAGGACACCAGAAACTGCTACTCCGATAGTAAACAGCGTCATGAAGGACACCCAACCTGACCTTACCATAACCGACAATGCCACGGTTGTGTACTGAATGACAATCTGGGAAGTGATCCCAATTTTGCCATGAAACTTCCAAGCAGGCGCAACCTCCTAGCCGACAACGGTGCGCTGTAGCTATGAAAATCGACCACAACGACACGCGCTTTCAGCGCACGGGATCAGATCGTAAATAAATGTGGCCAGACCGAGGAGCAAGAAGTTAGAATTCGTTAAAGCAAGCAACCAAACGCTTCTGGTTTTTCACATGTGTTTGACAAGTTAACACATGATAAAATGTTTTCTCTGGTACAGAGATATCTTATAAATATTTCACGTGATTTTTTTAGAGAACACGCGCGCTTCCGGCCTTCACACGCATAATTATGTCGAGCTCAAGCGTACAATCTTAGGAAGAAAAAAGCTCTGTTAATGAGATTCAAACCCATAACCTCTGGGGCCGTGACAACAGATGCCGGGCACACTATGCACTGCGTCAAGGCCACATGCGTTGTGTGTTTACAAACCTTTTATTACCGCGCTCACACAACGTTCTTGGTAAAGTTCAGTGATAAATCTTGGCCGTGGCATTCGCGAATAGTTCTTTCAACGCGTAGCTTCCAAGCGTCCATCGCGCTAAGTGAATTTTCTGGGAGTAGTGCAGTTTTGGCAGCAAATTAACACATCACCAGGAGGCCACCATACCCAAATTGTTTGCGTCACTCATAGCATTGATCCATACAAGAATGGCCCCGTATCTGCATGTAATCTGGAAATGTCGTGGAAAGACGATAGTCTTGTGTGTGGAGAGAGTGAACAAAACATTTATTTGATGTTCTGCGCAAGAAAATCGGTGAATGGTATTCTGCAGGCGCTGCGTTAGAGTGCGTCCAGCGTACAGCGGAGGCGAACGAACGCATCAAGTCACGTGACAAGTGAGACATGAGTGCCATCTGGCAGTTTTCTTGGAAAACGAAGCGCATGGCTCTGGACAGGTGTGCGCGCCCGTCTCAGAGGTAATAAGGTGTAAAACGCAAGGTGGCCGGTAGGTGCCACCAGCTCGTCGTCTTAGCAAAGCGTTAAAAACACACGCCTGTTCGTGCAAGCGTTGCTTGGTCAGCGCAGCGTGACAACCGCTACGGTCCTTAAAACTACCTATGTATACCTTTTATAATAAATGACTATCATGCAGAATATATACGTGTTGTTCTGGTAACCCAGATATGCGCAATTATTGCTTTTTATTCGACCGCCCCGCCACGGTGGTCTAGTGGCTAAGATACTCGGCTGCTGACCTGCAGGTCGTGGGTTCAAATGCCGGCTGCGGCGGCTGCATTTCAGATGGAGGCGGAAATGTTGTAGGCCCGTGTGCTCAGATGTGGGTGCACGTTAAAGAACCCCAGGTGGTCGAAATCTCCAGAACCCTCCACTACGGCGTCCCTCATAATCATATAGTGGTGTTGGGACGTTAAACCCCGCATATCAATCACTCAAATCAGCTTTTTATTCGACAATTGCGCAAGTATGAACGCCGAACCTTGAGCAACATTGGTGGGCGCTGTGGAAGGGGTAAGCCTTTTCGAGTATCCGATGCTGTTTAGAGTGGACAAACAGACAAGTGTACAGACAGACGGGCTGGTCCATTGACAGGACTGTGTTGATGCTGATGGATGCAAGTAAGTGATCTACGTTGTCAGACTTGAGTGGTGACATATCAAAAAGACCCCAATTTTTAATCTCAATGTCATCGTATAGGCGAGCAATGATGGTCTCTTTAGTGATCTGCTTCACCTCATTTCAGAAATCAGTAAAAAATTGGCAGCAGGGTCACGAAGTGAATGATGGAGAGTGGGGCAAAGCATTCGTCCAACCATTCGTTCTTGCTGCCGTCCGTCCATGCGTCCGTCTGTGTGACCGTCCATGCATTCATCCGCCAGTCAGTGCGTGCGTCTGTTCGTGCGTCCGTCTCTGCGTACGTGCATGCAACCGCCCCTGAGTCCGTTCATACACCCATCAGTGCATCTGTCTGTGTGTCCGTTCGTCCATCTATTCAACACTCCATGTACCACAATCTCGCATCTTTTCATTATACATTTCCCCGTATAGAAGCTCCGCCATCCAGCGGACATTCCAAGGACAGAACGAGAGGTGGCACACGCACACTCTCTTACGGCTTGCGCTTCGGGTCCACTTCCCACCTTTAACCACCTCGAGTTCATGGTATATACTAGTTCATTGTATTCATGGCACTGCGGCCCAACGCTCGCTAAACCTTTCTAAAACCAAGGAGGTTACGCCCAGCGAGCATAACGTAGCAACCTGTGCCTGCCAGATAGTGCTCAATGTACATGTCAATGGCTGCTAATGGGAAATGAGAGACAGGAGAATTCGGTTTTTACTTTATTACGGCTTGCGCTTCGTATCTACTTCCCGCCATTAACCACCTGGAGTTCATTCATCTTATATACTAGTTCATTGTATTCATGGCACTGCGGCTCAACGCTCGCTAAACCTTTCTAAATCTAAGGAGGTTACATTCAGCGAAAATAACGTAGCAACCCTTTCTTGTCAAATAGTGCTCAATGTACATGCCAATGGCTGCTAATGGGGATCGCAGAATGCGCGTTAACTAAAAGCCGAATGCTCCTGTCTCTCATTCCCCATTAGCAGCCATTTGCATGAACATTGAGCACTATTTTTTATTGTCCAACAACGCACACAAGAAATCTTTCACCGGCACCACCTTGGAGGTCAAAATGTTTCATTTGTTACATACTACAACGGCTACGAACGACGAACGGGTGCCGCTATATGAAGCTTTTCCCGACGCGGTGGTCTAGTGGCTAAGGTCCTCGGCTACTGACCCGCAGGTCGTGGGTTCGAATACCGGCAGCGGTGGCTGCATTTCCGATGGAGGCGGACATGTTGTAGGCCCGTGTGCTCAGATTTCGGTGCACGTTAAAAACACCAGGTGGTCAAAATTTCTGTAGCCCTCTACTATGGCGTCTCTCATAATCATATGGTGATTTTTGGACGTTAAACCCCACATATCAATCAATCAATCAATCCACGTGTATAGGCATGTCTTTGCCACTCCCATTGTTGTCGCCACCGTCAGCAGCGTCCACCTTCAACAATGAAAGCACTAGGAACATGAAACCGCGGAGATTCGCGGCGTGGCAAGTCATCTTTGCTTCGGTCCCCTTCGCATTAGCGACTCTGAAATCGACACTCGGCCGAGCAGCGACGAGGCTGCTGGAGACGCACGCTGAACTCATTCTGACTGGTCAAACATATGAACGCCGCGTGCGTGTAACTACACTCTGTTTGATCACTTTGGTTCAGCACTGCCAATTCTACGGGGTGTAAGAGTGCAACACGCTTGCACAGCGAAACTTAGTCCCACATACAAGTGCCTTAAAATTGACGTTTCTTTGATGTGTTTTACGCCACATCGATACATGATATGTTTAAATAATGCCGAGCATTTCTTAGCGAGCTTCGGCGACATTGAGCATATCTATCTAGCCGCCCATGACTTCAAGCTCTCCTTGCCGTTTCGATAATGGTATATACTAAACTTGGTATGGCATAACATGACTGTATGAACAACATATTTGGTGAGTCATAACATGATAATCTTCACACGTTTCTCATGAATGTCATGATTTACAATTCACGGTACTGCAGCTCTTCCGGTGGTTTAATTCACAAGGCATGTTGCAAAACTGCTTTGGTAGGACATGATTGCATTCGTGTCATGTAACAACATGACTACATGCCACACTCATGCGCTGGCGGCCATTCCGCTAGCTTCATTTATACCAAATTCTGTATTACGTGACGTCAATGGATGACCAAGGTATGTAACTGGTGCAAACATGATAATCATGAGATGCGTGTCATGTTACAACATGACTACAAGCCGCACTCATGATGCGCTCGCGGCCGTTTCGCTAACTTCACATATTCCAAATGTGGTAATACGTGACGTCAATAGATGACCAAGGTTATTGACTGGTGCAAACAGGATAATCATGAGATGCGTGTCTTGTGAAAACATGACTACATGCCACAGTCAAGGCGCCAATACATTTCGACGTAACGCGGAGCGCGTGCTCACCAGCGTTCATTTTTTTGCCTCACGCCGGCGCTGCCACGCCAGGTGCCGGTCCTGCCATATACTCGCAGGCGCGCGCCGCGCTGCATTGCTTTGACGCATGCGCGTTTCAGCGTGTCCGGCTTCCCTCCGTGACGAAAAGAGGCAGACGCAGTGTCGTAAAGGTAACGCATCAGCGCAAAATGCAGCATGTCGAATTTCGGGCCGGTTGCCGTCGGGCCACGCAGACGCACGCTGATCGCGCCTGGCGTCAAACTAAAGAGTGTTTGTGTTTTGCTAACGTAGCGTCGCTATGCCCCGCGTGCACGCACGTCAACGCTACATAGAATATATTGGGCCCTTGATGGTGCGCTTGTGGCCATTTTGCTAGCTCCACATATACCAAATTTGATGTTACGTGACGTCAATATATGACGAAGTATATGACTGATGCAATCATGATAATCCTGACACGCGTGTCATGTAAGAACATGACAACATATCTTGCTCGTAGCGTGCTCAGGGGCGTTTCACTAGCTCTACGTATACTTATTTCGGTATCTCCAAATTGCGGACACGCAACTATGTTCAGTATTCCGTGCGCGTCGGATCCTCCTTCTGTGGAAACAAAAAAAAGAGAGAAAAGGAGCGTTGCGGCGGGAGAGGCAAAGGAACACGTCGACTGAGAAACCGACATACGCGTGCCACGAACAGCCTCAGAGAGAAAGAGAGAAAAGTCTTTATTCACAAAGGCTTGGAGAAGGAGAGGGTGGGAGAAACCCCTAGTCCAAGGTCCCTAGGACGACTCCAGCGACGAGTCGGGCCCGCTGTATGAGAGCTCGAAGGACCTCGGGAGGTCCATCACGAATAGCGTCTTCCCACAGCTCCTCGTTGTGTAAAGGGTGAAGGAAAGAAAGTAAGGAAGGAAAGATGTTCAAGGTGCACTCGATCGAGACTGGAAGGTCGTGGGCGAGTTTCCACAGCTGGGAAAGCGGTCTTCATAGCACTGCGGCGAGAATTTATGAAGTGATACTAGATTGGAAATTGTTTTAGTCTGTAGCTGGCGTAGCGCTACTGCCCCCTCTCTTGAGAAGGATGGCGGTGGGGCACTCTGAGTGAGATGGATCTTGCTGTAACGACAAAAGATGTCGTTGTAAGGGAGAAGAAGATCCCCCCGACTCCGAAATGGTCGCCTCACCTTGCCGGGCCACCCGGAGAAAACTTTCGTTGGCAACAACTTGTGCGCGTTCATTACCCAGCAGAGAGGCATGACCACCAGTTCAGAATAAGTGGATGCAAAAAGTACTGTTTGACTTAGTGGAACTTGATTGAGAGTTTGGTGGGCCGCTCTTCGAATGCCATGTCGTGATAGAAAGGACCGATATGCCTGTTGCGAGTCTGTCAGTATGTAGACCTCACTCTGAACACGAACAGCGTATCGTGTCGCAAGAGCAACTCCTAGAATTTCGCCGTGAGCGGGATGTGTCCCACGCATTGCAGCTGAGCCCTGCAGAAAATCGGCGCCATCTAACACTACCGAGGTGTAAGCTTCGTGAGTTCGAGCTGTGTCCGTGTAAAGAGTATGCGATTCCGGAATGTCTTCGAGCATACGGCTGACGTATCGTACGCGAGATCTGCGCTGGCCTTTGTCATGCTGAAGGTGCATGTTACGTAGTCAGAGATGAACGGATAGTATTTTTCGTATTGCAGGCTATAAGGGCATGGGGTGGGTTTCGATCTTAAGTGGTGGGACGGGATATCCGAGGCGTGAGACGAGATTGTGTTCAGTAGCGGTGAGTAAGAGGCGTTGACGCTGACTGACCCAATCTGCTTCAAGCTGCTCGCTTAGTCTGTTGTGTGACCCCAACATAAGGAGCACACGTGTGAAAGTGTAGTTCAGAACGCCATGGGCCGGCTTTGCCGCTTTGTGCATCATGGGGTCCGTGTGTAGCTGTTGCAATTGGGTTAACAGCTGGAAGGGCAAGTGATCTTGCCCTTCCAGTGATAGGACATGCTCTATCAGCTTGCTAATCATGCAGGTCTCCATCAAGCGTAGCAGGTCTTCTTGTTTAAGCCCTGAACGCCGATTTTATATCCACCGGATCATGGACAGTATTTGGTCAACATGTCGATATAAAAGGCCAAGGTTTAGTTAGCTTTACTATCCACTTGAACATGTATTCCAAAGATGCGGGCTCTAAGGACATGTGGTATGGATATGCCATCCACGTGCAGAATAACTAGGAAGGAGGGCTACTGCTTCGAGTGTGTATGACGATGAGCTCTGATTTTTGAGGAGCACGATGCAAGCCTCTTTTTTAGCGTACTAAATGACAGCATCGACTGCTTTCTGGAGTCAGTACTGGATGGCTCCATCAGAGCCCCGTGTCGACCACACAGTGATGTCATCCACATAAATAGCATGGGTGACATTGAGGATCTGATCGAGCAAACGAGGAAGCCCTGCCAGTGCGATAATAAATATAGTAGGAGAAATAACAGCCCTGTGGTGTTTCACGTCCACTAAGGTAGATCGTACCAGACCGATGCGGTCTGATTCCCACAGTGGTCGTACAAACACGAAAAGCATATGTAGTTATACATTCCACTTCTACAATGCAACTCGACCAGATTGCGAAGGATGAGGTCGTGTTGAACATGATAGAGGGCCGCCTTCAAATATAAAGCAATGAGTGCTCTTGTTTAGGCGCGAGAAGGAGGCCCTAAGACTTCCTCCCATAGCTGCAGTCAGTCAGTCAGTCAAGAACTTTAATAAGACTTCCTCCCATAGCTGCAGCAGTACGTCTTTGGCTGATTGATCAGCTCGGTATCCGAATTGAGAATGCGCGAAGGATTGTTGTTCTAAGAAAGGCTGCATATGTCGCAAGAACATGCTCTATCAGCTTGCCAATACATGAGGTTAGGGACATTGTACGTAGGTTTTGAACCTGAACTGGTTTGCCCGGCTTGGGAATCAACGAGATATCGGCGTGTCGCCACACTTAGGGAAGCGTACCTTGGCACCAGTACTCATTGAATATACCGGTGAGGTGGGTGATACCCGCCTCACTTAAGTTGCGCAGTGTGGTGTACCGAATGTGGTCTGCTTCCGGTGCCGTGTTACGGTGTAGATCTTGTAGTACTACCCGTACCTCCTCAACCGTAATATCTGCATCCAACATTTCATTTGGCTCGCCTACATGCTGATAGTCAGGGTAATGTGATGTTGAGCCTGTCGGAATGAAATATTTCGAGCTCACTGAGAAATGTCGAGGGGTCGTCCCAATACTCGAGTGTTAGGATGTGTAACAGTTGAAGTGCTTTTCTTTTCGTGGTGGTGGGGTCTGTGAAAGATTGAAGAATTGACTATGTTTTGCGTTGCCTAATAATCCTGAAAGCCGGTGGCAGAATCCTCGCCAGTTATTTCTGGTGTTTGTCATAGCGTATTCTCGAGATTCCCGCGAATATGAGCTATTCTTTTTCTCAATTTACGCTTGAGACATTGGCGTTTGCATCGCCATGTCAGTCTTTCTCGCGCATCTCAAAGATGAAACAAATGTGGGTCAATGTCTGGTGTTTCAGTGTTAGTACATATTGTGTGCGTGGTGGCCTTCATATCTTGAGTAAGAGAGTTAAGCTATCGCTCGTAACCTTGACCTTCAGGTGGGTCCCGGCGACGTTCTTTGAATTTGACCCAGTCTGTAATGCGTAAAAGCCGCTTGGTCCTCCGGTCACCATTAGGTGGTAGAATGGTCGCCATCATGTAGTGGTCACTGCCAAGGTATTCCTCTAGAGGACCATGCGCTACCACCGCGACTGTATTGCGTATAATGGTGAGGTCAGGGCAGGTGTCACGTGATATACTGTTGGCAATACGAGTGGGGTGCTCTGAGTCAGTAAAGTGTATCTCATGTTACAAATATCATTCCACAAGCGTGTCCCTTTGGCCTGCGACTTTACATAACTCCAAACTGTATGTGAAGCGTTAAAATCTTCGCACACCACATGAGTCCCGAGAAGGCGGTGAAAGCGCTGCATACGCGATTGAGGGAACTGTACACGTTTAGTAAAAACAATATTTCACTGTGCGAGCTTTGCGTAATTATTTCGAATATTTGGTGAGGGATGTCACTGCTTGTGGCATGCACGCGACATGTGACATGTTTCGAAACAATGGCAGCCACAAGAGGAGAGACACCAAAGAGCGTGTTGTAGCCTGATGAAGGCGGACAATTTGGTTCTTGTAAGAAAATAACATCAGGAGTGTCAGTGAATGCGGCTAGTACTGCTGCAGAGAATGACGGTTCTGGTGGAATCGCTGCAGTTCTATTGCCACACAACTAGTCGTGGCGTGTCATGCGACGCCAGCCATCTTCATCGCGGGAGGAAACGGAAAGGCTGTGTAAGGATGTGAGCGCCGTGCACTCGCATTAACTTTTGGCGGCCGAGAGATTTGACCATGTGTAGTCTTGGTAGTTGGCACAGCGGTGGTACTTGCGACTGTATGTTCTATACATGACTGGACACGCTCTTTCATCTCAGTTTGAAGGCTTTCCATGTGGTGTTCTATCCTGTTGAGTGCAGCCTGCATACTGGTGCCCATTTCTGCTACCAGCGCGTCCATCTGCTTTTGCAGGCGTTCGCAACGCGTTTCCATGTCTCGGCGTAGACGTGCTCTTTCCGCGAGAGGATCAGGGTTCGAGAATTTAGTGATCTGATGAGACGCGGTGGGGAGTGATTGTCAGGGCGGAGCATGCTTTGGGAAACCTTCTACCTGACCTACCTCACGAGGGGCCACCTTGGTTGCGTTCCACTCCGGCGACCCCTGTGGCTCGGAGAAAGCGTGTACCTCCTTGCCGACAGGTTCGCTGCACAAAGCCTTCTTGTAGGGTTCTTGTGTAGATGGGGAAGGAGCGTGCGTCTCCGATGGACGCCGTGATTCCTCGCTGGAGCAGGAGCGGAACTTCTGGTGAGTCCGGGATTGGGAGCGGGTCCGGGATTGGAAGCGGGTCCGAGACTTAGAGCGGGTCTTTGACTTGCGAAACGATTTGGATCGGCTCTTGGAGCGGAACTCTTCTGGCTTCGTCCGGTTGCGTGGATGGCGGGTCTCAGTTGATTGATTTATTTATATGTAGGTTTAACGTCGCAAAACCACCTTATGATTGATTATGAAAGACGCCGTAGTGAAGAGATCCGGAAACTTCCACCACCTGTGGTTCTTTACCGTGCACCCAACTCTGAGGACACGGGCCTCGAACATTTCCGCCTCCATCGCAAATGCAGCCGCCACAGCTTGAATGCAATCCCGCGACCTGCGGGTTAGCAGTCGAGTACCTTAGCCACTAGACCACTGCGGTGGGGCGAAGGGCGGGTCTCAGCTGCCTTGCTTGACACGGTATGGTTACTGAAGGGATGGAGTTCACGCAGTTCACTTTCGAGGGCTTTCCGCACTCATGCCTTGTTGAGTGCCTGCCTCTCACGCTGAGGGCAGTTTGGATCCGTCGTAGGGTGAGATTCGTCACAGTATTTGCAGTGGGAGTGAACGGATGCAATTGGGTGGGGTTGTTGGTGCCACACGTCAGTCATATGAAAACGTCAGGTGTAAGGCAATGGTCTTCCGGATGGCCCAGCTTGTGGCAAATCTTCGAAACCACTTGTCGGGGGCGATGGGTGTAACGACGCAGTTAAGCCCCGTAGAAGCGTACGTAGCGAAAGACCTTCAGTCCCTCGAAAGTGGCCAACGCAATGTGCGCCTTACCCACTATGTGCGCTTGAAGTATTTGGGTTGCAGAAGTCTTAAGGTTATATACTAGCATGGAAGACGACGTACCGGGCACGATGCTAGGTATAATACTCTTGCAAGAGTAATCCAGAGCCGCTAAGTATGTGTGATGGGACAAACATGCTCACTGAGTCTCGGCTCCCGCACCCTGTATAACGTGCCGGCGTCATGAGAATGGGGCGTGCTGATGACTGCTAGGTTTTGCAGTGATCGCAGATGGAATATGATGTACTGGCGGCCTTGATAGTCAAACCAGCAGCGCTCCAGACAGCACCGGTGAGTTCAGGGCGCGTCCACCTATCCAGACAAAGCCCTCCATGAAGGCGTATATTGATCTTTTAATCGTGTATAGGAAGTCGAGGCAGATGGTGGTTCCCACTCTGCTTGCGTACTTTGTGCTGAGAGACGCCCGGGATGCCCTCGCTTAGTTCAGTTTCCTTGTAGGTGTTCATTTTGCGGGTGCGTCGCTTCTTGGTGATGGTCTTCCAACAAACACCTGAATCGCCGTCATTGATGTGGTCAGCAGGACAGTTCGAGGTAGCATAGTCCTCCATTCTTTCACCAGTCAAAATATCATTTTGTTGTCCCGAAGGGCAACAAGTGAAAGCTGGATCACATGTCAGCCCCACGGTGTGCGTCTCGGGTGTCGTTACTGCCGCGCGACGCCCGGCAGCGTTCTCTGTCGCCGATGATGACCCTTTTTTATTGGAAGATGGCATTACGGTGGTTGAATGCTCCATCGACACAGAGTCTTGAGCTGGTTGAGAGCGTTTCGCATGGATGCCTGCTTCGGGCCTATAGTATGGGACGCGAAAACCACGCCGCAGTAGCAGCCGCCGTGTAGGCGCCACCTCAGAGCGTCGGAGTCCCATGCATGGATGGACGAAAGATCAACTCACTGCGACAAGCTTGGCTTCGGTGAGGGCAGGCCACTTGCCGAGTTAAAAGGTACCCCCAGTGAAGTGGAAAGTCACACAGTCATAAAATACACACGATGCAGGCGAAGAAACAAGGAGCGTTGCACGAGACGCCGCGGTTTGTCTCCTGCAAACACAGGAGCTCCGAACAGCACGTTCCTTCTCCACGAACGCTAGAGCCAAACTCCAGCGTTGGAGAGAAACAGCCACAAAGGGAACGTATACGCCGGAATAAAGTTCTGCCAATCTTCGGCAAAGCAACAAATTCAAGCCTCTTGAAGTTCCGGGTGTAGCTGCTTGTTTAATAGCTTTACTGCATTTTCAGGTTGGTAAACTAGCCATCATAACTACAATTCGTTCAGGAGATGCCATGAATACGGTGGGCAAAACACACGGCGCTAATTAATACACACGGAGGGGCTACGCGCCCTTGCTATTAGCTGAGGGGCCTGTAGCTACCACAGTCCGGAATGGAGCTTCTTAAACAGTATAGTTTGCGATGACCATAGCTTCTAATAGCAACATTCGCGCTAACTACTCTACTAGAAATCCCCCAAAGTGGCACAACAAAATTGCGGGATTCAGACGAACGCGCTGCACGAGCAAAAAAAAAAACAGGCAAAGCTGTTGCCAGACATCCAGCAATCGCCTTTAGACGGTACCAAGTGTGGACACTTTTATGAGAACACTAAAATAGTCGGCGTCATCACTTTTCACTCGTGTTCACAGAGGGCCCAAGGCGTAGCCTAGGAGGTCACTGAACACGTCAAAACACTGTCGATCTCTAGTGTTGGGGAATGTGTCGTTGAGCCTTTGGACACTTTTTGTACTCGAAGTAAAAACAAATTCTACATAATGTACGCCATTCATTCTATGTTACTCAATTTCATGCAAACCAAGCAATCGAATCAACGCCACATCTCGAGTTTACAATTTGGGGGGATATAACAACTACTCATCGACAAGAGCTCCTCCTGTGCAGTGATTTATGACAACATTCCCCCTTTAGGCTGAAATAAATAGCTTACCGCGGCGCGCCGCAGTTATTGCGCTGTGGCGGCGGCACTGTGGTGACTAGTGTGAGTTCGGCGGTTGCACTGGCGGGCGGCATGAGCAAAAATTCCCAGCATATCTATAGGGTGAATGATGATAAGTGGGCGAAGCTTCTGAGGGAAAATCAACGGTTAAACCGTGACTGTTTAGTGAAGGTTTGCCCACTACATCATCAAGAAAGACGTGAGAAACACTGTGTGTCACAATGACGTAACGGTCGACTCGACGGTATACTGCAGTGAATGCGAAGCAGCGAGCTCTTGCCACCAACCGAACGTCCTCTTCTTCTGCCACCACCATGTTCCCCGCTACACAGGTGCACATACCTAAATTACACATGTGGTAACAATATGTACGGCAGAGTTCTCGCGCCATTGCCGTGACGCTTGGGCCTCCCGTTCTTGAACGCTGGGATCTTGGCGGCGGCGTCGTGCAGCCAGACAACACGCTTCGGCCTCCCGCTCTCGTACGGCAGGATCTTGGCGGCGGCGTCACGCAGCTCCACGGAGCACTTCTGCCTCGCGGTCTCGAACATCAGGATTCTGTCAGCGAGCACGCTCTGCCGGCGCTATCGGGCAACTCCGAGCGCGCGCCAACAGCGAACGGATTTTATTACAAAGCTCTCCGCCATCTAGTAAACAATTGAAGAAATAAGCTGCCGCCGCATTGCACGCTCGCCGCACTGAGGCCTTATTCATCAGGTAACTCCGAGCGCGCGCCAAAAGTAAACAGATTTGGATGGATGGATATGGCTGTACCCTTTAAATCGGGCGGTGGCTAGCGCCACCAACCCGTAATACTTAATGAACCAAAAACTAGATTTAGTTTTTTTTCCTTTTAAGAAGTGAGGTTGAGGATTCGTACTTTGCAGTGAAGCGTTTATTTTCACTCGTGCCTTGACTTAAGCCACCAATCATATAGCCTCCTTCTAGTTAATTCTACCCGCTTAAAGTCTATTTTGCCCTCCCTGTTTCTAAACCCAACTGCTTTGAAGAACTCTGCGCCATCGTCCTGAACTATAGGGCGAAGCCCTTTACAGAACATTATAAAGTGTTTGGCAGTTTCTTCTTCCTCTCCACACGCACTGCATACCGTGTCTACCCCTTCGTATTTAGCCCGATATGTCTTGGTTCGCAATACTCCAGTCCTGGCTTCATATAGTAGAGATCTACCCCGAGTATTATCACAGATTCTTTCCTTGGCAATTTCCTGCTTAAAAGTTCGTTAGACCTCTAGTGCAGACTTCTTAAACATGCCAATTTTCCACATATCGGTCTCAGATTCCTTCACCTTCCTGTTAACCGATAATCCTTTTGGTTTGGTCCCCTGCTGTTTTCTAAGTATTTACCAGTCAATTATCTGGTTCGCTTCTTCAACTTTGTATCGACATTCTTCATGTACAAGAAGCTGAATACCTTCCTAGCCCAACGCTCCTCCCCAATTTCTCTCAATCGCTTCTCAAATTTTCTCTTGCTGCTAGCTTCCCTGCCCTCAAATGAAGTCCATCCCATATCACCTTGTACTCCCTGATTTGGTGCATTCCCGTGAGCTCCTAAAGCAAGCCTACCTGTTCCACGTTGCTTAGTTTCTAACCTTGCTTGAACTTCTGATCTCATGCACAATACCGCATTGCCGAACGTCAGACCAGGAACCATGACCCCTTTCCATATTCCTCTGACATCATACCTGTTGTAATTCCACAGTGCCCCGTTTTTCATTACCGCTGCATTCCTGTTACCTTTAGTCGTCACGTATATTTCGTGTTTGCTTAAGTACTTGGCCGCATTTCTTATCCATACGCCCAGATATCTGTATTTATCTTTTGTCTCTTGCGTGACCTCCCGTATTCTAAGCTCACTACCTTCATTGTAATTAAAAATCATGATTGCTGATTTTTTCTTACTGAATCTGAAATCTAACCTATCTCCCTTATTACCACAGATGTCCACAAATCTCTGCAAATCTTCCTTGTTGTCGGCCATTAGCCCTATATCATCGGCGTACTTCAATGCTCGTAGTGCCTGTTCAATGAGTTTTCCTTGTTTGACGAAAGAAAGGTTGGAGCCCAGTCCACATCCGTCTAATTTGGCCTTTAATCCTTGTGGGTACATCAGCAATAATAAAGGTGACAGGGGACACCCCTGCCTAAGCCCCCGTTTGACCTCTGTAGGCTTGGATACCCGTTTTTCAAATTTATAACTACCTTGTTACTTTTTAAGATATCCTTGAAAAGATTAGCGACTACATGTTTTATGTCTAGTGTGTCCATTATTCCCCACCGTTCCATTTGAACCACGCTATTGTATGCTCCCGTGATATCAAAAAATGTTAGCCACAGGGGCTTGTGTTCCTTTTCTGCTATTTCGATGCACTGCGTAAGTGAGAACAGATTGTCTTCCAAACTCCTGTGTTTCCGAAACCCATTCTGCAGTTGCCCCAGTAACCCGACATCCTCTATCCATGCTTGCAGTCTTTATAATCTTCATCGCCAGCCTGTAGACCACTGATGTCACTGTTATACGACGGTAGTTGTTTATGTCAGCTTTGTCTCCCTTTCCTTTATATATCATGCTAATCTTGCTAAGTTTCCATCCATCGGGAACTTCACCATCTATTATTAGTTTGCTCACTGCCTCTCTCAAAGCCTGCTTAGACTTCGGACCTAATGTCTTTATTAGCGCAATTGGAATGCCATCTGGGCCATTTGATTTACTACTAGGAACCCTTTTCTCAGTTTTTTCCCACTCTCGTTGTAAAAATGGAGCCATTGCGCCACTTCATTCATCCTTGTCTATTGTGGTGCATACAGCACTTCTTTGTTGAAATGTTTTTGTCCCCCTTGTTCTTATATATTCAATAGCTTCCTCCCCTTCTAGCCTAGCACCTTGGGCTGTAGTTATAAACCTCTGCTCTAGGCTCGTATCATTTTTAGGGAGTTTAGATGGTTCTGAAATTTCGCAGCTGCATTTCTATCTTTCTTATGTACTTCTACCAGCCACCAAGCTACCTTTCTTCTAATCTTTTCATTGATCAGAAGGGATGCATTCCTTATACAGCTTAGAAAGGTTTCCCATTTTCTTTCAACATCATCTGTTGGTCCACTCCACTGCTTAGCAAGTCTGTGTTCCCTAGAGGCTTCCTGACATTTTGCTATGGCTCTCTTAACTTTGTCATCCCACCAACATTTAGGTTTGTGTCTTCTTATCCGGGGTGACTTGTCACGCGTCATAGCAAGCTCTAGCTCAAACAGTGTAATTAGATTCGTGTATGTCCACACTGTTTTACTATCCTCCGTGATTACTTTCTGAATTTCTTTAGTGGCTATTTCAATTTGCCTTTTAAATAAAAATTTTCCTGTAGTTGCTCATCTTGTCTCCTTCCCAATTTCAATGCTCTTCCAAAACTTAGCTTGACACGTTTGTGATCACTACCCAGACTTCTGGGGCCACCTTCATCTATGTGCATTCCCCTGAGCTTATCATACATCCTAAGTGACATCAGTGCATAATCTATCGTCGACTGCAGCCTTCCTACTTCTCATGTTATTTGCCCTTCACACTTCTCGGTACTGTTGCAAATAATCAAATCAAGCCTTTCACACATATCCATGATCATTTTGCCTGTCGGGTCGGTATACTCATCTATATCTTTTATGTGCGCGTTCATGTCTCTTAGTATAAATATCTCGCACTCTCTTCCTAACTCCTGAACGTCCTTTGATATACACTCTACCATTGCCTGGTTTTTCTCTCTGGCCTTTGCTCCCGTCCACAAGTACACGAAACCAAGGAGTGTCATTTGAATTGCCACTTTCCCTTTTAGCCATAAATGTTCCTTGCACTCCTGCTTGACCCTTTGTCAGTCTGTACTTTTATGAATGAATTCCCTAATACCACCCCCGTTTCTGCTGTCTTCTGTTGTATTACAATATTCCCACGCGTAGTCCGGACTGTTCGGATGTTGTTCAATGTCCCTGAGATGTGTTTTTACAAAACCGTATACCATTGGCCTCTGTTCCCTTAGCTGTTCTTCTATCTCTTTACACGTCAGCCTGTTTCTACCAACCTGCATGTTAATATACACTATGTCTCAATTGGCTCGGTGCTCACGGCTATGTCTATTTCTGTACCGGACTCTACCTATCTTAGATACTGGTGTCAATTTGGAATTGTATCTGTCCATACCACCTGTCAAAGAGTCTTCCTGGTTCTTTTCCTCGTTACTAGCTATCCTACACCCCGAAGGGCCCGGTGCCCCCCAAAAAAGCTACTGCGCGTCCTGCAAATCATCAACCCCACTCATGACCTAGCCGCCCATCAAAGTGAACTCTGTCTTGTTGAAAACCACCCCACCTATGCACCTCTCTGTTTATTTCTACCAACTGAAAACCTTTCTCTCGACTCATCCGCCATATCTCTTGGTTTGCGTTGACAACCGCTCTTTGCAGGTTGCTATCACGCACCGGTACCTCCGGTATCGTGCATATCGCTACCTATACCTGAGCAGAAGTGGCGCGCTTGTCATCGACGCGTTTCGCCAGTGTGGTTGCTAGTCCTGCTGTATCTTCAATTAGTCCTTCATCTTCATCATGTATCTTCAATTGGATTGCTAGTCCTGCTGTATCTTCAATTCAACACCATTACAACCGCCTGAAATTACCACGAGGTTTTGTACATCAGCAGTAGTTTTGAGTTTTGCGCTCGCTTGCTTCATGACTGCTTCCAGCTTGCTTCCTGGGAACGCCCCAACTGGAATCCTCTTGTCACCTCTTACCCTCTCTTCGATGGCTTCTGCGCATCGATTTATATTCAAGTCCCCGGCGATTATCACATGCTGTGACTTTTCAGCTGTAGCGTCCTGCACCTGGGGGCTACTTGCACCTTTGACGCAGGCTGCTTTGTCCCCTCCGAGCCCCACCACTACTTCGCTGAAGCTGGGCCTTGCGACAGTTGAACCGGCTGAACCTGTTTTTTCCAAACTTGCTTGTTCTTTCTTCTCCGCGTTCTGGATGCCGGTTTCCTACTGTTCTCTCCGTAGGCCGCTTCTCTGTTCACCTTGGCTAGTGCTTCCTCGGCGGACTTCAGCCTTTCTCCCATTGCCCTCGTTTTCTCTTGCTCTGTCGCGAACGCAGTCTCGAGCTCGGCGATTCTCATCAGCAGTTCACTCTGGGCATCCATCATTTTCTCCATTTTTTACTCGACCTCACATTGCCTACACTTCGCGTCAGCCTCTTCTCCATCCGCTTTTACACTTGGATTCACTTTCAAACTCACTCCACATCCTGAACACTTTACAGTCTTTTTAACCATGTCTTTCTGACACCAATTGTCCCCATACTCAATAATTACTAAACTCGAGCCCTGTCCTACAAAAAAGAGAAAGTGTAAGCTCTACTACAAAAATTTGCCTGTTGAATGTACGCGCACCTCCCCCACGGGGTGGCAAAAGAAAAACAACAACAAAAAATTTAAACACACACAGACGCAATAACTAATAAATACCTGGTGACTGGACCCCAAAAAAGCCGTACCATAAAAAAGGTGCTACGAAGATTTCAACTGCTGCCCTATAATTATAAAGACAAGCTCCAAAAATGCAAAAACACTCATGTGCGCAGCCGATCGGGAGCGCTCAAAAAACACGTCCATCCACCGTGATAGTCCGAACCGAACTTTTTCATTACAATTTTATTACAACGCTCCCCGCCATCTAGTAAACAACCGACCAACTAAACTAGAGGTAGCCACGCCATCTAGTAAACAATTCAAGAAATAAACCAGAGGTAGATACATACACACGCCGAGGATGGACAGACACATGGCTTAAGGAGTTTCACCACTAAAAAAGCCGCCCGCTTTTTCCCACAAGAGGAACTTGAGTAAATGCATCGCAGAGTGGTGGGGGTATCTCGTTAATGTTGCGTTATTGGGTATAGTTTGGGACCTTCGAGTAAGATAAGATAGGAGTGCTGTTTCCGCCGCCACCCCCCGCACACATCGTGCAACACGCACGCGGTGGTCTAACTCATTCCTTTGCGCTTTTCCTCCGCTCCTCTTCCTGCTTTCGCAATGTTTTCTCCTTTCTCGGAGCGTATCAGAACGCTTAGTGCCACCTGTGCAGCTGCACTAATTAGCGTATGCATGAACTGGCGGAAACCAGCGGTGGTGGCGCCAGCAGGGAGCGGCGAGCTCTTAGCGGGTCGTCCACTAGAAAATCGTTTCTCAGCTGCCTCTGCATGACAACCAAACGAAACGTATATATGCATGCTCATAATTAAATACTAAATGAAACATTGTACTGCTTTCAAATGCAAAGCATTTCTTAGTGAACTTCCGCCACATTGAGCGTATCTATCTATCTATCTATCTATCTATCTATCTATCTATCTATCTATCTATCTATCTATCTATCAATCAATCTATCTATCTATCTATTTATCTATCTATCTATCTATTTATCTATCTATCTATCTATCTATCTATCTATCTATCTATCTATCTATTTATCTATCTATCTATCTATATATCTATCTATCTATCTAGCCACTTACGGCTCCTAGCTCGCCTGGCCGTTTCGATAATGATATCAATACCAAACTTGGTATGGCATAAAATGAATGTATGGAGAACATATTTCACCAGTAATAACATAAAAATTTGGACACGTATGTCATGAATGACTTAATTGACATTTCATGGTCCTGTAGCTCTTGCGGTAGTTTCGTTCACGTGGCTATTGAGCAGGCCCTCCATCAACGATGCAGGCAGTATCATCGAATGTCTAGCAGTGCCCCTATCACGTGTGATACCATAGCAAATCTGCTATGGTATCACATGATAGCATGGCGAACACAAGCGACAGACCCTAACATAAAAACCATGACTTACGTGTGATGTAACAACATGACTACATGCCGCGCTCATGATGTGCTCACGGCTGTTTCGCTAGCTTCACCTATACTAAATTTGGTATTACGGGACGCGAATGGATGACGAAAGTACGGTACTGGTGCAAACATAATAAACGTGAGATGCGTGTCTTGTAATAACATTACTACATGCTACGGTCATGATGCGCTCACGGCCGTTTCGCTAGCTCTACATGTACCAAACTCGGTATTACGTGACGCGAACGGACGACATAGGTAAATGACACATCCAAACATGTTAATCACGACATGTGTGACATGTAACAACGTGACTACATGCCAAACTGATGATGCGCTCACGGCCGTTTCGCTAGCTTCACATGTCGGCGCGTGTCTAGTGTCTACTGGTGGACCAAAACGACGATAAGGGGATTTGGCGGTTACCCAGGTAGTGGAGCTCTGGCTGAGCGAAGATAAAGAAGGCGATCTATCTGTTCGGCTGCTGAGAGTCGCTGTGTCAACGTTTATCTGCCTTTGGTTCGCGCTGTACCACGACACTGGTGGAAGTGCTGGGCCGCAACCCTACCTAATGCTCCATACTCCCACTGGGTGCCGTTCATCTAGCTCGGACGCATTGTCACCCGTTTCAACTCTCCTGCACCGGTTCAGACCGTGGCTAATAGGCCTCGTTCCAAAGTTCACTCCTTCCACAAAACCTCGCAGGGGCCGATTACCTCTCCAAATGGCCAACGCCAGTCCACAACCGGCGCTCCAAGGCCCCCCGCCGACACAGCCTTCACAGGTAACCATCTTTCAACCACTGGTTCCCGATCACTTTAGTGGCAGCGCCCATGAAGATGTTGACGACTGGCTCGAGCACTATGAGCGTGTTGCCAAGAATAATCTATGACCTGAACAAGAAAAGCTCTCACGCGCCTGTTTCTCCCTTGACGGCGGTGCGAAAATTTGGTATGAGAACAGAGAAGCCAGTCTGTCAACTTGGGGCGACTTCCGACAACAGCTTGTCGACACGTTCGCCAAAGTCGATCGACTCGACCGTGCGCAGCAGCTGTTGGAGCTACGGGTTCAAAAACCAATTGAAAGCATTGCTATGTTTGCTGAAGATATGACTCGTCTTTTTCTTCAAGCCGACCTGAACATGGAAGAAGATAGTAAGTTGGGCTACCTCATGCGCGGCGTTAAGGAGCAACTTTTCGCCGGGCTACTGCGCCACCCTACAAGTACCGTAGTTGTCTTTATCAAGGAGGCTACGGCTATTGAGCAGGCCCTCCATCAACGATGCAGGCAGTATCATCGAATGTCTAGCAGTGCCCCTATCACGGCTGCCACCATACCTGAGAATCAAAGCTCCCTGCGAGAGCTTATTAGGTAGATAGTTCGCGAAGAACTGCAAAAGTTCCGGACTCCGTTTGCTCAACCACCGTTGAGTCTGTCGCTGAACTGGTACGCGACAAAATCCACCACGCATTTTCTACCGCTGGTCCTGATGACGAGCACCGTCCCATGAGCTACGCCGACGCTCTGCGACGTTCACCATCTGGTACATTGCCGCCATACCACCCAGTGCCGACGGCCGCTTGGTCACCACCACAAGAGCAGACCCTCGACCGACCACCAAGCCAACCGACGTACCACCAGCCGTCCACAGCAGCACCATGGACATCGTCGCAAGAAGGGAGGCTCAGACGTCCACCGCTCCGAAGAACAGACCCATGGGGCACAATCGATCAACGTCCACTATGCTTTAACTGCGGAGGTGCAGGTCATATTGCCCGTCCTTGCTGGCACCGCAGTGATTCGTTCCGCCGTCTTTGAACATGGTCTGACGATCGACGTGCGAACGAAGAATACATACCACGCCGGGAGGACGTCTCTTTCCATGGAGCCTGTTCTCACTTTTACGACTGCCGTACTTCTGTCGAGGAGGCAATACCTACCCGCAAGCCAGGTTTGGGACGTTCATCCCACTCTCCTTTTCCCGCTCATTCACCTTCGTCAAACCGATGTACCTCCGCGGACCTTAACGCAAGGAGGTCACCCAGCCCGCACCGAAGAAACTGAGGGCGGCGACCTCCGGGGGTAAGATTGCAGGCCATTAGGATGACGATGAAAAGCCTCCATTACACGATGGTGTAAATCCGACAAGACGTAAGAGCGACGGCATTGTGACCGCCGACCCTAGTGTTTTTCTTGACAGCCAGAAAGTAACAGCCTTAGTCGACACTGGTGCCGACTTTTCTATTATCAGTCAAGACCTTGCCATCCGCCTTAGGAAAGTGAAGATGCCGTGGACAGGCCCTTAATTAAGGACAGCAGGTGGTCAGATATTGGTGCCCTCTGGAAGATGCACAGCGAGAATTGACATAGGAGGTTCTTCTTATGTTGCGTCGTTCATCGTTCTCACCGCATGCTGCAAGGATTTAATTATTGGTATGGACTTTTTACGAGAGTACGGCACCGTCATCAATATCCCAGACAGTTTGATTACGTTCCGCAAAAGTTCGGGCGCTCCTGATTGTACACAGGCGCGACCAAACCAATTGCGTCTAACTGATGATGGTGTGGTTCTCCCTCCTCGGTCATGTACGCTTGTTTCTGTGGCAGCCGCTGTACAGTTTGACGGCGAAGGAGTAGCAGACCGAATAAGCTCACTTCTCCTCACACACGGCATTTCCGTCGCAAGAGGTATCGTCAGCGTCGCCGCAGGACGCACGGACTTGCTTCTGACAAATTTTATTGATGAGCGCCGGCACCTTTTAGAAGCCATGGCTGTCGCCTACTTCGACGATATCAAAGACGCAGAAGGCTGCTTGGCAGTAGTCGACGAGGCGCCAAAACTTGATTCAACACCAGTTCTCGACGTTAGCACTACTTCGCCTAGGAACGAGTGAAAGAGGCTTATTGAGGTACTGGCCGATTATAAAGATTGCTTTTCGACAACATCATGAGCTGGCCGCACGCCTCTAACCAAGCATCGGATAATTACCGAGGACATGGCGAGACCAATTCACCAAAACCCCTATCACGTGGATCCAAAGAACGCGAAGTGATACAAGAGCAAGTCGACGAAATGCTAAAAGATGATGTCATTGAACCCTCAAAAATTCCCTGGGCGTCATCTGTAGTCCCCGTTAACAAAACAACGGCAGCCTGCGCTTCTGTGTAGATTACCAAAAACTCAATCAGGCGACAAAGAGAGATGTGTATCCATTTCCTCGTATATATGACTCTCTCGACAGACTTCGACATGCTCGTTACTTTTCATCGATGGACTTGAGGAGTGGGTATTGGCAAATCGAGGTAGACCCAAGAGACAGCGAGAAGACTGCTTTTGTGACACCAGATGGCTTATATGAAGTTAAAGTCTTGCTCCTTGGTTTATGCTCACCGCCGGCTACCTTTCAAAGACTTATGGATACCGTACTTGCTGGGTTGAAGTGTAAAACCTGCTTGGTCTACCTTCATGATGTCGTAGTTTTCGCCGCAACGTTTGACCAGCACGTTAAAAGACTTAAGGCAGTTTTACAAGCCATACGGTCCGCGGGTTAGAGGGTGAAGCCTGAAAAGTGCTACTTTTGCTATGAAGAGCTGAGATTCCTCGGCCACGTTGTCAGTCACGCAGGCGTTTGTCCTCATCCTGAAAAGATTGCAGCTGTTGCACAGTTCCCGGTGCCGACAGATAAGAAGGCTGTCCGAATATTCCTCGGACTATGTGCGTATTATAGGCGATTCATCGCGCACTTCGCACGCATCGCATCACCGCTAACTCGCCTCATGAGAGAAGACTTTGCCTTCCAATGAAGCAACAAAGAGGAAGCTGCTTTTAAGAACCTTGGCCAGTGACTACAGACGCCTCCAGTGCTTGACCACATTGATGAGAAAGCCCCAACGATGCTACAAACTGATGCCAGCAATGTTGGTTTGGGAGCTGTGCTTGTGCAGCTGCAAGAGGGCACAGAAAGGTTAATCGCCTATGCAAGCCGAACACTAACACGCACCGTTACTAATTACTCCACGACTGAAAAGGAATGCCTTGCCGTGGTATGGGTGGTCACAAAATTTCACCCGTATCTATACGGCCGCCCTTTCAAAGTCATCAGCGACCACCGTTCACTGTGTTGGTTGACAAGTCTTAAAGATCCTACCGGGAGATTAGCGCGTTAGAGTCTCAGGGTGCAGGAGTACGACATGACGGTCGTACACAAGTCAAAGAACCGCCACATGGACGCCGACTGTCTATCTCGCTCACCCATTGAATCAGCAACTCTATCCAATGAGGAGGAAACAGCATTTTTCGGTGTGCTTGAGTCAACCGCTATTGCGCAGCTACAACGTGGCGACCCTGAGTTACTTGTCCTAATTACTTACCTGGACGGAAGATCAGAAAACGCACCAACAGTTTTCGTAAGAGCGCTGTCATCATTTTGCTTACGGTGTGGAGTACTATACAAACGAAACTTCTCTTTGACAGGATCTGCGTACTTGCTGGTCATCCCAGCAGCCTTTCGCTCCGAGCATGCCACAACGAGGTGACTTCAGGCCACTTAGGTTACACGAGAACGTTGGCCAGAGTACGGCAGCGCTACTTCTGGCCAAAACTGACCATAGCCGTAAAACACCATGTTAATACTTGCCTCGGCTGCCAGCGACGCAAGTCACCGCTGACTAAACCAGCTGGCCTCCTGGAGCCGGTGAAGGTCTCCAGAACACCAATCAATCAGCTTGGCATGGATATTTTGGGCCCACTTTGTACTTCTACTGCTGGGAACCGCTGGGTTATTGTCGCGACTGATTACCTAACCTGTTATGCTGAAACAAAGGCTATCCATAGAGGTACAGCCACGGAAATGGCACAATTTTTCATCGAGAACGTTGTCCATCGGCATGATGCACCAAGCGTCGCAATCACATACAGAGGAACTGCACTTATGGCAACTCTTTTGGATCAAGTCCTCATGCTCAGTGGAAAAACCCATCAAAAAATCATCGCCTACCACCCGCAAACGATCGGGCTTACAGAGCGTCTGAACAAAACAATTGAAGACATGCTTGCAATGTACGTAGTTGTCGAACACAAAAATTGGGACGAAATATTGCCACACATCACGTTTGCATACAACACGGCCAACCAAGAAACAAACCGGATGACCACGTTCAGCCTGATTCATGGAAGGGAAGTACGAACCATGGTATATGCGATGCTAGCGCACGAATGCGACGACATTAAACCGGACGCCGAGATGTTTACTGAACGAGCGGAAGAAGCAAGGCAACTAGCACGCTTGCGAATCCAGTAACAACAAGAGTACGACGCGAGCCGCTACAATTCTCGCCACAGAACAGTCGCTTACCAGACCGGCGACAGAGTATGGCCTTGGACGCCCATACGGAAGAGGAATTTCTGAAAAGTTCCTAAGGAGATACTTTGGGCCATACCTAGTACTGCGACGACAGAGTGATGTTACTAATGAGGTCGTCCCCCACGATTCGTGTAATACGAGGCCTCGCCAGCACCATCCTGAACTAGTTCATGTTGTGCGCATGAAGCCTTATGAAAGGTAGTGACTGCGCAAGACACTTCTTAAGAGGAAGAAAAAAACTGCACTTTTGGTTTAGCATCGGGACGATGCTCATTAAGAGGTAGGGCAAATGACGCGTGTGTACTGGTGGACCAAAACGCCGATAAGGGGATTTGGCGGACACCAGGTAGTGGAGCTCTGGCTCATCGAAGATAAAGAAGGCGATCTTGCTGTTCGGCTGCGGAGAGTCACTGTGTCAACGTTTATCTACCTTTGGTTTGCGCTGCACCGTGACAATATGCCAAATTTGGTACTACATTACGCCAATGGATGATGAAGTTATGGGACAGGTGCAAACGTGATAATCATGAGATGCGTGTCACGTGAGAACATGAGTACATGCCACAGTCAAGGCGCCAATACATTCGACGTAACGTGGTGCGCATACTTGCCGGCGTTCATTTCGTCGCGTCACGCCAGCGTTGCTACGCCAGGCGCCAGCCCTGCCATGTACTCGCAGGCGCGCGCCGCGCTGCGTTGCTTTGACGCATGCGCAATTCAGAGCGTTCAGTATACCTTCATCATAAAAAAAGGGAGACAGTGTTGTCTGAGTAACGCATCGGTACAAAATGCAGCATGTCGCCGGTTGCCGTCGGGCCGCGCCGACAAACACTGATCGCGCCTGGCGTCAAACTATAGATCGTTCGCGTTTTGCTAACAAAGCGTCGCTGTGCCCAGCATGCGCGCGCGTCAGCGCTACATTAGAGTAGATTGGGCCCTTCATGATGTGCTCGCGGCCATTTGCTAGCTCTACATAAACCAAATTTGGTGCTATGTGACATCTATGGATGACGAAATATATCACTGGTGCAAACATGATAATCCTGATACGCATGTCATGTAAGAACATGAACACATACCAATCTCGTAGCGTGCTCACGGCTATTTCGCTAGCTCTGAATATAATAGGTTTGGTATCACGTGACGTGAATGGATGACGAAGGTAAACGACACAACCAAACATAATCATGATATGGAAGTCATGTATGGCATCATTTACCTTCACCTCGTAACGCTGTGCAGATTTTAAAGTGACATGAATACTTCTCATTCGTGCTTCGCATATAATCGATTCCTACTGCACGCGGGATATGCCAATTTTTTTCCCACAAATGCAGACTAAACTGACGCAAATACCCATCATCACACAACTAAACGGATGACAGGCCGTAACTTTGAGGTTATTACAGAGAAATACGTTCCCCAGCCTGGTGATCATACGCCTGAGTTATCCTCACCTATACCCGACGGACGCTTGTTAACCGTGCGGGGAAGAGGCCACACCCCGGCACAAGCTGTGGGAGCGTGCTGAAAAGTTGAGGTCACTGCCGCCGCCCTCTTCGCAAGGCATGTTGGGCAGGGACGAACTCCGAGGCCAATTGCTGTTGCCACCATTGCGTGAGGGCAGGGGCCGCCCTCCACCGCGGCTCTGGTCACTGTTGCCGATCGGCCGCGTCAGCTTCGCCTCCGCTTGGAGGCGGCACTCACAAGCCACGAGCTGGCCGACCAGCTTTGGGTTGTCCGGCAAGCTGAAGATGCCACCCGGGTCCAAGTACTTCGAGCGGTCACCTGAGGCACCGCCATCAAAATCGACGGAGAGTGGGAAAGGACAGAGGTTAATTAATCCCCTCTTCCCCAAGCTCGCCCAGTAATACTGCAGGACAGTAAATAAAATCTCTTCATGCATTTATTCACATATGCGAAACCCTGTTACTGATCTTAAGATTAAGCAGACGAAAAATTCTGAAGAAGAACGGCAGAGAGCGGCAGTATTTGCTGGAACTTTTCGTTAAAATATCTTGAATGTGCCTACTAATGCTCCAAGAGGAAATATATCTTCGTATATGTGTGGTAAATCTTTGGGTAACCGGACAAAGCGCAATGCAGTGTTTTGTTCCCGGCTACAAGTCTGGTTATGCAAAGAGGGGGGAGAATATTCCTGTCTCCGCAGTTCCATGTAATTCATTGCTACTGCATATGTGGCGTCGATACGTACCCGTGAATATGCAGCCCCTGTAATAGAAATACAAATAATGTGCTTGACAGTTCGAGAAGCACCTCATGTTTTAGAGGCACTTCAGCGAACACAACAGAAGCGTTCTACTAGACGTAGAGAAAGTGCCTCGTGTTCGAAAAGGAGCAATTTCTTCCATCTTTCAGGTAAGTGTGGCACTAGTTAACGACACAGAATATCAGAAGGAACCAACATACACCAGTGCCGAAGAGCGAGAGGACATTAATTTGTTGGCAACCGCACTCAGAGTGGCCGCCTTTTTTGCCCAGGTAAAGAAAATTATCAGCCTTGCCTACGAGAGGACTTATTCCTTAGCCGCCTGCAAGTATCTAAGAAAACAGCTTCAGTGTGCCTTCCAGCAAACAATGTGTGACAGAAAGCGGTGCAAGCGCGGTAACAGAGAGATCCTCTGTGCCTCATGTATTAAGCATTTATATATATATATACCTATATATATAAAGTTCACGTACGTCTTAGTGGCATTATATAACTCTGTGTGGTCCACGTTAAAAAGGTCAGGCATTCGGCTTGTTTCAAATAAAAGAATTAAAACAATACATTTTGGTTATTTCTTCTCATAACATGTATGCGCGAGCTGCAATAGTCACGCTCGTTACAGAAAAGAATTGTTAGCCGAGGTAATGAATTCGCGGAGCAGATGACCAAATGGATAGGCGAGCGGACCATGAACACGGCCAAGCACAGTCCGTGCCGTTGGCAACGACGGATGGAGCCCCAGCCTGCGGCTATGCTCAAAGCATGGTCGCTTCCTTCGCTGGATGGATGGATATGGCTGTACCCTTTAGATCGGGCGGTGGCTAGCGACACCAAGCCGTAATACTTAATAAACCAAAAACTATATATATATTTATATTTTCCTTAAAAAGTGAGTTTGAGGATTCGTACTTTGCAGTGAAAAGTTTAATTTTCACTCGTGCCTTGACTTTAGCCACCAATCACATAACCTCCTTCTAGTTAAGTCTACCCGCTTAAAGACTATTTTGCCCTCCCGGTCCCTAAACCCCAGTGCTTTGACAAACTCTGCACCATCACCCTGAACTATAGGGTGAAGCCCTTTACAGAACATTATCAAGTGTTCGGCAGTTTCTTCTTCCTCTCCACACGCACTGCATACTGTGTCTACCCCTTCGTATTTGGCCCGATATGTTTTGGTTTGCAGTACTCCCGTCCTCGCCTCAAACAGTAGAGAACTACCCCAAGTATTATCATAGATCCTTTCCTTGGCAATTTCCTGCTTAAAAGTTCGATATATCTGTAGTGCGGACTTCCTAATCATGCCCATTCTCCACATGTCAGTCTCCGTTTCCTTCACTTTCTTCTTAACCTATAGTTCTTTTTGGTTTGGCCACCTGCTGTTTTCTAAGTATTTACCAGTCAACTTCCTGGTTGGCTTCCTCCATTTTGTATCGACATTCTTCATTTACAAGTAGTTGAAAACCTTCCTAGCCCAACGCTCCTCCCCCATTTCTCTCAATCGCTTCTCAAATTTTATCTTGCTGCTAGCTTCCCTGCCCTCAAATGATGTCCATCCCATATCACCATGTACTCCGTGATTTGGTGTATTCCCGTGAGCTCCTGAAGCAAGCCTACCTATTCCACGTTGCTTAATTTCTAATCTTGCTTGAACTTCTGATCTCATGCACAAGACGGCATTGCCGAACGTCAGCCCAGGAACCATGACGCCTTTCCATATTCCTCTCACAACATCATACCTATTGTAATTCCACAGTGCCCTATTTTTCATCACTGCTGCATTCCTGTTACATTTAGTCGTCACGTATATTTCATGTTCCCTCAGATACTCGGTCCCATTGCTTATCCATACGCCCAGATATTTGTATTTATCAGTTATCTCTAGCATGACCTCCTGTATTCTAAGCTCACTACCTTCGTTGTCATTGAAAATCATGACTGCTGATTATTCCTTACTGAATCTAAAATCTAACTTATCTCCCTCATCACCGCAGATGTCCATCAATTTCTGCAAATCTCCCTTGTTGTTGGCCATTAGCACTATGTCATCTGCGTACATTTATGCTGGTAGTGCCTGATCAATAAGTTTTCCATGTTTGACTGAAGAGAGGTTAAAGCCCAGTCCACTTCCCTCTAATTTTGCTTCTAATCCTTGTAGGTACATCATGAATAATGAGGTTGACAGGGGGCACCCTTGCCTAAACCCCCGTTTTACCTCTGCAGGCTTCGATACCTGTTTTTTCCCACTTTATAACTACCTTGTTACCTTTATAGATGCCCTTTAAAAGATTAGTGACTACATGTTCCACGCCTAGTGTGTCCAGTATTTTCCACAATTCCTCTTGAACAACAGTATCGTACGCTTCCTTGATATCCAAAAATGCTAGCCACAGGCGCCTGTGTTCCTTTTCTGCTATTTCGATGCGTCAGTGAGAACAGATTGTCTTCCAACCTCCTGTGTTTCCGAAACCCATTCTGCAGTTCTCCCAGCACCCCCTCATCCTCTATCCATGCCTGCAGTCTTTCCTTTATAATCTGCATCGCCAGCCTGTAGACCACTGATGTCACTTTTATAGGACGGTAGTTGTTTATGTCAGCCTTGTCCCCCTTTTCTTTATAGATCATGCTCATCCTGCTAAGTTTCCATCCATCGGGAACTTCGCCATCGATTATTATTTCGCTCACTGCCTCTCTCAAAGCCATCTTAGACTTTGGACCTAATGTCTTTATCAGCCTAATTGGAATGTCATCTGGGCCTATTAATGTACTACTAGGAACCCTTTTCTTAGCCCTTTCCCACTCTCGTTGTGAAAATGGAGCCATTGCACCACTTGATTCGTCCTTGTCTATTGTGGTGCATAAAGTACTTCTTTGTTGAAATTTTTCTGTCACTCTTCTTCTTATATATTCAATAGCTTCGTCCCCTTCTAGCCTAGCAACTTGGGCTGTAGTTATAAAACTATGCTCTAGACTCGTCTCATTTCTTAGGGAGTTTAGATGGTTCCAAAGTTCCGCAGCTGCCTTTCTATTCTTTTTTTATGTACTTCTGCCAGCCACTGAGCTCCCTTTCTTCTAATCTTTTCATTGATCAGAAGGGATGCATCCCTTCTACAGCTTGGAAAGGTTTCCCATTTTCTTTCAACATCATCTGTCAGTTCACCCCGCTGCTTGGCATGTCTGTGTTCCCTAGAGGCTTCTTGACGTTTTGATATGGCTCTCTTAACTTCGTCATCCCACCAACTTTTGGGTTTGTGTTTTCTTTTCCGGGGTGACTTGTCACGCGTCTTAGCAAGCTCTAGCTCAAAGAGTCTTATTAGATTCGTGTATGTCCACACTGTTTTATTATCCTCCGTGATTACTTTCTCAATTTCTTTAGTGGCTATTTCAATTTGCCTTTTTGGATAAAAATTCTTCTGTAGTTGCTCATCTTGTCTCCTTCCCACATTCACTGTTCTTCCAAAACTTAGCTTGATACGTTTGTGATCACTACCCAGACTTCTGGAGCCACCTTCATCTATGTGCTTTCCCCTGAACTTATCATACATCCTATGTGACATCAGTGCATAATCTATCGTCGACTGCAGCCTTCCTACTTCTCATGTTATTTGCCCTTCACACTTCTCGGTACTGTTGCAAATGATCAAATCAAGCCTTTCACACATATCCATGATCATTTTGCCTGTCGGGTCGGTATACCCATCTATATCTTCTGTGTGCGCGTTCATGTCTCTTAGTATAAATATCTCGCACTCTCTTCCTAACTCCTGAACGTCCTTTGATATACACTCTACCATTGACTCGTTTTCCTCTCTGGCCTTTTCTCCCGTCCACAAGTACACGAAACCAAGGAGTGTCATTTCACCTGCCACTTTCCCTTTTAGCCATAAATGTTCCTTGCACTCCTACTTGATCCTTTGCCAGTCTGTACTTTTATGAATGAAGGCCCCAATACCACCCCCGTTTCTGCTGCCTTTTGTTCTATTACAATATTCCCACGCGTAGTCCGGATTGTTCGGAGGTTGTTCCATGTCCCTGTGAGTTGTTTCTACAAAACCGTATACCATCGGCCTCTCTTCCATTAGCTGTTCTTCTATCTCTTCCCACTCCAGCCTGTTCCTACCACCCTGCATGGTAATATACCCTATATCTGAATTGGCTCGGCGCTCGTGGCTACGTTTATTTATGCCCCGTACTCTACCTATCTTAGATATTGGTGCCACTTTGGAATCGTATCTGTCCATACCACCTGTCGAAGAGTCTTTCTGGTTGTTTTCCTCGTTACTAGCTATCCTGCAATCTGAAGGGCTCGCTTGGCCCCCCAAAAAACTTTTTCTTCATTTTTAGCACAACCTGGCAGACGAACCGCGAAGCACAAAGCGGCGTTGCAACATATGTTCCTACCAGACGAGCGCAGTCGGAGCTCCTCTTCTTTCTCACTCTATGGTTTGCGACTCACCGGGTAGCATTCATCTCGGGTAGTGTGCGGGTCGAGGCGGTAACGGTAACCGTAGATCACGCTCATCGACGGTACGTGCACACGTAACAATGACTCCTTACACGATGCGCAGAGCAGATACGACTTCAATGGCTCCAGCAGTCCCTCGTCGTCATCGTTGTCGTTGACGCCACCGCCCTTCAAGTCAACATTGCCAAACGTGTTCCAAAGAACCCGTTGCGCGTTTGTCTGCACAACAAGTATCAATTCAATGGCTCCAGCAGTCTCTCGTTGTCATCATTGCTGTCGACGCCTTTCAAGTCAACTTTGCCAAACGTGCTCTAAAGAACTCGTTGTGCGTTCGTCTGCACAACAAGTACGACTTGATGATGATGAACTCTTATGAATGGCGCTCACCCTCAGAGAGGGATGGGCCAAGAACCGGGCGGCAGGATACATAAATGAAACTAAAATGATAATGAACCCAATATGAAAAAGCAGTTTAAAAATAATGATACCAAAAAAACAAAAACGTTTGCTGAGCAAGCGGTCAAACCTTCTCTTGTTTTTGATAGACATAACTACGACTTATAAAATAAAGATCTGAAAAGGTTGGGGTTTACTAGCACGGTAATCTTATAGTTGCGTTGATGTAATCAAACACAGTGGAGTATACATCCCTGTGGCAGTAACCAAATGAAGTTCCGCCAAGCGATAAAATTACTGGTAGATTTACTTGTATTCCTAGATTTTGTAATGGGGCAACTAAAAGTCTTTTTCTCTGATAAGAATAACGATGGCAGAATAAAAAAATGTTCAACTGTTTCAATTTCGTTGCACCAAATAGATAGCGGTGACGCCTTGAGTCAAGCTTTGTTTTGGTAATAATTTAGTTGTGGAACTACACAGCGCAATCTGGTATAAGTGACCTCTAACTGGCTAGATACACACCACTGTTTATTCCAGCAATAGCTCAAATGCTCGAAATCTTTGAATTTATCCAAATCACCTTTTCCCTACTGCAGGCAAGCATTTCGGAACATTAGCGCTGTCACGTAAGCCGTATCTGGCAAAACTGGTATGGTGGGTCCACCCAGGGATACTGCTGCTAAAGAGTCCGCCATTTTGTTCAAATATATTCCGCGGTGGCCCGATACCCATAGCAAATGCAGTTTTTTTTTACGTTTTTCGGTACTAAACGCCGAAACGTATTCATCAGCTCTGCATTTACTGCCGCAGAAAGTGCATTAAAAATTAATAACGAATCCGTAATGATAATTGCTAATGATTCGCTTGAGGGCATTTTGCGTAGGGCAAGAACAATAGCCAATAATTCTGCAATGAATACAGGGGTATTATCTGGGAGTCGAATCGAAAAGGACCAGTCCAAGGAAGGAGAGAAGATGCCAACCCATCTTTTCTTTTGACACAGATGCATCAGTCGCAATGATATTGCTTATCTCTAGGTATGCTAGATAATCTGCTAACTGGTTATCTAAATACCTATGTGCCAATTGTTTCGCGTTATGAGGAATTATATCATCAAATTGTATGCTGAGCAATGACTTTAGGTTGTGTATTGGACCAATATGTTTAATTTTTACATTCAATTGCTGTAGTAGCGCTTGTCAAAGTACTGTTTGCGGGGTGTGTAGTCGCGACCAATGGGTTTCAAAAAATAAATCCGGTTCTTGAATGAAAGCGTAAAATGAGAGTCTTTGGTGTGAGCTGTATATCTTTAAAAATGCTTGCACAGTAAGAATTTTGAACCTATTTAGCAGAGAAGGTAGGCAAGCTTCCATATACAACACGGTATTTGCAACAAATTTTGGTAGACCAAGACACAAACGCAACGCTTCTCTTTCTAGCAGTATTAGGGGCCTCACTTTATAAGCTGCGCTGCCAGAAAATAATACTCATCCGAATTCCATGATGGGCCGCACATAAAGTTTCTATATCATTATTAACACATCTCTTCCTAAACCCGCTTTATAGTTTGCGAGTTTACGTAGCCACTCCATGGCCCGTGTTGCCTTGGAGTACACATCATCAATGTGACTTCAATGGCTCCAGCAGTCTCTCGTCTTCATTGTTGTCGTCGACGCTACCGCGTTTCAAGTAAACATTACCAAACGTGCTCTAAAGAACCGTTTGCGCGTTCGTCTGCTTCACTTTGTTCTTGATGCTCCCGAATGGCGTAAAGTCGTTGACGAACCACACTCGGTCGCACAACTTATAGCGGTGCCGGAAGCTGTGGTCTTCGAAGTTGCGTTTCAAACGAGCGGCCGGCTGCGCAAACTGCTTGGCTCGCCCCGCATCTTTCGCAGCGCACTCCCGTTCCCGAGCAGTTGCCATCTGTTGGCATCTGTTACTTCCACCGCATCTACTTGAGTCATGTAAAGCGTGAAGTATGCAAGAAGTAAAGGTAAAGAGGGGAGGGAGAGAGGATAAAAAGGAAGAGAGGAAGGCGGGTTGAGCCAAGCATGTGCAGGGGGGCCATGGACGCCGAGTGACATGGTGCGACTAAGAAATGCTCCGCATTTAAGGGGGCAGAAAAATAAGCTATACTCAATGCTGTTTTTAGGTTCCCTAAAAAAGATGAAATGATTTCTTCTTGATAAAATCACAAAAAGCGGCCTGCTACTTCATTTTATAGAAGTTCTGAGTATCACCATGTATAGTTTTGTCGCATCATCGCTACTTCGTGACCAAGTACACCCATGAACTGCCCCATTGGCACAATATGATTTCATCAAGTTTGCGTCAGAGCACTATGCGACTTCGCGAGGAAAATAAGTCTAATGTATTCTACATAGCCACTAAATATCATGGTTCTGCTATGTAAACAAAAAATATTTCTACACAAACTTTCTATATTTTACCCACTATCATTGAAATGTGAATAAATAACTGATTAGATTAAGTTGAATATCTCTTAATAGAAACCTTCAATGGCACGTTTTCGAAAGGCACAGTAAATTCCGCTTTGTTATGTTGAATAGTTTCGCCGTACTCGCAATACAACGGAGGCTTGTACAGCACGAGTGTTTTTGTTGCTCACACTATTTTCATTGCAAGTAGGTAACGCTTCCGACCAGGCATTAAAATCAGAAGTCATTAAAAAGAAGGGATAATAAGCTTTCTGAAGTAGATCAATTCAGTTTTCTTTGTGAAGCGTAGTGAGCCCAGTGCATCCGCAAACAATGCGTAATAGGCGGAGTGGATGCAGCCGGCGTGGGACCACCACCTTAAAACGAGCGGTGTGGTGGCGCGCGCCTTAAGGGCTCTATGCACGGTGATGTTTTTCATTGGCGCTGAAGGGACCGATACAGAGGTAGAACTTCTGTACATGTAATACTACGCGAAGTAGTCCGTTTCGGTGCGCGTCTCGTAACACTGTGGAAAGTGACAGGGGCGCACCATCAGTGTTTTGTGGAAACGTAGACGCCGCTTAGCGTTTGAGGCGCACGTAAAAGAGGCAGGAATTGCGCACGTGTTCAGAAATGCGAAGTCACAACAGATAAATAAATGAAATACGATTTTCATACTGGTGTGAGTTTTGTCTTGTCTGAAATGGCTCCACGTAGAAAATAAAGAAGGAACATTTATATATACGGGTGCTACTTCGGAGCTACTTTCACTGGCGGTAGAGCACAGGCAATTTAGCTCTGTCGCTTTCACTTCAGGGCCAAGAAAAGCTGTCGCCGAGTATAGAGGGAAGTGCGTGATGCCACACGTGCCTGACGGTAATTTCGCATTGTTCATTTCATAACCAGCCACACATGACAGGTATATTCTCTCACTCTTCTATACTAATTTTTCTCCACCCCGAATCCAGGAGGCGATCATGAGAGCACTAAGATGCAGATAGATAGATAGATAGATAGATAGATAGATAGATAGATAGACAGACAGACAGACAGACAGATAGATAGATAGATAGTGAGATAGATAGATAGATAGATAGATAGATAGATAGTTGGATAGACAGATAGATAGATAGATAGATAGATAGATAGATAGATAGATAGATAGCAACTCTCGAAATGACTCTATAGAGTTTGTAATGAAATGCTTCGCATTTTTAAATCTTTAGCGCTCCGTCGTATGTGAAGTTAGCCACGCATTGTGCCTTAAATTATGAGGCGCTCTTCTGATGTCCTCGCCTCTTTCTTTTTGAACGCTCTTACAGGTAACTACTGTAGCTGCCCGAAAGGTTTGTTTCATCACTGAACTTTGGCGTAATTTTTTTAAAGAGATGCACCACCAGGCTTGAATTTATGTGGGTGCTTCTGTGATAAATTATGGTACAGTTTCCTAACACCGACAAGCACAAATTGTGGAAGCTCTCTTAGATCGGTGCGCACTAAGTACTGCACAACTTCTGTACTGGTATATTTTACGTTTGTGCTATACATATTTCTACGAACGAGAAATCAACCATGTATTTTTAGGTTGCGGAGGATAATCTCCAGATATGCCCTCTAAAAAATGGGAGGAGGCGCGTTCTACTTGCACGTCTCAGCATCGATCCCGGTCGGGCACTCTGGGCAAGGCGCAGGATTGATTGGGACATGACAATAGGGACAGGGAGTTGAACAGGAGGTAAAATAGTCTTATAACAACAATTTCAATAATTAAAGCGCGGGCATTCATAGAGACTAATTATTTTTCAGTGTGATTTTATGGGGTATTCTTTCATTGATTTTGCCATCAGAATCACTGCTGCTGAGCTTAGTACACGCTATTACGTCAGTGACAGGTTGGGCTTAAGTTTGTTCATAAACAGATAGCGTGAAAGACATATATACAGTAAGAAACAGGAAGACCACACCAGTGCTATCTGTGCTCTGACGTGTTGATTCCTGTGTGCGCAGAATGAAGCCATTGATTCGACAAAGGTTTGGTCAAGGAAGCCCTGCCCGTCCATCCTTGTCGGGGGTCTATTCTTTGCTGGTGCCACAACGGAGAAAGCCACCGCGACGAGCTGCAGGATCGCCACGCTTTGCGAGGTACGAAACACAGATGATTTGCTTGTGCGCCATGTGTCCTTGAGCACATCGGTTTTCCTTTCACACTGGCTCGGCAAATCTACCGTGAATTATCTAATAGAAATGTTTCTTGCCTTCACCCGATTTACTAACATCAAAGTTTTTATGCGGAGTTTACGACCACTTTTATTGCGTATTTTCTCCACGTAAATACGTCATAAAATCTAGAGAACCACTTTGAAAGGAAAATCCTCGAGGAAAAAAAAATGGCAGCATAATTATGGGGTGAATGATGGAGAGTGGAGCGAAGCATCCGTCCTTTCATTCGTTCTTGCTTTCGTACGTCCATGCGTGCGTCTGTGTGACTGTCCGTGCGTCCATCCGTCTGTCCGTGCGTGTGTCTGTTCGTGCGTGCGCACGTCCATCAGTGCGTCTATCTCTGCGTTCGTGCATGCATCCGCCCCTGCGACCGTCAATGCATCCATCCGACCGTGCAGCCATCCATGCGTCCGTCCATGCATTTGTCTCTGTGTCCGTTCGTCCATCTAGTCAACATTCCAAGTACCGTCATCGCGCATCTTTTCATCATATATTCTGAATATAAAAAGGCCGCCATGCAGCGGTCATTGCAAGGACTAAATAAGAGGTGGCGCACGCACACTTTCTTATGGCTTGCGCTTCGTGTCTACTTTCCATCTTTAACCACCTCGTGTTCATGGTGTATACTAGTTCACTGTATTCATGGCACTGTGGCCCAATGCTCGCTAAACCTTTCTAAAACCATGGAGGTTTTGCCCAGCGATTATAACCTAGGAACCCTTTCTTGTCAGATAGTTCCTAATGTACATGCGAATGGCTGCTGATTGGAACTGAGAGACAGGAGAATTTGGCTTTTAGTTAACACGCACGCTGCGAATTTTTATTGTTCATCAACACACAGGAGAAATCTCCCACCGGCCCCACCTTGCAGGTCAAAGCGTAAGACATGTTACGCACTACTATGAGGGACGAATGGGTGCCACTTCAAACAGCTTCGCCCCTAAAAACTCCGGAAGTTGCAGCCGAGCCCATGGCCCTTCGGTCTGTGATGATAAGTGACGAACGGTCTCACCACTGTGCCAATCAAAGGAACATTTGTTTCTTCGTTCTTGTTGCCTGTGTGTATAACAGTGGCATGATCGCACAAGCAGGATGTTTCACGAATGCGCCTTTCAACTCTCCATTATTCCGTTCAGAGGATTCGCGGGGTGATGTCCTCTGCTAGTAGTAGAGTGAAGTATTACACGGCCTCCGCGATTAGTCATAGCAAAGTTTTCGCAAGATTACTATCTTTATGTCATTAGGTGCAACTTTTCAACGCCTTACACTATAATGCGGCAGCCTCGGCTATCGTATTCATACATAATAAAAAAAACAGCTCTGCGACCCTCACCTGGATTTTCTTCGTCCCAGTTGTACCGTGATAACTCGCGGCCATAATATATGGAGACGCATGGCGCATCGCATTTCTCCCGGCATCTTGTGCTCTGGCCTGGTGTCGTGTTTTTTTAAACTCGTCAACAATCTTTCAGGTTTCAACCTTCGACAATATTTTTTGGTGCTTCAGGCGAACACAAGTAAAAAATCTGGACGTCGTATAACCGATGTTCTCTTGGCTGCCACACCATTTTCTCTGATTACGCTTTCGTCGTTTGATTGACGGCCTTGAATACTCTGGCAATAGCGTGCTACAGAAGCCAATTTCGGAGGTTGATAAAACTGTAGGCGACACTAACGAGCACCGGCTGCCAGTCTCAGCGTCTACGAGAGGATATTGTCCAAAGTTTATGGTAGGTTACATGCGGTGTCCACCGGGATTCGATTCAGTCACGACACAGATACAGCGTAGGCGTCACCAGCTTCAGCGGGTGACGTTGTTTCTCTACCGCTTACTGCATCGAGTGCAGTGGAACCGAATGAGAGAGATTCGTTTCATTAGTGTTCTCAAAGAACCACTTTTTGGTAGAGTGATTACCAAGTGAGCGTTTATGTGCGCCTTGAAACTATTTTTGCGCAGAAATCACCATGTACTGCCTTCAGCTGTTTCTCTAGGCGTCATTGTGAGTGGGTTTACATTGAGTAGTGCTTTTGATGGTTTTTCCAAGGTGCTTTTGCTCAATCAAAAATAGATTGCGCCACCACACCACGGCCGTCCCTATAGTCTGCACTTCTGCCGCGGCATTTGGCAACAATGCTCAACGCGTGTGCATGCACGCCGCATTGTCTCCCCAACTTCCCCACAGCACGTGCTCTTCCGTGATTAGAGGAGCGTGCTAAAGGTCAACATGGCAAATTCTGTAGATGAAACTTCCTGTCACGTCAAATTTATCACGTCGTTGGCTTGCACTAACTGAAATAAAGCATGAATATAATTTAGTCAACCAAAGTAAGAGGCAGCATTTCGTTCAGGCTACTGAAGATTAAGCCATGATAATAATATCAATCACGTGATCTAGAAAGTCGCCAAACACAACACATCGTCTTCGTACATAACCTTCATGGATAACGGGAAGGCATTTCATTCGGTCAAGATATCAGCAGTCACGCACGCACTGCAGAATCAGAGCATCGATGAGGCCTTTTTAAACATGCTGGAAGACATCTACAACAGATCCACAGCCACCAAGGTTCTCCATAAAACGTGACAGAATCCCAATAAAGAAGGGTTTATGTCAGGGAAACACTATCCCTCCAATGCTATTCTCCGCGTGTTTGCAGAAAGATTTCAGGGCCCTACAATTGGCGCTGGGAGGAATAAAAGTTAAAGTAAGTCTCTGTGTAACCTGTGATTCGCTGATGAAATTGCCTTAATGAGTAATTCAGGGTACAAAATAGAGCTTCTAATAACAGAACTTAGCACAAGAAGCAGAAGAGTAGGTCTTGCAAATATATGCATCAAACTCAAGTAACGTGTAAGAGCCTCGGCAGAAAACAGCGCTTCACGTACCGCCGCTACCAATACACCTCGTCAAGGAAGGCACCCTGGACGCCGCCTTTAGCACTTCCTGGCTGTAGTTAACATGTGTGACCCCAAAAAACGCAGGGCCAGAGATGTGACGCAAGCTTTTGTACTCCCACGCAACAGCCCAGAAAGGACAGGATCTGCCTGTCCGTTAAATATGTCTGCAACACTATTTGTGACTGGGTGGCTTTGCTGTAATGCGCTGCGCTCGTAGCCAGGTGAATTGCCTTGTGACATCACCGACTACCTCGCAGAACCGCAGGGGACATTCCGAAGACATTCTCGCTCGCCATCGCCAGGCGGCTAGATCTCTCCGCGTCACAGGCAGCACGCGAGTCCTGCTTAGGGCCGATCTCCGAGCCCTTATTTGGAACACGAAGTGCAGCCACCGAGGGAGGAGCTGTTGCTGTGTGATGAACTACCGAAGATCTTCCATCGACGTCCAAGACGACACCACGCCGGTATGTGAAAAACCCGACGGAAGCAAGACGGAGCCTCAAGCTGGATTTTCCGGCCGGAAAAAGACCTAACAACACGCCGTCATGTGGATGCATTCGATGAAACTGAGGTAGCCGCGATGCAGGATAGCGACTCATCAAACTAGTGACCCAGCAAGACAACAAACTGGCGACCTCGACGTATACATTAGTGATAAGGGCAAGGCTCCGGTCGACACTGAAACCGACTATTATCACGTTAGCGGGCCTTTCGTGACGAAGCTGAAAAAAGTTAGCACTGCTTGGTTAGCCCGTGAAATCAGGAATGCTGGAAGCCATCTAATACCGCCCGCTGGAGTTTGCACAGCACAGCCAGAGTCATCATGAATTGCGGGATGTATACCACGATATTTCAAGATTAATAGTCCTGCTTTATATATGGGATAATTAAGATGGACTTCCTAATTCAACACGTCATTTTCATCGACCTGAAGTCTGTGTCAATAACACCAACGCCACAAAAACCACCAGGCCTGCGTTGAACGTGCAGCACAGTCACAGCGAAAGCTGGAAGCGCGGCCCTTTCTAGCGTTCTATAAACGCTCTTGCGTAACTGCTACAAGCACACCAGCCGGGTAGCCACTACCCCATAAATAACTGTAATTGATGTCTATTAGTACGACATTCACTCAGCTCTCCTTCGTCATTTCTCAGAGAAGCCTTGTATCCGCTACACGCTTGCAAATGCATATAGATATCAACGTAGCTCCTAAAGGCGTGTTCACACTTAAGGATTTAAGTGAAAACAAAAACGGCAGAGCAGCCGGAAGAGCACTACCGCACACGTCGAAGATGTTCTTATTCGGTAGACGAAGCAAGTGCGTAACAGCGCAAATGACCGGAGGTGATAGAAGAGATGAGATGGATGCTCTGATAGACGAGAGAGAGAGAGACAGAGCCAACTTCTTCAACGCGTTCGCACTTTCATTAGATTTTTCATACACAAAGCACTTGTTCAATAGCGTAAAAAGGACAGCCAGTTTTAGGCAGCATGCACTGGGACAGTACATATATGTCTGTCATGCATTATGCATGAAATAATATTACACACGACCAATTTTATTCATTAACACACAACTTGCTACATGAATACATTAATGTGGATAGCGGCCTTCTTAAGAGTAAATATTTTATCAGTGAATGGAATATTTATTGACTAAAACTGCTCAAAAAGAATTCATATTTTAAATGTGAAGCACTCGTTGAGGAACCAGAGGTATTTTGAGCATTTCGATCTACTTACTTTAGCTTTTCGCTGAGCTCGAGTCCACTGCTTTATCAGTCGCCGCTTTGCAAGCTGCCCCCATCGCTCCAAGTAGCCATAAGCAAGGCTGATCAGATTTATTGGGGATTAAAGTGGAAACTTTTCTTGGCGTTTGCACTACGGTAAAACAAAATATTTAGAAAGATTAGTCACAATGATGTGCTCACAGCAGCTTCGACAGGTCATCGGGGAAGGTAATCCTTTTTGAAGAAAAAAAAAATTCCTGAAGCAGCAAAAGCTTCGACCGGTCCATAAAAAGCTTTTTAGTTCTCATCTATAATTCCATCGGCCAGTTGCTGCAGAATAAAAACATGAACAAGTGATGTAATATATAGGGCCCCTGTTCAGCTCTAGTCTGCTCTGCAGTGCTACTGCACTGGGCGGAAAGCATCGCAAAGAGCCTTCAAGAAAAATCGTCACTCAGAAATGTTAAAAAATATCACTACATTGTACCTGTGCCTCGTAATATTTTCTTTTTCTCGTAATATAATTGAAAGATTACAGTGGTGAACGAAAGTATTGTTTTAGTTAATGGTTGCCCCAGTGTGCAGCCGACAGTGTCCACTGTCGAAAGTAGGGAGGGGGAAGCTCAGCCCTTCCAAGTTTTCTCAGTGAAAGGGCTTGCGCCCCCTTTGCCATATCCCCGGCTGATACGCTTATGCTGCCGACGCCATTGCCGCCGTGTTGAATCTGCCGCCAGCTGGATAGATCACGTGGTTAGATCTAGCGTAGCCTAAGATTTGAAGCGGAAACCGGATCCGCTTTCACATGGCGGGAAATTTGGTCTCGGACAGACATTTGCGCGCCGGGCAAGCGGCGTGGTTTTCCGTCTGCTTTGGTGGTGAAACAAGCCAGTTTCCGGAGGAGATGATTATGATGATAATGCATTCATAACCGTGGCTAATACCCACTCATAGGAATTTAGTGAGAAATTAAATGAGACTTTTCCCGGTTTGTTTCACCGCTGCCATCCTCTTCCACACCAAGTGTGAATGAGCCCTAAATTTGGCTAAATTTGGGTTCCAAGTAATTTTCTGCAAAATTTTTTATGGAGTCACCAACGACGATGAAAAATCATGACTGAAGTGCTAATGCACCACAGTTGACACGTGATGAATGACATGCTTTTGTATTGGGTTGGTGCACTGAACGACCCCCGCTCATTAGGCAGTTCGCAATGTGTTCTGCCTGGCCCCACCACGGTGGTGTAGTGGCTAAGGTACTCGTCTGCTCACTCGCAAGTCGCGGGATTGAATCCCGGCTGCCGCGGTTGTATTTTCAATGAAATTGGTAATGTTGTAGGCCCGTGTGCTCAAAGTGGGGTGCAGGGTAAAGAAACCCAGGTGGTCGAAATTTCCGGAGCCCGCCACTACGGCATCTCTCATAATCTTTTGGGGGTTTCGGGAGGTTAAACCCCACACTGTAAGATGTGGCCTGGTTGTTCCTTTCTTGTCCATAAACGCTTTATTGCTCGATCTGACGCGATTACTTTCCTCACATTAAGGCTGCCTAAGGCATGTTTGCAATGGAGTTGCTGCTGTATAGCAGCTTTTTGTTCTTGTCCTCGTGTTCATTATCTTGCTGTAATGAATGCCAAATAAAATTGATTGATTGATTGATTGAAGTGCATGCATGGCTCTGCGGAAGAAAGGCTTCGTGTGTCAGGGTTGCCGTCTTTCACCATTGCTTTTCACTGTGTTCTCGGAGCTTTTCTGTATGAGTTTGACTAACACCAATGCCGTTCGTGGCTTCAAAATGCATAAAATTCAAACACGGTTACTGGTGTACGCTAATGATGCGGCAGGTTTTCGTTCAGATGGCGGATGTAAGAACGAAGTAGTCCATATAGCGAAACAGGGGCCATATTCACAGAACTCACTTACGAAAACATTTTTCGCGCAAGAGAAATTTTGTTTCGTAAGTCGGTTCACAAAACAAAAAACAAAAAAAACGTCGTAAGAGACCTTCGTTGTCACATCGGCCGCTGCAATAAAGCGCGCTGTGACAGCCCGGGAGCATGTCAGCGATGGTGATGCAGTTGCTATATTTGCTTACGTCACCAAAAAATGCTCGTAAGTGGATTCACGAAGCAAAATTTTGCGTAAAAACAGCATGGCGAAGAAAAAATCCTAAGAGTGGTCCAGACCACTTTTACAAACGACGTGGCTACTTATAACCTGCCGCCGCAGTGGCATACTTTGGTGCCCCGCCTGATTTTGCGTTAATTCACGCCCATGAAGGGCTGCCTGATGACTGCTGGCGCGTTTTTATTTCTTTTGGCGCTTTCAGTTTCGTGTGTTTTCCTTGCACGCAGTGGATTTTATTAACAATCACTGTCGTCCGATATGTTCAAAGTCGCTGTAATTGAAGTATTCTATTGGGCTTCAATGGCGTAAAATTATGCATGTAAAGACTTGCGGTAGGATGAAAACCAATGGTCGGTGCAATCGAACGTGGCACGGCATAGGATCAACCTTAGTTGTTATGTTATTGTGTTGCACCCCATCACATCCAATTAAAAGTATGACTCGAGATCCTGGCCTCATAAGTGGAAATTACCAGCAAAGAGGTTAATTGGAGCACATCTCTTGCACGCTATTGGAAATAAAATTGAGAGGAACTTTTTAGTGAGTGGTTCATAAAGCTTGTGCCCCAGTGTACTTCGATTGACCCTAACTGTCCAATGGAAGCGATCTCTGAAATAACGCTGTAGATACACTTTGGACAATCTGGAACGGCGCGTACTTTGTAAACCGAAGCGCATTATAGGTGTGCGTGATTATGCATGGAACTAAAATAAATCAAGCATTTTCACCTTCACTGTTCAGAAACCGATATGAACCGTAATAGTATGACAAGCAGTCGAGATAAAATGACCCTAGTAACTTTATATGACACCGTAAATATTCAAAGCCTCACAATTTTGAAGCAAACCTTGGCTGAATTCGTCCCTGCGACCATTAGCGGTCGTTTAACTTGGTGCACCAACATCATTAAAAGGTAGAGCGAGCCACTGACATGTATTTTGTGTGACGTAGCGACAAATTGACCTGGGAATAATTCCGTTGCGAAGGCGAATCTCCCTTCGCATGCTCTGATTGAAGCAGACGACAAACGCGAGCAGACGACGGCTTGGCCGATAGGCACAGCTTGTGATTGGTTGTGAAGCAATACGCTCAACATCAGCTCACTCTGTGACGTTGCCAAAACACTTTTTCATCTTGCAGGCCTGTCGTGTTCGTCATATCACCGCCTTCGCATATAGGAGCAAATTCGGTCACGCTGTGAAAAATGCGCAAGTACTTTCTAAGAGCTCTCTTGCGTGCTGCGCAGTTGTCGAAAACAACACGGCGTCGTAAACAGCAAATCGGTCGGTGCGAAGTTTAGCAAACGCTTCTCGCATGAGTTACTTCAGCGTTCGACCGGATGCGTTGTAAATTACGGCGACTCTTTCTGTACATGTAAGCAGTGTGGAAAGCTGCGACAGTGCAATGGAGTACGGTGAAGCGCAGTGAAGGCTGTGCTTCGGTTGGTTTATCAAGCGGAGATCGGCGCCGGTATATCGACGGCAACTAGCACTCGAGGAGCCTGCAATGTGTCTTTGTGTGCCGGTAACCGCTTGTTCGCTTGACTTTCCAGTCTCTCAGTTGGGTGCTGTGCAGCGATTCGGTTTGACAGTGTTTGGCACGTTACTTGAGTGCCCCCAAGTACGCACGGAAACGTATGAACTACGCGCTGTGTTCGGTTCTTGCTTCGCCACTAGTTAGCCCGTACGCTTCAATTTTCTTGTAAGCAATGTAGTTTTCGGGAGTTAAACAATTTTCGTTGTGAACAATGGTGCTGTGTTGACGTTTCGAAGACTTGTGAAAAAGCTTTACTCATGTGACCGAAAATTGAAAGAGTGTGTTGATAATTAGGGAGTTCTCGAATACCGTTTGCAAGCGCTGCGGGCGTTGCGGGTGTTGCGGGCAGAGCGAGCACCATATGAGTTTTAGAATAGCGTTTGCCCTGCTGCGAACCGCAACACGCGATCGCAGTGACACCGTAGCCTCGAAACCAGTGCTTGCGGGCCACATGCGAGCCGCCATCTCCGCCCGTAGCCTCCAAACCAGCTCTTGCAGGCCACTTGCGGGACGCCATCACCGCACGCAATTTCGGATTTTTTGCGTGCGGTCCGCGATGGCGAGCGCCGACTCGCTTTACGACACATGCGCAGTGGCAGCAACCGCACCGCGAGGGCTCGTGGTGCGGTATTCTATATCTTCCTACTGTTTTGCCCTGCGAAGTTACGGTTGTGGAGCTTGGCGCTTTTGCTTGGTAACTCGTCACTCCTCCTTTTTGTGATAACCATAGTCCTTGCGCTGTGATGTGATGAACCGAAGCGGCGAGATGCTGAATTAACACATGTTTATAAAAAAAAGAACGATGATATGAATGTTTTGTAGATTCCAGCTAGTGGGTCAGGTGGTTTTTCGGGACGACAACGAAGCAGGCATCTTGCTGTACAGCTGATCCTGAATACGCTCTTTTCGCTGCCGTAAGCTGCTGTTATCTTTTGTTCGCGTTGCACAGCGACACTGGTGGAGGAGCTGGGCCGCGACGCTGCCGATGCTTCACACTCCTAGAGGGAGCCGTTCATCCAGCCCGGACGTGCCTACTGCAACCCCTGTCCATCGATTCAGTCGTCGGCTATGAGGTATTCCTCCAGACTGCAACCCCTCGCAGAAAACCTCAACAAGACATCTAGAAATGGCTAACACCAGCCCCCAGCCTGTACTTCACGGCACCAGTCCTCCCGCTCCATCCCTGGTAACGTTTTTTTCTATAGCTGGAGCCTAAACGCTTTGGTGGTTGCGCACACGAAGATGTAGAAGACTTGTTAGGCCACTATGACCATGTTGCGAAGAACAACCACTGGTCTGCTCAGGAAAAGCTCGGCCGGGCCTACTTCTACCTCGATGACAGCGCTCGTACTTGGTGCGAGAACAGAGAAGGCAACCTGTCCACATGGACCGACTTTCACCAGAAGATGGTTGAAACTTTTGCCAATGTCGACAGACGTGACCGCGCCCACCAACTACTAGAGCTAAGGGTCCCAAAACCCAATGAAACGGTCCCCATGTCCGTCGAAGACATGACACGTTTATTTTGGAGGGCTGACCCGCAGATAACTGAAGATAGGAAGTTGCGCTACCTCATGCGTGGCGTGGAAGAGCAGCTGTTCGCCGGACTTCTGCGCCACCCACTAAGCACTGTAGAGAACTTCATCAAAGAAGCGTCGGCTATCGATCGGGCTCTTCACCAACGCTGCCGACAATATGACCGCTTGTGCAGCAGCCCCCAAATTCAGGCCGCCGCTGGGACGTTTGACAGTCATAGCTCCTTACGTGACATGATTAGAGAGATTGTTCGTGAAGAATTGCACAGGCTGCGGACTCCGGTAGTGGATACACCCATGGCATCTGTCGCTCAAGTCGTCCGTGACGAAATACGCCAAGCATTCTCGACAGCTGATCCTGCTCCCGAACAACGTCCCATGACGTACGCCGCCGCCCTTCGAAGCTCCCCACCCGCTCCGCCTTTATACTACCCGCCACCTGCAACTGTTCCTTGGTCACCACCACAGGGGGAGACATCGTGGCGCCCACCTATCCAGCCCCCATACGACCAGTCGTCTTCTGGCCTGCCATGGCCTTCGTCGCGTGAAGAGTGATCGCGGCAACCACAGCTTCGCCGAACAGACACCTGGCGCACTGCTGACTAGCGTCCACTCTGTTTCGACTGCGGAGGTGTAGGCCACATAGCCCGCTATTGCTGGCACCGTGCCGATCCGTCTCGCCCTCTCAGGCCACGGTTTGACATTCGACATGCCAACGAGTACGTATCCCGCCGTGGCGATGTCGGTTCTCAAGGACCTTCGGTACCTCGACACCCATTCGACGGCCACCGTAACAATGATGACGAGACTACAACTGATTATGAGCCGGTCTTCCGACATCGACCATGGTCTCCTTCTCCTGCTCAGTCCCCTTCGTTGCAGCGCCGAACGTTTGCCGACACCAGAGGAGCGAGGTCACCCAGCCCACACCGGGAAAACTGAAGGCGGCGACCTCAGGGGGTAAGGTTGCAGGCTGTCAAGACGAAGAAAAAAGCCCCTATTACTCCCACCTCAGGACGCTCTGAAGCCGACAAGACGTAATACCGACGAAACTGTGACCTCAGGCCTTACCGTTCTTGTGGATGGACAGCAAGTCAAAGCTTTAGTCGACACCGGGGCTGACTTCTCTACTATCAGTGATGACCTTGCCGTACGCCTCAAGAAATAAAAACAGCGTGGACGGGACCTCACTTAAGCATGGCGGGCGGCCAATTACTGATGCCTGTCAGAATGTGCACAGCAAGACTCGACATCAGTGGCTCTACTTTCGTCGCGACGTTCATCGTTCTCGCTTCATGCTGTAAAGACTTGATTATTGGAATGGATTTCTTGAGAGAACATGACGCCGTCATTAACATCCCTGACAGCGTCATTAAATTTCGCAACAACAGCACTACTTTAGTCGATTGTTCAGAGCCGAGACATACGTCTTGTTCAGGGCCTTTGCGTCTGACGGATGACGATATGGTCGTCGTGCCACGATTGTGTACGCTTGTATCGGTGGCAGGGGATGATCCGTTTGACGGCGACGGCATTGATGACCAAATAAGCTCACTGATATTCAGCCACGATATTTCAGTTGCTCGAGGTCTTGTCACTGTCACTGCTGGACGCACAAACTTGCTGCTCACTAACTTCAGCACTGAGCGCCGACATCTCCCGAAGGGTACAGCCGTCGCTTACTTTGACACTACTGCAGAAATCCAAGGCAGTTTATCTGCCCTAGACGAAGCACCTCAAGAAGAATCCGTACCTAATCTTTACGTTGGTACTACGTTGTCAAGGGACGAACGAACGAGACTTCTCGAGCTGCTAGCTGAATTCCAGGACTGCTCTTCATCGACATCACGGGTCGGTCGAACGCCGCTAACAAAGCATCGAATAATTACCCACGACGCAGCAAGGCATATACACCAGAATCCTTATCGTGTGGCTCCAAAAGAACGGGAAGTGATACAGCAACAAGTCGCTAAAATGCTTGAAGAAGATGTGATTCTGCCATCACAGAACCCGTGGGCATTGCCTGTAGTATTAGTTAGGAAAAAGGACGGTACCCTGCGTTTTTGCGTGGATTACAGGACGCTGAATCAAATGACTAAGAAAGATGTGTATCCGCTTCCACGTATTGATGACTCCCTCGATAGGCTTCGAAACGCTCGGTACTTCTCTTCAATGGACCTCAGAAGTGGATATTGGCAGATCGAGGTTAGACCCAAGAGATCGGAAAAATACCACTTTTGTGACGCCGGATGGTTTATATGAATTTAAAGTGCTACCCTTCGGTGTGTGCTCAGCGCCCGCAACTTTGCAAAGGCTCATGGACACTGTACTTGCAGGGTTAAAACGGAAGACCTGTTTAGTTTATCTAGACGACGTCATAGTATTTTCCCCAACTTTTGACGAGCATCTCAAAAGGCTAGAAGTTGTTTTACGAGCCATACGCTCCGCAGGCCTCACATTGAAACCAGAGAAATGCCACTTTTGTTTTGAAGAACTACTGTTTCTTGGTTATGTCGTCAGCTGTACCGGCGTTCGGCCTGATCCCGAAAAACTTGCAGCCGTGGCACAGTTCCCAGTACCGTCCGATAAGAAAGCTGTCAGGCGCTTTCTGGATCTATGTGCCTACTATCGCCGGTTCATCACCGACTTCACACAGATTGCTTCACCGTTAACTCGCCTCACTAGAGACCACGCCACCTTTGAGTGGAATCACGAACAGCAAGCAGCGTTTAATGACCTCCGCCAACGTCTTCAAACACCTCCAGTGCTTGCTCACTTCGACGAACAAGCGCCAACAATGCTTCACACTGACGCAAGCAATGTAGGCCTCGGAGCTGTGTTTGTGCAGTGGCAAGAAGACACGGAAAGAGTGATCGCCTACGCAAGCAGGACGCTAACACGCGCTGAGGCCAATTATTCAACAACTGAGACGGAATGCCTCGCCGTGGTCTGGGCAGTTATGAAATTTCGCCCGTATTTGTATGGCCGCCCTTTCAAAGTTATAAGTGACCATCATTCACTCTGTTGGTTGACTAATTTAAGAGTTCCAACCGGCCGATTAGCACTGTGGAGTGTGAAGTTACAAGAGTGTGATATGACGGTCATACACAAGTCTGGGAAGCGCCATACGGACGCCGACTGCCTGTCTCGATCACCAGTACAGTCAGCTTCTCTTTCTGACGACGACGATATGGCCTTCCTTGGTGTTCTCGACGCGTCCACGATTGCCCAACAACAACGAAGTGACCCTGAATTGCTTGATTTGATTAATTACGTGGACAGACGTTCTTCGAGGGCACCTAAAGTCTTTGCAAGGACATTGTCGTCGTTTTGCTTACGCAATGGCGTCCTCTACAAAAGAAACTTTTCATCCATTGGAGCTCGCTATTTGCTCGTTATTCCTGCACCCTTTCGAACTGAAGTGCTTCAAGCATGTCACAATGAGCCGACGTCTGGCCATTTAGGCTACACTCGCACATTGGCAAGAGTACAGCAGGTATACTACTGGCCAAGACTCACAACAGCCGCCAAGCACCACATTCAGACTTGCATCGATTGCCAGCGACGCAAGTCACCTTCAAAAAGAACCATTTGTACGTGGAACCATTTCAGGTTCCACGTACAACGTTTGAACAGATAGGAATGGATATTTTGGGACCCCTTCCTACTTTACTGCAGCGAATCGCTGGGTTATGGTCGCAACAGACTACCTAACCAGGTATGCCGAAACAAAAGCTATCCAAAAGAGCACCACAGGGGAAGTGGCTAGATTTTTCATAGAAAATATTGTGCTACGCCACGGTGCCCCGACTATTGTGATCACAGACCGCGGAACAGCATTTACGGCAGCTCTTTTAGACCACGTCCTGATGCTTAGTGGAACGACTCACCGTAAGACCACTGCATACCACCCGCAAACGAATGGACTAACGGAGCGCCTCAACAAGACAAATCAAGACACGCCCTCAAGTCTTATGCCAAGTCTTATGTCCAACATAAGACTTGGGACGAAATTTTACCCTATATCACGTTCGCATACAATACGGCTAAACAAGAGACGACTCGCATGACCCCATTCAGCTTGGTTCACGGACAGGAGGTACGGACTATGCTGGATGCGATGTTGCCACATGAATGGGGCGCTACCGACACAGGCGCTGACGTGTTCACTGAACGCGCGGAGGAAGCTAGGCAGCTCGCCTGCTTACAGATCCACCAGCGACAAGACTACGACGCAGTCCGCTACAATGCTCGCCATGAAACTGTAACGTACAAAATCGGTGACAGAGTGTGGGTTTGGACACCCGTACGAAAACGTGGACTGTCCGAAAAGCTGCTAAGGCGATATTTCGGGCCATACCGCGTATCGCGCTAGCTAAGTGACGTCACCTACGAGGTTGTCTCCGACAGTTCCCAATGCCTGAGGCGTCACCAGAACCAGCCAGAACTTGTTCATGTAGTGCATATAAAGCCGTATGTGAGTGACTGACTGCACGTTAAAAAATACTGTGCGTCTGAATGAGCATCGGGGCGATGCTCTTATAAGGAGGGGCAAGTGACACGTGTTTATAAGAAAAAGAACGATGATAGGAATGTTTTGTGGATTCCAGCTAGTGGGTCAAGTGGTTTTTCGGGACGACAACGAAGCAGGCATCTTGCTGTACAGCTGATCCTGAATACGTTCTTTTCGCTGCCGTAAGCTGCTGTCATCTTTTGTTCGCGTTGCGCTGCGACAATATTTTGTTGTGGATGGTGTTATTTTGGCAGCGCGCCTAGACTGTTCTTCGGTAAGAACTAGGAAGTTCTATTTGGCAGTGAGAGCCCGTGAACGTCAAGCTTATCTCCGGCCCCCAGAAAGAAAAAAAGATTTCACCGGTGTCTTGCTTTGGATGAAGCTGTAGGCCAGTACCGGCTCACTACAGGTTTCCTAGTTCGTCTGGCCATCGTGTTCCAGGACACTAGAGCCTTGACAACAGTAGGCCATTACCGGCTAACTACAGGTTTCCAAGTTCGTCTGGCCACCATTTTGCACGGCACTAGAGCCTTGACAACAGCCGGTCATGGCCAGTTCTTACACTATATCAATGGACGTGCACGCCTGGCGAGCCCTTCATTGCTGTCATCGGCAGCATCCAGTCTGCAGATGTCCTTTGCCTGTTGGCCCTAGAGCCCACTTAGTTCCTCATGACACTGACGGCTACTAAATGCTGCCAGTTGACCTTGCAGAACTAAATTTGTTTCCGGAGCCCTCTACTACGGCATCTCTCATAATCATCTGGTGGTTTTGGGACGTCAAACCCCACGTATCAATCAATCAGAACTAAATTTGTTGCTATTCACGCAATACTCTAACGTGTGCAAGTTTTTAGCCCATCAGATGTAATGTTTCCCTATGTTAGGTTCAAGCTTGAATGATTTACTACTACTGTTATATACATGTGTATATTATTGTCGTGGCTAAAGGCTAAGTAAAGAGAGAGAGGACGACGAAGTGATGAGAGTGGACAGCACCTACGGTTGCTCCAAGGAACACGACGTTGAAGCGGCTGCTCTTTTGTTCTGTTAATACAGACCTTGTTTTTCCTGGTCACACCGTCCTCCTGTATCCCAATATTTTCAGCTTGCGACTTTGGTGTAGGTGCTGGACTTCTCCAACTGATGCGTGGGACACTTCCGCACCCTGGCACTTTGTGTCCGCCACCGCAACCCATTCCTGCAGTGAATACTCCTGTCCACCGCTACAGTCGCCGACAGCGAGGCCTTAGTTCCATGGCAATCTCCCTCGAACTTCGGCCGCAACACACCGTGCCTGCAGAAATGGCGACTGGAGGGCTTTCTCAGCTTACTGTTGAGCAGCCTCAAATTTCCGAGACCTTTCACGGTGAGGTCTATAAAGACGTTTAGGACTGGTTAGCCCAGTATGAGCGAGTCCCCGAGGCCAACCGCTGGCCTACTGAACAAAAGCTATCGCGCGTCTACTTTGCTTTGGCAGACAGCGCTCGTTAGTGGTACGAGAACCCCGAGTGAATGCTGTCTTCGTAGGATGAAGTTCAGCTGCAAACTGTCGGGACATTCGCAAACACCGACCACCGGGACTCTGCTCTGCAGCTCATTGAGGGACGTATACAAAAACCAAACGAGAGCGCCGCCTTGTTTGCGGAGGACATGACCCGCTTGGCGGGCTAACCCTATGATGCATGAAGGTAAAAAACTCCGACATCTGGTGAGGGGCGTCAAAGAAGAGCTGTTTGCCGGTCTCATACGCAACACGCCCACAAGTGTAGCGGAACTTATCAAAGAGGACATGACAATCAAGCGAGCATTGCACCAATGGCGCCGATACCAAAACCAACCAAACAACATATCTCCCAGCCTCTCTGCTTTGACTGCCAGCAGTGAAGTTTCTCTGCGTGAGCTAATTCGTAAGGTCGTTCGTGAGGAGATCCGAAACCTCCTTGTGACTCCGCAAGAAAATACCGTGGCTTACGTTGCAGAAGTTGTGCGGCAAGAACTCCGCAAGGCATTTTTATTGCCCGAATCGCTTCCAGACCAGCGGTCTGTAAGCTATGCACCGGCTGGCCGTCGACACACTCATGTGATATACAAATCAAGACCACTGGCGAATCGCGACGTCAGCCAAGGGTCTTACAAGGAGCCGTGGGCCCCAGCTTCCAATCCGCCGCTGCCGTATCCACAGTCTAACGTACCTATGCAAACGTCGCCGATGTACACTCCGCCGACATCTACATCTTGGTCGCAAAGAATGCCCACCAGTTGACCATTCATTCGTAAGACGGACTTGTGGCGCACCGTCGACCGTCGACCACTTTGCTTCCATTGCGGAGAAGCCAGCCACGTTTTCCGCATTTGCCCATACAGTGACCATAAACATCAGAACTTTCTACAAACCTCCCCTCGTGCTTATTTCGACAACCACCGTGACAGCAGTGCAGGCCCGCAAACACATCAACCTGTTGTGCCGTATCGTCGACCACACTCTCCTTCACCTGCACCTAACTCGCCGCATTAGCGCAGTTACGCCTAGGGGGCCTGGGGCATATCCCCTAGCCCTCGTCGGAGAAAACGACATCAGTGACCTTTGGGGGGAGGTTGCGGCCCGTCGAGATGCTATCCCAACCCCAACATCTTCACTACGACGCGATACGACGGATGATACGATGGATCATACGACGGACGATACCAAGGACTATACAACGCCACCGACATCAACTGAAATCGTAAGCGCCAATCTAGACATTTGTATAGACGAACGCCCAGTAACAGCGCTGGTAGATATGGGGGCGGACTTCTCTATTATCAGCCGTGAACTCGCCGACTGCCTAAAGAAAGTCAGAACAATATGGACGGGGCCCAACCTAAGAACTTCAGGCGGTCAATTGCTGACGCTGCCGGAAAAATGTACCGCTTGAATTAATATTGGCAGTTCAGCCTTCGTCGCTGCTTTCCTAATTTTGTCGGAGTGCTGCAAAGACCTGATTTTAAGCATAGACTTCCTGCGGAATACGGCGCCGTTATCAACATTCCCGAGAGAGCGGTTACGTTTTGGATTAAGTTTTGAATTAAGGTTATGTTTGGGATTATGATCAAGTTTTTGATGGCCCCTGTAGAGACCAGTGACGTAAACCTTTGCGCGTCCTCGACGACGACGTGACCATCTCACCGTGGCCGAGTGCACTTGTGGCTGTGAGATGTGACACGTCAAGCAATTCTAAAAACATCGCCGAGCGAATTCCAACTATGCCATTCAGCTATGGTTTATCTATCGCAAGAGGCGTCGTGAGCATATAATGCGGACACACGGACGTCCTTGTTACGAACTTCAGCTCTGAACGCCGACATCTGACGTCAGGAATGGCAGTCGCGTACATAGAAGAGCTCGCCGAGATGACTCACTGCCTAACTCTGGAGAAATATAATTCAAGTGATCTGCCCCCCGTACCTTTATCTGTTGATATTGGCCCACGTTTGCTTCTGGCGCAGAAGCAAAGTCATTTGCTGATTATTAACCTGTTTGAAGATTGTTTCTCTTCGACGTCCAGGGTCCATCGAACGCCACTAACCAAACATCAAATTATAAAAGTCGACATGACCAGATCCATCAGGCAAAACCAGTTCCGGGTAGCTCTGCGGGAACGTGAAGCCATCTAAATGCAGGTGCGACAGATGCTTGAAGTTGATGTTATTCAGCCGTTGAAAAGCTCTTGGGCTTCGCTGTTTGTATTAGCGAAGAAAAAATACGGCACCTTACGTTTCTGCGTGGATTACAGCAAGCTGAATCAGGTGACAAAAAAGATGTGTACCAACCTCCGCATATCGACAATTCTTCACTCAATCGACTACGGCATGCGCGTTATTTCTCGTCAATGGATCTAAGGAGTGGGTATTGGGAGATAGAAATTGATGAAAGAGACCGGGGGAAAAGAGCTTTCGTGACACCTGACGGCCTTTTTGAATTTAAGGTACTTCCATTTGGCTTGTGCTCAGCACCGGCAACGTTTCAGCAGGCCCCGCCTCGGTGGTCTAGTGGCTAAGGTACTCGGCTGCTGACCCGCAGGGCGCGGGTTCGAATCCCGGCTGCGGCGGCTGCATTTCCCATGGAGCCGGAAATGTTGTAGGCCCATGTGCTCAGATTTTGGTGCTCGTTAAAGAACCCCAGGTGGTCGAAATTTCCGGAGCCCTCCACTACGGCGTCTCTCATAATCTTATAGTGGTTTTGGGACGTTAAACCCCAAATATCAATCAATGAATCAATCAATCAATCAACGTTTTAGCAGCTAATACATACCGTACTATTAGGCCTCAAGTGGCAGACGTGCTTAGTGTATTTAGATGACGCCATCGTATTTTCTGCCACATTCGATAAACACGTCAGCCAACTGCACTATTTAAAGCCATCCGTTCCACCGGACCAACACTTAAGCCGGAAAAATGCAACTTCTGCTTCGAAGAGCTGCTGCTTCTGGGGCATCTTGTCAGCAGTGAAGGTGCGCGGCCTGACCCTGACAAAGTAGTTGCCGTTACGAGTTTTCCAGTGCCAACTGACAAAAAGGCGGTCACACTGCTTTTATGACTGTGTGCGTACTACCGACGCTTCATTGAGAACTTCTCGCGCATTGCCTCGCCGTTGACCCACCTTACCAGAGAAGACGTCGCATTCGTATGGAATGCAGAACAGCGAACATCATTCGACGAGCTGCAGCAACACCTTCAGAAGCCACCTGTCCTCGCACATTTTGATGATGACGCCCCGACACCAGTGCACACCGACGCTAGCAACGTCGGCTAAGGAGCTGTACACGTGCAGTGGCAGGATGGCGCTGTACGAGTAATTGCTTACGCGAGCACAACTTTTTGTCGTGTGGTAGAAAACTATTCCACCATGGAAAAAGAGTGCCTTGCGGTAGTGTGGGCTGTTATGAAATTCCACCCACATCTGTATAGTTGTCCTTTTAATGTTGTCAATGACCATCACTACCTCTGCTGGCTGACAAATTTAAAAGACCCTTTAGGATGGTTGGCGCACTAGAGCCTGAAGCTTCAAGAATTTGACATGACGGTGGTCTAAAGATCTAGAAAGCGACATTCAGACGATGATTGCCTTTCTCGTGTGCCATACAAACCTGCAACGGCAGAATACGATACGTCCTCTGTCGGAGTGGCAAACACGGCTACTGTCACACAGCTAAAACGAGACCACCAGGAACTAGAGCCCATATTTCGTTTTAGGGGCGAAGCTCCTTAGGGCGTGGGCTGTGCGTCCCCTGTAGCCTGTATGTAGCCACCTCTAGTTTAGTTCTTGCAGTGTTCACTAGATGGCTGTACCATCCCCTGTATGTAGCCACCTCTAGTTTATTTCTTGCAGTGTTCACTAGATGGCGGTACCGTCTCCTGTATGTAGCCACCTCTCGTTTAGTTCTTGTAGTGTTTACTAGATGGTGGTACTTGTAGCTGATGATGAAAAGATGCAAGATGTTATAAACTAGAAAGCGGTACTTGTAGTTGATGAAAGACGCGAGATCTTATAAAATAGGAATAATGTCACATATGGCGCGTGTCCTTGGTTGAAGGCAATCGTTCGATTTAGTGCGGCGACGTACGCTAGGGGGAGCATTGTAATAAAATCCATTCGCTGTTGGCGCGCGCTCGAAGTCGCCGGATGGATAAGGCTGCACAGCGGAAAGAGCGCAAGGCGGCAGCAGCGCGCGCTCGCAGACAGAATCCCGATGTTCGAGCGCGCGAGGCAAGGGACATCGCAAGCCATCCATCGTCTAAGAACAAATAAAAGTTGATTTGTGTATATACACACACAGCGTTTCTCACGTCTTTACATGATGATCGACAGGGCGAATTAGACGGAAGCTTTAAAGTTTACCGATGAATCCCTCCGGAGCTTCGCCCATTAATCATCATTCACCCCGTGAATATGCCGTAATTTTTTTTGGAGGGTCACACTTCAGCTCTACCTAGACTGTTTGCTAGAGGGCTTTCGTCATTTCGCTTTCGCAACGACGTCTTGTACAAGATGAACTTCACGTCCCACGGAAACGACTACTTACTTGTTATACCAACATCTCTAAGGAGTGAAGTATTGCAGGCCTGCTACGATGAAGCAACATCCGGCCGCTTGGGCTACACGCGTATGCTGTGCAGAGTGAGGCAGAAATACTACTGGCGGAGACAAACGGCGACCGTTCAACGCTGTGTTCAGACGTGCCTTGATTACCAGCCCAGAAAGGTCCCACCCGTCAAACCAGCAGGCCTCCTCCATCCTATCGACACGCCTGGTACTCCATTCTCTCTAGTCGGATTGGATCTTCCGGGCCCATTTCCAACCTCATCGGCAGGTCGCAGATGAATTATAGTAGCCACCGACTACCTCAATCGTTACGCCGAAACCAAGGCTCTGGAGAGGGGCATGGCAAGTGAAGCAGCCCGATTTTTTGTGGAGATTGTGGTGCTGAGGCATGGTGCTCCGTCAGTGGTAATGACTGACAGGGAAACTGCATTCGTAGCCGCACTATTACAGATGGTGTTAAGACTTAGTGGCACATCCTACCGACGAACAGCGGCGTACCAATCGCAAGCGAATGGTCTTACGGAGCATCTCATTAAGACACTTTCGGATATGGTCTGCATATACGTCGATGTGGAGCATAAGAACTTGGACGAGGTCTTGCTGTATGTCGCGTTTACCTATAACACGCCTCATCAAGGAACAACAGGAACAACGCCATTCCTCCTTCTTCATGGTCGAGTTGTCACCACTATGCTGGATGCTATGCTGCCGCGCGAGTTTAAAAACATCGAGACGGATGCTGATTATATCACGCAGCTTACCAAAGAAGCCCGACAACTTGCACGCCTACGCATTACTCGCCAGCAGGACTACGATTCAAGACGGTACAACCATCGTCACCGAGTAGTCTTGTACGAGTCAGGAGAGAAAGTTTGGATATTCGGGGCCATGGCCTCTCATAAAAACTGTTAAGACGGTACTTAAGGACCTATAATGTTCTACGACGTCTCAATGACATCAATTATGAGGTTGTTCCTGATACTGCGCTTTATTCAAGGCATCGAAGGTGTGCTCCAGAATTTGTGCTCCTTGTTGGGACGAAACCTTATTTCTCCGAATGAACTCATGCGTTTCCACCGAGTACGAACCACGTTGATTATGAAGCATCGGGACGTTGTTTTCTTGAATGGGAGACTAATGTCACGGCTAAAGGCCAAACAAGAAGACAAGGACAATGAAGTTATGAGCGTGGACAGTACCCACAGTTGCTCCGAGGGAGACGACGTTGAAGCGGCTGCTGTTTTGTTCTGTTAATACATACCTTGTTTTTCCTGGTCGCATCGTCGTCCTCTATCCTTTTATTTTCACGTCGCGACAATATGGAAAGGCGGGCAAACACATCAGAAGTATTTTGTGATTGGATTTAAGTGAGCTTTTGTTTGTTGATTAGGATGGGCCTGTTGATTTACCTTGTTTGGTAGTTGGAAAGTTAATGTGAATTTATTTTCTAGGAGCCAAGCCGCACTTAAGGAATTTATGTTATTTTGAAAAATTCGTTCTATCGACGATTACCGCTGTGGTAGCACCATACTTCAGTAGGGCTTATATATTGCGGTAGGTAAATTTTACATGACGCTTCAGTTTGTTTCAAAGAGATTATAGCAGATTTTGTCACTATGACGAAATGATAGCTTCGTCACATAAGTATTAGAAGGGAGTGCTTTTAATGATTGTTTTTTATATCTCTCGTTTCTGGCTCTTGACAGATCGCAGAGATTAGTTTGTTAAGGGCCTGTGATGCATCGGTTGCACACACTGGCACATGAAGCGTCATCATGACTTGGAGCACCGATACAAAATTAGGAAGGACACGTGCTCCCTAAGTGTGCATGTCTAAGTCGCTGCTGGGACTATTATCATTCAGCAGACCTGGACGTGGCATGCAAGCATACATGGCAGCCTTATCTGGAAGAACTGCGATCTGCTTGGGTGCTTCTAGGGCACAAAACCGCCTAACGGCTAGCTGCAATTTTGATAAATACGATTAAGTGAACACCACTTACTGTGCACCAATTGAAAGCACAAGCTTAGTTGCTTGCAATGAATAGCTGTATTATTCTCACACATAAGGCTTATTAAACACTATTATAACTAAACTGCGAGATAATTGAGAATACTGAAAGTTGAAAGGCTGCAGCTTATGATTGAAACTCCAATCGTCTGAGGCTCAAAGCCCGTGCTTTTGAACGAGCACGAATACTTTGATACCTTCTTAAGCTCTCGAGCTTGTGACTCTCTCTGTGGATCAAGTGCTGTGGAAGGAAATAGCGAATGTGTGAAAATAGGCTGGCTGTTCACAACTTGCATGGAGAAAGACCTATCAAAGAAGCCTCAAACGACATAGGGCCAGTAACTGCATCTTTCACTTGATGCGGCTTTTTCTCTCTTAGTGCTGTGGCATGTTGTGTTTCAGCCAAACGTGTTCACCACAATTGCATAGTGATATATTTTTTCTACAATGTTTACCTGACCTAAGTATGCACTGTTGATCTCTAAAAATGACGTTCAGTGTGTTTCAAAGCCTTGGATTCTCATCTCTCTGTCTGTGGCTAGCATACTTCAGCAGCAGTGCGATGCAGCCAGCACAAATGCAAGCCAACTCATGAAGCGCTTCTTTGGTGTTCTGTGCAGGACACAGCATATACATTCGGCAAGACAATGATATCAAAAATAATGATGAGTGTTGGTGGCACATGTAGGAGCCTATTGTGTTTGTTGCGTAGGATTATATTCCCTGATGATGTGCATTTTAAAGGTTTTTTTTCGTTTTTAATAGATGTCAGCAACATTACCACTCATAATCCACAAGTGCTTTTTGTCTTCTAGACTGCCCATTTGCTCCTATACGCGGCATGGTGTGCTGGCTAAGTTAGACAGCCTTAAAGGTATAAACATCAGCTGCTTTGTTGTAATGCAGCCTAAATTGTGTTTCTTAGTGAACGCTTTGTGGTGGGCTTTTCGCACAAAGTGTAAAGTCGAAATAGAAGAAACTTTATTGGCTTTTTATGCCTGGCACAAGTTTTATGCCTTCATCTATAACATTTTCGCTCTTGTATTATAATAAAATATATATTCAGTCTTCACTGTTTGTGTGTGTGTAGAGGGCTTGTCATCGGCTTCTGAATATATTTCATCTCTAAATATAAGCCCATTTTCACCAACTGTACACTTTTGCATGTAGCATAGTTGTAACAATGATCTGTATTTTCTAAGTTCCAGCTGTAACAAGGGATCCGGTGCTCTACGGTCACGTACAGTATATCAAGAACAGAGCACAGAAGGCCAACAAGTAAAAAGGAACTGCCAGTGGCTGTTCTGCTCAAACTTTACGACAGCAGAAAGAGCACATTGTTATGTCAGGAGCAGTTTGAATAGTATACGTAGTAACATTCTGTGCAGCTGCAGTTTAACTTCTTAGCAGTGCAATCTTCAGCAGTTCCTTTGCTTGCATTCCAAATTATTTAAATTTTGCATGGATGATACCAAACTATGACACTAATTTAAAGGCTGCTGTAGTGTTAGTGGGCAAATAATTCTGAGCTGAAGTTTTTAACATGCATGTTAATTAAATTGCCTGCGTGTCTCTGCACTTACCTGCCATAAATCACAGCATTCATGGTTGGCAATGGTAACTCTGTTCATTCTTTCTTGTACAAGAAGTGAAGCCATGGATGTGGTAATCTTGTACTTAGTCGATATAATCCTTCAGTGTAAACTCATTCGTACTGCACCAATGATGCCATGTGTTTATAAGGTCTGGGAAGTGACTCTATGCGGATTATTTTATTTCGAAAGAACAGGATCATCACTACTCTTACTATATCTGATTGATTGATTGATTTGCGGGGTTTAACGTCCCAAAACCACCATATGATAATGAGAGACGCCGTAGTGGAGTTCTCCGGAAATTTCGACCACCTGGGGTTCTTTAACGTGCTCCCAAATCTGAGTACATGGGCCTACAACATTTATGCCTCCATCGGAAATGCAGCCGCCACAGCCTGGATTTGATCCCGTGACCTGCGGGTCAGCAGCCGAGTAACTTTGCCACTACACCACCGTGGCGGGGCTGCTCCTAGTATATCTAGCAGTTGATTTTAGTGCTTGTGTATTGTTATATCCCTGCCTGTCCGTCCTACTGCGTAATGTAACTTCTACTGTGTAATGTAACTCTTACGGTATACTTTGCTCGGATAGGTTTGTTCGTAATGTAATTATGTACTATGCAAGTGACTTATCATCTTTGCAGCTTCACTCAGACTAGAAATGAAAGTATTTATTTTATTTTTATGTAGCTATAGCATGCATTTACTTATCTTCTTCTAGGTGCCTGTACAATTGTTTAGCCCTACAAAGGTACTGGTATACTCTATTACTGAAGCTGCCATTTTAAAATAGTTTGTTAGTGGAAGTAACATTGGGTTGACAACCATAATTACTAATCTCAGATGAGCTTTGAATACTCTACGGAAATGTATTTAGATATTTTGAACTGTGTGAAGGTAAATGTTCTTATGTTGTTTTATTGTGATACATGTTTCATGCAAATGACACGTAATTACTTTGTAGTGACATAGTATTAGTTGTAATTTTACACTAATGTGCTGAGCAGCATCGCGTTTGAGGCCAGCAGCAAGACTTGCATGCAGTGCACTGGAGCATCACCTCACATATTAATTGTACAGTCTTTGCCCACCAGTCAACTGAATATTTTTCAAGCAGACTAACAGGCAGCTGTATGAGAACTGTGTTGATGTGCCAACTTTGAAGCCTTTTTCAAGAGTGTTTTTGGAAAAGTAAATGGGGTCTATAGCTGTCAATATAAACACTCTTTGCACCAAGGAGCTCAGTAACTTACAATTGTATTATTCATGTATTGTCTAGAATTTCTTCGCCCAGTGCCGACTTTCAGCCCAAGTGTCATAACATGCTTTGTTGGTGTGTTGTAGGTGAGCCACACTATGTGAACAAACAGAGTATTATTGCAGACATTTTCTAAATATTGATGCACAGCCCTTCTCTTTAGCAAGACATTGTCAAAGGATTCATTTTTGCGTTTCCTATAAAATCTGCTTGTCACTGGGCAGTAGCTGAAACTATGCATTAAGCTTTTCCGAGATAGTTTGACAAGCACCGAGTTCAGACATAACAGTGCTGGTGCATTTCTCTCGTAAGTTACCTTCTGTGTATTCAAAATGAGTGTATTAGAATTGTTGTTTTATAGCTATTCATCTTAATATTTACACCTCAGTGTATGTATGTATGTATGTATGTATGTATGTATGTATGTATGTATGTATGTATGTATGTATGTATGTATGTATGTATGTATGCATGCATGCATGTATGTATGTATGTATGTAAGTATGTGTATTTTAAATGAGAATCTATTTATTATTGATGAGCAAGTTCGGTGATGATTTTGCTGAATTTGTTTCTAGTTCTTCTTCCTTCAGAGCCATTATGCATTTCAATTTGTTTTTTTTTCTTCATAAAAATGAACGTAACCTTACACAAAATATGTATATTCGAAGAAGTTGTTTCATTTGTCAACGTAAAGTCACGCGCAAGAAATTGGGTAAAATGGAACTAACCAGCTGTTGTACCCTCGAGTCACGAGCAGAGCCAGAGTGGCCGTGAACGAAGAACAGTAAGAAAGTTTATTACTACATGAATACGGAGTACAAAAGAGCACTGGGCAACTGGTTCACAGCGCTTATATAGCCATGAAACACCGGCACTATCAGCGTGACGTCACACAGGCTTCGCATGACACCACACTTTTTCCCACAATGTTTATGGCCTATACCAATCGGGAGGTTTTCTTAAACGAGCACTGTGTCGAAGACTCTGAACACCTAGTGGAGACACAGGTATTCGCAGAGGGGATGTTGCCGGGGCAGAGCCTTTATGTGGACTTGCATTTGTTTGTTTCGAGGGAGCTGAGTCTCCGGGTTGCTCCGGCGGTGCAGTAGCAGACCTGGGAGACAGATGAACCGGAAGGGTAAGGGGGCTCGTAGGAGAGGCTTCGAACCCAGGGTCTGGAATTGAGCTGGACACGAAACAAGGACGCTCAGTGGGGCCTTCTTCGCCACACTCAAAGTAGCGCGGACGTAAATCATCTACATGCATGAACCTGTTTTCGAATCCTACGCGCACAAGGTACGTAACGGCACTGCACCTTCTATCTACGACACCTATCAGCCACTTGGGATCACCTGGACGAAGGCCTTGAACCAGAACGCTTTCCCCCTCTTTGTAAGCGCTTTTCGACCCTCTTGTTTTGTCAACTTGGGCCTTTACTTTGGAGAACCGTTCTTCCATCCGTCTCTCCAGGTCTGGCTGTAGCATAGTCAGGCGAGTGCGGTGCGACCACGGCAAAAACAGTTCTGCCGGTGTCTTCCCCGTGGTTGTGGTCTCGGTGTGTTCCGGTACCTGAAAAGAAAGAGATCTATGCGGTGCTGTAGGGTCTTACTCTGGCCCGATGACCTTTCGTCGAGAAGCTGTCGCGTAAGATCCCGTTTCACCGTCTGGACGCACCTCTCGGCGCTTCCATTGGACGCCGGGTAGTATGAAGGTGTTCTGGTGTGCCTCACTTCGTTTTTAAGCAGGAACTCTGTGAAACTCTTTGCCGTAAACTGAGGCCCGTTGTCCGTAACAACCTCCTCTGGAAGGCCATACGATGTGAAACCCCACACAGCCTCACTACGGTCATCTCGGTCGTTGTTGAATTCATCACAAACACCTCCACCCACCTCGATTGGCATCCACCAGCACGAGGAGCCACTTGTTGTCTGCGAATGCGAAATGCAGGTGGAGTAGCTGCCATCTGCGGCTCGGCCAACTCCAAGTTTGTCGTGGGGCCTTAGGTGAAGCGTTCTGCGTCAACCGACAAGTCCAGCAACTTTTAACAACATTTTCAATATCTTGGGTTAACTGAGGCCATCAGACATAGCTGTGTGCGAGCATTTTCATACGCGTAACCCCGGGGTGACTTTCATGACAAAGTGCCTATACTTGTTTACGCAAGCAGTGCGGAACAATTACCCGATTTCCCCACGTAACGCAATACTGATCTACCGATAGTTCATACCGGCGAACAAAGTATGGTTCGAAATCACTATCAGTGACATGCGCAGGCCAGCCGTTTTTCGTGTATCACAACACTTTCGATAGCACTCTATCAGTACTCGTTTTTTTTGCAGATTATGTCAGCAGACAGTTGAAGTTCGTTGACAACTGAGAAAAATTGTACGTATTCTGAGACATCTCGCTCATTCGCCAACGGCAATCGTGAAACCGCGTTAGCGTTTTCCTTGTTACTGCCTTTTCGGTACTCCCATCTGTAATTGTATGCCGCCATTAGCAAAGCCCATTGTTGCATGTGCGCTGCAGACATTACTGAAACTGGTCTGCCGTGCCCCAGAAGGCTGGCTTATGGCTGGTGGTGCGAATAAATGACAAAACTACGCCCAAAAAGGTATTTGTGGAACTTCTTCAGCCCCACTACCATGACGAGAGCCTCTTTTTCAATGTGCGCATAATTTTTCTCTGCTTTGCTCAGTGCCCTAGATGCATTAGCAATAGGTTTTTTCACCTTATCAATCTTATGAAACAGAATGGCGCCCACGCCATACATGGATGCGTCACACACTAGCCCTATCTCTTTCATTGGGTCGTAGTATGTCAAAACATTTTCTTCCGTCAACAACGTTTTACTTTGGTGGAACACTTGCTCTGCCTCACGGGACCATTCGAAACCTTTTCCTTAGTTCAACGCCTCATACAGTGGTCTGATTCTCGTGGCCACGTGGGGAACGAACTTAGCATAATAATTTATCAACCCTAAGTAAGCTCTTGACTGTGCCTCATTCGCAGGTGCAGGGGCCTCCGTTAGAGCTTTTACTTTTTCCTCTGATGGGCGTATGCCCTTTTCGACGAGAACGTGCCCCAAATACAGCAGGGAAGTTCGAAAGAACTTAAATTTCTCTTTTTTTCAGTCGAATGCCTCTTTCTAGAAAACGGGACAGCACAATTTCCACTTTATGAAAACATTCTTCCAAGGTAGGTCCTGCTATCAGCACGTTGGCTAGATAGCACGCTACCTGATCAAGTACTTTCATCTCGTCATCCATAACAGCCTGAAAAATCGAAGGTGCTTTCGTTACGCCATAGGGTAAGCGCGTATACTGGAATAACCCCAAATGCGTATTGATCACGACTAGCGACTGCGCTTGGGGATGCAATTCTGGCTGCTGGTATGCAGTGAACAAATCCAACACCGTGAAATATGTGACGCCGGCCAGCTTTACAAACAGATCCTCAATGATGGGAAGGAGTTAATGATCTGTTCTTAGGCATGAATTTAGTGTCACCTTGAAATCCCCACACACCCTGACCTGGTTGTTTGGTTTCAGCACCACTACCAGTGGCATCGCCAATTCACTCTACTGAACAGGTACTAGCACTCCGGTTTTCACGAGGTTCTGCAGTTCCGAAGGCACTGCTTCTTTAACTGAAAATGGTACCGACCACGCTTTACAAAAAACGAGTGTGATATTATTATCTTTAAGCACTGACCTAATGGCCCTGTTCTTAATTAGGCCCAAGGTAGGCTAAAAATCTTAGCATAATTTTCAAGCAGCAATGCCACTTTGTCCAATCAAACCCCATAAACGCTAGCCCAGTATAACTTCAATGCTGACAGCCAGTCTCGCCCCAACAGCATAGTGTTAGTACTCTCGCTTGTTTTCACAGTTATCGGTAGTTGCTTGTGCTGACCATCGTGCTCTACGGAAACGTTTAGCTGCCCTTTCACCGTCAGCGAAGTGCCACCGTAGGTTTTTAGCTTAAGACTGCATGACTCTAAGGGTGGGTTGGGCCAGTATTTCTTGCACAGTGACTCTTGTACAATAGACACAGACGCCGCTGTGTCAATCTGCATGCGCACACTTTTCTGATCTAGCTTAAGGCAAATTTCGTAGAGTCTGGTGCGCCCCTTACAGGAATAGATATTGTACAGCACATGTTCACCCGCGTCACTTTCCTCGTCTGTCACGTTCGCAGCGTCTCTACCTCTGTCCCTACACATCTTCGCTAAGTGTCCAACCCGTTTACACACCCGACAATGGTACTTGAGAAATTTGCAGATAGATGCTTCATGGTCTGAGCCGCATCGGAAACAATGCAGTGGTTCCACCCCCTCCTGGGGCCAGCACGAATCCCCGAAGTTTCTTCTCTCCAGCGTGGTGGGCGTTTCCCGCTATCTGTTCTCCGGTTAAGGGTGCTGATCATTCCTTGCGCCGACTTGGGCTGAAAATCCTGGCTTTCTTTCCGGGCCAACTCGATACTCCTAGCGATATCGCAGGCCTCTTCAAAAGCCAACTTGCTTGTCTTTAACAGCTCTGCTTGTGTTACTTTGTCACAAAGTCCTGCCACAAACTGGTCGCGCAGCGCGTTGTCCAGAAACGTTCCGAAATCACAGGATGTCGCCAACTGCTTCAGTTCTACAGCGAAGGCTGTCACCGCTTGCCCATATTGTTGAAAACAACGATTGAATTTGAAACGCTCGGCAATCATGGAAGTTTTGGGAACGTACTGCTCTTTCAGTGTCTGTACTAACTGTGCGTACATCTTGTTTTCTGGCTTTTCTAGCTCTAGCAACGTTTTCAGAGTTTTGCAGGCTTTCTTTCCTATTGCCGTTATGCACACTGACACCTTCAGGTCGTCGGTCACCTGGGAGGCCTTCAGGAAGTGGTCAAACCGCTCCACGTAGGACTGAAAATCTTCGTCACCATCCTCGATGAACTGATCGAACCTTCCCAACGTCGCCATCCTGCCTGTATCTTCTCAGCGCTTTGGAAGCGCCGCTGATGGCGTATTGTAGCCCAGTGGAATATGAATCCCACCCTTGTCGCCAGTATGTTGTAGCCTCGCAGGACGAGAGAGCCAGATTGGCCGTGAACGGAGAAAATTAAGAAGGTTTATTACTACATGAAAACAAAATAAAAAAGAGCACTGGGCGCCTGGCTCACAACGCTTATATAGCCATGAAGCACCGGCGCTATCAGCGTGACGTCACACAGGCTTCGCATGACACCACTAGCGAAGATTAGTTTAGAGCATAGCAACTCTACATGGAATCTCTTCTACGCATTGCGTTGGTCGAATTGTCAATTTTAACATATAAACTTTATTCAGAATAAACAAGCTATCACCCATGGTAGCATATGTGTGTGATATTTATCCATATTGTAATGCCGGTTGTCAATCATTATTAGGGTCACAAACATAGTTAGGCTGAATACACTAATTTTGTTCATGCACCTTTCATCTGTACCAGAACTGTTGTTAGTAAAAAATAAACGTCGGTTTAAAAATTTATAGTAGTAACCAAAAGAAGAGTGTCTCTCTATGACACAAATCAAAATGACATTGTTCTGCTTCACTCTGGACATTAGGGGACCCTCTCTGCAGAACTCAATTAACTGCTATAGTTAATTTTATCCATTGACAGCGGCATTACACTGAAGCGCGCAGCATGACAGGTAGCGGAAGAGAATACACAAACTAATCACTTTGTTTGTTTGTGATTTCTCTAACTGTCCGACCTCTTTGGCCTTGCCGCATGTAATGATGCCCACCAAATTAGCATGAAAACGTGTCCCGGCAAAGGCAGTCAACACTGCAGCAAGTAATTAGCCCGCTGCATGTATAGAGTTCCTTCAAAATACCGTGACGATTGATCGCTGGTCGAATATCCAAACACGTGAAAAGTAATATTCCAGGTATTGTATTGGCATTTCAGCACTGGGCACTATTGCAATAAGAGAGGATGCCCCACAGGGGCGCCTGCACAAGTAGGCGTTTGGTGTGTAGTGACACCACGGACCCGAGCTAACGGGGGAGTTTTGACTCCCTCTCACGCCTAGCCGTGCGTGGCTTTGCCGTGTCCGGGAAAAAGGGAATTGTGGGGGTTGAGCCGACGCTGGGTGATTGGACTTTAAGGCCCCCTAGCAGAGGCAACACACCCCTTTGGCCCCGGCTTCACGTAGACGGTGCCCCTGGACTGACCCACCAAGGGGAAATCGGCAATCGCCTATTCCCATCTCTCCCTCTCTCTCTACTTCTTCGTCTTTGCCATTTCTTTTTACCTTTCCTGTCTTCTTGTTTCTTCCTTTTACTTCCAATTTTCCTGGCGGCGAGGGTAAACCCTGTGCAAATAGCCTACCTTGGTTTAGGCGCATTGGGTTATAGTAGCGTTGTACGGCTGGCGTCGGCAAGTTTTTAGTATTTACAAACTTGTAGCGTCCCCTTGTTGGGTTCCTTAGTGGATGGTCGCCGACGCTGCTGAATAAAAATAAAACCAGCATGCATAAAGCATTCCCCTCATTTAGCGATCGTACCGGCTTGAAGCGGGTACGCACAGATGACAATAACTTTTTCAACAGGCCAATAGAAACATTACCTCACTTTCATGTTATACACTGTGAAAAAAACTTGAAAGCAAGCCAGGACCATCTCTCGTAGCTGCTAGATGTCTCACCAAAACCCTTGGCACAGGATACAAGGTCACTAAAATGGCTAGCGGAGACCTTCTCCTCGAAATCCGTGACAAAGAACAATTTGAAAAGCTAGACCGTCTCTCAGATTTCGGTGGCATACCAATAACCATAACACCACATAGAATAATGAACACAACTCGCGGAAATGTATCTGACATGGACTTACTTGACTTGACCAAGAATGAACTTTTGGAGGGGTGAAAGAGCCAAATTGTGACTAATGTACAGAGAATTACCATCAGAAGAGACAAAAAGGAAACACCAACAAAACACCTGATCCTCACGTTTGCTTCCAGTAAATTGCCAGCAACCATTCGAACAGGGTACTCGAAATCAGGCCATACATACCAAACCCCCGTCGTTGCCTCCAATGTCAGAGGTATGGCCATTGCTCTAAAATCTGTAGTGATCGGCAGACCTGCGCACAATGTGGAGCCCTGGGCCACGTGTGTGAGAACTGCGAAGAGCAGCCGCACAGAGTGAACTGTGACGGAAATTCATGCTGCATATTCACGATTCTGTCCATACTGGAAGAAATAAAAGGAGATAACGGTGAAAGTGAAAAAAAACATTTCATTCAAAGAAGCACGGCAAAGAGTTGCACCATTCTATGGACCTACATACGCTGATGCGGCGTGTCAGGGGGCACCGCCGCACCAGCCTTCGCCACTCCTTCGGCCCGCGCATACCGAGCCGGTGGTTGTGGCACCTGCCCTCAAGGCGGCTGTAGTCCAGGCTACACCGCCTACTCCCAAACAGAGACCGGAGGCTTCAGAGTCCTCATGTCTCAAGGCCTAACCTCACCAGGCGAGGCCCAAAACTATAATCACCAGCCCGCACGTGCGGGCATCCAGTGGCTCCGAGGAGGTAATGGATACGTCGGTACCCTTGGTGCCGAAAGAGCGGCGTGGCTCCTTGGAGCGCGCCAAGAAAACAAAAAAGCAGATAACAAGGCCTGGTGACGGCCCTGTTACGTGAACTCAATCTCGCTGCCTAAACAGCCACTCGCTTTTCGTACAAACAGCACTACTTTACATTCACCTTGAACACTCAAATTATACAATGGAACGTCAGGGGTATTCTCAGAAACTTTGATGACACCGAAAAACTTTTACACGAACACTTACCAAAAGTGTTGTGTGTAAAAGAAGCACACCTTATTTCAAAACACACAAATTTTCTTCGTAAATACGTTATTTTCTGAAAGGACCGTGATAATACATTGACGTCATTCGGAGGTGTTGCCATCTTAGTGAATCAAGGAATTGCAGGCACACACAACTCCAAACTTCCCTTAAGGCAGTGGCTGTTCGAGCGGTTCTTTTTGATAAACAGATCACAATCTGCATTATTTACATTTCTCCTAGCTATCAGCTGCAAAAACGTGATTTACACTCTTTAATTGATGAACTTCCGGAGCCTTATGTTCTCCTTGGAGACTTTAATGCGCATAGCAGGCTATTAGGTGACTCTCAATGCGACGCGCGAGGTCGACTGATTGAACAGTTCTTTCTCTCGTCGAGCGCGTGTCTCCTGAATTGAAAAGAACCAACCTATTATAATCTCGCTTATAATACCTACTCCTAACTAGACCTAAGCATAGTATCTGCATCTCTTGTGCCTCTACTCCAGTGGAAAATCCTCGGTAATCTGTACAGAAGTGACCACTTTCCCGTAGTTTTGGGAACAACTACAGCAAATGAGTGTCCACCACGTGTTCCCAAATGGCTCATAAACAGAGCCGAGTGGGGACAGTTTTATACCATCGCTCGTCTAGGTTGGAGTGACATATGTACTTTGAACATTGATGTTGCTGTCAACTACTTCACAGCGTTTTTTATTGATGCTGCAACAAAATGCATCCCACAAAAAAATGGACACCTTGAAAAACGGCATGTGCCTTGGTGGAACTCTTAATGCTGAAACGCGCGCAAACAGGAAAACAGAGCATGGAGGTTGCTTCAGACTTACCGACAGCCGAAAATCTTGACACCTTCAAGAAAATAAAATCTCAGGGCAGGAGAACACGTCGGCAGGCCTGAAGAGAAAGCTGGCAGAAGTTTTTGTCAGGGATCAATTCATACACACCGGAGGCTAAAGTCTGAAACATGGTCGGTAGGATAGCAGGAAAACAAGTACACACACTTCCACTCGTAAACACTCAGGGTGATACCTTGGAAGATCAGGCAAACTTCCTGGGTGCACACTTTGAACGGGTGTCCAGCTCGTCCCACTATACTGACACTTACCAAAAATACAAAACAAGAATAGAAAAGTAGAAACTCGAACACAAATGCACTAGATACGAGGCATATAACCAAACTTTCAGTCTAGCTGAGCTCCGAACATCTCTAAACTCCTGCCAGGTTCTGACCGTGTGGTGTATGAAATGTTAAAAAACCTACCAATCGAAACACGAAAAATCTTACTTCGTTTGTACAATAATATCTGGTTTTCTGGCACAATCTCTGCCTCCTGAAAAGAGGCAATTATTATTCCCGTTTTCAAGGAGGTTAAGGATCTCTCTTTAGCTTCGAGTTATAGGCCAATTGCAATTACAAGCTGCATGTGCAAAGTCTTCGAAGAAATGATAAACTGACGACTTGTACATTTCCTTGAAACGAACAATTTGCTCGGCCCACTCCAGCGCGGGTTTCGAGAGAGTAGATCCACCACAGACCACCTTGTTCGTATCGAGGCACGGATCAGAGACGCTTTCGTCCATAAACAACATTTTCTCTCTGTTTTCCTCGATATCAAAGAGGCTTATGATACAACTTGGTGTTTTTGAATTCACATAATTGAAAGTTACCTGTCAAACCGGACATTCCATTTCCGAGTGGGCAGCGTTCTTTTCAAAACAATTGTCCAGGAAACAGTCGTGCATCTAGGTGGTGTACTTAGCTGCACACTTTTTCTCATTAAAATGAATTTCTTGCGCTTGTCTATCCCTCACGATAAGTTTTATTGTATATATGTGGATGACGTCAAGCTTTGCTTTAGATCTTGCAATCGGGCATTGTGTGAGTTGCAGGTTAAGTTAGGTTTAAACAAGGCCTCCAAATGAGCAGAGGATAACGGGTTCCGCCTGAACCCACATAAAAGCACGTGTGTCTTGTTCTCCTAAAAGTGAGGCATGCACTCAGAAGCCTTCATTGAAATGAACGGTCAATGTCTGTCTGTTGATGCGGAACATAAATTCTTAGGCTTAATCTTGGACAACAAGTTGACCTTCGTACCGCACATCAAGTATTTAAAAACTAATTGTTAAAAGCCATGAATGTTTTAGAAGTGTTGTAATGTACTACGTGGGATAGTGACAGGCAATGCCTCATGAATCTGAATAGAAGCTTTGTTCGCACCCGCTTAGATTATGGGGCCGTTCTTTATCAGTCTGCGACTCAAAGTGCTTTGAAGATGCTGGGTCCCGTGCACCGTTTGGGCATCCGCCTTTCTACGGGTGCTTTTTGCACCAGCCCCATTGAAAGCCTTTACGTTGAGTCAAATGAGTGCTCGCATCATCTGCTCAGAACTTACATGTCCCTTGCATATTTCCTTAAAGTGCAAGAAGACAAGAAGCACACCTCATACTCTGCTATTAATGATTTGTCGAGCTCCATTCTGTTTCAAAACAGGCCTTCAATTAGGCAGCCCTTCTCGCTTCGCCTAAAGGGTCTAGCGGAGGAAACTGGAGTGTCACTTGAACACAGTTTAATGGCTCCTGTAGCATACCCGCCACCGTGGCAGTGGCAGACTATGGACTGCGATGTGTCTTTTCTAGAATTTCAAAACATACGCCTATTGCTCATATCCGAACATACTTCCTGGAACTTCAACACAAATTCACACGTCCTGAGTTCTTTACAGATGCCTCCAAGCATAACTCCTCTGTGTCCTGCGCTGATGTCGGCCCATCCTATTCAGATGCTGACCCTCTACATCCAGGCGCAAGTATCTTCACAGCTAAAGCTTATGCGATACTTGTGGCGGCCAAACACATCAAGCAACTACAAATACGAAAAGCAGTAATTTATACAGACTCCCTTAGTGTGGTAACGGCTCTGCACACTCTTAAAAAACAAAAGAAAAACCTGTCCTCGTCTCACTTTACTGCATTTTATGCACACTCTACACACTCAAACAAGATGTTGTAGTGTGCTGGGTGCCAGGGCACCGTGAGATCCAAGGCAACGTAAGGCCGGAACAGCTGGCTGCATCCGTCCACGAAAGCACTGCCACTAAACCCATATCAATCCCGGCCCTTGATCTTAAGCCATCTCTCAAACTACACCTCAGGCACTACTGGCAGAGCAAGTAGGATAGACACACACAAAACAAACTACACATTATTAAGCCACACCTTGGCCATTGGCTGCCAGTATCAAAATCGCGTCATACAGACGTAATACTAACGATGCTAAGGATAGGACACACATACACGACACACACATATCTTTTGTCCGGTGGCGATCCACCATTGTGTCACAGATGTGGTGAAGCATTAAGAGTATTCACATGGTAATTCAGTTCAAACAGTCAGAAACTCTAAGAAAACAACACTTTTCATTACCCTACCGACAACATATACTTCTACACACTGCAATGTTCGTCGGTAGGGAACCGCTTTTTAGTCATAATTTATTGTTTGCGTTTTTAAAAGAAATTCATAGTTTTCATAACATATACCTGAGAATTCCGTAGCACGACCTCTCCAGAGATGTTTTTGCTGCGGTGGCTACACAACAAAGCTCTTGCCTCACGGCCGTTGGGCGCAAGGATATGAACCAGTGAGTCACTTGTGCGAATGCTATATGTCCACCATCGTTTTTATTATCACCAACTTTTGTCAACTATTCAGACCACACACACATTTCACGGCATGGTCGTGATTTTAGTACTTGTATTTTTTACCCGCCTTACTGCGAGTAATTTTATGGCCCTTATACAACCGCTTATCACAATCATTGTCCATATTTTTAGTAAGATGAACTGGCGCTCTTTGGCCGTGAAATGGCCCTTGCGCCACAAAACATCAAACATCATCATCATAAGAGAGGATGGAGGGGAAAATTATGAAGCCTGAATTATGTATATTATGAACGAGCATGGAACAGCGCTTTTTGGTGAAACGGGGAATGAAAGAAGAGAGCGTGAAAGCCACCTTCTCAAAGAATAGTACCCACCGTCACGCATAATTTCCGGCCGGGCAATCTCTTAGAAAAGTGCTCGGTGACACTTCGGATCGAACCCAGTACCTTCTAGATTGTAGCTGAGCGCTATAACCGTTTGTCCAATGCATCAGTGCATGCATTCACACCATTGCTGATACATCGTCAATGCTTCGCATGACGCCAAATGAAAAAACGTCTCATGAAACTTGGTCAAAAATAGAAAAAGAATAGTTATAATGCGTTTGCGCAAGGTTACTAGAATATTGAAACCTCTACGTGTGGCTGTATTGCCATGCACTATTTATCTTGTACATTACTCTCACGATGCTGCGATAACCGGCTCTAACGTATGCTACCTTCTCATATATTGCGGAATATACATAAAAAATAAAAATATATTTTGGCCTGTGACAACGCTAAACAACTAATATGAATTCACAGTCAATAGTGTCACTTTCACTAGATGAATACTCAGTTTGTTTCCATTAGAGGTACTTAAGGAAGATTTGATTCATCAACTCACAACTCTCCTAATTAGCATTGATTGTCACACCTAAAGACAGTCACACTTTATCTCGCTTTCTGTGTGCCTGTCGCTCGCATAAAACGCGTACTTAACTTTTTCTGCTGTCCAAGCATTCGACGCTACTTTGCAGAAACTTTTTCTGAGGTCTGCTGGGCCAGAAAATTGTCTTTATTATCTAGCGATTACAAGCTTTCGCGGAGACAAACAGAAAGTTTCTCTCGCTCTTTTTCGTCATTTTTGCACGTGTGATAACATCTATCGGCTTCAAGACTCGTATACACGTCCCTTGCTTTGTTCGCTCACCCAAACAACGCTGGACGAAAGGTTTGCACCATGTTTTGTTAAAAGCATTTGCGCTGAAACACTTCCCGACGAGTCTCCCTAGTTTTACGTAGACACATATCTAAGTGTAAGCGTATGCACGTTTTCGCATTCCGGCTCTATGAAAATACTGTGGTGCATCATGGAACCAGCGAAATTGCGCTCACGATTTCATTCGATTGCTGCTGTCCTATATTTCTGCACAATTCGTCCACAGGAATAAAAGTCGCTCTTCTGCCTTGTAATAAGAATATTGTAAGAACGACAACCTTTTACGTCTATGTACAAAACACCCTTACGTTCACCACTATACCATGCTCGATTATACCAGATTAGTTGAGTAGCAGCGCAGCTTCTTTAAAATGTATAGTAACTGTTCGTGATAAACAGGGGAAAACATTTGAGGCACATTTTCAAACATTGCATGCATTGATTTATGCGTGGTTTCATTGATGTGGTGCACCTGAAGTGTTGTTTACTTGTACTTGGCGAGATAGTGCATGGATTGCTTGATGGCTTAAGGCCATCGAGCAATTTTTTTTAACTCCAGTCGTTGATGAAAAGTGAGTGCTTGCCTTTGCGCAGCACACCAAAACGTCTAATACAACGTACGCGGCATCCCGTAAGCCCTGCAGCAGACGCTCGCGGAACTGAAACTTAGATGCAGCAAATCATTGGCTATCATCTGATACTCTCGACACTAGACGCTTTGCGTGCTACCCTGATATTACCGGCACCATCTTCTTTCTTTCCTTGTCGTTTCATTGGCTATGGTGTGTCCTCCTCGCCTTTTTAGGTGCCAAATAAGTTAAATTATTACCGGTGCTATTGTAATTCTTCCAGGTAAGACAATACTTTGCTAAGAAAATGCGTAGCCAAGAGAAAGCGTTGTGAATTCGGTCCCAGTTCTGTATGGCCAATAGGAGTTTGGTAAACAGGGAAAAATGCTTGGGTTATTGGCATGAAGACTGGCTTTCGATTCCAGATACCTTCATGCCTCGCGGGAATCATCTTGCGAAATATATGGGTGTAATATTAGAGTTTTATCAAAATAGTGAGCCGCACTGGTGGGGACAAGCCACTGAACCACGTAAAAAAGTGGATAAATTTAAAGGATAAAACTTTCATATAGTTTCCCGGTCCTCAATGTTGCTACGAAAAGGATGCCGACTTGGAAGTGTAGACACTAATATAATTACTACCAGTTAAGCGAGCGTTGCCAGCCACAAACATTAGCTCGCGCCAGTCTGTCCGCCGCCGTATTCCTCTTCTTCGTCATGTAGATCGCTAGGCCACTCGTACGTAGCATGCCCCCGGCGGCAGAAGCACCGTCTCGGAGCTTTATAAGTCGTCTTCACAAGCAGAATTGCACAGCTTGAGCTGTGACACGAGAACAACATCACTTCACTGAACTGATGACGACATTGAGATGGGGCTAATCTCATAGGTAGCAGGTGTTACCTGCCGCCATACACTCTAGGGCCCCGTGTAACGACACAAAAGTTTTTCAAGTAGGCCCACCCGACGACGAGGAGACCAGAGTAACACAAGGGTATCCAGAGCAAAATGTGCGTCGCGATGCGAAACATCGTATCGACGTCGTTGCTTGCTCTGCGACACCGTCAGACGAGCACGGCCGAGCTGACGGGCATGGTAGGCTCGTCAGCGTCACGAACATACCAGCTTGTGGATGAGGTGTTGGAAATGATGGTGTCCAAGGGTAAAGCCGGCTCTCTTTTGTACAATATGTACAAAGGTGAAAATCTAGTGGTGTCGTGTCGTGACGAGTTTTACGTCAACGTCGCGTAAGTTAGGGCAAGATCAAAGTCTCGATGGCCAAGTGATACATGCATTACAAGCACATCTGTAGGAGTACGACTAAAGCGTTCCGTGAGGCCGTTTTGTGGGTGGTAGGCTGTGGTCACTTTGTGCTGCTTGGAACAGGAACGCAGGATGTCAGCGATGACTTGGGAGAGAAATGTACAGCGGCGGTCTGTGAGCAGCTGTTTATGTGCACCGTGAATCAGTATAACGTCATGCAACAGGAAGTCGGAAACGTCCGTCACGCAACTCGTCGGCAGAGCACGAGTGATAGCGTAGCATGTGGCGTAATCACTAGTCACGGCTATCCACTTGTTGCCTACTCTTGATTCGGAAAAAGAACTGAGCAGTTCTGAACCAACGCAGTAAAATGATTGCGTTTTTATGCCGATTGGTTGTATATGGCTAGCGGGTAGCAGCGTTGGTGTTTTGTGACATTGACATAGCTCACACACCGCGACGTATCGGCGGGCCAAGCGAACAAGGCATGGTCAGTAGAAACGACACTGTATGCGCTTGTGCGTGCAAGTTACGCCAAGGTGTCCTGCTGTGGGAGCATTTTGAAGTTCAGAGAGGACACGGCACCATTAATGCTTGGGAACAACAATAAATAGGTCAGGTTTATCAGGTCAGAATTCGTGGTGGTATAGGACGCTCTCTAGGAAGGCAAAGTGACGAACAGAGGTATCTGTTGGGGAAGACTGCATGCGGCTGATGATGTTGAGCAAGAGTGGATACTTTCTCTGTTCTTTTCCATAGTGAATAAGCTCGGACACTGAGAAGATGGATTGCACCGCGTCCGTGTTAGAGTCAGCAGGATTGTCCATGGGGTACCTGGAAATACAATCAGCATCTTGGTGCAGGCGGCCTGATTTGTACACGACCAAGTATCAAAATTCTTTCAGGCGCACAGCCAGTGACCAAGACGCCCCGAAGGATATTTAAGAGAGTTCATCAAGCAGAGCACGTGGTGGTCTGTAACTACCAAAAATTGTCGTTCGTATAGGTATGGCCTGAACTGGGCGACTTCCCAGACGAGAACCAAACACTCGCGCTCAGTGATATAATAATTGTGTTTGGGCGCGAATAAGAGGCGGCTGGCGTATGCGATAACGTTGTCATTAGGCTAGCACTGCGCCGATGCCGTGGCCACTTGCGTTAGTATGAATCTCAGTAGAAGCAGTAGGGTCAACATGGGCGAAATCGGAGGAGTAGTAAGGTGCGCGATTAAATTATAGAACGCAGATACCTCTCAGAGCCGCGTAAGTGGCCTCACTAGGTCCGCGAAATTCTTCATGAAGCGACGAAAGTAGGAGGACAGTCCGAAGAAGCTGCGTCCATCCTCTGAAGATTGTGGTCCAAGAAAATGTTTGACTGCGCTGACTTTTGCTAGGTTTGGTTGCATGCCGTTAGCGTCTACTAAAATAACTGTAGTATGATGGCACCCAAAGTGACACTTGGATAAGTTCAGCTGGAGGCCAGCAAGACGAAAGACATCTACGGTGACTGATAGGTGATCCATACACTCTAAGGCAAAAAGGTGTTAAAAGGGTGTGTGGCTCCTCTTTTTAGGGACTAATGGGGCTGCCACAACCATTACTCATGACGATAATTACAGCGCGAGAACATAACGATGACACAGAGACAGGAAAGACATAAAGGACATGAGTGCTTGTGTCCTTCGTGTTCTTCCTGTCTCTTTTTCGTCGTTTTGTTCTTGCGCTCTAACTATCGTCATGCCATGCCAACTAGCCCAAGCTGCCACAAAACTATTCATCCATTTAGGGACAATGGCACTGGTTCCATCAGTTAGTCCCCACAGATCAGCTCAAGGGACTAACAATTAGTCCTCATGTTTACACTTTAGCAGGTAACAGTTTGTCCCACAAATCACCTCGAAGGACTAACATTTAGTCCTCACATTTACACCTTTTCAGGTAACCGTTAGTCCCCACATTTACACCTTACTGGGCAACCACTAGTCCTCGCAGTTGCACCTCGCTGCACGAACAGTTGGTCCACTCAAATAATCTAATCGTATCAACTTTTTATCCCAAGTTCAAATATTGTTTTTCTATTTATTCTCCGCCAGGAGTTATACTCTGTTCGCCTGTTTTTTTGCGCAGTGAGAAACAAAAGGCACGGAAAAGAACACGCGAAAAATTATTTAGCCCCCCGTGTGTCACTACTTTCGCAGTTACTGCAACAGCGATGGACAAAAGTGACCCATTAAAATATTTTATTTTTCTCTATACACATGAATGTTATCCATTATTTAGGATAATTCATGGTGAAACGTACAATTCCGGCCTCTTTGTCACATCTTGTCCAATTCTTGTGAAGCTCCTCCGACGAAAGCGATAGATGAAAGGCGTTGCAGGCAGCAGCGCACATAACCTTGTGCATGTTGTGTGCCCATGGCTGCTCAATAACATAGTAAAAAATAGTCACGCGTGACATATGATGAGTATGCACGCATATGAAGAGTAGGTGCAAGTTGATATAAAACATACGTGTACAATATGACGCGCAAGTAACTTTACATTCACATCTCTTACAGTCCTCTTGAAGCTGGTTCGACGAAAGAGATAGATGACAGGTACAGCAGACTCCAGCGCACACAGCCACAGCATTCTGCACGGTGTGTGCCGACGGCTGCACAATAAGATTGTAAAAGTAGTTATTCACACGTGACAGAGGCTGAATACGCATGGGTATGACAATTACGTGAAGGTTAGATAAAAACATAGTATAATAAGACATGTATATATTTTAACGCGATGTAACACATCGTCAGAGACGCATTTCGATCACCGTAGTGCAACAGCTTAAGTGTGGTAGCTGCAGTCATTACTCCGAGGCACCGCGAACCACGAGCGCCGCCATTCACCTCCAGCAAGTGAACAAGAGACCAAACACGGCGTTGCACGCCGAGCGTCAACCGCCAGTGAACCTTGAAGAGGAGAGCGACCGTACGCTGGGCCACCGCCACGAACAGCGCAGAGTTGGTTTGGAGCGACCACCTAAAAACCGATGGTAATGCGGCCATTTTCCACCAACTCAAGCGAGGGCCGCGAGCAAATGCAAGTCCGCCGCTGTGGAAGGCGCCAACGGTCGGCGCCGAGCTGCTGGTGGCCGATTTACGGGGAAGCCAATGTAATGGCGACAAATTTTCACAGACTCGGTTACGACGCTAGAGAAGGCCCCACCAGCCCGTGCAGGTGCACTTACAGAGCGCGACTTACTACAACAAAGCTTGTTACGAGCAACCGCAAAGTGTTTTGGACGACTCGCAAAACAGCGACGAGGTCTCCACCCAAATATCGTCAACATCGGAGGTTATCACGACGTTGAAGAGAGGCGACCCTTCAATGAGCGAGCGTCTGGGCGGCTGAGGGCAGTGGCGGCCAATACCCGAGCGGTCAAAAAGCACAGGCTAACTACTGACGCCGAAGCCGGCATTCGCTGTGTATTGCGTGCGTGCGATATACAAAACGACTGAGCCCGTTGCCGCAAGCGCGAAACGTATCGCACACCCGATAAGTGTGGCGAAAAAGAAAATGATCACCTACTTGTGAAAGAATCCAGCGCCAATTTCTGCCCTGAATCAGACTGAAATAACGTATCCGACAGGCCTGCTGTCTTCTCGGCCGCCATGTTGGCCTTGATTCCCAAACAGTGGTGTCGCGAGTTTGTCGTCACCATCTTCGTCACCATCATCGTTACTAAGCCAGGGCTTTAAAGCGCGGCATGGTGACTTGTTGAGACCGGCTCCAGATTTCATGGGTGTGGCGAAATGTAAAATCAGCAGCGCACGCTCCTTCAAGCGTACACACAAAATCGGCGTCGTAAATCACAGATCATCGAGCTCTCCGAGCACGACGCAGCGCGTACCGTCATCAGCAAAATCGGGGGGAAGACTGAGCCAGGAGAGAGGAGGACGGCTAGTTTCCTCGACAGCGGTTAGCGAACGACCCGCATCTCCCGCCCTGTAGATCCATTTGCATGGAAGAGGAAGACTAAGTGGTGTGCACGCGGCACGCATCTCCCTGTGGTTACTCCTCGACGATCTATCTGTTCATCGCACGTGCCTTTTAGACTCCGCTACTTTTTTTTCGGGTAATTTTGCTTTAGAGTGTATGACTTTCAAATATACGTGAAAAAACAACATCGTCCAAGTTGCACAGACAGGTTGACCATTTAAAGCCTCTGTGCAGCGAGTCTATCATCCGTTCAAACATGGCTAGAGTGTTGAGGCCGAAGGGCATGGCCTTGAATTGGTATAGGCCAACGAGTGTATTAAATGCCGTCTTCTCCCGATCCATGGCACCTACCTCACTCTGCCAGTACACGAAACGTAGGTCAATGGAGGAGAAATAGCGGGCACCATAGAGGCAACCGAAAGCATTATGAATTTGTGACAGAGGGTACATGCCTTTTTGTAATTTTGTTCAAATGGCGATAATAGACACAGAAATACCATGTGACATCAATCTTGTGGACTAGCACGACAGGGGATGCAGAAGGACTGAAAGATGGTTCGATGATGTGACTTTGGAAGCATTTTGTCGATCTCCGTTTGGATAATCTGATGTTACATCAATGACACGTGATACGGACGCCTATGAATGAAAGGCTCATCACCAATGTTGATGTAGTGGGTCACTCCAGTGGCTTTCCCCAATGGACGACCGCTGAGGTCACAAACGTCGATGTAAAATAGCAGAACACGGTGGAGCTCTTCAGACTTCTGTGCTATTAGATTGGGAGCATTCATGAACCCAATTGCACTGTCGGAGCAAAGAGTGGAGTGGGCGGGCCAGAGGGATCGGAAAGAGTGACCATGGTGAAAACATCCACTGCGTCGTCTTCTAAGGAGGAAAGCAGCGCCAAAGCGATACCTTGCGGCAGAATTTATGGTGTCCGACTGAAATTCACAACTGGGAGGCACGTGGAGTTCCCTGCGACAGAGAGGATGGTGTGCGGTAACGTAATACAGTGGCTGATGAGGACGTCAGCGACGGGAGTCAATACATAGTCGTCGTCGGTAACTGGTGGGTTTGATCCGAACTGGACGTAGGTCAGTGTTTGAGGTGGAAGACGAGCATATCTGTCAGTGCATAGACGATTCAGTCGAGGTTCAGCGGGGTCTGTGATGGGTAATCGAAGATGAAGTGTACTGGCTCAGCAGTCAATGAGGGCAGAATGTGCCGACACGAAGTCTAGGCGTAGGATAACGTCATGCGGGCACTTTTCGAAGAAGGCGAGCAGAACAACTTTGTGGCAATCAGCGATGCTTACATGAGCGGCTCACATTCCAGCAACAGATGCAGTTCCGCCATCGGCAACACGTACGAACTGAGTCGTCGCAAGCGCGAGAATTTTTTGAGCTTACAGCTGAAATAAGTGGTCATGACGGAAAGTTGAGCCCCAGTGTCCACGAGAGCACTCAAAGGCACAGCGTCGATTTCCACGTCGATAAGGTTCTGTTTTGTCTGTACAGTCAGTAGACAATTTCTGATAAGTCCAATCAATGCATCACCACCTCCAGGGGCTGCAACATTGTCGGGGAACGTCGAGGGTAGGTGAGGAAATGGGTGGTGAGGTTGTGGAGAACAAGACTGGCTATTTTGAGAGGATGGAGATCGGAAGTAGCGGCATGCAGTCGCGGGTTCCTGACGGGCAAAATGGTCGGGGCAGGTCTCCTGACGATAAGAGGGTCAGGGAATGAAGGGGCACTGGAACGGTTGTGCAGGGCTCCAATGGCTTCCGAAATGACGAGAAATGTGCGCAATACGGTGACAAAAGAGCATATGGGCTTGCGATCAGGTGTTCACCATGTGGAAAGATTGCGGAACGTCGATAGAGAAACATACGGTGATGGACGTTCAGACGTGAATTGTTGCCGCCAGTCGGTACGAGAAGGCATCGAAATAAAGCATAGACCCATGCTGGCAATTTTCTGTCGTACAATGGCTTGAATAAGGAGCTAGGGAGCTAGGGACGCTGCTGGCACTGTAGTAGAGGCGGCCGCTTTAATTTCACGCCAGACGAGCCGAGTTAATCCTTCACAGGTGTCGGATGAATGATATGGGTCGAGGCATGACGACGTCACTGCTGTATTCAGAAGGTGCTCAAACTTACAGGAGACGTGTTTGTTTTTAACATGTTTGAGCCGACGGTATTCTTGAATTATGGCACCAACAACCAACATTCACACTTCTGGCAGTTCCTGTTTTACTATGGTACCCGTGTAAGTTAACACGTGATGTTGAAGTTTCTGAGTACTGTACTTGCGGTATGTTTCTGCTTTGCTGCCAGGGTGGCACGATTAAGTCAGGCTTTTACTTAGCCTTTAGTCGTGTCCCCCAAGGCAATCTTGTTCAATTTTGCCTTGAATAAAAGCGAACCAACCAACCAACATAAGACACTTCATTGAAGACCAACAAGTTAAATGCATCGTCTACTATACCTTTTAGAATATGTGTAACTTTTTCATGCTCGGACATGCTTTCGCCAGCTTGGCGACATAGTGCGAGGGCAGCCTAAATCTAACTGATGTAGGACTCCGTGGAAGTTAGTGCGCGAGTCGAGAACTCATTATTCGCAGCTTACCAACGACCACAGGAATTCCCAAAAAGCTCAAGGATCGTGTCCTTGAATCTGCCCCCGCTTGCAATGTCATGCTTGTGCTTTACGAACCAGACACGAGGGGTTCCAACAACATAAAAGATGACGTTCGCGAGCATAAGTATGGGATCCAACCAGTAAGTGGTGCTGACGCGTTCGTAGAGGCGTAGCCATTGCTCGATGTGCAAACACTCGCGCCCCGCGAACACGCCGGGATCTTTGAGGGCCGAAGCGTCACGAAACTTGTTGCGGCCGCTGGGTTGGCAGGCGGGGCAGGAGGTCGGGTGACAGGAGAGGATCTAGTCAAGTCTGGATTGGCCGTGTTTAAAGCCGCGAGGGAGTGGTCGCTGAGGAGTTCCGTGTCGAGGACGAGGATTGCACAACTCCACCAAATATGTTACGAAAAAGATACCGACTCGGAAGAGTAGACAGTGCACAGCCAGTTAAGCAAGCAGCGCCAGCCGCACAAATTAGCTCGCGCCAGTCTAACTGCTGTAGTCCTCCTCTTTATCGTGTGCATCAATACGCCAATAATAAGTAGCAATATGCAATCTTTTTACAGCGAAAGCTGCATTGAGATGACAACTCGGGTCTCGCGCAGTTGTCCGCAGCCGCCGCTACCACCAGTGTCTGTAATCACATCGCGCGAATTCAGCATGTGCCCGAATGAATGATAATGAATAGGGCCAAGCGTTCGTCAGCGCGTTCGTACTTGCGTTCTTGCTTCTGTCCATCCGCGCAACCATTCGCGCGTCCAGTCACGCTTCCGTCCGTCTAGTGAACACCAAATACCACCATTTCGCATCCCCTGTGGCACATACCCGTTCTGCGTGTCCATCCATCCGTCCGTACGGCTGCTATTCTGTCTGTCTTCCGTCCTTGCATCCGTTCGTGTGTCCATCTAGTGAACACTCCGTGTACCCACATCTCACATCCCCTGTGGCACATGCCGTTTGTGCAACCTTAGGCTACGTTCATCATCACAGGACGTACAGACCCAGGCCTTAAGGAGCGTCGCCCCTTAAAAACCTAGCACTAAAGAAACAGTGGGGCTTGAAACACGGGTATGCTGAGTGCCAGCCCAGTACTCTCCTACTGAGCTTCGCCGGTGATTGTAACTTGTTGGGAAACTTAGCACCAAGGAGACAGTGGGGCTCGAACCCGGTTCCGCTGGGTGCCAGCCCAGTATTTTACCAGAGTTATGCTGGTTGTTGAGGCTTGTTGGCAAACTTGCATTAGGCAGGCTTGATGACTGGAAAATAATCACGTTAATACGAATTATAAAGCGTTTTGAAGCAGCGAAAGAACAACCAGTTGGCGCATATTGCGAATAAAGTAACAAGGGGGCCATTCAATGCTCCAACTCAATAAAAAAGCTTATTTTTGTTTCCCTATTGCTGCGTTGCATACCCACTTCAGCCATAATTCTAATTGTTGTTGTCAACCACTGCATGAACAATTGATACGAAATTCCTTGCAAGTGTTTAAAGGATACCACGCTTCTCTAAAGAATGACAAAAATAGCATAGCGAATGCCGGCCTACTACCCAAAGGTTAATTATTAATGCCATAGTGGGTATCAAGCAAGTGTGCTTGCAGTAGTTACCCAATTAGTGTTTTGAAAAGGTTATAAAAGGCCACTCTTCTAGCTTTCGCTGTAACTGCACTGTGGCTTCTGCGCAGTATTCTTTTTTTACCTCCAATTTCTGCTACACACTACAGGTTTCTCAATGCTCGCGTGCAAACGCTCAGCAGCTGCACCGCATGTCTGCAGTTTTTATTGAATATCTGTGTGGGTCGCACAAATCTTTTTTGCCGCGTTTGGTTCGGTCGTCTTTGTCTGTCACACTAGTTTTTTTAGGCAGATCGTTAGTTAATGTATGCTTCTGCTAGACAAAACAGATATATTTCTGGGTGTAGTTATTCAGCTGAAGCTTGGAACAGCTCTTCCTTCACTGCTTGTCACCTCTGACCAGGTGCATGGGGTGCTTTATAGTTATTAAATACGACGTCAGCGCTTGAGATTTTCATTGACACGTTTTTTATCGGGTATCGAGCGTGAGCAAAACAAAAAAAAGGTTTTATAGAGACGTTGTTGGCATTGTTTTACTGGTACCACTTTAAAGGTGTTTGTATCCTGCTGGGCATGGCCAAACGGTACTAACCCGAGTAAGAAATGGCTTTCCCAACTAGTTAAAATTATTTTTAGGCTCAATAACGGGACTCTATGTTAAATCGTGAATGCAAGAACAGGGTGTGTTTGTACCGTGGGGAACGCACTGTTTTCTCTGTCGTAAACCTGAAACCTTAAAACATGTCTTTCTGGATTCTCGTGAAGGTGTTGTCTTCTGGAACTTTCTGCAAATACCTATCAGTTTGAGCACACACATTGTGTGCCCAATGTGGGTGGCCGCCTTATTCCAGGTAGCCGCGGGCCTTCGCCATCTCCTGTGCCCGTTGAACCATGCTGCGCTGTTTCTTCAGGCCCGGGTCTAAAAACTTGCTCTCCCACTGCTCTCCGGTGAGCATAGTGGCTCCAGGGCTTTGTCTGAATCCCCATATCAAATAGAATAGGGTTTCTGGGACATCACAGTGCTTGAATTTGTACGAGTACTCGTTTGGTCAGACGCGGTGAAGCAGCGTACAATAAACTTAGGTGTGAGTTTGCAGCTTCCTGAGGGTCACTGCCTCTTTTCGAGTCAGGCTGGGTTGAGCTGGCAGATAAAATCTTTTGTTTTGGTTGTAGTGCTGCATTATATTGTTGTACATCTTCGTTTCTTCTTAGCGCGTCCTGTGGGATGGTCGGGTGAACATGAGCTCGGGCGAAGTCATTGGCTGCCTCATTTCTTAGAACGGTCTCGTGACCTGGTTTCCAAACAATGTGCATGTCTGGTAGGTTCATCTTCGCTGCAGTGGCAAGAACTTTTAAGGCTTGCTTGAAAATTCTCCCTTTCTGAAAGTTTGGACAAGCTGCTTACGAGTACGTTATTATTACTGCTGTGTCAGTATAGGTTGAGGCAGCTACCGCTATCGCTGTTTCTTCTTCCGTGTCAATTTCTATAGTCAAGATGCTAGCTGCCGTTCTTTTTTGCCTTTGATTTCGACTACGGTAACAGCATGTGCAGAAATTCCTGAATATTTCGCTGCACCAGTGTATCGTGTGTGCGGATCGCGACCGTAGTCTTGTCGAAACTTCTTTAGAATGGCTTTTCTTCTTTCGGGATGATAGGTAGGATGCCTATTTTGTGGTATGCGGGTTGCTGAGATGTTCTGTCGAATTGTTGCTGGAACATTCATTTTCTTATCACATTCTTGCCTTGCTTCAGAAAACCGATCTCTGAAGTGTCGCTCGCTCAGTTTCAGTTAGTCTAGGCCGTTCTAGTTGAGTAACTTTGTGTGCTTCGACGAGCTCCTCTCAGGTGTTTGGGAGGTCTACGCGTACTAGTCGCTGCGTGGAACCACGTTCAGAGATTCCTACGGCAGTTTTGATGGCCTTTCGTATAATGGTATTCAGTTTTTGAATTTCAGAAGTCTTGAGTTCCAAGTAGGGGGTTCCATAAGTAAATCTGCTGATGATGAGTGCTTGGATCAATTTGGTGGTTCGTGTTCTTTCAAGCTGTGTCTTCTGTTTGATACACGTCATACCAAGTGTGCAACTTGTTTAACGGTTGCTTGAAGCTTCGGTGATTTGGCTGTGCCCAATCCGTCTTTGTGGATGTCTAGACCCAGGACTCTGAGCGATTCCTTTTGAGGAATTTGCACTCCATTCAACCAAAGCTTTGGTCCTGGAATTTCACCTGTTGGCAGCCTCCCCCTTGTTCTGGCTTTCAACAGAAGCTTCAACGTTTGTGGCGCACATGTGAGCCCAAAAGCTCTTAGGTAATTTTCTGTGAGGTCCACTGCCTCTTGATGTGCATCCTGCCTAGCTCCTGAAGAGCCACCGGTTGTCCAGACCATCTGCACAGAGAGCGTGGCTTTTCCTGAGTATTCATTTTTGTATATTCGGAAGTTTCATCATGGCAATAATAAAAAAGAGTGGCGAGATGACGGAGCCTTTAGGGATTCTTTTTTATTGCCATTTCCAACTGATGTGATTTGAGAGTACCAGGGCGCACCCGTGTACTTCTGCCGGTAAGAATGTTATGTACGTAGCGGTACGTTTTTTCACCACGGTGCGTGCCCTGAACGTTCATCAGTACCGCGCTTGGAGAAATATTATAGAACACTCCTTTCACGTCCAATGCCAAGACTTCGCTTTTACTATGCTTCCTTACGTGATCGATCACCTCCTCCTTCAGTTGCAACATGATTTTTTTGCACTGAGAAATGGTGTCGGAGTTCATACATCGTGTCAGGCAAGTAGCAATTTACTTCCAAGTATTGTGTTAGTCTGTTTAGAACCATTTGTTCATGCAGCTTACCAGCGCAGGATGTGAGGGATATGGGTCGCATTATTCTTATTCTCACTGGTTTGTTTGGCTTAGGAATCATAATAATCTCAGCATAATTCTACATTGCTAGAATGGTGCCACTTTCTCAGCTGTCAGTTATAGCTCTTAAGAAGTAATCTTCGTTATTTTTTGCCTAGGTTACCCAGTATCGTTTTGTGGATGTAGACTTTACCAGAGGTTGTATTTCGAGTTATTTTGCCGATCCCGCTTGCATTTCTTCCAGTGTGAGTGGGTGATCTTGTTCTTCATTTCGCTTTCCTGTGTATTCGAGGTCAAATTAAAGCAGGAACTACTGCAACTGGGGAACCTCCTGTCAGCTTCTGCAATTTTAACGAAATTGCATCTTCCGAGCCCCCGCAGTTTTGAATAAATTTAGTCAGGTTCTTTATAGAGTCCGTTTTTATTTCGTTGTGTTCAAGAACGACTCAATCATGTTACAGGTTTTGCGCGTGCTTAAAGTTGGAGGCTGTCACACATCTAGTTCCAGTTGTGCCATGCTAATTCGTCAGCGTATTTGTCGGCTTGCCTGCTCAGTTCCGCAATTTGTTTTCGAAGACCCTATGCTGCTTCTGTTTGTTTCAACGACAGATAAGGCGTCTATAGGCTTCCCACAGGTGGAGAAAGTGGGGTGCACTGCTAATTTGTAGCACTAGGTGCCTACGGGATCAGACTTCTACCAGTTGATGAAGACGACAATGGAGCATCTTATGAAGCTGTCATGTTACTTGGCCTTCTCTGTATTTGAAAAAAAATACATGGCAGGCTGCTATGCCGACATCAATACACTGCCCATACTTGAATGTTTCTGCCGAAGGATCATGAACGTTACGGAAGATTGTAAAATAAAAGACCTAGTACCAGCGTGGCTCGAATAGCTTGAGCCACAAATCCATATCAAGAAGTTATGCAGTCTATGTAATCATTCTGTTCGTTGCTGTGTTTATACAGTTTATACACTGTTATATTACGTCGTGATATGCTAAATAAGCTAATCAAAATAGGGGCTCTGTGGTAGAATACTTGGCAGGCGCGCAGAGGACCCGGGTTAGAATTTCGAGGTCTGAAGTGTTTGGTAATAAGTTTTTTTTATTATTCTATGCGATAGTGGTTACGGACACCGGCAGTAGTGGCGGCGGCAGCGCACAACTATCGCGCCGATGGTGACCCTTGTGGCAATCTCATAACAGCTTTCGCCGTAATTGCGCTGCCGCACCACACAACGCCGGAGAACCATGCATTGAACGTAATAAAAGAGCAAGTGGCCATCTCGTCTTTCTCCAGCCACATTATTTTCCTCGGAGAACCATGCATTGAACGTAATGAAAGAGCAAGTGACCATCTCGTCTTTCTCCAGCCACATTATTTTCCTCGGAACCGAAAAACCCGCAAAGTTTGAAGGCATCAGTGACGGCGGTCATCTGTTTTTGAACCATCGGAGTCTCCCCAGTTGCATGATGCTGACAAAGTTCTGCTGGCAAAGTTCAGCTATAGATATTAGCACCTATGGATATAACAACGACGTACAAAGGTTAAGGTGTTAATATCACCAGCGATGCGAGCGTTCCCTATGCTGATTCTACGAATCGGCATTTCAGTGCGAATTTCCACGTCGATCCGATACTCCAGAAGAACACTACAATTAGAGGACTACCTATCTTAGCTGTCAACAATTTGACAAACTTGAGAGCCCAGTCGCGAAACATCGCATCATAACAAAAGACAGTGTTCAATGATTCCTTCAAACTCTTTCGCGAGCCCTTTAAGCGTTTCGACGCAACAACGTAAAGCCGCAAGGAAACAAGTCAACGAAACTTTACGCAAAGTAGTAATCAAGCCATCCGTGAGTCTCTGAGTGTCTCCCGTGGTATTGTAGAAGAACAGAAACCTACGTTTTGCGTCAACTATTGACAACTGCACAAAGATCATAAAGAATGACGTGTACCCGCTGCCACGGAGAGATGGCCGTCTGGATCGTTCCCATGGGGCGAAGTACTTCTCGTCAATGTACCTCAAGACAGGCTACTGGCCAATCAAGATTGACGAGAGATATCGAGAAAAAAACTGCCCTCATAACACCTGTCGGCACCTTCCATAACAAGGTCATGCCCTTTGGTCTTTGCTCGGCACCTGCGATGTTGCAGCACGTTATGGAAACTAAGCTTCCTGGATTACAGTGGCAGACTTGCCTCGTGTATTTGCGCGATGTCGTCGTGTTTTCCTGAAACTTCGAAAAATACCACCGGGGCTTTGCAGTAGTACTTCAAGCAATTAAAACCTCTGGAGTCACCCTCCAGCCAATAATTTTCCGCTTCGCGTACGGGGAGCTCTTGTTTTTGCACCACGTGATAAGCAAGCAATGGCTGTTGTGTTTTTTACCCCGTCCCACTGAAGACAACAGCCATCGCTACATAGCCGCTGCCCGCTGACGAGAAGGACTCCGGTCAATTTCTCTGGCTGCGTGTCTAAGAGGCGGTTCGTCAAAAACTTTGCCCGCATCGCTAAACCACTCATTAACTCTACAGCGATCGACGTCCAGTTTATGTAGGAAACATCGCAGGAGGAACAGCTTCAAAAAAGAAAACGATGTTTGCGAACGCCTTCGTTAGTTGCGCATTTCGACGACCACGCTGACACAGAAGTACACACAGAAGCAAGCGGCGTAGGAATCGGAGCCATTTTTGCAGAGGATGGACGAACTAGAAAGGGCTATCAGTTTTGCTAGCCGATTGCTATCTAAGGCAGAGGCTAACTATTTCACAACAAAAATTGAATGCTTTGCTATCATCTACGTCACATGAAAGTTTCGCCCCCACCTCTAGGCTGGTCCTTTTGCTGCTTGGTTTCGTTCGCCGCCACTTGCGGCAGTTAATGGGGCCTGATCACTTGGCGAGTCGTGCTATGGATTAACATAATCTACATGACAACGGATGACCCCCTCCGAATTTCGCATAGTCCCATTCTCGCTCCAGACGTCACCTTCAAATTGTCAAGCATCCGTTTGCTTAGTAGTGGGCGTCACTTTCTGTGACGTCACGTAGTAGTGGACGTCACTTTTTGCTCGCGGGAGCAAGTATTTGTTGTCTTCTCTTGATCTTGTAAGTTCCGGCAGGAAACATATCTCCAACAGTGAGCATATGTGATACCCGAAGTGCAACGCTGCTGGAGACTTAGCGCATTTTTGTGGCGTCCTTCTATAATTAAAAATGGCTTCCACACCGCATTCCGTTACACCATCTCATTTGCCGAAGGCCCTCTTCAAAAACTGGCGCTGCTCTTTTAGTTAGAAAATTAGGCTGGGGTTAGTGTGGAGTGTATCGGAGGTTCACTATGCTGCTTTTTGTCACGAATTTTTTGATATCCTCGGAAGTCTCGCTGTCAGTGACGATATTACGTTGTATCCCAAAGAATCCTAAAATGGGGAGCAAACATTTATTGGATAGTTTCGTTGAAGCATGTGGTAACAATATGGCCTACAGCCATTTTGTGTGGGGTTTCTACTACGAAGAGTATCAATTTGCCGCAGATCACCTCGCGTAGTCAGTATGAATGCAGAATACCTGTGGGCGGTTTCAGGTCACTTGACGACGGGCGCTGCGGTGCGTACCGCAGCACCCGTCGCCAAAACTCTGGCAGAAAGCGAATTTCTCTTCAATATGTATGTATAAAGACGACCAGGAAAAGTGAAAGCGTGCGACATATTTCATTGCTGGCTAACCCTGGTCTGTCTCTGTAGAAGCTATACAGCACACTCACTTTCGCTTTAGCCGTTAGTATCACCCCATCACCCCGTTAAACATAATCATGTGCCACGGATAGCAGCTTCACCTTACGGTAAAAAAAGCGGCAGTATGTTCCTCACCAGTTACTTTGCGTGTCTTGACCACCACTGAAATATGAACCCTTTGAACTCTGGCAGGACAGGATCAGAATCTGGGAAGGCCTTACACTCACGCGTTGTCATCACACCATTGTTCAGCTGGCTTAAGGAGAACGGATATTCAGGTGACCACTTCTCAGCTTAAGAGTATACGAAATATTAAAGTTTTCATTTTCTTTTTGACTGCCCAATGTATCGAGAATTAAGCCTACCATCTGAAATATCCCTGCCTTCACACGTGAGAAATAATTCTGCCCTTCATGTGAACTCACGTTCACTCGCTCATAAGCAAGACATTCTAGCAATGTTTCTTGCCGAGTTTACTTTTTTCATTTGATGTTATTATGTTCTCTGAAACATGGTATCAAGAGCACAGAGAAATGCTTATCATAGATGGGTATAGCCACTTCGTTGTTAATCGCGCAGGAAAGCGTGGTGGTATTGTTGCACTACATGTTAAGCGCGGCATACATTGCGATGTGTTTGAGGAATTCACGTGCACCACGCCCCATTATGAAGTGCTCAGCGTTAAATCGGACAACATTCTGTTTGTCGTGATTTACCGACCACCTACTGGCAACGTGTCTAATTTCTTAAAATTTACTGAAAAACTTTTAGAGCAGGCTTTTTTTTATAAGTACAAAGTTCTTCTTGGTGGCGACTTCAACATTAACATGCTCAATGATGACACTTCGACCCGTGCAACTGTTAACCTTATGGATTCACTCGGTTTCTGTAGCGTTATCACAACATCTACTCGTGTGACGGCATCTTGTCAATCGGCTCTCGATAATTTTGTAGTTAACGCTGGTACACAGATTCATACAGCCGGGACCATCAGCTATGATATCAGCGACCACTGCCCATTATACGTAGTATGCTCATTTCATGTTAATAAAGATTGCTCTCCTGGTACCACGTTCAGTTATAGATGTTTATCTAAGCAAAATCTAAGCAAACGACACACGTCGTTCTCGTCGTGTGTCGGGCCGACGTGTGTCGAGAACTGACCAGCACGTGATAAGAACCGGATGTGGACGTACACGGACAGTTAGTTTTGTGCTCAGCGTTGACAGTGGTTCTTCCTCTTTTTTACTTTCTTTCTTTCTTTCGTTTCTTTTTCTTTTTTCTTTCTTTCTTTTTTTTCTTTCCGTCGTTTTTTTCTTCTTTTTTTCTTTCTTTTTTAGTTCCCTCTCACTCTCGCAAACATCTTTCAAGTCGAGAGGGACGCGGCAGCAACGAAAATTGGAAGTTCATGTCAGTATAACTCATCCCCTGATGAAGGGAGGAACCATCCCGAAACTGTTGGGAAATAAATATATTTACCCTTGTTGACAACGCTCCCGTTGTGCCATATCCCATACCTTCACGAAGACTAACTGGCCCAATGAATTATTACTCCCACTATATATATATATATATATATATATATATATATATATATATATATATATATATATATATATATATATATATATACATTAAGTGACGCCGACGTCGCTGGTGACACTGCCACCGGCGGCAAAATCTAGCCGAGAGTGTCCCATTAATTGCTATCGCTATAAAGATATCACAGCATATCCACGAAGTGAATGATGATGGAGTGGGGTGAAGAATCCATCAGTCCATCCATGCTACCGCCTGTCCGTTCTTTTTTGCTTCCTTGAGTGAGCCCATGCGTCATCTGTGCGTCCATCCGAGCGTCCTACTAGTGAACACTCAAGGACCACCATCTCGAATCTTTACATCATATGTTCATCATATACAAGTATAACCATCCAGTGGACATTCCAAGGACTAAAAGAGAGGTGGCTACCTACTACTACGATAACGACTACGACTACTACATGCATCGGCGACACCCGACCGACAGCTTGAGGAGCTTCACCCTGGAGCAGCCGTGTTATCTTATACCAGCGTTTTGTAGAGTTACGTGAGATCAAATCTAAATGAGCTGACTGCCAGCATCATTTCTTATATCATCACCGTCAGTACTCACAGCGTTGTCGTGGTAATCTTCTGTGGCCACGCCACAGGAATTTGGTTATTTAGTATGTGAATGTTTACTACAATTATTATTGCTCTAGAACATGTTAGCCTTGCTGCGTAAAACATTCGAAGATGATGCTGTCGCATCCAATCCCTTTTGGCTGAACTATGACTGTCTCGGTCTTTGTTTTATTTGTTTCTCTTTATTTTCAATCATTTGCATTGCGGGGAGCTTCCAGCTAACTTTCCTGTTTCGTCTATACCATGCATTAGATAATCAATGAAGTTTTTACATCGAGAGAGTTCTTTTGCTACAGGCAGGAACGAACTGTGCCAGCTTGACTCTACAATTACTTCGATAGAATGTCCTATTAGATGCAAAGAAGGTCCTTCAATAGCGTGCATAACGATGTCCTTCCATTCGTCCGTACAAACGCGTTGAAACGTGCTCCACTCGCTGCAGGTGTTAGAGCGGTGCCAAGTAGAAAGGTCACTCTAATCACGTCTCGGCTGCGCAATGATGTCACTCCCTTCGCAGGACGCATCGAACCATTTAACGCGTTCGATGTAACGAACCAAGGCGACACGTTGCTGAACAAAGAATGACCCAAAAGTTGCAGAGTTTCGCTCGCTTCTTGATGTCCCTCAAAAATCATTCAAACGGTTCTGCCTCCTTTTTTACTCGAACGCGGAACACATGCCGTTTTTAAACTTCATTGCCTTGTTGGACGCAGTACTCTTCAAACTTGTATCAGAATGGGCTATAGCGCGTTTGCGCGGATACCGCTAGCCACTTCCTTCCTTGTCTCTGCCTTCCCTTTGCTGCCCACGCAGCTATATAAGCGTCATGAATAAACTATCAGTCGGTCATTCCTTGTTCAGCAACGTGTCGCCTCGGTTGGTTACATCGAACGCGTTACAGGGTGTCAGAAGTACGATTGTCTCGGCGGCAGAATAGATGGCGTCAAGCCCCCACCACCGCTGCAGTTTTCCAGAAACCTGAAAAGAAGCGGGCTGCAGTTTAAACAAACGTTGGAGCTCTTTCTCACAGCCACATTGTCAGAAAAGCCAATACAGAATCTGTGAAAGCGGCCATACTCCTCAGCGCCACAGGTGACGATGCCCTGGACGTGTACAACAACTTCGCGTTTTGCGAAGGTGAGAACAAAGAAAAATATCAAACTTTGGTCAAAAATTTTGAAGAATACTGTGTCCAGCAAGGCAATGAAGTTTATGAACGGCATGTTTTCCGCCTTCGAGTACAAGAGGAGGCAAACCGTTTGAAAGATTTTTGAGTGACATTAGGAAGCAAGCGAAACTCTGCAACTTTGGGGACCTTGAACAATCCATGATAAGGGACCAAGTCGTATTTGGGATCAGCAATAAAAAACTCAGACAGAGAATGCTAAGCGAGAAGAACCTTACTTTGCAGAAAGCTGATCAAATTTACAAAGCAGCCGAAGTATCTTCGCAGCAAAAGGCAGAGTGGTCGAAGGAAACCCGGCCAGTGGAGTACACGAGAAGAACACAACAAGCCAGCAAAAACTAGTCTCGATGTCGTCAGTGTGGAAGATTCTATGCTCCAGAAGAATTTGCAGCTCGGGGAAAGTTTTGCTACGTTTGCAGGAAAAAGAATCGTTTTGCGGCGTGTTGCAGAAAGCGTCAGGTTGACCAAGTGGATGATGCGCAAGAGGCGGACGATAATTTCAATATCTTGAACATCAGCGTGTGCAGCGTGGCGGATGGTGTGGGAGCAGATTGGACAGTGCGCGGCAATATAGGCGGCTAAGAACTCAAATTTAAAGTAGATACTGGCTCACAAGCCAACCTGCTACCTCTGTCTTTGTTCCGGCGTGTCAACCGAGCAACGAAGCCAAAAAAAAAAGCACGGCAGTTCTTACTGCACATAACGAAAGCATTATCAAGCACGTGGGAGTATCAACAGAAGTCCTGATTATAAACGGCCAAGAACGTGGCGTTGCAGTTTTTATTCTAAAGAGAAGTAGTAATGCCATCATTGGTCTCAATGCATGTCAGGAATTCGGACTGATTCCAACAGTGAATGCAGTAGACTCAAGAGAAGACGCTCCTCAGCTGGCTGTTCCACACCTATTTTGCGGAACTGGCTGTGTAAAGCGACACTACAAGATGGTCTTGCAACCGGATGCCATTCCGGTAGTGCAGCCTGCCCAGAAAGTACCGTTGGCGATGAAGGAGCAGCTTCGTGAGGAGCTCAACCGCATTGAAAGGGCCTCTATCATTGTGAAAGTGGACGAGCCTACCAATTGGGTATGCCCTTTAGTTGTAGTAAGGAAAAAGAATGGCCGTCTTCGCTTATGTATGGACCCAAGGGTCATACACAAAAGCATAAAGCGCGAACATTATTCTATGCCATCTCGGGAGGACATTGAAAGTGAAATCTCATGCGCAAGGTACTTTTCCCGGCTAGACGCAAACGCAGGCTTTCATCAGATACCCTTGGCCGAGGCTACGTCACGCGTGTGCACCTTCGCAACGCCCTTTGGTCGCCACAGGTTCTTGCGGATGCCATTTGGAATTTTTTCAGCAAGTGAGGTCTTCCAGAAGACTTTAATAGAAATTTTTGAAGGCCTGACAGGCGTGCGTGTATACATTGATGATATACTAACATCGGGGGACTCGACAGAGCAGCAAAATGAACGGCTGAAAGCCGTACTAAAGTGAGCGGAGCAAGCTGGAATGACGTTTAACGCCCAAAAGTGTATGTTTTGTGTGAAACAGGTAGCATTTCTTGGTGACGTGATCAGCGAGAGCGGTGTCCATCCCAGTCCAGACTTAACCGAGAGCATAAAGGCTATACCGCAGCCGAAAGATAAACAGGCAGTTCGCAGAATGTTGGGCATTGTGAATTATTTCCGCAAGTATGTACCCTCGCTCAGTGACAGGACGTCCCTATTTCGTGGCCTTTCAACAGAAAGCGTGGTGTTCGAATGGACGTCAGCACACGTGCCCTAGTGGGCTCAGATCTGCAACGCATTGATGAACCCACCGATACTAGCGTTCTTTGATTCAAAAAAGAAGTTAAGGTAAGTGCAGACGCCTCTAAAAGCGGGATTGGTGCCGCCTTGCAGCAAAACACGGAAACGACTGGCGCCCAGTCACGTACGCATCACGGGTTCTGAGTGAGAGTGAAACACGCTATGCTCAAATTGAAAAGGAAGCACTGGCTATAGTATTTGCGTGCGAAAAGTTTCACCCGTTTGTCTATGGCCGCAGGATTTTTGTCGAAACTGATCACAGGCCTCTGATTGCCATCGCCCAAAAAAGTGTTGCGGACATGCCACCTAGACTGCAACAATATTTCATCCGCCTTTTCAAATACAACTATGTCTTGTAGTTCATCCCTGGGGAAGACCTGGTGCTCGCAGACATGCTGTCCCGTACTTCCACGCTGCCTGGGGCCACTGATGAAGCGGAAGACATGGATGTCCACGCAATTCAGGTGGTTTTAAGCCTTGTAAGCAGACGAACAAAGCAACGACTTCAAGAAGAGACCCGTGCCGACCCGTATTTAAGCAGCGTGTTAGAGCAACTAAAAGCAGGTGCGACGATTTAAGGTTAACTAAACCCATTCACATCGGAGTTATCCGCAGTGGACGGCGTACTGCTAAAAGAGAGCAAGATCGTCCTGCCGAAAAGTATGAGATCAGAAATTTTGGGGCAGATACACGAGGGCCACATGGGACAGAACAAATACAAGGCCAGGGCACGTAGGCTAGTTTTTTGGCCAGGACTAGGCAGTGACAATGAGAACCTAGTACGAACATGCCAGGTGTGTCGAAAATATGCCTACAGACAGCCGAGCGAGCCCCTTCTACAACGGCCTACATCGAAACGACCGTGGTATGGGGTCGGAATTCACTTGTTTCAGTTTGCAGAGGACTCATGATGATGATGATGATATATGATGTTTTTTGGCGCAAGGGCCATTTGATGGCCAAAGAGCGCCAGTTCATGGGACAACGAATGTGGACAATGATTGTGATTAGCGGCTGTATAAGGGCCATAAAATTCCTCGTGGTAAGGCGGGTAAAAACATACAAGTAATAAAATCATGATCATTCCGTGAAATGTGTGTGTGGTGTGAATAGATGACAAAAGTTGGTGATAATGTAAAACGATGGTGGACATGTATGGCATTTGCACAAGTACCTCACTGGATCATACCCTTGCGTCCAAGGGCCGTGAGGCAAGTGCTTTCCTGTGTAGCCACCGCAGCAAAAACCTCCCTGGAGAGGTCATGCTACGGGATGCCCGGGTATATGATATGAAAATTATGAAGTTCTTTTAAAAACGCTAACAATGATTTATGACTAAAAAGCTGTTCCCTACCGACGAACATTGTAGGGTGTAAAGGTATATGTTGTCGGTAGGGTAATGGAAAATGTTTTCTTAGAGTTTCTAAGTGTTTGCACTGGATTAGTATGTGAAGGACTGTTAATGTTTTACCACATTTGTCACACAATGGTGGTTCGTCACCAAACAAAAGATAGGTGTGTGTCGCGTATGTGTTTCCTATCCTGAGTCTCGTTAGTATTATATCTGTATGACGCGATTTCGATACGGGCAGCCAATGACCAAGGTGTGGCTTAATAACGTGTAGTTTGTTTTGTGTGTGTGTATCCCACTTGCTCTGCCAGTATACCCTGAGGTTTCGTTTGAGAGACGGCTTAAGATCAAGAGCCGGGATTGATATGGGTGTAGGGGCAGTGCTTTTGTGGACGGATGCAGCGAGTTGATCCGCCGTCACGTTGCCTTGAATCTCACGGTGCCCTGGCACCCAGCACACTACAACATGTTGTTTGAGTGTGTAGAGTGTGCACAAAATGGAGTAAAGTGAGAAAAGGACCGGGTTTCTTTGTTTTTTAAGACTGTGCAGAGCCGTTACCACAGTGAGGGAGTCTTTGTAAATCACTGCTTTTGGTATTTGTAATTGTTTGTTGTGTTTAGCTGCCACAAGTATCGCGTAAGCTTCTGCTGTAAAGATACTTGTGTCTGGATGTAGAGGGCCAGCATCTGAAAAGGATGGGGCGACAGCAGCATAGGACACAGAGGAGTTGGATTTGGAGGCATCTGTAAAGAACTCAGGACGTGTGTATTTGTGTTGAAGTTCCAGAAAGTATGTTCGGATATGGGCAATAGGCGCATTTTTTGTAACTTCTAGAAAGGACACATCACAGTCTATAGTCTGCCATTGCCATGGTGGTGGATATGCTACAGGAGCCATTAGGCTGTGTTCAAGTGAGACTCCAGTTTCCTCAGCTAGACTTTTCAGGCGAACTGAGAAGGGCTGCCTCATCGAAGGCCTGTTTTGAAACAGAATTGAGCTCGACAAATCATTAAGAGTAGAGTATGAGGAGTGCTTCTTATCCGCTTTCACCATAAGGAAATAAACAAAAGACTTGTAAGTTCTCTGCAGATGAAGCGACCACTCATTTGACTCAACATAAAGGCTTTCTATGGGGCTGGTGCGAAAAACACCCGTAGAAAGGCGGATGCCCAAATGGTGCACGGTGTCCAGCATCTTCAAAGCACTTTGAGTTGCATACTGATAAACAACGGCCCCATAATCTAAGCGGGTGTGAACGAGGCTTCGATACAGATTCATGAGGCATTGCCTGTCACTACCCCAAGTAGTACGTGACAACACTTTTATAACATTCATGGCTTTTAAACATTTTGTTTTTATAAACTTTATGTGTGGCACCAAGGTCAACTTGTTGTCCAAGATTAAGCCTAAGAATTTATGCTCGGCTTTGACGGACAGACGTTGCCCGTTCAGTCGAATGTCAGGTTCCGAGTGCATGCCTCTCTTTCGAGAGAACAAGACACACGTGCTTTTTTGTGAGTTAAGTCGAAATCAGTTTTCATCTGCCCATTTGGAGACCTTGTTTAAACCCAGCTGAACCTGCCGCTCACACATTGCCAAGTTGCATGACTTGAAGCCAAGCTGGACGTCGTCGACATATGTACAATAGAACATATTGCGGGGGATGGACAAGTGCAAGGAATTCATTTTGATGAGAAAAAGTGTGTAGCTAAGTACACCACCTTGTGGCACGCCTGTTTCCTGGACAAATATTTGGGAAAGAACCGTACCCACTCGGACACGGAATGTCCGGTTTGTCAGGTAACTTTCAATTATTTGAAACATTCTTCCGCGCACGCCAAGGTGGGACAGGTCTCTTAGAATTCCAAAACGCCATGTTGTATCATAAGCCTTTTCGATATCGAGGAACACAGAGAGAAAATATTGTTTATGGACGAAGGCGTCTCTTATCTGTGCCTCGATACGAACGAGGTGGTCTGTGGTGGATCTACATTCTTGAAACCCACACTGAAATGGGTCGAGCAAATTGTTTGTTTCAAGAATATGTAGAAGTCGGCAGTTTATCATTTTTTCGAATACTTTGCACAAGGAACTTGTAAGTGCAATAGGCCTATAACTTGAAGCTAAAGAAGGGTCCTTGCCCTCTTTCAAAATGGGAATAATAATAGCCTCTTTCCAGGAGGTAGGGATAGTGCCAGGAAACCAGATAGCATTGTATAAACAAATTAAGGTTTTTCGTGTTTCGGCTGGTAGGTTTTTTAACATTTCATAGACCACACGGTCAGAACCTGAAGCAGAAGTACTGCAGGAGTTTAGAGATGTTCGGAGCTCAGCTAGACTGAAAGCTTGGTTATATGCCTCCTATCTAGTGGATTTATGTTCTAGTTTCTGCTTTTCTATTCTTATTCTGTATTTTTGGAAAGTATCAGTATAGTGTTACGAGCTGGATACCCGTTCAAAGTGTGCACCGAGGAAGTTTGCCTGATCTTCCAAGGTATCACCCTGAGTGTTTACGAGTGGAAGTGTGTGTACTTGTTTTTCTGCTGTCCTACCGACCATGTTCCAGACTTTAGCCTCCGGTGGGTATGAATTGATCCCTGACAAAAACTTCTGCCAGCTTTCTCTTGTGGCCTGCCGACGCGTTCTCCTGCCTTGAGACTTTATTTTCTTAAAGCTCTCAAGGTTTTCCGCTGTCGGCGAGTTGCGCAGCAACCTCCATGCCCTGTTCTGTTCCTTTCGCGCATTACAACACTCTGTGTTCCACCATGGGACGTGTCGCTTGCCGGGCTGTCCAGATATTTGTGGGATGCATTTGGCTGCTGTGTTAATAAGGAGAGCTGTGAAGTACTGCACAGCTTCATCTATGCTTAGCCCACATATGTCAGTCCAAGTTAAGTGAACTTTGTTATGAAACTGTTCCCAGTCGGCTTTGTGTATAAGCCATTTGGGAACTCGTGGAGAACATTCGTATGATGTTTGTGTATTCAAAATGACAGGAAAATGGTCGCTTCCGTAGGGATTATTTAGAACTTTCCATTGGAGTAATGGTACAAGTGTAGGAGATGCGATGCTGAGATCTATGGAAGAGTACGTTTTGTTGGCAAGGTTATATTATGTTGCCTCTTTCCCATTCAACAGAGAGGCGCCGGAGGAAAAAAGGAACTGTTCAATGAGACGACCTCGTGCGTCGCAGCGAGAATCACCCCATAGACTGCTATGAGCAGTCAGATCACCAAGGACCAGATAAGGTTCAGGTAGTTGGTCTATTAGGGATTCGAATTCTCGTTTTCCAAGACGGTGGTGTGGGGGTATGTACAGAGAGCAGATGGTGACGAGCTTGTTGAAAAGAACTGCTCGAACAGCCACTGCCTCTAGTGTTGTTTGCAGTGGTAAAAGTGTGCATACACCGCCGGATGATGCCGCAGCATCATCTCTGTCCTTTCGGAAGAGAACATACCGACGCAAAAAATTCGTGTTTTTAGATTTTAAATGAGTTTCCTGTACACACAGCACCTTCGTCGAATGTTTGCAAAAGAGCTCTTGAACATCATCGAGGTTTCTAAGGAGTCCTCTGACGTTCCAATGTATTATTTGTGTTGCCATATTGGAGGTAACGTAGTGATGTGTGTAAGGAACAATGGGTGTGTCTGCTTCTTGAGCTAAGCGTTAAGACTCAAAGAACAGGGCCGTCGCCGGGCCCCGTTAGTGGCTTTTTATTTCTTTTGGCGCGCTCCAGGGAGCTACGCCGATCTTTCTGCACCAGGGGTGCCGTGGTGTCCATTGCCTCCTCAGAGGCACTGCGTGCCCGCATTTGCGAGCTGATGTTTGGGGCTTGGGACCTCGCCTGGTGAGACGAGGCCTTCAAATCAGCCGACCCTGGGGTCTCCTTTACCTCGGGGGGCGAAACCTTCGGTCCTCTTGGGCTAGAGGTCGAAAGAACCTCCTTTGGTGCTGGGATACCCTGGCCGCTGCAAGAGCTTGCAGCGGCCTTGGTTGTCGCCGTGGGGACGAGTGGCAGGGCAGCCTTGGCTGTTCCCGCCGTGGGTGGGGGCATTGGCGACCGCCTGGGCACAGTGTTCCTGGCATGGGCAGTTGCCGCAGGTCGTTGTAGTGCTGCCCCCTTTTGCACTACATCGGCAAACGATGGTTTGTTTGTGAAAAGACCAGATACTTGTTGACGGGCTTCTCGGAAAGTAATGTTTGGTAAGATTTTGATTGTAACAATTTCTTTTTCCTTTTTCCATGTTGGACAGGTTCGGGAGTATGCGGATCGCAGTTTGCGCAGTGGGCCCCATCCTCCACCTTACACTCGTCCGTAGCGTGTCCTGTGGTGGCACACTTTCCGCAGGTGAGTTGGCCGCGGCAACTCTGAGAGCCGTGACCAAAACGCTGGCATTTGAAGCAACGTCGTGGGTTGGGAATGTAAGGTCTCACATTCAACTTCAAGTATCCTGTTTCGAGATGTTCAGGCAGAGTGCTGGTGCAAAATGTCACAATAATGTGTTTTGTTGGGATTTCCTTCTTATCACGCCTAATTTTGATTCTTTGTACTTGTGTCACCTGCTGGTCCTTCCAGCCCTCGATGAGCTCACCTTCAGTCAGGTCAAGCAAGTCTCGATCAGATACAACGCCTCGGGAAGTGTTGAGTGAGCGATGTGGTGTAATTGAGATAGGTATGTTTCCAAACGATTCTAGTTTTGAGAGGTTTTCATACTGGCTCTGACTTTTTACCTCGAGGAGGAGATCCCCACTGGCCATTCTTGTAGCCTGGTAACCTGGTCCAAGTGTAGTGGTGAGGCATTTGGAAACAACGAAATGCGAAATAGTTCTGGCGTTCTTTTCAGCGGTTTCACAATGCATTACATGGTAGCGGGGAAAGGTTTCTTTCGGTTTGCTGAAATATTTGCAAAAGTCTTCGGTGCGCCCTCTCTTCGGGAGAGGACGATCGTGCAATGAAGGGAGAGAAGAAAAAGCCATAAACTAAATGTGAGTTCGGCAGCCATGCCAGCCGCCCACCATGGAGCCCAACACGGGGACGTGACAAGTCCTAAATTTATATGAGGCACTTCAACGTCAGCTGTACACAGCCGCTATAAGCAAATGTATTGTGCCCAAGACAGAGCACATACACAAGGTTAACCCTTGCCGCCAGGAAAAATCGGAAGTAAATGGAAGAGAGAAGAAGACACGATAGATTTAAAGACGAGAAAAGACTAAGATGTAGAGAGAGAGAGAAATAGGAAAAGGCGACTACCGATTTCCCCTGGGTGGGTCAGCCCAGGGGTGCCGTCTACATGAAGCCAGGGCGAAAGGGGTGTGTTGCCTCTGCCGGGGGGCCTTAAAGGTCCAATCACCCAGCATTGGCTCAACCCCCAGGATCCCCTTTTCCCCGGACACGGCAAAGCCACGCACGGCTAGGCATGGGAGGGAGCCGAAACTCCCCCGTTAGCTCGGGTCCGTGGTGTCGCTACACACCAAACGCCTACTTGCGCAGGCGCCCCTGCGAGAAGTTTGCAGGGGACTCCTACGTCGTGGTGTATGACGACCAGTCTAACTTCCCAGATGTTGAAAGACTGATGAGCACAACACCAGCGGAAACTATTTCTAAGATATCCGCCATAATCTCTCGCTATGGCATTGCTGCGCAAGTCTGCACCGACATCGGGCCCCAATTTTCTTCGAGTGAATTTGCTGCATTCGCATAACGGTTCGACTTCGAACATTTAACAACTAGCCCGAATTTACCCCGCTCAAACGAATTCCGAAGAAAACTACAGAGGGCCTTGAGGATTTCTGGCTAGACATTTTGGCTTATCGATCTTCCCCTTACAAGACGGGCGGTCGCCCGGAGAGTTGCTGCAAGGTCGTCGTCTTCGGTCAACGGTCCCTGAGTTTACGCCGATGGAGAGTGCCCTGTATCGAAACATCGGCAATCACTACAGGGTAAGCAATTATCGCCCCTTGATGCAGGCAACGTTGTTCGGATCAAGAATGGGAACTGGTCCCGCAAAGCGAGGGTACTTAAGGAGGTGGCCCCACGTTCATATCTGGCCGACTGAAAGTCAAGGGCAGCTGAGGCTAAATCGACAACATCTGCTGCCAACACACGAACGCTGCGAAAACGAGAACGGCTACGAGAGCGGTCTGGAAGACTTCGAGCCGCCCAGTGGCGCAGGAACTCCCGCCAAAGGCTCGGAACTGGCACATGGCACGTGTGACGCAGCAGTGGCTTACCGCTGTTCAAACCCGCAAAGCACCAGGGTTTCTGAAGAAACCAAGCAAACAGAATCAACGGGAGGCTCATCCGAATTGCCAACACTTCGCAGGTCAACGAGAACCCGAACTGAGCCACAGCGTCTGCGCTACGAAGAAGACTTTCGTCAGACGTGCTAGTTCATCATCATCATCATAATCAGCCTCACTACGTCCACTGCAGGACAAAGGCCTCTTCCATGTTCCACCAGTTAACCCGCTCCTGTGCTTGCTGCTGCCAAATTATACCCGCGAACTTCTTAATCTCGTCTGCCCACCTAACCTTCTGTCTCCCCCTAACCCGCTTCCCTTCTCTGGGAATCCAGTTAGTTACCCTTAACGACCAGCGGTTATTCTGTCTACGCGCTACATGCCCGGCCCATGTCCATTTCCTCTTCTTTATTTCAAGTATGATATCCTTAACCCCCGTTCGCCCCTAATCCACTCTGCTCTCTTCTTGTCTCTTAAGGTTACATCTACCATTTTTCTTTCCATTGCTCGCTGCGTCGTCCTCAATTTAAGCTGAACCCTCTTTGTAAGTCTCCAGGTTTCTGCTCTGTAGCTAAGTACCGGCAAGATACAGCTGTTATATATCTTCCTCTTGAGGGATAGTGGCAATCTACCTGTCATAATTTGAGAGTGCTTGCCGAATGTACTCCACCCCATTCTTATTCTTCTAGTTACTTCAATCTCGTAATTAGGCTCTGCGGTTATTACCTGTCCTAAGTAGACATAGCCTTTTACAACTTCAAGTGCACTATTAACTATCTCGAAGCGCTGCTCCTTTTCGAGGTTCTTGTATATTCCTTTCGTTTTCTGCAGATTAATTTTAAGACCCACCTTTCTAAAAGCTCTCCATGTCTAACTCCGTCATCATGAGTTGCAATTCGTCCCCTGAGTTACTCTGCAATGCAATGTCATCGGCGAAGCGCAGGTTTTTAAGGTATTCTCCATGAACTCTTATCCCTAACACTTCCCATTCTAGGTTTCTGAAAACCTCCTGTAAGCACGCGGTGAATAGCATTGGGGAGATTGCGTCCCCCTGTCTTTCACCTTTCTTGATTGGTATTCTGTTGCTTTCTTTATGAAGCACTATGGTAGCAGTTGATCCCCTGTAGATTTCTTCCAGAATGTTTATATATACTTCATCTACGCCCTGATTCCGCAGTGTCTGCATGACGGCTAATATTTCTACTGAATCAAACGCCTTCTCGTAATCTATGAAGGCTATGTATAGTGGTCGGTTATACTCTGAGCATTTCTCTATTATCTGATTGATAGTATGAATGTGGTCAATTGTTGAGTAGCCTGTTCGAAATCCTGCTTGTTCCTTTGGTTGATTGAATTCTAATGTTTTCTTTACTCTGTTAGCAATTACCTTTCTAAATAGCTTGTATACTACAGAGAGCAAGCTGATCGGCCTGCAATTCTTCAAGTCCTTGTCATCTCCTTTCTTATGTATTAAGATGATGTTAGCGTTCTTCCAAGACTCTGGTACCCTTCACGTCCGGAGATGCATCGTAAACAGCGTGGCTAGTTTTTCTAACACAATCTGTCCTCCATCTTTCAGCAGATCTTCTGTTACTTGATCCTCACCATCATCTTTGCCTCTTTGCATGCTCTTCGAAGTTTTTCTGACTTCTATCATTACTGGTGGGGTGTCATCTGGGTTACTGCTAGTTATTATAGTATTAAGGTCGCGGTTGTCTCGGCTACTGTACAGATCTCTGTAAAACTCCTCCACTATTTTAACTATCCTATCCATATTGGTAGTTATTTTGCCTTCTTTGTCCCTTAGTGCATACATCCGACTTTTGCCTATCCCAAGTTTCCTCTTCACTGCTTTGACGCTTCCTCCGTTTTTCAGAGCGTGTTCAATTCTCTCCATGTTATACCTTTTCACATCGCATACCTTGCGTCTATTAACCAACTTCGAAAGCTCTGCCAGTTCTATTTTGTCTGTTGTACTTGACACTTTTATGCTTTGACGCTTCTTAATTAGGCTCTTCGTTTCCTGGGAAAGCTTGCCAGTGTCCTGTGTAACAACCCTGCCTCCAACTTCCACTGCACACTCCGTAATGATACTCGTTAGATTATCACTCATTGTATCTACGCTAAGGTTGGTTTCCTCACTAAGATCCAAGTACCTGTTCTGCAGCGACACTCTGAATTCCTGTACTTTCCCGCTCATTGATAGCTCATTGATTGGCTTCTTGCGTATCAGTTTCTGTCGTTCCTTCTTCAAGTCTAGGCGAATTCGAGACCGTACTATTCTATGGTCACTGCATCGTACCTTGCCAACCACTTCCACATCCTGCACGATGCCTGGGTGTGCACTCATTATAAAGTCTATTTCGTTCTTATTTTTGTCATTAGGGCTTCTCCATGTCCAGTTGCGGTTTCCTCGTTTTTGGTAGAAGGTATTCAAAATCCTTAAATTATTGCGTTCTGCGAATTCTACTAGTAGCTCTCCCCTGGCGTTTCTAGTACCGATGCCATAATCTCCTACTGCCTGGTCTGCAGCCTCCTTCTCCCTTTGCATTAAAGTCTCCCATCAGTATTGTATACTGTGTTTTTACCTTACTCATTGCTGATTCCACGTCTTCATAGAAGCTTTCAACTGAAGCGTCATCATGGCTGGATGTAGGCGCGTGAGCCTGTACCATCTTCTTCTTGTATCTCTTATTCGGTTTAATTACGATACCTACCACCCTTTCATTTATGCTATAGTATTCCTTTATGTTGCCAGCTATGTTTTTGTGAATTAGGAATCCCACTCCCAGTTCTTTTCTGTCTGCCAAGCCCCGATAGCAAAGGACTTGCCCATTCTGTAGCACAGTGTAGGCCTCATCTGTCCTCCTAACCTCACTGAGCCCTATTATATCCAATTTAACACCCTCTAGCTCTTCAAATAGTACAGCTACACTTCCCTCACTAGATAAGGTTCTAGCGCTAAACGTTGCCAAGTTCAGGTTACAAAGGCGGCCTGTAGTCCAGAGATTCTTAGCACCCTCTGCTGCGTTGCAGATCTGACCGCCGCCATGGTCAGTTGCTTCGCAGCTGCTGCGAACTGAGGGCCGTGAGTTATTTGACGTATGCATGTGGGAGGTAGTGGCCAGATACTACACCAGGGTGGCCAATTCTTCTATGGTGAGGGAGTGCGTTCCCGGCGGTGGTTGCCGGTGAGGCCGCACCCCTAGTTCACTTGTTTATTTTGTTTGCTGTTTGTTTGCTTGGTAATATGAGTCCAAATTGGATGAAGAAAAGATGTATCAGAACGGGCTATCGCACATGTGCGCGGATACTGCTTGCCACTTCCTTTCTTGTCTATCCCTTTCCCTCGCTGCCCACGCAGCTGTATAAGGGTCACGAATAAACGACCAGTCGGTCATTCCTTGTTCAGCAACGTGTCGCCTCGGTTCGTTACATCGAACGCGTTACAGCCGTCACCCTCTTCCTCGCCTGCCCCGCTAAGTGTAACTGTATATCTTTCCTACGAGAGCAGAGTAGCGTATCGATCCGCCATCTTACCTGGTTAAAACTAGAGTTACGCGGCGAAGCCGTGCTCTGTTTTTTCAGGCGAATTTCTTAAGGCTGTTGCCGATCGAGAAGCGTGTCACTCAGTCGACGTGCCTGGCGAGTCAACGATTGCCTAAGAATGAAGAAACACCTGCTTTCTGGACTGTGCCATGGTAGTTCAAAATCGTTTTTTAGTCTTTTCGGTAGTGCAAAGCGCATAGGTATAGCAGAGTGCTGAATAGCAAAAACCACAGCTGCTTCATGTTCAAGTAGCACCAGGTATGGAAGGTAAGCAACCAATCACCAACACTAAATATAGATTCTTCGAGATTCAACAAGGGCCTCACTAAGCCTTCAGCATTGACTATTCCTGTGTGTATTCAAAAAATGGTGCAGATTTGGCACCATTTTGCGACAGCAGTTACTTTGCTGTCAAGGCTGAACTACATGAATTTAAAGCAAATAAAAGCACTGCTTCTTAGATAACGAGCTAGAGAGCGTACGACGGTCAGTTGATACATTCCAGGTAAACGGACACTATTCTCGGTGGTGCGGCCTATGCACCGGCTTTTCCGCAGTGCATGTTTGCTAGTGGCGTTGGAAAGCAAATGCGCTACTCTGCTACTTGAAGGTAGCATACACAGTAACTAGCCGCATGCTCACTGCAGCGCCCGCAGCTGCCGCCTCTTCCGTTCACACGTGACACTTAACAAATCTTCCTGAACTCTACACAGCACCGGCGTTAGCGCCGTTAAGCCCCTGACGCCACTCATGCGCAACGCTGCTGCTCGGGTTCCATAAGGGTTCACTTTGGAAAGATGCTGTAATTTTTTTCATATTTAATGGCCGACAAGTCAGCCATAAAGAAAGCGTGAGTGTTTTTTCAAGAACGGTGTGTAAGAAGCGTCAAGGAAGATTCGCGGGTTGAGTGATTTTGTCACGTAGCCATGACGTTGGCAGCAGTCCATGTGTCTCAGATAAAATGGTTTATTACGCTGAACATGTTCGTGGTAATTCGAGGGTCAGATTACAGGGATACACACTGAGACCAATGGCGGCGAACAGAGCATCGCATGTCGATAAAACGGATGATCGCTGGGACGCATCGCCCTTTACAGATCACGCATTGAACTTCTGAGCCCTACTGATTGTGCGCATTCCTGATGTAGCGATATGCTGCAATCATAGAGGAACATACTATATAAAGAGTGGCCACTCGAGCCTCTTCGTGACCCAGCAAGATAGGCTCTGACCAACCGCTAGATTGCGCGCCCATGCTCACTTCCCCTCTTTTGTCACGGCATACAATAGCCACCTCCGGAGGTCAATGAAAACCTAAGTTTAGCTTGAAATCTTTCCAAAGAAGAAACTTTATTGATTTGTGCAATTTTCCACATCTGCTTTACAACGTATCCCACTGAGGACGTTTAATGCTTTACCAGAAAAATCAGTAAAGTTCGACGAGAAAGTTTTGTGTTTCTGCATTTATTTTGCGCAAAGGGTACAGATTCATGTGGTTTAGATGTCCTGTAGATTCATTCATGCGCGGATGGGCGTAGCCTAGTAGTAAAGAGACTCATTTTCGTAGCATGAGGGTACGGGTTCAAATCTGACCGTCGTAAAGAAAACGTGTTGTTATTTCATTTATGCAAAAGAAATTATCGGGTTTGACCAGTCATTTGTGGTGCTGAAAGCAGCACAGTAGCTCGGCTGCAGGTTTCTTCGGTAGTGCCTACTCTTTATGTGTATATCTTTTTCTATGCTGCAATCGTGAAGCTTCTCGAACACTGAGGGGTGGTCTGCGCTGAGCATTTCTGACAGTGTTTGTGGGCGTAAACGAAGCGCAGAAAAATTCAAAGAAAAACGCGCAAACTGCGCATGTGAGGCACGCTGAGCCAGCCAGCGATTTTGTGGAACCAGGCGTTCACCCGCGTATTTCGTCCCCTTAGGGTGTGAGCTTTCTCTAGGCAAAGTCTCTGCTCCATGGACAGTAGCTTCGACCGCCTGCAGCAGGTGGCGCAGCAATGCGTTCTGCTGTCCCTGCAAAAAAAAGCGGAGCATTTGCTCGGCTATTTTAAACTTTCTTTTCTCTTGCGCTGGGCTGGCGATTCCACTCCACCGCTGGTCCCACTCAGCCACTCAGCTCGTTTTCACCCGTATTTTCATTCACTGTCTGCCGGTTGGTTTATTTGCGCGGAAACACTGTCATCCACATAGGCTAGATATTAAGGATGCAGTAACTGATCCCTTCAAACAGTGAGACTTCGGTGTTATAAACACACATTCTCACAGGCTCATCCGAGGGGCAAGCCAGCTGGCTCCGACACCGCTAACAAGGCTTCGCTGATACGGAGGGATGTGTCCGACAGCTACATCTACGACACAGAGACGAAAATACAAGCCAAGGTAAGCCACTTGCACCTGCCATTCCACGGATATCATGGGTCTTCATAATGATTCTTGGAGATCTGCGTTCGCACTGTATGGATACGAGAAAGACTGTCGGCGTTGCATATTACGCTTTTCAATCAATAGGTAAACGCACACTCAGGCTCAGGCAGGTACCTATAAGAGTGGTCGCCTCTACCCATCAAACTTGATTAACATGCAACCCCACCCACGCTTCTAGCTCCCCTCCTCTTAACTCATTGCTTTAGTGCAACCTACACTGTGAACAAAAGTAGGCAGAAATGAGAGTAAACGGCTTGTTCTCTAGCGCAATCCCCGATGGAGGTTTTGTGAATACCGTCCGACGAAAGTAAAAAATTTACTCCCCAACAGGAAGGGGTTTCGGATTGATTTAGGGAGTTTTTGTTTATATTCATTGGAAAACTTTTTTGAGGTAAGTGTGGGGGTAAATTTTTACATCCACCGAGAAAAAAATCACGTGTGCGTCGACGTACCATGCGCAAGCGTAACTTGACCTTTATTACCTACGAAGTACACAATATTGATTACAGTACAGAAGCATGCACACAACATTCCTATATTATTACAACACTCACATTCACCACAGCTTGCCGCTGGGGCTGCACACCGATGCTTCAGTCAACGGGTATATATAGGCGCCATAATATGAACTCCCATGTAACCTAATTACTTTCGTAGCACATCAAATTGACCACAGTACACAAGCATGCACACACGTTCACGTAGCATTACAACACTCACATTCACCACACCTTGGGGCTCGCGCAGCACACCCTTGCCATGGCAGTGACATGTCCATAGAGCCAATGGGGACGAAAATTGGACGCGATGATAGCGCCATCTTGATTCCGGCGGCAGTTGTACAAAGATTGGAAAAGGACCAATTTACTAACAACTGAAAAAGTGTTTATTGTCTCTTGCCCTCAAACAGCTTTTTTGAACAAATAATAAGTAAAAGTATTGGTTGTATAATTTATAGTTGCGTATGAAATAAAATGGGTTTCAAAACACCTGGCCTTTTGATATCGCGGCTGGCAGTTGGCGCAGCAGACGACACTGTCGTCGTCTACTTGTGCGTCATGGCTGTCCCCAGCTCGTTGGAGCAGCTCCCTTTCTAAATTTCTCATTTACATACGGTACAATACAGTAGACTATTTACTAAAAGCTCGCAAGTGTCTTGCCTGCTTACTTTAGTAATTGAGTGAGGCTGAATACAGGAAGAAAGAAACGACAACGCTAATCACACAAGCTTGCGGCAATAAATGGCTTTATTGCAAGTCAACCGGTGTTTACATGGAATGAAGGCCACGTAAGCCAACATTTATCATGTACATTAGTGAACAGTATGCATGCATCACATAGCGGGTACGCGCGTACTTCGCATAGCGCTAAAGCAGCTCCCTAGCGCTGACTGGTATATCCATTTCACTCCACGAAAACTTCACTGCAGTAAGTGAATGTATATTGATAAAAATCCTGCACTTCTGCAGCTAAAGATGTCGTAACACCTCGTCGACACTTTTCAGGAAACATTCTGTAAACAATATCGACGTATCCACCTGCCTTTCACGAGCAATGTGGTGCGGCTGTTTGCTTTTGGGTTCTTGCTGCCAGCTAAAGTGGGTTCCTTTCCGTTCTTCAACGCATTCGCACTATTCGTGCTTATAAATGCTTGAAATCAAATGTGAAGCGACTTTTTATGCGCAATATTTTCAAGTCTTGCAAATAAATTTATCAAAAAAGGCTTAGATGGTGTTTTGTTTGCTCTCGCCGGCAGTGCGCTGTCATCGTTTTGACAGCGGCGACGCCAAATGACGCGGCCGCGAAGCTCCAACACGCTGCAGTCTTGCCCATGCTTCAGTCGACGGGTATATATAGGCACCATATTCTGACCTCGCATGTAGCTCTGAAGAGAGTCTTTGTTTACTAATAATTAGGCAATAAACACGCATGCCGTTAGAACAAATTTGCGGTGGCCAGATGTGATAACTTTAGCACACATGCCTATTATCTTAAACCCGTATGATACTCTATAACTTTAAGCTATAGCGAAAATAATTTATCAGTTGGTGCTATGTTGTACGGCCTGAGTTTGCATTAGCAGTGCTGTGTGGGAATCCGTAAAATGCAGTGAACCATACACAACACAAGAGTGGCTGTGCATGAACCCTTCAACGATGCACATTCAGCAGCTCCTGCGATGAACTGAGGTACATTGCCGCTACCGCATTCAACGACTAGGCCCCACTCAGGAGTACGGCACGTTTATACAATGAATGACAACTGACGATTTCAAAATGCTTCCTGCTGTACAGTTTTTGTCTCGTTATTTGTTCCATGCACCTAATTACGTGTTCGCTAATAGGCTATGCAGCGATGGACATAACGAACGAGAGGGTTCGCAGTCACGGTTGCTGGTGCTCGCATACATTGCATGGAAATGCAATCCGTACGCAGTTTCTGTGTGTCTTTGCCTCGTTCGGCGCTTGCCTTCGCATTGGTCATTTGACAGCTGCGGTCGCAAGGCGCACAAGACTGTTAATTCTAGTAGCCGATTAGATGCAAAGCATTTTCGGCAAGCTTCGGCGACTTTGAGCATATCTATCTATCTATCTATCTATCTATCTATCTATCTATCTATCTATCTATCTATCTATCTATCTATCTATCTATCTATCTATCTATCTATTTATCTATCTATCTATCTATCTATCTATCTATCTATCTATCTATCTATCTATCTATCTATCTATCTATCTATCTATCTATCTATCTATCTATCTATCTATCTATCTATCTATCTATCTAACCGCCTACGACGTTTAGCTTCCCTGGCTGTTTGAATAATGGTATCGTTACCAAACATGGTATGATATAATGTGACTGTGTGACACACATACCTGACAACTCTTAACATGAAAAATCATGAAATGTATGTCATAAATGTCGTGAATTACGTGTCATGGTCTTGCTGCTCTTGCAGTGGTTTTACTCACATGATATGTTGGGTCCCTGTCTCGGACGACCAGTTGAGGCTGGTGCGCCGGGCCTGCTTAGAGATGTCGGCCAGGGGTCTGTCGGACATCTAGGGGCGCAACCAGATTTACTTCGGTTTTTTTTTTCAAATCAAATTGTACCTTCCTCCTCCACCAACATCATACGTTGCGACACCACTATAGTATGAAGCGACTGCATGGCGACAACAAGCGACAGACCCTAACATCAAAATTAAAACATCCGTGTCTTGTAACAACATGACTACATGCCAGGCTCATGATGCACTGGCGGCCGTTTCGCTAGCTTTTCATGAACCAAATTTGGTATTATTGGACGTGAATGAATGACGAAGGTATCTGACTGGTGCGAAAATGATAATCATGAGATTCGTGTCGTGTAAGAACATTGATACCCGCCACACTCAAGGCGCCTATACACTTCGACGTGAGCCGGTGCGCACAATCTCCGACGTTTGGTTTGTCGCGTCACACCGGCCATGCCACGCAAGGCGCCGATATCCCCCTACACTGTAAAAATGCACAAGAAAAACTGTCCGTCAGAGGCACAGTCAACATCGACGTAAAGCTCACGGGTGCCTCTTAGTTCAAGGGGGAGGAAGAAATTGGCCGTGGACGACAACGGACGCAATATTGTTATTATAGGTACGGAGACAATGTTCTTCTTCCGTGGATCTTATTGAAAGGTCTAAAAGTTGGCTGCTGTGGTTTGGTATTTTCTATCCGAAATGCCACTACCAGACCACTTATTTGGGGGCTACAATGTGTTGACAGAGAGCCTGGGTACGTGTAATCCGTTTTGTCCATAGTTCCTCTTTAATCTTTTTACTGTGATTTGAATACTCTTGACGTGTTTCCGATATCGGCATCGCCGTCACGCCCCATATAAAGTCCAAATTGATAACGCAACCCCGGAAATCTTGTGTTCTAGCCACGGGTATATCAATGCTGGCGAGCACTACGAACGCGGCTGAAGCAAAGGAGAAGCAAGCCGACCCATCTCAGTCGCACGAAAGGCGCTTATGATAACATCACCCGCTTGCGATGCATGTCATCGATTTATACTCAGGCAGAGAGGAATGGCCCTGTCTGTTTCGAGGAATGCCGGGGCCACGGGAAACAAGAGGGAAGCGGCCATATAACGAAATGGGAAGATAGCCGCCAATTGGAAAATTCAAAAATTGTTTTTTTTCGTGAAACAAAAAATTGTAATCATAAAACTTGGGATATCAAAAGAACTGCTTACTTTCTTTCCAGTTGGATATGAATGTTACCTTTAATTAGACCACCACGTGGTGCAAATCGGCCTCAATGTGGACAAACTTGATAAATTCGGGAATTTGGTGATTTTTTTGTAAAGTTTTGCGACTTGAGGGGTGCGAAGGTAATTTTTTGCAAAATATACCTTCTGTGGAGTAATTATTATTTCTGAGATATTCATTAAAAGAGCAGTAATGCTATAGAAAAACTGCGAACATAGCCCCTTTCAGCTAAACTCTTGTAGGAGTATTTGGCCAAAACTTGAACTAATAATGATTAGCTTAAAACACCTTGCACAGTCACCATCATTTCATATATACATTTGGTATGGAGAGAGGGAGTGACACTTTAAAAAAATTCTTTTCACGTACAACAGCCATACGACAATGGAAAAATTCAGAAAGCACTCACGTGACCACAATTTTTTCTTCCCGAAACATTCTAGTGATTCACTGCTTTCAATGCAGTGAATCACTAGAATGTGATTCACTGCATGATTCACTGAATTCCGCAGGATATTTCTTCAAATCCATTTTAGGTGGTCGCCAAAAAAATTGGCAGCATACCCACGCAGTGAATGATAGAGACAAGGGGCGAAACATCCGTCCGTCCATTCGTTCTTGCTTCCGTCCGTCTATGTGTCCGCCTTTGTGGCTGTCCATGCGTCCATGCGCCCTTCTGTGCGTGCGTCTGTTTGTCCATCCGCACGTCCATCTGCGTGTCCATCCACGCATTTGTCTGTGTGTCGTTTGGTCCATATAGTCAACCCTCCAAGTACCACCATCTCTCAACTTTTCATCATATTGTCGCGGTACAACGCGAATAAAACACAGATACACCTTGGGACGACGAAAGCAGCGTGTCCTCAACAGCTCAGTCACAAGATCGTCTTCTTCAGCCTCGAGAGAAGCTAGAGGCCCACTACCTCGTGCCCACTAAATGACCCATCATCGTTATCGTCCACATGTAGACACGCGTCATTTGCCTCTCTCCCAAAGAGCATCGCCCCGATGCGCAGTCTGTAATGCAGTTTTTTTTCTAAATTAAAGTATCATGCAATCACTCGCTGACGTAGGGTTTCATGCGGACTACGTGAACGAGTTCAGGACGGTGCTGGCGACGCCTTGTAGTATACGAACAGTCGGGAACAACTTCGTAAGTGACATCGCTCAGTCGTCGCACAACTAGGTACGGTCCAAAGTATCTTCTTAAGAGTTTTTCGGAAAGTCCTCGTTTTCGTATGGGCGTCCAAACCCATACTTTGTCGCCAGTTTGGTAGACGACTGTTCTGCGGTGAGCATTGTAGCGGCCTGCATCGTAGTCTTGCTGCTGGCTGATCTGTAAACGTGTGAGTTGCCTAGCTTCTTCTGCGCGTTCTGTAAACGTGTCGGCGTCCGGGACGATGTCGTCGCCTTCGTGCGGTAACATTGCATCTAACATGGTTCGAACTTCCCGTCCATGAACGAGGCTGAAAGGTGTCATGCGGGTCGTTTCTTGCTTGGCCGTGTTGTATGCAAACGTTATGTAAGGCAACATTGTATCCCAATTTTTGTGTTCGACGTCAACGTACATCGAAAGCCTGTCTTCAATGGTTTTGTTTAGACGCTCTGTCAGCACGTTCGTTTGTGGGTGGTATGCGGTGGTCTTACGATGCGTTGTTCCACTCAGCATCAAAACATGGTCCAAAAGAGCTGCTGTAAATGCGGTTTCTCTGTCTGTGATTAGGACGGTTGGTGCACCATGCCTCAGTACAATATTCTCGATAAAAATTTTGCCACCTCCGCTGCTGTACCTCTCTGGATAGCCTTTGTCTCAGCATAACGGGTCAAATAATCCGTTGCGACGGTAACCCATCGGTTGCCTGCAGTAGAAGTAGGGAGTGGGCCCAAAATGTCCATGCCGATCTGGTGTAATGGAGTCATTGGGACCTGTACGGGTTGCAGGAGGCCAGCTGGTTTAGTTGGCGGTGACTTGCGTCACTGGCAGTCGAGACAGGTACGAACGTAGTGCTTCACGGCTGTGGTTAGTTTTGGCCAGTAATACCTTCGCTGTACCCTGGCCAACGTTCTTGTGTAACCCAAGTGGCCAGAGGTAACCTCGTTGTGGCATGCTTTCAGTACTTCGGTGCGAAGGGCTGCTGGGATGACGAGCAGATAGGCAGATCCCGTCGACGAAAAATTTCTTTTATAGAGTACTCCGCCACATAAACAACATGATGACAACGCTCTTGAGAAAACTCTTGGCGCCTTCCGAGATCTGCCATCCAAGTAGGTAATTAAGCCAAGCAATTCAGCGTCGTCTCGTTCTTGCTGCGCAATGGTGGTCGTGTCGAGGACACCGAGAAATGATGTTTCCTCCTCCTCGGGTAAGGTTGCCGACTCAATGGGTGAACGGCACAAACAGTCGGCGTCCATATGTCGCTTCCTTGACGTATGTACGACTGCCATGTCGAATTCCGGCAGCCTGAGACTCCAACGCGCTAATCGGCCGGTAGGGTCTTTAAGATTAGTTAACCAACACAGTGAGTGGTGGTCGCTAATTACTTTGAAGGGGCGGTCATATAAATACGGACGAAATTTTGTAACCGCCCATACCACGGCGAGACATTCCTTCTCAGTCGTGGAGTAATTAGCCTCAGCACGTGTTAACGTTCTGCTTGCGTAAGCGATTACCCTTTCTGCGCCATCTTGCTGCGGCACAAGCACAGCTCCCAGACCAACATTGCTAGCATTGGTGTGAAGCATTGTAGGGGCTCTCTCGTCGAAGTGGGCAAGGACTTGGGGTGTTTGTAGTCGCTGGCGAAGATCGTCGAAAGCAGCTTCCTCTTCGTTATTCCACTCAAAGGTGACGTCTTCTCTTGTTAGGCGAGTTAGTGGTGATGCTATGCGTGCGAAGTCCGCGATAAATCGTCGATAATACGCGCAGAGGCCGAGAAAGCGTCTGACAGCCTTTTTGTCGGTCGGCATAGGGAACTGTTCTACGGCTGCTATTTTTCAGGATCGGGACGAATACCAGCATGACTGACGACATGACCAAGAAATCGCAGCTCTTCGTAGCAAAACTGGCACTTCTCAGGCTTCAACGTCAGGCCCGCGGACTGTATGGCTCGTAAGACTACCTCAAGTCTTTCAAGGTGCTCGTCAAACGTCGCGGAAAACACTATGACGTCGTCCAGATATACTAAGCATGTTTTTCACTTCAACCCAGAAAGCACGGTATCCATGAGTCTTTGAAAGGTAGCAGGGGCTGAGCACAAACCGAATGGCAAGACCTTAAATTCATATAACCCATCTGGTGTCACTAAAGCGGTCTTCTCGCGGTCTCTCGGGTCCACCTAGATTTGCCAATATCCACTCCGCAAGTCCAATGAAGAGAAGTATCGAGCATGTCGAAGTCTGTTTCTACAGGTGACAATGCGTTTGGACTCGATGAGCGGCTCCCTGCGGGCGTGTGGAGCATCAGACAGGGTTGCGGCCCAGCACCTCCACCAGTGTCACGGTACAACGCGAATAAAACACAGATACACCTTGGGACGACGAAAGCAGCATGTCCTCAACAGCTCAGTCCCAAGATCGTCTTCTTCAGCCTCGAGAGAAGCTAGAGGCCCACTACCTCGTGCCCACTAAATGCCCCATCATCGTTATCGTCCACATGTAGACACGCGTCAATATATTTTCTCGTATAGAAGCACCGCCATCCAGCGGACATTCCAAAGACTAATCGAGAGATGGCACACGCACACTTTCTTACGGTTTGCGCTTCGTCTCTACGCCCCACCTTTTACCACCTTGAGTTCAAGGTATATACTAGATCACTGTATTCATGGCATTGCGGCCCAACGCTCACTGTACCTTTCTAAAACCAAGGAGGTTACGCCCAACGAGTAGAGGCAGCAACCCTTTCTTGTCAGATAGTGCTCAATGTTCATGCTAATGGCTGATTGATATGTGGGGATTAACGTCCCAAAACCATCATATGATTAGGAGAGACGCCGTAGTGGAGGGTTTTGGAAATTTCGACCACCTGGTCTTTAACGTGCACCCAAATCTGAGCACACGAGCCTACAACATTTCCGCCTCCATCTAAAATGCAGCTGCCGCAGCCGGGATCAGATCCCGCGACCTGTGCGTCAGCAGCCGAGTACCTTAGCCACTAGACCACGGCGGCGGGGCCATGCCAATGGCTGCTAATGATGAATGACAGATAGGAGAATTCGGCTTTTACTTTCTGACGGCTTGCGCTTCGTATGTACTTCCCACCTTTAACCACCTCGAGTATATGGAATATACTAGTTCACTGTATTCATTGAATTGCGGCTCAACGCTCGCTAAACCTTTCTAAAGCCAAGGATGTTACGCCTAGGGAGTATAACATAGCAACCCATTCCTGTCAGATAGTGCTCAATGCACATGCCAATGGCTGCTACTGGGGAATAAGAAACAGGAAAATTAGGCTTTTAGTTAATGCACACTCTGCGAATTTTTTTCATTTTTCAACAACCCACAGGAGAAATCTCCCATCTGCACCACTTTGCAGGTCAAAATGTAAGACTGGTTAAACACTACGACGACTACTACAGCTACTACGAGAGACGAACCGGTGACGCTTTAAGGAGCTTCACCCCTAATAGCTGGTATGTATGGCGTAGAATGACCCTACAACGAACGGCACTGGCAGCGAAGAATGCTTCCAGCTTGGAGCTGAAGCATGAGCGCTTTTGTGTAAGAAAAGAGTAGGATGAAAGGAGAGGTTGAAAAAGGAATAGACTGGTTAGAACACCTGCACCCTGCGTGTGCCTTGGAGAATGTGACGGCAAGGGTCACGTGCTGCCGCCGCGTTATGACAATCCACCAAATCTACAAGCAAAATACTAAAACTATGTGAACTTGTTCAGCGGAATATTCGCGCCTCCTAACAGAATTTCCGTCTTTTCGCATATTTTTTATAATTTTATTCATTATCTTTTTAAAAGGCAGATAATGAAGTTTCTAGAGACCACTACCACACGGAGTCCCTCATATATGTGGAGGGGTATTGTAACGCAAATATTTCTCGTTTTCTTCTTTCTTTTCGAGAATTACACGCCACGCGCATTCCCCCCCCCCTCTTTTTTTTGGCACGACCACATAGCGTGGCTTCACTTGTTTCATATAACTGATAATGCGGCGCAGTGGCATTGTTTTAAGTGGGTTGTTTTGCCAGAGAGCATATAAACATTGGTTCTTCCATCTCATTATTATCAATGATGTCTCCTTGAAACCAGTAATCATGTAATGGTGTGTTCCACACGTTGTTATGTGCTTGCGGAAATTTTCGAATTATTGTGATTCCTCTCTTGTGAAAATTCACATGTCTTGTCATTAAGCATTTCAGCATTGTCAGATTGCGCGTACAACAACAAATGAAAACCAAGTGCCTTGAAATATAGAGCTGGTGCACAATCGTTTTCTTTAATTTTGGTAAAGAAGTTTTTTTTACTGTTTTATTCGCTCCACCATGAAGAAAAGATTGAATTGCAGGCCATAATAGCGTATACGTGCTTTGTGCAATGAATGCGTGAGTTCATTTCGTCAGTCAAACAGCGCGTACGTGTAATTTCATGGTGTACTTATAATGTTTTTGCATGCGAAAGTTAACTACGACAGCCTCACTGCTTCTACGAACTTTTTTATTCTCAAGTACACATTTTATTGTACTGCGTTGGAGTGTGTAGCGAATACAACGAGCTTGTACAGCAACCCGAAAGCGTGGTTTCAATAATGTTTCAACAAGACTCCTTAGAGCGTGGCCCCCTTCGCGACATTAGAACACCGCCGGGCGCGCCTATCCAGGCGGCCATGCATCGGCGGGCCGGCTCGCGATCACATCCCTCCGACCAACGCCTCGTCAATTTCGATGCCTGCCCCTTGAAACAAGAACAGCGGCCCCTCCCTTTCCCTCCTTTAGTTTTGATTTTTCTTGGTGTTTAGCGTAACCTGTGGCGGACGGCGCAAAAACTCGATATTTTGCACAGCCTCCAAAATAGTCGTGTATAGTTGCAGATCTCGAATAACCCTCGAGTGACGCGCCCCTAGGGGCTCAAGTAAAAAACGCCGTAATACTCGTGACGACACGGGCGCCGCGCAGTGGCGCCCACGCCCGTGTCGGTCGCGGTCCCACTCAGTTGCGCTTGCTCAAAACTGAAGACAAGTCGACTCCGCTGGCAACAGGAACCATTCGTCAAGCATCCTGATGCAGGTGGCTTTACTCCGACGTGGTCACGTGATGTATGTACGCGGCGCAAGCAAGGTCGAGCATGCGCGGCGCTCGCCAGCCAACATGAACGCTTGTCACGGCAGAACGTTGCGGCCGAGGACTCGTTAGAAACGACTATGTTCAACGACGATTTGTGACACCAAGACGTGTATTCGTTGCCCTATTCTGATCGGCTAACCTGTGGTTGCGTGAAGTCGGACAATATGCCACGAGCAGTTTGCGCAATGTGTCGGTACCTTCACTGCTTCGAGTCACCATTGTGTCCGAGCTTTCTCGCCAAGCTGACCAGCGAAGAAGTTTTGTGTATTTCGCTATCAGGTAAGTCCTATCTTACGGCTCTCGTGAATTTTTCCTGCCTTCGGCCTGTTCGACTGCCGGCAAAATGCTCAGGCCTTGAATGTTTACGCTGCTTTGATGTCGCAGGAACTTACTTGAAAGCGGCTTTTTTTTTTTTTGTCGCGGGCGCGGTTACTGCGTACTTGCGAATTCCGTGCAACGTTGTCGCGTGCCTCTGACCATGATGTTGGTTACCAGGGGTTTGGTGGTGTTGGCTTGATAGCTGCTGTCACGTGCCGTGCTCCGGTACGCATTGCGTTATAGTAGACGATAATTCCTCTAGGTCCCGGGTGAGTGGCCGACAAAACAGCACATCCCATTTTTTTCGTTGCAGTTGCGTTATCAGGCGACACATGCGAAGTTCAGTTGGCGTGTTCCGTGTAGATAAACAAGCCACTTTGATTAGCAGCGGTGTGACGGCTGGGCTGTATCTGATTGTAATAATGCACTTACGGATATTAGCGTGGCAGATTCTGCCGGCAGCGTTTACTTTACCGTTTGCAGGTCCTGTGCCGGTAGTATTAAGTTACATTTAGCCTGTCCTTTTGGCTCTCGCTATTTTCTCAGTGACCGTTAGCGATTTTCTTGTCTCAGTTGCGCGAAAGACCTATGCGGTGGCACATCGTGGCTCTCGCTATTTGGCTATCAGACAAAAATGTATTAAAAAAGTAGAAAACAGAAACATCATACGGAAGAGATCGCCTGATTCCAGCAACCCAGAGGGATGCACAGCGCGTTAGCACGAGTGCTTTCCAAGCTCATAGGGCGAAAAGGGACGAAGAAGTTGCCTTCGCTGTATCAATTTGGCAAGAGTGCCGGCACATCAACTCCGAGCAGTTTAGTCGCCGTTGCCGGGGCTATATCTACTTCCGTCAATGTCTGCAGCTTGCGCCTGTAAGTCTTTTGAAGAAAAGCAGCTCTTTCGGTTTCGGAAAGAAGGAGTTCAAAGTTCATTTAGCGGCTGCTGCCTTTAACTGCCGCTCAACAAAAGACTGTGAAGGTCTCCGAGATATGTCGTTGTCATTGCTCTGAATGTTTGCAGTGATATCGCTAGCACTACTCGGTAAAATGTGGTATGACTGTTGCTGGTAAATATACTGTTATACTATGTTTTAAAAATTATTTTGCCTTTATCTCGATAACCAGCATCAGAGAAAAGTTCACACGCGAAAAAGTAACAAAAGAAATCGTACATGAAACTGAAATATATTTGCATTCTTTATTCAAACGCTTAGGTACTTAGCATTAGTCGCATGCCACTTTTGAATGATTTCATTTGGTGCTGTCAGTTGGAGTTGAAGCCAGCGGTGCTTGCTAGAATGAGTATACCTAAATTTGGCCAGGCTACTGTGCTGTCTGTGCAACTTCAGGAAGTTTCGGAAGCACCAGCTGCACAGCGAGCGAAGCGAGTGCAATACGTTGTTGTATCACTTTGGCCTAATGGTGTGCAAGTGTTAGTAAAATTCAGCACTCTGCATACTATTCAAAGATGGCGCAGAATATATACTGCAAATTCCCAAGTGAGTGTTTCTGACTTCTTTGGACGATTTGAAATATGCGGCCGTTTGTCTCCTCTAACCATTTGCACTCTTATATATTGTTTATGCGCCAAAATAAAACAGTTAATGCATGTCTGTGTAGTATATGAAGAACAATGCTGCACTACCCCTCCCCCCTCTCTATCTCCGAAGGACGAAATGCTGCTGCCATACTTGCTTTGTTTTTGTTCGAATGCCAAATTTTTTTGCTGCGTACTTCAGGTAGTGAACAGTTGTGCCCTGACGAACTGTGCAGTGCTGACCACACGGTTAGCGAAGCATCCCATAAGAGTTCCTTATTCAGCATCTGGGAATAACTCGAAGGTAATGTACAAAGTTTCACCTATTTAACAAGAGCGTTGTTTTGAGCTAGTCATGTCTAAGTAAAAATATAGCAAAATAGGTGAGGGTACACAGAATAACATCAAGTTGTATGCTACCTACCATCTTAACATTATTCATGCCAAAGTTTTAATTACGAGAAACCTTTATTTGATGAAGAAGTGCAATGGTTTCCATGAATGAGCATAGTTGGAAATTGCTGCACAACCAGTCAATGTGTCTTTGCAGACTTTAATATGTGGCCTTTATTCTTGTGACCTCCCACTGAGATGTGCTTCACATGATCAAGAAAGGAAAGGCTATTGCAAGATATAGTAAAAAATTATTGCTATAATGTTTTTGTTCCAAAAAAACACGCTGTAGAAGTGTACTCTACCTATGTGCCACCATGGCAAATGAGCGCATTTCATCTGGAAACGTAACTTGGTTTCGCAGAGTGCTGCCTTTCTCTAGATTGGGGTATTGGCAAGGCGAATTTTGCAAAAACTATAAACCTTTATTGTTTCTTGCAGCAAGCATTGCTATCTTTCTTGTAAATGCATCTATTGTGTGAAGAACAGTAACCCACTTCGAAATTTACAACCTTATCATTCCAGTGCCTTCGACTGTCTTTACTGTAATATATTTGTTTCTTCCAAACATAAATCTAGTTTTTACCGGTTTTCAAGGTAAAGTGCTAATTTTTCTGTGTACGTTTGCAAGCACACTTTCACCTCTAATACTAAACAACAGACTTGAGTAAAGTGCCTAGATGTTGTCTATGAACTTTATAGAATACCGAAAATGGACTCTTCTACTTAGCGTAAATATTGGCTACAGTGTGCACGTTCTATGTATCTAGATGTAAAAAAATGGCAGCATATCCACGTAGTGAATATCCCAGCTGCGGCGGCTGCATTTCCGATGGAGGCGGAAATGTTGTGGGCCCGTGTGCTTAGATTTAGGTGCACGTTAAAGAACCCCAGGTGTTCGAAATTTTCGGAGCCTTCCACTACAGCATCTCTCATAATCATATGGTGGTTTTGGGACGTTAAACTCCACAAATCAATCAATCAATCCACAGAGTGAATGATGGAGATTGGGGCGAAGCATTCGACGTCGATTCGTTCTTGCGTCCGTCGTCCATGCGTCCGTCTGTGTGACTGTCCATACGTCCATCCACTTGTCCGCGCGTGCATCTGTTCATTCGTCTGTCCGTGGATTCGTCGTTGCATCCGCTGTGCGTCCGTTCATGCATTCATCCATGCATCTGTCTGCTTGTCCGTTTGTCCATCTATTCAACACTTCAAGTACCACCTTCTCGCATCTTTTCATCATGTATTCCCCATCATATATTCCCCACCAGCGGACATTGAAAGGACTAAATAAGAGATGGCACACACACTTTCTAAGGCTGGCGCTTCGCGTCTACTTCCCACCTTTAACCACCTCGAGTTTATGGTACATACTAGTTCACTGTATTCATTGCACTGCAGCCCAACGCTCGCTAAACCTTTCCGAAACCAAAGAGGTTACGCCCAGCGAGTATAGCGCAGCAACCCTTTCTTGTCAGAGAGTGCTCAATGTACATGTCAATGGCTGCTAATGGGGAATGAGAGACAGGAGAATTCGGCTTTTACTTTCTTACGGCTTGCGCTTCGTATCTATTTTCTACCCTTAACCACCTCGAGTTCATGGTATATACTATTTCATTGTATTCATGGCACTGCGGCTCAACGCTCGCTAAACTTTTCTAAAATTTGGTTACACCCAGCGAGTGTAATGTAGCAACCATTTCTTTTCAGATAGTGCTCAATGTTTATGCCAATGGCTGCTAATGAGGATCGCAGCGTGCGCGTTAACTGAAAGATGAATGCTCGTGTCTCTCATTCCCCATTTGCAGCCATTGGCATATACATTGAGCAATATTTTTTATTGTTCAACAGCGCACATATGAAATCTCCCACAGGCACCACCTTGGTGGTCAAAATGTTACAATTGTTACACACTACGACGGCTATGAGGAATGAACGTGTGGCGCTATAAAAAGCTTCGCCCCTAAAATAGTGAATGCAGCTGGTAGCTAGCAATACTGCATTGTTACAGCTAATTCTACAATGAAGCATTTTTCAGCTGCGCACGTAATTCGAGAAGATGTCGATCACGTTCACTGTCGTGCGACATAGTCACAAAGCTCGTGAACCTGCATACCAGGAACCTCGTGTGAAGCAACATCATGCTGTGTTGGAAGCAGCTAAGTTAGAACTTGGTTTTCTCTGTCTGTCAATATCATTACACAGGTTCGTTAAGCGCACTCGAGTATATTCAGCAGGCACTTGCAGCTACAGAGTCAGTATTAACACCACATTTCAATAGCAGAATTACCGGTATATTGGATTTTCAAGAAACTCCATTATTTTGTGACACCATGACGTCATAGCTTGCTCACTCATTTCTTCGTGGTGTGACATTACAAGAAATATAATTTCTTATATCATGCAAAATTATTCAATTATTTTTTATATTGGATACAAAAATCGTGTTTTGCAACTGCTTCCTCCCCAACTAAAGCTGAACTTCTGCTGGATTGTCTCAAGGGTGATAACAAGAAACAAGGCGAGGGAAAGAAATAAGGTGCTTCATTATAACAGAAGATCGTATTGCTGTGGTTCAGACTATAGCTGACATTTTTTTTAAAGCACCAATGTGGATTTCATGTGAGTGTTTACAGAGCATAATTGTGTTGTGCTACTTTTGTTATCGCAGGAAGCACCTCCCAAATGCAGTGCTACAAGGATGTGAGCCACAAGTTCTTTTCACCGAACAAATCAGATGCTCGAGAGCCACGGACCGGCTGACACACCATTACATGAATACTGGTTTCAAGGAGATATCAGTGATGATAATCAGCAGATCCACCAATGTTTATATGCTCTTTTTGGCAAAACAACCCACTTAAAACAATGCCGCTGTGCCGCATTATAAGTTACATCAAAGAAGTGTGGCCATGCTATGTGGTCGTGCCAAAATAAAGGCGGGGGGGGGGGTAATGCGCGTGGCGTGTAATCCTCAAAAAGAAAGAAGAAAACGAGAAAAGTTTGCGTTCCAACACTCCTCTATTATTATGAGGGACTCCTTGTGGTAGTGCTCTCTAGAAATTTCACTATCTGCCATTTAAATGAATAAAAAGTAAAAATTATGTAAATTTGGTAAAAACACGGAAATTCTGTTAAGAAGACGCAATTGTTCCGCTAAACAAGTTGACATATTTTTGAGTAATTTCGTCGTATTTTCGGTAGATTGTCTACGTGCGGCGGCAGCACGTGACCCTTCTAGTCACATTCTACAAGGCGCTGGCAGGGTGCATGTGTTCGGACCATTCTCTTCCCTTTTTTCACCTCTCCTTTCATTACACTTTTTCCTTACACAGGCGCTGATGCTTCAGCTCCAAAACGGGAACATTCTTCGCTGCCAGTGCCGTTTGTAGCGGGGTCATTCCACGCCAAACATACCAGCTATTATGGGCGACGCTCTCTAAAGCGGCACCCGTTCGTCCCTCGTAGTAGTCGTAGTCGTCGTCGTAGTGTGTAACCAGTTTTACATTTGACCTGCAAGGTGGTACCGATGGAAGATTTCTCCAGGAGTTGTTGAACAATGAAAAATTTTCTAAGCATATGCGTTAACTAAAAGCTCAATTCTTCTGTTTCTTATTCCCAATTAGCAGCCATTGGAATGTACATTGAGCACTATCTGGCAAGAAAAGGTGGCTACGTTATACTCGCTGGGCATAACCACCTTGATTTTAGAAAGGTTGAGCGAGCGTTGAGCTGCAGTGCCATGAATACAGTGAACTACTATATAACATGAACTCGAGGTGGTTCAAAAGCGGAACGATATGCGAAGCGCAAGTCGTAAGAAAGTGTGCGTGTGCCACCTCTCATTTAGTACTTTTAATGTCCGCTGGATGGCAGTGCTTCTGGGAAATATATGATGAAAAGATGCGATATGGTGGTGCTTGTAGTGTTGAATAGATGGACGAACGGACACACAGACAGATGCATAGAGGGACGCACGGATGGACGTGTGGACGCACGAACATGGACGGATCATGGTGCGGACGCACGAAAATGGACGGAACATGGACGCATGGACGGACGCAGGGGCAGATGCGTGGACGAACGCAGGGACAGACGCACACACGGACGCGCGGACGCACGAACAGACGCAGCACGGATGGGCGGATGGACGCACGGACGGTCACACAGACAGACGCATGGACGGACGAAAGCAAGAAGGAATGGACGGATAGATGCTTCGCCCCACTCTCCATCATTCACTCCGTGGATATGCTGCCATTTTTTGGCGACCATCTGAAATCAATTCGAAGAAATGGCGTGCTGATTTACGGCATTGAAATAAGTGAATCACTAGAACATTTCGGGAAGAAAAAAATTGTGATCACGTGAGTGCTTTTCGAATTTATCCAAATGTTGTATGGCTGTTGTTCGTGAAAATATTTTATTTTTGAGCTTCTCTCCCTCATTCATTAACAAATTTAGTTTATATAATAAGTAATGGGGACTGTGAAGGTGTTTTAAGTTAATTATTATTAGTGCATTTTTTGGCCACATACACCTACAAGAATTTATCCGAAAGGGGCTATGCTTGCAGTTTTTCTATGGCATTACTGATGTTTTAATGAATATCGCAGAAATGATAATTACTCCACAGAAGGTGTATTTTGCAAAAAACTATCTTTGCACCCCTCAAGTCGCAAAACTTTACTAAAAAAGTCTCAAATTACCCAAATTCAACTTTCTTACATCGGTTTGACATCCGCGATGTGTTTTTTTTTCTGTTGTGACGTTTAGAAGAATAGAGTTGCCACTGTGAACATGACAATAAATTTTTTACATCGGCGAGCAGTTTTCGAGAAATAAATGGGCTCCAGTTCGCAATTGCCCCTGTCAATGTTACAGTAGAACACAGCGGTCACTTGATGTCACCATGCTAGAAACGCTACTCAGGTAATATTTGCGCACTCTATTAATAGAGCCGTACCTTTAGGTTAACGAAGTGCGCGCGAATATGCATAAACTTTCACTTTCGACATGCGTCAAGATGAGCCCCAGCGAATTTGACTTTCACCCTTCTGTTCTACCACCATGATTTCCACCAACGTTTACTCATACCGACCGAGCTCGTACAAGTGTTATCAGCGCTTCTGGCTTTCAGAATACACAATTTTGAGGAGTCAAAATAACAATACAGCACAGCTGCGGCATCATTTACCCTAAATGAAGCCTTTTTTTTTATTGTGTACGGTGTCCGCGCAAGAAGCGACAAACATCGATGCGACACGCTTGCAGCACTTCCACCAAAGCTACGCCTCGCCTCACCGACAGCCGCCGGTCGCACTCGCCGGCGCTTTGCTGGCTCTTATGCGAGAACATAGACGCGTCAATTCGTATGATTACTGAACCAATATAATAGCATAATGTTTCTGGCGCACTGCATTCGTTTTGGACAAGCCGATATGTAGCTGTTCCTAGCGACCCAGCAACAGCGGTACGCTGGCACGACTGCGGTGTGCCTTGAGCGAAAAACATCCAAACCAATTGTGTGTGCGTATCTATCGAATAAGCATACATGCGCCATAATACTTGAACTTATATTGTCCTATGGAAAGAGCGAGATACGGATAATAAACATGGCTGTAACCGCCGATAAACTGTACCTGCTCCTCAGTCCATTGAGTTGTTTTTTTTTCGTGAGGTTGTAAATTGTAACAAAAACATAGCGCTGTTGCCATTACCGCAGTGGCAATCGTTAGAGGCAGCAGTTCTTCCTGTTTATAAAATGAAAATGTGCAACATTTAGTAGCAGGTGCAGATCCCGTTCCTTCCAAGTAAACAACAAACAGAAGTTAGAGTGACTTTCTGAGTTGACCACTTTACCACCCGTATCGTCATTTGTCGGCGTCGCGCAGTGGTTAGCGTACTCAATTCAATATTTGGAGTTCCCAGGTTCGATTCCACGCTGACGCACCTTTTTTTGCGTGTGCTTGATACATTCTGTTTCATACAATTATTTTTATTGTTTCATTATCTATAGCGGCAGCTCGTCACGGTGGTTCTGACGCTGCTTCGCGCTCCAGCGTTGCCCGCTGGAGCGCGCCATCCACCGTACGTACCATACACCATGTGCCACTATTTACACCGCCGTAATCCACCAAAATAATGGATAGTGGAATTTACCATTCCTATGGTGGACGTTTTTTCAATAGGGTATCTTCCCATTTGGTTATATGACAGCTTCCCTCTTGTTCCCCGTGGCCCCGACATTCCTCATGACAGACAGGGCGTTTCTTCTCTGCCTGAGTATATATCAACGACATGCATCGCACGCGGTTGATGTTCTCACATGCGCCCTTCGTGCGACTGAGATGGGTCGGCTTGCTTCCCCATTGCTTTAGCCGCGTTCGTTGTGCTCACTCGCGTTGATTCACCCGTGGCTAGAACACACGATCTCTGGGGAGCTGTTATCGATTTGAACTTTGTATGGTGCATGACGGCGATGCCGATATCGAAACTACGTCACGAGTATTCATATCACAGTAAAAAGAATAAATAGAAACTATGAAAAAACGGATTACACGTACCCAGGCTCTCTGTCAACTCATCGTGCCCCCCGAAAAATATGCCTGGCCTGGTAGTGGAATTTTGGCTAGAAAATAACTAATCACAGCAGCCAACTTCTAGATCTTTCCATAAAGTGCTCTGAAAAAGCACACTGTCTTCGTACCTACAATAACAGCACTACGTCTGTTGGCATCCACGGCCTTTTTTTTCTTCCCACGAACTGAAAGGCACCCGTGAGCTTTACCTCGACCTTTGCCTTGCCTCTGACGGACAGTTTTTACAGTGTATTTGAGATCAGTAGATCTGCCCATTGACCTTCATTGTAGATCTGCAAGCCATATACTAGTAGGCGTGTGCCGCGCTGCGTTGCTTTGACGCATGCGCGTTCGAGCGCAAACAGCGTTCCTTCACCACGAAGAGAGGCAGACGCGATGCTGTCTAAATAACGTCGTGGGCGTGAAATACAACATGTCGCATTTCTCGCCGGTTGCCACCGAGCCCCACGGACTGACGCTGGTGTGCCGGTCGCGCCTGGCGTCACACTATAAAGTGCTCGCGCTTTGCTAGTGTGGCGTCGCTGCGCTGATCCTGCACATGCGTCAACGTTGCGTCGGAGTATATTGGGCCCTTCATCGTGCGCTCACCACCGTTTCGTCAGCTCCACATGTACCAAAGTAGGTATTGCGGGAAGTAAATAGACGGCGAAAGTAAATGAGACGTCCAAACCTGATAATCATAATATTCGTTTATTGTAAGACATGACTATATGCTATGCTCATAGCGTTCTCGCGGCCACATCAATAGTTCCACATTTACCAAATTCGGTATTACGTGACGTCAATGGACGATGAATGTAATTGACACGTCCACGTACGATAATCATGATATGTAATTTATGTAAAACATGATTCTATGCTACGCATTTAGCACACTCGCGGCCGTTTTGCTAGCTCCATATGTACGAAAGTCGGTAACAGGTGACGTCAATAGATGATGAACGTAAGTGAAACGTCCCAACATGATAATGATGAAAAAAGTCATGTACGGCATAATTTACCTCCGCCTCCTAACGTAGTGCTAATTTTAAAGTGACCTATCGCACTACCTGATTTGTGCTTCGCATACCGTCGATTCCCACTGTACATGCGATCTGCCAATTTCCTTTTTTGTGAAACACATTCTTTACCTCGCCGTTGGTCGGTGCTATCTCGTAGAGCCAGCCACTGCCGCCGGCACTTAGGGTGAGCTCACTACGATGCCGGCTTGTTAACGACGGCAAAGCGAGGCCTTCTTCCCGCTTAGATGTTGCAGCCAGGTAAATACCGGTGACACTCTGAGAGGCCAACGTTAACGTAGTCGGGGTTAGCACGTCGCCAGCGCAACTCCCACACCGGTTGCCGGCCAGCCTGCCGTGGTCGAGTGAAGTCTAGTTCTGAACGCTTGGAAGTTTCAGACGGCGAAACTCCAGGAGCAGTCGCTGACGATTTTACAGCTCACTTTCGCTAACACTAAATTATTCTTCGAAATTTTTTGTAAGCCAGCCCTATGAAGCAAGGAATTCGTGGCAAATTGTTGAAGAATTGGACCGATGTCCAGCGTGTTTCTACGGTGCGAAATACCTTGAAATCTTCATTCTCTAGTGTGAACTGGTTGGTGCTTATAAACACCAACCTGTCATTGCAAATCTTCGCTACACTCATAATTTAGTTGCCTGTCCACAGATGCTCACTTAGTCAGCCACAGAAAGCAGTGGGGTTTCATACCGACGTGCAGATGCCCTTAAATACACACAAACGCACACACGCACGCACGCACGATATGACAAAAAGTGTTTTCATAACTTCCATAGGACGTTTGTAACCACGTGACCTGAAACTCCGTGGGCAATTTAACAAGGTCATGTCATTCATAAATACCGTCATTATGCAAAGGGCTTTTTACGAAGGCATTTACGAGTTGACTCTCTGCCAGGGAGTAAATAATTGGGGCAGGGGAGTTTTGGAGGCTCATCTGCTGGAGAAACTCCCATCTCACCTAAGTTTTGCTTGTAGTGTACAAAGCTGCGGAACAGCTTCCAATTTATCTATATTTCAATATTTATCTGCAAAATTAGAGTTGCTGTCACAGGAAACAACCTAGCGATATCTATTTGGCGGTTTGCGGCCTTCCCAAAAACTTTCGGACGCCGTAACCTTAAGGCAGCGCTTAGTGCAGCGGCTCTCGTATGCCCTCACACTCGTGTAGACTCCGTGAAAGCTCTACTATATCGATACGCAATAAACATTTCATTACTTCGGTGAAGACACGTTTCACATACGTGTTATGCCTATTGCAACGATGGAAGATGTGTTTGTTTTAAATTCAGAGCATTTCTTTTCTTGCACGAAGTTGCGGACCCGGCATTGCTGACACCGTCCACACCCCCACTGTGCATGCATGATCGCGTATAGTGCCGGCCTTGGTAGACTACCGCCAAACTGTCGCTCCTGGAGCTATTAAAGGATAAGACACCATTGGGCGTCAAGCCAGCCGAGCATGCGCAGTGAGGGTGGACCTATCTGCCGTACCCCTCTACGTCAAACGCGGGTGGTGTGTATAAGCGGTGGAGTGCGTGTGCGCAATTCAGTCAAGGGCAAGTTGATGCGATGGAAGCAACTGCCACATTGCCGTTCACCAGTAGTGAGGCACAACCCAATATCGACGTTTCACCACTTGTAGAGGGCAATGCTTCATTCAATAATTAAAAATAATGACGGCAAAATAACAATTAGGCATTCCCAAACTATGCACAATTACGCAACTTTCGCGCTATGCCCCCACCTCTCAACCATGCAGTACTCGAGTTTCCTTAGTGCGAAGAAGGGGCAGTTTTTTTCTTGGCTATGGCCTATTAGGGAAAAGGAAAGAGTATTGTAGCAGGTGTGATTACGTTTATTGAACCAGAGAAGTCGCAACGAGGTCGCAACAAAAAATGATCGTATGGCAAGTCTGGAAAAGGCGGCCCAGGTTCTCGTGCATTCAGAGCGTGGGGCTTTTTGTTCTCTTCCGAAGGCGCACATGCGTTGGTGCGTATGCTCTTCTACAATACCCCCGAGGTGAAGGGTAGCCATCCTAGCCACTCAGGGAGTGGGCACAATGAGGGGGTCTTAGTAGGGCTTGAGACAGTCAACGTGTACAGTCTCGCGTCCTCGACGGCACAAATCGGGTGATTGTGTTAGTGGCTCCATGATGTCGTTCGCCGGGGAGGTGACGTCAATGACACGGTACGGACCATGGTAGTAGGCTAGAAGTTAAGAAGACAGGCCAGGAACGTGCGGGGGCACCCAAAGCCACACATGGGAGCCAGCACGAAACGTAGGAGCTATGTGGTGAACGTCGTCATGTCGAGTCTTTTCTATACCTCGAGCCTCACTTGTAAGAGACCGAGCCAACTGAGGGCCGTCTTCGGCGTATCTGGCGACTTCCGAAAGCGGAGGGCACTCAGATGCATAAGGGCGGTACGCGAGTATAGTGTCGAGTGGGTGGGAAGGTTCGCGGCCGTACAACAGAAAAAACAGAGAAAAGCTGGTGGTCGCTTGCATCGCGGTGTTTTAAGCGAAGGTAACAAAAGGTAAGACTGCATTCCAGTTAGTGTGGTCAGAGGAGGTGTACATCCTCAGCATGTCGCCAAGTGTGCGGTTGAACCGCTCAGTGGGACCATTTGTCTGTGAATGATATGCGGTAGATTTCCTGTGTACGATGTTGCATTCAGCGAGGATAGCTTGGATGACCTCCGACAGGAACACTCGACCCCTGTCACTGAGTAATTCCCGTGGAGCACCATGGCGTAGAATGAAGCTACGGAGAATGAAGAGTGCAACTTCGTGCGCAGTTGATGCCGGTGGAGCTGCAGTCTCAGCGTAGCGTGTCAGGTGAATGACGCCGACAATAATCGACCGGTTTCCAGAGCCACTATATGGGAGGGGGCCATAGAGGTCGATACTCACGCAGTCGAAAGGGCGTGCAGAGCACGGGAGCGGCTGTAACATGCCATTAAGGTGCCGTGGAGGTGTCTTGTTCTGTTGGCAAGACTGAACGTGTTTCAGCCGAAAGCGATACATTCTTCGCCAGTAATATCGTTGCGCAACCTTTCGTAGGTTTTTAGGACACCTGCTTAAGCAGTTTAGGGATCTGCATGGAAATTCATGCAGATGCCAGAGCGCATATGAGTAGGGAAAGCAAGGAGCCACTTTAGAACACCAGGCATGTAGTTGCGGCGGTACAGAATGTTGTCTTACATGAAAAAGTGGGCTGCTTGCCGGCTTAGCGCTCTCTTGGAAGGGACAGCAGACGGATCGGTAAGCTAGTCGAGTAACAAGGCAAGGTATGGGTCTTTACGCTGCTCCGAAAGCATATCAGTGGTGTCGAGTGGCGACAAGGTGGTAAAAGGGGTGATAGAGAATCCACATCTGGTGTTAATGGCGATCGGGAAAGTGCATCGACATCCACATGCTTGCGACCCGAACGATATACGACACGGATGTCGTATTCCTGCAGTCAAAGTGCCCAACGCCCCAGGCGTTCGGAGGTGTCTTTCAAGGGGGAGAGCCAACATAGAGGGTGGTGGTCTGTGACAACGTCGAAAGGACAGCCGTAAATGTATGGGCGAAACTTCGTGAGCACCCAGATGATAGACAAACACTACTTCTCTGACACGGACTAATTCAATTCAGCCTTCTTGATAGCGGGACTTGCATAAGCGACTACATATTCGGTTTTGGTGCCTTTCTATTGTGCCGAAACTGCGCCAAGACTGACGCCACTGGCATCGGTGTGAACTTCTGTGGCAGCAGTGAGGTCGTAGTGGCAAAGAATAGGTGGTGAAGTCAGCAGGTGGCGCAGCTGGCTAAATGCGTCGTCACATGCAGGTGACCATGCAGAGATACCTTTGCTGTTGGAAAGCAGACTCGTCAGAGGTGCGATGATGGACGTGAAGTTGCGCACAAAGTGACGAAAGTACGAGCAGAGACCAACGAAACTTCTTAGTGCTTTCAGTGTTGTGGGCGTTGGAAAGTCAGCGACAGCTCGAAGCTTATCGGGATCCGGAAGAACAACGTCTCTTGTGATGACATGTCCCAAGATGGTTAGTTTTTGTGCTGCGAAGTGGCACTTCTTGGTGTTAAGTTGTAGGCCTGCAGAATTCAGACACGTCAGAATCTCGTGGAGACGACAAAGATGTGTCGAGAAATCAGCTGAAAAGACTACTTTGTTATCCAGGTAACAAAAGCAAGTTTTCTACTTGTGGGCGCGCAATATGGTATCGATCATGTGCTAAAATGTCTCAAGAGCGTTGCAGAGCCGAAATGGCATGAATTTAAACTCATATGGGCCATCCGGCGATACAAAGGCTGTTTTAGGGCGATCACATTCAGCCATTGGCACCTGCCAATACCAAGAGCGCAGATCCAAGAATACTAAGTACTCGGTGCCTTGTAAACAGTCAAGGGCATCATCTATCGTGGTAGCGGGTAGACATCTTTCTTTGTAATCTTGTTTAAGTGGCGATAGTCCACGCAAAATTGAACGGTGCCATCTTTTTTTCTTTACCAGAACCACAAGTGACGACCAAGCGGTTTGAGAAGGCTGGTTGTCTCCATGTTTAGGCATGTCAACTACTTGCTCCGTAATGACGCGGCGCTCTTCGGCAGAAACGTGATAAGTACGCTGTCGCAGAGGCGAATGTGAGCCAGTGTCAATAGTATGAGTGACAGTCGTAATGCGGCCCAAAGCAGGTTCCTGAAAGTCGAAAGAAGAGCGAAAATTGTTAAGGAGAGCAAGTTGGCGGCGATGCGAGGGGGGAAGGTCTGCGTCAATAGCTCTGTCAAAGGTTGATGAACTTGATGGCTAAGACACATGAGTGGTTGCGGCAATGTGACATGGTGTTTCGTCGGGAAGAATAATATCATTGATATGGTTGACAGGTTGTACATATCCTAAAGTTTCACCACGGAGTAAGCCAATGGGGTAGTTTCAGTGGTTGGTAACCAGCATTATGGGTAAACCAGACGCAATCGTCAGAACGACAAAACGGAGGACGATGCCCTTGCGTTCAGTAAAAACCGGAGATGGCGTAAACACCACCGTGGTGTCAGATTACGCCACACAGGAAAGGCTAATAGAGACTGAAACTTCCGGAGGCAAGGTGATATCGTTGTCAGCGATGAGTTTGCAAAGCAGAGGTGAGTGGTCGGGAGATGGAAATCCACAAATTGGCACAAGGGACACTACCACACGGGAACAATTGATGATAGCTTCATGACGTGATAAGAAATCCCAACTCAGGATGAGGTCATGAGAGCAAGATGGCAGAACAAACAATTGGACGATGTACAAAGCGTCTTGAATGACGACGCGTTCCGTACACACAGCCGAGGGATGAATGCGTTGCGCGCTAGCCATGGGCAGCACCATGCCACAGAGAGATGTGGTTACTTTCTTCAGTTTGGGACAAAGTTTTGCGTGCATCACAGAAACGGCGGCGCCAGTATCAACAAAGCTAGTGTGGCGACTCCCTCAACATTGAAATCAACAACAATTTGCCACGAAAATGGAGGCCTTGGTAATTGCGCAGAAGTTGCAGTTCTGGCCTCTGAAACTCTACTGATTATTTTCCCTCTTCAGGAGGTGGTCTACAATGCATAGGCGATGGCGCTCGGCGACGAGGAGAAGGGAAACGAGCACTTAATGGGCGACCATCGTAGTCAGAGTGCCTGTGTTCATTTGCAGACGTGGTGGCCTGCTGCGACGCATAGGTAGGAGTTCCAAAGGAGGCGTACGCAGGTGTGGGACTGCGGCGGCACAAGCGTGCAACGTGGCCAGCGATGCCATACGCGAAGCAGATAGGCCAGTTGTCATAGGTGCGCCACTCATTAGATGGACGGAAAAAGCGAGGTGAGGGCCTGTAAACCGGAGGCGCGGCCGGAGGAGGTGGCGCCGATAAGGATACTGGATGCGGTGGGGGCCGCGCGACCACAGCTGCGTTGCTGAGAGGTGAAGATGGTGCAGGTGGTGCGTAGCCGACAGCTGAGAGATTAGATGCTACTGAAGTGCATGGATAAAGCCTGCACTGTAGGGAGGACATCGCAAACTTCAGTGCGTATGGCCTGCTGCAGTGTCGAAGGCATGCTTGCGGTGGGTGCGTCGCTATGCGGCAGCAGGGAGAGCTGTCGGGCGACTTCCTCCCTGATGAAGTCTTTGATTTGGTTGGACAGACCTTCATGGCACACGTTGGCATTTGCGAGTGCGACGGCCGATATCGAATCTCGCGGTAGGACACACTGTCGGGAGATGGAACGCTTACGGCGCAATTCATCGAAGCTCTGGCACAGGCAGGCTTACGAGGATTGCCACCGTGGTCGGGCTTTTCGCTAGCAACATCTGGAATGCGCCATCCTCGATGCCCTTGAGAATCTGCTGAATTTCCTTTTCTTCAGGCATAGATGGGTTAACACGTCTGCAGAGATCAAGCATATCCTCAATGTAACTAGTAAAGCTCTCGCCAGGCTGCTGGGCTCGGTGGCGCAGACGCTAGTCAATGCGGAGCTTGCGGACCTCTGGTCGGCCGAACGCTTCAGTCACGAGGGCCTTAAAGGAGGAGCAGTTGGCGATGGTGGTTCGCTGATAGTAAACCAAAGCTTAGCTATGTCTGCCCAGTAAAAGATAACGTAGGCTAGCTTAGAGTCGTCGTCCCACTTGTTGCTGGTGCTTACGCGTTCGTACAAGGAGAACCAGTCTTCGACGTCTTGCTCACCACTGTCGCTGAAGATTGGTGGGTCCCGTTGGCGAGTAGCACCGGGGCAGGTAGACGGGGCCGCCGATGGTGTTGGCTGGTCTGGGATGCGCTGGTTGGCGACTGCGTCAGTCATGTTTCGCGGTGGTCTTTCGGGCAACTTGCTAGAGCGGAGCTCCAGGTCTGCTTGGGGATCTCAGCAGCCTCCACCAAATGTGATGACGTTTATTGAACCAGAGAAGTCGCAACGAGGTCGCAAGGAAAAACGGTCGTACGGCAAGTCGGGCAAAAGCGGCCCAGGTTCTCGTGCAATCAAAGCGCGGGGCTTTTTGGTCTTTTCCGAAGGCGCATACGCGTTGGTGCGTATGCTCCACTACATAGGCAATAAAAAAAATTAGCAGATGCTTCGTCTGTGATTTCTGGTCAAGTTATGAATGTCACTTGATAATTATTCGATAATCCTGGATAAACAGCTAAACTATCACAGCCTCTGCCTCACAATTTTCAACCTGATGCCCCGCCAATCCTGAGAGGACGTGCTCCAAATGATTACTTCATTTCTTTCCCAACTGCGCAGGCACATTACGGCAAGGCAGTGAAATGCCTGTACGTGGACCACATCGAACTTGACGATGCCACCTGCGCCTGCCAGGAACGTGATCAATTCCCGCTACTTAGCAGCATCCGGAAAGGCATGGAATAACGTCCGTACTCATTACCTTTCACTCGGCCCGTAATTGTTTTTATTATGGAGGTTATCGAGCATGGACGAGTTATGTTGTATCATGTATTACGTATATATGCAATAAAATGCTTGTACGCTGTTTAAGAGCAGTTCATTCCTAAATATGTTGAACTTAATCTTTATTCTTATGACGATAGTTATAGCGCGAGAGCGAAAGAACGACACAGAGACAAGAAGGACACCAAAAGACCCGAGTGCTAACTTCCAACTGTTATGTCGGAACGACCGGAAGGTGTCTGAACGATCGGCGGAGAGAACACGCTAACAATGTTAGAAACGGAAAATGTTTTTTTTTTTGCTCAGAACTGCACTGAATGCAATTCTGCGCCCCTTTTCAAGGACACAGCGACGTTGTGCAAACACAGAGATGAGCGCACCCGAGTCATTGTTGAGGCCGCGCAGATGGCACGCGAACAGGGGCCTTGTATTAGCAAGCCCTCCGTGGCTCTGTCCGAGAAGGAACTCAGGTTTCTCGAAGGTTTCGGTCCGCGCAAGTAGTTATATTATCTTTATTTTTCTGTATCGTTTTCTTATAAAATTTTCCTGGCTGTTTTCCTGTGCTTTTGTTTTTGTCTTTGTTTTTCTCTTACTCACGTTCTGCTCTTTGTGCTTATGGTTTTTATCTCATGGTTATTGTCCGCTCTATATATTTTAGTGCTCTGCGCAATAAACTCAGTTGGAAGTTAGCGCTCGCGTCTTTCGTGTCCTTCTTGTCTCTGCGTCGTCGTTCTGTTCTCGCGCTATAACTATCGTCATGCCATACCAACTAGCCCAAGCTGCCACACTTCTAACTTTATTATCATGTTGGGTACATGAAGGATAGCGGGAGTAAAAGCTAAACGAAAGCAGCTTCACTAGCTCTTGCTACCTGAGACTAAATAGCAGAAATATGAATATCGACACGACGTAAACGTGAACAGAGCGCTCACAGCTCCATGTGTGGTTGTCATGCTATATTTCATCAATGTGTAGTGACGAGGAGGAAGAAGGTACGCTAGTGAGTCTGTTGCTGTATGCAATATCTGCGTTTTTGGTGCTTTTCTGACGACCAAGGCGTCACTGCTTTCATAATAAATCAGAATAACACATTTCGTGAAGGTGCTTGGTAGCTGCCGTAACCAGGCATTGTGGTAGCTTCTTTAGCAGGTTGCACGCGACTGTTGCAGAAACAGGCCACACGTCCGGTGAAACAACAAGCGAAGCATACGCATGGTCCAATTTTCGCGTGTGCCTTAGGAATTTTGAACGTACCAGCTCCGAAATGCATTGGTGGTGACGCAAGATGCCGGGTTGTTGGTGGGCGCGTTGCAGTAGAGAAGGCAAATGACGATGGCGCAGTTTGCACCGCAAATTTGGCATAGGTCAGAGGTGCACCAAGTGGTGTACACGGTTGGGCTGAACCTACCGAATCGAGGAGTTGATCTCGTATAGTCTTCCTCACGGAAGCAGCAAGATATGCGTGGGGCCCTGCCGTGGTGGCAATCGGCTACTGACCCACAGGTCGCGGGATCGCATCACGGTTGCAGCGGCTGCGTTTTCGATAGAGGCGAAAATGCTATAGGCCTGTGGGCTCAGATTTGGGTGCACGCAAAGAACACCAGTGTGGAGAAAATTTCTGGAGCCCTCCACTACGGCGTTTCTCATAATCATTAGGTGTTTTGGGACGTTAGTCTTCTCTTAACATGCATCAGCCTGTAGGTATTCGTCGTCGAGAAGTTGCATAGAAAGCTGGCGCGCGACGTCCCTCAGAATGATGACCTTTATTTGGAGGCGAGGGGTCACAGTTAATGGCGAGGCCCGAGAGTGACTCAGAAGATGCGACAGCAATGCGTGCTATCAGCCTTCGTCGACGCACCTCGTTAAAACTCTTGCCAAAGTTATCGTCGCAACTTGGCTTTTTTCTGACCCTGTCGACAAAAGTTAATCTTGGGGCAAAACTCATTCATTCATCACTGTATCAGGTTTTACTGTAGTATTCAATTTACTATGCAACAGTTCCCAAAGAAACGAGCTTCCTAGGCACGACAGTACCCATTGAAGCAGAAAAATTGAAGACGGTGCTTTACAGCAAATTAACTGACAACCAACAGTACCTATAGTACGTTAGTGACCACCCGCAACACTGAAGATAAGGGATTTTCATCAGATAAACTAGACGTATAAGCGTCGCCACGAGCGTGGCTCACAGCAACAACCAAAAGAAGCTCTCTTTATTCCAAACTGCCCCCCCCCCCCCTGCTATAAACCTCAAGTGAGGTGGCATGCGCGTGCTAGCAGGGCCATCCGTTAGAGAATCAACATAGCACTGAGCGTCTACTACATCTACCCTCCCGCTATGGTTACATGTTCAACCTGCGCGGTGGTTTCACGGCACGCCCACAACGCGTACGCTAAGGTACACCACACTGAGGCGCACTTGCTTGTACAAGTAGAGTCTGCACTTCTGACTAGGGAGGCGTCTTCAAAGGCGGCACAGGCGATGCGCACGAAGTACTTGGAGACGATGCTTCCGGCGGTGAGTTCAAGGCTGATGCTCTTGGCGGACTTGATGGCAAGGTTCAATGCGTCAGTGATGAAGCCGTTGTTGCTTGTCCTTGGATATTTTGCTCAACTACAAACGGCACCACATTGCAATGATTCTTCTGGACAACACCACTTGGAGTCTCGACCACGTAAGACTGGTCGTGGAGCTGGGCTGAGAACACCACCGCTACAACATAAATACTTTATCCACACGTCCTCCCCCAGTTTGACAGATATCAGAGGTGTAGCACTGTGACGGCTATTGTAGTTCTTCGCCTGTTTCAACTTCGCCTCAATATTGCCTGCTTGAACTTCCTCGTGATTTGGTGAGGCCGGAAGAATCGTTCAGACAGAACCGGAAGGCGATTTTGTAGTCTCCTGTCTATGAGTAACTGAGCTGCAGAGACGCCTGAAACTCCAGGTAAGTCTTGGTATACGAATAGACTGAGGTAAGGATCCGGGCTTTTTTTCAGCAAATCTTTCATGGTACGCACCATGCGCTCTGCCTCTCTATTACCCTGAGGGTATCGAGGGCTGCTGGTTTCGTGGCAGAATCAATACGCCGTTGTAAAGTCGGTGCACTCCTTGGACGAGAATTGAGGTCCATTGTCCCTCCGCACAACGTCTGGTATTCCAAAACGAGCAAAACAACTCTTGACCGCAGCAACGACTGCTTTTGCTAATGAAGTTCCGAGTGTGACTATTTTTGGAAATATGTAGTAGTTGACGATACGGACGTAGTCGTGTCCATCCAAGTAAAACAAGTCAATTTCCAGGCGTTGCCTTGGTCGTTTCCACGTTGGCGTTGGGGTCAGTGGGTCTGAACGCAAAGCTAGGGTCTCAGCACACTTAGCACATTGAGCCACAAGGTCCTCAATATGCTGCTTGCAATGGAACCACGAAATTCACTCGCGGGTGTGCTCTTCACAGCGGCGGACACCTTGATGCCCTTCGCGCAGCAGTGTGACAATGTCCTTGCGTTGAGCTGACGACATGACAATGCGGCGATCCAGTAAGAGTAACCCATCGTACACACTCAGTTTTTCTCGTTCCTTCCAGTATTATTTTAAATTGGTCGGAACTCTCTTCTTGGACAGACAGCCTTTCTCACAATAAGTCATAATAGAAGAACGCTCGCTATGTTGAACTTTAAGATGATGTATCTCGTCCAGCTGATTCGCCAATTATGGAGGTTGATCCTTGAGAATTTCCCCTATGTAGACTTCCTAGCTGTTGACGGCTTTGTTAGTAGGCAAGGCGAAGGGTGTTCTTGATAGTGTGTCGGCTGTGGCTAGCAGTTTTTCAGGAACGCACTTGACGGAGAACCGATAGCGCATCAGTTTGATCCGCATACGTTAAATTCGAGGTGGCAAGACGTCTAGATCTTCGCTTCACAGGAGAAGTACAAGCGGAAGGTGATCGAATTCGACCTCAAAGCTTACTTCACGTAGGTGTTGGTTGAACCTGGTGAGAGCCCATATGACAGTGAGAGATTAATTTTCCGTTTCATTGTAGCATCTTTCTGTAGGAGTGAGAGATCTGGAACCATAGGCGACTGCACGTCGAATTCTTGACGGTTGACTTTGGAGTAAGACAGTGCCAAGGCCATGAGAGCTTTCGTCAGCTGACACTATAGTTGGGTAATAGGGATTGTACATAGCCATACATGTGTCGGAGCTGAGCAAACAATTTATCTTCTTGAACACTTGCTTTTGGTTGTAACTCCAGCTCCAGGCGTTGTTTTTGTTTAGGAGTGCACAAATAAGGGGAGAGATCTCAGACAGGTTTGTAATGAATCGAGTCACATCATTTACCATACCAAATAATCACCGAACACCGCTAACACGGAATGGTGGGGGAATATCTATGATAGCCTTGACTTTGTCAGGGTCGGGACTAATTCCTCGCTGGCTGAAAACTACTCTTAAGAACTTGACAGAAGAGACTCTCAACTGACTCTTATTTACAATAAAAGTGACGCCCGCTTGAGTTAATCACGCCAAGACTTCTGCCAGACGCTGGTCGTGCTCTCGAAGGTTCCCACGAAAGACGGGTATGCCGTCTTGAAATGAAGCGTTGGAATTACCCGGGTGCTGTCGAAATGCCAAAGAGAAGACGCTTGTAGCAATAACAGCCAAAAGGTGTGATGAATCGCGTCAGTTCTTCGCTCTCACGAGTTCGTTTGATTTGGAGGAAGTTTGATCTTGCATCGAGCTTAGAAAAAAATTGTGCCCCACCAAGCTGGCCCAAGATGCCTTCAACTTTTGGCAGAATCTAGCATTACCGCTGGATATCTTTTAAGCTTCCTTAAGTCGACACAGAGCCTGTACTCACCTGACAGTTTCGGCACGACGACGAGGCTTGAACCTAATGTGGTAGGCGTATGAAACTTGCGAATGACTCTTTGGGCTTCCATTTCTTTTAATTCCTTCCTCACCTGCTCGAGCAGAGGAAGAGGTATTCATCGACGGACACATATTGAAAAAAGGCGATCATCTTGAACGACGCGCATGTGGTATTCTTCTTGCACTTTCCAAAGCCCACGAAAAAGTTTTCGTTGGGGTGACGGAATACCATTCACAGAGTTCAAAAACTCAACGATGCCCAAGTATTCAATTGCCGGTAATCCCAGGAAGTATGTCGTCTAGTTCTTGATAACATAGTCTTTGCACGGGCACCTTGATACGCCACTGCAAGGTAGCAGTGAAAGATCCCAGAACATGCAACCTTTGATTTCCAGGGCCAGATACCACGGCACCCACTTTATCCATAACAGTAGGTAATGCCAGAAACGAAGGTGAAACCACCGTTACTTCAGCTCTTGAGTCTCTCTTAAAGTGTGCGAGGTGATCATTCACGTGAATGTCGGCATACCGTGTCTGACGCGTAATGAGTGCGTGAAGTTCAACTGAGCCTAACAGCTCTTTCTGATGCTTGGCCCGGCAAACAACAATAAAGTGATCTTACTTCTTGCAGAAATTGCATGTGGCCTTGTTATCAAGGCATTCTTTTTGAGAGCGGTTGGCCTCCAAGAGTGGTTGGCGAGTAGACAGAATTGACAGCACCAACTTGTTGCGACGCGATGACGCGTTCTTCGCGCGTTGCGCCGCATCCACGTTTAACCTGTCGAAGGTCCCACTCTCGCTGGGAGTTTGACGGGATAGACGATCTTTTTCGGCTTCTTCATGAACAGGGCTTAGCACAACGTTTCCTCGGCTGAAGATTCGTACATCGGCACAGCTGATCCGATAGCTTTTCATTCCGCAATCCAGCGACAAACTTGTCTCGTAAAGGCAGTCTTCAATCTCGGCGTTGTTGTACGTAGAACCAATGCCTCATAGAAAAATTATGCTGGAACGTCGCGCTTTTTTACATAGGGAGCTCCCTGCCACGCTTTTTGACCAGGCGCCTTGTGAGAGCGCTCGCCTCCGTACCACCTGGTCACGTGATAAGCCCCGCGCTCCCAATTGCGTTTCCCGTAACAGCCGGTCCGCCGGCGGAAAGCAGACTGACGCTACGTTTCAAAGCAGACAGCGCTGCGTTGAAACACGTTGAAACGTACTTGCAGCTTAGCAGAATAATTATCTATAAAACAAATTAAACAGTGACAACAAGCCCCGTAGGGCAACTCACAAGATGCACTTACCCAGACACATAAGCACAGCAGCGTTCTTTTTTTTTCGTGTCTCTTCCGGAGGGGGTGGGGGGTATTTGCGTGATCACGCGACAAACCTTTTATGAGCCGCCCTAAAATTTGCGTCATCTCTCAGTGAACCAAAAGCATCTTGACTGGGCCAGTATCGGCCTCGACTTTTCCTAATAATGGCATTGTAGACGTTTAGTTTACCTAATTCACTGCACAATAAAATGGACATGGTGCATGACATGCGAATGCTTTCTAATTGAAAGTAATATTGAATTGCGCTTGTGAGGTCACTGTCAAAATAAAGTTTCTCCTCCGCCCCCCCCCCTTCCATCCTGCAAATTGTGTCGTGGAAAGCCTGAACGAGGGCAAAATGTAGCATAATCAGTTTGCCGCGCAACGTGATGTAAGTCATAGAATTTTCGGCAAACGTGGGGGATTAGCTTATTGCAATCAAGATGAGCATAGTGTAGGTTGATGGACAATATAAATAGCGCGTGTGAAAGTCTGAATTACACGCACATTTTTCTGGTAGAAAGAGACCTAACTGTTTGCTTGTAGGTACGTAAATGTGTTTCAGGATTCTCCACTTTCGCACGTGCTAGGAAGTACAAATAATAACTTAGCGGCACAAAAAAACTCCAGGTGAAGGAGAAAGAAAGACGCTGATGTAAACACATAGACGCTGAGAACTTTAATTGGACATAAGGTGAAGGAAACACAGAAACAACAAAACCAAACTGGAGCAAAACTAGACACTTTAAGCACACAGTAAAAAAACTTCTCTTGGAATGTTTCTGTGCTAGCATTGTTGACAAGTATCGCGTACGCTATTGAGACACGGCCCACCCCAATATGTGATATCACTTGCACTTTTGTACAGGCGGAAGGCACTGCATGCGGCAAGATGTCCCCAGTACTCTAAGGACTGTATGAGTTACAATTTGAGAATTTTTTTGAAATAGGCTTTTTTGAAGAAACTTTTCAGTTGTGTTCATGTCGGTTTTTCCTTGGTCATAGTTAGCTATTCCTTAGGCTTCTTCACTGATCTTCGTTGCGAAAGTACACACTCCACAAATCTCCGCAGGCCTCCAAGGACTTCGACAAGTTCTTGCGGTGGATAGTAAAGGCCGCCGCAGTCTAGGTGCTTTATGAGGCCATGATTTGGGGCAGTGCTGTTTGGTTCTTGAAGCGTTGCGATGCACTCAGCGCATACAATGCGCTCGCTTGTAGCGCGAACAATTAAACATGCGATCTTTACCGGGCTGGCGACGTTGGAGTTCGAGAAAATCGGCTTGTCTGTCAGCAAGTGTTCCCTTAACGCATTGCTGCTGTGTCCAAAATACGGTTAGCTGTAGCGGGTGTTCTCGTACGGCGCGCCTGCTGAATTGGAAGAAGCTGCGTCGACGAGAAAGTCACCGAGCTCTACACGTTGCCAATATTGGAAGCGGCCATGATTCCTGTTTTCAGCATTTTTAGAGACCACATATTGGACTCCTGACGTCCAAGGCATCGTCACATCCTGCACTCCGCCTCAGCAATCCGAACATTCTTTCAATAGGGTCACTTGACATCTTCCGAGTCAGAACAAACTTGAAATTGTTCGCAGTCAACAGGTATCCTATAAAAGGAACATTTGATTGTGTCGAAAAAAGTAGTGCATGACAAGTTTATTTTCAGTTTCACTTGCATACCCCAGCTTTTCTACATATGTGATGAAAGCTTGTTCCAGCCAATCGAGTCTTGCGTCACCTGCATCTGCGAATGAACGACAATCAGTGTTGTTGTAGTGAACGTACTGCTGGCAATCGCTTACGTCCATTAAAGTGAACCACCTTTGCATTATCTCCAGGACTTCGATCCTAAAACCTGCGGATGCGAGTTCAACATCTGTAGTCTGCCCCGCCTGTTCTTTGGAATATTTAAAAGCTGCAATTGTGGTGTCTGCCAGCAACTGCATGGCTAGTTCAACGTTCATCTTCTCCATATTTGAAGGGTAAATATGCTTTCTTGAGGACATGTTATTGGCTTTACTGTTGAGTTCTTTTGCAGTTTGTAGATCTTCTTTAGGTACACTGCCGATGTTTCGTGTTCTCCGCCTATGTCCTTTGCCAGGAACTGGGATCTAACAATATTTTTATTACATGGCACTGATCGAAAGCAACGAAGATGTTCTTCAGGACATCCACGGGGTACGGCGCGCGTGCGTGCAGCAGCCCATCACTCCGAACTTTCATCGCTCTCTCGTTAATCTTGTGGTTTTCCGTTACTACCCCGACTACATCAATGCCGATCTCCAATGTTTTTTGTAGCACAAGGCGGGCGAGTTATGCCAAGTGCTTCCCTTTACACCGCTTTGTGAAAAATACCAACCAGGTATCTTGTATCGACCGTGGAGGCCACATAGCAAAAAGCAGAGGACAGAGTTTGCGAGGCACTCATTCTGAGAGCTGTCAACAAAGTGCTGCCGCTCAGTGCCCAAGTCTATGTCGCCAATAAATGCATCCCATTGTTTAAGGTACTGTAACTTCTGGCGTATTCTCTTTTCATCAATTATCAGAGAAGTACTTTTGACTGAGGCGTTTCAGGGGCCACTCATTCAATTTATAGGCGGCCCCTAACTAGCTGAGTGAAGCCAATTTCCCCTGAAACCACGCCGACATACTTTTGCAGGGTCTTATTGCATGGTGATCTCGGGTGGTCTTCTGAGCGCAAATATTCGTACGACTTTTTTGACAAATTTCTCAAGATGACGATATGCCTCAGCGTATTTTCTGACCACTGCGGCTTTTTTTGTAATTTCATACCTGATCAACACTCAGGAGTGCCTTGGCATTTCCTTTCTCGGCATCAGACGTGACTTTCACAAATGCACCCACGTGTGCGGCTTCCTTTAGCTTGAGCAGTTCCTTTTTGTAGGAATCCACCGTTTTGCTCAGTTTTTCATTTCTCGCTTTCAGTGTCCATTCTTTCTTGCGCCATTCTTTGCGCTGGACGAAGTACGTCGAGGGAGACAGCTTGAACGGAGTTTGTGTACAGAGCGAACGTTTCGCGTGCACCATTTCGTTGGTGTCAAATTAAACACACCTGCGGTCTCGGATGCGACATTTGCCGCTACTTGATGAGGTTGGACGATATTCTTTTCCAAGTCACTTCCTTCACTGCTGCCGTCACTGCCTGGAGATACAGCTGGCCCTTCAGATGAATTTGCTTGCTAGTGTGACTACGAAGCGCTTGAAGGAGTGAGCTTGCGTTTTTTTAGGGTCTTGAGTCATGCTTGGTTGTAGATTGGGCGCCATCAGTCCACCGATCGCCACTGGTGCTCTAGTGGGCACATTTCTTGTCACTTTGGCCGATTGAGTTGGCCACGGGAAGAGTTCACCGTGTACTGTTGGCAATGGCATGTTCATGGACACACTGGCCGCTGTCGTACTCTCGATGCTTCGAGCAAGGCTTAGTGTCGGTCCACTGAACACACTAGGCACTGCATCGGGCTTGAGTGATCGCCTGGTTTAGCCTTGCTTGAAGTCACATGTATGAAAGTGCAGGCTGCTTACCAGGGAGTGCTCTTTAGTTGCAGTGCTGGAAAAGGAGCCTCTTAATATTGCTTGGTGCCACTTATCACGCAAAGGGATCAAAGCTGGCACTTCAGGAAAGGAAACTCCCGGTTGGTTTCGTCGGTGACTAGAAGAACAGCCGGGTACACATAAGCACTGCATTGCAGCCTAAATTAGGTGGAGTTAAGGCTCCGCAATAAAGAAAGGCGTTGCAATAAGAGACGGTGAAAAACTGTTGCAAAGATATGCTACAATCAGCAGACTGCTATGACTGGCACTGCATGGATTCGGCCTGCAAGAGACGCTCGTCGGCGTTCCGTCCAAATGTGATTCGCGTCCAGCAGAAACGCAAGAGGCACAAGCGCACATACCGTGGGGTATAAAAAAAGTTTCGCGTGTGCTCTGTGGGCATTGGGCAACTGGGGCAAGGCTGGGGGATCTTTGAACTTCACCTGGTCCTGTCCTCTCGGATGTAAAGGCGCGCCTGCACGCCTAGTTTGGTCAGAGCTGTAAATACGTAAATAAACCACGTGTTTTACGTAAAGAGCGTCGAAAGAGTTTTTTCCCAGCGCCTGGGTGAAAACTTGTGCCCCACTCCTCGGTAACATCAAGAAGAAATTACGGCTATTCGTGTGAAGCTTTATTTCTAGCAAAAAGAAAAATACTTTCAAAAAGTACAGTTTAATTCATTTAGCAATTCGCCATTTCCCCACAGAAAGGAGAAAACCACTCCAATGTAGTCGTCTCCACGCAAGAGCGGTGACAACGCGCGGTTAGGAAGATGTCGTCTGCTGACAAGCCAACCGCGCCTCAGTGTGTTTACAAAAAGCCACCACTAGAGGCACTCGCTTCCGTACTGGAGGGACTGGAGGGGAGGGTAAAATCAGAGGGTAGGGCAGCGCGGTCGTGGCTCATGCCTTCAGGCATTATTTTTCTAGGAGGCGTTGCCACAACGCTGGAAAAATTCTTGTTAGCACGGTAAAAATTTCATAAACTGGCTCCCCAAGTTGTTTTACTCGGCGGTAAAATCCGCGGCTTTCCTGAATATCATTGACGTAGGGCGGACAAAATGCGAAGTGAGCTTAGCCTGGACTTCCGCAAACGGGCGGTTTTCCGGAGCAGACAGTCCTAGCGACGAAAAGACGCCACGTACTTGGGAACCCATGCAATATATTAGAGTTCGCACCTGCACCTCATCGGTGGCTGTGTTGATTCTGGCCACGAAGGGGTAATCTTCGTACTTCGTTATTCGTATTGCCTTCTCCCCAAGGCTGGTGAAGTTGATAGGCAACGGAGGCTGAAGTCTCGGCGTACCGACGTGAATAAAGTTGAGCTGGGAAGAACCAGCGTCTGTCTCGTCCGTTACTCCGCGTTAGACGCCCACTTTTGACACCATGGTGAGAGACGCCGAGTGAGACACGAGCGTGGCTCCTAGCAACAACCAGAAGAAGCCCTCTTTATTCCAAACTGCCCCTTGCTATATACCCCGCGTGAGGTGGCGTACGCATGCTAACTGCGCTAGAGTCACTGCAAAAAATTTCAGAGTATCGCAAAGGTAGGCTGCATGCGGGAAACATTGAGCGGCGGCGGCCATTTCTCTTCCGGGCTGTTCGACGCATTGCTAGAGAGCGTTGAGAAGGCCCAAGTTCTCCTCCTGAATATTGTGTTTCGTTCGATTCAACTCTAATATTTTTCATGTGTTTCTGCAAGGCGATATCACAAGTGATTCAGGAGTATTGGAGTGGTTTCAGGAGTATTGATTGTTATGAACGTAACGATCGTTATGAGCGGTAAGCGCCGTAGCTCTATGTAACATCTGCGGCGATGGTTGCGATGCGGTCGAACGCTCTTCTTGGCATTACAAGGCTTGTTTTGCGTCAACCGCTCTGTTCGCAAGGCCCCGGGCTAATAACAATCGCACACGCATTCAGTGCATTCGTAATCAATGCTGTGTTTTTGCGCATTGGGTGTATCTTGAGGCTATGTTTGCGCGAGAATGGAGTGTTTGCGGTTTTTGCGGTCGGTGTTCGCGCACTCGCTAGCGTAGTGAGATTCATTGTCTAAGTGTACAAGAAAGCACATGTGTACAATGCTTGCTTGTGCGCAGGTTTATTTTGGTCGTATCAAATAATATTACGACACGGCTTTTGGTATTTACGTATCGGGGATGTAGGACAGCAGCCACTTATGTGGGCAGCTCGTATTGTTACGGTTACAGGCGTATTAGCTCTATGAGGCCGTATTCGTGTGGCTGTAGGGGGTAAACACTAGTGCCCTGGCAATCTATCGTTCTCTTTAAAGCGTCCGCACGGTCACATTCAATCCCGATCAAGGTCGAACATATTTACTGCGATCAGCTCCCCTCTGCGTCTCAGTGCAAATCAAGAAACCTGATTCTGATGGGAATTTAAAGGGCACCGTGCAAGGCTCGTATTATTTGCGAACGCGCAATTGCCATATTCTGAGTTTTCTCAAAGAAATAAGCTATTTAAAAAGTTCAATCACGAGTGATCTGGAATGTTTGTGCGTGGACATGCGTAAAGTTTGTGTGCAGCTGTGTGCCGTTATGGCCAATTGATGCTGCTGGTATTGTAAACGTCGCAGTGTATTTGTAGCTACATAAATCTGTTCCACATTATTGTTTTGTCTGCATTCCTGGGGCGTGAACAGGAGTGCAGGTATTTTGAAGTCGCATACTATTTTTGTAGATGACACACCTTTCCCTGAGGGGACAGGTTACCTGAACCTGAATTACATATTTAACGATACAGCATTTCAGATAACAACATGTAAGGTGATTGGAATGAGAGATGTTTAAAGTGCAACCAAAGGAACATGCAAATTGAGAACACGTTTTTTGGAGTTCATTCTCCTTTTACTATACCATTGGTAGAAAATGACAGAAGAGCAAAATCATAGATATAACGGCTATTGCGATCTTCAGGCTTTCAATATCATGCTGAACCAGGCGTGGAAGAACAGCTACTTGCTTCTCGTACTCTTTACAGCTTTCTTTTGCTGGGAGGGCACCTTACTATTCCGCTCAGTTGATTTATACAGTGGCTGAAATGAGCACCTTCAGAATGGAAAGCGCATACAAACTTTGTGTGCATCTGTGTGCCTCGGCTTTATTATCTGTTGATTTTCATTAAGGATGCAAGAACAAAGACACACGCAAAGGTAAACAGTCAATATTTATTTATTGATACACCAAGTACTCACATGATTGGAAGAACACGTGAGAAAAGCAGATACTATCTGTACTTTCTCTCATATCAGCAGGCAACAAGGGCATAAAAGTGAAAGCAAGATTGTGGGCTCGTCACATGAACTGTGCAGTGAAGCTACATTGAGACAAACAACAACAGCATTTTAGCTGAATGTCGAGACAGTTGTTGACAGCTACAGCAGTTGTGGTGGATCGAAGCTGCAGAAATTATGGCCGAACTTTATACATGGTAGCAAGCAACTGACACGAACATTATCAGACATGCTGGCAGCAGCGTTTGACTCCATAGCACTACTACAGGAGAATGCTAGGCAAAACAAGGAAAACATTGTCCTGAAATTAGCATCTCAACAAGAGGACTACCTTGTTGAAATTTAGCGTCAAGGCTCTGGCTGCTCATACTCCCCAGTTGTTATCCAAGTATATCTTCTACGGAACTCTGCGTTTTCTAAAGTGCAGAATCATGGTTAAACAAACTGGCACAGAACGAGGTTATGACATCCCATTGGCCACATATATCTTATCTATAGAGCTCACTGTTAAGACATGTGCAATGAATAATTTCTCATGCTTCAGCGAACATGCACCTGCAAAACAAACTCTTAAGATTCAATATGTGCCGTCGTATATTTGAGCAGTACTATGCAGTTGCGAGCACTGAACAGTTCGCATTTGCTCATGTTACTGATCAGTGATTTGTAAAGCACTTCCGGCTTGTGTGCTCACTTGTTCCTTAGCTCAAGAGAGAGTTTCCAATCATTGGACCCAACAAAAAAATTAATATCGAGAACACCTGCCACAAGCTGTGCAAATGCTTTTAAAAGTGCCGTGTTACTGTAGCCCTTCTATTCTCAGTCTAAGATTGCAACAACGTAGAAAGCCCAGTATGATTATACACAAACAATTCTGGACTCTAAGCTTAGGTTTAAAGAAATTTCAAAACGCTGCTGCAACTCTCTTCTCACAAGCATCAACTTCCATTTTGGCCTGCAGCATCAAGAGCGTCACTCCTAAATTGTTTTGGTAATTAACTCAAATGCGTAATAGAACGCATAACAAATCACTAAGAAGAAACATTAAAAAACAATGACGCTATATAGACAAGCTATTTACAGCTCTTGCGATCGCTTTATGTAGAGTGTGTAAACGCACGGCTTTCAAGAAAAAAGTTTGGTACCCGACTTGCTGCCAATGATTTCCAGAGTATTCGCTTCGTCTTCATGCCGTGGTACCACGTCACGGTATGCTTCAATTGAAAAAATTAAGTAGAAGTTTGTTGTCACAGCAAATTATGCTAATATTTTTCTGCTTGCTTTCAGATGTGTTTTTCAACGTGCAATGCATGAATGGAGTTTGCGAATTCGGTGCCATGGCCTTATTAAAACAGGTTATGATTCTCGTTTTAAAATAGCACATGGAGATGTAAGTTCACGTCATTATTACTATATGCAAACGACACAGCTCTAAATAAGCCTGTTACGCAGAAGTAAATAGTATCAAAATGTCTGGTAAGACGTACAAATAGAGTCGTGAAAATAAAACTGCAATAGTAATTAGCAATTTACAATGAATAAATAAAGAGACAATGAATGTAGAAGCTTCAGCTTTCTTCTAAAAACTAAAGTGGCTACATTAGTTCAGAGTAAGCCAGCCTATACACACAAAAATGCACAGAACAATGTATACCGAGCGACTCGCAGAACTCTAAACACTGCTGTCAGCAGCAAATAATACTGATAGCTCTCGTATGACCACTGGGCAAACAGAAATAGTCACACAGATAAAAAACTCAGATAAAAACCTCGGAAAACACTAGAAAAATATCTTACTTAACATTAATAACAGCTACACGCATTCCCACACTTTTTGATGCACATTTTGCTTGCTTTGTTGCATTCTTCTACCCTTCTTCATTCTTTTTACGCAAACTAAACTTCAGTTTAACACAAGAACAACTGCTGCACAACCTTATCAGCAATGTTGTGTCATGCGGGTAGGGATGAAAATGCAGGTTTATTTGCCAAAATTACGTCAGCTACGTGCTCGAGTGGAGATTTCCCTGCTACTAGTGACTCTTCATTTTTTCTGTAGTAACTCTCCGTGCATTCTGAGAGGGACACGATTGATGCTGATGGTATGCTTAACGATTGCTTGTTTGGTACCTAATTCTTCAACTGCAAAAAAAGCCAGCCTGAGCAGCGTCAGTTCAAGTCAACGAGCCTTTGCAAAGGTCAGAAAGCCCATACTTCTTACCGACGCTTCTAGCAATGTACCCTGCCAGGTACTCTAGCAATTACTGCTATTCTGGCTCAGTATTTTCCAGAATAGCAGGCATTTTCACCTCATCTAGCTCAGCCCTCAAGTCTGGTCTCAAGCTCAAAAAAACTTTTGAATAAATAGAGCCGTCTGTGTCATAGCTGCCGTGCTTGCTTGGCTTAATTTATTGATATGTAGGATTGAACGTCCCAAAACCACCATATGAATATGAGAGACGCCATAGTGGAAGGCTCCGGAAATTTCGACCACCTGGGGTTCTTTACCGTGCACCCAAATCTGAGCACACGGGCCTACAACATTTCCGCCTCTACCGGAAATGCAGCCGCCGCAGCCGGGATTCAATGCCGCGACCTGCGGGTCAGCAGCCAAGTACCTTAGCCACTAGACCAACACGGCGGGGCGTGCTTGCTTGGCTTAAAAAACTGTGCAGCACAATGAGTCTCAGCAAGTACTTCAATTCCCTAGCTCTGTGGACAGGCGACTGGAGTTTTATGACACTAAAAAGGTTCTCTAGGGCGTCGTACGAGTAGCGACTCAGGAGGAGGGACTTCAAGCCTTTGTCCTTGACATACCACTGAATAAGATTTCATTCTGTAGTCATTATCATGCCAGTCTGCACTGGCTTCAACGATGCCTTAGGCCGGCTGCGGTAAACAATGTCAAGTTTCCTGAACATGTCAATAAAATGGTGAAGAAATATTTTAGCCTCCTTGCCCTTTTGTGGGCACAAATCACTCAAAGCCAAGGTCGGTGTCGTTGACGTCCTTAGCAAAAACCACCTAAACAACTGATCTAAAAACCAAGTTATTGTTACAGCTTTCTGATAATTTTTTTTCTGCTCAACCAGAAGCCGCAGAGCAGCAAAGATATTGTGGTAGAATAGACACAAGCTGTGCCAACATTCATTTTGTCAAAGTGGCTTGAGTTTAGATGTTTCTGCTTTAAACGTGGAGCAAGCTTGACGTTGTGCTGTTCGTCAATTTCGCACAGGTGCTTTACATACTTTAAGCTGACCTGAAAGTAAAATGGGTCATTATGGTCAAATTTGCTGTTTATGTAATAATAATCACACATGAACTTGTATTATAAAAAAATCAGGAAAACTGTACATAACCGTTTGTAGCTCATTTGGAACACAGTAAAAAATTGCATTAACGAAACCATTTCTGTGCCAATCTTTACGATCTGTTTTCAGGTTTTTGCTATTTCAGACTAACCAGCAAACTTCACACGGAAGTTTAGAAATATATATGACATGTAAACTCTTATACTGTAGGCTCTTCCGAGTTGTGGCTGTCAGCTTACTAGTATTCCTTAGGACTGAAAGTGCTGTATTCACCTTACTCGTATTTACCCATCGTGCATTTATTTCAAGCAAACAAGCTCATGAGGAACCTAAGGACTGCACTGAACGATTGAAAGAAGTATAGGGATAACGTTTATAAATGCGAAGAGTAGTGTGAGTAGTAAACACTAACTGAAGAGAGTAAATGCTTGTGAGTCAGATAACAGAGGCTGTTTGAATTAGTGACATGAAGTTGAGCAAGGTATGCCTGCAGTATCTAACAGGTCACAGATCAGTATAACAGAAGGGGTGCAGTCAACAGCAGAGGAATAGAGGCGATGAAGTGAGGAAATATGCAGGTATAAGATAGAGCCATATAATGCAACGTGGGGTTATCAGAATGTGCTGATCCATTTGGTGTGTCTTGTTCTTGTTCTTGTTCTTGTGTTGTTCTTGTCTTGTTCTTGTTCTTGTCGTCACATGTGCCTTCGATATGCGCTCTGGCAGACCGGGAAAAAAGCGAGGTAACGTCTTTGGCACTAGCGATCATTTTCCTCAAGGTGGAAGTATTTCTTTTCCCATTTATAATGTACTTATGATATTTGACATTAGCGTCCGCCTCAAAATGTCACTCACATATAGCGGACTTGTGAGTCAGCCGCTCATCCTTGCGGCACAGCATCTGTGCCCAATTTTAACGCGACAGCGTTAAAGAGTTCGTTTCGCAGAAATTCTCGCGACGGCGTCGGTTTTGTTGGTTGTGAGCAAAAAATAATCATCTTGGGCGCGACTGGAAAATTGAGAAAGATGCAAATATAAAAAATTCTGGGTCTGAGTGGGGGTTGAACACGGGCAGTTTGCGGGGAGAGCGTGCCTGTGTAGTAGGTTCTACTACATAGGCACGCGTGTGCTTTTTAGAACCTTTTTATTGAGAAATAAATAAATACATATTCATAAAAACCTTATTGGTCTACTCGCACCACTTTGACGGTATAAAAACGGTTCATTTTCACCAATTCATCAAAAGCCTGCATACGGTTTTGAGGTTATATAAACGTTCGATCTATCTTGCGCACATATTACGCATTCAATGAAGTTTCAAGGGGGTGCCTTGCCTGAAATGAAGCAGGTGCCCCCCGCCGAATTCCCCCTCAAACAAAATTTCTGGCTACGCTCTGCTTGACTCGAGTAGATGCACTGGAAGCAACAGTACCTTCAACCAGTGGTGGGGCACAACCAAACATCAGCCTCCCAACACTTGTTGAAGGACGCGCTTCTTCATCATTCCATAAATAAGATGAAATAGCAATACCCAATTACGCAACATACACGCGATACCCCCCCCCCCCCACTCTGCGACGCATTTACTTGACTTCTTTCCGCGGGAACATGCGGGCGGCTTTTTTTAAACTCATCACGATCCCAGGGTGGCTCAAAGAAATTATGATCAATGTCATTTCCGTCGCCGCTTTTGCGGCCCGGGGCACAACAATAAGGCATTGTTTATTGGCGCTCTTTTCACAAGTTAGAACTCTTTCGTAAGGGACTACAATTCACTAAATAATGGCGCGAAGAAGCAACCAAGCGCCCAAAACGTTTTGTCGTGTCTAAGCGGCAACACACGCGTCGCGACGCGCGGCGTGGTAAGAGAAGCAAGACGGAACAGTAGCGCCATTAGTTCACGCGTAAGCCGCTCGTGCCGGCGCGCGCGCGGAGCTGCAAAACTGACCTGGTTCAAGTAACGTTGGGAAAGACATCCTAAAGGATTCCTTGAATTATGCAGACTTTTGTCAGCTTGCCGTACAGTTTTATTGAGAGGCACGCATGAACAGCTTTGGGACCAAATTAAACAGGAACTGTGCTGTGCCACAAACAAGTCTAATATAATACGAATAAAATAATAATTACAATGACTGCCAGGGTTTTACCTACCAAAACCACGATATGATGAAACATGCCATAGTAGAGTGCTCTGGAAATTTTGACAACCTAGTGTTCTTTGACATGCTGAATCCAATCGAATGAACTAAATACTATAAGAACACTGAGACAGTGATGTGCTGCCTTGTCACCGCTAGTACGAAACCGGTTTTGCATCTTGGTATTTGCAACAATAAAAATGTTCCCGATTACACTGCACTAATACCTTTCATTCTTATGCACCAATTTTGATCATTACGTTTGCGCTCATCTCAGGATTCAGCACGACAGACACTCTAGCGCTGCAGGATGCATACGAAAAGCATTTTAGGGCCCCTTTAGTTCAATAAAGAAGCCTTGTAAAAATGTGGCTTGATATAGGCACTTCTTACATTTGTCGTACTGAGCTACGTATTATGTTTCACCCTAATTCTCAGTAGTGTATTATTCGCATTTGTTGGTTACTTGAAGAAGACGTACCATAAATTGCTGTAATGATGATTGACTGTTGCTTTTATACTGTTCCTTGTACGAAAAAAGGCACTTACCTGACAAGAACTTTATGTTTCAATGTTCTTCTGGAGCGTTCTTTCTGCGGGCAGTGACCATCTATTGTCACGGAGGTATACGTATCCTCTCAATGCACAAGCAAGTCGAACATTTAAGGATTCCTGCACTTTACTTTCACTTCATGCAGATCTCCTCATAGTTCCTTTCCCATGACAACGCATTCGATCCTTGGCAAAAATCTTCCCATATGAATCTTTCAGGCTTCTGCACTCTTTTTCGGCCTGTGCTCGTTTCTTGTGCTCCATATGAAACTGCCGCTTTAAGGACAAAAGCTCAATAAATGGGTCATTGTCTGTAACAGTGCTCTCTTCCGTGATTTCGCCTTCTTGCAGTGCTCCCTCCCGTAATTTTGCCTCCTTGCGCTGATGACGACTTGTTCATTCGGTCATCTTCTGCTGCAAAATACGATTTCATTCATGACATTAGTCATTAGTTCCAACAGTAAAAACTTTCAAGATTTAAAAATCAGGAAACAGGCAGTAATAAAAAGAGCACCTAAAGGATATTTGAGGATACGTGCACCATGATCAATGTGATGGCTTTACAAAACTAAAAAAAACGTGCTTCAACAAGCATATTTAACTGAAGCAATTGACTCATTTGTGGACGTAACGAAAACCGTGCGAGCATTGGATAAAACACTAACAACAAATTTCTATTTGTAACTTTGCATTGGCAATAGAGAGAACCGACACACCAAAAATAGAGCAGTTAGCACACACAAATGCTATAGGTGTTGTTCAATCTACTGGTTGAATGATTCTCTACCTTGTTGAGCTGTCTAGAAAATTGTTGGCGCAAACGAAGAACGCGGACGAAGAAGTAACACGGACCGTGCTAACATTTCCGCTTTAGCAAAGCAAACTAGCACAAATAACACCTTAGAGCAATACAAAGGCTTCAAAACCTGGAATCTGTGGGAACTCTTGCACAAGGAATGCCCCATAGCCGTTTGGCTTAATGCACAAAACAACTTAAAATGCAATTACTGGATGCACATTGAAAGCATACAGTTAGCAGTGCAAACTAGAGTTTTTTAAAATGTGAGACTCTGACTTCATTCGAGTTCTCTGTCTTAACAACTATAGCGCACACCAGGGACAGGAACACAAAGCTAAAACGTAGACACAATGTGTATCTTTTTGTTCCTGTCTCTGCGGTACGCTGTATTTGTTAAGGTGGATTACCAACATGCCCAAGCTCACGTTCTTTCGATTTCTCCGGTTTCCCTGGTGTATTACCATGAAAAACGAAAACTAAACTGTTAAGAATGAATATTGGCAACAAATCCAGAGCACATGCATATTTTTCATCTGGCGAATCTCTAGAGTAGCCTAGTTTTGCAGCAGAGGACTTGCGTCTTTGTAGGCACGTGTAGTCTCCACTGGTAACTGTAGTTTCGTAAAATGAAAGTCACAGGTTTCCCCTGAAAAAGGCTAAATTACTATTCAGAAGGATTTCACTTTGTCATGTTTTCATGCATCGAATTAGCTTCCAACTATGTATTTACATCAGGTACCTGCTACAAAGCATTCCATCGCTGTGCCTCCATCCACAAAAGACTCGTCATTGCCTTCTGAGCTCGCAGGTGCTCCTTCGTAATGCGGGGTTACCTCTCGGTTATCGAGACCGTGCACCTTGGTTGTCTGTAAATTGTGGCGCTTCAAGGGTCTTTGCCTGGGTTATCTGGCTTTGGCTGCTGGCATCCTGGTTGCGAAACCGGACGAGAAAATGGAGGCTTTCTGGGTTGTTTTTTTGTGGTCTATAAAGAAAAATTCTTGACACTGCAATCCACTTCAACTTCTTTTTTCGATTCACTCTTGGTTTCTCAAAATTATCCGGAAGGAAGTGGTCCTGTTAATTGTCCGTCAGGAAAAAAACAATGTGATTGACGTTAATTTGGTCTATTGTTTCAAAATGCTTTGTCATGAGCAATCATTGAATAGGGAATAAAGTAGCTGCCAACTTCTTGAAAACATCACTTTTCGTTGTTGGGGTCACAACCACGTTCCTAAATTATCAGAGGCGTTTCATGTAGGCTTGCTCACTATCATCTAGTTTCAAATGCAAAACAGGATAAAAGGGTGCTATCCCTGATGAAAATGCCGGGGAAGCAAGAGCGCAGTTGAAGCAACACTATGAAATTGGACTAAGCACTTTCATTTAAAATAGATTTATGCAAACGTCCGTCAACATTTTTTCATTTTGATAAGTTGGAATATAAAGGCGAAAACATGTTGACGTAAAAAGAGGAAACCACTATTATTATCTATATAGTTTCTAGTCATTCGTCACAGTTTCGCTTAAGGCAGCAGTTATACGTGCATTGGCACCGTAACTTGAAGATGAGAATAAAAGATCGCATGTGACAATATATCCTAATGGTACTGTAATACCTGTGGTTTTACGTCCAAAAATTAGAATAGAATTTTGAGAGATGCCGCAATAAGGATCCGGCAATTTTGAGTATCTGGTGCTCTTTAGTATGCGCTGACATCACTGCAGGCCTCTTCGACCTAAATGCAGACCTTGAGGTCAGCATCGAACTTTCGGCCCGCGCACAAAAATTCAAGGCGAAGAACCTCTTGCAGGAAATGAACCTGCAAAGCATGTCTAGAAGTGTGGCGAAGGCGCAGGGGTCACAACTTGAACCTTTCTTTTCGATAGAGACGCCAAAACCGGAGCAGCCTTTTCGCAATATTGTTTCCGATAGAGGCACATGGCAATTGATCATTTCAATTTTTCTGCAGAAGCAACTGGAAAAACTAAAAGTGAAGGACCCGTTTATTATAAAGAAGCCACAAGTAATCGTTGAAGAATTGCGTTGTGCCAAAATTGATGGATGCACGGCATTCAGTGTAGACGTAGTGGATCTATATTGTTCCCTTCCACAGCGGGAGCTAATGAAATGTGTGAAAGAATGCATTACGGAGGGAAACGACGAGCAGAATTTCCAAAACGAATGTGGTTTAAAGGTGGAAACCTTTCTAGAGTTATTGATGTTCTATTGGCAATCAACCTTTATCGTTTGGGAAGGGAAAACGATGGTTCAAAAAGTGGGGGGCTGCAATGGGTCTAAGGTGGCGCCAGTTCTCAGCGACATCTTTCTTGGGAAAGTTGATTCACGACTAGAAAAGACCGATGGAGGCGGAAATGTTGTAGGCCCGTGTGCTCAGATTTCGGTGCACGTTCAAGAATCCCAGCTGGTCGAAATTTCCGGAGCCCTAAGCTACGGCGTCTCTTATAATATTATGGTGGTTTGGGGTGTTAAAACCCACGTATAACTAAATCAAACGACTAGAAAAGAAGTTAGAGGGAAAAGTGGTTCGTGTCGCCCGTTATGTGGATGAGTACATAATAGCAGTGCCCGAAAATGAGGAGCGCATGAATGTTTGAAAGGTTCTGCAGATCTTTCCAGAAATGGGGACGGGACTAAAATTCAACAGTGATATGCTTTCACAGCATGCCTTCCTAGACATAAAGATTACTTTTGTCAACCACCACCCTTGTTGGGCGTATAATCCAAGATCTGTAAAACCTTTGCTTAATTACAAATCTCGTCATTCTAATTTAGTGAAGAAGGGCATCGCTACCTCTAGCCTCGGGGCTGCGATCCTGAAGTCGTGTAGGCACCAGGCGCAACAAAGCGTCTACGAACAGGTGTGTCGTCTTCAGGTAGCCAGCTTGCCGACACCCGTTATCACTTCTGTTTGCGAAGGTCTGATACGTCATATCAAGAAGGACCAAAAAAAGTGTTGAAAAACAGGAGTGTTAAACAAACAAGGTCAAATAAATGTGCCATCTTGCCCCACAATCATGCATTAGCCCATGGTCTGAAAATGTGGCATCTCAATACGATGTACAGGTTTTATTCTCAGCAAAAAGCAAATTAGAAAAATTGTGCCCTCTTGTGAACAAAAAGCATAATAAAAAGAGGTCTAGTCAAAATAAATGTGGTGTAAAACACGCCTCCCTACTTTGTGTACTACAGATCACAAGAGAACTAGTGAAATCATTCTATATTAAAAAAGAAGGGGAGTCCTGCGTTAGTCAGACGTCAGTATCTTTACATAAAAAAGGCAAAATCCTAATCAGTAGCATGTTTGTTTGAATGAAATATGTCGCTCCTGCGCAGTTACCTCTAGCGCAAAATTATTAATGACGTAGACACGATCATTTGCTGGATCCTCTGTGCATGTTCTGTGTGTTTTTATGTTATGTGTTCAGATAATTAGTATATTTCAATAAATTCTTCAGTTGAGGGTCAGCGCTCGCCTGTGTCTCTTCTCTTCGTCTCGTGAGTTTGTGCGCTCTTACTGTCCATAAGGAAGTCATGTATGGCATCATTTACTTCCACCACGTAACGCTGTGCTGATTTTAAAGTGACATATACAAATTTTTTATTTGTGCTTCACATATCATCGACTCCCACATTACGTGGGATCTGCCAATTGTTTTACGCTCACCAAATATAATTTCCCGCGAAGTTCACAATTGCCCAAGATTTTTACAAAACAAAACTTCAACACTGCAAGACACAAAGCGGTAATTTTTTTGAAGCCCGTGAGCACCTAGACTAGGCAAATGTAACTACTCCATCATTCCCCGGTGAGTGAATGTTCACAGCGGTTAAATTTGTGCCAGTTAATTTTTGGAAATTTTATACCTCAGCAATTTTCTAAAAAAGTTTGTGCGCAGGCTGCTCTTCACAGCGATTCTCAATGACTCTGAAACTCGAAAAGCAGATCCGGCGGGGAAAGCATCCTTTCCAACAGTCGGCAAACAGACAAAAAAGCGCCGGCTGCCACTCCGTGGCGGCAGGGCGAGGAGGAGCGTGCGGCCGACGCTGGCGGGCGTTTCCCAGCTTTTCGATGTCGTCTGTTTAAGCAATCTTCGCTTACGTCATGGCGAGGGCTTTGCTTGTTGCTGCTCCTGCGTGTGCACTTACACGCCTCCGAAACACTGAAAGGAAGTCACTCTGGAAGCTGCTGCCCTGTATGGTTCATCAAAGCTGCAGATTTCGTCCTTCTAACAGAACGTCGTGAAAATCGAGTAGGTAAGCTCACAACACAACAGAAATAGCGTGTCGGTGAGTGTAGAAGCATCTGCACAAACGCAGGTAGTATATTTTGTTCGTTTCTGTTTCATTACTGCCCTGAAGGGACATTGGTTTCAAAATTGTGCTTTCTTTTCCTTTGTTGCTCGCGTTCTGTACTTCGTTGCTGTGTGCGTATAAAAATGCAGGGACACAGAAACGAAAAAAAAGTAAACGGACGGAGGCACAGGCCCGCTGTCCCCGTTCGTTCTTTTAGTGTGCCATTCTCATATATTTAGCGCACACCAATTTACCTTGAATTATGAGCCAACTCACTTACATCAAGATTCATTTAAACAAAGTGCTCCTTATGTGATTTAAGTTGTGGGAAAGGTTATTCAGTGTCTGCCTGACAAAAAAAAAAGGGGGGGGGTCTGTTCGACTACCGCCTGGAGAACGTGATGAATCATTGAGATATTTGTGGTGTTTAACGTGCAAAAACCACTATATCACTATCAGAGACACCGTAGTGGAGGTCTCCGGAAAATCTGACCCCCGAGGATTCTTAAAACATGCATTCAAAAACTGAGCCCATGGGCTTGCAGCATATTTACCTCCATCGAAAATGTAGTTGCCGCAGCCGATATTCGATGCCACCGCGACCTGCGGGTCAGCAGCAGAATAGCGAAGCGAATAGACCCCCACGGCTAGGAGCTTGGAGAAAGCATTGTGGCTAAGTCGCAACAAAACACTTCTTGAGCAACCGAAGTAAATATCTGAATAGGATGACGTCGTATTGGTTTATATTCGCGTTTGCAAATGCGGCTCAGGCTGTGTGAACGACGGCCGTTATTCACAATGCCCACGAGCTATAGGTGGCGGGCTGTGCAATCAAAGATGGCAGCGGGGGGACGATCAACCCGTGAACTCGCATAGGAAAAGATAGGACGCACGGATGCACGCCCCGTGCCACGTTCACTGAATGAACTCTCGTCGAATAGATGTATATGGGACCAAAGTACGCTCCCAAACAATAAGAACTGCTAAATGTTTGCTACCTCAATTTTGCCGCAGTGCGAAGGGTACGTGGTGGTGTCAACTGATCGACCGTACATCAACGACGCCTAGCATAATCCTGCGCGTGCTACAAATAACTGCGCGAACTCGAATTCACGTATCCACTGAACGGCAAACGGCACTCCGAAATAATTTGTGTTTAACCTGCCTGACGGATTTGGAGCAGTAGTGAACCACTAGCAAGTGGCGCGCTGTCGTCGCTGCACGGGGCCGAATGTGTAACGTAGCGATGGTTTGCAAACATAATATGCCCCCGTCGTTACTTGCGCTGTAAGCATCACGAAATCGCTTGTTCAACAGAACACAAGCGTTCAACTTCCCATTAGGTGTCACTTGTGTCACAGCCATGATCAGGCTCTAACAGTGGACAATTCACTGCACTCGAATGGTTCAAGTTTCCTCACCGCCGTCGCAAGAAGGATATTGAAAATGAATGAACGCGTGTACTTCTCTCGCAACGTCGAAATTGTCAAAATTTGTTGAACAAAAACGTCGTTTGGACGCTACTGGTGAGGCGCAGGAGAAGTTAGCAGAGAGGCATGAACTGTAGTCGTAACTGCACGTTTAATCGCTCTAACCATTTTGCTTCACTGGTCGAGCCCGAGCGCGTTGGCGGAATGCAGCGCTGCGTAATATCCACTGCAATGGGCTACGTGCAATGAACAAGAATAACTATATGTGCTTTTATTTTGAACGCACTGAGGATATTACACTACATATACAATCTAACTGACTTACGAGCCTGAAAAAGCGTTACTCACACATAGGAACGTTAAGTGATATTTGCTGCTCGTTAGTTAGCACTGATCGTTCATGATCGCTGTAACTCTCGTTGTACTCTATACGTCCAGTGAAAAATCTTTGATGCCAAGATGGTTTCTTTGCACATCACTGCTGAATGTAATCTGAGGACTTCTCTCTGCCGAACGATTTTGATAACCCCAACAAAGTGTCACTTACCACGCACAACACCAACACGCCGTTCTTCACCACGTTTATCTGGGCGCCGAGAACAATTTGCTCTCATAACCGGCAAGAAATGAATCACTCGCAGTATCCTGTCATTTATTAACGAACGTAAAAAAAAATGCGGCACAGCGTACGCCAATGTTTTTATACGCCAATCGTGAGCCTCTGCTACTTACCACGTACAATGACTTTCATTGGGTTCATGCACTACAAAAGCACTGATTAATGCTATACGCATGCAGAACAAGGCGAGTTTTACTTGGTATGGTCAGAGGATAACATTCAACTATCCAAACTGGCGTCAAAAAATCTCGCGAAGCTTATACGTTTACTTTTTGGGCTATTATTTAAAACGCGAGTTGCCACATATTTTGACGAAAACTTGGCGTCACGCAAGAACGATTCAGATTTATCATGTCATGAATGGTCCGGCATATTCACTGATGCACAAAACATACAAAGTGGTTTGTGTTCGTTTCTTGCTAATGCCTAAACACTGCAGCTAGCACCACCGAACAAGGGAGCAGTGGGAGCGTCTGGCCAGTGATCATCCTTGGGAGGACGCTCTTGAATGCCGCTAGGTGGTTCGACAGTCTATGAACATTGCGAATATCTCTGTACAGGTGCGAGCACATATTTCCTGATTTTTTTTTCAATTGCACTTGCAGCTGTGCACATTACGCAGTTTCATCCACCTGTGGTAAAACGTCAGATGAAATGTGCGTGAAAATTTTGTGCTTCAGTGGCTTAGTTTGAGTGTATTTCTAAAACGCCTTCACTAAAGCCAAGCCGTATAGCGACAGTGTTTTTGTCAACCATCCCCCTAACCTTCTGCACAGTGTGACAGCAGCAGACCTGTAAGATAAGTTAGATACGAGCGTTATGAGCGTGCATGTACACGTTTCATGTGTTATCGCGTTATCAAGGTTTATTTAAATAGGCCACGAAGGTTTGGGCGAAAAGCAATTCAGAATGTACTGCCGGCGAGATCAGCATGGGGAGTTAAGGAAGCTGCGATCAAAGCGCGACTACGTTTGTAGGGGACGATTTTTAAATTTAAAAATGCTAGTTTGATTGAAATATAAAACAATGAATGGCTTTTTTTCAAATAAGTTTTCTTTTCCTTCAAAGTATTATGATGGTCTTAATTATTACGAAAAAAACGTTTTTCTAGCGCTCTCTGCTCATGCTATTATTACCCAGTGCCGAATTTGCACTGCATGGGTATACATGGCCAGGTCCGCTTTTAAAATGGTTCGCCAAGAAACAATTTCTTACGTGTTTTAGCCTTCTGCGCTTGCTTGCGTTCTCTGTTGTGCGCGAAATTGTTAGGTGCGTTTTATCGTTGGTGAACGTCTTCAGTGCAGTGTCCAATGGAGAGCGTACGATGCGAATTACATTTCACTCTCAATGATTTCGTCGGTCGCTGCAGAAACAATGTCCTGTGCAAGGATTCAGTAGCAACTAACGTATGCCTGGTGACCCATGTCTTCTAGAGAAGAAAAAAGGTCAATGGTTCAAAATGCACTGCTCGCTGGACTTTCATCCATCAGTAATCCTACAGCCTGGTTTGCTTCTTGAGCATGCAGTGCTTACTATTCGCGTAATCGGTGAGCAGACTGCGAAGTTATCTAAGACGGTACTGTTCACCATTTGCACAAGTAGCGGTAATTTATCTGAGCATAACAGGGGCATAGCCAGAAATTGTTTTCGGGGGGGGGGGGGGGTGGGGGTTTCACCGATTTGATTGCGGAAGGGAGACATCAGCTTTCCTCTGTGACGTGATTATCCACGGTAGTTTGAACAGATGGTGTACATGTACGACAGGAGATCCCCCACCCTTCTTCTTGGATGTGCTTGTAAGGGAGTAAGTAAAAGAAAAGTAATCCTAGTAAAATACGGTAAACGACTGGTACATACAGTTCACATATGAAGCAACGGCTTACCGAGGCGCCATTGAATAGACTAGTCTTCGCAAGCGCATCATGTCGACGGCCCACACGGTCGGAGAAGACATCATTAATCTTTGTTAGGCGTAGATGGCGTAGTCCTCGTCGGGTGAAGTGCGTTTCACAAGTCAAGGAAGGTTCCGCTTACAACACGTGTTTCGTTACAATCATAATTACATTTCGGTTTTGCTTACCTTGTTAAGCGAAGTTATTACTGTCGATGCTTGTTACTGCATGTCTATAGGATTGATTTCTATGTTTAGCTTTGAGTGTCAAGCAGCCCTGACGCAGTGATTGCTTTTGGTCAACTTTTCTTGACTTACTGCAAGCATCCAAGCTTGCTTGCGATACGCAATGTGTAATTCTTTTGTAAGTTATGCTGCACCTTGGTAACACGATTTTACACGCAATATTTTTCGCAGCTTTCTAGCAACCCTGGTTGATGTCACAGCTGCACTGTGACTTATATGAATGGAGTACTCCAATCGTACAGATTTCATCATGCAACCTGCGAGGGAAACGTATTCATTGTTGAGAAATGTTCACTTGGTCTTGATCAAAAAAATGTACCTGGGACCCAATTGTACCTACTCACATAGAAATTCCTTGTCCGCTGCGTAAATGAGCCAGAAAATCTATACGCGCAAAAAAACGCGGAATGTTCTCTTTTTTCTTGTTGTTGGTAGCTTTCGTCGCTCCGCTTCCTGCAATGACAGTGATGCGGCAAGGTGTCTTCTGTTGCATGCAAGCGTGCAGCTGTCAGTTCATTTAACAAAAACAGATTCAGGACTGTATATACAGAATATTTCACTACGCAGCATAGATATGCAATGCATTCACTGTCCAACTAGTACGTGCATATGTGTTTGCAGCACTTACACCGCCGCGAACAGGAGCAGCCTCGCACGGCAGAAATTACTGTGATTGGTTCACCAGTGATGAAAATAAACTGTGGTGTTGTTCAGAACCTGGTGCACCATAATCAATTTCTCAGAATGCGTTAATTTCGACGAATGTTGCCACAGCATGTAACACGAGTTTACTTACGCTGTACTGTGCACCATTCATGCCTGTCAGTTGTCTGTTTCGGACATCCTGATGCGAGTCGCTGGAGTATCACTGTTGCCACCAACTACTTCGCGTTCATTGGGTTTGGGATATGGGATCAAATCTTAACAGAAAATAACAGCTTTCCTTAGGGCAGCAGTCACAAACTCGATACGTTTCACGCGCAGAGTAAGATACTGCGCGAGTGCAACCTTACCGGCACCTGAGTGGAAGTGGACGAAATCTGGACCCTCGAATCTTTTGGCCAGGCGACAAACGAGTGGTAGTGTTTAAAGGGCCACTCACCATGTTTGACATTTTTGAGCTGGTAGCGCAATGCGTAGATGAGGCGTTCATGATCACGTCTGCCAAAGTTTGCAAAGCTACACGCCACGGAAGTGGGTCGGATTTCAAGATGAACGCTGGTCTCTCTTCCTTTCGAGGTTGCTCCTCCAGAGAATGAGGGCAAGAAGTGCACGTACGAATGACCCTACGTACGCGGCAATGCAGTGCCGTTCGTCCTATACGTAGACTACTGTGCTCGGACGTCGCCAGTGGTGGCACGTGACATGTTGAAAGTTATTGAACACGACATGCGTAGTTTATGTATTTGTAGCTGGAAGAGATTTATAAATCTCTAGATACATACTGAAACGCATTAGGGAAGGTGAGAGTGCTTTTTTTCACTTTCCCTCCTGCGAATTGCAACAAGATGTGGGGCTAACAACAGCCATGGACCGCTCCTACATGCTCGCGGACTTATTGCGCCTGTTCATTATACAGCGTCTACGCCAGCGTTTCGAAACCATCCCACAGAAATAGGCAGTAGACCTCAATACAACGCTGGTAAAAAAAAAAACGCTTCTCGCGTGCACGGGGTTGGGTTCTTCGGGCACGTCATGCGCACGTGACCTCTTAATCGAATGCCAGAGAGGGTAGGGAAGACATTTGGCTTGCGAAGGTTACGGGGTGGAGTGGCAAGGGATTCAATCTCACCTCCTCTAATCCTAATTTCGCGCCACTCCAACAAAAACAAACACACTTTTCTCAGCTTGTAATGAACGGATTCAAAAACTTTTTGTGGCAAACTGTTCCTTATCGAACACCCAAAAATTAATGGTCTAAGTAAAATTTCGTATGGGTCCTGGTGAGTGGCCCTTAACAGCGGAACCTTACAAGCCGACATCTGTTGTCGCTTAAGTTCTCACTTCTGGCATTCAGGGTCATTGGCCGAAGCCCATTTTTCGCTGAGTACGTTGCATCCAGCAATGTGAAGTCACACCTTTGAAATAGGTAACCTGCCTACAAGTACTGCTAGGTAGCTCGTGTTCTGTGTCAACCAAAGCCCTTCTCTCAGACTCGATGGCCGCACCAAGATTTCGTAAGGTAACGCTTGACGTTTAACTCTTGAAACACGACACTGTTCACTGTGCACACTGAATAACTTGTGAAAACCAAGATTCCGCGTTTGACAGGAAAGGCAGTTTCAGCGAAGTAATGTGTCAGTGCCTAGCGTGGGAGATGACTATGTAGGCTTTCGGTATTTCTGCCTTTTCTTTACTATTAGTAGGCCATTTCAATTAGCGCTTTAAAGGGCATCGACACATCTTGAAGATGCTTTCCTTCCTTTTGCCGCAGAACATTCCCGAATCTGCCACACTTCCCACTGCTGTAACTGTTTACTGACCTGACTTGAGCACTATCTCAACTTCGGCATTGCAAAGGAAGTTAGCAGTTTGGGCTGCAAAATGGAAGCGAGAAAAGCGAGAAACACTGAGAATATTTGCGACGTAAGCAGTTGCCAATATCTCACACATATTCTTCCCAAAAGTGGACAGTCTTCTAAAGATTCTGGCAACTCTGTCCACGAGCTCAGCTGAAGCGGAACGATTTTTTTTTCATCGCTGAGATGCCTAAAAATGCACATGAGAAGAGTATGAAGTCAAGCGTTTTGGTAAGTGATAGCTAATGACGTAGCGTGTAAAATATATCAGACACAGGACAAGAGAAGGAACAAAGAGAAGCGCTCCCCTTTGTCCCTTACCTTGTCCTTTGTCGGACATACTTTATGCGCTACATCATTGGTGCTGTACCTGAGAGCTACAACAACAAATCAGATTGCTCGGCATCGCTCTTCTGAACACCCACCATGAAATACAAGTCCACCTCGAAGACAATATCTCTGTTGTTTATCAGGGACGCGGACAGCTTCAGATGATTGTGTGCGTAGCATCAACCATTGGCACCTTCAAAAAATCAAGGAAAGGGGTAACTTAAGTTATTCTTGGGTTATTTTTTTCCAAACACCAGTAAAAACATAGTTGTTAATAATGAATTGATCGGGTTTAACATCCCGAAAGCACAACACGAGTATGAGAGATGCTCAGTGGGGCACTAAGGAAATGTTATCACTTTTGGTCGTGCTCGAGGCTCGTGCAACTTTATCAAAGTGCATGGGCCTCGAACATTTTCGCCTAGAACGAAAAGTCAACAGAGATTCAATCCTGCTACTTGCGAGTCAGCAATGAAACACCATAACTACCAGACCACCGTGGCGTATAGTGAAAAAGACGGTTTTGGTAAAATAACTTTGGGATACTTTTCGTCCAGCTGTAAGAGCGCAAGTTCAACTGTTTAAGATATATTGCTGAAAATCACTTTCACACCGTGGTACAGTGAATCCGTTTGCTGCCGTTGCCTACTCTTTGTTTTTCAGTGGCGCCTTTCCCTTACAGACGTGGTTCACGGACACGAGAAGTGTGAACGGCAATGCAACAACCCAAATTTGCGTGTGGCAATTCTCGCAAATTCTTGGTAACATACGTGGCATACAATATGACACGTAATAAACAGCATAAAGTTCAGGTTAGTTGATATATATATATATATATATATGTGTGTGTGTGTGTGTGTGTGTGTCGTATATTTTTTCAGCTCTATGTTCGTCATCCTTGCACTGTTTATCATAATGCTGAACTTGTGCTCACTACAGCTGCTCAGACTGCATTTCTCATTACGCTCCTCTATGTTTATGACCAAGACCTTTTCATTTATCAACATAAGCTACATGATCATTAATATAGGAGACCTTTCTAAGCTTGTAAATGGGTTAAGCAAATTAATCCCCAATGTTGTCAGAACACGCCTAGACGTACTAATTACCACATGCGTCAGCAACGCCATGAAAGCCCAGCACTTCGGACATGGTGAAAATGGCAAAGAATACCAAAAATCCGCAGAATCATTTCAGGATCCCTTCAAAAGAGGCTGTTGTACTCACTAACTCTGATTTACTAACCACTTGTCATATATGTTACTAACTGGTAGTTAAGTGTTGTAAGGGGGAGATTTGTAACAGTTACTACCGCGACCATGACAAACGCAGTTAGAAATGGGCACTAATGTAGGTAGTAACAATTACTAAGCAGAAAAAAAATCGAAGCATATCCACGGACTGAATGATGATGAGCGGGGTGTAGCGTCCGTCAGTGCGTCCGCACTTCCGTCCGTTCGTTCTGGCGTCTGTCCCTACTTGCGTCCGTCTGTGTGACCGTTCAAGCGTCTGTCCATGCGTCCGTCTGCGCATGTGTCCTTCCGTGTGCGTCCATCCGTCCGTACGTCCACCGCTGCGTTCGTCCGTTCATCCATGCATCCATCCTTCCGTCTGTCCGTGTAGCAAACGAGGTGTAACTATTTGCTACTACTAGGACTAGTACTACTACTAATTAATACATTGTGGACGCACGACCCACAGCATAAGGAGCTTCACCCCTAACATGAAACCGCCCGCTAGCATAAGTATAACATTTTCTTTCGCTTGCCCATCATAAAACTACGTGGACGTCATCTCTTTTATAACATCTGTATTGGTTTATTCTACCAACAACTATCACCTGTGTTTAGAAAAATGTATTGTCACGGACCTCAATAACATTTCAACAGAACATTTTCTCGTTAGACATACACTAACGTTGATGACAAATTAGACTTAATTTTTAATTACGTGGCACTGAAACCATTCACAATTATTGGTTACATGTTCATGCTCCTTAACGAGGACAGGCACACATTTGCCTTGAGATTTCACATCGCGCACGTTGTGCTCGAATGTTTGCAGTCATGAATGAGTGTAATAAGTGGTTTGATGCATTTCGCAATGCTTTAGTCATAGTGATTGTCCTCAAACCACAGGTGTCACACAGACGTCGCAGCTGTAGCCAAAGTGCCACTTGGGAAAATCCCGCCTACGGTGTAAAAGCGGGCTTTCGCCACGGTGAAAGCATTGCCGCAATCATGACGTTGACGTTGCAACGCCTCGTCGTTATGCCTACGCTGAACGACAGAAAATACGTGCTTTTTTTAAGAACCATGTATTCATTGTTCGCCCCGCCACGGTGGTCTAGTGGCAAAGGTACTCGGCTGCTGACCCGCAGGGCGCGGGTTCAAATCCCGGCTGCAGCGGCTGCATTGCCGATGGAGGCGGAAATGTTGTAGGCCCGTGTGCTCAATTTTGGGTGCACGTTAAAGAACCCCAGGTGGTCTAAAGTTCCGTAACCCTCCACTACGGCGTCTCTCATAATCGTATAGTGGTTATGGGACGTTAAACCCCAGATATCAATGATGTATTCATTGTTCGGCACGGCATTATTGCAAGCGTTTGACTTCGTGAGGTAACTCGGCGGTGTGGTTTGCCGGATCCGCCCACCACTGGCGCTTCCATTTCTGTTGGCGATTAAGCGCAGCTTGAAAAGCTACCGGATCATCAGAACGAACTTGCTGCCGGTACGGGGCCTCCCGTGCCTGTTGTTCTTTGTGCCATCGGACCCAGAAATACGAGCTATCTCACGTTTCCGCTGTCGGTGCTCTGCTAAAGTTGTTCTTAGCTTACACGTATAAAACTTTTCAGGTGAAACTTATGGAAGCGTGCTCAGCGCAATGGTTGCGACGAGATGAACGACGTCACTCACAACGCAGCCAACAACCAACTTATCTGCGTACGACGCTGGGAATGACGTAACTGCTAGTACAGCCAATAGAGACTGCTCGCGACGCCGCTGCGGAACAGTTTTTTGAACCGAAAAATGGTCCGGATGACATAACTGCTACAACCCGAAGCTCAGCCGGGTCTACCACGTAGGCAGGGGTCGCCTAATCTACCGCCATTTATGGCAGGGTCGACCCCTGAGCCCCTAGTGCAAGCGTACGACCCTGCCTCCACGCCAATCCAATAAGTTAGGAACCCCGGGCCCTCGCCAGAAAATGTCACGCCATTTAGAGACTGGGTCCTGAAAGATATCGCCCAACGTCTTGCCGCGGCTGCACCTAATGCTTCCTTGCCGTTGGCCACAGAAGACATCTTCTGCGCAAAGCATTCAACCACCGTACCTTCAAAATCCAAACGCCCAACAACACTGAAATGGGCGGAGGACTCGTGGCACCCTCGCTACACCTTTCCACTTAGTCCAGATGGCTATGTTGCTGTCATGAAACACAGGGTTACGTGCAACTTCGCAGCATATAAAGGACATTGTGTCGTCACGAAATCAATTCATGCAGCCCTATACATGCAGCGGAAAACCCACCCGTCCTACATATTGACTTTACACAACATGGACTATATCCCGTCTGGGACCAAAACTTCATCGTGATCAACACCCCTAACAAGGCACTAATCAAACGTTTCCTCAACATATCGGCACTGCAATTTTCTGGCAAAACAGTTCCAGTGCACAGCTGCCTCCAGCCAACGGACAAAATCGGACGAGACGTCATTCGAATAGCCAACCACATATATACAGACTATATAGTCCAAAACGCCTGTCTCAGGCAACAATGTGATGGAGCCCAGCATCTTGAAACCACCAACGTATTCGTGCTCACGTTCGTACATGCAGACATTCTAAGAATTGTGCTCGTTTTCAGAGAAGCCAACCCTGTACAACCCTATCGCAAGACCATCCCCACCTGCTCTAATTGTGACCAGGTCGATCATCGTACCGATGTCTGCCCCAATCCAACGACACTATCCAGCCGGTGCCCGACATGTGGGAAGGCAGATGTCGAACTTGCCAACCAAGAGTGTCTAGCCTGCTGTCTGCTTCGTAACAGCCCTCACATCACCGGAACGAGGAAATGTTCCAAGCGCTCCCGAAGCCCAGTGGACAAACCATCCCGACCAGCTTCATTGAGACGTGGGGACGCATGCGAGGAAACATCGACTAACCACAATAGGCAACGCGCACGCTAAGAATGACGTAGCACCTCCTTAGGTCACTCAGCTAGAAGGGCTCATCATGGTCCATCCTCATCTAATTCTCGGTCCTAGTCTTGGCTCAAACCACGGCCCAAATCACGATCCAAATCTTGGTGCAGTTGGAGACTCAAATTGACTCCACAACAAGAAACCACCCAGGAGCCTCAGCGGTGCAGTCTGGGTCTACCCCAAATGAACAAGACATTGACACCACCGGCAAGCTGGGCAGAGGTTATTGCTCTTACCTATTCTAAGAATGATGACGACTCGCAATCAATCACACACTTCCAAAAGATGATAGCCAAACAACAACAGACACCGATAAAACAACATTACAAAGTAGAGCAGTCAGAGCGACTAGTGAAGTAACAAAATCCAGTCAACCACCACCCAGCACAACCCAGCTTCAACCTGCAACGGTACCCATGAAAACAGGTACTCAGGTTCCCTCTCTTGACGCAGGCGGAAAATCCCACCAAGACCAGAATGAACAGATCGTAAATACAGTTGTCAAGATGCTGACATCACTCCTGAAACTACAGATCAACGAAGAGCTGCAATAAATACGGGCGCAACATTCGGCCTCCATACAGCAAATAAAGGAACGAAGGTTGGCCTTCATCAAGAAAGCCATGCAGACCAAGCTACTTGAATTAGACGCCTTCACCTGCAAAAACAAGCGCAGCGTCTCACAGCTGGAACAGGGGCACAAAAGCACACTTGTTAAGCTACTCACGGGGCGCCGCGATATCTCCACGACAGTGCATAAAACCTAGGATTCATAAAAAAATCTTCGAACTCATAATGGTGCAGCTCTCTCGAAACCTGAACACAATACAGTGGAACTACAGCATCTTGCGCTGTAAGGCAGCATCGCTGCACCAATACATAGACATGCTCGATCACAAACCTGACAACATAGAGCTACAGAAAACTGTAGTCCTCGATATCAAGTTTTTTTTCGTACACAACACTTGCCAACAACATAACACATCAGTGTGCAGTATAGTTCACAACACTTGAACTGCGGTCGCGGTAGATCTTGACCCCCGTAATACGCAGCTTGAGTACGTGTTCATACGTTTTTTGCCCATCAAGCGCTCTCAGCAGCCTGTGTGTGTGCTTAACATATACACTTGACCCAAGTCTCATAAGCAAACCTTCATTGAGGTCTTTCACAATGCCAGGAAACAAGCTCTAAATGCTCCGCTGCTTTTGTAGCCGACTTTAATGCCCGACACACCTCCTGGGGTTATCCGTAAGAGGACACCAAAGTACGAAAAATGTACGACCTCATGAATCTCGAGGGTAATACTCTCCTCATCGAACCAGCCTAACCGACTCGCACCGGTAACAGTGTTTCAAAGGATACATGCCCCGATATAACGATGGGTATCAACCTTCCGCAGCCACGCTGGTGGAACTCACAAGAGAACCTCGGGAGTGACCATTTTATTATTCACATGTCCTCATCGTATGGAAGACACAAGAAACATCAAAGACTGTTAAGCTAATAGATTGGGAAGCTTTCCACAAAACAGAGATCTTTACCTTTCATCAAACTACCACATCTTACTAGGAATGAGGCGGTACTTTACTGGAACTTAAGAACGAGGTTACCAAATCTATTGCACCTACATTTGAAGCTCCAGCGGCAGATAGCCATCTCTTGCATTTATGGGATGCCAGGTGCCAACCATTAAGACGCTGGAAAAGACAAAGGCCTAATCGCCGACTCAAGACACGTATTGCCACCCTCACTGCTAAGACAGAGAAATACGCAATAGCACTTGCTAACGAAAATTGTTTCTCGAAATGCGACTCCCTTTTAAAGTGTCTTCATACGAAATCTTCCTGGCACCTTCTGCATCACCTTAATGACCCAGACTACCAGAGGCGTGATCAGAAGAAGACTTCAGAAAGTTAAACATGGCTTCCCTGGCAACAATGCGAGCTTACTCGGTGCCCTACAGTTGAAGAATGTCAACACTGCACGAGATCGCGCACCCATACCTTCGTATGACGGCCCTGAATATCTGAAACTTTCAAAAACATTCACGGTCATCGAAATCTAAGCGGTGATACAAAGCATAAGGAGAGGTACTGCTCAGGGACCTGATCAGGTATCGATAAGGCTCCTCTCTAGCCTAAGCGATGACATGACTGAGTTCCTTGTTGTAAAAATGAATTAGTACTGGGACGCCGGAATGCTTCCCATTGAGTGGAAATTGGCCGAGCTCACTTTCATCCCGAAAGCCGGCAAAGCGCTCAACATTGATAACCTCCGTCTTATGTGCCTGATGTCATGCGCTGGTAAGGTGATGGAGAAGGCCATAAAAATAAGGCTAACCGAATATCTATAAGAACAGAACCACCTGCCTGACACTATGCATGGCTTTCGTCCCCGTTTGTTAGCGCAGGACATCCTCCTTCAATTAAAAACGAGATTGTCAAGCTACCCAGCAGTACCACTCAAGCGGAAAAGGCCATTCTTGCAATAGATTTCAAGGGCGCTTTCGACAATGTTCTGCCCTTCACTATCTTGGAAAACTTACGGGAACTCAAGTGCGGTCCAAATTTATATGTATATGTGCGGGACTTCCTTCCCGACAGACAAGTCAATATTAGCATAGGGGACCTCAAATCTCCACCCATCACCATGGGTGATTTCGGTACTCCTCATGGGGTTGTCCTTTTTTGTCCAATATCGCCCTCATGCGCCTCCCGGAGGCCCTAAATGAAATTTCGCAAGTACGCCATGGCATATATGCTCATGGTGTCACGATCTGGGTCAGATGGAAGAAGGTTTTCAACAGGCCACCCCCATCGTAGAAAAGATAGGACGCAAGAGTGGTCTGGAGTGCTCCCCCACCAAATCAGAAATCTAGTATATAGAAATAAGGCGTCTGACAATACATCCCTTAACGTACAGCTCCATGGAATGCAAATTAAAGAGCTGTAAACAATTCGAATTCTGGCGGCCCCCTTTATTATGCGGGAAAACAACTCATTTGCTTCACAATTGCTTCACATTTGCTTCACATTTGCTTCACTTGCTTCCCATTTGCACATTTGCTTCAACTCATTTGGTTCCATCCGGCCGGGGGGTTCCATCCCCGGCCGGATGGAACCCTTCTGTGGCTAAACTTGGACGAGATCGGCGCTACCATCTGGCAACATGGAACTTCGATATCGCCTAGTGACGTCAGCCGAGGCGCATATAAGCTTCACTCTTCATCCGCCAGCTTTAGGCACGACGCCGCATTTGGGATGGGAGACTTACGGCCACTGGTGTTACAGGTCACTTACATGAAGGGTGCTTCCTGTATCAAGTTCAGTCATACCTGTTTCATTGCGGTGTCGTGCCCACCAGAGTTTTACGATGTTCTCAAGCGTTTGTTGTGTATTTCATGCAATCTCTGTTCTTCCGTTCTAAACTTACTGCTCATGCTCGCGGGCGATGTGGAAACAAATCTGGGCCCCGCCGTGGTGGTCTAGTGGCTAAGGTACTCGGCTGCTGACCCGCAGGGCGCGGGTTCGAATCCCGGCTGCGGCGGCTGCATTTCCGATGGAGGCGGAAATGTTGTAGGCCCGTGTGCTCAGATTTGGGCGCACGTTAAAGAACCCCAGGTTGTCTAAATTTCCGGAGCCCTCCACTACGGCGTCTCTCATAATCATAGAGTGGTTTTGGGACGTTAAACCGTACATATCAATCAATCAAACAAATCCGGGACTGATGAGTAAAGCCGAAGCGGACGCTTTCGCTTCGGTTTTGCAAACAATTAAAATACTAGAGGCTGAGCATGCCACAAAGTTAGCCGATCTGAAACGAGTAAGTGGAGAGCATGAAACTGCCAAAAATCAGATCAAGCTACTAGATGCTAAAGTCGCTGCCCTTGAGGCAACCATTGCATTGCAGCGAAACGCAGATAGTCCTTCTGACAGCTCCCTCCTCAAAGTTTCAGATCAGTTGGCAACCATTTCGTCCCGATGCGACGATGCCGAAAATAGGCAGTGGCGATCTAACCTTCTATTTATTTGCATAGAGGATAAGAAGGAGGAAGAATGGGCCGCGGCGGAGCAGAAAGTTATAGCGCTTTGCTCTGGAAAACTTGAATTAACGACCACTAGTTCCCAATTCGAGCATGTTCACAGGCTAGGCAAATTCACTGAAGGAAAAAATAGGCCCATCATAGCAAAACTAACATTCTATAAGGACAAAGAGCAGATCTTGTCTTGTGCACGCAAATTAAAAGGAACAACCTACTCTATTGGCGAAGACTTTTCCCCGGCTACACGACAGGCAAGACGCAAGTTGGTAACCTTCGCAAAATCTCAAAGCAAGGCTTTCAAAATTTCAGTTGACCGCCTGCACATTAACAAGCAGGTTTACATTTATGACGTCGCCAGTGATGATGTCGTACTAACTAACAGATAGCTAAATAACACGTGCGGGCAAGATCGGAATATGACTTCGCCCTTTCAAGCCATCCCCACATTATCCCTACCGTCTACTAACATCTGCAGCCTGATGCCAAAACGGGATTTGTTATGTTCCTTCCTTGACGATTGTGACTGCGATATTCTTGTCCTCACCGAAACCTGGCTATACCCTGACGTAACCGATAACGAAGTCCTCCCTGATCGCAGAAATTTCAGCATTTACCGAAATGACCATTCTGATAGGCGGGGTGATGGGGTTCTTCTCGCAGTAAGAAAAAACTTTACAATCGTATGCCATCAAAGTACACTCTAACATAGAAATTATCTGGGTAGCATGCTTAACAAAGTCCGCCACACTGCTCATCGGAAATTGTTACCAACCTCCTGACTGTAAACATTCATTTTTGGAAGAACTGCGCAGTAGCATCACTGAGGCCATACATCTCTGCCATACCGATTCCATATTCATCTTTGGTGATTTCAATTTTCCCGCGATTGACTGGAACCAGTTGTCTTCCCCTTGCCGCATGTCTAGAGAATTTATCAACCTAACCTTAGACTTTAACTTATCGCAAATGGTGAATCAGCCCACTCGTGGTTCAAACATCCTCGACCTAATTCTCACCTCTGCTCCTGAAACAGTAAACACCCTGCTGAACATAGATGGATTCAGCGATCACAGTCTTTTTCAAGTAACCCCTAACATTTACTCACCTTTCTATGGCATTGAACATAAAAAAATCCGCGATTACAATGAAGCTAACTACAGCAAAATCAACTCCGAACTAGAAACCTTCTACAATGACATATTCCTGCCATCCTCTTCCAGTCGTAACGTCAATGATAACTGGATGCTGTACAGAGACAAATTATGCGCACTGGCAAACCATTATATTCCACTTGTTTCGGTCAAAAATGATAAAACAAACCCCTGGTTTGCTAAATCCATCCGGCAGCTCAGAAATAAAAAGAAGCGTCTATACCGCGCGGCTAAACGACTTGGTACCTCCTCTGCATGGGAGGCGTACAAAAATGTTCTGAAAATATACTGTTCCACAATTAAATCAGCTAAACTAAAGTATTTTTCTAATGATTTGCCTTCCCTTCTGAAATCAAATCCTAGAAAATTCTGGAATCAAATATCTGCGGAACACGATGTTAAACAGATTTCCTTGCTAGATGATCACCATGCTCCCCTCTCAGATAGTCATTGCACCTCAGCATTTAACACCTTCTTTTCATCCGTTTTCACCCGGGAAGACCACGCCGACGTTACGAACGTTCCCGATCTCAACATTGATTACATGCAACCTATTGAAATAACGCCTGAGGGTATCGCACTTCTTGTCACTAATCTTAAACTATCTACTTCAGCTGGCATTGACGGTATAAATTCCAAACTTCTGAAAAACACCCTTTCTGTTTCTGTTAATATCCTGTATCACCTTTTCAGACAATCATTAGCAACAGGCCAGCTTCCCATTGACTGGAAGATTGGTAAAATAGTCCCTGTGTTTAAAGCCGGCGATAAACATTCACCCGAAAGTTATCGCCCCGTCTCTCTCACGTGCATCTGCTGCAAACTCTTGGAACATATAATCGCTTCTCATGTTTTCAGGCACTTAGAATCTAACCATTACTTTTTTATCAACCAACATGGATTTAGAAAAGGTTTTTCGTGCGAAACACAGCTGCTGGAATTTACGTCAGAACTACATTGCAACATGAACAATAACCTTCAGACTGACTGCATTTTTCTCGATTTTTCAAAAGCATTTGATCGCGTACCCCACTGTCGTCTGATTTCTAAATTATCTTCACTCCGATTAGATTCGCTCACTTTATCTTGGCTTCGAAACTTTCTTTCACTCCGCCAGCAGTTCACGGTAATAAACAATATCCAATCCCTTCTTTTCCACGTAACCTCAGGTGTACCGCAGGGGTGCGTCCTCGGCCCCCTGCTGTTCCTAATTTATAATAACGATTTGCCGATCAGCACCTCATTTCGCATGCGAATTTTCGCCGATGATTGCATTATATATCGCTCAATAACCTGTACCGATGATCACCTAACACTGCAAAATGACCTCAACAAGATTAATGATTGGTGCAAAAAATGGCTTATGTCGCTAAACAAGCAGAAGTGCAAAATTATGTTTTTTACACGCAAGCAACATATTTCTTGCCATTCGTTCATAATTGATGACTCGCTCTGTCGCACGCATCATCCTACAAGTACCTCGGTATTCATTTCACACCAAATCTTTCTTGGTCACACCATATCACCACCATTTGTGCGAAAGCTTCAAAATCATTGGGTTACTTACGCCGCAACTTGCATAGCTGCCCATCCCATATTCGGCAGCTAGCTTATCAGACCTTCGTTCGACCACAACTTGAATTCACCGCATCGATCTGGTCCCCATACCAAAATTACTTAATCAACATGCTTGAAGCTATTCAAAATAGGGCAGCCCGATTCATCTCACGAAATTACGACTACAATAGCAGCATAACGGAAATTAAACTTTCCCTTTCTCTTCAACTGTTGAGTACTCGGCGGGATATTTCTCTCCTATGCCTCTTCCATAAGTATGTTTACAATAACAAACCATTCCCATTCCAACTCGATAAACCTTGCGTTACATCTCGTAGGCTGCATAATAACTTAAGTTTCACGCGATTATATGGGTCAACGGACGCCTTTAACTCATCGGCTCTTCCTCGCGTCATCCGCTTGTGGAATGATCTCTCGAATGACATCGTATATCAATCAGACCCCGAAAAATTCAGACAACTTCTTCACTTTTTCTTTCAGTCATAGACACTTCGATTGGTTCCTTTTTAAAAGTATTTGTTGCACCTCCTGTATAGTTCCAGTGTATTTATATTCATTAGTTTTTTTTCACTTTGTGGCCGCCTGCATTTTCCTACTTTATAATGTTCTTATAAACACGAGAAAAACTCTCTTATCGCCCTTTATTATCCTGTATTTCTTAAACAAGAACAAATTGCTTTCTGCGCGCTGCTCTAAAATATTTTTGGCTACGTGTGTGCTAGGTGTTTTTAGTAAGTGTATTGCGGATATTTGTTCTCCTCCCACCAGCAATGTTCCGATGTGTAACTTCAAATGACTTTTTGTACATTTTCTCTTTAGTGACATATAACGCGTTATTTTTTGTTGAGTTCTTTCAAAGTTTGATGTTTCCTTACGGTTTTGTCGCGACACTCACTCTTTGTAACTCCCCTTACACAATGTCCTGCAACAAGGGCCTGTAAGGAATTTTAAAAAAATAAATAAATAAATAAACATAAACTGAAAACGTCCTGCCTACAAATCTGTCGCGTGATTAGTCTGGTGGCTAACCGACGACGAGGAATGAAAGAGCACAATATAATGCGACTAATTCTGGCATTTGTTATCAGTCGCATAACCTATAGCTTTTCTTACCTGAAGTTCTTGAAAGCAGATGAGCACAAAATATACAGAGTCATGCGTGTGACTCCCAAGAAGGCTCGGAACCTTCCCGTGTGGGCACTCGCAGAACGTCTGCTTCAAATGTGGCTCCACAATACCGTACCAGAACGACTCCATGCGCATCACACGAATCAAGTCATGCGCCTCGCCATCACTAAAACAGGACGCAAAACACTATCAGAACTTGGCATCAAAGCCTCCATCGAATGAAAGGGAAAATAGCGTATCTCACATGAATGGAGGCAAGATTTGATCATGAAACCATTACTACGCAACATGCATCCTCAGTTTCACGAACATCGACGTCGGGCATGGGCAAAAGTTCACAAAAACTACTCAGGTACTGAGGGCGCCTTCTTTGTCGATACATCTGGACCAGTGAACGGCAAATATACAGCAAGCGTCATTCATCGTGGAAAACAGGTTGATTTTATATCAGTCCAGGACACAGTCGCAACTAGTTTACAAGAAGCAGGAGATGCTCTCGCCCTACAAAACTCAAGGTCCACCTTCGTTCTAACAGATCCAAAAGCAGCCTACCAAAATTTTTGTAAAGGCTAAATTGGCCTCATTGCGCATCGACATTTCACACAACTCCCGTACTCACGCTCAGAGGGCGTGGAAACATCTGATATGTATTCCCGGTCACTGCGGAGTTAAAGATAATGAGCTCGCTCATACCTCGGCCAAAAAATTACTCTGCCGGACCTCCGACCCCGGCACATCGCGCCCACCCTCGGCTATGCGCATGGACCTGCTCCTATCACACACAGACATTTTGGAACATCAAAGACTTGACAGACGGAAACTTCCGCCCCCGGGACCAACGCTCAGTAAACAATCTCAGGTAGCATTGCGTCGCCTAGAGCACTGTCTTACCCCAATTCATTCATACCGTCCAAGATAGATCCCGACACAAACGCACCATAGTGCAGGTTCTGCGTTAATAAAACAGCCACCCTTTACCACTTGGTATAGAAATGCCCACACCGTCCACCTCTGGGGAGAGGTAGCTGTGTCCAGTCACCACCACCTAGACTACCTCAAGGCCTCCGCGCGCTGCGGTGATGCCACACACACGGGATGGGCTTGAAAATTGGGCTTCGCCTCGCGCGGTGTCCTTAGGCAGGTTTTGGGCGTGCTTGTTATCATTTTCCCGGCCGCACTTGACTGGAGGCAAACAGCTAAAGGTCCGCGTGCCTAGATTTAAGTTCACGTTAAAGAATCCCAGAGGTTGCAAAACTTGGCAGCCCTCTGCTACGGTGTTTTTCTCGGTCGTAAAGCCCCAACAGTTAAAACTACCGTTTTGGTCGCGTAAGGGTAATAATTAGGACTAATATTACGAATTACTTTGCGGGGAGAAACGTTGTAAAAATAGTTTATTTGATGACTGCGCCAATGCATATATGCTTGTTCCGGCGAGTACCGCAACGAATGTGAAGACCGTGTGAACACAAGTAAATTTTACCGCATTACCTTCACGCAGATCTCTTTTTGCCTTATCATTTTCCACAAAATACTAATCTAGGCAACACAGCACAGATACATTACGTTTGAATGCAAAGTAAAGCACACAGCTTATTGACAGTGGACAGGGAAAATATCCGGGATTGAATGGGTCCATGTTTTAATACATAAGTGATTTAATACAAAACATGACATCGGTGGAGAACAAATAAACCAAACATCCCAGCAGGATCATACAATGTGAAATTCTACAATCATGGCAGAATTGAATTTACAACAGTGAAATAGATTTTTATTTAAAATGCTGTAAGCCCTTGCGGACTGCTACAAAGATAGAAAGGGGCATGTGCAAGGCAGTTTCAAACATCGTTAAAAATCTTCAGGTGATTTACAATCAACAAACGCATTTGAATCGAATAATACAATAATTGCACGGGGCAAAAAGGAAAACCTGAATACATCCAAGTTTTAAACAGTTTAAACAAAAGGAAAGCATAACCACAGTGTGTATTTCTATGCAAAATCACTCATTATTTCTGCAGGGTTTGCAGCTTTTGACTTTATTTTGTAATAGTCGGGTTGTCATTGGACGCTTGGAGCTTTCGCTTTCCTTTCGGAACGGACAGTTCGTTGTTTGCTGTTTTGCACAAATTGTTGAGCAGTGTATTTGCCGCTGCACTCAAGACATGATGCATTACTTCCCGTGGAGAACGACCTGAGTCACAGAAGTCAAGGGCCTCAAAATTACTGTGTGCATGAGACACAAGTGCTACTAGTGTCTCCTTTTGGTTGGCCAGAGCCAGAAGTTTTGAAGCATAGTGATCTCTTCTCAGCTTATCGAGGATACTTTTTTTGAAGAGCACTGCATTGACTACTGCTGCTTGTGGGAATTTGAGTCCACCCTTTTACATGCCTGCAATGAGTACATTTTCATTGCGATCCAAATCTGTGTTTTCTCACACAAGGTTTTCCTTACAAAATCCACACACCAACTTTTCAGTGCAGCATCTGCGCAATATCCTTCAACATAGGTCAAAGCAGGCATCCTTGAAGCTTTTTTTGGATGTCTGCATTTGTGACACTAATATTAAACTGTTCATGGAGTGAATCAGGCGTTGCCTTTGAGACAGGTCATGCTATCACATCCAAGTCAGGGAGATCGAGAACTTTCTGAAGCCTTAGTTTGCTCTCAGACTCGTAGATATGTTGAACAGAGACATGATACTGGGAACCACTCCGCTGGCGGTACATTCCAAACCGTTCTTCAAGAGAATCGGTTTGAAATTTGCCAAGCAGCACATATTTAAATTCCAGCTCCTGTAAACAATACAGTGAAACTTCATGCAGAGCAAGGCTTGTGTGGCCGAGAGCCATGTGCGTTTCTGGTGTGAAATGTTTATTATCGGGCTTAAGACTAGCCCAGTAGTCGAGCCACTCTGGTATCTTCTTGAAGAATTCCATCTGGGGGCAGGATGCTAAACTTATTGGGCACTGCAAGTCATCACGCAGGCGCTAACCTTTCCTTGGTGTTTTCACAATGACAATCCTCCACCAAGTTAGAATTGTGGCAATGAAGTCGGCAGTTCCTTGTGCAAGTTGTGTGGTCGAAGAGTTAAGTGCTGCTACAGTGCATTCTTTAAAAATTTGCAGTGAAACCTTAACATTTTACCGTTCTTTGTTAGATGGGTCCAGTGCCTTCAATGACAAAGTAGGTGCTACCTTTAATAGCTCGTTTTTCTCTGCATCATGTAACTCACGCAATCTTTCAAATGATGCTGTGAGTATAGCTGGCTTGGGGTCACTACTCTTTATGTCAGGACAGTATATGCACTTCCCAATGTTCCGCTAATTCAGCCAATTATTTCTTACAGACTTAGAGACATGAACAGTGTCTAAAATAAAGAAAAATGTGCCAGACACAGATTAACTGGATGCGGGTACACAATGCTTTGCTTAAGAGGGCGTGCCAAAACTTCATTGCTTTCCGATTCATTGAATTGTTGTCCGAAACAACTACTAGAACTCTGCATCCTATTACTCTAGGTCAGTGATAAGCTTCCTTAAGAATTCGTACAAAGTGTTGGCATCAATCTGGGCCACTGGCATATTATGAACAACTTTTTATGATTTGACAAAATGCTCTGCACCATGAAAACATGAGCTCTTTTAGCTGGACGAGAATTGTTGGCAGCAGCACCTACGATCAAACCAATTTTGTAGTCAAAGTATGCTTTTAAGTGGATCTTATCTATCATGTAAGTCACAGTTAGTTCGTGCCCTTTTATCAGATTTAAGATCGACTTGGCGTAGTTAAGGAAAGAAGAGTCGTGCTGCTCTAGGGCAGGGCCCACTTGATCGGATGAACAGAGACGCCTTATGGTAGCAGGGTGGGGTAATTTCACGTTCAATGAGCTTCGGACGAAGTTATAGGCATGCGGGGTTATGGTAAACAGCAGTACTGCAAAAGCATTTCTGGAGAATAGCGTGGAGAATTTTTCAAATTAAGTTCCAATTGGCTGCTTACAAATTGGAGTGCTTCGAAATGCCATCCATGCCATTCTTGCAACTGGTACTCACTGCACACATCCTGCAGCAGCATCAACAAAATTTCCAGAAGACGGTGAGATTTTTGGTTGTCATCAGCAGAGCGGCTCACCTGTAGTAGCTCAACAGACTGCAATACTTCACTTAGTTGCCTAAGGTCTCGGAAAGGTGAAGGCACATTGACACTGAAAAGGTTCTGGATGCTGGCTTCTCTGATAAACACGTCAATGCACAAGTCGCCTGACAAAGTCACCGAACTACGCACAGAGGGGGCGCGGTCAAGTGCTAGGTGCAAAAACAGAACCTTTGAGCCCTTGATGATTACAGTCCAGAATTCCGACACCGAAAAGTTTGAAAGAGCACGGCCAAACTCCGCGAAACTGCCTACTTTGTTTTTCCGCTTTTCTTCTTCTTCTGCAGCTACATAAAGCTCAATAGCTGTACGCAACGAGGCCGCTTCTAATCGGGCTTTCTTTTCTTTGGGTGCCTCTCGAGCGGACGGTGTAGGACGTGACATATACTTGGGGCAGTTGACCAACACGCTGGGGACTGAGGTTTTTTTTAGGCGAAAACGTTTCAGAGACACCTAAATCACCTTACCGGTCCGCACGTCCGTGTATGTTGCCATTCTGTCAAAGTCCGTCACAGCGAAATGTTTCTTGCAAAGCTGAAAAAGAAAAGAAAACATGATTTTATAGCCGCGCAATACATGAACAGTTCGAACGAAACAGTGAACAACACAGACCACGCTGATCGCTACAAACAAGAGAGCTAGCGTGCTGCAGATAACGAATACACATCTTGATAAAATAATAAGTGTACGTTAGAACTGCACGTAGCATAATAAAAAATTGACACTTACCACTGTATGTTTAGAAAGCGCAAAATGTTCATGAGAAACAGCCTTTGTCCACGCTGCTCTCCGCTGCGGGTCACTGGGGAACCTGTAGACCCGTACACTTGAACACTTTGCATCGTAGTTGGACTCGCAATTCGGAGCACAGCAAGATCCAGGCATGCTTAAGTGTGGCAGCACACTGTTCCTATCACCAAGAGCAATGACTCCTCATAAAGAGAACAAAAATCGACCAAACTTTGTGCAAACAAAGCAACCACGCGGCCACACATTCACCACGAAGGTTATGACTCAGTGTAGCCAACAGATCCATGCTGCAATCCGACAAAGTTGCGAATCTTCGCATTAAGTTGCTTTTTTGCAATAAATATTCACTGATTTGAGTTTTATAATAGAATGCATAGCTTGTATGTAATATTGCACAAAAATACGTTCACTCAGAAAAATTATGCGGCGAAAAAAAGCTTTGCATTTTTTACTTTGCAAATTTACGCAGACTAGCCACAGCGGTCAAAGCCAATAATACAGGCCAACGCTAGCCAAGCTAATAACCTTTGGGAAAGGAGAGACGTGGGAGAGACAAAATCACACGCCGCCTTCTCGCCCCATTGGCTTAGCGGGGTGCATGTGGGTGCATCCCATCGGCTCACCCTCCTCGGCCCATCTTACAGCTTCCTTCCGCTTGTCGTGACGTATCCCGATGGGAAAGGTGGTGATCGGCCGGCCTTGTAAGTTCTCGGTGGTGGTGGTCCAGCTCGGATCCGAAGACTCAAGAGGCCCTCGTGAGAAGAACAAGGACAGCGGCCCATGCCAATGACATCCCGGACTAAGGATCCCACTCACCGAAATTCTTTCCTTGGTCACAAATAAATGTTTTATTCTCTCACAGCAGCGGAAGCACGCGTCCTAAAGTTGTTGCGGGGAACTTTGGCGCCGGGTTGTCAGTTTGGCGCACTCAAACGACACGCTTCCTTTAGGAAGTCCTCTTTTTGCGATGGTGCAAGTGACTGCAAAGAAGCGTTGGCGGGGTCTGAAGTTCTGTTGTGTGCCACGACTAAGTAACCTAGAATATGGTGGAGTGTTCCAAGTGCCGCGCCAATACATGGGAGGAGTGAGGACCTCTTTCGGTAAAATTCCGCACCGCGGCGCTGTTGTGCTAGACCCGCTGTCATGCCATATTGATGTCACATAGGATGTATGATGAGCTCAGGGGAATGCTTATAGATGAACTCTCGTCCTCACGCTCAGAGGGCGTGGAAACATCTGATATGAATACCCGGTCACTGCAGAGAGCCAGACAATGAGCTCGCCCATGCCTCGGCTCGAAAAATACTCTTCTGGACCTCCTACCCCGGCTTATCGCACCCATCCTCGGCTATGCGCATGGACCCAGAAGCCTGAGTAGTGATCATAAACGTATCAAGCTAAGTTTTGGAAGAGCAGTGAAAGTGGGTAGGAGATAAGATGAGCAACTACAGGAAAAGTTTTATTCAGAAAAGAAATAGAAATAGCTACTAAACCAATTGAGAAAGTATTCACTGTGAATAATTAAACAGTATGAACATACATGAATATAATTAGACTGTTTGAGCTTGAGCTTGCTAAGGCGCGTCACAAGTCAATCCGGAAAAGAAGACACAAACACAAAAGTTGGTTGAATGAGGAAGTTAAGAGAGCCAGAGAAAAACGCAAGGAAGCCTCTAGGGAAAACAAGCATGCTAAGCAGCGGGGCCACCCGCAGATGATGTTGAAAGAAAATGGGAAATCTTTCTAAGCTGTAGAAGGAATGCATCCCTTTTGATCAATGAAAAACTTAGAAGAAAGAGAGTTCTGTGGCTTGCAGAACTACATAAAAAATAGAGAGGCAGCGGCAAAATTTTGGAACCATTTAAACTCCCTAAGAAATGGGACGAGCCTAAAACAGAGGTTCATAACTACAGCTCAAGGTGCTAGGCTAGAAGGGGACGAAGCTATTAATTATATAAAAACAAGGGTGACAGAAAAAGTTCAACAAAGAAGTGCCTTATGCACCACAACAGACAAGGTTGAATCATGTGGCGCAATAGCTACACTTTCACAACGAGAGTGGGAAAGGGCTGAAAAGAGGGTTCCTAGTAGTACATCAACAGGCCCAGATGGCATTCCAAATAGGCTGATAAAAACATTAGGGCCGAAGTCTAACCAGGCTTTGAGAGAGGCAGTGAGTACAATAATAATCGATGGTGAAGTTCCCGATGGATGGAAACTTAGCAGGATGAGCATGATCTATAAAGGAAAGGGGGACAAAGCTGACATAAACAACTACCGTCCTATAACAGTGACATCAGTGGTCTACAGGCTGGCGATGCAGATTATAAAGGAAAGACTGCAGGCGTGGATAGAGGATGAGGGGGTGCTGGGGGAACTGCAGAATGGGTTTCGGAAACACAGGAGGTTGGAAGACAATCTGTTCTCACTGACGCAGTGCATCGAAATAGCAGAAAAAGAACACAGGCCCCTGTGGTTAGCATTTTTGGATGTCAAGGGAGCGTACGATAGCGTGGTTCAAGAGGAATTGTGGGGGATACTGGACACACTAGGCGTGGAACATGTAGTCACTAATCTTTTAAAGGGTGTCTATAAAGGTAACAAGGTAGTTATAAAGTGGGAAAAGCAGGTATCCAAGCCGGCAGAGGTAAAACGGGGGCTTAGGCAGGGGTGCCCCCTGTCACCCTTATTATTCATGATGTACCTACAAGGATTAGAGGCAAAATTAGAGGGAAGTGGACTGGGCTTCAACCTCTCTTTAGTCAAACAAGGAAACCTTATTGATCAGGCACTACCAGCATTAATGTACGCCGATGATATAGTGCTAATGGCCAACAACAAGGAAGATTTGCAGAGATTGATGGACATCTGCGGTAATGAGGGAGATAGGTTAGATTTCAGATTCAGTAAGGAAAAAATAGCAGTCATGATTTTTATTGACAATGAAGGTAATGAGCTTAGAATACAGGAGATCGCACTAAAGATAACAGATAAATATAAATATCTGGGCGTATGGATAAAAAAGAGGCCGAGTACCTAAGGGAACACAAAATATGTGATTGAGGTATAGCACGTGTGAATCCAATTCATAAAAAAGGTGACCCCTTATCATTTGAGAATTACCGCCCTATTTCTATTACGAGCAGTTGTTGCAAGCTTCTTGAGCACGTTATTGCTAATTACGTCTATGAATTTCTCAGTGAACACAATGTACTATGAAAGCATCAGCATGGCTTCAGAAGGGGGTTATCTACTGTTACCCAGTTAGTTACAACTGTCCATGAATTTTCACGTGTCCTTGGTGTTTCTGGGCAAACTGATGTACCTTTTTTAGATCTTTGTAAAGCCTTTGATAAAGTGCCACACGGGAAATTGTTACACAAATTACAGCGTATTGGACTACCTACGAAATTGTTCTGTGGATTCAGGCTTATCTTCAAGATAGACGTCAGTATGTAGTGATTGGTAATTCTTTATCGACTGTTCTTCGTGTGTCCTCTGGAGTCCCACAGGGAAGTGTGCTAGGGCCACTTTTGTTTTTAATTTATGTTAATGATTTAGCTTCTCTTATTCCTGAAAATGTGTCTGTGCGTTTGTTCGCGGATGATTGCGTCATTTTTAAGCAAATTTCCTCACCGTGTGATCATGTGGCTTTACAAGATGCACTTATCGCTATCGATAACTGGTGTCAGAACGGGGGCATGCAGTTAAACACTAACAAAACTGTGCTTCTGCACTCACCAGGAAGCTAAGCCCTAGTCAATTCCACTATACTCTAAGAGGCACTAACATAAATAATGTAGACAAATATAAGTACTTGGGCGTCACACTCTCAAGCAAATTAACTTGGTTTACCCACATAACTGACATTACCACTTCTGCATTACGTAAGCTATGGTTTCTAAAAAGAAAACTAGCATCTGCACCCTCGCGTACAAAAATTCTAGCCGATAATGCCTGTGTTCGTTCTAAGCTTGAGTATGCTTCTATTGTCTGGGATCCGCATACCAAGAAAGATATTATGAATCTGGAACGTATTAACAGAAAGGCTGTAAGGTTTATTTTTGGCAAATATCGTAGGTCTGATTCCCCGACCACCTTATTGCAATTAAACGACATTTCTACTTTAGAAGCTCGGTGAAAGTTCAGTCGTCTTTCCTTTCTTTACAATTGTTTGTGTGGTAATGTAAAAATTGATCTCCCTGACTGTGTTAAACCACTCTCAGTACGACGTACTCGTCATGGTCATGAACATGCTCTAGCCGCAATTTTTGCCCGATCAAATGCTTTTAAATATAGTTTTTTTTCCTAGAACTGTCGATGACTGGTATTGTTTGCCGTGTGACATCTTTCATTCTAATAAGTTTCTTGGTGACCTTCAGCGTCACCTTGTTTCTTAACCTTTTGTTTCTTTTGTATTGTTGTCTGCTGTTTTCTACAATTACGTTTTGATGTATCCTCTCCTGCTTGGGCCAGCACATTGGCCTGCAGTATTGTGAAATAAAAATAAATATACGTGAAGACTAAAGGTAACAGGAATGCAGCGGTGATAAAAAACAGGGCACCGTGGAATTACAATAGGTATTAGGTTGTGAGAGGAATATGAAAAGGGGTCATGGTTCCTGGTCTGACGTTCGGCAATGCGGTCGTGTGGATGAGATAAGAAGTTCAAGCGAGATTAGAATTGGAGCAACGTGAAATAGGTAGGCTTGCCTTAGGAACTCACGATAATACACCAAATCATGGAGTACAAGGTGATATGGGATGGGCATCATCTGAGGGCAGAGAAGGTAGCAACAAGATAAAATCTGAGAAGTGGTTGAGAGAAATGGGCGAGGAGCGTTGGGCTAGGAAGGTATTCAGCTATTTCTACATGAATGACAATACAAAATAGAGGAAGCGAACGAGAAAATCGACTAGTAAATGTTTAGAAAACGGCAGGGGGACAAACAAAAAACATTATCGGTTAAGAAGAAGGTGAAGGAAGTTGAGACCGATATTTGGAGAATTGGCATGATTAAAAAGTCCGCACTAAACTTCTACAGAACTCTTAAGCAGGAAATTGCCCAGGAAAGGATCTATGATAATACTCGGGGTCGTTCTCTACCGTTTGAGGCCAGGACAGCAGTATTGCGAACCGAGACATATCGGGCCTAATACGAAGGGGCAGACATGGTATGCAGTGCGTGTAGGCAGGAAAAGATAACTGCCTAACACTTGATAGTGTTCTGTAAAGGGCTTCGCCCTAAAGTTCAGGATGATAGCGCAGAGTTTTTCAAAGCACTGAGGTTTAGGAAAAGTGAGGGCAAAGTAGACTTTAAGCGAGTAGATTTAACTATAAGGAGGTTATATGATTGGTGGTTAAAGGCAAGGCCTGAGTGAAAATTAAAACCTTCACTGCAAAATACGAGTCCTCAACCTCACTATTTAAAGTGAAAAAAATGAATCTAGTTTTTGGTTCACTAAGTATTATGGCTTGGTAGCGTTAGCCACCGCCCGATCTAAAAGGTACAGCCATATCAATCCATTCATCGTGGGTTTTTCTCGCGATGGATGTAGGCCTGTGTGCTCAGATTTCGGTGCACGTTAAAGGACCCCAGGGGGTCAAAATTTCCAGAGCCCTCCACTACGGCATCTCTCATATTCATATGGTGGCTTTGGGACGTTAAATCCCACATTTCAATCAATTTTTCCGCAATAGTAGCTGCCGCAAAGCGGCGGCCGCCTGCTACGCGCCTGATATTTCTGCGGCTGTTAGCCAACAATGCAATAATTTTGGCGACATTGAATACTATGTCCCTGCAACGTAATACTGCATTGACGCACCGCGCTTAGAATGTGTTTGTGGGGTCCGAAAGGAGATCTGGTTTGTTTACGTCTAGCTAGTATATCACTGCAATGGCCCACACATACTCGGCCGTCTGATGAAAGCTTTCTGAACGCACTTTACCATGAGCGAAGGAGGCTTAATTCAGTTATGTGTGGAATGACAAGTGTAGACGTGCTACAGATTATCATAAGCTGGAAATCATATAAATAACCATTACAATGTGGCAGGTGTGTGCGCATTAATTGACTAACTCTTGCTAATGCGTTTGAGAACTCTTTTATTTTGTGAGTTCGATTTCTTTTCTGTCTTCCTCCTGCCCTATTCAGTTTCTCGGATAAATGGGATTCTAAGGTAGCTTATACGAAGCGGTATGTGTCTGTCAGTGTGGGCACCGTACTACAAAAAAGAAGGTATTTCGCGTAACTTGTGTTTAGTTCAATTTGTTATTGATCGGCACCATAGTATGACTAACATGACTAATCGGTGCCAAGATCAATAACTGGACAAGTTTACTCTTTACGCCACCATTACCAAAAGCAACTTGCAAGGTCATTAATTGTGCTTTGTCTTAGACAGCTGGATGGGACTTAGACGCTGTGTTTCTTCAGCTGATAAATTAAATTGACACCCCCCCCCCGAGAGTTTTCTGCATCGAACGTAGTTTACCTCACTCTGTTTTGCACTGCATTCGTGATTGGTTGGCCGATCCCGGAGACAGTGTAAAGCGATGATATCATACAGAGGCAACATGGTGGCGTCACAAACTTGGGCAACGTTTATGTGATGGTGACGTCATCACGTCCCCGCAAGGGCGCCTGCGCAAGTAGGCGTTTGGTGTGTAGCCACATCACGGACCCGAACTGGCGGGCGAGTTTCTGCTCCCTCTCACGCCTAGCCGTGCGTGGACTTGCCGTGTCCGGGGAAAAGGGGATCTTGGGGGTTGAGCCGACGCCGGGTGATTAGACCTTTAAGGCCCCACGGCAGAGGCCACACACCCCTTTGGCCCCGGCTTCACCTAGACGGCACACCTGGGCTGATCCACCCAGGGGAAATTGGCAGTCGCCTCTTCCTGTCTCCTCTGTCTCCATCTTCGTCTTTTCTACTACTTTCAATTTTTGTGGTCCTCTTCTTAGTTCTTTTTACTTCCACAATTATTGGTGGCAAGGGTTAATCTGGTGTACATATACAACCTTCGGTAGATATATTAGGTTATAGCGGCCATGTACGGCTAGTTCTTGCGTCTCTTTCGCGTCTTGCAGCGGCCCCTTGTTAGGCTCGGTGGTGGGTGGCTGGCATGAACCCCGAATGAGCTACTTAATTTATGGGAACTCATAGCTCTCTCACAACCAATCGCGCCTACAAGAAGTGGTGCACCGATGCAATTTAAAATTTCTACCAAACAAGAAAGATAACTTTCTGAAATACCACATCATCCACTGTGAAAGTAAAGTAAAAATAGCTAGAAGCATTTCACCTTTACTTGTGTCACAATGCCTTATAGAAACGCTAGGCATGGGCTAAAAGCCAAAAAGACCACCAGTGGTGAACTGCTACTCGAAATAAAAGACCACGCACAGTACCAGAGACTCACATCATTTGGTGATCAGCCTATCACAATCCCACCGTATCGAACCATAAACACCGTGAATGGTGTTGTATCAGATGGGGACCTGATGGACCTCTCTGATGAGGAACTTCTAACAGACAGGAATGACGAAAATGTCATTCAGGTGCAGCGTATCAAAATAAGAAGAGAAAAAAAGAAACCCCATCAAACACATCATGGCCTTCAGCCACTTTCAAGCTGTACTATGCAGCTTTTCACCTGAAGGACCCCCAACAACTTTGTTGGAAAATAAGCATTTCAGACTGTAATTCTGATCATCACTTTTGCATCTAGCACTCTCCCCACTTAAATAGCAACAGGATATCCTAAACTGCCAGTCAGACCGAAAATATCCAACCCGCGGCGCTGCATTGAGTGTCAGAGTTTCGGACATGTCTCCCAGAGCTGCCGAGAACAACTTACCTGCGCGAAATGCGGCACCCAAGGTCATACCGCTGACGATGACTGTCAGTGACAAGTCCACTGTGCCAACTTTTAGGGTGACCATCTCGCTTATACCTGGTCATGCGTGGCCAGGAAGAGGAACAAAGAAATAATAAGAACAAAGTTTAAATTGAACATAAGCTTTCATGAAGCGCGGCAGCGCGTTTCTCTGCATTTCGCAGGGAATACATCGCATGCCGAAGTGGTGCGAGGGGGGCCAGCACCACTTCAGTTTTTGGCAATGCCTTGGACCACGCCTAGTGTGCCGAGGCTTACGCACAAGCTCCCACTGGAGGAGCAGCCTCGACTGCCCCACCTTCCCTGAATACAGCCCCATCAAAGGCCGCTGTGAACCCTGGCAGCAGCCAGGGCACCACACGAACTAAACAGGTGTCCTCTTGACCTCCGGTCCAGTGAGGTGGAAGGCTCAATCTGTCGCGACGAAGCCTACAATGAAAACATCTTCTGTCGTCTCTCCTGAGGCGATGGACACATCCAGTGCATCGGCGCAGACTGCGCCAAAGGAGCGGCAAGGTCCCTTCGACCACTCTAAAAAAGACAAAACAGTAATTAGTGGGCCTCCTAAAGTCTCTGTAAGATCCTACACTAGCCACACTCATTTCGTACACGCAGCACTTCTTTGCTCCCATAATGGAGATACAAACTATAGAATGGAAGGTCAGAGGACTACTTCGAAGCCTCAATGATGTCCAAGAACTTCTACACAAAAATTCTCCAAAAGAGCTGTGTGTACAGAAAACACACCTAAAATTCAAGAATAGAACTTTTTTGCGTGAATATGTTGTCTTCGGAAAGGACAGAGACGATGCTGTGGCGTTATCTGGTGGTGCAGTCATTATTGTTAATCGAGGAGTAGCATGTACTCATGTACCACTGCTAATATCTCTAGAGGCAGTGGCTGTTTGAGCAGTTCTATTGATTAAGCTTGTCACCATCTGCTCTCTATACATACCGCCGCCACACCGTCGGGAAAAACATGAATTCTAGGCTTTCATAGATGAGTTACCAGAACCTTATTAGTTTTAGGGGACCTGAATGCGCACAGCGGTTTATGGGGTGACTGTTGATGTGATACACGAGGTCATCTCATCGAACAGTTCCTGTTTTCATCAGGTGCTTGTCTGTTGAATAGGAAAGAGGCAACATATTATAACCTTGCAAACAAAGCTTACTCCTCCATAGACCTCAGTATTGCATCTCCTTCACTTCTACCACTACTCCAATAGAATATTATAAAGAATCCCTACGGAAGGGACCAATTTATTGCTATTTAAGTACACAAGCATCATGTGAATGTCCTTCACGAGTTCCCATTTGCAAAGCCGAAAGGGAACAGTTTTATAGAATTACTCATTTGGGTTGGACAGACATATGTGGGTTAAGCATAGATGAAGCTCTGCAATATTTCACAGCTTTCCTTATTGAGGCAGCTGCCAAATGCATCCCGCAAACATCTGGACTGCCCGGCAAGCGACGCATTCCATGGTAGAACACTGAGTGTCGTAATGCGCGAAAGGAGCAGAACAAGGCATTGGGATTGCTTCAGAATTCACTGACAGCCGAAAATATAGACAGCTTTAGGAAAAGAAAATATCAAGGCAGGAGAGCGCGCCAGCAAGCCCGAAGAGAAAGCTGGCACAAAATTTTATCAGGAATCAATTCATATACACAAGGGGCTTAAGTCTGTAACATGGTTCGTGGGGTAGCTAGAAGACAAGTACATTCACTGCCACTCGTTAACACACAGGGTGACAGCCTGGAAAATCAGGCGAACTTCCCCGGGACCCACTACGAGGCACGTGTCTAGCTCATCACACTATACTGAAGCTTTCCAAAGATATAAAGCAAGAATAAAAAAGCATAAACTAAACACAAGTGTACAAACTGCGTGGCATACAACAAACCTTTCTACTTAGCTGAGCTACAAACATCACTAAACTCCTGCAGTAATTGTGCCCCAGGCTACAACCGTGTCGTGTATAATATGTTAAAATACCTGCCGCTCAAACTGCGAAAACCATTACTCTGCGTATACAATGCTATCTGGCTTTCTGACGCCATCCCTGCTTCCTGGAAAGAGGCTATAATTGTTCCCTTTTTAAAACAGGGCAAGTACCCTTCCTCAGTTTGAAGTTATAGGCCCATTGCACTTACAAGCTGTCTTTGTAAACTTTTTAAAAAGATAATAAACCACCGACTTTTACATTTACTTGAAACACACAATCTACTCGACCGACTCCAGTGTGGATTTCGAGGGGGTAGATCCACTGCCGACCATCTGGTGCGTATTGAGGAAGAGATCCAAGACGCTTTCGCCCACAAACAATACTTCCTCTCAGGGTTCCTCGATATCGAGAAGGCTTACGACAACACATGGCGTTTTGGCAGATTAAAAGACTTGTATCTCCTGGATGAACGCGGTAGAATGTTTTCCCTAATCGAGAGTTACTTGTCCAATCAGACATTCCGTGTACGTGTGGGCAGTGTTCTCTCCTAAACATTTGTCGAAGAAATGGGAGTACCGCAAAGTGGTTTACTTAGTTGTACACTTTTTCTTATCAAAATGAATTCCTTGCACCTGTCCATCCCCCGCAATATGTTCTAGTGTACTTATGTTGATGACGTTTAGCTTGGCTTCACGTCATGCACCCTGGCAATATGTAAGCGGCAGGTTCAGCTAGGTTTAAACAGGGTATCCAAATGGGCAGAGAAAAACAGATTACGACTGAACCCACAAAAAAGCACGTGTGTCTTGTTCTCTCAAAAGAGAGGCATGCACACAGAACCTGACATTCGACTGAACGGTCAGCGTCTGTCTTTCAATGCCGAGCAGAAATTCTTAGGCCTAATGTTAGACAAAAACTTGACCATCATACCACACATCAAGAATTTAAAAAGAAAATGTTTAAAAGCCATGAATATTCTAAGCGTGTTGTCACATACTACGTGGGGTAGTGTCAGGCAATGTCTCATGAATTTGTATAGAAGCCTTATTCGCACCCGCTTTGATTATGGGTCCATTGGTTATCAGTCTGCGACTCAATGTGCTTTGAAGATGCTGGACCTCATGCACCGTTTGAGCATTCGCCTTTCTACGGGGGCTTTCTGCGCAAGCCCTGTGGAAAGTCCGTATGTGGAATCGAATGGGTGGTATCTTCACTTACAGAGATGTTACACGTCTTTTGTGTACTACCTCAAGGTGAACGCAGACAAAGAACACCCCTCTCAATTCACGTTCAATGATTGGTCTTACTCTGCCCTGTTCCACAGCCGTCCTTCGTTGAGGCAGCCCTACTTACTTCGGGTTAGAGGCCTCGCTGAGGAAACGGATGTGCCGCTTCCTGAACACCATTTGATGGCTCCTGCTGCATATCTGCCGCCATGGCCGTAGTAGCTTATAGGCTTTGACATATCTTTTGCAGAAGTCACAAAACATGCGCCTGCTGCACACATCCGCATATACTTGCATGAACTTCAACACAAGTAGAGTTGTCCCAAATACTACACCGATGCCTCAAAGACGAACTCTTCTGTCTCGTATGCTGCGGTCGGCCCATCCTTTTCAGATACCTGAAATCTTCATCCTAACACAACCATCTTTACTGCAGAAGCTCATTCAATACTTGCGGCCATTAAACACATCAGACAAAAGTACAAAGGACAGTAATATACACAGATTTCCTAAGCATTGTAAAACTCTCAAAACACTCAAAAACACAAAAATTCTGTTCTATCGCTTTACTCACTCCAGTGCACAGCATACTCACTCAAACAGCATGTAGCAGTGTGTTAGGTGCCAGGAAACCACGAGATAGAAGAAAACAAATTGGCGGACCACTTGGCTGCATCTTCCAAGCCAACCAATGCCAATACAACAATGGCGATCACTGCACTCGACCTGAAACCTCTTCTCGAACAAAACCTCAAAGCATTTTGTCAGCGCACATAGGATACACAAACACGAAATAATCTGCATGTTACTAAACCACAACTCGGTCAATGACCGGCATTATCGCAGTCACGCCGCACACAAGTTACACTAACACGGCTAAAGATAGGACACACATACATGACACACTCATACCTCTGCCTGGTGACGGTCCACGATTGTGTGAGATTTGTGGTGAAGCATAAACAGTGCTTCACATTTTAATTGAATGCAAGGAAATAGATACTTTTTATTTATACTGTAGTGAAAAGGAATGCCCACTACTGCAGCGACATCGACACGTGGGCGCAAGGCACGAGCTAAGACTGCCTGGTTGCTGCTGCGACGCTGCCCGTACATCCGGCTTGCTCTTGCTGCTTCTATACCGACGCCGATACCGCTTTTGACCTCGCATTTACATTATATTTTGGTGGAGAGTGCTGCGGTCTTCCCCAGTCCTGTAACTGCGTAGCCGAAAGCTGCCGTCCGTCATGCCTGACGACGCTGTCTTCACACCCCCACTGGTGCACAGCTCTTGTGAGAACCCGACATCTTTACCAGCACCAACGACAAAGACGTTGAGGATGCTGGAATCGTATGAACGAGCCAGCGCTACTAACAAATGGGACGATCCCACAAAGCTTGGCACCGTGATGTTTTATTTAAAGGATGTTGCCAAGCTGTGGCACAGAAACAATGAGGCGGATATCCCCACCTGGACTACCTTCAAAACCTGCATCGAAGATGTTTTTGAATGCCCTGGTGTGCGCAAACTTCGCACAGAACAACGCCTACGAGGCCGGTTCCAACAAACTGGTGAGCTATTCACCAGCTACATAGAGGACATCCTCGACCTCTGCCGGCGTGTCGACCCGTCGATGACAGAAACTGACAAGGTGCGACATATCATGAAAGGCATTACCGACGACGCCTTTCAAATGCTGCTCTCCAAGAACCCTGTCACTGTCACTGAGGTCATCGAGATGTGTCAGAGTTTCGACGAGCTGCGACGACAGCGTCTCCTCACGCGACGCCCTGACGTCCCGGATGACACCCTCTTCAGCCTGGCCACCACATCTGACCTTCAGTCGCTGCTATCGCAGATTAAAGAGTTTTTTCATGCTGAGGTCGCTCGTCAGGTATCGCTGCTTTCAACAGCCGGCTAACCAGCGTCACCTCTGCCAGCAAACATTCGCCAGGTCATCCAGGAGCAAGTTTGCGCGGCTCTGCCATCTGCCAGTGACACTTCACCCTTGCCGAGCCCTGTTGCCTGTGCCGAGGTAAATGCACCTCTAAGCTATGCTGAAGAAGTGACTCGACCACCTCTTCAGACTTTTACGTCACTTCCCTCAGCCGTGCCGCTCCGACCCACTCCTCGGTTCGCTCGGCCAAGGTCCGTCCAGAGTAGTGGACAATGGCGTACACTCGACAATCGCCCAATATGCTTTGCCTGTGGGTTACCTGGCCACATAGCGCAATACTGCCGTCGGCGCGTACCTGCCTACCGACAGAGCTAAGACCAGACCTTCGAGCCTGCCCTTTATGTGCCACCGCACCGTTCGCTCACAGGCTCTCAGCCACCCGACCAGACGTCATCGTACGCCGACCACCGCCCTCCTGTTAACAGCTGCTCGCCATCACCTCGACGTCGCTCGCCATCGCTGATGCTTCGTCGTCCTTCATCGCCGGAGCGGGAAAACTAAATGCCGCAGTTCCCGAGGCAGGAACTGCGTTGCCAGCGAAAAGACCAAGGCCTCTCACTTCACCAACGAATGTTCTGGACGTACATGTGGACGGCGTCGCTGCACTCGCTCTTGTCGACACTGGTGCCGCAGTTTCAGTGATAAGTGCTAGACTATGCCGCTTGTTGAAAAAAGTTATGACGTCACTAGCTAGTATATCACTTCGTACAGCCAGCGCAGATCACGTCACACCGGCCGCTGCTTGTACTGCTCGCATCGCGAATGATGGCGTCATTTATATCGTTGAATTGCTAGTGTTGGATTCCTGCTCCCATGACCTCATTTTGGGCTGGGATTGTTTCTCTGCTAATAAGGCCGTCATCGACTGCTCTCGCGCTGAGGTGGCATTTGAAGTGTTTGACGACGCTTCATTATATGATGCTCATGAAACCAGGGACAAACTATTTGTTGCTGAAGACGTCACCATACCGCTGCACTCTTCTGCCCTTACCATGGCGTCTTGCATCACGCTCGCCGAGTCGAGTGCCCTTTTCACGCCATCTGCCTTTTTCGTTCACCGAAAGTGTTCGCCGCTACCTTATGCCCTTCTAGAACTTCATGACGGCGTCAGCAGACAGCTCATCTCGAACCTCTTGTCATGTCCTGTCACACTACTTCGGGGTGAGTGCGTCGGGCGTGTTTACGGTCTCGACCCTTCTGCAATTATCGATATGCCGGCTGGTCCTTCCACCGAACACGAAGTCGCCGGAGTGACCTGTGCCTCTTCGCTGCAGACTACTAGGCCGGACGCACTGAGCAGCTCCATCACCGACACGTTACCCGTTTTGCAACGTGCTCAGCTTCTACGACTACTGAACAAGTTCCGTTATTCCATCGACTGCCAGCATACTCCCCTTGGCCGTACGTCAGCCGATCGTCACCGCATCAACACGGGTACCAATGCACCATTGCGTCAAAGACCCTATCGCGTGTCCGCAGCCGAGCGCCAGGTTATCGATGACCAAGCAGCTGACATGCTCAATCTTGGCGTCATCCAGCCTTCGAACAGCCCCTGGGCATCTCCAGTCGTTCTCGTTAAGAAGAAGGACGGGTCAATTGGCTTCTGTGTTGACTACCGTCGTCTTAAACAAAATAACTCAAAAGGACGTTTACCCGTTACCGAGAATCGACGATGCCCTTGACTGCTTCTAAGGTGTGGAGTTCTTCTCTTCTATTGACTTACGGAGTGGCTACTGGCAAGTCCCTCTGGCACCTGAAGATCAGCCTAAGACGGCCTTTTTCACACCTGATCGCCTTTACGAATTCTGTGTCATGCCTTTTGATCTTTGCAACGCACCCGCAACCTTCGAGCGGATGATGGACAATCTTTTGCGTGGCCTGAAGTGGAAAACATGCCTGAGCTACTTGGATGACATGATTATATTTTCAACGGATTTTCCAACGCATCTACGCAGGCTAGATGAAGTGCTGCAGTGCCTAACTGACGCCAGCCTTCAGCTCAACCTGAAGAAATGCCGCTTCGGCGCAAGTCAGCTCACAATCCTCGGTCATGTGGTACCTAAAGAGGGTATTCTTCCTGACACTTCCAAGCTTCGGGCAGTTGCAGACTTCCCTAAACCTGCGTCTCTAAAGGATCTGCGCAGATTTCTTGGCCTCTGCTCGCATTTCCGGCGCTTCATTCGGAATTTTGCTATGATCACCGCCCCCTTGACTGAACTTCTACGCAGTGACTCGAAAAGTTACGCTTGGTCAACCGCCTGTGACGATGCTTTTGAAAGGTTGCGCCGTCTGTTAACCTCACCGCCAATCTTGCATCATTTCGACCCGACTGCTCCGAAGGAGGTACATACCGATGCTAGCAGTGTTGGACTCGGCGCCGTGCTCGCGGAGCGTAAATCGAAATTCCAGGAGTACGTAGTCGCATACGCAAGCCGTACCATCACCAACGTGGAGAAGAACTATTCTGTGACAGAGAAGGAGTGTCTGGCAATTATATGGGCTCTAGGTAAATGTATAGCATACCTGTATGGTCGCCCTTTCGACGTAGTCACCGATCACCATGCGCTTTGTTTGTTATCAACGTTGAAGGAGCCCTCCGGCCGTTTACCTCGCTGGGCTTCGCGGTTGCAAGAATTTGACATGCGTGTTGTCTACAGGTCTGGCCGACGTCACACTGATGCCAACGCTTTATCATGCTCACCTATGTCCGCTGAAAGCTCTGCACGTTTGTCTGCCGTGGACGAAATGAATGCGTTCCCAGATAACTGTGACATGGCGCCTGAGCAACGCAAGGATGACTAGATCAGCTCTGTACTGCGATTCCTTTCAGATCCGTCGACTTCTCCATCTTCTCGAATGTTGCGCCATCAAGCGGCTCACATTGAGGTCCGCGATGGCCTCCTGTATCGCAGGAATTACAAGTCTGACGGCCGAAAGTGGCTACTGGTCATACCTCGCCATCTTCGTGCTGCAATATGTTCAGCTTTTCACGCTGACCCTCAGTGCGCACATGCGGGCATCTTCAAAACATATGTTCGGATTTACTCCCGGTTTTTTCGGCGAGGCATTACACCTTTTTGCGCAAGTACATTCAGTCATGCCCGCAGTGTCAACGACGGAAAGCTCTGCCTCATAATACCTCTAGTCTGATCCAGCCAATTCCTTCCCCAGCCAGGCCTTTTGACCGCATTGGAATCGATCTGTACGGGCCTCTTCCATTCACGGCTTCCGGAAACCGTTGAATTGTTGTCGCTGTCGACTGTTTGACGTGATACGCAGAAACAGCCGCTTTGCCTGGTGCCACAGCACGCGACGTATCTTCTATTCTCTTGCGGCACTTCATTCTCCGTCACGGCGCACCGCGCGAACTTCTTAGCGACAGAGGACATGTGTTTCTCTCTGAAGTCTTCAACGCACTCCTTGCCGAATGCCGTATTATTCACCGGACTACCACCGCCTACCATCCGCAGACGAATGGATTGACTGAAAGATTCAACCGTACCCTAGGGGATATGATATCAAAGTGTGTTGCCTCAGACCACTGCGACTGGGACCTCATTCTGCCTTTTGTGATATACGCCTACAATACTGCCCCACAGGCGACTACGGGCTTTTCACCAATTTTCATGTTACATGGCTGAGACCCTTTCACCACACTAGATACCATTCTGCCCTACCACCCCGATTTCTCCGAGTCTACGCCCATCTATGAAGCTGCCCGCCTTGCCGAGGAATGCCGTAAGCTCGCCCAGTCGTTCACAACCATCGACCAATGAAGACAAAAATCTCGGCGTGAACATAACCACCCGTACCCTAACTTTGTTCCAGACACTCTTGTGTGGCTTTGGGTTCCCGCTGTGCCTACAGGCCTTTACTCGAAGTTTTTTTTTTCAAAATGCCAGGGACCCTACCACATTGTCTCGCAGACTTCACCAGTTAACTACATCGTCGAACCCGTTCCGCCATCTACAGACCAGCGCTTTCAGGAACGTGAAATTGTTCACGTACAGCGGCTGAAATCTTATTACGACCCGCTCGTACTCTGTTCACCGTGAGTCACTAGGATGGCTCCTTTTCCGACGGGGGAGAATGTTTAGTGAAGAAGAATGCCCACTACTGCAGCGACATCGACACTTGGGCGCGAGGCACGAGCTAAGCTGCCTGGTTGCTGCTTCGACGCTGCCCGTACATCCGGCTAGCTCTGGCTGCTTTGGTACCGTCGCTGATACCGCTTTTGACCTTGAATTTACGTTATAATACACTTACCAACAGCGCCCTCTGGGGGCATTGTTGTAGGGGGGTTTACAAATTCAAAATACATTTAAATCAGTGGAGACAAGTTGAATTGCACGGCACTCAAAAAATGAAAACAAATCAAAAACACCTAATTCACAGCATACAATATCGTTATGTGACCACATACTCCTTTAAAAGGGAAGGAAACGCTGTGGAAGGGGCGGTCACAATGTTTTTTGGAAGACCGTTCCATTCGTGATTAACTTTAGGAAAACAAGTATTTGCATACGTTGATGTTCGGCACATATATTCACACACTTTCAAAGGATGGTCCCGTCGTGATGAGATGAATGTTGGCGGTCTGATGTAATTGCCTTTATCGATCACAGTTTTGTCGTTTATTAGGTTGTAGAAAAGACATAGCCTGATATACTTACGCCTAGAGGAGAGTAACGGCCAACCAAGTGAACTAACAATTTCGCTAGACATTTTAACAAGGACAACTTTGTGATCACTAATACCTGGTACTGTAACAACAGAGGAAGCAAGCGTTTGATCATTGCAAAAAAAACAGGTGTAATACGTTTGCACTAGTACTGCACACCCTCGTGGGGGCTGTCACAAGCTGGTATAACTGAGGCGCATTCACGATTTCTTGAATAGCTCTATGTATCAGTGACTCACTGTGAATTATCGGTTTGAATGAGGACTATGCAACATCAGGTAGGTTAAAATCACCGGCAACTATTATGTATGTTGTATTTAGGGTTGACAAAATATTGCTTAAAGCAAATAAAGGTTCGGGTGTTGTATTACTAGGGGGCCTGTAGAAGGAACCAACAGCCACAGTTCAGCCACCACTCAGCACAACTTTACACCACACAGATTCACACAAGTCACTAACACCATGAATAGGAACGCTACTGATACTGTTATGGATCATTAGGAATACAGCACCTCCGTGCGCCGTGCGGTCCCTTCGGTATACTGCATAAGTCGACGGAAAGAATTCATGATCTGCGATGGTGGTATCGAGCCAGGATTCCGTGCCAAAAACTATGTGTGGTTTAGTCGTGTCTATTAGCGAAAGAAATTCTGTTCTTTTGTTTTTCAAACGGCGACAGTTACCTACTATGCACGTTAGTTCATTTTTTCTCAATTCTTTTGTCAGTAAAATGATATGTCGAGGTGATTGCAATTTACGACTAGGCACAACTCTATCTTCAGCACTGTTATACAGGAATATTTGGTCATTCATGAATAATTTATTGAAACGAACCTTGAAATCACCTCCCTTTCCTTTAGCGAATTGTATCAAGTTTTGCCTCTCTAGCCTGACTTTGGGTGAATAGTCTTCACTGATTCCAAAGTTGGTTCCCTTTAGCTTGCCAGAAGACTTAATCACATGTTCTTTTTCTTTAAAAGATGGAAACTTCACTACGACGGGCCTTTTCTTCGCCGCCGAATATCGGCCTAATCTGTGACTTCGTTCAATTGCGTCAGGGGCAATATTGAGCTGTGTCACTAGGACAAAAAGAAATGACTTTTTCCTCTGATTGTGCCCACGTTTCATTCTCATTATCTGGGAAACCATAAAATACCAGGTTATTTCGACGATTCCTACTTTCGAGGTCGTCCTGACAATCTTTCATAGCCTGACACGCACGCGCAAGCACTTCACATTGAGCTGCAAGTTGCTCAAGTTCTTTTTTGCCCGTGTTACCTAGGGGGGTGTTATTTTCAATGCGCGTTAATCTATCATTTACATCTGCCACACGCTGCTCAAGCGCATGTTGCTCTTTTTGCACTGAATGTATTTCTTCTGTTATTTTTTGTTGAAACGCTTCGTGGTAAGCTCGGATAGAGCTAAGTTTATCAAGAACGGCAGACTGAGAGATCTGTATTGAAGGTGATTTCATGATGGTGTCGAACATCTGCTTTTCCTGTTGCGGTGTTAGAGGGCCTGGGTTTTGCTCTATAACCCCTAGATATCAGGAAAATCATTTTCATCTTATGACCACACGCGACAGCATCAGCGTGCAAGGCCGACAGGTAGCAAAGCACCGAACCAAGAACAGCAGTGCGATCGGGCACCGATTTCTTAAATGGCCTAGCGTATACAGGAAGGTAAAAGTAACTAACCTGAAGAAATACTCGACGTAAGTTTCCGGCAGCCATGTCGGCGCCAGATCCGAAAGATTGAATGGTGGGTTCGCTTTTGTAGTGCTTCGCTGTCCCGGTGCTTCCATCGTTGCCGGCTGCATATCCGCTCGCAACCGAACGTTGATACCACTGGCAGCGCCGTCATGTCAAGTGCAATCCGGACCGCAGGAAAGCAAGAAAGTTCAATGAAGAAGTCTTGCGTCACGGAAATGTCCGGCAGAGCCGGACACACCGCTGATGCCGTGGCGTCCCGGGCAATCGCTGCAATCTGCATCAACTGAAGAAATACTCGACGTAAGTTTCCGGCAGCCATGTCGGTGCTAGATCCCAAAGTGGTTGATTGATGGGTGTGCTTTTGTAGTGCTTCGCTGTCACGGTGCATCCATCGTTGCCAGCTGCATATCCGCTCGCAACCGAACGTTGATACCGCTGGCAGCGCCGTCATGTTGAGTGCAATCCGGACCGCAGGAAAGCAAGAAAGTTCAATGAAGAAGTCTTGCGTCACGGAAATGTCCGGCAGAGCCGGACACACCGCTGATGCCGTGGCGTCCCGGGCAATCGCTGCAATCTGCATCAACTGAAGAAATACTCGACGTAAGTTTCCGGCAGCCATGTCGGTGCTAGATCCCAAAGTGGTTGATTGATGGGTGTGCTTTTGTAGTGCTTCGCTGTCACGGTGCATCCATCGTTGCCAGCTGCATATCCGCTCGCAACCGAACGTTGATACCGCTGGCAGCGCCGTCATGTTGAGTGCAATCCGGACCGAAGGAAAGCAAGAAATTTCAATGAAGAAGTCTTGCGTCACAGAAATGTCCGGCAGAGCCGGACACACCACTGATGCCGTGGCGTCCCGGGCAATCGCTGTAATCTGCATCAACTGAAGGAATACTCGACGTAAGTTTCCGGCAGCCATGTCGGTGCCAGATACGCTTAGAAACAATTCTTCCCATTACGCTATCAACAAAAAAATACAATTCCACCCTGCAATGTTCATTGGTAAGAAACCACTTTTCTAACTCGAGTCTTTACTGTCATTTTTAAAACAGGCGCAATATTTTTACGTGTTTTACCCAGGGAACACGTAGCACAACCTCTGAAGAGAGGTTGGTGCTGCGATTAGTACAAAAACAAGGAACATGCCTTTCGACCCTTGTATACAAAGGCGTCCAAGAGGCGATTGTGCTAATGCTAATTATGCCCACAGTTTTATTATCATAATATTTATTATCAAAACCTCTTCTCCCCCATTTCTTCTATACATATCACACCACTGTCACGCCGGCGTGATGCGACGAAATAAACGTAGGCAAGCACGCGCGCCACGTCACATCGAAATGTATTGGCGCCTTGACTGTGGCATGTAGTAATGTTCTCACATGACACGCATCTCATGATTATCACGTTTGCACCAGTCGCATACCTTTGTCATCTATTAGCGTCACGTAATACGAAATTTGGCATATGTGAAGCTAGCGAAACGGCCACAGGGCGCATCATCATTGTGACATGTAGTGATGTTGTTACATGACACGCATGTCGTCATTATCATGTTTCGACGTGTGAGTTACATCTGTCATCCATTTAAGCCGCGTAATACGGAGTTCGGTACATGAGAAGCAAGCAAAACGGCCGCGAGCGCAACATGAGCGTAGCAAGTAGTCATGTTGTTACATCACACGCATGTAATGTTTATCATGTCTGCACCATAATTATACCTTTGTCATTCAATTTAGTTCTGTGAAAAGAATTTGGTATAATTGAAGTTAGCAAAACGGCCACCAGCTCATCATGTGTACTCAGATTTGGGTGCACGTCAAAGAAACCCAGGTGGTCATAATTTTCGAAACCCTCTCCTACGGCGTCTCTCATATTCATATGGTGGTTTTGGGACGTTATAGCCCACAAATCAATCAATCTGTGCATCATGAGCGTGGCATGAAGTCAAGTTGTTACGTGACACGCATCTTATGATTATTATGTTTGCACATGTCACATACCTCCGTCATTTATTCACGTACTGTAATACAGAATTTGGTATATGCGACGCTGGTGATACGGCCGTGAGCGCATCATGAGCGAGGCTGGTAGTCATGTTGTTAAATGACACGCATGTCATGATTTTCATGTTAGGGTCTGTGGCTTGTGTTTGCCAAGCAATTGTTGCATACCATACCAGTTTTGCAACATGCCATGTGAACGAAACCACCTTAAGAGCTGCTGGACCACTATTAGTAAACATGACATTCATGATGTACGTGTCATGATTTTCATGTCATGACTAGTCAAATGTGTTCTACATACAGTTATGTTATGTCATACCAAGTTCGGTATCAATACCATTATCGAAACGGCCAAGAGAGCTAATTGTCGTAGGCGGCTAGATATATATATATATATATATATATATATATATATATATATATATATATATATATATATAGATAGATAGATAGATAGACAGATAGATAGATAGATAGATAGATAGCTAAATAAATAGATAGATAGATATATAGATACGGTCAGTTGCTGAAGTTCACTAAGAATTGCTTCGCATTTCAAAATCGCGTGGCGTGTGTGGTCGGAGCTCTTTGACGTAAAGGCGCTTCTCGACGCCTAGTGTTCTTCACACTTGTCAATATGTATATAAATTGTCTGCTTGTATCGTCAAGAAGCCTCGCTAGTGTCCTTCTTTGTCCGGCGTCCGGGGGACTGCCTGTAGACCACTCCTCCATCACATCAAACTTTAGGAATTCATTTTGTATACACGATGTTTTGGCCTTAGTAAATATGCAATGCTATCAATATTTGAATAATTCGAGTTGTGAAAACGGATGACTAATAACAAGGGAGTATTCTTTTCATGTTTTTCCTCATTCGAAATTCTATGCTGATCCGATTCCTGTAAATAAGGATAATCACGACACATAAGTGACCCCAGATCACACCGAACAATGCAGTGGCTATACCTGTTTAAATTATGTTATTGTATGAAACATTTTTGTCAGGTTAGTGCATGTGTGAAATACGCATTTGAACAATTTCTTGAAATGACGGAACATCTTTACATCGGTAACTGTACGATGTATTTTGTTAAAGTAAGTTCATTTTCGCAGCGAGAGTGGTGCTCGTTGTATCTTGAACTTAACGTTTTGGTGATATATTTAAGGCGCATTTCTATATAGGTATTTATTGTATAAACATGGGAAAAATTGCGTTATTCTTGCTTTGGTCTTTTTATTGTATGAATTGAAAACAAGCTTGAAGCATGGCGAACTTTGTTGCGGTACGCTAGGTCGAAAACTAAATAAGGTTAAAGATATTGCGGTGGTACGGCCGTGTTCTCTTCTAGCTGTTCTCTGCTCTTAAAAAGTAGTAGTCAAGGCTAGCAAGTCATCTAATAGAACAGGTGTGTGCGTGGCTGCGAATAATTGGCGACAGTGACTAAAAGCCCGTAACGGTGAGCCAAGCGGCCACTGCACGCAAGTAATTCAGCTGAGTGAAAAAAATAATTTACTTTATTCATTACTCGTATTTCTTGCCCCGCCGCGGTGGTCTAGTGGCTAAGGTACTCGGCTGCTGACCCGCAGGTCGCGGGTTCAAATCCCGGCTGCGGCGGCTGCATTTCTGATGGAGGCGGAAATGTTGTAAGCCCGTGTGCTCAGATTTGGGTGCTCGTTAAAGAACGCCAGGTGGTTGAAATTTCCGGAGCCCTCCACTACGGCGTCTCTCATAATCATATGGTGGTTTTGGGACGTTAAACCCCACATATCAATTACTCGTATTTCTTGCATGCATAGAGATATTACTTGCTTGCCCGCGCGATTCAAGTTGTTTTCGTTCTTTCCTTTCATATTAAGCGTCTTTGTGCACGTACAGCTACAAAATTAGCGTATTCGAACTCTAGCAGCTGAACATAACCACGTTGATGCCGTGTCAATAATCACTTTTTGAGTTTCTTTGCTTCCCCAGGCACTAACACAATTCTTAACGATTGGTGAGCTCGTTTCCACACCTCATTATTAAAGATGAGCGTACTTCAAGTGCCTTGCATGCAAATACAGCGCAAAAACTAGCGTGCGTAGCAGACACTTCTCGTTTTCCGCACGCTTCCGAGCGCGGAAAGCCCACGGGTCCGGCGCAGCAGTAGCACGAATGTTCACTGCAAAAGGTGTACGAGGGAGTCGGCACTTTGGACACTCTCCATATTCTAGGTCACTCTAGCCACGACAGTGCCGATAGTACCAAGCACGCGTTTATCTTGTAAAACAATTTGTTGCCGGAGAAGTCTTACGAGAAAGACAGGAAACAAGCATGGATAACCGCAGATTAAAGAATAAAGTTCTGGCTCTGTTACGACTTTCATTTTGATTGTCTCGATGCCACGCTTGATATTATTCGTGTTGACTGCTTGAATCATTCGTAACGCGGAGGGTTCATACAATGACTGCACTAATGATAGCTCACCATCTCCCCGAATTATGAAATTCCACTCACAGCTGTATGTGGAAACGAGTTGGTATTTTTATTCATTTCGTTTGTGAGACTTAGCTGCCGTTGTTTGATGTTCACTCGCATACACCATACCCGGGTAAGTGGTGAGCTGTTGGTTGCTTTCAACTGAACTCCGCACAATGTCAAAGGTTCACCGCCGGTGATTCCCACATCGTGAAATCCACATCATTGCACCAGAACAAACGTCTGTGCATTTTAGGGACGAAGCTCCTTAATGCGGCACCCGTTCGTCCCCCGTAGTATATAACAATTATAACATTTTGACCTCCAAGGTGGTGCTGGTGAGAGACTTCCTCTGAGCGTTGTTGAACAATAAAAAATAGAGCTCAATGTACATGTCAATGGCTGCTAATGGGGAATGCGAGACAGGAGCATTCGGCTTTTAGTTAACGCGCAGGCTGCGATCACCATTAGCAGCCATTGCATGTACATTGAGCACTATATGACAAGAAAGGGTTGCTACGTTATACTCGCTGGCTGTAACCTCCTTAGATTTAGAAAGGGGTAGCGAGCGTTGAGCCGCAGTGCCATGAATACAATGAACTTGTATATACCATTAATGAACTCGAGGTGGTTAAAAATGGGAAGTAAATACGAAGTGCAAGCCTTAAGAAAGTAGAAGCCGAATTCTCCGCCTCTCATTTCCCATTAGCAGCCATTGGCATGTACATTGAGCACTATATGACTGAAAAAGTTTGCTACGTCATGCTCGCTGGGCATAACCTCCTTGGTTTTCGAAAGGTATAGCGAGCATTCGGCCGCAGTGTCATGAATACAGTGAACTAGTATATACCATGAACTCGAGGCGGTTAAACGTGGGAAGTGAACCCGAAGCGCAAGCCGTAAGAAAGTGTGCGTGTGCCACCTCTCGTTTAGTCCTTGGAATGTCCGTTGGATGGCGGTGCTTCTATATGGGGAATATATGATGAAGAGATGCGAGATGGTGGTACTTGGAGTGTTGAATAGATTGACGAACGGACGCATAGACAGATGCATGGATGGACGCATGAACGGACGCAGGGGCGGATGCATGGACGAACGCAGGGACGGACGCACGAACAGATGCACGCATGGACGGGTGGATGGACGCATGGACGGTCACACAGATGGACGCATGGACGGACGGAAGCAAGAACGAATGGACGGATGAATTCTTCGCCCCACTCTCCATCATTCACTGCGTGGATATGTTGCCATTTCTAAGCAAACGCCGACATCGCTCTGCTGGTTTGTTCTATTTTTGTCGCTTTATTTGAATAGTATTGATGCCAGCCAGTGATCCGAATTAGTACCTAATACATGAAATATAACTGTCACTTTCGGAGATGTACAGTTTTCTTACACACAGGACGCTTGCGTTCCTGTTACGCTCCGCACATCGCTTCGAGTGTGCGTTTATGCGTGCGCTAATTGGGCGAAGTGGTCGAGCACCCGATATCACATCAGGCCTGAAATTCCGGACCACTCACGCTGAGCCACGTTCACGCAGCGCGCCTCATACACCTGTACAGTCGTTATTCTCATAAATTGCGAGTGTCACCACGATGCGAAAATCTAAATAGGAAAAACGAGGGAAGCAGTGCAACTTGCTTCGCAGTGGTGAAAGCTAAGCTAGCTGCCTTGTAGGTAAGTCAGCGGGAGCATGACGCGAGAACAAAAAAGAAATCACAGCATATTCACGAAGGTATTGATAACGAGAGGGGCCAAGCGTCCGTCCATCTATTTGTCCGTGCATGTGTTCATGCATCTGATCGCGTTCAAAGATGCGAATGGCGTGTGGGTAACACCGACGAGACGCGAGCCAAGGAAGCAGAGCGAGAGCGTCTTCAACGCGCCCGCCGCTCTTCTCCGTCAGTGTTCCACCATCGATCAGCCACGTACGGCGGCTATCCAGGAGACTGAGAGAGCCATTCTTTGACAAAGTAGCCTGCAAGCAATCGGAAAGTAGCACGCGACTTAGCCAATCAGAGAGTAGCAGCACTTTCGAGAGTAGCAATAGAGTAACGCCATCGAGAAAATGAAACAAGGAACGTCCATCTATTTCTTTTGCCTTCTTTTCTGTCTCGTCTCTTTCTCGGTTACGCGTGACTAGTCACAAGGTGAGACTATAAGGAGCTTCGGTCTCAAAAGAAAAGAAAGAAAAGGGTATCGCAGCGTACCTACGGAGTCAATGATGATGAGCAAGGTGACACGTCCATCCGTCCGTCCATGTGTCTGTCTGTTCGTGCGTGCGTTCATGCGTCCGATCACGTTCGAGAATACAGATGGTGCGCAGGTAACACCGATGAAAAGCGAGCAAAGGAAGCCGAGGGCAAGCGCCTCAACGCACTCGCCGCTCTGCTTCGTTCATGCCCCACTATCAATCCGCCAAGCACGGCGACTATCTAGAGACAAAGAGAGGCACTCGCTCTCCGCGTACCCAGGCACATTTTTAACCAGCACATTTTTAAAATGTTTGCTCCGGCGTTTATTTATTGTACGCTGATCGCTTCACACATTGGTTAGATGAAGGAGCTCCCTATTCTCATGCAAGTGCTGCAGAAGTACTGTGTGTTCTTTCCCACAGTGCTGTAACAGTTTATCTTCAAAGTGCTTGGATTTGTATTCTTTGATTTATTCAAAATAAGCTGCCAATTCTCGATGATTACCCAGAATATAGGCAAAGAAGACAAGAATAAACGAACATGCAAAAAGCCACCAAAACATAACACAATAAGACAGATCAGACGAAATCAAGAGCACTTAAGGCTGAAGCGCCGTGCTTGAAAGTAAACCCCATATGCTGCCAAACGATGCACGACAAGAAAATAATGGCCACCGACAACAATTCTTCAGAATCTCCGAAGGACCATTAATAAGATTCACTGAAGACGCAGGTGTTGAGCTGATTGCTTCCGGCATAATTTAGCAGAAGAAATACATGAGTACTGCAGATGATGTGAGAGGCACAGAAACTGAGAACTATCAAGCCACGTGCAGTATGCAATCTGTGGGTCTATGAGCAGAAACAACTTCTAAAACGGACCCCCCCCACACAAACACACCCACACCCACACACACACACACACACACACACACACACACACACACACACACACACACACACACACACAGACACACACACACACACACACACACACACACACACACACACACACTAAGACAGGATGAGCGTTTAAAATCAATAAGCAGATACGGCGTAATCCGGTGTGGGACAGCCACTACATGATAGAACGCGAACAAAGTTCACAACTGGCCAAAGTTTTCTATATGTTTCTAACTCAATAGGTCTACCTTTAGTTCAACATTCAAAAGCAATTTTTGACTAAAGTAATCTTGTTTCGGTACTCTTGTAGACGACATCAGCGATGCCCCTCCGGATAATTTCCTCATTTTATCGAATAATTTTCATTATTACAGTCGCATTTTAGTGCATGCTCATCCTCGAATTCATAGCAAAGCGGCCCCATACAGTTTGCATGGTTGCGGCTTGTCTTTAAGGAATTCCTAGCCTAATCTCCTTTGGAGAAAAATTTTCTGAATAAGTTGACATTGTTTTATTTTTTTCACTTTGCACTGCTCGCTCGGTGTTTATGTTTCTCGTTATGAACACTTTTCAAAGTAGCCATTGTATGAGCATGTATTTCTTCGAGATGAACAGCTTTAAGCATCAAATAAGGAAAAGTTCCCTACAACGTAACAAAATGAATAAGCAATAAACGGCAGAAACACTACGGCACCTAAGCCAACTGTATTTTCACTGAAATAAGGAAAGGCCCACCAGTTTGCTCAATTGAAAAAATCCGTGCAAAGGCTCGGCGACAACAGAAACGTCACGACGAGAGTCTCAGGCTTGAAGAATTTTTCTTTCCCCCTCTTCACCAGCCAGTCTCGTTGCATTTCCGAAATCAAAACTACGTCTCAGCCCTGTTAGCACTCCCGTCTTCCGCAAAAATAAAAAAAAAACCTGCAGCCACAGACACGACAGCACGACTGAAAAAAAAGCAGCAGCAAGAATAGTAATCTCTCCCAGCCCCAACACAGAAAATACCGCTATTTTTTCGAAATGGTATTGTCTTTCTCTCTTTCTTTCACTACAATGTCCATTCCGTCTTAAAATGTTGAGCCGCGCTCTCATTTAGGTTACCTTAATTACCCCCCCCCTCCCCCCCGTTTTCACGGATACGTCGAGCGCTGCACGGCTTGTTCTGCCAAGCAATCGCTCTTCTTCTTTTAGATGCGGAGCATCTAATACTCGAGGCTTGTAGTGCGGCGCCGTCCGCAAGCTTCCTCCTCCTTCTTCCATCATCTGTGCATCCCTGCCTCCTCTACACACCGCGCGCGCTTCACTCCTCCACCATCTGTGCACCCTTCCTCCTCTACACACCGCGTGCGCTTCTCCTCTTCACGAACATTCGCTAGCTGTATATTGTAGCGCGCATGCACCGTCACGCTTCGAGAACATCGGCAGCTGACGCGCGCGCATGCACCGTCGCGCTTCGAGAACATCGGCAGCTGACGCGCGCGCATGCGCCGTTGCGCTTCTCCCCCTTCTGGAACATTCGACAGCTGACAGTGCATGCGCCGTCGCGCTGTATATATACTCAAGGTCGGTGCTCGCTCGCTCAGTTGCCGCTCGTCGGTTGGTTTGGACGGCGCGTCGACGTCCGAGGTCGCAATGATCGACGTCCCTTCGACCAGCGCCGGCCAAAGTGGCATCTAAAAGCCATCGTGCTCAAAGTTCGTCGCAATAAATAAACACCGCCCTTTCGCATACGTGTCGTACGTGTTCACTCATTCAACACCCCTCCTACAACCACGTTAACCAATTTAGCCAGCGACCCAAGTAAGTCGCAATTTAACACCCCATTTCACAACCACGCTAACCAATTTAGCCATCGACCCAAGTAAGTCGCACTTTAACACCCCGTTAACCAATTATATGCTCCGCATCCTCCTCAGTGTTCCCCCGAGGGAAGCTGCGGGCAATTTTTTTTAAGTGCGAATGCACTTTATAAGCGACCCTGAATCCGCCGTCTGCGGTGCGCCTCCTCTTGCCCCCTAGCAATGCCGCGAAGAGTGGAGAAGAGCGTTTGTAGCAACGGTGCAGCGACGTCACACACTACGTGATTGCGTGCGCTCCGCCCTCCGCTCCGTGGCTGCGTGCGCCCGCGCAGCCACGACTTGTTCGAGATCGGCAAGTCGACATAGGTATGGATCCATCGCAGGCATCAACCTTGACTGCGATACCTCCGACAACGAGTACAACGCAATCAAATGGGAGCATTGCACGCGTCGTTGAAGATGTCACGCCGGTTGAAGACAAGGCGGCGCGGCGAAGGGCCCGTGATGCCGAGCGCAAGCGGGCAAAGCAGGCCGTGGACATAAACATCATTAGAGTGCGAACTTACTCTTACATATACGCGTAAACTGACCAAGATTTCCCGAGAGGGTCTAATGCTTCCTGGGAATCACAATGTCATCATACAGGGGAGTTTACGTTAACTCACTGGCAAATGCCAACGGATTTTAACTTTACTCCCCCTCATAGCATCACCCCGTGCATTCACGTTCATACTCGGGAAAGTGCTTGGGAGTTTTCAGGGGCGAAGCTTCTTATATCGGTACCCATTCATCCCTCGTAGCCGTTGTAGTATGAAACAAGTATAACATTTTGATCTTCAAGGTGGTGCCGGTGAGAGATTTTATCTCTGCGTTGTTGAACAATAAAAAATAGTTCTCAGTGTGCATGCCAATGGCTGCTAATGGGGATCGAGAGCCAGGAGCATTCGGCTTTTAGTTAACGCGCACGCTGCTATCCCCGTAGCAGCCATTGGTATGTATATTGAGCACTACCTGACAAGAAATGGTTGCTACGTTATACTCGATGGGTGTAATTTCTTTAGTTTTTGAAAGGTTTAGCGACCGTTGAGCCGCAGTGCCATGAATACAATGAACTAGTATATACCATGAATGAACTCGAGGTGGTTAAAGGTGGGAAGTAGATATGTAGCGCTAGCCGTAAGAAAGTAGAAGCCGAATTCGGCCGTCTCTTATTTACCATTAGCAGCCATTTGCATGTACATTGAACACGGTCTGACAGGAAGTGGTTGCTACGTTATACTTGCTGGGCGTAACCTCCTTGGTTTTAGAAAGGTTTAGCGAGCGTTGGGCCGCAGTGCCATGAATACAGTGAACTAGTATATACCACGAACTCGAGGTTGTTAAGTGTGGGAAGTAGTCCCGAAGCGCAAGCCGTAGGAAAGTGTGCGTGTGCCACCTCTCGTTTACTCCTTGGATTGTCCACTGCATGGCGCTGCTTTTATATGGGGAAATGATGAAAAGATGCGAGATGGTGGTACTTGAAGTGTTGAATAGATGAACGAACGGACACTCAGACAGATGCATGAATGGACGCATGAACGGACGCAGGGGCGGATGCGTGGACGAATTCAAGGACGGATGCACGAACAGACGCACGCACGGACGGGCGGATGAACGCATGGATGGTCACAACGACGGACGCATGGACGGATGGAAGCAAGAACGAATTGACGGACGAAAGCTTCGCCCCACTCTCCATCATTCACTCCGTGGATATGCTGCCAATTTTTTTTTTGCATTTCTCGTCTCTAGTATCGTCAGTTTGTGTCGCGCCACACTTTCTTTTTCTGAAAGCACAACGTCCCGTGAAGAGTCTACTATACTTCTAGATTAATATTTCAGATACCATTTATTCAACCAAAACAACTTTTTCACAAGTATTAGTGCATATATGCGTTCTCAAAGCCTGTACCAGTTCATTGCCCTTCCTGAATTCACTACAATTATAATGAAATAAAACTAATATTATTTATTCAAGTTTTATTAGTTCAGCCTACATATTCTATCAAAATAATTTTTACGCAGTGGTAGACCTCGACTTAGCGTTTATTGATATGGAAAGCGGACAAATGTTACCGTTTGTGTGTACTGACAAGACCAAAAATATCTTTTAACCAGTTTTGTTTGCCAACACCAATTATTACCATTTCATAGAATCAATCGAAAGCTATGATATTTTCTTTTGTTTCATACCTAATCAGTGCTCCAAATATTAAAGTGACTTGATTCAATTAGCCGAAGCTACTATAACGTTAATGCTGTGCAAAAAGGACAAGTACAACAAAGCGAACAACCACAACCACTTGTGGTGTTCACTTTTTTGTGTTTTATTTACGCCCTTATTAACCAGTAGCAACTCGTTCACCCCTATGTTTTGTTTTACCGAAGTTATGTTAAAGAAAAAAAAACATGCAGTTCAAACAAAGCATTGTCAGAGTTACGCTGATTTTTCACTGACGTCTTGCAAAATTAGCCAAATATTAATCACATGTTTGGTATATTAACGCAACATTATCCAATGTTAGCACTACCTGACAATATTAACACAGGTAATTCAAGGAGAGCTCACACAGCATTTTTTCGCCGCACCAGCAACCAGGTTGCTCAACCCTCATGAGATCACGATGTGTCGTTCCCTGCCAGGAACCATCACACGATTACTGCTCCCACAACTCTCTTCTGGCGTCGATAACTTTTGTTGCTTCTTGTCGTTTGTGATATCCGGCATGCGCTCAAAACAGTTTTCTTTTCTGCAACGGGGCCAAACTCTTCGCACAACCCTCACTGCACCGGCTTGGTCTGCGCCAAGTTGGTTCGTGGGGAACGGCTTCATTGCGGCGGGGCTGCCTACGTCCCTTCTCGAACAGCCAAAGAATGCCAGTGAGCGATAATCCGGAGCAATTGGGGAGCATACACCGAGGCGAAAGCGATGCGCCAGAACTTTTCCGGAGGAACCACGGGAACATAACTAGGGGATTGGCTCCGTTTTCCTCCAGTTTCTTTTGTCCGGCGATCACCGGCGGAGAACGGCGGAAAACTAATGTATGTGCTCCGGTAAAATCCGGTTTGAGTGAGGTAACCGGAGCAGAGTGGACGCAACCTTCCCCGATTTACTCGCAGCTGAGTATGTTTTTGTTAACAGTGTACCACGATTTTAGTGCTAAGGTAGTTTCATGTTAGTTTCACGAGAGCACGCGTCTGCTACTGCTCATTGAAAAACAATGACGTTTTCTATGGCCGACAACGCAGAACACAGATCGCATACGTGGCTTAATTTTGTACTTCATAGAGTACTATAAGATATATTTGACGTACGACCTATGGAAGCTGACCTCGTCCTATCGTACACGATAATGCCGGAAACTTCGGAAATGCACTTCGCGTTAGGTTGATCGTCGTTGTCGTATGCTTCACAATGTAAACATGATGCACCTTGCTGATTTTATTACGTTCTGCTTTTGAACTGCCTCTACAGCTGGGAGATTTTACGGATGATGCCCGCTGCGGTAGTATAGGGCCTAAGATACTTGGCTGCAAACCCGCAGGTTGCGGCATCGAATTCCGGCTGCGGCGGCTGCATTTTCGACGGAGGCGAAACATTTTCGGAGGCATTTTCGACGGAGACGGAGGCCCGTGTGCTCAGATTTGGGTGCACGTTAAAGAACCTCAGGTGGTCAAAGTTTGCGGAGCCCTGCACTACAGCGTCTCTCATAATCATATGGTTGTTTAGAGACAATAAACCCCACATAGTGTTCAAAAGATTTTAGGGGCGAATCTCCTTAAACCCTGGGTGGTGTGTCCCCGATGTAGGTAGTGGTAGTCGTCGTCGTAGTAGCAGGCAGCCACCTCTCGTTTAGTCTTCGAAGTGTCGTCTGGATGTCAGTACTTGTATATGTTGAACATATGATGAGAAGATGCGAGATGGTGGTACTCGGTATGTTTACTAGATGGACGGGGGGACATATGAATGAATGAACAGAAGCGAGAACGAAGGAATGGACTGATGAATGTTTCGATCCACTAGTCACTATTAACTCTGTATTAAAGCTTGATTTTTTTATATATTCAAGTGATCCATTACAGGGCGAGATTCCTGCCCTGCACGTGCTGGGAAGCAAGTTGCACCGCGGGGGAGAGAAGAACAAACGCAAGATACAGATCGCCAATTTCTCTTCTTCTGCTAGAAGTTTTCTCTTCTTCTGCAACTCTTGGCACTGCCTGCCAAGAGTTGCAGCGCCACCAAGCGTTGCTTTGGCAGCGTATTGCGATATATTATTGAGTAATTAAGTACACATTGTCATATGAAAACAGCTTACATAAACGACAAGCCTATGCGACGCGTACAGTTTATAAGTTGTTGCAGGAGTAATTGTAGCCACACGTTTAAGGAATGCAGGTGGTGCTGGTGGCCGCCTCTGCTTTGGAATGAATAATTTGGGTTATTAGACTTTATTTACACAGCGAACAATTTAGTTCGTAGGTATAGTAGGTGATGTAGCGTAGGAATTTTAATGAAGCCTAATACTATGAACTATAAACCCAGGCTGATAAGCGCTATATATATATATATATATATATATATATATATATATTGAAAAAGGGTTTATTGACGACTGTTGCGACGGTGGTCCTACGAAGAAACACGATCGTGCAAGAGCAACGGTCAAGCAGATGGCAGCGATGATCAGCACGAGCCGAGCGAGCCAAGCCCAGCACCCAGTACCCAAGCGGTGGCGATGTTGCTTGCCAACGACGCTCTTTCTTCTTCACAATTTGCCCCCGCCGAAAAAGAGCCATCCTGGCGACCTAAGAGTCTGGAGGCAGAGGGCTATAATATGGCTTAAGGCGGGCGACGTGGACGATGTCACGTCCACGCCGGCGCATGTCGTCAGATGGGGAAAGTGGCTCGATGAGAAACTTCACCGGCGAGGTTTGCTGCAAAACGCGGTATGGGCCCTCGTACTTTGGAACGAGTTTTGAGGAAATGCCGGGGGTTTGGTAAGGAACAGCCAGCCATACAAGTGATCCCGGGGAATAGCTGGGGCTTTGTGAAGAGTCGACGTTGTTTTCTTTCTGGCGCTGTTGTTCTCGAGACGTAAAGGTGCGTGCGAGTTCACGGCACTCTTCCGCATTTCGGGCAGCTTCGGACACAGACGGGCATTCGGATGCGTCAGGACGGTATGGAAGAAGAGTATCGATGGTGTGGGATGGTTCGCGTCCATAAAGAAGAAAGAAAGGTGAAAATCCAGTGGTAGACTGTGCCGCGGTGTTATATGCGAACGTAATGAATGGAAGAATGCGATCCCAGTTAGTATGATCGGATGTCACATACATGGCGAGCATATCGCCAAGGGTGTGGTTAAATCTTTCCGTGAGCCCGTTAGTCTGCGGGTGGTATGCCGTGGTCTTGCGATGAACAACATGGCATTCAGAAAACAGAGACGTGACGACTTCTGATAGGAAGGCTCGACCTCGATCGCTTAGTAGTTCTCGAGGTGCACCATGTCGTAATATGAAGCGATGAAGGATGAAGGATGCTACGTCCCGCGCAGTGGCACTTGGAAGGGCGGCGGTCTCAGCGTAGCGTGTTAAATGGTCCACAGCGACTATAATCCACCGATTTTCATCTGATGTTGTCGGTAGAGGGCCATAGAGATCAATTCCGATCCGATCGAAAGGTTTGGCAGGGCACGGAAGCGGTTGAAGCGCACCGGACGAGTGGAAAGGCGGTGATTTGCGACGTTGACAGTCAGGACAGCCCATAACGAATTTTCGAACGAAATTATACATTCCGCGCCAGTAGAAGCGATGGCGAATGCGTTCGTAAGTTTTGAAAACTCCGGCATGACCACATTGGGGATCGTCGTGAAAGGAGGCGCAGATTTGTGATCGCAAGCTGCGCGGGACAACCAAGAGCCACTTACGACCTTCGGGGGCGTAGTTGCGTCGGTGTAGTAGCCGATCACGAATGGCGAAATGAGCAGCTTGACGTCGGAGAGATCGTGGTACCGCAGTGGTTGACGATCCAGAAAGGCAGTTAAAAAGAGAAGCAATCCACGGGTCCTTGTGTTGTTCACTGGTAAAGGAGTCGAGGTCGAGAGATGCGATGGAGATACCAGTGGTTCCGCAGGCCGAGTCGGGAGGTAAAGGCGAACGCGACAGGGCGTCGGCGTCAGAATGCTTGCGTCCGCTGCGATAGATGACACGAATGTCGTACTCCTGGATTTGCAGTGCCCACCGAGCTAGGCGGCCAGAAGGGTCTTTCAATGTGGCGAGCCAACAAAGTGCATGGTGGTCCGTTACCAGGTTGAATGGGCGACCGTACAAATAAGGGCGGAACTTGCGAAGCGCCCACACTAGCGCCAAGCACTCTTTTTCAGTGACGCTGTAATTGGCCTCAGCTTTAGTAAGTGTGCGACTCGCATAAGAGACGACGTATTCGGAGTAGCCCGGCTTGCGTTGGGCGGGGACGGCGCCTAGACCAACCCCACTAGCGTCTGTGTGAACTTCCGTTGCAGCTGTTGGGTCGAAATGCCGAAGAATTGGAGGAGATGTTAGCAGACTACGGAGCGTGGCAAACGCGACGTCGCAGTCAGAAGACCAGGATGAAAGGTCTGCATCACCGCGTAGGAGGTTGGTCAGTGGTGACATGATCGATGCAAAATTTCGCACGAAGCGCCGGAAGTACGAACATAGTCCGACAAAACTGCGTAATTCTTTCAGTGTAGTAGGTTTCGGGAACTCAGCGACTGCTCGCAGTTTTGCAGGGTCGGGTCGAACACCATGCTTGGACACGATGTGCCCTAAGATGGACAGCTCTCGCGCGGCGAAGCGGCACTTTTTAAGGTTCAGTTGGAGCCCAGCGTTGGTTAAACACGTCAGAACCAGTTGGAGCCGAAGCAGATGCGTAGGAAAATCGGGAGAGAAAACGACAATGTCGTCGAGGTAGCATAGACACACAGACCACTTCAGTCCACGCAGTGTGTTGTCCATGAGCCGTTCAAACGTGGCAGGAGCATTACAAAGACCAAATGGCATTACGTTAAATTCGTACAGGCCATCTGGTGTAATGAACGCAGTTTTCTGGCGATCAGCTTCTGCCATAGGAACCTGCCAGTATCCAGATCGTAAGTCTAAGGAGGAGAAGAATTCGGCTCCTTGTAGGCTGTCAAGGGCGTCGTCTATGCGCGGTAATGGATAGACGTCTTTCCGCGTCACCTTGTTTAATCGCCGGTAGTCGACGCAAAATCGAATCGATCCATCTTTTTTTCGAACTAGAACGACAGGAGATGCCCAAGGACTGTGCGATGGTCGAATAACGTGACGGCGTAGCATCTCTTCGACCTGGTCGTTGATGACGTGACGTTCTGCAGCAGAGACACGGTACGGTCTTTGACGCAATGGCTGGTGCGAACCAGTGTCAATGTAGTGGTGCACTGCGGAAGTCCGACCCAATTGCGGCTGAGAAACGTCGAATGAATTCGCGAAGTGCTGGAGGAGATTAAGAAGCTCGGCGCGTTCATGGGCACTTAAGGTGTCGGCGATGGAACTCGAGAAGGTGTCACTCGATGAGCACTCCAGTGGGGAAAGGGCATGAAGTTCGGTCGAGGCGCTACTGCACGATTCGTCTGGCATGTTAAGGAACAAACAGGAATCGAGGTACTCCACTCGACCGAGACATTCGCCGGCAAGTAGCGTAAGCGGTGCAGAAAGGGGGTTGTGGACGAAAATATTGCTTCGGCCCGCAGGGACGTCGAGTGTAGCGAAAGGCAAGGAAACGGCTCTGCGGCTCATGAAAATGTCGGAAGGTGTAAACATTACTGTAGCATCGTTATAGTCATCGCAGCAAACCGGGACAACGGCAAGAGAGGCTGGCGGAATTTCAGTGTCCTCACGCACGACAAGTTTTGGCGACCACTCAAGGGTTTCGTGCAAAGGTTCGTCACACAGGTGCGAAAATTGAACTTCAGCGCGTGCGCAGTCGATGATGGCATGATGATTTGACAGAAAGTCCCACCCGAGGATAACGTCATGCGAGCACAGCGAAAGGACGATGAACTCGACAACGTACATAGAGCCTTGGATGAATATGCGGGCCGTACAGGTGCCAAGAGGTCGAACTTGTTGTGCGCTAGCTGTACGAAGCGATAGTCCAGAGAGCGGCGTGGTCACTTTGCGTAGGGAGCGGCAGAGCTGGGCGGCTATAACAGAAACGGCAGCACCTGTGTCGACGAGGGCAAAGGTAGAAACACCATCGACAGATATAGCGACGACGTTAGCTGGTGAAGTGCGAGGACTTGAGCATTTCGACGACGGCGCAGTTCTTGCCTCTGGAACTGCGGCGTTCAGTTTTCCCGGTTGGAGGAAGCGGGTCTAGGACGCATTGGGGACAGTGATCGCCTGCGAGGAGATGGGGAGCGGGGAGAGTGAGTTTGAGGCTGGTGTGACCGAGACTCAGGAAAGTTAGTGCATCCATACTGCGGTGAGGGATAGGGAGCAGGTATGTGCATGGGCTGTGGGTCATACGGTAACGGCCGAGTAGCGTCGCGGAGTGGTTGGAAGCGACGGCGACAATATCGTGCCACGTGTCCTGGAGTACCGCAGGCGTAGCAGATCGGGCGATTGTCAGGAGTGCGCCAGGAATTGCTGACTCGTGGTGCGGCCCAAGGTGTCGAAAATGGGGCGGAGTGGGGAGCGACTGAAGACATGGGTGGCAAATGCTGCTGGCGGGGTCTGCTACGTACCACCTGGGCATACGTAAGGGGCGCGGCCACGGGCTGCATAGCCGGCGCATGGGCAACAGGCATGGCCACAGGCTGCTGGTGGGCAGCGACGGGAACAGCCTGAGCTACCTCTTCTGCAATAGCGTCGCGGAGTGGTGAGGGCAGACGAGAGGACGGCGGCTGCTGCGTGAAGGGAATCAACGACAGTTGCCGAGCTACTTCTTCACGCACAAAGTCTTTAATCTCTTGCAGGGTTGATGAGTGGTCGGGAACAGAAGTGAGACTGGAGAGTGAGTCGGCGTGTGAGGAAAATGGGCGAGTCAGGGTGCGCTGCTTGCTCAACTCGTCGAAACTTTGACACAAAGTGACAAGTTCCGCAACGGTGGCAGGATTACGGGCAAGGAGCAGCTGATATGCACCGTCATTTATCCCTTTGAGGATGTGTTGAATCTTCTCCGACTCGGGCATGGTGGTGTTGACACGGTTGCAAAGACCAATAATGTCTTCGATGTAGCTGGTGAAAGATTCTGTTGGCTTTTGTGCGCGAGTCCGCAAGCGTTGTTCGGCTCTGGACTTGCGGACTGCGGGTCGGCCAAAAACGTCAGCAAACAAGGTTTTAAAGATGGACCACGTCGTGATGTCGTTTTTGTGGTTGTTATACCACATTTCGGCCACGTCAGTGAGGTAAAAGATGACGTAAGTCAATTTGTCCGCGTCATCCCACTTGTTGTTAGTGCTCACCAGTTCATAGTTAGCGAACCAGTCTTCCACGTCGGTCTCATCAGCTCCGCTAAAGACCTTAGGCTCTCGCAAACGAAGAACGCCGGGGTTGCTGGGGGATGGAGTGGAAGAGCCAGGTTGCGCGTTGTTGGTAGCCATGATGGAAGGTAGCGTTCGGTTGCGCAGCTCCAGGTTCAGGCGACGGCGAATGGCAGCACCCAGGTTCAGGCGACGGGGAATGTCAGCACCTTCCACCAATTGAAAAAGGGTTTATTGACGACTGTTGCGACGGTGGTCCTACGAAGAAACACGATCGTGCAAGAGCAACGGTCAAGCAGATGGCAGCGATGATCAGCACGAGCCGAGCGAGCCAAGCCCAGCACCCAGTACCCAAGCGGTGGCGATGTTGCTTGCCAACGACGCTCTTTCTTCTTCACAATATATATATATATATATATATGTATATATATATATATATATATATATATATATATATATATATATATATATATATATATATATGCCTCCTTTGTGTCCTCGTTTTCAGTGCGCGTTTGCCATTTTTTATCTTGGAATACCAACGTGCCCAGATGTGCAGCTTGGTTGGCAATTTTATTTATTCTGAAACCGTTTGAGCGCAGCGTTGCATGGTATGCTCGCGCGACTGCTGCCATGAGTAACGCGCCAAACAGCGCATACGTTGACTTAGGCTCCGCTCATCTCGGGCCCCGTGCCCGATGCTAACGAGTCCTTACATGTGGTGCAAACCATGAATTCCATGTGGTTTGTGTTGCTGTTACTTTTCCCGAACTCTTAGAGATGCACACTGCACCAGTTCACCACCACGCCACACTAGAGCACGCACATTGATTATGCGTAGCTAGTATCTCGCTCCCCGACGTCATCACGTAATTGCTGAGCGAACGTAAGGGGAGAGGCCACAGCCTGTTACACAGTGACTTAAGCACGCCCGAACGCGCTTACTCGTGAGTGCGTTCTGGTAGTGCTGGAGCGAGCTGTTGCGCATGTGCAGTAATGGGGATCACACACACCGGATTGAGTTTGACCATGAGGTGCTTGGCAGCTAAAAGTGGATCTTATCTTCACTTTTGCGACGCATCATTTCGTCGACCCGGCATCCCACATCTGGTGACCTGGAAAACGAACAAACCGAACCGCCGTGGCCGACCCAAAATTCATTACGGCTCTGCGCCAGCAAGTGCAACGATTCTGACAGGAAGTGCAAACCCAGCAACAGAAGATAATTTCTTGCAACGCCTCCATAACCGAGACCGCGCCTACTGGCTTCATTCTGAACGTCACTTCTGCAATAGAAGGCATCCGGCTCGCTGCCTTCTTGACGTGTTTCTGTAATACTTCGACCTTTTTGGGTGGAGTCACCCGAGGTCTAATTTGCCCAGATCAAGGCCTACGTCTCCCGGGTGCACTTAATGCAAAACAGGAGCCCCTACGATTACGTTGTCGCTCACCAAGGCTCACGTTATGCCAACGGGATTTGAGATAATCTCGCCAAGCGAACAATGAGCAACCTATATGAGCCCCTGACGACTTCTCTTAGCCACCCTTCATTCTCGGAAGAGCACTTCAGTCTGCAAAGCCTGCACTCGCAGAGCTTGCTCTGCGCAAACCTTTGCAGCTCTCTCGCCACATGCGTGAGCTCGAGAGCAACATACAATTCCAGGATTCTTCCCCGCAAGTGCTTCGGCTCCAATGATTCCTGCCGCACGTCCAGGCAATTTTGCAGGATTAGGTAAGGCTACCTATGGACGAACGTGAAGATATTGATGATCGCGTCGTAGAGGCATTTATGCCGAAGTTGTTGCCCACAACCCAACCTGTTTCTGCACCGCTGAACACCACAGAGCTTAGGCGCTGCATTGACAACATCGATCGACAGCTTACTTCTATTAAATAATGCCTGGGTGAACGTCTTTGGATGAAAAAGTGCCGACACTCACAAAGCCGCGACCATATAACACCACTTCATCAATCACGGCAACAGGAAGACAACTGATCATGTTATTACCACCGACACTTCAGGCAATAGCCTGGCAATGTCCACCCTCCTGTGTCAGTGGGACGTGTGCAAAATGGCAACAGATCTTGTAGACGCAGCCGCAGGAGGCCGACCCGTGGGCCATCGCGTCTTCGTCACCGACCGAATTACGAAACAGTGTTTCCTTGTCGGCACTGCTTCCGACATTTGCTGCTATACCAACGAGGCCCTCTTAAAGTGGCCCTCTAACACTTTTCACAACTTTATAGCTTCACATAATTTTTAGTTGGTTGCGTACACTCATGCTTTAAGAAATAAGTGCTGCAAGAACAGCAGCGTTAGGGCCACGCAGTGCAAAGTTATTCAGCGAAGAGATATCAACATACCATGAAATTGAGGCTTGCCCTTAACTAGATTTTCGCAACCCACCTTACCGTGTTTTCCTCCCCCTCTGACGTGAGAAGGCTGCCCAATGTAATGAACTGAAAGCCATATACCTTACTGGAAGCTCGCATGATAGATTGGCTATTACGTCCGACGCATTAAGGACACCTATGTGATGGTAACAATGTCGTGCTTCAGGGAACAACATGTGGGAAACGAGCCAGCTCGAGAATGCTTCTATAATGTTTTGTAGCTTTACTATATATCAACGCTCTCACATTTTGTTCTTTATTTTCTTGAAATAACTGCGCCCGGAGCGTCACCGGTGAGTTTCCTTCAGCACATGGCAATCGGCACATTCTTTGACCAGCTTTGCAGTTTTCTAGCCATAAAAGTCAGAGAGCTTCGTTCTCTGTCGCTTCGAGTGAAAAATCATGCTAATGAAAAGAGAAATTTAATAAAAATACCAATTTTGATTCATTGCCGCGATGACATTCAACGTTGTATTTATCCAATCAGGTGGCGGCAACTTTCCGGCGTCATTCCCACTCGCAGTAGTTCTGGCGAGCGCAACTACGGGTTATGCAGTCGGCATCGATGTTTTCAAGCGTTAGAGGCCCCTTTAAAGGTCCTCGTCAGCCTACATTTTTCGAGCTCAGCTTCACTCACAGAATCACTCATCGTACCAAGGTATCCCCGTCGAACTTCTCGGATTGGTGCGCCTGAGCGAATTGCCACGCAAAGTGAAGCACACCAACGTGTACTAAACCTGAACCACTTAAAGGGGTCATGACACCCAATTTTTTAGCATAATCTGTGTTGTGCGGCTTGGTACTTGTACGTTCACAAACACACTAGCAAAATTTCAGCGAATTCGGTCGTGGTGATAGTATATAATGAAATGGAATGAAAAAACTTTATTTGGTGGTAATATGTAATCGAATATTTTTTTATAAACGAGCGAGCGGCCTAGTGGTCGGGCTACACTGGTGCGCTCGCTAGCCATGACGTAACGAACGGATTGCTCCGGTAGCTTCTGCATGGTGGCCCCGCCGCGGTGGTCTAGTGGCTAAGGTACTCGGATGCTGAACCGCAGGTCGCGGGTTTGATTCCCGGCTGCGGCGGCTGCATTTCCGATGGAGGCAGCAATATTGTAGATCCGTGTGCTCAGATTTGGGGGCACGTGAAAGAACCTCAGGTGGTCGAAATTTCCGGAGCCCTCCACTACGGCGTCTCTCATAATCATATGGTGGTTTTGGGACGGTAAACCCCACAAATCAATCAAGCTTCTGCATGGTGTGTAGTACGGAGAGCCATCGTGTTTTATGGTCAGCTGCGCTTGCAATCGAGTTGTTTCAGCGTTATTAAACGTGCCACAAGAACTGAATGACTTGCAGTGGTTGAAGCAATGTCACTGCACTGCCCTTGCAGCGCTGTGTGGTGCCAGAGCATACAGAGCAGGGAGAGTACTGTGTCATTCTTCAAGTTACCTAAAGAGCCCACCAAACGCAAGACTCTGGAGATAAACGTGCACAGTAAGGGCTAATGCCTAAGTGACGCATCTGTTTTGTGCTCAGGGCACTTTACGGCAGACAGCTACAGGGATGACTAGCGTCTTCTTGGCAAGTTCGGTATATCAGTAAAAAATTGGCCGAATATACATGTTACACTGTAAATGTCGTCGAAAGACGATTGCCTCGCATCTGGAGAGAGTGAACAATACGTTTATGTGATGTTCTGCGCAAGAAAATCGGGGAATGGTATTCTAAAGGAACTGCGTTAGAGTGCCTAGAGTGTGTAACGGAGACAAACAAGCGCATCCAGGCACGTTATACAGGAGTGCCATCTGGCAGTTATCTTCGAAAACGAAGGCGTGCGCGAGGGCAGAAAAAGATGCGCGCCAGTCACTGTGGTCATAAGGTGTAGAATGCAAAGCGACGGGCACGTGCCACCACCGTGCCGTCGTAGCAAGGCATTTCAAACACCTTCTTGAGCATCCCGTTGCACTGCCACCGCAGCGCGTTAAATGCTAGAGTCCTCCGAGTTACTTGTATGTGTCTCTTCTCGTATAAAGGCAGATATACAAAACATACACATGTTGTTATGGTGCCTCAGATATGCGCAATATTTGCCTTTTCAATTGACTATCGCAGAACTATGAACTCTAAACTCTGAGCAATATTGGTGGACGCTGTGAATGGGGTTGGCCAGTTGGTGCCGTTTGAGGTGTCGTTAGAGCGGACAAACAGACCAATTTACAGACAAACAGAACAAGGTTTTTCGTCTAAGGTCCCCTAGAAAGACTGTCAACTTTAAAAGGCCAAGCTGCGGCCGGAAGTTGTGGCGCAAACATTCGAGCAAGATGCGTATCGTGAGAAACCATAGCATCGCACTGAGTACAGGGTGTTCGCTTCAGAGAATGTTTACATACACGCCATGCGTAGAAAATATGCAAAAACAACGGTCAATACGCTCAGCATCGTTACCACTACTTATTAGGTCATGCAAGCACGTATGCTAGCGAAAAAATTGGCAAATCCCACGTACAGTGGGAATCGTTGATATGCGAAGCACAAGTAAGAAAGGTTGATATGTCACTTAGAAATAAACACAACGTTATGAGCTGGAGGTAAATCATGCCGTGCACGATTTCTGGGTCATCATTATCATGTTTGGTTGTGTCGTTTCCCTTCGACATCAATTCAAGTCACGTGACACCAAATTCAGCGTACGTCAAGCTAACAAAATGCCCGCTAGCACGTTATGAGCGTGGTATGTTATAATGTTCTGACATGACACACGTGCCAGGATTATCATGTTTGGACCAGTAATATATATCGCCAATCATGGAAGTCACGTGAGATGAAATTTGGTATATGTGGAGCTAGCAAAACAGCCCTCAAGCGCACTATCAAGGGCCCAATATACTCTAATATAGCGTTGACACGCGCGCACGCTGGGCACAGTGACGCTACGTTTGCAATACGCGAGTACTCCATAGTATGACGCCAGGCGCGACTAGCATCCGCCGGCACGGCCCGACGGCAACCGGCGCGAAATGCGACATGCTGCATTTCGTGCCGATGCGTTACCCAGACAACACAGCGTCTCTATTTTTTTGTTATGGAGGGACGCTGGACGCGCTGAAACGTGCATGTGGGAAAGCAAAGCAGCGTGGCGCGCACCTGCGAGTAAATGGCAGGACCGGCACCTGGCGTGGCAACGCCGCGGCGTGACGCAACAAAAAGAACGCCGGTGAGCACGCGCACCGCGTAACGTCGAAATGTATCGGCGTCTTCACTGTGGCAATTAGTCATATTCTCACATGACACGCCTCTCATGATTATCATGTTTGCACTAGTGACATACCTTCGTCATTCATTGACGTCACGTAATACTCAATTTGGCATGTATGAAGCTTGAAAAAAGGCCGCGAGCGCATCATGAGTGTGGCATGTAGTCATGTTGTTACATGACACGCATGCCGTCATTATCATGTTTGGACGTGTCATATACCTACGTCATCCGTTCGTGTCACGTAATACTGAGTTCGGTACATGTGAAGCTAGCGAAACGGCCACGAGCGCTTCATGAGCGTAGAATGTAGTCATGTTCTTACACGACACGCACCTCATGTTCATGTTTGCACAAGTATCATACCTTCATATTACATTCGCGTCCCGTAATACCAAATTTCGTATGAGTGAAGCTATCGAAACGGCCACCAGCGCATCATGAGTGTGGCATGTAGCCATGTTGTTACATGACACGCATCTCATGATTATCAAGTTTGCTCCCGTCACATACCTCCGTCATCCATTCATGTACCGTAATACCACATTTGGTATATGTGAGGCTAGCGAACAGCCGCGCTTGCATCATAAGCGTGGCTTGTAGTCATCCTGTTACATGACACGCATGCCATAATTTTGGTGCTATGCTTTGTCGCTCGTGTTTGCCATAGAATCATGTCATACCATATCAATTTTGCAACATGTCGTGTGAACGAAACCACCGCAAGAACTGGAGGAACATGAAATGTAAATCATGACATACATGCCATGCTTTTCATGTTATAACTTGTCAAATATCTTCTTCATGTAGTCGTGCTATGCCACACCAAGTTTGGTATTGATACCTTTATCGAAACAACCGGGATAGCTAAAAGTCGCATGCTGCTACATAAATTGATGCTCTGTCGCTGCTCAGATAAATATATGCTCAGATAAAAGTCGCTGAAGTTCGCTTAGAAATGCTTCGCATTTAAAATGTGCTTGCTTTATGAATTCCACTTCACAAAGTGTGCTCGCGATTACAGCGTCTCCTAATCGTTAATCTCGCTTGTCAACCTGGCGCGCTTAAAATAAGGCTACTTACCGAACAATGATTTCAACACTTAAACCTCTTTGAACTTTTGACGAACTCCTGCAATGCGTCAACCGAAGTTGTTGGCATGTGGGATGGTCATCTTTGACGCTTTCTTCATTGCTAATCGCTAAATCGTGGCGACGGGGTCGAAGTCAAAATGCGAAGCACACACGACGTCGTCACCGCTTCTGCTGCTCGAAGAATCATTGTCCGAATCTTGAGCTGATGACGGTGTCGACGTTATGACGATGGTACCGGTACGACTTCGCAACACTTGCGACACTTGCGGACCACGTGGCAAGTAAAACTCGCAACACAGTGAACACATTGGCCGTGTGCCGAAGGTGCCAATTGGTAGCAGACGACAGCACTGCTCCCATCTGTTGGTGACGTCATGCACACTACGTCAAAATGGCAGTCGCCTGTTGTGGGTGGAGTTTACAACCGAAAACTTCTGCGGCTTCTTTTGGACTGAAATAATCCTTCAAAGTCCAATTTTCACACGTGTACAAGCATAGTCAACCCTACACGTCCGTGTTTCACCGAAAACCGCAAATTGTTGGGTGACGCAAATTGTTGGGGAAGCAGTAGAAATGGCTCGGCCTGTCAAATCCTCTTGGAGGCCTCAGCGGCTGAGCGTGGCAGGCAGAAAACAAACTGAACGCGTTACAATATTGTAGCTATCACACATTTCAAATGATAGAAACGAAAATTCCAGCATATTCACGGCATGAATGATGATGAGTGGAGCGAAGCGTCCTTAAGTACATCCGCGCGTCCGCCCATCCGTTCGTTCTTGCTTCCGTCCGTCTGTCGGTGCATGCTTGCATTTCTCCGTGCGTCCGTACGCGTGTGTGTCCGTGCGTCTGTCCATGCGTCCGTATATCCGTCCTTTGTGCGTCCGTTCGTGCATCCATTCATGCGTCCGTATATCCATGCGGGCACACCTCCATCGGTAAGTCCATGCATCCTTCCGTGCGTCCATTCATGTATGCAACCGTCCATCCACACGTCCATCTGTGCGTCCGCCCCTGCATTTGTTGGTGCGTCCGTACGTCTCTGCGTCCGTCCATGCGTCCGCCCGTTCGTGCATCTGTCTGTCCTTCCACCGATCTGTCCGCCTGTCCTTCCGTGCGTCCATCCGTCCATTCGTGCATTTGTTTATCCGTTCATCTTCCGACTTCTTGTTTGTCTTTCCCTCTGTCCATCCATCTAGGTAACACTGCAGGTACCACCATCTCGCATCTGTTTATAGCATTGCCATAGGTTTATTCCTTCAACAACTATCATCTTGTGGTGAATCCTGGAACGAGGAGGCTACGCACTACATACATCAGGGACGACCTAACCACGCCTTAAAGAGCTTTGCCCTAAAAGAACGTGCACATTCGATTAAAAGCACTGGGCCTACTAACTGCAATCATACTAATTAGACAGTAGTTACGGAAATTGAAAGTGGACGAAAAAGCAGAAAGACAGCGTTGCTTTAACAGCAATGTGGTACACTAAATGATTGCTCAGAAGTATGATTCTTAATGGGTGTGCAGAAAAAAAACACCAGACACACATCACGCTTATATACAAAAACCCCGTAGGAGTTTATTTGTATTTTGTTTTTGTGTGAAAAACTTTGGTAGGCAGCATATTGAAAGAGATTTTGAACTTAATGTCCTCGTTTTCTATTTTTATGCCTTATCGAACATCTTCGTCTCCAATAACTAACTTTGGGTCTTGATGAACGAGAGGCGACATACGGAACCAGGAATTATTCAGACCACAAATGTTTGAAGAGAACCCTTTGTAATAGTAAATCATTGAAAGCAATATCGGCATTATGAAAATGTCCTTCTCAGAATTCTTGTTGAGTCATAAGATATAATTTTAAAGATTGAACGTAGTATACTATCTAATCTGTTGTGCCATCGGACAGCACCTTGTCCGTAAATAGTTATTCAATAACGCACTATACCACTGCCTAGAGCATGTGATAGCATTTTGCGCACTAAATATCGCATTCTATATTACTTTGCGAACATGACACAGCGCGAACCTTTTTGCAAACATAAGCCAGATGGCTATACCAACAATGAACGCTATCAAAATATAAGCCCATTGACTTCACAATAAATGAATACTGCAATGGTTTACAAAAGCAGGACGAACAATCAGGACCATGCAGAATGAAAACATTTTCAAGGGTTACCTATTTCAAGAGATTACGAAAGTATATATAAGATTAGTTTTTTAATAAACTTTATAATAAGAAAGGTTGTTCAGAACCAAATCCATGACTAGTGGCAGCTCACTGCAAAAGTATGTTGTAATGACCTCCTATAAGGGGCTGGCAGACGTCAGGATCACCGTGTGGTCAACATATCGATATAAAAAAACTAGCATTGTATTATAAAGTTTATTCAAAAGTATATAACAATGAACTGAAGATTGATCCTTGCAGAACACCAGTATAAGGCTTAGTAAGCGCTACAGCATTGCCCAAAAAATACCAGTTGACCTCAATATTTTACAAAATCAGCCATGAAACACCAGAAACCACCTTTAAACCCAAATGGTAAAAGTCACTCAATAAAAAGGTGCGGTGAACACTATCAAACGCCTTCCTGCAATCAAAAAGAAGCCACAAGCAACCTTATCATTATCGAACACTGGGTCAACTCTTTAAGAAGTCTTTCAAAAGTTTACATCATCACCATCATCATCATTATCACCATAATTGTCGTCATCATCATCATCATCACCATTGTCGTTCTCTAGGCCACCACACCACGCCTCTCGCTCAGCTCTTGCATAGCTAGAGCTGCGCCGGAACAGAAGGGGTTCACGCGCCTGGCGTGTCCGGACGCTGGCAGCCACCGCGGCTTCGCTGCAGCCCTGAAATAAAGTGGCGACATCGGCGCCGTCACTTCTACCGCCTTTACGACGTTTTCGCACGACTCTAAACTCTTCCTGCTACAGTGGTGAGCAGGAGAACGCAGCCGTCATCGAGCCATCGGCTGCCATGTTTCCGCGACTCAGCCCGCCAGTGCCACTGTTCCAATAACCCTACCCCAAACTACAGTTTATGCAGCTCGACGTCGTTCTTGCGGTGAATGGCGTCAGGGAGCAGCCGCTGGTGCACGCCATTTACCTCGACGCCCTTCCGGTAAAACTGCGTCATCTCGCTGAAACTTGAAGCTCCTGCTTGCAGCCATACGATGACCTCTGCTCTGCAGCGCTGGTCTGCTACGGCCTGACATACTACCCGCTTTGGGGACCCACGACTTCTCAGTTTCCCATGAGTCACAGCGAGTGGTAACAACCAGGCAGGGGGAAGTGATTTTAAATGAAAAGAAGAGAAAAGTGAGCCCCATAACTCTCTTTCAGGGGAACGACACTTCAACAGTAGCTCACGAGGGAGGGGGTAGAGAAGGAATTACAAGAATATGATTAAAAGGTAAAAATATAAATAGAGAGAAAGGAGAGAGCGAGGCGCAAGGGCAGCGAACGATGGAAGTAAGAAGACAAGAAAGATGGACACGGTTGCAGGAGCCAGAGGACGGGGCACCACTGGCGAGAGCTCTTGTCGGCGTCAGGAGGTGGCGTTGGGCAAGTCCAGTAGGCCAGAGTTACGCTGTCGTCGAAGATCGGCGTAAGGAGTTGGCGTAGGGTCTGTTCAGTCGGCCAGAACTACGCTGACGTCGGTGATTGCGAGGGCACAGCCGGTCAGCACGAAATCCAGCAAGCGCGTCCCGGTATCAACCGGCCATCATACCTACCTCGACCAAGACTTCGCTTATGTGGCTACGTCTCTGCAAGCTCTCGTCCGGCCACTGGCGACGCTAGTCACGCGTCCAACTGCCTATCGGTTGAGGTTCCGGACATTAGTGCTGCATGCGACCAGTCAGCCACGAGGTGCGTTTTTTTTCAACGTCCTCAGCCGACAATACCATAGGCATGCTTGCCACACGCTCGTCTTGGTCAACCTTCAAGACAAACAACACTTCCGACCTTCTAGTCTCCACGACGGCAACTTCGCCGCACGCCCTGAAGCCTGCCACAGGCACTGTCATCAACCGCCCTGACCTTTTATTCAACTAGAAGCTGTGTCTGATTTGTAGGCAGCATCGCCCTCTCAGTATTCTGCAGTGGAAGTTCAAGTCCCCATTGAACTACGTCCAAACTTCAGAGACGCAGTGAGCATGAGTGACGCGCTTGAGGACGACGTGCCTGGTACGCTTACGGCAGAGTCGCTCCTGCTGCAGAGACAACCATCTATCACACTGACCTACGCACGAACACGTGTGCGCCGACTACTGAAGGTGCTTCCCTAAGTCCAGGTGCGCCCACTGAGCTTCCTCCAGAGTCCCCGCCTGCTGGTTCCCATGACATGCCTCCTACCGAGTTTTTTACAAAGTCTGCAAACCACCAGGCATGTAAGGGGAATGTAGGCATGCCCCTTTAAGAGCCGCAGACGTCACTCACCTCTACCTGACGTGTATTTATTCACTGCTAACGTAAGCAGTCAAATCCACTCATATTCGGATACCACTCAAGCCACGACACTTGCGCACCGACATCGGCATCGACATCCACCGCTCACAACGCTCGAGCCCTATAGACGAGAGCACGCCCATCTCGAACCCAGGCGCCTTCGGTGTTATACCCTCGCTCTCAGAGATGCCGTAAATTGTTTGCAACTGCCAAGGCGCACGTCTGCCAAGAATGCACGGACGAGCGCATGAACGGCTGGATGCATGAACGGACGCACTCATGAACGGACGCATGAATGGGCACACGGTCGCAAGGAAGCAAGAATGAACAGACGAACCGACGAAGGGACTGAAGCACGGATGAACTGATGGGCGCTTCGCCCCACTCATCATCATTCACTATATGGATATGCTGTGTGATCTTTTTTCTTTTATTGCAGCGAGTAAATGTGGTGACATCAATTTATTATCCGAGGTACGTTGTTTTTATTTATTGTTTATGCAACACTTTCTTTAAAGCTTTTTAGCCTGCTACAGGCTTATCATTAAGATCAATAGGAGGCGTTATTGACAAAATTATAGTCATAAAAACAGCCACTATATCACATTTATTTGGATCTAGCATCCAAATGAGGTTTTTGTATGAGGTGTAACATTCGCCGTGTGTGGGCAGCTGATAGAACCGCAAACAAAATGATGGTCAGCAAGCTTCGTCTGTACTATTGCGATTTTTGTGAACAGGTTTTGCGCGCCCACCACCATGTGCGCATGCATGGACAAGCTTGCCAGCCAAAAATTCCTCCCAAGTCACCTGGTTTAGTCAGCACTGTAAGCTCCCTTTCGAAAGGTCGTCTAGGTAATCTGCAATGAGGCCCAGATTGAGACGAAAAAAAGTCAATATTGATGTCACCTTTATTGCACACATACTCTATCAGTAATCGGTGGGATAGTGTTAATTCAAGTTTGGGTAAGAAAAATCATACATTAAAACTGGGGGGCCTGAATAACAATGGGAGGACCACCTGAAGAAAGGCGTGTTCAATCGCAGCGCTAGCACTTAGGCTTGATAAAAGCAGATGAAATACATGCGGTCTACGTATAACTACATGACACCTAAAACATTCAAACATTAGGTTACTTAGAACGTACGTGAGCAACATCTACAAAATCCACAAAATCGGTATTGCACAAAGCGCTGATTCGCCCTATGTTAGGGTACAAAGCGTGCGTATGGAATCCAGTAAAAGTTCGTGATGTTGATAAATTTAAGTCTGTTTGATGAACAAAATGTTCGTTCCATTTTTCGTCGCTTTGAATATGATTCTTCTTCCTCGTCTTAAATGAAACCTTTGAAGTTATCACTATCGTGTAGTAGGCGCGATATTGCGTCCCTGAAAGTACAGCATTCTCTCATTCATGCGTCTTGCCTGTTATATAATGACATTTCCAATTATAATCCAGTGCTCTTCCAAATATGCATGCTCATAATCTAAAGATGAAAGCCATTTTTTGCACGTCCTAACATGTCAAAATACAGTTTCTTTCCAGCGATTATTGTTTCCTAGAATTATCTTCCTGGGTCTGTTCGCGAAATGAATATATCAGATTTTCTTGGAGTACCCAAAGCGACGGTAATAGTTTTTCTCTATTCTTGTATCCGGTTGAGCTTAGGGGGTGACAATATATGTTCTGAATTTGTTTCGATATTAGCTTTATTTCTTTGCTGTTGTATGTATGTAGCACTATCACTGCATCGAACTGCATTGAACAATCAATACAGAGGAAATAAATGTTTCGTGAAGCTGTCTAACCATTTCCGTGCCACAAATCGAGCCAAATGACATGAAGAGTTTCATCTTCGTCACCGTTGTCTTCGTCTACGTCACGGCGATCTGAGAACATTCAACAGCGGCGTAAATGACAAGCGCACGGACCAGACGTTGTTCTGTCTCTGTGGGTACAGACCCATCTTGGCGTCTCTTGCGCGTAAGCGGTCAATAGCGCGATTGATATGTTTCGTCAACGCGGAAGAACTTTCAGTGCCTAGTGCATACAACGGGAATGTAACATCTACGTAATGTAAGAAGGGTATTTTATGGACGCCACTAATACGATGGTTCATGAGTAACTGAACACGTTGAGATGACGGCTGCCTAATAACTCTGCAAACTCTCGTGCAATCAGCTAGATATTACAATACAGCCTCCTTCATGCTACCACTCGCGGTTCATTACGCGCCAAGGTTAATGTACACGTACATTTACCGCAATATGTTGTACTATATGAAGATAACACTGGCGCAATTTTTCTGGTGAGGATCTTTCTAGTCTAGAAAATCAAGCAAATATTTCACGGAAAACTGATTGAGAGAACAAAATAAGATATTTTGAAACCGCGAATAGTTTTGTTCTTTGTAATACACAGCTCACCTAGAGACGCTTTGAATGAGAGCGTTCAATCTGAAATGTTCATTGGCGTGGCTGCGCAAAACGTTGAACTGGTCAGACCACACAGATAAACTTCATATTCAGGTAACATTGCAATGGTGTAATTGTAAAAATCAGATATTTACTACCACCTACATTGACAAAGCAGCTATACCTCAATCAGTTTTCTTGTAGCGCTCGTAAAAGACAGGAGAAATGCAGACATGTACAGGCATACGTATTGCTCCCGTAGTTTACGTGCGCTACAAAAAAAACGTACTAAAAATGAGCTACCAGCAAGCACGCATCGCATCTATCATCAGCTTCATTACACTTAGTTTATTCAAGCATAAATTCACGCGAGAAACAAATGATAAAAATTTCAACAAGCTTCAATACCCGTTCGAGATAGATAAACTGACATCACATGTACAGTCTTCATCGCGTTAACAAGGTCTAATCAGAATTTATTAGGAAGTTTTTAAATGGCTCTAATGACAATTTTTCGCTAATTACAAGTGTATATAGGAAGAAGTTCCAACATCCGTGTATATTCAAACCTTTGAATGAAAAAAACTGCACCTAAAACAAAACGTACCACGCTTTTATCCACAGTCAGGATCATAACCTTCTAAAACAGTATAAAAAATATCAAAATCTACTGAGTAAAGTTATAAATTCATCAGAAACAAATTGTTTAGTTGAGCGTTTTACGAAGAATCTAAAACAATAGTCGGTAAGTATGAAGATAAGGTACAATTCTAAAGAAAAGTAATTAAAATAGTGTGCCGAACGAGATAAGTACGCTGGACGAAATGTGCTGTTTTGACTTAGCTTGTGAATGTTGGTAAGCCATTTTGTGATTCATTAAAACCTGACAATGCATTCAATAACTATATTGCATCTTTATAAAACACTGTTTTATCAACTTCGCTTCATGTAATTGTGATATATTCAACAAGTTAAAAATGATTTATCTGCAGGCGACGCAGATATAAAATCTGTCCCCATTAAGCGCGTTGCGCCTTCGCTATCTGATGTATTAGCTTATTTTGCTAACCCATTCTTTACTGCTGGTGTGTAATTGGTGACCTAATTGTCACCAAGGTCTGCCCGATATAAAATATGGTAATGAAATGAATATGTGAAACTGCTAGGGGATTTCTGTTATACGAGTATTTTCTAAATTATTTCATGGAGTCAAGAATATATGGCTTGAACGTTTTTTTTGCAGGCTTGAATGCTTTTTCCCTGAACAACTGCTGATATTTGTTTACCAGAACAATTTTCTGAAATCGAAATCCACAGAGCAGACGCTTTTTGTTAAGAAAGACAAAATACACGAACAAAGACTACACTCGTGATCTGTTAGGAAAAGTAAAAGACGGGAAAAAGAGAGAACACACGTGTTCTCTCGGTCCCTTTTTCGTCAATTAAGTGTCGCGCTCACGTTCATAAACATACTACACGAACAAGGCCACCCTTGCTAAGTTTGCTTTTGCTCTCATCATAGTTTTTTTAAAGGTGTTTGACTGCCTACAACACATTCTCCTTTTGAAAAGTAAAATTTCTATGGTGTACGCAGTGTGACACTACCTACACAATAGCAATTTGGATTTCTTCATCCTCTGGGCTGCATCCTCTGGGTTTTTCCAGAGGACGCAGTACGCAGGAGTGAATAATTTTACGTATAATTGAGTGTCACTAGCGAATTTATTCATGGCTCTATAGTAGACACTGCAGTTATTATTATAAACTATCCTCATTACTAAAATACTAGGCTCTCATGACATGAGTATCTATACGGATGATACGAAAATAATTTTCACGGCCAAATCTCCTCTACAAGTGGAGGCTACGTTCAATCGGTCCTTTGGAAACTTACAGCCAAGGCAACAATGCAACCTGTTTTGCTTAAACTTATCAAAAACTAGCTACGTATTCAGCAAATATTTGCCGATTTCTATAGGGCCAATATTATTTTGGACACGTAAGAATACACAAGGTCCATTGCAATAAAATTTTCGGTGCCTAGTTCCACCACAATCTTTCCTAGAGCACTCATGTGTCAAAATTACCTAATGAAGTAAGTAAAAGTGTTGGCTGTTTTTACGAAAAAGCTTGTTCGTGTTGCCGAGAGTGCAGGTGCATTATGCGGTTTTGTATTCAAAGTTAACATATGGTAATCTCATATAGGGAACAAGTACGCCTAATAACGATTACAAACTAGTGGCACTTCAGAAGAGGGATTCGCGGTGCGTTATTTGGTACCTTTGCAGACCCGAAAACTTCTCCACGCGGTCATTTTGTAGTTATGGTGTATCTAAAGCAACGCAAGTGTACCTTTTTTTAATGTGGCAGTATGTTGATAGCAATCAACTACACAATAAGCTTCACTTCTTCTAATGATGCCTACCTCTTTCGAAAACAAATCCACCAGGATTATAAAACGTACAAGAACTATGGCAAAAAATTAAATTAGCAGGTAGCTGTGACTAATAAAGAAATGTCCAAGAATGTTGATTTTCATATTCAAAAAGGAAAGAAATATTTACTCAAATCTTTCATTTTATTCTTATAGGTTTGTATTTTGAATCTTTTTGTGTATTTTTAATGCTCGTCTTGTTGTCTATGCAGCGTGCTTAACAGGAGCATTATTTTGCACTGGTTGATGCAGGTAATTTGCAGTTATGTGTTTCTGTTTAATGATTTCATCCGGCAGGGCCGCGTGCGCAAGTAGGCGTTTGGTGTGTAGCGACACCACGGACCCGAGCTTAGGGGGAGTTTTGGCTCCCTCCCACGCCCAGCCGTGCATCACTTTGCCGTGTCCGGGGAAAAGGGGTATCCTGGGGGTTGAGCCGACGCTGGGTGATTGGACCTTTAAGGCCCCCCGGCAGAGGCAACACACCCCTTTGGCCCCGGCTTCACGTAGACGGCACTCCTGGGCTGACCCACCCAGGGGAATTCGGCAGTCACCTTTTCCAATTCCTCCCTCTCTCCCTACATTCTTGTCTTTGCCATCAATTTTTACCTTTCCTGTCTTCTTGTTTCTTCCTTTTACTTCCAATTTTCCTGGCAGCGAGGGTTAACCCTGTATAAATAGCCTACCTTGGTCTAGGCGCATTGGGTTATAGTAGCGTTGTACGGCTGGCGCTATCAAGTTTATAGTATTTACAAACTTGCTGCGTCCCCTTGTTGGGCTCCATGGTGGGTGGTCTTCAACGCTGCTGAATAAAAATAAAACCGGCATGCATGAAGCATTCCCCTCACTTATCGATCGTACCGGCTTGAAGCAGGTGCGCCCGGATGACATGAACTTTTTCAACAAGCCAATAGAAACATTTCGTCACTTTCATGTTATCCACTGTGAAAAAAGCTGGAAATCAAGCCAGGACCATCTCTCCTTTCGTAGTTGCTAGATGTCTTACCGAAACTCTTGGCACTGGATACAAGGTAGCCAAAATGGCTAGCGGAGACCTTGTCCTCAAAATCTGTGACAAAGAACAATATTGAAAGCTAGACCGTGTCTCAGATTTTGGTGGCACACCAATAACCGTAACACCTCATAGATCAATGAACAAAACTCATGGAGTGGTATCTGACATAGACTTACTTGACGTGAAAGAGACTGAACATTTGAAGAGGTGGAAGAGCTAAATTGTGGCTAATGTACAGAAAATTATCATCAGAAGAGACAAAAAGGAAACACCAACGAAACACCCGATACTCACGTTTGCTTCCAGTAAATTGCCAGAAACCATTCAAACAGGGTACACGAAAACTTCAATCAGGCCATACATACCAAACCCCTGTCGTTGCTTCCAATGTCAGAGGTATGGCCATGGCTGTAAAAGGGGTCGTAGTCGCCAGACCTGTGCACATTGTGGAGCCCTGGGCCACGTGTCTGAGAACTGCAAAGAGCAGCCGCATTGTGTAAACTGTGATGGAAACCATGCTGCATATTCACGTTCTTGTCCATACTGGAAGAAAGAAAAGGAGATAACGGTGAAAGTGAAAGAAAACATTTTTTAAGGAAGCTAGGAAAAGAGTCTTGCCATATTATGGCCCAACGTATGCTGATGCGGCGCGTCAGGGGGCACCGCCGCACCAGCCCCCGTCACTCCTTCGGATCGCGCAGAGCGAGCCGGTGGTTGTGGCACCTGCCCTCATGGCGGCTGTAGTTCAGACTACACCGCCAACTCCCGAACAGAGACGGAGACCCCAAGGTCCTCCGGTCTCAAGGCCTCACCTCACCAGGCGAGGACCGGAAATCGAACAACCAGCTCGCACATGCGGGCATCCAGTGCCTCCGAGGAGGCAATGGATACGCCATACCCTTGGTAGTACCCAAAGAGAGGCGTGGCTCCGTACAGCGCGTCAAGAAAACAAAAAAAAAGCAAATTACGGGGCCTGGTGATGGCCCTGTTTCTTGAATTCAAACTTCCCGGCTAAACAGCCAATCGCTTTTTGTATACACAGCACTACTTTACATTCATCATAAACACTCAAATTATACAATGGAACGTCAGGGGCCTTATCAGAAACCTTGACAATATCCACGATCTTTTACACGAACACTCACGAAAAGTGCTGTGTGTACAAGAAACACACCTGAATTCAAAAACCACCAACTTTATTCGTAAATACGTTATTTTCTGAAAGGACCGTGATGATGCCATGACATCATCTGGAGGTGTTGCCATTATAGTGAATCAAGGGATTGCATGCACACACTTTCAACTCAAAACATCTCTTCAGGCAGTGGCTGTTCGAGCTGTGCTTTTCTGCAATCTCGTAACAGTTGGCACTTTTTACGTATCTCCAAGCTATCCCCTACAAAAAATGAATTCCTGTCTTTAATCGATGGACTCTCCGAACCTTTTGTTCTCCTTGGAGACTTGAATGCGCATAGCAGGCTATCAGGCGACTCTCGTTGTGGCGCCCGAGGTCGACTAATTGAACAGTTTCTTCTCTCTTCCAGTGCGTGTCTTCTGAATTGAAAAGAACCAAATTATTATAACCTCGCTAACAATACTTATTCCTCAATGAAACTAAGCATAGTATCTCCATCTCTTCTACCTCAACTTCACTTGAAAGTCATCACTAATCCCTACGGAAGTGACTACTTTTCCGTAGTTTCAGGCACTCCTACATCAACTGAATGCCTGCCACAGGTTCCCAAATGGCTATTAAGCAAAGCCGGTTGGAAACAGTTTTATACTATCACTCATTTAAGTTGGCACGACATATGTACTTTAAGCATTGAGGCTGCTGTCAACTACCTCACTTCTTTTTTGATTGATGCAGCAACAAAATGCATCCCACAAACGAATGAACACCCTGGAAAACGACGTGTGCCATGGTGAAACTCTGAGAGCCAAAATGCGCGCAAGCAGCAAATCAAAACATGGAGGTTGCTTCAGAACACACCGACAGCCGAAAATCTTGACAGCTTTAAGAAAATAAAGTCTCAAGGCAGGATAACACGTCGGCAGGCCAGAAGAGAAAGCTGGCAGGAGTTTTTGTCAGGGATCAATTCATGCACACAGGAGGCTAAAGTCCGGAACGTGGTTGGTAGGGTAGCAGGCAGACAAGCACACACACTCCCACTGGTAAACACACAGAGTGACACCTTGGAAGATAAGGCGAACTTCCACGGTGCACACTTCAAGCGGGTGTGCAGCTCCTCGTACTATACTGACGCTTTCCAAAAATACAGAACAACAATAGAAAAGCAAGAACTCGAACACAAATGTAGGAGATACGAGGCGTACAATCAAGCTTTCAGCTTAGCTGAGTTCCAAACATCACTGAACTTCTGTAGTCATTACGCTCCAGGTTCTGGCCATGTGGTTTACGAAATGTTAAAGAAGCTACCAACCAAACTCAAAAAACTTTGTTTGTACAATGCTATTTGGTTCTCTGGCACTATCCCTACTTCCTGGAAAGAGGCGATTGTTATTGCCAATTTGAAACAGGGCAAGGACCCTTCTTTGGTTGCGAGTTACAGGCCTATTGCAATTACAAGCTGCCTGTGCAAACTTTTCGAAAAATTTATCTACTGCCAACTTGTATATTTTCTTGAAAGAAACAACTTGCTCGACCCATTTCAGTGCGGGTTTTGAGAGAGTAGATCCACCACCAACCACCTTGTTTGTATCAAGGCACAGATCAGAAACGCTTTCGCTCATAAGCAATTCTTTCTTTCGGTGTTCCTTCATATTGAAAAGGCATTTGATACAACATGGCGCTTTGAAGTATTTAGAGACCTGTCTCACCTTGGCGTACGTGGCAGAATGTTTACTATAATCGAAAGCTACGTGTCAAACCGGACATTCCGAGTTCGAGTAGGCAGCGTACTCTCGCAAACATTTGTTCAAGAAACAGGCTTGCCGCAAAGTGGTGTACTTAGTTCCGCACTTTTTCTCATCAAAATGAATTCTTTGCACTTGTCCATCCCTCACAATATGTTTTATTGTACATATGTCGGTGACGTCCAGCTTGCCTTTAGATCTTGCAATCTGGCAATGTGTGAGTGGCAGGTTCAGTTAGGTTTGAACAAGGCCTCCAAATGGGCAGAAGATAACGGATTCCGACTGAAACCACAAAAAAGCACGTGTATCTTGTTCTCCCGAAAGAGAGGCATGTATTCAGAACCCGACATTGAACTGAACGGTCAAGGTCTGTCTGTTAATTTGGAACATAAATTCTTAGGTTTAATCTTCGACAAGAAGTTGACCTTCGTACCGCGCATCAAGTATTAAAAAACTAAATGTTAAAAGCCATGAATGTTTTAAAATTGTTGTCACGTACTACGTGGGGTAGTAGCAGGTAATGTCTCATGAATCTGTATAGAAGCCTCATTCGCACCCGCTTAGATTATGGGGCCGTTGTTCATCAGTCTGCGACTCAAAGTGCTTCGAAGATGCTAGACCCCGTGCACCATTTGGGCATACACCTTTCTACGCGTGCTTTTCGCACCAGCCCCGTAGACAGCCTTTACGTTAAGTCAAATGGGTGGTCGCTTATTCTGCAGAGAACTTACATGTCCTTAGTTTATTTTCAAAGGTGAAAGCAGAAAAGAAGCACCCCTCATACTCTACTATTATAGATTTGTCGAGGTCCATTCTGTTTCAAAACATTCCTTCGATGAGGCAGCCCTTCACAGTTCGCCTGAAGGTTCTAGCTGAGGAAACTGGAGTGTCACTTGAACGCAGTTTAATGGCTCCTGTAGCATACAGACCAACGTGGCAGGGGCAGACTATAGACTGCGATGTGTCTTTTCTAGAAGTTACAAAACATGCGCCTATTGCCCTCATCCAAACATACTTACTGGAACTTCACAAATACAGACGTCCTGAGTTCTTTACAGATGCCTCCAAGTCTAACTCCTCTGTGTCATACGCTGATGTCGACCCATCCTCTTCGGATGCTGGTCCTCTACATCCATGTCTAGTATCTTCACAGCGGAAGCCTATGCGATACTTGTGGCGGCTGAACACATAAAGCAATTACAAATACAAAAAGTAGCAAATTATACGAACTCCCTCAGTGTTGTAACGGCTCTGCACACTCTCAAAAAACAAAAAACTTTGTCCTCGTCTCACTTTCCTCTATTTTGTGCACACTCTACACACTCAAACAACATGTTGTAGTGTGTTGGGTGCCAGGGCACCGTGGGATCCAAGGCAACGTGAGGGCGGATCAGCTTGCTGCATCCGTCCACGAAAGCGCTGCCACTACACCCATATCAATCCCGGCCCTTGATCTTAAGCCGTCTCTCAAACAAAACATCAGAGACTACTGGCAGAGCAAGCAGGATAGACACACACAAAACAAACTACACATTATTAATCCACACCTTGGCCATTGGCTGCCAGTATCGAAATCGCGTCATACAGAGGTTATACTAACGAGGCTCAGGATAGGACATACATACACGACACACACATGTCTATTGTCCGGTGGCGATCCACCAATTTGTACAGATGTGGTGAAAAATAACAGTTCTGCACATGTTAATCCAGTGCAAACAGTTAGAAACCCTAAGAAAACAACACATTCCATTACCCTATCGACAACATGCACCTTTACATCCTGCAATGTTTGTCGGTAGGGAACCGCTTTTTAGTCATAAATCATTGTTAGCATTTTCGAAAGAAATTCATAGCTTTCATATCATATACCGGGGCATTCCGTAGCACAACCTCTCCAGAGAGGTTTTTGCTGTGGTCGCTACACAACAAAGCACTTGCCTCACGGCCCTTGGACGCAAAGTTATGAACGAGTGAGGCACTTGTGCTAATTCCATATATGTCCACCATCGGCTTTTATTATCACTAGCTTTTGTCATCTTTTCACACCACACACACTTTTCATGGCATGATCATGGTTTTATTACTTGTATGTTTTTACGCGCGTTACCGCGAGGAATTTTATGGCCCTTATACAGCCACTTATTACAATCATTGTCCATATTTTTAGTAAGATAAAATGGCGCTCTTTGGCCGTGAATTGGCCCTTGCACCACAAAACATCAAACATCACGATGTTTACTGATTTCATGCTGTACAAGAAAGCCGAGGTCTTTGTCAGGTACTTGAGCCTGTAGCGCCGTTTCCCTTTTGTGTGAAAGGGAAACAAACTTCGCTTTACTTCATTACTGCGTGTTAATCTGGGGCTCGGCAACAAAACCAAGGCAAATCGGTATTCACAGACTGCAAAAAGAAATGCTATGCATTATTAATATAGTTCCGCGTCGAACGCCTTCTCCATCAATCCAACATAAGCATAGTATAAGAACATTTGAAACTATTGCTACCTAGCTAGCGCATAAAGAAAGAAACATTGTGCGTACAGAAGACTACGAAGAGGACTGGCTTGCCCGCTGTGCTCCATCTTGCTCGGTGTCGATACATTGGCAAATGGTCACGTATCTTTTTGTTTACGTAACGTATTTGTGATGCAGCTGCTGGTTTTTCCCTCTACCCATAGCGAAGCTCCGCAACAAACGTATGTTCAGTGGTCCAACCATGTCACAGGTTGAAGTAAACTCACCCACTTCTTCCGCGACTCCGACCTACGTAGTCCTACCAAATCACGGAAACTCTCAAGTTTAAATGGTCAACTGTAGGGGGCCAAAGAATCAGCTGCTGCACGTTTTTGTTTCAAACACCCAGAGTGGATCAACTAACCTCTCTCGGCACTCGCGCTATGACACTTTCTTGTAGGGGCACCCATGTCGGGGCCAACATTTAATTTTAAATGATCAAATACTACATTTTTGCGTAGCGCTACACATAAAAACAACTTGTTATTCTAGCAAGTAGTTTTCTTTAAACATGTGCTGTGTCACCAGTTTTTTGTAATAGTTTTTGCTCCAGCTGACTCGAGGTCAGCCGCAGCCTAGTGACATCATTATCTTCATTTCAAAGTTTGCGGCGGCCAGTGTTTGCGACCGTTGAAACGGCAGCAAAAGGCTCACGGTATGTTCGGAGTTATCTCAGACTGTTTCCTTTCGCTGTAATAATTTCGAGCCTCTGCCGACCGACGAGCTCTTTCTTGTTCAGTTTATTTTGACTCGTTCCAATGCTTTCTCGAAGTGAATTCAACTGACATCTGGCCCTTGTGTCAGTAAACTCTACTAATCGTCATTATCACGTCACGTGATACCAACTTTAGTATATGTCGCACTAGCAAAACGGCCGCGAGCATGCTATCAGCATGGTATGTTGTCTATTTTTTATATATGAAACGCGTGTCAGGAATATTATGTTTCCACCAGTCATATATTTCGTCATCTAGTGATGACACGTCACACAAAATAGGGTATATGTGGAGCTATCCAAACGACACGGAGCGCATCATGAAGGGCCCACTGTACTTTGATGTAGCATTGACGCGCGCGCACGCTGGGCACAGTGAAGCTACTTTAGCAAAACGTGAGCACCCTATAGTCTGACGCCAGGCGCGACCAGAGTCCGTCGGCACGGCCAGACGGCAACCGGCGCGAAATGCGAAATGCTGCATTTCGTGCCGATGCGTTACCCAGGCAACACTGCGTCTCCCTCTTTTCGTGACGGAGGAACGCTGGACGCCCTAAAACGCGCATGCGTCAAAGCAACGCAGCGCGACGCACGCAGGCGACTACATGAGGCGTGACGTCATGAACAGCCGGGGATATAAAACAGATGCCTCACGACTACCACTTCATTGGGCACGGCGGACCCGGCGATGCCGTGACGCTAAGCAGGAAACTGTTTTTCGTACTGCAGGTTAGTCCTCATTACTGTACGTTTTGAAGTGACTGTCCTGGCCTAGTGGTACTGCCGTGCCCCTAACAGTGCTATAGCATTTCTTATAAATGTGTTTATGCTGAAAATGCTGTTGTGCGGTGACGTGAAAGTAAACCCTGAACCTACACAAAAAAAAATTTTGAAGAGCTGCTTTAGGGCCAGAAGGCTTTGCAATGTGGCTTAAATAAATTAAAGACAGAAATAGCGGACATAAAAAAAGATGATAGAAAGACTTACCGATAAAGTGTTCGAAAGTAGTCCTGAACCCTTCCTTCCTTCAGGACAAGCTGACAAAGTACAGGCAGTGCTACAGTCATTGGAGCATGTCATAAACTTTCAAGCCAAAAACTTACAGATTTAGAGGACCGAAGCAGACGATCTGATTTGATAGTTCATGGAATATCCGAATCATCTGATGAAACCGAAACGTCGCTTAAGGATAAAGTTGTGAAAGACGTGTTCGAAGTTAAGCTTGGCGTGAAATGTAGATCCGTTGGTCGCGTTCATCGACTTGGACATCACAAAGGCAAGCGCCCAGTTATCATATACCTCCAAGATTTCAACGAAAAACAGGAAATCTTCGCTAATGTAAAAAACTAAAAAGCAGTTCATTATTTGTCCAGAATGACTTCTACGCATTAACATTAGGAAAACGAAAACTACTGTGGGAAAGTGCTAAAAGGGAAAAGCAACTTGGGAAGAAGGTCTCGCTTATTCACCACAGACTAAGAATAGATAAAGAATACTTTTATTGGGACGAAACGCTGAACAAACGCATTAAAGCAACAAAAACCGCACAGTCCACGCACGTAAAAGGTCAGCGCGATAATACATCGACGTAATTTTGCGACTGACATGATGCCTTTAGGAGCCCTAAACAAGTCCGAATACTGAATGTAAACGCCCGCAGTATGAAAAGCAAAACTGAATCCTTAGAAATTTTGTTGCTACAGTATGATCCTCATGTAGCTGTCTTAAGAGAAACCTGGCTGTATTGGAATATATGTGACATTGACATATTCCCCCCTTCTTACACAGTATTTCGTAAAGATCGGCAGGCTAGGGGCGGAGGCGTGGCTATCTTAGTTAAAGGTAGTGTTCAGGCGGTTTATTAGATGACGTAGTAGTTATCGAAAGCCTGCGTGTTAAAATCTCTATCTTGGGTCAGAGTTTCATGTTGTACGCACTTTATAGACCTCCAGATGCCACAACGGATGTATTAGAGACGCTGAATAATGAAATGTCAATGCACGAAAACACGAAAATTGTTCTCGGTGATTTTAACCTGCCGGGAGTAGATTGGCAAGGCACTGCTGCCAGTAGCTCACATAATAAACACGTTAGCATTATGTTTGATATTATGTTAAGGTAGAATTTATTGCAGGTAGTCCATGAACCAACTCTTGTACAGATTTCATCTAGCTCTGTGTTAGACCTGGCGTTCATCAGTCGCGATTTTTCTGATTGGACTGTAGAAGTTGAGCCGCGGCTCTCTGATCACGATCTCGTAAGCATATTATTACCGCTTCAACCACTCGAAAAGTATAAACACGTCACTGCACGTTACGTTTAAAGACTTTTCTCATTCCAATGACCCAAGCATTATCGAATACTTGCAAAACTGTTTGATTGAATAAAAAAATGAAGGAGGTGCAGTCCTAGCGTATTTTCCGGACAGGATGGCGTTGAAGTTGACAAGTGGCTTAACATGTATGAACGGAGCAGTACCAGCAAGAGGTGGGACCCGAAACTCGTGCTCGCCAACGTGCTTTTTACAGCGAAAGCTTTTACGAAATCACAACTCGGGTTACGCACAATTGCATGTCGCTCGCCGCCACCACCGCCACCGCCAGTGTCCGTAGCCACATGGCGTGAAATTAGAAAAAGAACTTGCACCAATGACACATTGGGGCTTGAACCTGGGTCCGCGGGGTGCCAGCCCGATACCTTATCAGTGAGTTACGCCGACGCTTGTAGCTTGTTGTCAAACATGCCTTAGGCAAACATGACCTAGCACGAACGGCTTAGTGGGCACGAACCCGCGTCCGCTGGGTGTCAGCCCAGTATCCTACCACTGAGCTAATTCGGTGCTGGTGACTTGTCAAACTTGCCTTAGGCAGGCTTAATGTCAGGAAAGCAATCGCGTTAATATGACTTATAAAGCGTTTTACAAGAGCGGAAGAGCAACCAGTCGTCGCACAATGCGATTAGCGTAACGAGTGGGCCATTTAATGCTCCAACCTATTACAAAAGCTAGTTCTTGTTTCCCCAATAACTGTGGCGCATACCCACTTCAGCCATGATTTCTCGTTGTCGTCAGCCACTGTGTGGACATTTCTCACAAAGTGCTAGCAAGTTTTTAGCGGATACCACACTTCTCAGAAGAATGACGAAAATAGCATAGCAAATTCCGCCCTACTACCCGAACGTTTATTAATAATGCCCCCGTGGTTACCAAGCAAGTGTGCTTGTAGTAGTTACCTAATAAGTGATTTGAAAAGGCTCTGAAAGGCCGCTCTTTTAGCTTTTGCTTTGGCTGTGCTGAGTGTGCCGCACAGGCCTGGTGTTTTTTTAACCTGATGACCCACCGCTGGAGTAGTTCGAGACGCACAAAGCCGACATTACCGGCAGGGACACTTTCAAGTAGAAGATCCACGAGCTCTTTGGAAATAGCGCTGGATCGCAGATGGCTTCACGAAATTAGTTGGCAACTCCGGCACAGACATCTACCAAATCGTACGTCGCGTATGATCATGGCGTCACCGCTCTTTGCCGCCGGGTTGATGAGCATATGCTCGAAATGGAGAAAATATCGCACATTCCTAAAGGCCTCCCAGATGATGCCTTCAAACTGCTTGCGTATAGTAACGTTGCCCCCGTCAATGAAATTACGGAAGAGTACCGGTGGCTTGAATTTGTCAAGAACTGCCGTATCACGCAGAAATTCAGACGACTGCCCAACCCGCCCACAACTTCACCATGTGAAGCAGCTCACCAGTCACCCACGTATGACCACGTAAACCGAATCGTTCATCGGAATCTTGAAGCCACCTGTCCCAATCCTGTTGAACAGCCTGTTTTCCCAACCAAAACTACAGACTTATCACAGTAATTGTTAGCAATAAATAAGCTGTGCTCAGGCAGCAGTTTGGTAATCTCGCTCTTACGCCATTCTGTCTCCTGCTCATCCTAAAGTACGCCCTTACGTCTGAGAGAACGCTCGCTGACCTTTTTCAACGTTGCCCCTCCGGAACCCGTACCGAATGATAAACCGGTGATCAGCCTGTCTTCTTTTCCTCTCATCGGCCTGGGCATGTTTCTCGTTATTTCCGTCACCGCTGGTCCAAACAAGCACACCGAATCTACCTTAACATCATGCGCCCTACTACTTCTAGAAGTTCAGCCGTTGCGCCTTCGAACCTCTACTAAATCGACTCTTCACCTGCTCACGAGCCTCTCCCCACTGACGGCCGTTTGACAATTCGCCGTTACTCTCGCTCCCCGTTGCCGCAACGTCAACACTGCCACTTTCCGCAGCCTTGGCACTTTCTGTCGCCGATTTTCTCTCGATGATGGCAGCACAAAAATCACTTATTCTAGCTTATAGAAGTGCTGCTGCCATAACATCAATGCCTGCATATCCTTTACTGACGTGGTCCACACATCACAGTCTCATTGAAGTAAAAGTCGACAATCTTCCTGTGACCACTCTTGCTGACACATCTATCTACCGATCTATGAAGGGGCACTCATCTACGCCACCGTTTCCAGAAGATCACTATACGCCCTGCACAACTCAAGCCATACTTTTTGTTGATGGTGACGTAAAAGTCATCGGAATGTGCCCTGCTCATTGGTGATCGTCACATCATTGTCCTTTTTGCCATGCTAACTCATTGCCCCCTTGTTGTCTCACTTAGCTTT